>NW_028270148.1:6702586-9102586 GCF_037043375.1 Chiloscyllium plagiosum | reverse complement strand
ATTCAAAAGTTTTAAACACGCTGTTCAAATATAAATGATTTATCCCAAATCACTCCTTGACAAGTTTGAAAAATATTCTTTACAAAATCCAACAAAAACCTTAGTAGTTTACTCATACCAGAATCTTTTTCTCTGATACTTCAACTATGACTTTTATTCCAACACTGGAACCTTTGATAATCTATTACTGGAGCGATCACTTAACTGAGTCATAACAAATTCAGTTCCATGTCTTCTTCACGGGTTTTAATCGGGGACAATCCTTGACTCATGAATTTAAGATAAACTAGATTACTTTATTCCTCCATAAGACCATATGACCACATGAAATAGGAGCAGAAGTGGGCTATTGGTCCATTGAGTCTACTCCACCATTCAGTAGAATCGTGGCTAATCCAACACTCATCACATTCACTTTCCCACACTTTCTCCATGAGCCTTGATTCCCCGACTGATCAAGAATCGATCCATCTTAGCCTTAAATATACATGAGGATTCTGCCCTCAAAGCTTGGGGTGGCAAGAAGTTTCAAACACTCACAACCCTCTAAAAGAAGAACTTTCTCCTCATCTAAGTCTTAGATTGGTGTCCCTACAGTCTGAGACCATGCCTTCTGGTCTTAGACTCTCCTTTAATGGGAACATCCTTTCGGGGAAAGTGAGGACTGCACAGGCTGGAGGGTCAGAGCTGATAAAGTGTGGTGTTGGAAAAGCACAGCAGGTCAGGCAGTATCCAAGGAGCAGGATAATTGACATTTCGGGCAGGACTTTTCTTTAGGACTCTTCCTGAAGAAGGGTCCTGCCTGAAGCATCAAGTCTCTTACTCCTCGGATGCTATGGGAACATCCTCTCATTATTTACATTGTCATGCCCTTTAAGAACCCTTTGTGCTTCTCATTCTTCTAAACTCCAATGAGTAGAGCCCCAACTGTTTAACCTTTACTCATTAGACAATCCCTCCATACCAAGGATCATCCTAATGCACCTTATTTCAACTGTCTCCAATGAAATATCTTTCCTTAGGTCATAAACCTGAAAATGAATCTCTTCTCCCCATTCTCTGTTTCATGCCAATGAGTCAATTCTCTATCCATGTCAATATAGTACTCACAATACTGTGGGTTCTCATCTTATAATTTATGATTTTGCAAAGTACCTTGTCAAATATTTTCTGGAAGTCCAAATACACCATATCCACTTGTTCCCCTCTATTCAGTTATGTTAGAAGTATTGCTCTATACATGCATCTCCATGCAAGGATTTCATAGAATACTCCAAATCAAAGTAATACTGAAAGAATTGTCTCTTTCTTTAGTATGGGTGTTTTCTTTTAGCTTAAAAAAGCTCCAAGTTTAGAAATTTCCAACAGAAGCCTTGACACACAATGGTTCATCCTGCTAGGTCATAAAATGCGAAAGTAATCACAATTCTATTTGGTTGCCAAAGTAGTCCTCATAAACTGTTTTGAAAGAAATCACCATGGCTACAGAACTACTTACAAGTCAATTATCAACTCAAGGCACACACAGCCCATTTCTGTCTTGAGTCTCAAAGAAATCTGAGAAATATTGGACCTTGTTTGTTATTACCTCTTCATCTGATATCCATTGACCTTGTCAGCTTCATTTATTGTCCTAATCTACATAAATTGTAAACAGATTGCTCCAATCTTGATCATTTTATACAACATTCCCTTTATTGCCTGTTGATCTTTGGCAATCTGGTAATCTCACAGAATTGTTTTTATCTGATAACTTCTAAAAGGAATTTAAAATTCCCTGGTACCCAGAAAGCTCAGAATGAATGTGATTTTTATGAGTGTTATCTGTCCCTCTGCTTTTGAAATGAGCTATTTTTCAAAATGCCCGCTGCTGTGCAAACACGAAGTAAAATAGCCATAGTTCCACTTCCTCAGGAAAGAGACATTAATGATATGGAACCTCATGGTTACATCAAACAGAGCAGGAATTAAACCCACATTATTAGCATCACAACTGGCAAAAGCATACACCATAGCACATTCAAACCAATAGGTTTAGGTGTTGCAACATTTTCAAATTCAACCTGTTGATATTGTACATAGTGAGGCGACTGCTTCAGAGTACTACAAGACTTGTTACAATTGAACCTGTTATGGACCAGGCCATACCCCTCAAAAAATTTCAAGAAGGTATCCCAGACCTTAACATTGCGAGTTGTTTTAAGCAGATATAACATGGATATTCCAGGGGAGAATCAGTTGGTCAAACCATTTAAGTTTTAAACAAACAGAATTTATTTACAAGATTACTGAATGAAACACAAACAGCAGAAAACAGAACACCAAATAGCTTAACCTATCCGAAAACCCAACAGGTCATCCCAACTTAATGATGCTGTTCCAAATACTTTCAACAATCCCCATAAACAACTCTTGGCACAAAAGGTAAAATCAAATCCAGGGTCTTACAGGAAAGAAGTCAGAGAGAGAGGGAGTGCCAGCCTGGGCCTGCTTCTGTGGGTCCAGCAGCTTTTCCATGCTACTGTTCAAAACCAAACCAAACCAGAGAAAAGCTAAGCTGGGAGAACTGGCCACTCCCTTTCATTGTACAAGTGTTCTTGTTCTAAAACTTGAAAGCCTTCTACCTGAGGCAGTATATGTTAGCTATTCTCAAATTGGCCCTGAAACTCTTCAACCTCAGACGTTTCGGAGTCTGTTGTTTACAACCTCTCTGAAAAATAAAACCTAAGGGCAATATAATCTTAGTAAAGGAGCAGCTTCGTCACAAACCTCATTAACTATGATTATTGATAAAACACTCAACCGGACATGCTTCCTCTTGAGGAAAGTTTAAATGTTTCCCCTTCTTTATTCAACCCCTCTCTACATTGGCTACAACAGTGTTAATTTGAAATGAATCACTTCTGTTGTGAGTATCTTTTCTCAGCCCAGCTGTATTTGTTTTCTAATAGGTACAAAGTTACTCAACATTTCCTAATTGAAATTCTTAGATACTAAAACATATAAAAAATTATAATACTTTTATATACTCTTCTAAACTTTTCTTCTACCAGTGCCTTTTCTGTTTCCTCTTCCCTGTCTTCCCCTTCTTTTTCAATTTTGTTGACATTTTACATAATTCATCTCTTTCCCTGATGATCTCTATTTCAGCCACCCTTCTCTGCAATCTCTTTTGTTTTCCCCTTTTTCTGAATATAGATAGAAACCCTACAGTGAGGAAGCATCCCATTACATCCACACTGATCCTCCAAAGATCATCCGTCCCAGACATCCTCCAATCCCGCATTTTTGATGGTTAACCCACCTAGCCTACACATACCTGGACATTATGGACAATTTTGCATGGCCAATTCACCCAGGCTTTACATTTTTGGACAGTAGGAGGAAACTAGAGCACCCAGAGATAGCCTGTGCAGACACAAGGAGAACACACAAACTCTACACAGACAGTTGCCCGAGGCTGGAATCGAACTAGAGTCTCAATCACTGTAAGACATCAGTGCTAACCACTGAGCTACAATGCTGCCTAGTCACTCATCTCTGGGCCAAATAGACCTGGGCCAGATAGACCTGGCCCAGGCATGTGTCTATAACAAGTTGGTGTAAAAATAGCCTCCTAATCTTTATCATTCCATTTAGCAATGGAATAGAATGCTATAGAATGCTATAGAATGACAGTTGCCTGAGATTGTTACTTTCCCGATAACGTTACAATTTTCCTCAGTTCCCAGTTCTTTCTCATATTTTCCAGTGTTGATCTTGTACATATTGCTTGCCCTTATACTTATCCAAAATTCTCTTATGTTTATTGTACACTGTTCCTCTATGTTTTGCATACATCTTTCACATTATGCCTATTTACTCTGTAGGTATGGCCATATATGTTTTCATCCGTATTTCTCCTTTATTTTCTCTCTCCTTTCCCTTTTGCAGTTTCTGTGTCTCTCTGATTACTACATTATTTTTTTCTCTCTCTTTTTTAACCTCAGAAGTGCCATCACACACAGCCAATTGCCTTTTCCCAAATCCACTATGCCAATTTTTACTTCCTGACCATCACCAGTAAATCACCAGTGTTTCCAGTTGATTAATTAACATGCAAAGCCTATTAAGGACATCAAAGATAAAGGAGAGGTAGGGAGGGAGGGGGCTAAATCCAGATGAAGTTGATGTGGAAATGAAGCACTCCCACTCTTGTGCAGCGGCCACCTTCAATCTCTGCATTATTCCTGTGTCTATTCCACCCTTCACCTGAATCTATAAATGTTGAAATATGGGTAATGAGAAATCATCAGAGAAAATGACCTGTTTGGATGGTTTACAGGTGTAGATCCAACTGACTGTATAGCTTTTGCTGTTCTGTAGGGCTCTTGTAGCATAGTGGTAGTATCCCCACCTCTGGGCCAGATAGACCTGTTTTCAAGTTCCACTCTCTAACAAGGTGGTATAGAAATAGCCTCCTGTTCTGTATCATTCCATTTCTCAATGTTATGTAATGATCGTTGCCTTAAAAGTTTGTTATAATCTGGTGTCTAATCAAAGAATTCAGACAATTTGGTTGTTGAATACTTGATGCCTGAGAATGAGTTAGAAGTTGCAATCTAACTGAGGGAGTACAGAGAGTTGATATGTAGAATAATGTATACCTGGATTAAGCTCCAGGCTGGAATCTAATCTGAATGTTAAAATGTTGCTATAAACCAATTAAGAAATAGCTGTAATTGGCTGTAGACTTGGAATCACTTTCTCATATCTGTTTTTATTTGCAGCATAATATGTTTGTGTTTGAAGTGGAGCTATTTTCTTTTCTTTTCTGGTCAAGTTTATGAGCATGATGTAATCTCTCAAATCTAACCCGAGTGATCAATGTTCTCCACAACCTTGATGTGTGGTGATGTTTACAAAGGCGGATTAACCATTGTGAAATTATTATTTAGAGCTTATTTATGCACAGTCTGCAGATGATTACAGGCAAATTCTTAGTCTGGTTTATATTTTCTACTTGTTATATGGTTTCGATTAGATCTTGTTTGTACTAGTTCATCACTGCGAAACACAATATTGTTAGCATCACTCCAAATGTAGGGTGTGGAGTGCACCAGCATCAACAGTTCTAAATACACTCAGACAACTCAATAAAAGTCCACATTAACCGTTATGGTGCCAGGGGCAAAGTTCCATTTCAAACCATCCTGATTTCTATGGCCATTGATGAGATCCTTTGAGTGACATCAGTCATAAGAACATCATAACGAAGAGCAGGAGTAGACCATCCGGCCCCTCGAGCCTGCTCCGCCATTCAATAAGATTGTGGCTGGTCTTTTCATGGCCTCAGCTCCATGTACCCGCCCTCTCACCATAACCCCTAATTCCTTTACTGTTCAAAAATCTAACATCACTTTAAAAACATTCAACAACGTAACCTCAACTGCTTCATTGGGCAGGGAATCCACAACTCCTCAACTCTGTCCCAAATCTGCTCCCCCTTAACTTGAGGCTGCGCCCCTAGTTCTAATTTCGCCCACCGATCAATACAACCTCCCGCTTCTCTCTTATCTATTCCCTTCATAATTTTATTAAATCCCCCCAATTCTTCAAAATTCCAATGAGTATAGTCCCAGCCTACTCAATCTCTTATTATAAGCTAACCCTCTCAATCCCAGAGTTAACCTCGTGTACCTCCTTTGCATCCACTCCAGTACAAGTACATCTTTTCTCAAGTGAGGAGACCAGTACACAAGATCATTTCAGTGAAAGAAAATTTGATTTCACATACTGGAAGGATGCCAAACCAGCCGATCAGTGTCCTGTCCTCAACTCCCTTACTTTACAATCAGTTACAGCTTTAGACAAGACTTTAAGGTTGTTTTATATGGGACCTTCTGAATTCCAGTTTGTCCTACGTTTGGATTAATCCTGACCTTAATTTGACAAAAGTCAGATGTCTCCTAATATTTCATATTCCTCTTATTTCTATCATCAATGCAGCAAAATTCTGAAAAGGCAACTTGTATAATCTTTGTGCCTTTGATACCAGCTAGTTGGATAACCACCTCCCCTGCATTGTCATCAATAGTAACAAAGCCTACTATTGTGTGAGTCTAATTGTCTGGCCATTCCCCTTCAGTGCTGTATATCAATCCCATAATTCAAATGTTAAGTCAACATATGGTTTGCTCACTCAGTTGCATGTAGAAGCAAGTCAAACACAAGCAGAGAGATTGACATATTCATCCCTCAATGAATACAACTAAAACAAGGAATCTTTCTCGCTCCTGTTTCTAAGGGCCTTATTGCATGCAAATTGGCTGTGTATGTGCTTGAACGATAATTAGAACCATCCTTTAGGAAACAGATTTCACTGTCATACATGCATTTGCTCTTCTTATTTTCAAATTTTTCCACCACAACCTCCTCCTTTGGCTGAAACATCAGTGATGCTCCAAATCTCGCCTTTCCAGACTTACCAGCTTTTCCCATTCTCATTCTGTGAGGGACGACAGGATTATACCCATTAAGTGAAAATTTCGAGATAAACTCAAGTTGTTGCTGTTGTTGGTTGTGTAAATTTCCTTCTGTAAAAGTGTGCTATATTGTGATTTTTATTGATTATATGGAAAAAGTTATGAGAAAACTAACATAAACTTGGAGGAAAAAATGGATAATGGATGTGATCTCTTATAATACATGGTTGGCTCAGAATTCAAAAATTAATGTACAATATTCTACAATCCCTAACCTCCATATTGACTTCCTTTGCCAGGTATCCACCTCACTTACAGTGCTAGAAAAGCTAATAGATCTAAAAATTGATAAATCTCCTGGCCCCAATGGGCTACATTCTAGAGTTCTAAGGGAGGTGGCTGAGGAAATATCGGAGGCATTGGTTGTGATCTTTCAAAAGTCACTGGAGTCAGGGAAAGTCCTAAATGATTGGACAATCACTGTTGTAACCCCCTTGTTCAAGAAAGGATCAAGACAAAAGATGGAAAATTATAGGCCGATTAGCCTAACCTCGGTTGTTGGTAAAATTCTAGGATCCATCGTTAAGGATGAGATTTCTAAATTCTTGGAAGTGCAAGATCGGTTCAGAACAAGTTTGCATAGATCTAGTAAGGGGAGCTCGTGCCTGACAAACCTGTTAGAACTCTTTGAAGAGGTAACAAGTAGGGAAACCCAGTGGGTGTTATCTATCTAGACTTCCAAAAGGCCTTTGATAAGGTGTCTCACAAGAGGCTGCTGAGTAAGATGATGGCCCATGGTGTTCGAGGTGAGCTACTGGTATGGATTGAGGATTGGCTGTCTGACAGAAGGCAGAGAGTTGGGATAAAAGATTCTTCTTCGGAATGGCAGCCGGTGACAAGTGGTGCCCTGCAGTGTTCAGTGTTGGGGCCGCAGCTGTTCACTTTATATATGAATGATCTGGATGAAGGGACTGGGGGCATTCTGGCAAAGCTCACCGATGCTCCGAAGTTAGGCGGACAGGCAGGTAGTACTGAGGAGGTGAGGAGGCTGCAGAAAGATTTAGGAGAGTGGTCCAGGAGATGGCTGATGAAATTTAGTGTGAGCAAATGAGACGTTTGCACTTTGGAAAAAAGAATACAGGCATGAACTATTTTCTAAACAGTGAGAAAATTCATAAAGCCAAAGTACAAAGGGATCTGCGAGTGCTAGTCCAGGATTCTCTAAAGGTTGATTTGCAGGTTGAGTCCATGATTAAGAAAGCGAATGTAATGTTGTTGTTTATCTCAAGCAGCGATGTGTTTCTGAGACTTTATAAACCTCTAGTTAGGCCCCATTTAGAATACTTTGTCCAATGTTGGGTCCCACACCTCAGGAAGGACACACTGGCACTGGAGCGTGTCCAGCGGAGGTTCACACGGATGATCCCCAGAATGGTAGGTCTAACATATGATGAACGGCTGAGGATCCTGGGATTGTATTCATTAGAGTTTAGAAGGTTGAAGGGAGATCTAATATGAACTTACAAGATAATGCATGGCTTAGAAAGAGTGGACACTGGGAAATTGTTTCCATTAGGTGGGGAGACTAGGACCCGTGGGCACAGCTTTAGAATTAGAAGGGGTCAATTTAGAATGGAAATGAGGAGACATTTTTTCAGCCAGAGAGTGGTGGGCCTGGGGAATTCATTGGCATGGAGTGCAGTGGAGGCCGGGATGTTAAATGTTTTCAATGCAGAAATTGATAAATTCTTGATCCCGCAAGGAGAGTGCAGGTAAGTGGTGTGGAAACACCCATCAGCCATGATTAAATGGTGGAGTGGACTTGATGGAACAATTGGCCTTACTTCCACTCCTATGTCTTATGGTCTTATAGTCTTATTTATCCATAACAATAAAGTATAGAATACGTCATTAATAGTGCTAATGCAACAATTTGTTTGGTATGCTTGCCTTTATTGATCAGTGCATTGACTACAGGAGTTGGGATGTGACTTGTGGCTGTACAGGACACTGGTTAGGCCACTTTTGGAAGACTCTGTTCAATTCTGGTCTCCATGTAATTGGAAAAATATTGTTAAACTTGAAAGGGTTCAGAAAAGATTGGCAAGGATGTTACTAGGGTTGGAGGGTTTATGCAACAGGGAGAGGCTGAATAGGCTGGGGCTGTTTTCCCTGGAGCATCAGAAGCTGAGGCGTAACCTTACAGGAGTTTACAAGATCATGAAGGGTATGGATAAGGTGAATAGCCATGGTCATTTTGCAGGGTATGGGAGTCCAAAACTAGAGAACATAGGTTTAAGGTGAGGGAGGCGGGGGGGGGGGAGAAAGACATATAAGGGATCTAAGGAGCAATTTATTCATGGAGCGGGTGGTGTGTGTATAGAATGAGTTGTCAGAGGAGGTGGTGGAAGCTGGTAAAATTACAACATTTAAAAGGCATCTGGATGCGTATATGAATAGGGATATGGACCAAATGCTGGCAAATGGGACTGATTAATTTAGAACATTTGGTTAGCATGGATGAGTTGGACTGATGGGTTTATTTCCATGCTGTACATCTCTATGACTCGAGTAACATTCACTGATGTTCAGATTGGTTCCTAATCTGCTAAACCCATTACAGCCTTAGTCCAAACATGGACAAAACAGCTGAATTCCAGAGGTGAGATGAGTGTTTGCTTTTAACATCAAAGCAGCAGTTGACCAAATATGGCATTAAAGGATACTAGAAAAAATTGTCGTGGAAATGAAGGGGAAATGCCTTGGTGGTGGAGTCATTTCTAGCACAAGGGAAGATAGGAGTTGTGATTGAGGGAAGTTCAACCATTTTAGCTCTGGAGAAGTTCCTCAGGTTACAATCTGAGCCCAACCATCTTCAGCTGCTTCACCAATGACCTCCCTTTTATCACAGCTTCCGAAGTTGAGATATTGACTGACGATTGCCCAATGTCCAGCACCATTTTTGACTCCTCATATAGTGAAGCAGTCCATGTCCAAATGTAACAAAACCTGGGCGGTATTCAGACTTGGGTTGGCAAGCAGCAAGTAAATTTATGCCATACAAGTGCCAGACAGTGACCAACTCCAAGCATTGCCATTTGACATTCAATGGCATTACCATTGTTAAAATCACCATAATCAGCATCATGGGGTACGAATTAACCAGAACAGTGGGTTGCACCAGCAGTGTAAATACAGTGGCTGCAAAAACATGTTAGAGATTGGGAATTCTGCGCTGATTGTGTTGGAAATAGATTATCATTATTCAACTTTTATCATTGGAATTTGTACTTGAGGCATTCACGCTGGTTGTAAGAAGGGCATTGTTAATGTAGCACAATTGTTGTAATCAGCTGACAATCCCAGGTAACCCGTGTGGAATATATGAAACCAACCATATTAGAATTACTGTTTTAATTAAGAGAAACCAAAAGACAGTGAGGCATTAAGAAGTTTGCATCTCTTGTTTCAACTCACAGTAGCATGATAAATTTGCATATCATTAGATTAAAGGAGACCTACAGAGTATTTAGTCTGTAAATAACAATTAAGTTTGATTTGGAAAGTACAAATGGACAATATTCAATTAGGTTGGTTAAAGGAGCAAAGAGAGAGAAAGCAACATGAACTGATGACAGTGGGGATACTGATTGTTGTTCTTTCTATCTCCATGGCAGATGGTGGAATTTGATTTCAATATAAATATGGAACTAAGTGTCTAATAATGATCATGAAACCATTATTGATTGTTGGAAAAACCCATCTGGTTCACTAGTGTCCTTGAAAGAAGGAAACTGCCATCCTTACCTGGTCTGGCCTACATGTGACTCCAGACCCACAGCAAGGTGCTGTGATGATACTATGGCTTTAAGAGATGTATTTTTCCCTTTTTCTTTGAAGAGAGATTTAAAGCCATAGGTGCAAAACTGTCTATTCAAAGCCAATAAAGTAAATAGCATGTGAAAGCTTGTTTTTTTTTAAAGTTAGGACAATAGTAGCAGCATGAATGGGTGAAGTCAGGCTCCCACAGAACCAGGGTTTTAGTTTAACTTATAACATTTGTTGGGATCTTGAAGTTGGATGTGGAAGCTGTTATGTCTCTCTCTGTTACAGCTAAAAGCTTGAGTTCATTTTCTGCTGCCAGAATCGTATGTGAGACAATCTATTTTACTGAGTTTGCCTTTGCTAAGTGTTTTCCAGTGTCTTTTAAATGTTGTAACTGTGCCCACATCGACCACTTCCTTAGAAGGTTCATTCCACACACAAACCACTCTCTGTGTAAAGAATGTGCCCCTCATGTTTTTTTATTTTCTTTAGATTGGTTAGTACAATTGTAAAGTGGCCCGTCCAATTGCTGTTGTCGAGAAGGCTGATGATGAAAGTCCTCAAAGTTTACTTTCGCTCCCGCAGAGGCAAGTGCCACTGACTACAGTAAAGGTAAAGTGGCCATGGTCCTCCTGCACTGTAGTCCTGCTCTCCCATTAACGAGAGACAACTGGTGGTGAGTTTAACCTGAGGGCCACCATACCTCATGTGACAAGACAAGTTTGAGAAAGTGTGCCCTTCACTGTGACCTCAGCCAGGACGGGAACTGAAACCACATTGTTGGTGTTACAAACCTGTACTGACTATGAGGAGCAAATGCCAGTCCAAGAGCATACCAGTTCGTGTCAGAGGTGAGTAGGAAAATAATTCTGAACCTTAAAGAAAGGATTTCACCAGAAAAATGTAATGTAGGAATGGCTAAACAGCTCACCTTTGACCAGCACTGAAGATTGAACCAGCTAGAGAAACCTTTTGTGAGGCGGCTCTGCACAAAGCATTCCGAAGATCCATGCTGAGTAAACCAGACTCCAGATGAGGTTTCCCAAGATATTAATGTTCCAGATGGGATACCCCCAAACTGTCGAGCTCCCTTGTGAGCAGGAACAAAGTGGACCCCTCCCTTCCTCTATTCACCCACCCTTTGGTCCGTCACATTCATTTTCAAAGGACATCCTTCCTTCTCCCAGACCAAACTCATTTATGTTTGAAAAGGAGACAGCTTAACCAGACTATCTTGAGTTAATGAAGTTAAAACTAACACAACATCAGGTTACTGTCCAACAGGTTTATTTGGAAACACTAGTTTTCAGAGCATTACTCCTTCATCAGATGGTTGTGTAGTATAATATCACAAGACACAGAATTTATAGCAAAATTTTACAGTGTGATGCAACTGAAATTATATATTGAAAAAGACCTGGATTGTTAGTTAAGTCTCTCATCTCTCATCTTTTTCAATGTGTAAGTTCAGTTACATCACACTGTAAAGTTTTGCTATGAATTTCTGTGTCTTATGATTTTATGCTCCACAACCACCTGATGAAGGAGCAGCGCTCCGAAAGCTAGTGCTTCCAAATAAACCTGTTGGACTATAACCTGGTGTTGTGTGATTTTTAACTTTGTAAACACCAGTCCAACACTGGCACCTCCAAATCTTGAGTTAATAAAATACAGGTAGTGAGTTTATTATCTACTTAGTGTGAGAAGAAATAAGGTCAAAAAAACACATACACAGATTAAAAGTAAGAAGTGAGTCAAAAAGTATAGAAATTATAAACGATACAGGTTGTTCTCTCAATGATTTGTGAAAAGTAAATGGAAGAGATTTGCAGCATAGGATAATTGTCACCAGTCATGATGTTGGTAGTTGTATAGTGGATTTCACAATGCTTAACTATGCAGGTCGATCGAAATTCTTTTGCTCCGGGTCCTTCCGACATTGTCTGATTGACCTCATTCAGAGCGAGAGAGTATCTTTTCCCTTTCTTTTTGCCTGATTTGCAGGCTTATTTAATGGCTTCTCTCAGAACTGTAATCTCACAGTACATGACTCCACACACTTAAACATCCAGGCTGTTAACCTAAACCCCCAAATCTCTTTGGACACCCACTGTATTTTCCTTCAAACAGGTCTTTAAAGGAACAAGTAGCTAAGCTAGCAAATCAAGTGCAGAACTCAAAAACTGGAGAGAATACATTAATGTACTTATTTATTAATTAATTAACTTGGACATTGTCTGGCTGAATGCCGATCCTTGACTCATTGTCTGCTGATCCTTCATCTCAAGTCATTTTCTTGGTGGTTCTCACCAGTGGTGGTTTGCCATTCCCCTTGCTGTCAGGGACAGGTTGAGGAGACAGGGCTAACAGTCTAACAGAATGTGAATCAACCTCTTGCTGTTAGTTTACCATTCAGCAACTGAGTTATCTATCCTCTTTTGTTGAAATAAATTGAAAGATTGTGCCCACTTCCTTGCCCCAGGAATTTAACAGAAGTTTCGACCATTCATACCCACGCAGTTACCATCGCTGCAGTTCAAGATAGTCAGATACCATTCAGGCTGATAAGGCAATTGACCATTGAAAATTCACTCCTTTGAATGCAGTTACTGAGACTGCTGTAAATTTATTTCTCTCTATTTGAATTGAGCCGTTCATTTTTAATACTTTGACATTGCTTGGTTCAGAATCAATCACTTGAAAATGTATCAAGAAAAAACCTGCTTAACAGATTTGGTTGCTCTGCTGATTAATCAGTTTTTCTTTGGAAAGCAAGATCATTACAGCTTAAAGTGCTACCATTGCTTTTTTCATGTCTAATGTCTGTATTGAGAGAGCTTCTTGACATTGTTATTCTGATAGAATTAGCAGCCATGTCAAAACAGGTAGACTGATTAGGAAGAGTCAGCACAGATTTCAACTTGCTGGTGTTTTTGGAAGAGTGAACAGAAGTGGTTGATAAGGATTTCCCTGTTGATGTCATGTATGTGGGCTTCCACAAAGTATTTAATGCATTGCCACAAACAGACTTGTGACAAATGTATAGCTCATGGGCTAAAAGGGTCAGAAGCAATGTGGATAAAAACTTTTAAAAGACCAAAAGAACCGCGGGTGCTGGAAATCAGAAATAAAAAGAGAAATTGCTGGAAAAGCTCAGCAGGTCTGGCAGAATCTGTTGAGAGAAATCAGAGTTGGCATTTTGGGTCTTCTTCAGAACTGATGATAGCTCAGAAGATGTTGGTTTTTATGCAGAAGATAGGGTGGGAGGAGGGGCTAAGGAATAAGCGATAGGCAGATATAGAGCCCAAAGAGAGAGAAGAACAGTTGGACAGACAAAGGAGTGGTTAATGATCTGGCTGGGAGGGTGAATAGCTGTTAATGGGGATTGTTAGTGACTAACAATAGGGAACTGAGCAGGAGTCATTCGACCTGAAACATAACTGTGGGCAGCACGGTGGCACAGTGGTTAGCACTGCTGCCTCACAGCGCCAGAGACCCGGGTTCAATTCCCGCCTCAGGCGACTGACTGTGTGGAGTTTGCACGTTCTCCCCGTGTCTGCGTGGGTTTCCTCCGGGTGCTCCGGTTTCCTCCCACACTCCAAAAATGTGCAGGTCAGGTGAATTGGCCATGCTAAATTGCCTGTAGTGTTAGGTGCAGGGGTAAATGTAGGGGAATGGGTCTGAGTGGGTGCGCTTCGGCGGGTCGGTGTGGACTTGTTGGGCCGAAGGGCCTGTTTCCACACTGTAAGTAATCTAATCTAATCTAATAACTCTGATTTCTCTCCACAGGTGCTGAGAGATCTGCTGAGCTTATCCAGCAATTTCTGTTTTTGTCTCTGGTATACACCATTCGCAGTTTTTATGGCTTTTATTAGAGAATAATAGTCAATGGATATTTCAGTGGACGTCCCCAGGGTCAGCAAGAGGTCACCTTGCTTGTCCTGATCTATATTGATGATCAAGATCTTGGTGTGTAGGTGACAATATCAAAGTTTGAGACTGATATAGAATTTGGAAGCATTGTCAAATGCAAAGAGGACAGTATGGAATTTCAAAAGGACACTGATAAGTTTGTGGCAGGGACAGATAGGTGGCAGATGAATTTCAATGTGACGAAGTGTGAGCTGATATATTATGGGAGGAAGAATGTGGGGGTATAACTCTAAGAGGGATGCCACAAAGGTGTTTGTGTGCACAGATCATTGAAGATAACAGAACTCCTGAAGAGAGCAGTCTTAAATATACAGATTTTGGGCTTCATAATAGGGGCAGACAGTACAATAGTAATGAGGTGTTTTTGAACTTATATATGACATCTACTAGCAGACTCGAGGGGGCTGAACAGTCTACTCCTGTTTCTGTTTATTCTGGTCTTATGGTTTTATAGACCTCAGCTGGAATAGTGTGGGTGCTAGGTTATCAGAAAGATGTGAATAAATTGGAGAAAACACAAAAGCGATTCATAAGAATGGTTCTAGAAATGAGAAACATTAGTCATAAGGATGGATTGAAGTTAGACTGTTGTCCCTGGAGACAAGAAGGCTGGAAGAAGATTTGATAAAAGTTTTCAAAGTTGTGAGTGGGTTGGATACAGTAAATAAGGAGAAAATATTTCTGCTCAGAAAAGAAACAAGAACGAGGGGGCACAGGCTTAAAGCAAGGCAGCAGAGTGGTTAGCACTGCTGCCTCACAGTGCGAGGGACCTCAGCTCGATTCTACCCTCAGGCAACTGTCTGTGTCGAGTTTGCACGTTCTCTCTATGTCCTTGTGGGTATCCTCTGGGTGCTCTGGTTTCCTCCCACAGTCCAAGATGTGCAGATTAGGGTGAATTTGTCATGCTAAATTGCCCATAAGTGTCCAGGGATGTGTAGGTTTGGTGGAATGGCCATGGGTAAATGCAGGGTTACAGGGAGAGTGTGGGTCTGGGTGGGATGCCCTTTAGAGATTTCGTGTAGAATCCATGGGCTGAATGGAGGGATCATGTGATGTGAGGAAAATCTTTTCCACAACAGGTGGTTTGGGTGTGGAATACACTGCCTGAAGGTGGAATTAATTGGGTTTTAAGGAGCGCATCGAATGATTATTTAAATAAAAACGATAAGCATTATCATGGAGAGAAAGCTGGAGAATACCACTAAGTCATGATACTCACTTATGGAGACCTGATGGGTGAAACAGTCTCCATCTGTGCCATAAGATTTCCATCATGCTGTGATGTGTGCCTCACAGATTGTGCACGCAAATATTCGAGGGTGAGATTCCTGACTATTTACTCCTCCTTTGGCTAATGTGTGTGAGGTTGGCACTGTCAGGAGATCAGTGCTGTGGTTTTCATCATTCCCCTTAAAGCCTGCATCTAACACGAAGCCCATATTGTATTGCTTTGTTTGCCTGTGATACATAAGTTGCCACATATGTGTACTGCACCCACAGCGCTGGCTGCTGATGAAAGATTACTAAAGTCCAATCATCACTATAAACCCAATACTGTGCCTGTCTGGAGTTCAACCACCAAGTCGTTGAAATGAGCTCAGGGGTCGGCATTTTGAGGGGTACTTCAATGACCAAAAATGTCACGTGGTTCACAAAAGGGAATTACAATGTTATGAAATAACTGGTTGGCTGAGACTGGGTGGTGACGGGAATAAAAGGGATTGACGTAACTCTGCTGGTTGAACAAAGCTAAGGACATGGTGCGGGGGGCTTTAGCATTGCTACAGAGAAACAGAATGCAGACCTGTGACTGGGTTTAACAAAGAGGGAATGATTAATTCGCATCTTGGATTTACTTTGCTGATTGGAATCACTAGTGAGATACAGAGAAACCCCATCTTAAGCCTCTACTGGATTAAACCTTCATACTGCAAGTGAATGTGAACAGTTGATATTCCTTCAGGAGAAAGTTTTGTATCTAAAATGTGTTTCATTCTTGCAAAATACCACCCTATCTCCAAGATACCTTTCCTCTCCAATGACCTTGAAAATGCTGTCACTTCTGAAATTCAGTTTTTGGTGCAATTCCAGGTTTTGAAGCAGGTTTCAGCCCTTGTCACATGACTAAAACAGGTCATGGTCACAACTAAAATCCTCTGTGCACAGGACAAGAGTAAACTGTCTTTCCTTGTGCTTCTTGAAAAGTCTTTCTGTTGTTGATGCAGTTGGTTTCTGTAACATAGTCCACTATCATACAATGGAAACGTCTCACCACGTTGATTCTTATCTTTCTAAATACAGCCAGAGTATTAACGGTAAAGTCTTCCCAATGTACTACAAAACTATTACTCTTTATCTTTCCAAGAATGAGGGTGGCATAGCAGCTCAGTGATTAGCGCTGCTGGCTCACATCACCAGGGAGCTATGTTCAATTCCATCCTCGGGTGACTGCCTGTGTGGAGTTTGTACATTCCCTCTGTGTCTGCGTGGGTTTCTGCACAGGAACAGGCCCATTGGCTCACCACATCTACGCCAAGCAACAAACACCAATCTACACTAATCCCATTTACTTGTACTTGGTCCTTAGCCTTAGTATTTTAAGTATTCCTTCATATATTTCTTCAAAGTACCTTCCTCCACCACTCTGTCAGGCAGCACACTCCATATTCCTACCATGCTTATTAGATTAGATTCCTTACAGTGTGGGAACAGGCCATTTGGCCCAACAAGCCCACACCAATCCTCCGGAGAGTAACCCACCCAGACCCATTCCCCAACATTTACCCATGATTAATGCACCTACCCTACACGTCCCTGAACATTGGGAAATTTAGCACAGCCAATTCACCAATTCTGCACATCTTTGGGTTGTGGGAGGATGCTGGAGCACCCAGAGGAAATCCACACAGGGAGAATGTGCAAACTCACAGACACTCACCTGTGGCGGGAATCAAACCCGGGTCTCTGGCTCCGTGAGGCAGCAGTGCTAACCACTGAGCCACCATGCCAGTTACCATGCTCTAAGTGAAAATATTCTTTCTCAGATCTCCTTTGAACTAGTTACTCTTCAATTTAAATTTATGTCCTCTGGTCTTAGATACATCTGCTATGGAGAACTGATTCTCATGATCTCCTCTCTCTCGGCCTCTCATCATTTTGTATATCTCAGTCAGATTCTCCCCTTAGCTTCCCCTGCTCCGGGCAAAACAAACCCAGCCTATCCAGTCTCTCTTCATAACAGATATTTTTCATCCCAGGCAACATCCTGGTGAATCTCCTCTGCACCTTCTCCAATACGATCTCATCCTTCTGATAGCATGGCAACCAAAACTGCACACAGTATTCCATCGATGGCCTAACCAGTGTTATGTCAAATAGAAACAGAAATTATTGGAGAAACTCAGCAGGTCTGTGGGAAGAAAGCAGAATTAAAATTTCGAGTCTGGTTCCTCTTCTTTTTCCGAGAATCACAATGTTAACTCTGCTTTCTTTTCACAGATGCTGCTAGACCTGCTGAGTTTTTTCAGCAATTTCTGTTTCTGTTTCAGATCTCCAGCCTCCACAGTTCTTTGTGCTATTTCTTTATTTTATTTCAATTCAATGTTTTATAAAGTTGTAACAAGACTTCCTTGCTCCTATATTCTATGCCTCTGGTATTGAAGACAATCATCCAGTATGCTTTCTTCCCCACCCTGTCAACCTACGCTGACACCTTCAGGGATCAATGGACTTGTACACTAAGGTCCCTTGCCAATTAACTTAGCATGACATTAGCGTAGTGGGTTGCCTAACTTCTGTCAGAGTCTCTTGAGGAGCTTTGGGCTTCATTTATTCACCATGTCCATTGACCATCCATTCATGTTGTGGTCACAGAAGGACAGAGTACTTCTATGCTATGTCTCACAGTTAGTATACATCATTAGACCTATAAGAGACATGCTCATGAAATCATCACTATATCATAGTATGTGTCCTGAGGGTATAAAGGTCTCATATGCCATCTTACTTGGGATCACTTGAAGCATCTTATGCTCTTTGTAACTTCATTGCCTTATATTAGCCCAATCACTGATGTGCCTGAGAATGTGACATTTGTACAGATTAGTAAACTGGAATAAACATTTTTGGATATCTTTATATCACATTATCCAAACTGAGTTTCTTATGTTACCATGGATAACAGTAAGGGATGACACGGTGGCTCAGGGTTAGCACTGCTGCCTCACAGCACCAGGGACCCACATTCAATTCCAGCCTTGGGCCACTGTATGTGGGGAGTTTGCACATTCTCTCCGTGTCTGAATGGGTTTTCTTTGGGTGCTCCGGTTTCCTCCCACAGTCCAAAGATGTGCAGGTCAGGTGAATTGGCCATGCTAAATTGTCCATAGCATTCAGGAATGTGTAGGTTAGGTACATTAGCCAGGGTACATATAGAGTAATAGGATAGGGAGCAATGAGTATGGATGGATTACTCTTCAGAGGATCATGTGGACTTGTTGGGTCGAATGGCCTCTTTCCACACTGTGGAGATTCTATGATAACAATTGCTGCTTCTAGTAAAAGATCCTGTGGGAGTCATAACCCACATCAACCACCACCACTCATATCCCACAGAAATTAGCAACACTCATTTGATTGACTGCATTGCAGAGAGGGAACAGGATTCAAAAGGGTTCAGTCTGAAAGCACACTCGAACTTTCAAACTCTATGTCATCTCTCCAGTAGAATCCAAGCCAGACAGCATGAGTTGTGTTCTAAACAATTAGTTCTTAACATATTCAATCAAAAATGAAAAGATGTTGTGGTCTGACAGATATATGATGCTCTTTTGAGAATGTCTAACCTTCTTAATTCCTTGTTTGTTGAGTTAGAAATGTGGGGAATTAGAATCAGGTCACAACGACATTATGTTTTTTTTATCTTGGACAGATTTATTGCTGTGCTAGAGCTGCCCTTCATTAATTTCCCCTATGAAAAGAACACACATTACCTTTCATGGCTTGATGCCATTGAAATTCCAAATGCTTATTGTTTGGGAACAGAGGCGAAACAGACAAACATCGGGAATGTCAAAGCAATTTGGGCTGACATTTCCAAGGCGATTCCAGTCATTGTGTCGGAGTACTGTCTGCTGCTGCCATTTCGAGATCTCCCAGAGTTTTCAGGGGTCAAACTTCTATCCCCCTTCCAGCCAGGGCTCAGCTGGTAGTATACTCACCATCAGTGAGAATGCCATGGAACTGAGACCCAGAGTTTTCATGAGCTCAATATGCAATCTGACCTTTCATTGGAATGCTTTCGGAGTTGTACATTCAGTGGCTTAATCTTTCAGATGAGACATATCTATTCTTCAGATATTTCCAGCAGGCCAGCTGGACAGCTCTGCCTGCCCTGCTTTGGGGTAGATCTATTAAGATCATACACCATATGATATAGGAGCTGAATAAGGCCATTCTGCCCATCAAGTCTGCTCCACCATTCCATCATAACTGTTGTGTTCCTTAACCCCATTCTTCTGCTTTCTCCTGGGAACCCTTGATTCCCTTATTAATTAAGAACCTATTAATCTCTGACTCAAAGAAACTCAGTGACTTGGCCTCCACAGCATCCTTCAGCAATGAGTTCCACAGATTAACGCCCCGCTCGCTGAAGTGTCAACAGGCAGTTAAGTCGTCAGTGGTGGGCCTGCACTGCAATCAAAGACCCCAGGCCAGAGATCCCCCACTGGGAGCTGTTGGTTGATTGGACAGTGAACGCTGTTGGTTTCAAGTAGTACCCCTGGCAGGAGGTCCATCCACCAGATGCCTGGCAGGGTGACCCCAAGCTAAAGGAACGTGAGTGCAGAGTGGCAGTGATGGGGGCGGTTTCAAAAGATGGGGAACAGAGACTGACAGTAAGGACTGAGAGCTGACTTTTAGCAGAGCATCCAACCCCCCCCCCCCCCTCCCAATTGGCAGTCTCCTGACTAGACTATCATCAAAAGGATTTGCTCTTTTTGGGATTCCAATTTTAGGCAATTGTCCCCTGAAGTGACACGTAACAACGTAAGAACTTGGAGCAGGAGTGGGCCATCTGGTCCCTCGAGCCTGCTCCCCCATTCACTAAGATCATGGCTGATCTTTTCATGGCCTCAGCTCCACTTACCCACACTCTCACCATAACCCTTAATTCCTTTCCTGTTCAAAAAATTATCTATCTTAGCTTGAAAAATATTTACTGAGGAAACCTCAACCATATCACTGGGCAGGGAATTCCACAGATTCACAACCCTCTGGGTGAAGAAATTCCTTCTCAGTTCTGCCCTAAATCTGCTCCCCCTAATTTTGAGGCAATGCCCTCTTGTCCTAATTTCACCTGGCAGTGGAAACATCCTCTCCACGCCCATCTTATCTGTTTCCTTCATGATTTCATATATTTCTATAAGATTCTCTTCCATTCTTCGAAATTACAATGAATATAATCACAGTTTACTCAGTCTCTCCTCATAAGCCAATGCCTTCATCTCCTGGTATCAAACTAGCAAACCTCCCCTGCACCCCGTCTGGTACCAGGATATCCTTTCTCAAGTACGGAGACCAAAATTGCATGTATAGGTGAGGCCACTCCAGGTGTGGCCTCACCTATACAGCTGTAACATTACCTCCCTGCTTTTAAACTCAATCCCTTCAGCAATGAAGGACAAAATTCCATTTGCCTGCTTAATTACCCGCTGCATCTGCAAACCAACCTTCTGCGATTCATGCACAAGGACATCCAGGTCCCTCTGCACAGCAGCATGCTGCACTTTCTTACTATTAAAGCAATCATCCTTTTTACTGTTATTCCTACCAAAATTGGTAACTTCACATTTATTATCATTGCACTCCATCTGCCAGATCTTTGCCCACTCACTTAAACTGTCTGTGTCCCTTTGCAAAGTTTCACAGTCCTCTGCACACTTTGCTCTACCACTCATCTTAATGTACTTAATAGTCAATTAAGAGCATCAATTTGCAGCAACATAGAAAAGGAATCCATAAGATTTCCTGCGCTGGATTCAATTGGGATTGAGGTGGGAATGAGGCAGGATCCTTGCTGGCAAATTGAATGCCTCCTACCTCCAAGCACATCCCACAGGAGGTCACTAAGCTGCACCCTATGTTTCCATGTAGAGATTGTAAAGGATTAAGTCACCACAGTCTCACACTCTCATTAGAAACAAACAGCTGGTGTTGAGTTCAGCTGCAGGCCACTACCTTTCAGGTAAGGGTCAAGGTTGAGAGGGCAGGAATTGACCCCACAATGTTGGCACTATTCTGCATCAAAGATCAGCATCCAGCCCAACTGAGCTCAAAGTCCCATGGCAAGATTCTAAAATAGACCAGTCAAACTCTTCTGTTAAAAATCAAAAAACTGCAGATGCTGGAGATCAGAAACTGAAACAGAGGTTGCTGGAAAAGCTCAGCAGGTCTGGCAGCATCTGTGAAGAGAAATCAAAGGGATCCTCCCTCAGAACTGATGATATTGAGGAAAATGGTGGTTTTTATGCAGAAGATAGGGTAGGGGAAGTGGTAAGGAGTAAATGATGGGTAGGGATAGTGCCCAAAGAGACAGAAGAGCAGGGAGCTACCAGGAAGGTAAATTTTCCTCTTAAAGACTTACCTCATGAATCAGTGGAGTGAAAGCTTTATAGGAGTGGATGCAGATGCGGGGATTGCTGGGTAAGTGAACTGATATATTCGGGCTGCAGCTAAACCCAAGACACTATACGTGGACCAGAGGGCATAATCTCACATTTAGGACAGAGGACAAAGGGAAATCTCTTCTCTTAGTGGGTGGTGAATGTATGAAATTCTTCATGACAGAGAGATTATTATGTCCATTCAAGGCTGAGTAAGGGAATCAGAGTTTTGGGGAAGAGGCAGGAAACTACATTTGAGGGCAATCAGATCAGCCATGACCTCATTGAATGGCCTTTTAAAGCTCCTACATCTTATTGTAACTCTATGCCTGTCTTCAGGTTCCACTGGAAGACCCCTGTTTTCAATGTAGATGGCGCGTCAAAACTCCATAGTACAACTCTCCTTACAGAAACCCTTCTGAGCTGATCAATCTTGAACTGACTTAGCCAGGCCATGAGCGTGTGAGCTGAGTTGTTTCAGGAGTTCTGGATGCAATGCAGTCCCATCCTGCAGCTTTACCACAGTTCAGGCTCCTAATGCTTTCTTCAGGTCTGTGATTTTGAACGGACTAGCACTAATGGTTGGCATTTTTTTTTCAGCTCTTTAAGGATGATGCACCTTATTTCCTTTTCCAATCGTGTCCTCCCTAATTGCGGCAGACAAGTGAGATTCCTGATGAAGGCCTTTGCCCGAAACGTTGATTTACCTGCTCCTCGGACGTTGCTTGACCTGCTGTGCTTTTCCAGCACCACTCTAATCCAGACAAGTGAGAACCTGGTTTGAAGTGACTGTTAGATGATTTAATACACATGATGTTTGGAATACTCTAATGCAGGTGAACTCAGTTCCAACCCTACTGACTGGAATGAGTCAGACTGAGCCATGCTGTTGTTTCCTCCTATTTGACTAGACATAACTCCCCTTCAGAACTGTATGTTAATCCTTATATAACTCTATAAGAGCCTCATAGATTAATAACTGTGTGCTCCCTGAATAATTGCATAGATCAATGTAACTCCCTGCTTAACTCCCTACATGCATACCTCTTCCGTCTGAAATAATGGTCTCTTGCCACAGTTCTTCCACACTCAGATTAGGTGCTGTGAGAAAATTTATTGAACTGTTGATATTCTACATCGGAAACTAAAATAAATTACTCTTACCTCATCTGCCAGATAGCATGAAATCAAACAAATCTATCAGTTCTAAATCTTTTCATACGTAGAATGGAGAGCAAAAAAACAACCTCATTCTGAAAAACAGTGAGTCATTTCATTGGACAGTAAATAATAGATCTTGACCTGATGCCTGGTTCATCCATTAGCTGCTACGCAATTGCAGTACATGCGCTACAGGGAGTATTCAAATGCAGCCAAAACCCTAAGATTGTTTTAATTTAATGGCCTGTGTGCTTTGTTGAATTCAGTCTTGGGCACCAAGAACCTGAATTGTTTTGGCATCTTCACGTAAATATAAAGCAGTTCCAATTATCCAGTTGATCACATCTCTTCGAGATGTTCTCACATTGAATCACGTTGAAACACAAACACCATTGTGGAGCAGGCGAAGAATGCCTGCAGTTTTTCTGATCCTAAGAGACATTACTTATTATTTCAATGTGGTTGGTCTGTTCTCAACTCTAGACCTAGGATTGTGCTCTCCTGTACCTGTGATTCTATGGAAATAAACTTGTACATAGAAATAAGTACTCCCCTTTTAGAGTCATAGAGTCATAGAGATGTACAGCACAGCAACAGATCGAAAAATATATTTCCCTCTCCACCCCTTTCCGCCTTCCGCAAAGACCGTTCCCTCCGTGACTACCTGGTCAGGTCCACACCCCCAACAACCAACCCTCCCATTCTGGCACCTTCCCCTGCCACTGCAGGAATTGCAAAACCTGCACCCACACCTCCCCCCTCATCTCCATCCAAGGCCCTAAAGGAGCCTTCCACATCCATCAAAGTTTTACCTGCACATCCACCAATATCATTTATTGTATCCGTTGCTCCCGATGCGGTCTCCTCTACATTGGGGAGACTGGACGCCTCCTAGCACAGCGCTTTAGGGAACATCTCTGAGACACCCGCACCAATCAACCACACCGCCCTGTGGCCCAATATTTCAACTCCCCCTCCCACTCTGCCGAGGACATGGAGGTCCTGGGCCTCCTTCACCGCCGCTCCCTCACCACCCAATGCCTGGAGGAAGAACGCCTCATCTTCCACCTCGGAACACTTCAACCCCAGGGCATCAATGTGGACTTCAACAGTTTCCTCATTTCCCCTTCCCTCACCTCATCCCGGTTCCAAACTTCCAGCTCAGCTCTGTCCCCATGACTTGTCCTACCTGCCTATCTTCTTTTCCACCTATCCACTCTGACCTATCACCTTCATCTCCTCCCCCACTCACCTATTGTACTCTATGCTACTTTCTCCCCACCCCCACCCTCCTCTCATTTATCTCTCCACCCTTCATGCTCTCTGCCTGTATTCCTGATGAAGGGCTTTTGCCCGAAACATCGATTTTCCTGCTTCTCGGATGCTGCCTGAACTGCTGTGCTTTTCCAGCACCACTAATCCAGAATCTGGTTTCCAGCATCTGCAGTCATTGTTTTTACCTTCCTGAGTTTCTCCAGCATTGTACTGTTTATATTTCAGATTTCCTTTTGCGTTCATTGACTAGGTTTTGTTATGATTTTGTAACCAATCTCTCAACCTGTCTGTCATTTTTGTGGATTTATAGTCCCCACAGTTCAAAATATTTCCAGCTTTTGTGTCACTGTTAAGTTTTGAAAATGTGCTGTATGACATTCCCTTTGTCATAAATATATATGCAGAAGACCTAACACCAACCTTTGGGGAAACCCCACTATAAATCTTCCCCCTGTCAGAAAAATATTTGTTCTTCACTTCTTTCCACTTACCTCTTAGGGGACAGGATAGATGTGGAGAAGTTGTTTCCCCTTGTGGGACAGTCAAAGACCAGAGGCTTGTAATCTCTGAATAAGACAGAGATAAGGAGGAATTGCTTCTCTCAGAGGGTAGTGAATCTGTGGAAGTCTTTATCACAGAGAGCTATCATGGCTGGGTCATCAAATATATTTGAGGCTGAGATAGACAGACTTTTGATCGGGAAGGGAATCAGGAGTTATGGGGAACAAAGGACAGGAAAGCAGATTTGAGGGTTCACAAATCAGCCATGACCTCTTTGAGAGGCAGAGTAGACTAGAATGACTGAATGGCTTATTTCTGCTCCTACATCTTCTGGTATGTTCAATCTCTCTGTAGCATCATATGGATTGCATTAGTGCTCTGAATGAAAAAGCAATTGTCTATTTTTGCTGAATAGGGGTTGCTCCACATCCTGTCTCTGTGATGTCATGTAACAAAGTGACTTTATCATTGACACCATTGAGTCGTTTTAGTGAAAGCTGCTTCGTGTCTGGTGCTCCACTACAACTGTACACTTTAGCAGTAAACCTGAATTGAGAGCTTCAACGCTACCGACAAATTGGGCAAGAACTTTACTAAATAGTTTATGAGTGCACTGTTTTCATATCTGTCAATTGCTAAATTTCTGCTCGAGCTCTCACCTTGTCAGGATCCAGGTGAAGAGTCTTTGCTCTCAGCACTTGACTTGAGACATTTTTAATTGCATTTTTTTCTTAAGCTTTGGGTTCAGGTGGTGAGCTCTCTTGAGCAGTCACAATAAATTCTGATGATTTGGAGATGCCGGTGTTGGACTGGGGTGTACAAAGTTAAAAATCACACAACACCAGGTTATAGTCCAACAGGTTTAATTGGAAGCACCCTAGCTTTTGGAGCATCGCTCCTTCAACAGATGATAGTGGAGGGCTCAATCCTCCACTTTAATTGAGGCTTGAACCCTCCATTACCATCTGATGAAGGAGCGATGCTCCGAAAGCTAGGGTGTTTTCAAATAAACCTGTTGGACTATAACCTGGTATTGAATGATTTTTAACTAAATTCTGATGGTTTCTTCCATTGTGTGTCCCTATCTATAAATGAGCAAATTTTCCACAATAACTTCCATTCCAGGAAGATCACTGCCTGTCCCATGCTGTCCTCTGTGATAGCCTTTGAGAGCAATGGAAATGTCAAACAGTGTATACAAATCCTGCCTGCTGGGTCCCTCCACAAATACTGCCAGACCCACTGAACTCTTCTAAACCCTCTTCCATTAGGCAGACAATATAAAAGTTTCAAAACACCTACAAACAGATTTAAGAGCAGCTTATTCTCTGCTATTATTTGACTTATGAATGGACTTCTATATATATTAGAGTTGATCTTACTTTGCATCTTCCCAGCATTCTGTTCTATTTCCCTGATGTACTCATGTAAGGTATAATTTGTCTGTTTAGCACACAAATCAATACTTTTCACTGTATCTTGATACATGTGGCAATAATAAATCAAATCAAATCAGAAGTCAATGCATGTTAGCAGTAACTGAATGAAACTTGTATCTAAGATTGCAGAGAGCTCCACAACTTCAGTCAGTCCCATACTTGGTAAACAATAATCAATGAACTTTTAGTTTTCGTGAATTATATGAAAATATGAACCTAAAGCCAATTATATTTTGGATTACAATCTTTGAACTGGGAACAAAACAAGCAAAATCCTTGAGGTGTAGAGTTGGCACATTGCTTGTAGAGTTCAATAAAGCAGTGGCTCCATCTCAATTATGATAGGTCTGTATACGTTCACCGATCCTCATCTTCTGCTTGAGTGCTCAGATTGTTGGCAACTTCACAGACGCCAAACAGCTAAGATCCTGACTGACATTTCACTCCAGCTGGCAATAGCTATTAGCCACAGTAACTTCCCACTGAAATAGCTAATTCCTGGCTTTACTGGAGAATGTGTGAACAGTTTTGAATGTACTTCTTGTTATTGTTTGATTCTTTTAGGGTAAGTGAAAGCAGCTGAGCTGGTCACCACAGAAGTGCCAACATTGTCAGCAGAGATTCAGATATACTTATTGCCATAAGACCACAATGTACAGGAGCAGAATTCTGCCACGTGTCCCATTGAGTCTTCTCCACTATTCAATCCTGACTGAAATGTTTTTCAACCCCATTCTCCTTCTTTCTACTGTAATCCTTAATCCCTTTACAAATCAGGAACCTACCTATCTCCGTCTTAAAAGTGCTCAATATTGGTCTCTGTGGTAATGAGTTCTGCCGATTCACCAACCTGGTGTTAGAGTCAAAGAGCCATCCAGCATGGAAACAGACCATTCGGTCCCTTCTCTCCGTGCTGACCAGGTATCCCAAACTGAACTAGTCCTATTTACCTGCATTTGGTCCATATCCCTAGAAACCTTTCCTAGTCACGTACAAATCCAAATGTATTTTAAATATTGTACTTGTACCCGCCTCTACCACTTCATCTGGCAGTTCATTCCATGTACACACTGCCCTCTGAGTTTAGACATTGCCCCTCAGATCCCTTTTAAATCTTTCCCATCTCACCTTAAACTATGTCCTCCAGTTTTGGACTCCCTACCCTTGGAACAAGACTTTGGCTATTCATGTTATCCATGCCCCTCATGATTTTACAAACCTCTGTAAGGTCACCCCTCAGTTTATGACAGTCCAGGAAAAAAAGTCCCAGCCTATCCAGCCTGTTCTTATAACTCAAACCCTCCAGTCCTGGCAACGCTTTTATAAATTATTTTCTGCACACTGAAGGAGTTCCTCCTTATCAGTTCTAAAGTCAGTTCTCACCTCAGTTATGGTCACCACATTACAGGAAGGTTATGGAGGCTCTGGAGAGGGTATAGAAGAGGTTTACCAGGATGCTGCCTGGATGAGAGGGCATGAACTATAAAGAGAGGGTAGAAAAAATTGATTTGTTTTCACTGGAGCAGCAGAGGCCGAGGGGAGACTTGATAAAAGTCTATAAAGCTATGAGATGCATAGATAAGGTTGACAGTTAGAATCTTTTTTCCAGGGTTGAGATGTCTAATACCAGGGGGCATGCATTTAAGGTGAGGTGGGTAAGTTTAAAGGCGATGTGAGGGGCATGATTTTTACACAGAGAGCGGTAGGTGTATATAACACACTGGCGCGGGTGTTGGTGGAGATAAATATGATAAGGGCATTTAAGGGACTTTTAGATAAACACATGAGCATGCAAGGGATGGAGCGATTTGGACCAAGGGCAAGCAGAAGGGAGTAGTTTAATTTGTTGTCAGGTTAGGCACAATATCATCTTTTATGTTCTGTAAGTGTTATCCCTTTACTTTGAGGCTGAGCCCTCAGGTCCTAGTCTCTCCTACTCATGGAAACATCTTCTCCATTCCACTCTGTCCAGGCCTCTCAGTATTCTGTCAGTTTCAGTGTGCTTCCCCTCATCCTTCTAAACCCCATCAAGTACAGATCCAGAGTTCAAACAATCCTTATGAGCAATTGGTGTTGAGCTGATGGAGGCACTAACTTACGGTACAAGGGATTTCAACCAATTACGTTTGCCCCAGTCGGAAAAACAGCAGTCAGAATCAAAGATTTGTTTTGCTGTAGCAGGAGATCATTGTGCCCACTTTATTAGCTCGCCAAATGAGCACCATGACCTGGAACCATTCTACTGCCCTTTCCCTATGTCCCTGCACACTATTTCTGTTTGAATAAATATCGAATGCCCTACTGAATGGTGCCATTGAACCAGGCTCCATTACACCTTCAATCAGTGCATTCCAGATCCCAAATATCTGCTTCTCACAGCTCATTGACCTCCTTCACAAATCGCTTAAATCTCACACTCTTGCTCCTCATATTCTCAGTCTACTCTCACCATACCTATGTTTGTTTTGAAAAGTGCTGAATTCTTGATTATTTTAATTTTTATCTCAGATACGTTCAAATAATTTTCTAAGATTCTTGATTATTTTAATTTTTATCTCAGATACGTTCAAATAATTTTCTAAGATTATTTGCTACATTTTCTTCTTTTATTCTGTCTGTCTTTATTTATTCTGTTCAGTAAAGAGAAAGAGAATTATACATTTTTGTTCATGGAGGATCTGGAGGGCACAAATGAAATTCAGATTTCCAGTAACTGCGGTTACTGGAAATCTGAAATAAAAACAGAATTAGCTGGAGAAACTCAGCAGATCTGGCAGCATCTGTGGAGAGAAAAGTACCTTCTTTAGGCCCCAGTAGAAATGAAAGAACTAGTTTGGAATCTAACGAGAGAGTTTTTAAAATTAATTCAGGGGTTGTGAATGTTACTGGCTGAGCCCAGCATTTATTACCATTCCCAGTTGCCCTTGAGAAGGTGGTGATGAGCTGCCTTCTTGTACTGTAATCCATCTCTGTAGGTTGACACTGATATCATGAGGGAGGGAATTCCTGGATTTTGAACCAGTGATGGTGAAGGAATGGCAGTATATTTCCAAGTCAAGATAGAAAGTATTTTGGAGGGGAACTAGTGTTCCCATATATTGCTGTTTGACCTTCCAGATGGAAATAGTTGTGGTTTGGATCTTTTGTGAATTTCTGCAGTGCATCTTGTTGATAGTACACACTGCTGCTACTGAGTGTTGGTGGTGGAGGGAGTGGATGTTTGTGGATGGGGTGCTTATCAATCCTGGATGATGCCAAACTTATGAAATGTCATTGGAGATGCACTCATCCAGGCAAGTGGGACTTATGCCTTGTAGATAGTGGTCAGGCTTTGGGAAGTCAAGAGATGAGTTGGTCACTGCAGGATTCCTAGCCTCTAAACTGTTTTTATATCTATTTTCTTTATATGGCAAGCTCAATTCGGTTTTTGGCCAATGGTAACCCCACAGGATGTTGACAGGGGGGGATTCAATGACGGTAATGTCAAGAGAAGATGGTTAGATTTTCTCTGATTGAAGATGGTAATTTCCTGAAGATAAATGGGCTTAGGACACTACCCTAAGAAACTCCTGCAGAGGTGCCCCAGAGCGGAGATGACTGATGTTCAACAAACACAACAATCTTTCTATATTTAATTGAATCGATTTGAATTGATTGTCACATGTACTGATGCACAATGAAAAGATTTGTCTTGCGAGCAATACAGGCAGATCACAGAGTTAAATAGCATAGATAAATAAATAATAGGTAAACAGCAGCAAAAACAAAAACACAGGTACAGGCGAATATTAAGAGTTTGTGAGTCCATTCAGTATTCTAACAACAGTAGGGTAGAAACTGTTTTGAAACCGGCTGGTGCATGTGTTCAGACTTCTGTACCTTCTCCTCGATGGTAGAGGTTGTAGAAAAACATTTCCAGGGTGGGATGGATCTTTGAGAATGCTGGCGGCCTTTCCTTGACAGTGGGCCTGGTAGATGGATTCTATGGGAGGTTGGCCTTTGTGACTGTCTCGGCCAAGTTCACCACTCTCTGTAACCATCTCTGATCTTGAACGGTACAGTTCCCATACCAGGTAGTGATACATCCAGACAGAACGCTCTCAATGTCGCACCTATAAAAGTTGGCAAGGGTATTCGCCATCATGCCAAATTTCCTCAGTTGCATGAGGAAGAAGAGACACTGTTGGGCCTTTGTAACCAGTGCATCCACATGAAGAGTCCAAGAAAGCTTGTTGTGGATGACCACTCCCAGGAGCTTGACAATCTCCACTCATTCCATGCCTGTGCTGTAGGGGGGCACGAGTAACATCCTGCCGAAAATCAATCATGATTTTCTTAGTTTTGTCAGCATTGAGAGCCAGGTTGTTCTCAGTGCACCATTTTTCCAGGTCTTCCACCTCCCGTCTGTAGTCTGTTTCATCGCCATCTGAGATTCGACCGACTATGGTGGTGTCATCAATGAACTTGTAAATGGCATTATTCTGGTATTTGGCACTGCAGTCAAAGATATACACTGAATATAGTAGAGGGCTGAGTACGCACCCTTGGGTGGCTCCAGTGTTGAGTGTTAGTGAGGATAAAATATTGTCCCCAATCTTCACTGATTGTGGCCTGTGAGTCAGGAAACTGAGGATCCAGTTGTAGCGAGTGGGGCTTAGTCCGAGACCACTAAGTTTAGTAATCAGTCTCAAGGGGATAATAGTGTTGAAGGCTGAACTGTAGTTAATGAGTAGGATTCTTACAGAGCTGTTCTTGGTGTCAAGATGTTCTAGCGAGGACTGAAGGGCAAGTGATATGGTATCTGATGTGGATCTGTTGGTCTGATAGGCAAATTGGAGCGGGTCAAAAGCAGTGGGAAGGCTGGAGTTGATTAATGCCATGATCAAGGAGAAAGTGAGGACTGCAGATGCTGGAGATCAGAGCTGAAAATGTGTTGCATAGAAAAGCGCAGCAGGTCAGGCAGCATCCAAGGAGCAGGAGAATCGACGTTTCGGGCATGAGCCCTTCTTCAGGAAACCTTAGTGAGGAAACTTTACTGAAGAAGGGCTCATGCCCGAAACGTCGATTCTCCTGCTCCTTGGATGCTGCCTGACCTGCTGCGCTTTTCCAGCAAAACATTTTCAGCTAATGCCATGATCAGCCTTTCAAAGCACTTCATGACCACCGAAGTTAGGGCCACTGGGCGGTAGTCATTGAGACATGCTGCATGAGCCTTCTAAGGCACAGGGATGATGTTGGCCCTCTTGAAACAGGCAGGGACAGTGGCCTGAAGTTTCGCGAGGGCTCCTTGATGTACCACTCTGTCAATTGTGAACTTGATGCAAAGGCTGTCACTCTCACCTCCCTTCTGGAATTCAAGTCTTTTTCCATGTTTGAACTGAGTGAGATTCAGGAACTGAGTAGCTCAGGCAGGACCTAAACTGCAAGCAGGAACTGGAGTAATGTTGAGACCAGCAGAGGGAGGGAGAATCAAGAGAGGGTGAGGGAAAATCTTGGGTTCTGTTCCACATTTCCCTCCAACCACCCTGTCTCAAAGCACTACACAACATGAGCGTACAGCTGTCTGCAATCGCAATATTTTGTTAGTCATGCACCAGTTGGTCAGGAGCCAGCTCTGTGAGCACCATAATATACGTCCTTAACTGAGAAGCATTTCACTTTGTATGCAATAAATGTCAAAGTATTTTTTTTATTATTTAAGGCAAGAAGTTTGATGAGAAATCTCGGCTTTGCGCAAACTGCATGTGTTTAGGAGCTGCATAATGGGTAGTCCAGAGAACACAGGTTCATGAGGGGCTGTAATATTCTGGCCCATAATGACAGGAAAGAACGCTCTCCCTAGACAGGGCCACACCCTCCGAGTTCGATGACATTTCACCTGATTTCAGCTGTTAGATTCTTCACTCGCTATCCCTACCATTCTGCTGAATACTGTGACCCTACAGATCCTTGCAACGACTCAGCATCCTCAGTGAGTGAGCTAACAGTGCGAAATACACATACTTCAGCTCAATCCCTCACTAAGGGAGATGGAATGTCACCTCTCCAGTTGCTAAGAATGCTGTCCCTGGCTACAAGAACCCAGTCCTTCCTGATGAAGGGCTTATGCCCGAAACGTCAATTCCCCTGCCCCTCGGGTGCTGCCTGCCCCGCTGTGCTTTTCAGCACCACACTCTTGACTCTGATCTCCAGCATCTGCAGTCCTCACTTTCTACCACAAGAACCCAGTCATGGGAAAGGACTTTGTTTCCTGCATCTTATTGCTCCAAGTCTCTCCTTTTCCTCACTTCCAGTCACCGCCTGTGAAGGGTCAGCGATGTGTATATTCTGGATTAGTGGTGCTGGAAGAGCACAGCAGTTGAGGCAGCATCCAAGGAGCAGCGAAATCAGTAGTGCTGGAAGAGCACAGCAGTTGAGGCAGCATCCAAGGAGCAGCGAAATCTATATGTCTGTCCCAGGCCCAGTATCCTCTTATTGAACTTATGGAACAAAGTGTGCATCCCTGAAAGCTACCTTTTTGACTCTACTGTCAACACACTAGATCCAGTGTTTGCTGGATTTTGAGAGAGACTGCAGGCACCTTGCTAATTCTACAAGACAATTACAGGTGTCGCAGTGCAAAAGCAGTAATGCCTCATCAGTCAGATATGTGTTGGCAGGGAATGGGCAGGGGTTGTGCATGGAAGTGACCACAAGCTGTTCTGTTGCTCTCGGCACATGGTCACACATTCAGGTGGTCAGTCTTTCCGTGCAATAGCAGAATCTTTGACCCCAGAAGGGTCCCTGTGATGCACAAAAAGCTCTTTACCCACTGGACGAATATAATCTGCCATTTAACATTAGCTGCAACTCACTTGCATGCAGAAAAGCCAGCAATGATGTGGGGCAACTCTACACAGTCCTCTAAAACACCCACCACCAACGTGGATAATCCTGGTCAGAGTGTCAAAGTGAAAGACAAACAGCCAAAGAGGGAGAAGCATGAAAAGGAGAAGTATTTTTACCTGTCCTGTTACAGCGTGGGTTCAATTTCCATCACCGGTTTGAGGTCACCATGAAGGACTCTCCTTCTCAACCTCTTCCCTTACCTAAGGTCTGGTGGCCCTCAGGTTAAATCACCACCAGTCCTTCTCTCTAATCAGAGAGCAACCCACATGGTCTGATATGGCTATGGCAACACAACATTCAGGAGGAAGAGCTCGTCGTAATTTTCTGAAATGGCTTTGGTTGAAAAGAAAAGGTTTTCAGGCAGCATAACTTTCACTAAACTAGCCGGAGAGTTATGAGTCAAATGGCCTGGTTCACACCGACTCTCCGAGGTAAAGGCATTTTGGATGGAGCAGAGCAAAACAATAAAGGATGTTCCCAATGAAAGCAGAGGTACATGAAGCAATGAAACAAGGGTACCCAAAACGGAAGGAATTAGAGGGATATGGCCAACTGCTGGCAATGGGACTAGACTAATTTTGGTTTTCTGGTCGGACCGTAGGTTCTGTTTCTGTGCTGTACAGCGCTGTGAGTTTAAATTATGAATCTGGTTTGGAGAATGAGGATAAGCCAAGATCAATGAAAGATTTTGGTGTCCCAACAGCAGGGAAAACAGCTGTGTATTTGGTCAGTTCCCTTTGAGAGTCCCAGGCACAGAACTCCATTCTTGAATAAAGATCAGTGTGTCTGGTTTGAGAACACACCCTTCAGGACATAGGAATCCTATCGTTGTTACGCTGAATGTGGTTGAGACGCTGAAATGCTCAGCAAGGGTGGTCTTTATAACTTGGCACAATGAAACAGAATTAATTCTATTATGCTTGCCTTTCTTTACTTCTTGCATAGGTCTATTATAGTTTTTACCCTTAATGTCTGTGCTAACAATATAGATTACCCCTATAGCTACATAAGGCATTGACTATTTGAACAAATGGTACTCAAAGTGATTTTTTTCCCTTAACTTCTGAATGCTGGAGATTTATATTGATTTTTCAGCTGGTCTTAATATCGCTAAAGCTTATAAAAGACAGGAATTCCTTCAAATGAAGACAGAAGCATCAAACAAAAGGACACATTTATAGGAACCCTGCATGACCTCAAAATGTCCTCAAGCCTTTAAATATTTGATATTCCAAATATACGCTTCAATTATCCTCTTTTCAAATTCCAGCTTCACCACAAAATTGGAGACTCGCATCCCTGGTGCTATTGTCATAAATCTCCTTGACATTCTCTCCGAGACCTCGTATCCCTCCAACAGCCCATCTCAGGACACAACACTCCGGCTAAAGCCAAGCCAGTGATTTCTCACATTCCAGCAGAATTTCTTCACTTTTGTACTCTCCTACCTCTCCCTGAGATGTCATTGCTGTCATCCAAGATGGCGACCTGGAGGAGCAAGCAGCAAGCTGAAGTTGCAGATATCCCACTCTGACATTCCTTTTGGGAATTCTCAGCATCTACTTCCCCCAGTGGAGATACTGGTTGGTGTAGTGGTGCTATGATACAAAGCTATGTATTGATGAGGTGAGGTGTATGGTTCATGAGGCCAGCAACAAGCAATGCTCCCTCTTTATAGGCTCCTCACCACTGTCAAATGAGAATCACAACTCTATATCTGGAATTGTGTTGGAAAACTTTGTTCAACAACACTCCCCAGAGGCTTACCTAAGTCCTGTCCTGACCTGTCTTACCAAAATGCAATACCTCGTATTTTTCTGAACAGAACAAAAAACAAAGGAAATTTACAGCCCAAGAACAGGCCTTTGGCCCTCCAAGCCTGAGCCGATCTAAATCCACTGTTTAAACCTGTCACCCAATTCCTAAGGATCTGTATCCCTCTGCTCCCCACCTACTCATGTATCTGTCCAGACACACCTTAAATGAATCTACCATATCTGCCTCTACCACCTTTGCTGGCAATGTGTTCCAGGCATCACCACCCTCTGTGTAAAGTACTTTCCACGTGTATCCCCCTTAAACTTTTCACCTCTCATCTTGAATGCATGACCTCTTGTTATTGTATCCCTCACCCTGGGAAAAAGCTTATCTCTACCAACTTTGTCTATGCTCTTCATGATTTTGTAGACCTCAATCAGGTCCCCCTCAATCTCCTGTTTTCTAAATAAAACAATCCTAACCTACTCAACCTCTCATCACAGTTAGCACCTTCCATACCAGGCAACATCCTTGTAAATTTTCTCTGCACCCTCTCCAAAGCATTCACATCCTTTTGGTAATGTGGCAACCAGAACTGTACACAGTATTCTAAAGGTGGCCAAACCAAAGTCTTGTACAATTTTAACATGACCTGCCAGCTCTTATACTCAATACCCCATCCAATGAAGGCAGGCATACTATATGCCGTCTTGACCACTCTATCCACCTGTGCAGCCACTTTCAGGGTACAATGGACCTGAACTCCCAGATCTCTCTGCTCATCACCTTTTCCCAAGGCTCTTCCATTTACAGCATAGTTTGCTCTAGACTTATCAAAATGCATCACCTCATACTTGGCTGGATTGAACTCCATCTGCCATTTCTCTGCCCAACTCTCCATTCCTGAAGAAGGGCTAATGCCCGAAACGTCGATTCTCCTGTTCCCTAGACGCTGCCTGACCTGCTGCGCTTTTCCAGCAACACATTTCCAGCTCAACTCTCCAGTCTATCCACATGCTCCTGTATTCTTTGAGAGTCTACTATGCTTTCTGCTCCATTCTGACATTCCTCAGCCTACTGGCCCAATTGATCAAGATTGTGTTGTACTCTTAGATAACTTCGTCAGTGTCCTCTGTACCACCAATGTTGGTGTTATCCGCAAACGTACTAACCATGCCTCTGGTATTCTCATCCACATTGTTCATATCAATGACAAACAACAGTGGACCCAGCATCAATCCTAACAGTACACCACTGGTCACAAGCCTCCAGTCTGAACAACAAACCCTGTACCACCACTCTCTGCTCTTATCGTCCAGCCAATTTTGTATCCAATTGGCTTGCTCTCCCTGGATCTCATGTGATCTAACCTTAACTAACAAGTCTATGTAGAATACCTTGCTAAAGTCCATGTAAATAATATCAACTGCACTGCCCCCATGTTTCTCCCAGCCACCTCTTCAAAAACCTCAATCAAGCTGGTGAGACACAATTTCCCAGGCACAAAGCCATGATGACCATCCCTAATCAGTCCATCCCTCTCCAAATGCATGTAGATCCTGTCTCTCAACAACTTACCCACCACTGACATTCAGCTCACCAGCCTGTAGTTTCCTGGGTTTTCCTTACATTCTTTCTTAAATAAAGGCACCATATTAGCTAACCTCCAGTCTTCCAGCCCTCAATGATTCAAATATCTTTGCAAGGGGCCCGGCAATCTCTTTCCTAGCTTCCCACAATGTCCTGGGATACACTTTATCAAGTCTCGGGGAATTATCTACCTTTATCTGTTTTAAGACCTCCAGCACATGTCCTTCTATGTGGACTCTTTTCAAGACTATTTACTTCCCTAAGTTCTCTAGTTTCCATATGTTCCTCTAAAGTAAATACTGATAAGAAATATTCTTTTAGAATCTCACTCATCTCCTGTGGTTCCACAGATAGACGACCTTGTTGATCTTTAAGGGGCTCTCTTTTCTCCCTAGTTATTCATTTGTCCTTAATATACTTGTAGAATCTTTGTTTAGACTCTTGTTTGCCTTATTTGCCTAACCTATCTCATGCCCTCCTGATTTTTCCCTCCTAATTTCCCTGTTAAGTGTACTCCTACAGCCCCTATACTTCTCAAGGGATTCACTTGATCACAGCTGTCTATACCTGACGTATGCCATCTTCCTTTTCTTGGCCAGAGCCTCAATATCTCTAGTCATCCAGTGTTCCTTACTCCTGCCAGCCTCGCTATTCATACTACGAGGATCATGCTGTCCCTGAACTCTCATTATCTCGCTTTTGAAAACTCTTCATTTGCCAGATGTCCCTTTACCTGTGAATAGCCTCCCCCAATCAACCTATGAAAGTTCCTGTCTACCACCATCAAAGCTGGACTTTAATTTGCAGACCAGACCATCCTTTACATACCTATTTTAAAATGAATTGACTAATGCTCGCTGGGTGAAAGTAAGGACTGCAGATGCTGGAGATCAGAGTCAAGATTAGAGTGGTGCTGGAAAAGCACAGCAGGTCAGGCAGCATCTGAGGAGCAGGAGAATCGACGTTTCGGGCAAAAGCCCTTCATCAGGAGTGGCTCCTGCCCGAAACATCGATTTTCCTGCTCCTCGGATGCTGCCTGACCTGCTGTGCTTTTCCAGCACCACTCTAATCTTGACACTAATGCTCACTGGTCCCAATTGCTCCTCCACTTACACCTCAATCACTTGCCCTGCCTTATTTCCTAATAGGAGGCTGAATTTTGCCTCTTTTCCAGTAGGACCATCTACATAATGCTTGAGAAATTTTTCCTGAACACTTTTAACAAAGTCTTCCCTACCCCAGCCCTTAACACTATGGCAGTCCCAGACTATTTTTGGAATGTTAAAATCCCCAATTATTATTCTTACAGATATCTGAGATCTCCTGATATATCTGCTCCTCAGTTTCCTGCTGACTTTTAGGGAGGCCTATAGTACAATCCCATCAAAGTGTCACCCATTTCTTATTTCTCACTTCCACCCATATAGCTTCACTGGATGATCCCCAAGGAATATCCTCTCTAAGTACTGCCATAATGCTTTCCATCATCAAAAAATCCATTCCCACTCCTGTCTCGCTTCCCCTTCTAACCTTCCTTAGCATCTGTACCCTGGAACATTGAGCTGTTAGATCCGTCCATCCCTCAGCCATGTTTTTGTATTAGCTATGATATCCCAGTCCCACATACTCATCCATACCCTGAATTCATCTACCTTACCTTTTGCATTGAAATAAATGCAGTATAATTTGTCAGTCTTCCGTCGTTCCCTGCCATGTTTTTGCCTGTCCTGTCTAATTAACTTGTTCTCGTTAACTCCTGCACTCGCCTCAACGTTCTGTTTTGTTTCACTACTATTTAGGGTCCCACCGCTTGCTGGACTAGTTTAAATCCTCCTGAGCAGCTCTAACAAATCTCCCCAGCAGGATACTGGTCGCCCTCCGGTTCGGGTACAACACATCCCTCTTATATGGGTCACCTCTGCTGCAGAAGAGATCCCAGTGATCCAACAATCTGAATCTTTGCCCTCAGCACCAACTCCTCAGCCACACATTCATCTACCCTGTCCTCCTATTCCTACTCTCACCAGCACATGACATTGGGAGTCATCCAGTGATTGCCAGTCTTGAGGTCCTGCTTTTTAATCTCCTGCCTAATTCCTTACATTTGCTACACAGGGTCATTCCTTTTTTTTTAACCTAAATTGTTGGTACTAATGACCTCTGACCTGTCACATTTCACTTTGGGAATTTTCTGCAGCCACTCTGAGATGTCCTTGGCCCTGGCACCAGGGAGTCAACATACCAACCTGGAGTCTCGTTTGTGAGCTCAGAAATCCATTCTGTGCCCCTGACTAGACAGTCTCCTGTCATTTGCTTGGACTTTGCCATACCCTGCTTCACAGCAGAGCCAGCTGTGGTGCCACAGCCCTGGCGACAGGTGCTGTTTTCCCCGGAGAGGTTCTCCCCCATAATAATGTCTAGAATGGTATACTTGTTTGGGAAGGGGATAGCCACAGAAGACTCCTGCACAACCTGGTTACCTCTCTTGATGGTCACCCATCTACCTGACGGTACCTACAATGTGATCACCTCCCTAAAGTTACTTTCTATCACACTCTCTGCTTCCTGTATGCTTCTCAGTGTGTCCAGCTGCCACCCATGTGGTCGAGAGGAACTGCAGCCAGACACGCTTCCTGCAGACATAGTCACCAGGGACAATTGTCTGATCTCCCACATGATACAGAAGAAGCACATTACTCCATTGACTCTCTGTCCCATTAATTACTCGTTTTTTTTTACTGAACTTTTTAAAGTTTAAAAGCTTTGGAAGATTTTAAAAACTAAATGAACTAAACAAGTCCCACGCTTAAACAATGGCTTACAAAATAGCAGTTTGGAAAATGCCTACTAAGACTTATTCACCCCGTTGCTCCCACTCACTTGCTGAACGGTTACATCTGGTCTATTCCTGTCCCCACTGCACCTGTGGAAGGAGGAAGGGAACCAAAGCTCAGGAATGGCTCCCTCCCCCAATTCCCTAAACTCCCATACTCACCTCAAATCCCAGCGTTTCACTCTCTGCAGTTAGCACTCTTTTGAAATGTATTTTTGTAGGAAACCACACTGACCAATTTGCTCATTGCAAACTCCCACAAATGGCAATGATACAACTGGACAGAGCATCAGCCTTCACATGTGGGTTAGAGAATAATGAGGACAGCTGGTGTATTTCACTGCTTCTTTCTGAATAGTGCCTATTATATTCACCCAAAGGATTCATGGTGTCCTTAACTGAGTTGGTTAGCTCAGTTAGCTGGACAGCTGGTTTGCATTGTTAAATGATGCCAACAGTGTAGGGTGATTGATTGATTGAGTGATTGATTTATTGTTGTCACATATCCTAAGATACAGTGAAAAGTGTTTTGCCTGCTGTACAGGCAACTCGCACCTTACAAAGTGAATCAGGGTAGCATAACAGAGCGCAGAATACAGTGTGATCACCAAAGTGAAGGTGCAGAGAAAGAGAGAGAGAGAGAGAGAGAGAGAGAGCGATCAGAATTAACATTTGAGACGTTGATTCAAAAGTCTGATAACAGCGGGGAAAAGGGTTCCGTTCCTGCACCAGGTGAGGCGCTATACAGAACTCTCTTGCTCTCTCTCCCGTTCCCCCTCCTCTTTTACCTGAGGCATGTTGACCTTCAGGTTAAATCACTACCAGTCATGTCTCTCTGTCTCTAATGAGAGAGTGGGATTGTGGTGAATTTACCTTTATCAAGTATGCAAACTCAGTTCTGAGGAAGGGTCACTGGACTAGAAAAGTTAACTTTAATTTCTGTCCACAGATGCTGCCAGACCTGCAGAATTTCTCCAGCAATTTCTGGTTGTTTCTGATTGACAGCATCTACAGTCCTACTGCAAATGACACTGGCATTATAAAATGGAATTCACTGATTCGCACCTCAGGGCTGAGACTATTTTGGTCTGGAAGAAGTCTCTGCTCTTTGGACTACCTTACTAATCACCAGATTGGAGTTTTTATTGATTCTTGCACGGGATGACCAATCTCGAATTGCCTTGGATAAGGCCGTGGTGATCAACCTTCTGGAACTGCTGTGTTCTGGGTGTTTCCAGAGTGCCAATAGAGAGTAAATGCCTACATGGTGACCCAGTGACAGTGATGGAATGTCAATACAGTTTCTGGTCATGATGGTGAGTCGTTTGGAGGGACCACATGCAGGTGTGATGTTCCCACGCACATATTACCCTTGTCTTTCTCTGTGACTGAAGTCATCATTTTGCAATTGAGAATCTTGCAAAGGTATCTTTGTTTTTAACCTGCTTTACAAAGACACCATTGGTACTTCCCCAGTACCTTCAGGCACCTACTATTCAATGTCTAAGTCATCGAGATACATAGGAATGCAGGGATTGCTGCCGTCCAGCTAACTATGCCCTTGAGCTGACAGAGTAGGAAGAGTTAAGAGTTAACCAGAGTTGGGGCGGCATGGTGGCTCAATGGTTAGCACTGTTGCCTCACAACGCCAGGGACGCAGGTCCAATTGCAGCCTTGGCTAACTGTCTGCATGGAGTTTGTACCTTTTCCCCGTGTCTGCATGGATTTCCTCCTACAGTCCAAAGATATTCAGGTTAGGTGGGTTGGCAATGGGAATTGTGGGATTATAGGGTTGGGGACTGGGTCTTGGTGGGATGACCTTCCAATGGTTGGTATAGACTTGATGGGGTGTATAGCCTTTTCTGCACCATATAGATTCTATCAAGGACACTACAATCGAGTCACAGCAAGGGTAAATATAAGCCAACATCATTTTGCTGGGGAATGATAGGCTGGATTTAATTAATTTAATGGGGGAAGCCGAGCAGGGGAGCAGGCTAAACTTTGTAACTCAGTCTTGAGAGGCAGAACAACCATCCACCCAGATGCATGAGCAGCATGATATCATATTGCTGTAGGTGCTGTCTGTTGCCCTTGGCTTTACACATTCAATTACCAGGTCCAAGAGACCACTCAAGCAATATCTTCCATTCTGCTGGAATGCTTGTCTGTTTCCAATTACCACAACCACTGCCCACTGCTGTTTGACTCACCTTGCTGAGCTATACTGCCACACACAATGAAAGCTGTCCTGAACCAACACTGACTTCCCACTCATCCACAACCTCCTTCAACCTGGAAAAGTTCCAAAGCCTGCTTATTCCCAAGCACACATCATAAAGTTAGGAAACCATAACATAACAGCAATTGCTTGTTTGATAAGTTTACTTACCTTCCCACACATTTCACTATGGGGTCCTCCCTCCAGCCTAGCCAGCCTTCATAATATCCAGATGCAATGTGAAGACATTGGGCTCTCCTCATTGAATATTAGACAGTCTCCAGTTTTCAAGCTGTCACTAAAACGACACAGTGGCTCAGTGGTTAGTACTACTGCCTCACAGCACCAGGGACCCGGGTTTGATTGCGCCCATGAGCAGCAGCCTGTGTTAAGTTTGTATGTTCTCCCTGTGCCTGTGTGGGTTTCCTCCGGGTGCTCTGGTTTCCTTCCAAAAGTGTGCGGGTTAGGTGGATTGGCCATTGGAAATGCAGGGTTATAGGGTAGAGATGTAAGTCTGGGTGGGATGCTGTTCAGAGGGTTGGTGTGGACTTGATGGGCTGAATAGCCTGCTTGTACATTTTATGAAAATGCTGAGAATTCAGCCAACCATCTTTTAAGTGACTGTAACTGACACTACCTAGCTAGCAATAACTCTATGCTACTATCTCATGAAGTATAGGATGCCCTGAAGGCCTCATTTTAGCAGCACATTTAATAAACTGACCTTAAAACCAAAGCATTGGTTAGTTCAGTTGAGTGGACAGCTGGTTTGCAATACAGAGTGACACTGCCAGACGTTTTACACAAAGGTCCCAACTTGCCCTGGTCTGAGGTGTGGTGACGCCCAGGTTAAACTCACCATGAGATGCATCTCTCTCTCTCTCTCTCTCTCTCTATACATAATGAGGGAACAATCAAGGGGATAATGGTGGTCCTTTCTTGCTAAAACCCACACAGTTCAACAAGTTCCCAGGAAATCATGCTGTCGGATCTCAATCTTCTGAAGACATAATTTATTAGCCATGTCCACTATCCCTGGTTAGAGGTCAAAACAAATTTAGCAGCCTGACGTAACCAGCCATTTGGACTAATTCAGTGCCCATCGTAATGCCAGCTTAAGGTCAGCTCCAAGGAGCTTTTGGATGTAAAACAGAAAAAAAGCACAAAACTTCCAAAGGAATTTATTATAACTTGAAATATAGAGCTAATAATGCGCCTGTTATATAAAATAAATAATCAGTCTTGATAGCTTTACCAGCCTTTGTCTCTATATTTGACCACTTCTGGGATGTGGCTATTATAAAATATGCCTACAGGTCAGCTCTTGACTTTTGTCCGGGTTCAGTCAGGCATATGGTTCCGTAGTATAAGCTGCAACTGGCAAACAGATGAACAGGAATGATTTTTCCAATGCCCCTCTTCAATTCTCTGAGGGGGATGCTGTTCACACTGAAGTTACGGTTGCTCAGTGTGCAGGAGAAACACCTGCGTGCCAGATGAGCTCCATTAGCAATACGCTCTCAGAGATTGATTCGGTCAGCTTCCAAAATATTTAATGTGAAATTTCTTTCTTCTGCAGTAAAAACAAAACAGAGCTATAAATCAGTCAGCCCAGGGGAGAGGATTGCTAACTGCATAAAGAGATTTTTGTTAAACCCTCTGCTTAGCTCCAGTGATTACGGTGTCTGCTCCAATGTTAACTGCTTGCAAATCATTCGTAAATACTGCAGCAAATTTCTTCCCAATCTAATGCAGGTAGTTTCTCTTTTCATTTTGTCATGATCTAATACTGCATCAGGAGCATTGTACTCAGTTCTGGACACTGTATTGCAGGAGGGATATGTTAGCTTTTGAGGATGAGAAATGAAGATAGAGTGATTGTGGGGTTAAATAGCTTAAATTACAAAGATAAGATGCATAAGTTTGTTGTGGTTCTGTTCGCCGAGCTGGAAGTTTTTGTTGCAAACGTTTCGTCCCCTGGCTAGGCGAAGCTTCGCAGGAAGCTCCCAAGCACTGATGATGTCGCCTAGCCAGGGGACGAAACGTTTGCAACAAAAACTTCCAGCTTTGCGAACAGAACCACAACAACGAGCACCCGAGCTACAAATCTTCGCACAAACTTTGAATGCATAGGTTTGGCTTGTATTTCCATCAGGATGATCTGCTCCAAGTGCTGATCTTCTCAATCACAAGATTAGATGTAGGGAGGGTCATTGATGATCGCACAATGTTCAGCACCATTCACTACTCCTCAGATACTGAAACAGCCAATGGGGATGTGCAGATAGACCCAGCAAACATTCAGGCTTGAGCTGCAAACATTATTCCTCTTTTTCACACAGAAGGTGATGCGTGTGTGGAATGAGCTACCAGAGGAAGTGATAAAGGTAAGTACAATTACAACATTTGAAAGACATTTGGAGAGACACTTAAAGCTGAAAGGCTTACAGGGATATGGACCAATTGAAGACAAATGGGTCTAGTTAAGTTTTGGAAACCTGGCATGCATGGATTAGTTAGGCCAATGGGCCTGTTTCTGTGCTATATGACTCTTTGACACTGATACACAGTGGGAACAGTGTATCACCTACAAGATGCAGATGCACGAAGCAACCTTTGACAGCACCTTCCAAAACCGTGACTTCTACCAGCTGGAGAATAAAGGGAATAGATCAATAACAAAGGGACATAATATTAATGGCAGGATATTTATCTTAGAATTTCTACAGTGCAGAAAGAGGCCATTCAGGGCACCAAATCTGCACTGACCCTGAAGTGCATCCTACCCAATCCCCATATTTATTATGGCTAATTCACCAAGCTTGCAAATCCCTGGACATCGAGGGCAATTTAGCATGGCCAATCCACCTAACCTGCACATCTTTGGATTGTGAGAGGAAACTAGAGCAGCCGGAGGAAACCAGTGCAAACACAGGGAGAATGTGCAAACTCCACACAGACAGTCACCTGAGGCTGGAATCAACTTGGCTCCCTGGTGCAGTGAGGCAGCAGTGTTGACCAATGAGCCACCGTGCTGACAGATTTGAGGATTTTATTTCACCCAGTGATGGTGGTGGGAACGTAGAGTGCATTGCCTGGAAGGATAGTAGATGCAAGAAACATCACAAAATTTTCAAAGTACTTGGATGAACACTTGAATTGCTATAAAATTCAAGTCGACAGATCAAGTGCTGGAAAATGGGACTAGTATAGGTTTAGAGTAGTTTAGTAGGTGTAGACCTGATGGGCTGAAGGGCCTCTTCTGTGCCAATGATATTCCAAGCTATTTAACAATATATGTCATGACACACCTCTGGAGCAGATGGGACTTGATGCACTACAGGAGTCCTGAATTGCTCAGGGCCAATATTTCCTCATCTGCCTGTACAGGGAGGCTATCATACACCATTGGAGAATCTCTTAGGCCTAACCATCTTCAATTGCTTCATCAATTTGTCCCTTGAGTGCAACTCTGGGAAATTAATGTCAACACCACACAGGAGAAATCTCTTCTACCTACTGTTGCTTACAGTTAATTCTGCATTCACACTCCTTCATTTTGACTCAAGGAATGGGATTTGTCTGCTTCAACAGCACTCTTCCAACCTTTTAGAGTTTTAAACACTTTCATCATCTGTGGCATTCTAAGAGAAAATAGAACAATTATTCATATTCGGACACCAGGATCAGCTAATGAACCAGGAGCCAAGGGATCCAACTTTGGCCTTCCTCATCTTCACGGCTTAGTTCCACCCTGTTCAGGTCACAGACCTACTGTGCCTTTGAGAAAACACAGCTTGTCTGCTTTTCCATTTAAGGTTATGGAGTCTGAAGTGAAGTGTACAAGCTGTCCATTAACACAGCTCATTTAATCTGCTAGACAACTCAACATCGTATTTCAAAGCTGAAAATGTGTTGCTGGAACAGCGCAGCAGGTCAGGCAGCATCCAGGGAACAGGAAAATCGACGTTTCGGGCATAAGCCCTTCTTCAGGAATGAGGAAAGTGTGTCCAGCAGGCTAAGATAAAAGGTAGGGAGGAGGGACTTGGGGGAGGGGCTTTGGAAATGCGATAGGTAAATCCATCATATTTCAAAGGCAAGGAAACTCTGATCAAATCCTTGACAATGATTAAAAGCTTTGGAGGATCAATTTACTTTTATTTACTTTTATTTAGATTTATTAGTTATCCTAGAAGGGCTAGATTTCAGGGCAATACACTCTCATTAAACGAGTCAGAGGAAAGAATCAAAAGGGTGATGGGGGTTGGATGACACTCCATATCTCTGTTCAGTTGCACGAGCCTTAGTGCAGCCAGGGTTAAAAATCAAGATAATCCACAGGCTGGAAGCAAGTGTTCAAGTCCTGCCATGACATTTGAATTTGATAAAAATCTGTAATTCAAGATTAGCCTGGAGTTATATCTCCTCCTCACACAGAGATATTACCACTGTGCTCCTGACTCCACTAAGGCTAGCTTGACTGTACGACTGTAGTTTAAAAGCTCATCTGCTTCACTAATACTCTTTTGGAGAAACAAATCTGCTGCCCTTACCTTGTCAGGCCGACATATGACTCCAGATCTACAGCAGTGTGATTGACTCTCATCACCGTGTAATACTGCAGATGCTGAAAGTCTGAAACAAACATAGAGGATGCTGGAGAAACTCAGCAGGTCTGGCAGCATCTGTGGCGAGAGGAATGGAAGAAGAGTCGCTGGACTCAAAACATTAACTGTGCTTCTCAATCTACAGATGCTGCCAGACCTGCTGAGTTTCTCCATCAATTTCTGTCTCTTGGGCTGACTATTAACTGAGAGTGGTTGAGGCAGTCACTCAGATCAAAGGGCATTTAGGGATGGGAAATTAATATTGGCCCAGCCAGTAATACCCACATCTTGTGAACTTTATTTTTAAAGCTAGACAGAACACTATGTTTACTGGCAAAGTTTATATGTGAATAATCTTGACTGAGGTGAGATAATGAAGAAATTCTGGTTCCAGTCAAGTTTAAATTTGACTTGAAAAGTTCGATAGTTGAACTCTCAGAGCACAAAGCTCGAATCAAAATGTTCTGCTGTATTTTTTTCAGTGAAGTCAATCTGGATCCTTATAACCTTTGCCTCCATTCTTAACTAAGGATGTAACTGGGCGCTTTCCAACTAAAATATTGTTGAAAAAAGAACACATTTTGTCAAGCCTTTTGCTTTGCACTCTTTAAGATATCGCATTTAAACCATAAATTCAAGCGGAAACCCAGCATTCATATTGTGTGAGAGGGGAGTGCTGATTAGTTGCCAACACAACTTTGATCAGTAGAGATATTGCCATGGAGAATGCACCCATTCATGCTGATTGACAGTTAACAGCCAGGCTTTGTTTAAATTTTAAAAGGCAGGTTAACTGATTGGTCCAAGAATTGCCTCTAAGGAAGGGACCAGCATATGGCTATCACCTATTATGTTGGGTTGAAACAGGCTCATATTGTGCACAGTTATAGATAGGATCCAGGGGAGTGCTGTTGAACAGAGAGAGCTAATGGTTCAGGTATATAGTTCTTTGAAAGTGATGTTACAGGTAGACAGGATGGTGAAGTAGGTGTTTGCCATCGTTGCTCAGACCATTGAGTATAGGAGTTGGGATGTCACATTATAGCCTCACAGAATGTTGGTGAGGCAATTTTCGGAGTACTGCATACAGTTTTGGTGGCCTTGCTATAGGAGAGGTGTTATAGAATGGGAAAGGGTGCAGAAAATATTTACAAGAATGTTACTGAGACTGGAGGGTTTGAGTTATAAGGAAGGGCTGGATTGGCTGGGACCTTTTTCCCTGGATCATAGGAGCTGAGGGGTAACCTTACAAAGGTTTATAAAACCATGAGGGGCATGGATAGGGTAGATAGCAAAAGTCTTTTCCCTAGGGTAGGGTTTGTTCCCTTGTTTGAGTTTGGCATTGGGCGTAAACTAGAAATGACTACTTTTAAGATTTTTTTTAATCTTCTTCCTAACTTCTTAAATTACTCTGTACTGCTTTAATATTTTCCCTAAAAGTGTCATTTCTATCAATACGCACAATAATTTCTGGCTTCTCAATCTCACTTTTAACAATATATTTGAAATGTTTAGAGACATCCTTAATCCTAGAACCAGAAAAGCAACAAACCATCCTAAATTTATACTGCCACAGAATCTCCTGTCTATGCCCCTGACAGGAGACTCCCCAACAGTAATTCTACTAAATATTGTCAAACACTGCCTAACATAAGAATCATTCCAAATCTCCAATAACTGACTGGCCCATCCATTGTCCTGGGAGAGACTGTCCCTTTCTACAGTTTCAAAAATGGAACATCTGTTTAATAGCAGAATAGTCACAGGAGGCTTTTGAATGAGCTTCTCACCTTTCCTGACAGTCACTCATCTTTCTGACTGATCCTGCTGGGTGATAGCTTTTCTAAGTCTACTAGCCATCTCACTCTGTTCCTTAATACCACTAAGACTAAAAAATCCTCGATAACACCTTATATATAAAATAAACAATCTTTAATTACCTTCAGAAAATAATGAAAAAAATGTAAAATGTATGTCTTAAAGATATAAAGCTTATTTAAAATCAGCCACTTAGCTGATTAACTGAATAAAAGTGATGCCTCTTCAATACATTCCTCAAAGATAAATAAATCTTCTCCAGAGATGACCGTGTATAGGACTGTCCGGAGTGAAAACACAACACCTTATTTAAAACAAAACTGTTCAGTTTTTCAACAAATAAACTTTGCAATGTAAAAAAAACTTCTAAACACGTAGACTTCTTATTGATTTCTGAATTAAGAATAAAAATAAACTTCAGCTGTTCAGTGAAGACTCTGAAAATCAAAGTTTTAAGAAAAGTACATTTGAAAAAATGCAATCTTTTTTTGGCTTTTTTGGAATGTTAATAAAACAAAATGAAAAAAAAAATGTATATTAATAAACTATAATGATTGTAATAACTGCAAAAAGATTACAATAAATCTTTAACTCAGCCTCCAATCCCAGGAGCAGCTGCAGGATGCACACTGCTTCATGGATAATGGTATAATTGGAGCAGATGTGACAGAGAAACCTAGAGAATATCCAGTTTTTGAGAAAATCTAACTAAAACTTGTGAGTTGACCCAACACATTTGAAAACTGCTCAACATTCAATGAAAACAAAACAATTCAAAAAGGCCAAAGCTTAGAACTTTGTTGCTTGAGATAAGGTATTTATATCATTAACTGTCTCCGAGGAGCCATTATAAGTGAGTTATACCCTCTACTGGTGAATTGCCTCCTTTGTCACTCTGCCCTGGGAACATCGTATTTGGTAAAATTCAGATGCAAATTGCCCTTTGAATGCCTTGATCATGCTCTCCCCCTCTATGTGTAGATCACCCTTTTTGTTCTCAAACAGCCTTTTCAGTCTTCTAATCGGTCTTTATTATTTTTATGTCAATGTAAACCTTGAAAGTCCCTTTCATGTCATCTCTTTTTATGCTTTCTCATTTTATGATCCCAGCTGGTGTTATTTCTGGACAAATTAAATCCCAGGCTGCTGGTTCACTTTTTAATTGAGGTGGCCCTTCACTGAAATATAAGCATGCCATCCTGCAAAAGTGGTTTTAACAATAAAACAAGTTTATTATGTGACAGAAATGAAGATAAAATAGCATTTCACTAAACTCTTTTTATATAAAATTAAATATTTCAAACTACATGGCTATAATAACAGATGGCACAGTGGCTCAGTGGTTAGCACTGCTGCCTCACGGCGCCAGGGACTTGGGTTCGATCCCACCCTCGAGCGACTGTCTGTGTGGAGTTTGCACATTCTCCCCGTGTCTGTGTGGGTTTTCTCTGGGTGCTCTGATTTACTCCCACAGTCCAAAGATGTGCAGGTTAGGTGAATTGAACATGCTACATTTCCCATAGTGTCCATGGGTGTGCAGTCTAGGTGGATCAGCTATTGTAAACACTGGATCAGGAGTCCCACATGGTGTGTTGCCTGCCCGGTGCCAGGGTGCAGGACATCTCTGAATGGCTTGAAAGGATATTGGAGCGGGAAGGGGTAGATCCAGTTGTCGTGGTCCACGTGGGCACTAACAACATAGGCAAGGCTAGGAAGGAGGACCTGTTTGGGGAGTATCAAACTCTAGGAAGGAAATTGAAGAACAGGTCCTTGAGGGTCATAATCTCTGGATTACTACCCGAGCCACGTGCTAATTGGCTTAGGGATAAGAAAATTAGGGAAGTAAACATATGGCTGTGAGATTGGTGTGGGAAAGAGGGATTCCACTTCATGGGACATTGACATCAGTTTTGGAACCGGGGTGATCTGTACCGATGGGACGGTCTCCACCTGAATCAATCTGGAACCAGTGTTCTGGCAAAAAGGATAAATAGGATGGTCACTGGGACTTTAAACTTGTGAGTCTGGGGGAAGGGAAAGGGAAAGCGACAGGGAGTATGGAGTCAGGTAGAAAGAGAAGCAGCAGGTTAGCATGTGTGCAGGGTTCAAGTTCAAGGCAGACTAGGAATGAAGCAAAAAGGAAGGATAACTTCAGACATATTACTAGAGATGTTGGACATCATGAGGATAAGAAAATTAGCATTAAGGTGCTATATCTGAATGCTTGAAGTATTCAAAACAAAGTTGATGAATTAACAACACAAATCATCGCGAATGATTATGATGTGGTCGGCATCACAGAGACATGGTTGCAGGGGGTTCAGGACTGGTGGTTAAACATGCAAGAATTTAAAATTTATCGAAAGACAGGGAAGTGGGCAGAGGGGCAGGATTGCCCTATTAGTTAAGAATGAAATTAAATCTATGGCATTAATGATATAGGGTCAGATGATGTGGAGTCTGTGTGGGTGGAGTTGAGAAACCACAAAGGCAAAAAAAACCATAATGTGAGTTATGTACAGACCTTCCAGCAGTGGTCAGGACCAGGGACACAAGATGTACCAGGGAATAGATAGGGCATGTCTCAAAGGTAAGGTCACGGTGATCATGGGGGACTTCAATATGCAAATGAATAATGTTGCTGGTGGTTCCAAAGAAAGGGAATTCATGGAATGCGTATAGGATGGCTTTTTGGAAAAGCTTGTGATGGAGCCTACAAGGGAGCAGGCTATTCTGGAGTTAATGCTATGTAACGTGTCAGACTTTATAAAAAATCTTAAAATTAGGGAACACTTAGGAGGCAGCGATCATAATATGGTAGAGTTCAGTCTGCAGTTCGAAAGAGAGAAGGCAAAATTGGATGTAATGGTGTTACAGTTAAATACAGGGGCATGAGAGAGGAACTGATGAAAATTGCCTGGAAGCAGAGCTTAGTGAGGAAGACTGTAGAGCAACAATGTCAGGAGTTTCTGGTTGTAATTGAGGATGCAGTACAGAGGTTCATCCCAAAGAAAAGAAAGATTATCTGGGATAGCAGGATGGGGGAGGGCGAAATTAGACAACCATGGCTGACAAAGGAACTCAGGAAACGTATCACAGAAAAAGAGAGGGCCTATAAAGTGACCAAGAGCACAGGGAAATCAGAAGACTGGGAAGACTACAAAAACAAACAGAGGATAGCAAAGACAGAAATAAGGAAGGAGAAATATGAAGGTAGGCTAGCCAGTGATATTAGAAATGATAGTAAAAGTTTCTTTCAATATATAAGAAACAAACAAGAGGTAAAAATAGAGATTGGGCCACGCCAAATTGATGCAGGAAGGCTGGTGATAGGAGATAAGGAAATAGCTGAAGAACTTAATAAATACTTGTGTCAGTCTTCACAGTGGAAGACAGGAATAATATCCAAACAATTAAGGAGGGTCAAGGGGCAGAGTTGAGTATGGTGGCCATTACGAAGGAGAAAGGACTTGATAAGCTAAAAAGTCTAAAATTGATAAATCTCCTGCCCCGAATGGGCTACATCCTAGAGTTCTGAGGGAGGTGGCTGAAGAAATAGTGGAGGTGTGGGTTAGAGTCAGGGAAAATCCCAGATGATTGAAAAATTGCTGTTGTAATCCCCTTGTTCAAGAAAGATGGAAAATTATAGGTCAATTAGCCTAACCTCAGTTGTAGGTAAAATTCCAGAATCCATCATTAAGTTAGGTGGACAGGCAGGTAGTTCTGAGGAGGTGGGGAGGCTGCAGAAAGATTTGGACAGTTTAGGAGAGAGGTCTAAGAAATGGCTGATGAAATTCAATGTGAGCAAATGTGAGGTCTTGCAATTTGGTAAAAAGAATACATGCATAAACTATTTTATAAGTGGTGAGAAAATTCATGAAGCCAAAGTACAAAGGGATCTGGGAGTGCTAATATAGGATTCTTTAAAAGTTGCAGGTTGAGTCCGTGGTTAAGAAAGCAAATGTAACGTTGTCATTTATTTCAAGAGGGTTGGAATGTAAAAGCAGTGAGGTGCTACTGAGACTTTATAAAGCTCTAGTTAGGCCCCATTTAAAATACTGTGACCAATGTTGAGCCTCACACCTCAGGAAGGACATACTTGCACAGGAACGTGTCCAGCGGAGATTCACACGGATGACCCCTGGAATGGGAGGTCTAACATACGATGAACGGCTGAGAATCCTGGGATTGTATTCATTAGAGTTCAGAAGGTTGAGGGGAGATCTAATAGAAACTTACAAGATAATGCATGGCTTAGAAAGGGTGGACGCTGGGAAATTGTTTCTGTCAGGCAGGGATACTAAGACTCGTGGGCAGAGCCTTATTACAAGGGATCAATTTAGAATGGAAATGAGGAGACATTTCTTCAGCCAGAGAGTGGTGGGCCTGTGGAATTCACTGCCACGGAGTGCAGTGGAGACCGGGTCGTTAAAAGTCTTCAAGGCACAGATTGATAAATTCTTAATCTCGCAAGGAATTAAGGAATACGGGGAGAGTGCGGTAAATGGCGTTGAAACGCCATCAGCCATGATTAAATAGTGGAGTGGACTCAATGGGCCGAATGGCCTTACTTCCGCTCCTATTTCTTATGGTATTATGGTAAATTAGTCAGGGGTGAGGAGGGGTGTTACAGTGATAGGGTAGGAGTGTGCATCTGGGTGGGATGCTCTTTGGAGGGTTGGTTCTGCATTGTAGGGATTCCATAACTCAAAAAGGAAACTCAGTGATCAAAAATATGTGTGAGCACTCCAGATAGAAAGGAAGAATCAGTATATATGGATGTTAGCATGTTAAAGAGTTTGTATAACATGAAGGATGGTCAGATAATTATGGGGCGGTGATTGCTTTGTTGTATTATCTCTAGATTATTCATCCAAGGACCCAGATAATATTCTAGGGCTTAGATCAGAGTGGCACGGTGGCACAGTGGTTAGCACAGCTGCCTCACAGCGCCAGAGACCCGCGTTTAGTTCCCGCCTCAGGCGACGCTCTATGTGGAGTTTGCACATTCTCCCCGTGTCTGTGTGGGTTTCCTCCGGGTGCGGTTTCCGCCCACAGTCCAAAAATGTGCAGGTTAGGCAAATTGGCCACGCTAAATTGCCTGTAGCGTGGGGTGAATGTAAGGGAATGGGTCTGGGTGGGTTACGCTGTGGCGGGTCGGTGTGGACTTATTGGACCAAAGGGCCTGTTTCCACACTGTAAGTAATCTAAAAAAAAAAGGTCAGGCAGCATCTGAGGAGCAGGACCTGCTGTGCTTTTCCAGCACCACTCTGATCTAAACTCTGGTTTCCAGCATCTGCCATCCTCACTTTTGTATAATATTCTGGAGCTGAAGTTCAAACTCACCATGGCAGATGATGGAATATGAAATCAATAAATAAAAAAATCTGGAATAAAATTTCGACAGGCAAAACCATTACTGATTGTTGGGGGGAAAAACTATCGGGTTCACTAAGGTTCTTGAGGGAAGAAAACTGCCATCCTTATCTGGCCTACATGTCACTCCAGACCCACAATAATGTGGGAAACTCTTAACTGCCCTCTGGGCAATTAGGGATGGGCAATAAGTACGAGCCCAGTCAGTGATGCCCACAATGAAGAAACAACAAAAGGGACAGAGTGCATTTGCAGAGGTGAAAATACAGGATTTTTTTTTTAAATTGAAAGGGCTTGACAATGAATCAGAAATTGAAAATTGATACTCGCTTCCCTGCAGGTTTCAGGCTCCCCTCTGGAGCGGCTGCCTATCCCCAACACCACCACCACAACACAATAGGATCCATTTTCACTCCCCTACTCTCTGAGAAGCTGTCCATGCTCCCAGACCCCACACAGACATCTCTCACAGCTCACAAGGCACCAGACACTTCAAGGCTTACCAGCTCCACACTCCCAAGATCACAGAGCACTTACAGGACCAGATTTGGCATCCTCTGCACAAGCCCCTGGGCGGTTGACGTGAACAACACTGGAAGCTTGCCCCCGCTGTGACCAAAAACCGTGGTACACCTTCTCCCCCTCCCCCTGCACATCTTTGGACATTGAGAGGAAACCGGAACACCTGGAGGAAATCCACGCAGACAGAGGGAGAACATGCAAACTCCACACAGACAGTCACCCGAGGGTAGAATCCTGGACTCTGGTGCTGTGAGGCAGCAGTGCCAACCACTGAGCCACTGTGCCACCCAAAGTTTACAGAGGGCAGAAGGTCACTTTTGAACAGTGAGTTCAAGCATTGTTCCTAATATGTTTAGAGACCACATGGTAATGAAATTAGGAAAATAAAACTTATGATCTATCAGACCAGGTTGAGCTCAAAGATCTGACTGTATTACCATGATCTGGAATCATGACTTAAGTAAAAAGCAAGAGCGAGTTTTGAGAAGATTTGTAGCTCAGGTTGAGGTTCTGGATGTAGGTTTGCTCACTGATCTAGAAGGTTCATTTTCAGACATTTCATCACCATACTAGGTAACATCTTCAGTGGGCCTCAAGCAAAGCAGTGTCCATGATTCCTGCTTTCTGTTTATATGCTTGGGTTTCTTTGGGTTGGTGATGTTATTTCCTGTGGTGATATAATTTCCTGTGGTGATTTCCTGTTTTCTTTCTCAGGGGGTGGTAGATGGGGTCTAACTCAATGTTGATAGAGTTCTGTTTGGAATGCTATGGTTCTAGGAATTCTCGTGCATGTCTCTGTTTGGCCTGTCCTAGGATGGATGTATTCTCCCAGTCAAAGTCGTGTCCTTCCTTATCTGTGTGTACAGATACTAGTGAGAGAGGGTCATGTCGTTTTGTGTCTAGTTGGTGGTCATGTATCCTAGTGGCTAGTTTTCTGTCTGTTTGTCCAATGTAGTGTTTGTTACAGTTCTTGCACGGTATTTTGTAAATACCATTCGTTTTGCTTGTTGTCTGTGTAGGGTCTTTCAAGTTCATTAGCTGCTGTTTTAGTGTGTTGGTGGGTTTGTGGGCTACCATGATGCCAAGGAGTCTGAGTAGTCGGGCAGTCATTTCCGAGATGTCTTTGAGGTAGGGGAGAACGTTTAGGGTTTCTGGACGTGTTTGTCTGCTTGTTTGGGTTTGTTGCTGAGAAATCAGTGGACTGTGGTCATTGGGTACCCATTCTTTTTGAATACACGGTATAGGTGATTTTCCGCTACTCTGCGTAGTTCCTCTGTACTGCAGTGTGTGTTGGCTCATTGAAATAATGTTCTGATGCAGCCACATTTGTGGATGTTGGGATGATTGCTTCTGTAGTTTCAGTATTTGGTTCGTATGTGTTGTTTTCCTGTAGACACTGGTTTGGCTGTTCGCTCTACTGTGACATCAAGGAATGGCAGTTTGTTGTTGTTTTCCTCCTCTTTAGTGAATTTTATGCCAATGCGGGTATTATTGATCAACTTGAAAGTTTTCTCTAATTTTGTTTCGTTTAGTGATGACAAAGGTGTCATCCACGTAGCAGACCCAAAGCTTGGGTTGGACGTTTGGCAGAGCTGTTTGTTCGAGTCTCTGCATTACTGCCTCTGCTAAGAACCCTGATATCGGAGATCCCATGGGTGTTCCGTTGGTTTGTCTGTAGGTTTTGTTGTTGAAGGTGAATGTGTGGTAAGGCATCGGTCCAGTAGCTTCCCAATGCTGTCCTTGCTGATGAAGTTGGTGGTGTTTGGAGCATGTCTTTGGGTCTTCTAATAGTGTAGTCTGTGTTTCCTTGGCCAGGTTAATGTTGATTGATGTAAACAGGGCTGTTACATCAAAGGAGACCATTATTTCATCCTCTGCTATCTTAGTGTCTTTGATGGTCTCCAGGAATTCTTGCGTGAAGTGGATGGAGTGGTGTGAGTCTTCTACTAAGTATTTTAGCTACGAAGGTGTAGCTCCTTGACTAATCTGTAAGTTGGTGTTCCAGGTAGCAAGGCTATGGGTCTGAGAGTGGGCTCCTGGTTTGTGAATTTTGAGTAATCCGTAGAAGCGTGGTGTGTTGGATCTGTTTGCTTTCATTTTTTGGAAGTCGGTCTTATTTATTGCTCCAGATTTCTGAAGGTTTTTGAATAAGGCTGTGATTTGGTTCTCCAGTTGTGGGGTTGGGTCTATCGCCACCTGTTGGTAAGTGTTGGTATCTGTCAGTAGTGTGTTCGCTTTTTCAATGTAGTCTCTTCGATTTAGAATGACTGTCAAGCGTCCTTTGTCTGCAGGTAGGATAACAATGTTTTAATCTTTTTTAGTCTTTCCAGTGCTTTCCTTTCTTGTGTATTAAGTGTGTTTCCTTTCTTTTTTTCTGCTTAATGTTGGTGCGACTACCTGTCTGATGGTTTGCTGGGTTACTTCTGTGAGTTGGTCGTCTTTCAGTGTTGTTTCTAATGCTGCAAAGAAATCTTTCTTATCCACGTCCTGGCAGTTGTAATTTAATCCTCTTACTAAGACAGTTTTTTCAGTGTCTGTTAAGGGTTGGTAGATAAGATTTTTTTATCCACGCTTCTGTGTTGTCATTGTTGTTACTTTGTGTAAGTTTGTCTAGTTTCTTCTGCAGGTCTATTTTTTTTTCATTTTCTATGTTTGTCGCTGTCTAATATCTATGGCTTGTTGTACTGTGTCTGTCCATTCATGGTCTGTTGCATGAGTGAGTAAAGATTTTTGGTGCAAACTTTCCTGGTTGTATTTACGGAGTCTGTTGTGGGGCATCGTTAATCATTTCTTTAGGCATTCTGCGGCTGTTTTGCTCTGCTATTCTTTTGGCTAGTGGGGTGTTAAGGGGAGGTTTGTATTGAAGACATTTAGGTAGTACCTGTTTCCTTAGGCATTCGTGCAGGAGGTACAGCTGTTCGTGGGTGGCGCTCTGTCGGATGACATTCGTTTCCCATTTTCGGGCCATTCTTAGCGTATTGCGCCCATAGGTCTTAGCGAATTTTGAGAAGATTTGTAGCTCAGGTTGAGGTTCTGGATGTAGGTTTGCTCGCTGAGCTGGAATGTTCATTTCCAGACATTTTGTCATCCTACTAGGTAACATCTTCAGTGGGCCTGAGGCGAAGCAGTGTACATGATTCCTGCTTTCTATTTATATGTTTGGGTTTCTTTGGGTTGGTGATGTTACTTCCTGTGGTGATGTCATTTCCTGTTTTTTTTTCTCAGGGGTGGTAGATGGGGTCTAACTTGATGTGCTTGTTGATAGAGTTCCAGTTGGGACAACACATCCACCTTAGGATAAACCAAACAGAGACACACGCGAGAATTTCTAGAAGCATGGCATTCCAACCGGAACTCTATCAACAAACACATCGAGTTCGACCCCATCTACCACCCCTGAGAAAAAGCACATGAAATGACATCACCACAGGAAATAACATCACCAATCCAAAGAAACCCAAACACATAAACAGAAAGCAGGAATCATGGACACTGCTTCGCCTGAGGCTCACTGAAGATGTTACCTAGTAGGGTGACGAAACATCTGGAAGTGAACCTCCCAGGTCAGCAAGCAAACCTACATCCAGAAAAAGCAAGAGAAGAAAGTTACGCTTGTGTAGCTCCTTTGTCCACCTGATAGCTCAGATCACCTTATGGTCAATGCAGCATGTTTGACATGTTTTAATGTCGGAAATATGACAGCCAATACGCAGAGTAAATTCCCCAAAACAGAAATAAGATAATGGCCAGATAATATGCTTCTGTAATATTAATTGAGAGTTAAATATTTGTCACAACATTGGGGATTACTCACCTGCTCATCTGTGGAACAGTGCCACTCAGATCTTTCACATCTACCCAAACTGGTAAATGGTGCTTCAGATTAACATTTCATGGATTCAGGCATCTCCAACAGCATAGCATTCCATCAGCACTACACTGAATGGCCAGCCTTGACTTGCATCCTCACAACCAAAACTCGGACTTAGAGTCATTGAGTTGTACAGCATGGAAACAGACCTTTTTGTCTAACTTGCCCATGCCAACCAGATATCCTAAATTAATTTAGTCTTATTTACCACCATTTGGCCCATATCCCTCTAAGCCCTTCTTATTCATATACCTCAGATGTTTCTTAAATATTATAAATGTATCAGCCTCCACTACTTCCTCTGGCAGCTCATTCCATGCACGCACCACTCTCTGTGTGAGAAAGTAGCCCTTTAGGTCCCTTTTATAACTTTCTCCTCTCACCATAAACCTCTGTCCTCTAGGTTTGGACTCCCCCACTGTGGGAAAAGGCCTTGTCTATTTATCTATACATGCCCCTCATGATTTTACAAATCCCGATAAGGTCACCCCTCAGTCTCCAATGCTTCAGGGAAAGGAGTTTGAACCTGGAACTTTATGAATTAAGAATGCCACCACCTGAATTATAGCGAACATGCAGTGTCAAAATGAGACTTCAAACAATCATACATAATTTAAAATGTCTTTTCACCATCTTTCGTTTTGGTTGTGCATCAAGTTAGTTCTGGGTTTGTGCCCACAACAGGGATCCTGCACCCTGCCATTCCAGTATTCTACTGACAACGATAAGATGTAGGAATAGAAATAGGCCATTCAGCCCATCAAGTCTTCTCCACCATTCAATGAGATCATGGTTGATCTGATAATCATCAATTCCACTTTCCTGCCTCCTCCCCACATACCTTTGATTCTCTTACTGATTTACTTCATTACTTACTGAGGAAGTGATGTTGTTTTGACCATGAAGTTGATCAATTGTCTCTTATATTGGCTTTGATGGATGGGTTACTGGAATAAAGTACAGGAACTTAGTCATGCCCTAGTCGATATAATTTCCTCATCCAACATTATCAAAACTGACTTCAGTCATTAGGTGTTATGAGAGCAATACATTGTCATTTTTTTAAAAAACCATCAAAATGATTGATTTCAGGAGAAGTTTTTTTTGAGATCCATCTGAATGTTTTGATAAGGTGTTACCTAAATCAACATTCTTTCTGACTCTCAGAAGGCAAACATCTGAAGCTATAAAAAGACAAACCAAATTTGAAAAACAGACAATTCCTAACTCGTCTCAGACTTTGGTGAAATACAGGGTTGTCAGATCCCCCCTCAGTTACTTTGGTTTACTCTGTCTGGGTGCAGTGTATTGAAGTCTGTCCAAGATTGTATTTTTTTTTTTAAACTTAAAGGATAATCTGATTTTATAGATAGGCAACACCTTATCACTTAGCAATACACATACAAGAATATTTACCCCATTGTAATCTTCCTATAAACGTGAATCGTGGAGCTGGTTAGTAAAATGCTTGTTGGAATCTACTTAAGAGAAAGAAAGTGATAGAGGTGCAGAACTAGAATAGATAATGAGTGCAGAGGCTATGCCAGGAGCAGATGTTCAGTAATGGGATGCTGGCCTGGTGAAGATACAACACAGGATTATATTCAAGCTTAACAATGGAAGCATCATGTGATAGGTAAGCAATCACCCAGCGAATGGATTATTCTAAGTTCCACCACATCCCATTGTGAATGACTTTGGACAACTAAACAATTAACTGTAGCAGGAGGCTCCTGTCCTCAATACTCGGGAGCCGAGCTCAGTGATGGCATCCAGAAGTGCCGACTAATGAGGAATTGCTTACTAAGGTCTCCAACATCATCAATGCCAGTTTTCAATCCATTTGATTCATTCCAGTGATGTCAAGAAATAAAGGCATAAGGCTTATGAAGAAGGAGCAGAAATAGGCCACTCGGCCCATCAAGTCTGCTCTGTCATTAAATACAATCTGATTTATCTGATAATCCCCATCTTTTCTGACTTCTCCCCATAACCCTTGATTCTCTTGCAAGTTAAAAATCTTTCTATCTCAACCTTGAATATATTTAATGACCCAACCTCAACACTCCTCTGTGGTAAAGAATTCCACAGATTCATTACGCTGTGAGAGAAGAAATTCCTCACCTCCGACTTAAATCTGCAACACCTTATTCTGAGATTATATGCTGTCTCTAGACTCTCCCACAAGAGGAAACAACTTTTGCTCATCTACCCTATCAAGTCCTCTAAGAAATCTTGTATGTTTCAATAAGGTCACCCCTCAATCTCCTGTATTCTAATGAGTACTGACCCAAACTGTTCAATCTCTCTTCATAAAGTTGTCCCTTCCATGCCTTTGATTAGCCATTGGAAACTTCTCTGGCCAGCCTCCAAACTCAGATACCTTTCTTTAGAAAACGGATCTAAAACCATGATTTGACTCATGCCTTGTATATGTCCGAAATGGCTGAAGCAGTGAATATTGCAAAGGTTATGGCTCTGACCGCAGTTCAGGTTGTAGTACTGAAGACATGTGTACCAGAATTATCTACATCCCTATTTCAGCATGGCTACAATATCTTCATTTATCTGACAATGTGAAAAATTGAAGAGGTATATTGTGTCCACAAAAAGCAAAACAAATCCAAGCAAGCTACACACTGCTCTATCAATCCCCTTGCTCCTGGCTCCATGTATATTGCTCACTGCCTTGGGAAGGCAGTCAACATCGTCAAAGACCCCTCCCACCCCAGTTATAATCTCTGTAAATCTCTTCTGTCAGGGAGAAGATACAAAAACTTAAACACATACTATTGTTAGATTTGTGAATGGACCTTTCAAATTTTAAATTTAATGTTGATCTTGCTCGTTGCGCACCTTCTCTGCAGCTGTAACATTGTATTCCTCACTCTGTTCTATTGCACTTTGTATGGCATGACCTGCCTGTGCTGCACGCAAAACAAAACCTTTCTCTGTACCGAGGTGCATGTGACAATAATTAATCAAATCACATCAAATCAAAGCAAACCAAGAGGTGAGACAAAAGTAACTGCTCTTGATACTGAAATAGTATTTGGCTGAGAGTGAAACCGAGGAGCTCTGGCTAAATTTGAATGACAGAGAGTTACAATAGCACAAGGAAAGTAGCCTCATGTCAAGCATCTGACTGCAAGAACTCATTAGCATTATCCTAATCAACCCATTTCGAAACATTATTGTGCGTATCTAAAGTAGGTAGAATTTGAACTCAGGCCTTCTGGCTCAGAGGCATGAACATTATCACTGCACCACAAGAAGCCAGCTCCTTAGTTTAACATCCAAGGCTCAACCATCTTCAACTGCTTCATGCATTACCTTTCCCTTTGCATAAGGTCACCAATGGGAATATTCACTGATTGCGAGTACTGAGCGGCATTCACAACTCCTTAGTTACTCATGCAATCCAAGTCCACATGCAGTAAGACAGGAGGCAACATGTAGGTTTGTTCAGATGAATGTATCTGCCCCTGGCTTGATCCTGAAAACAGTTCACCCACCTTAGAGAGTGCCCCCGAATTGAGGCAGCCAATGACCCAGGGTACTGCTGCCTGGAATGATGGGGTTGGCAAATCTTCCCAGCACCATATCATCGGTGGAAAATTCCAGACCATCACCATAGTCTCAATATTCCCAATAATTCTAAGTCCGCATATGGCAAAACATTCATCACTTTCCACTTCCTCCTTCCAGTGATAATTCTCACATTGTACTTTTCACAGTCGGAAACTTTGCACCTCTACATTCCCAAAGCTTTGGATGACTTGGAAAACTTGGACATGGTTCCTTATTAAATTTTACTAATCCTTCAAAACATTTACACACGTGTATGTTGTTGTCATCACAGCTGATGGGAATGCAAGAAGAAGTCAGATCTCAGAATGTTCCCTGGTTTGATTGGTGATGAATTGCTGAGGCCAGTTGCTTAGCTTGGATGGCTGATTTCTGTTGCAGAGTGTCACTGTCAATAGGGTTCAATTCCCACAGTAGCTGAAGTCACCTGAAGGATTTACCTTCTTGACATGAGGTGTGGTGACCCTCAGGTTAAATTCACCAAAGGTCTCCTCTCTAATGCGAAAGTATGATGGTGGCAACTTTACCTTTCACTTTATATTTCCATTTGGCCAACTTGATGGTTGATTACTAAAACATATTCACAACAGTGTTTATTGTACAAAATATGCAACAAATAAACAAAGCTATGCATATATTGTTAGAAAGAACTTAGATTTATAAAATAGAATGCTTGCATTTATATATTTCCTTTTATGACGTCAGGCCATCTCAAAGCTTTGAGTCAATAGAATGCTTAATGCAAGGAAACTCGGCAAACAATAAAGCAATGATCAGATGACCTGCTCCAGTGATGCTGGATGAGTGATTGCTTTGCCAAAGTGCAGTAAATGTCATCTGCTCACCTTCAAAATAGTACAATGAGATCTCTGGTGTTCATGTTAGAGGGCATTTGAATTATGTCTCAAATGGAAAATGTCACGTTGAACCATGAGATGTTACCTTAGCTCTGTCAACCTCAACTTTGTGTTCCTTGAATGCAAGATGTTTTATCTCAGAATTGACTCAAATGTACATGCACACAGACACACAGACACACACACACAGAGTCACATACACACACACACATCACACATGCACACAGACGCACATGCACATGCACACAGACGCACATGCACATGCACACAGACACCAATGCACACACATACGTGTGCATGCATACACACGCACACACACAAATACACACATACACTTGAAAACATCAGAACAATATAGTTAGCACTTATTTTGATGAATGCAGTTAGTCGCTGGGCTATCAGATGAGCTAGTTTCCTCTTCTCTCCTTTGAAACTTGAAAGAAAGTTGAAACTCCTGTTATATTTGACAGTAATCATGTCCAGCAATCAATAAAGCAGGTGTTTCATAAAGTATGATTCAGAGAATGCAAAGAGCAAATTTTACTGGAATCTGATCATAATGCTCTGATTACCAAGAAGGAAGAGAGACCCTCAAACACTATTGAGAGTTCAGGGAAGAATCGCAAGGCTAGGATTAGGGACAAACTGACTTGAATACTTTCGCATTTTCCAAATGCACATCAAATCCATGTAGAGCTTCGCTCAGGACTTCTATCTTTTCACCATCTTCCCAGTACATCCTCTGAACCACAAGAGAGTGCATGTGTGTCTCAGATACAGAGTGGTTAGAGGATTACCTCAGGTCTACACCATGGAAGCCCAATTCCCAAAACTGTTTAAAGCCCCCTAAATCCTATCCCCACCCACCCCCAGTCCACCCAATGTTCCACAGCCACCTCTGGACCCTCTTACTCTCCATGTCACCACATACACCACTGAGATACCCCAGGTTGACTCCGTCATTCATAGCTCCCATTCCACCTCCTTCTGCCTTGATGGTTGCAATAACCACTGACCAAATATGTACTCTGTACAGTTCCCAATAGATAGAAAAGTGAATGGGAACTTTTTTTAAAAAATCATTAGAAAAGATTTTAAACCTCTAATAATCCAACAAAACTCTGTAATTAACTGAAATAACTGTACAGAGATGTGGCATCCCGTCACTAGGTCACCCTTTATTTCTTTGTGTACTGTACACTGATTGTAGCCAGCCAGCTTGGAGTCAGTCCTCAACTGAGGAGATTCTAATCTCCCAACCTTTTTTTCTTTTCCTTTCAAGTACACTGGTTGTGGCCAGGCAGCTCGAAGTCAGTCTTCAAATTTTCATCTCTTGATTATATATTTTTTTGAACAATGCACTTGGCTCTGGCCAATCAGCTCGAAGTCAGTCCCTGAACTGAGGAGATTATAAATCTCCGAGTTATACTTCTTTTTTTCCCATCAGTGCCAGTGGCTGCAGCCATCCAGTTCAGGAAGCAGCTTGAACAAACAGCGGTACACATTGGCTGCAGCAGCACAGCCAGCACAGAAATCAGTTCTCCAGTAGTACACACTGGATATGTGACCAGCCAGCTCAGAGTCAGTCCTCTGAATTGAAGAGATTCTAAATCCCCTGGTTATATTTTGTTAATCAAATCATCCTTTATTTACTACTGTAACGTACACTGTCTGTAGCCAACCAGCTTGGAGTCAGTTATCAACTGAGGAGATTCTAATCTCCATTTTTTTCTTTTCTCGTACATGTGGTCAGTCAGCTCAGAATTAGTCTTTAAACTGAGGAGATCATAAATCTCCTGGTTATAGTTTTTTCCTTTTTCATTAATTTACTTTTCTTTTCAATTGTCCACAATATAATAAGGGACAATTCCTGAACTGAATTGAAATGAATTGAAACTGCCATTCCTAGATGTCACAGTAGAGTGAACAGCCAATGGGGAATTTCAAACAGAAAAACAACACATACGGACCAAATACTGAACTACAGAAGCAATCATCCCAACACCCACAAATGAAGCTGCATCAGAACATTATTTCAATGAGCCAACACACAATGCAGCACAAAAGAGCTACGCAGAGCAGAGGAAAATCACCTATACCATGTATTCAAAAAGAATAGGGACCCAATGACCACAGTCCACCGATTTCTCAGCAACAAACTCAAACAAGCAGACAAGACATGTCCAAAAACCCTAGCCACTCTCCCCTACATCAAAGGCATCGCAGAAATGACTGCCAGAATACCCAGACCCCTTGGCATCATGGTAGCCCACAAACCCACCTACACACTAAAACAGCAGCTAATGAACTTGAAAGACTCTATACAGACAACGAGCAAAACTAATGCCATTTACAAAATACCGTGCAAGGACTGTAACAAACACTAGATTGGACAAACAGGCAGAAAACTAGCCACCAGGATACATGAACACCAACTAGCCACAAAAAGACATGACGCTCTTTCACTAGTATCCTCACATATGGATGAGGAAGGACACTGCTTCGACTGGGACAACACATCCATCCTAGGACAAGCCAAACAAAGACACACAATAGAATTCCTAGAAGTATGGCATTCCAACTGGAACTCTATCAACAAACACATCGAGTTAGACTTCATCTACCACCCCCTGAGAAAAGGAACAGAAAGTGATTTCACCACAGGAAATAACATCACCACAGGGAATGACATCATCAACCCAAAGAAACCCAATCATATAAATAGAAAGCAGGAATTTTCAGCATTGCTTCACATGAGGTCCACTGAAGATGTTACCTAGATAACAAAATGTCTGGAAATGAACCTTTCAGCTCAGTGAGCAAACCTATATCCAAAACCTCAACCTGAGCTACAAATCTGCTCAAAACTCACTATGAATTGAATTTATTGTCACGTGTACCGAGGCACGGTGAAAAGCTTTGTCTTGCGAGCAATACAGGCAGATCACAAAGTTAAGTAGCGTAGATAAGTAAATAATAGGTAAACAGCGGCCAAAACAAAAACACAAGTACAGGTGAATGTTAAGAGTGTTTGAGTCCATTCGGTATTCTAACAACAATAGGGTAGAAACTGTTTCGAAACTGGCTGGTGCGTGTGTTCAGGCTTCTGGTAAAGGTTATATTTGCCAGGGTGGGATGGATCTTTTTGAATACTGGTGGCCTTTCCTTGACAGTGGGCTTGTAGATGGATTCTAAAGATGGGAGTTTGGTCTTTGTGATTGTCCGGGCTGAATTCACCATTCTCTGTAACCATCTCCGATCTTGAATGGTACAGTTGCCATACCAGGTAGTGATACATCCAGACAGAATATTCTCGATGGCACACCTATAAAAGTTGGCAAGGGTATTCGCCATCTTGCCAATCTTCCTCAGCTGCCTAAGGAAGAAGAGACATCGTTGGGCCTTTGTAACCAGTGCGTCCACATGAAGAATCCAAGAAAGCTTGTTGTGGATGACCACAACACTCTCCACTCTTTTCACCTCTATGTTGTTAATGTGTTAATGTGAATTAAGGGCATCTGGACAATGATGGCTCAGTACTTCCAAACGGTGTTAACCTTGATATCCCTCATAAATGTATTTTTCAACACAGCCACTTTTTTGTCTTCCTTTACTAATCTTTATATTTCTGCAATAAGTCTGCAAACAGACGCTGGTATCCCGTCACCAAGTCCCCCTTTCTTTAACATTCCTGACGAAGGGCTTATGCCCGAAATGCTGATTTTCCTGCTCCTCCTGCTTCTCGGATGCTGCCTGACCTGCTATGTTTATCCAGCACCACATTCTCAACTCTGATCTCCAGCATCTGCAATCCTCACTTTCACCTCGCTCAGAGTCAGTCCTCAACTGAGGAGATTCTAATCTCCAGGTTATTTTTTTTTGCATAGTACACTGGCTGTGGCCAATCAGCTCAGAGTCAGTCCCTGAACTGAGGAGATTATAAATCTACTGGTTATGTCGGTCAGCCAGGTCTTTCCTGATTTGACCAAGTTAACAACCCTAATCAAGGATCTAATAATCAACAAGACCAAGTTGGTTACAATCATTTCTTTAAGAATACTTTAACAGATACTGAGAAATACTCCAGTGTATGTTTAAAAGCTTTAATTGCCCATTAGTTTAGTAAGCAAACAATAAGCCACATAAAATGCATTTGCTTTTTTTAACAACCTCTTTAAGAGTAGAATGGTTCTTAGATCAAGAGAGTACCTGCTGACCTAAACCCATCATTAGCTTTTGAAACTCAGCCAAGCATCCTATCACTTACAGCTATCATGCCAAATATGTACAACTATATTGCCTGAAACAGAATCCAATTTGTATTTCAAATCAGGTGCCCGTCAGTTACAAGGGAGGAACAAAATGACCTTTCTTTTCTATTTTTAATAGTAGCATTTATTGACAGCTAGAGCTGTTAATTGGTTTAAATGGTGGCTCAAATCATGACAGTAGAGACTGGCACATCAAGGTTTCTTCATTTTTAATTCACTTTGGCAGTGAGAATTCTATGGTTTTAAGAGGTAAACCTTGTCCTTTTCTTTATGAAGAACGGTTGAAAGATGGTGAGCAGTACTCTCAGAGCCGATAAAGTAAACAGCTGGTGAGGGCTTTGGTTTTTTTTAAAAGTCGGAACAATCGAAGCAATCGGAATGGGTGGGGTCAAACTCCCACAGAAACAGAAGGTTTAGGTTTAGCTTTCCGCAGTTACTGGGGTCTTGAAGCTGGATGTGGAAGCTCTTAGTTCTCTCCCTGTTACAGGTAAAAACTGGGTGCCTCTTCCTGCCCTGAATTGCCTCTGAGACAATCTGTTTTACCGAATTTGCCTTTGCCAAGGGTGTGTTTATGGGATATTACTACATTAGAACAGCTAATTAGTAGAAGTTAATATATGTATTATTTTGTTAAGCATTTCAATAGAGCTACTGTTCAGCCAACTGTTTTATTTGATTTTTATTTTGTCTGTGTTTTAACGGTGGTGTAAAATTAAAGTGTGCTTGTTTAAAGTTGAGTAGTTTGACCAATCGAATTGCATCTGGAACACAACGTCTTATATTTTCCTTTAAAATAAGAAGACGTCAGGGTCCTGCTTATCTTCTTTGAGGGGGTTTGGTCTGGTCCGTAATGTTAGCACTTTTGACAATTCAAAAACGACTACAATGCATGATGATAATTGTACAAAGTCTGTCAGTGTAAATGTCGTTGTCTGATGGAGTGACAGGATGAATCATTGGATAGAGCACATGCCTACATTGAAAACCAGGCTAAATATTACAGTTGAGGGAGCAGGATTTTTTAAACATGTCATTCCAAGTATTACCAACTCACCAGCAAGTTTTACCAGGTAGTCTCAACCTTTCCAAGACGTACATTTTTAAGGTTTACAAAATTCCACGCCAACACATAAAGATACCCTCTCGGAGTTACTGCAGTACATACAAACATAGGAATTAGGGGCCACTTGCCTCATGAAGCCTCCTCGACAATTTAATTGTTTTGTTGATCTGATAAGTCCTATTTCCTATCAAACTATAAGATGTAGAGCAGAAGAAGTCCATTCAGCCCATTGAGTCTGTTGCATCACTCAATGAGATCATGGCTAATCTAATAAACTTCGACCCCACTTTCATGCCTATCACTATTACTCTCATTCCTTTACTGATTAAAATCTCAGTCCACCTCAGCCTTATTTTCCATTTTTAATTCCTCCCACTCACTTTTGTAATAAGTGTAACACATTTAGCTAGCTAGACATTGGAGAATATGAGTTCCCTGATTGGGGCTCTGAATCTGGTCCAATGAGAGAGCTGTGTTTGACAAATAAGAACAGGAGTGTTAAATGGCGGACCCTTTATCGACTATTGCTGCACAATGTCCATCTCTTTTCTCTCAACCACCGCCCAGACATGCCTTGGTGTGCCCATTTGCCACCAAACGGTGGAGATCCCCAGTGGAAGACTCTTTACGTGGGAGTCCTCCCCCTTTCTCTCAGGGATCTGTGGTGGGCAGTGCTGCACGCAGCAGTCCCCTGCGACAGCAGTTTACGGTGGTTCATGGACTCCCAGCCCAACCGTGCTATGGAATTATTGGTAACCTGCCTTTCCCTGAGTCACCAGATTCTAAAACAGTCCAAGAATTGAGGGATTTGAGTTAATGAATATTACAAGTCAAAGCCTCTACTAATACTGAGATGCTATCACTTTAACTAAGCAATTCGAGAACCAGGCGAAAGTGAGCACTGCAGATGCTGGAGATTAGGGTGGAGTGTGTGGTGCTGGAAAAGCACAGCAGGACAGGCAGCATCTGAGGAGCAGGAAAATTGACATTTCAGGCAAAAGCCCTTCATCAGGAAATTGAGAACTGGGTAAATCCACGTCATGATTTTTAAATAAGTTAAGATGATTGACAGAGGCATCTGACTTTGGTTTAAGCCTTAATGAGACGCTGAGTGACTGTTTGATAATTGAGATTAATGGTGTGAATGTACAAAAGTGCCCAATAGCTGAAGCCCAGATGGACATCAAACAAGCACTACAGCTGGCTTTATCATTGGAGAAAGTAGCAAGTAGAGCATGTGAGTTGTAGACTCTCGCCAGGCCGACCGAGCTTGGGGAACACCGCTTGAGTGAAGGCGGTTGCACAGCCTCACTCAGGACATGTCCTAAGCAGAGGGAGTCTCGGTCAGCCCACAGCAAAACTCCAAAACAAAGCCAAGCTTCAGCCAAATGGTTAAAAGTTTTTTTCAGGATCCAGGCTGGAGAGTTTTTGTAGTTGCTGCTGGAATGAGGACTTGAGACAGCAAAAGAGACTCACTAGATTAAATTGAGTAAAGGAAGTTAGAAGCTGGTGTCCGGGAGAGTGCACACACTGGAAAGTTCACTTACATCTGATTTGAAACAGTTAAGTTGCTTAGCAATATCCAAATCAGAACCAATCAAAATAAATGTCTGATTAAATGGTCACCCGGTTCTAATGGAGGTCAATACTAGTGCAGCCAGTTCAGAGATTGCTGAACTAGTCTTTAACTGAATTCCTTCTGGATTCCAATCTGTAAGTTTGCCAGTTGACCAGGAAGCAATTCCATGATTCTGCAAGGTCCACCCAGTGCTATTTGTCTTAGAGACAAAAGTGGAGGCCGAAATCAGGAAGTTGGAAAGTGAAGGCTTCATCAAACCAGTGTGGTGTGAGGAATGGACAGCACCTGTCATACCAATTGGGAGCCCAATGGGCTAGTTCCCCTTTGTGTGGATTTTAAATTAATGATAAACTGCTTCTCACAGCTGGATAAATACCCAGTCCCTCACAGAGAGGATTTATACACAGAGCTGGCAGGGGGAGCTGTCCTTCAGGAAGCTGGACATGAGCCATGTGTCCATGCAATCCATCAGGGTTTGTATAAATATCCCAGACTGTCATCTGGGGTATTGTCAGCCTGTGCAAGTTTTCAGCAGATGATGGAGAACATTTTATAAGGTGTACCCCAGGTCACCATTTATCTAGGTAACAAGGAAGATCAGTTAGGAGCATTTAGAGAACTTGGACATAGCCCTTAGGTGTTTGTCCCAGGCGAGTGTATGCCTTAGAAGGGAAAAATGTGTATTCCAGGCCCCACAAGTGGCCTACTTGTGTGACAGAATCAACAAGACCAGGTTATACCGGTGGAAGATAAACTGAGGGCGACCAAAGGTGCCCCAGTTCCCACATCAGTACAACAGTTTAGATTGTCCTCGAGCTGGTGAATTATTGCGGAAAGTTCACACATAACCTGGCCTCTATCCTGGCACCTTTGCATCACCTCCTAAAAAAGGGGTCAGCCTTAGAAATGGTCACGTAGCCAAGCTATAGCTTTCAGGGAAGAGAAGAAACAGTTATCATCCTCGAAGGTGTTGGCACATTATGATTCCAAGTGAGATCTGGTATTGATATGCGGTGCCTCTGCATGTGGCATCAGGGTAGTATTGGTTCATAGGTGGCCCAATAGAGAGGAACACCCAATAGTGTATGCATCCAGGACTTTGGCTAATGCAGGGTGTAAATATGTTCAGATAGAGAAGGAAGGTTTGGCGGTCATACTTAGAGTCAGGAAGATCCAACAATTTACTAATGTAGATTTGTAACAATAATGGACACAAACCCCTGCTAGGTCTATTTAAGAGGACATGGCCGTATCACCCATAGCTTCAGACCAAATTCTATGGTTGGTCCTAATACTAAGTCATAACAAGTTGGAACATTGTCCAACAGGCAAAGTAGCAAATGCTGATACATTGAGCTGCCTCTCACTGGCAGATACACCACCGATGGTATGGCCACTGGAAGAATCTGTAATGGTTCACATTTTCTGGACACACTTCCAGTCACAGCTGACAATATCAGACTTCGGAAGCAGAAAGTTCCAATCCTGGACAAATTGAAGCAGCTGGTGGTGATGGAGAAACCAAAGGGCGGTCAAAACCAGAATTGAAACCTTTCTGGACCCGAAGAAATTAGATCACATGTTATTATGGAGAGCAAGAGGGATTGTCCTGAGCAAAGGTGTCACCACATACTGGCTGAACTCCACCGGGGGTGGGGAGGAGGGAGGCTCCAGGGGTTTCCAAAATGAAGATCTTGGTGAGATGTTATGTCTGGTGGCTAGGATTGGATGGAGACATAGCTGCATTGGTGGGGGCAATACCCAGAGTGCCAGCAAGGTCAAACGTTGCCACCAGCTGCTCCCCCACATTCGTTGGAATGGTTGGGTAAACCCTAGACTCAGTTACACATTGACTGTGCAGGCCCTTTCATGGGCTCAATGTTCTTAATCACTGTGGACGCCCACTCAAAGTGGCTGGACATGTACGAGTTCATTCGTCAAACATGGGCTCAGCGATAGAAAACCTGCACGCAATTTTTGCAATACACATGCTCCCGGAATTGTTGGTCATGGATAACAGGCCATCATTTACCAGCAGAGAATTTGAATATTTCCTAAACTCAAATGGTATTCAACATATAAGGACAGCTCTATACCATCCATCATCCAATGGTCTGGCACAAAGAGCAGTCCAAACTTTGAAGGACGGCTTAAAGAAACAGCCTACAGCTTCACTCAATACCAAACCATCCCGGTTCCTGTTTGATTATAGGGCCACCCTTCAAGCAACAACAGGGACAGCTCCAGCAGAGTTACTAATGGGGAGAAGACTCCACTCCAGGTTAAATCTGATCTTCCCGGCCTTGGCTGGGGAGGTGAGTGAAACAGCATCAGGAACACCAATGCTGGACACACAACTCTGTTAAGTGAGGGAGATAGTTTACTTCAGGGGACAAAGTTTGTTATCAGAACCATAGGAATGGCCCTGCATGGATTGAGGCATGGTCAATGTGAGGTCATGTGCAGTGGCATACAAGGTTCGGGTAGGTCCTGAACTAGAACACGGACCATATGAAAGCTGCAAACTTGCAACAGTGTGAATTCAAACTGTGACCAGTTCCTTGACAGTCTTTCTGACTGTTTGAGAACCTGTGGGCCCTCCCTCTCAGTCAAGTGCTGAATATACCTCAGATTCTAAAATTGACACAGTGGACATCACCGCTTTGATGCCTTTACTGCCAGAAGAGGAGAATGAATTTCTTCCGAGACACTCCAGGCAGAAAAGGCAAGCTATGGTCTGGTACATACCAGCCACATCCGAGGCAGGGTTGGAGGAACCCGATCCAGTGCCAAAACACCCGCAGGAGGTGCTACAGTAATAGGACAAGCCTATATCCTCCGACTCAGTGTGGGGGATTCAGTGATTGTAGTGAGATCAGCCAGGGGACTTCATAGAATATGAGTTTCCTGATTGGGCCACATTAACAGCCCCAATCAGGGAGCCCTGACTGACAGATACAAACAGGAGCATCAGAGATTCTGTTCACTCTGAGAGCTGGCTCTGAGAGAGCTGGGTCAGTGTCAAGGACTCTCCATGTGTAGATAAAGGGTGACTTGGTGACGGGATACCAGCCTGTGTGGAATTATTTCAGACTGAAACAGGAAAAGGGCTGTTTTAAAAACCAAGGACTGAGAAAAGATTACTGCATTTTTTTTAAAAAGCATATCACTTGCAGCTCATTATGAATATTTTTTTACACTGATGTTTGTTCAAGCAGTGGAGGAAGTTACTGCAGCCAAGAACAGACCAGCAACAGGTAGCTGATTGGTCTGTGGATTGGTGACCAGTTGTCTGTGACAAAGGCCTTCTGCCTGACAACAACGATGTGATAGGCTCCCTAGTTGCTGAACAGCTTGTGGATATGAATGTTTTGTCAGTAACTATCAGACCTCGCGAGGGGAAAGAGCTATTTCTGCTCTTGCAATTGAAAACACATCAAGCTAAAAGATAGTCAGTTTATTTCCATATACCATTTGCTGTAAGCTGTGACTCTTAATCAGCAAAACAGAGATTTTATACATGTGAGCCAGTCACTCTGTACCTTCTGCACGCAAGTGAAAGAGAAGAAAACTCAAGGATCAGCATGCCCTGACAAACCAAGAAGTTCATCTCAGTAAACCCTATAAACAGGGACCAATGAACTACTTTCCCCGTCTTTTCCTCCATCTATAACACCCACTTGTTTTTGTGTCTCTATCTGCATGTGTGTGCAAGGGGAAGTTTAAAAGGGGGTTAGGGTTTTAACTAGTAGTGTTAAATGTCCATGTGTAATAATCATTTACCTGTAGTTAAAATCTACTAATTTTTAATAATTGTCATCCTTCTGTGGAAAATATGCTTGTGAAAAATGTAAGTGTTCCTTCTGCAAGAGGCTTGTAAAAATAATAAATTTTGTGCAAAGTATAAGGCTCAGTACTGCAGAAACCACAATCAGAGGCCATAAGGCTCAGTGTGGACCATCGGGAATGGAATGTTGCCTTAGCAAACACGTACACGAAACCACAAACAGGGTCATAAGGCTCAGTGTGGGGGAGAAGTGTTGAGCTAGCAAGCATGCACACAGTTTGCAGCAACAAGGGATGCACGCTAACAAAAGACCACAAAACAGCCAAGCTAACATCTGCACTTTGTCACGTGTAAGGCCAAATAAAGGCAAGAAATAAACAAGAGTATGGGGTGACAGGCTTAGAATAGTGGGAGAAGTAAACAGAGGAGGAGTGAAGTGGGTTGGCTTATAATAGGTTTGATGCTTTGCATGGTAAACCAATAAGCTAAAAGAGGAGTACCGAGAGACTTAGCTGAACTGTATAACTTGCGATGTAACATGTTAATTGGGGTGCCTACTTGTCACCCATTCTTATAAGAATGTTGTAATAAATACCTGCTTCGGAATTTGACTGCGACTGAAATTATTGAAGAGTGAGAGCCATTTCTCACACTTCTTATTGCAGAAATCTGGTCAGTATTTTCTGTCAACCTGGGACCAATGGGCAGGAAAGTTGAGTAATTTTATATACTTCCATAAAATCTTTCAACTTTGTGATGATTCTGAGAATAGTGGAGCTTGATTTCTCGTGTGTTTCCCAGGGAGGTGTGATAGGATAATGAAGAACAGCCAACTCATGGATTATGAAGAGAACAGTGACCTCTGAAAAATTAGGATGCTGACCAATAAGAATGTATGAACTATAGAATATATTGGAGTAGTGATATGTTGTTTATGTAGTTTTCCAGAGAATTGGGTTTGTTATCCCGTCATAATAGTTTAAGAATTTGAATTCTGGAAAGGAAATTGATATCAATCAAAGCATCCACAAAGCTGTAAGATTGTTGTTAAAAAATCCAATGGGTTCACTCATGGTTGAAACTTTATTGCTGGAACAGCACAGCAGGTCAGGCAGCATTCAGGGAACAGGAGATTCGACGTTTCGGGCACAGGCCCTTCTTCACTCATGGCCTTTGGTAATGGAAATTGACAGGCATTATTCGGATTGCCCAATACGTGACTCCAGTCACGCACTACTGTGGTTGATTTTAAGTGGTCTAGCAAGACATTAGGATGGGCAATAATTGCCCCAGTGATACTTAAATGCCAAGAATGTTTATACAATGAGAATATTATGTCTGAATAGCCCTTGGCATTTCAATCATTACGCTAAAAGCATGGTAATTCAAAACATAGTAGGCCATATTTATATTGAATAGAGTACAAGTAAATTTTGTTTTAATAATATAGAACAATTGCAAAACTACCAATTAAAGTTAATGGAGATAAATCATAATGATTTCTCATTCATAATGAAAAACAATTTTAAGTAGCAAAGCCAATATTGTAGCCTCTGGTGCCGTCAATATAACTATAATCCTCTTTATATTGAACTAGTTGCTGTCAGGCAGATAAGTCAGGAAGATCCTGCCTGGTTTTATGTTACACAATTTTTATTCAGAAGAACCAGTGTTGGAAATGATGACTGACCTTCCCTGATCTACCCACATGCTGAAATGATGACTGACCTTCCCTGATCTACCCACATGCTGAAATGATGACTGACCTTCCCTGATCTACCCACATGCTGAAATTGAATTACATGAGGTACAATTAGCAAACAGTTCATGACCTTGTCTGTAAGGATTAGATTCATGGACTGCAGCAGTTCAAGAGGGCAGCTCACTACCAACTTCTGAAGAGCAATGAGGGATGACCAATAAATGCTGGCCCAGCTAGTGAAGCCCAAATTCCTAAAGTATTCTTGAAAAGAGCCTAAATATGTTGTAATTATAGGTTCCAGTTTCAATTTGACTAAAAATGAATACATCTGAAATACACTCATTGATCAAACTGTCCTTTAAAATGCTAAGAATCGGTCTTTCAGATGAAATGTTAAGCCAAGATCCTGTCTTCCACCTCACACATGGATGCAAATAGTCCCATGACATTACATTCAAGCGTTCATGTGTGGAATGAACTTCCAGAGGAAATGGTGGTTGCAGCTACAGTTACAATGTTTAAAAGACATTTAGATAAGTACATGAAGAAGAAATGTATGGAAGGTTAGGGGCCAAGCGCTGGCAGATAGGACTCGTTTAGTTTGGGATTATGGTGGACATGGGCTGGATGGACTGAAGGGTCTGTTTCCATGCTATATGACTCTATGACACTAAGACCTCTTCCTGGTCTCCTCCCTGGTTAGCCAACACAGTCAAACTGAGTTGGAGAGATTCAATGATGAAGAGAGATTGGACATATTTGGGGTTGTTGTCCTCAGAGAAGAAGAGATTGAGAGATTGAAATATATAAAATGATGAGGAGCATAGATAGGGCAGACAGGAAGAAATCTTTCCAGTTGGTGGAGGGATCAATCACCAAGGACATAGATTTAAGGCAAGGGGCAGAAGGTTTCGAGGGGATGTGAGGAAAAATGGTGGGAATCTGGAATTCACTGTCTGCAAAGGGTGGGAGAGGCAGAAACTCTCATCACATTCAAGAAGTATTTAGGGATGCATGTTTGATGCTAAGGATTACAAGGCTTTGGGCCAAGTGTTGGAAAGTGGGACTAGAATGGGGTGCTTGTTTTTGGCCAGCACAGGCCTGATGGGTAAAGGGCCTTTTTCTGTGCTGTAGACCTCTGTCACTCCATGACTCTATCTGACCATTTATCGCATTAAATTTTGAAATCCTGATGTGTTCAAACTGATTTTGTTATAACAGTAATGATATTTAGAGAGTTCTTAGCTAGCTATAATGCACGCTGGGAAGCCTCGATACAAGGAGCAGCACGAATGAAAACAAATTTTTGTTAAGCCATTTTCAAGATCAACAGTCGACAATGTCTAGACTGGTTACCAGTCAAAATCTATCCTTTGATTGGCTGCTACCCTCCAAACTTTATATTGTTTCACTGTAACCCTTTTTATTGTCTATTTTATTATTGTTTCCTTAACATTCTCCTCTAGTTCCTGCCAAGTTTGAAATGTGTTCTTTTTCAAGATGGACCCTCTTTGTATTGAGACTGGGCTAAAATCCAGGCTCATCTCAGTCTCCTTTTCTAGGTCACTTTAGTCTCTTAGGACCTCTAAAGCAACACCTCCTTCAACTTCTCTCCCCTCCTCAATAAAAAGAATCATTAAAACCAAGTTTATAGTATATGCACTATATACTATATAGTATATGCACTTTTGAATGTTCCTGTCTTTTCTCTACAGCTTAACGTGAGGTTATTATGTGGATAAAAGTGAGGTTACCCACTTTGGTAGCAACAACAGGAAGATGGATTATTATCTGAATGGTGATGGATTGGGAAAAGAGGAGGTCAACAAGACCTCGATGTTCTTGTCAGTAGCCATGAAGTAGCATACTTTCTAAAGGGCACCAATTTAAGAATGTGATGAAGAGGACTTTCTTCTCTCAGAGGGTTGTGAGTTTTTGGAACTCCTTGTCACCGAAAGCTATAGGGGTAGAGTCCTTGTGTATATTCAAGGCTGAGGTGGAGATATTCTTGATCAGTAAAGTCATAGAGTCAGAGAATCATAGAACCATACAGCACAGAAACAAGCCTTTTGGTCCAGCTTGTCCATGACAACCAACCTTCCCAAACTAAACTAGTCCCATTTACCTGTGTTTTCTCTGTATCCCTCGAAACCCTTCCTATTCCTGTACCTGTCCAAATGACTTTTAAACGTTCTAACTGTATCTGTATCCACCACTTCCTCTGGCATCACGAACCACTCTCTATGTGAAAAAGTTGTCCTTCATGTCCCTTTTAATCTATCCCTCTCACCTTAAAATATTTGCCCTCTAATTTTAGACTCTCCCTCCCTTGGGAAAAGACCTTTGATATTCACCTTATCTATGGCCTGCATGACTTTATAAACCTCCATACAGTCACCTCTCAACCTCCTATGCTCCAGTGAAAAAAATCCCAGTCTATTCAGCCTCTCCCCATAACTCAAATCCTCCAGTCCCAGTAACATCCTTGCAACTCTTTTCTGAACCTTCTCCAACTTAATATGATCTTTCCTACAGCAGAGCAACCAGAACTGCACACTGTACAACAAAGGTGGCCTCGTCCGGTACAACCGCAATATGACGTCCCAACTTTGATACTCAATTGTTTGATAAAGGCAAGCATGTTACATGTTTTATTTACCACTCTGTCTACTTGGCAAGAAAGGGGAAGTGAGGAATGTTGGATGAGCCATGATTCTATTCAATGGTGGGGTAGGCCTGAAGGGCTGAATGGCCCATTCCTGTTCCCATTTCATATAGTCTTATGGAGAAGCAAGCAGTGAGGAAAGTTGATGTAACATTGGCCTTCATAGAGAGAGGGTTTGAGAACAGGAGCAGGGATGTGTTGCCGCACTTGTACAGGGACCTTGGTGAAACCACACCTGGATCTTTGTGTGCAGTTTTGATCTCCGTTTCTGTTGTGCCATGATTACCCAGCTCCTGACCTCATTTCAGCCTTGGTAAAAATGAGAGCTGGCTCCAAGAGGTGAGGTGACAGTGACTGTCACCTCAAAGCAGCAGTCAACTGAGTATGGCATCAAGGAGCCCTAGCAAAACTAGTGTCATTGGGAATCAGAGGGAAAACATTGCTGGTTGGAGTCATAAAGGAAGATGGCTGTGGTTGTTGATGGTCAATCATCACTGCAAGATTTCCTCAGTCTTAATCCTACGCCTAACCATCTTCAGTTGCTTCATGAATGATGGTCTCTCCAGCCCTAAGAATGTTTGTCAATAATTCTACAGAGATTAGCACCAGTCACAACTCCTCAGATACTGAAGCACTTTGTGGCCATATGTACAAAATCCTGAACAACAGCATTCCTTCAAACAACAGTGTAAACAAGGTCCTAATCATTGCAGATGCAAAGGGCATACACTTAAAGTGTCCCTCCCTCAACTGAGCAAAAGGATGACAGTCATGTTCTGATTCATTCATTGGGTCAGTGCCTTTACTAATTAGAGTCAGCAGGCCTGGTTCAATTGCAAGTAAAGATTAACTGCCAGTCGTCATCTAACTGTCAAATTCTCCATGACAGCATTGTTCCCAATCACATTCCAATGCCAATCAATCTACACTCACTTCCTATGAAGTCTAAAATGTTGTTCTACTTTGCATTTGCATTCCTGTCAATGTTCTGATTCAACCAAATCTGGCACTTTTCAGCAATACTCAATTTATTGTACTTCCTACATTACAATATTGACTACACTTCAAAAGGTTGGTTGTAAACTCTTCTAAGATTGCCAAATCATAAAATCTTCTTCCTGCAATCACTGTACAGCATTTCCATCCCATTTGTTTCAAACCCACTTTGCAAAGCAATCCTTTCAAAATGTTGTATGGGTAATAACAGTGGTATGAGTTTCATTGTGCACAAAGCTGTCTCATTGGTCATCAAACTAAGTGGACTTCCAGTGATTAAACTCAACCCTCTTTCAGAATTATTCTGGAACTCAGAAAACTATATTGTGCAGGCAAATTTTATCAAGTCAGATTGAACGTGGAAAAGAGAGGAGTGAACTGATTGAGAATGTGAACAAGATGTGGTGGGAGAGATTTGGAGAAGCCATGTCCTCTGTTGAGGAAGTGAGAAGATGGGGATATGAATTGGAGCTAAGTCATTCAAGGACAACTTCAGGATGCACTTCTCCCACTTGTTGCTGGCTAGCAAGAAACTCATCTCAAAGCTTAGAAGAGCTCAAAAGATTTAGTGAGTTGCTCCAAAAGTTGAAATAGGCCTTGATGGACCTATTACATGATTCTGACATAAATCACACCATAGTCCACATTGTTCAGGCCCCTATAAGTGTCCACCCCTATGGAATTGTCATAAAATCCCATCTGGTTCACTGATGTTCTTTCGGGAAGGAAATCTGCTGTCCTTACTTGGTCTGGACTATGTGTGACTCCCAATCCACAAAGCTATGTGTTGGCTCTTTAACTGTTCTCTAGACGAGTAGGGATGGACAATAATTGTTGGCTTAGCTTGTGCTGCCCACATCCCATGCGTAAATAAAAAGAATGTGGTTGTGATTGGGTTTTATGCATTATTATATTTTTCTAGTCTTCCAGTAAGTCTCTTAGAGAGTAAGAATGTATCTGTTTTCATGACGTAATGTTGTCCACTGTTTCTTGACTTAAGCAAAACTCATCGCCTTTTTTCCCCCAGTGAATACTGACTAATGGAAAATGGATAGAACTTCCTGACACAGTATTCAATAGGTCAACAGAGGTGAAGCCATATTGGATTTGGTACTGGGAATGAACAAGGCCAGGTTTAGATTTGGAGGTAGGTGAGAGCATTTTGGTTATAGTGACCACAATTCGGTTATAGTGACCACACTTTGGTTATGTTTACTTCAGCAATGGAAAGGGATAGGTATATACCACAGGCAAGAGTTGTAGCTGGGGGAAAGGCAATTATGAGGCGATTAGGCAAGATTTAAGATGCATAGGATGGGGAAGAAAACTGCAGGGGATGGACACAACTGAAATGTGAAGCTTGTTCAAGGAACAGCTACTGCATGTCCTTGATAATTGTGTGCTGCCAGGCAGGGAGGAAGTGGTTGAATGAGGGAACCATGGTTGTAAAGGTGTTGTAAGAAGAAAGAGGGTGGTGGTTATTGGGAAATGTTCATCCGGGAGTTCAGTTACTAGTGGTGTATCACAAGGATCTGTTTTGGTTTAGTAAATTTGCGGATGTTACTAGAATTGGTGGAGCTGTGGACAGTGCGGAAGGATGTTGCAGGTTACGGAGGGACATAGATAAGCTGCAGAGCTGGGCTGAGAGGTGGCAAATGGAGCTTTATTCCGGAAAATGTGAGGTGATTCACTTTGGAAGGAGTAACAGGAATTCAGAGTACTGGGCTAATGGTAAGGTTCTTAGTAGTGTGGATGAGCAGAGAGATTTCAGTGTCCATGTGCATCAATCCCTGAAAGTTGTCACCCAGGTTGACAGGGTTGTTAAGAAGACGTATAGTGTGTTAGCTTTTATTGGTAGAGAGGTTGAGTTTCGGAGCCATAAGGTCATCTTGCAGCTGGACAAAACTCTGGTGCGGACTCATTTGGTGCATTGTGTATAGTTCTGGTTGTCCCACTATAGGAAGGATGTGGAAGCTTTGAAAAGGGTTCAGAGGACATTTACCAGGATGTTGCCTGGGATGGAGGGAATGTCTTATGAGGAAAGGCTGAGGGACTTGAGGCTGTTTTCGTTAGAGAGTAAAAGTTTGAGAGGTGATTTATTAGAGACATACATGATGATCTGAGGATTAGATAGGGTGGGCTGTTAAAGTCTTTTTCCTTTGATGGTGATGGCTAGCATGAGTGGACATAGCTTTAAATTGAGGGGTGATATAGATATAGGACAGATGTTAGAGATAGATTCTTTACTCAGAGAGCAATAAGGGCATGGAATGTAGTAGTAGGCCACAGTAGTAGACTTGCCAACTTTAAGAGCATTTTTGGCAAGAGTTGTGATGGGACCTGATCTCCGACCACCTCCTCAGCAAGACAGACCATGGCTTTGCAGTTTCCCACTGATGATACAGGATTCCCCTGACTGTGAGGCATCAGGCTGGGTGGGAAGGCATTTAGTCATCGGTCAATTCAGGGAGGGGCAGTGGTGAGTCAGGGTGTGCCAGTACCATCAGCGATGGACACAGCAGAAACACAGTCCACAGGCTTGGCCACAGACAGCTGTTCTTTTGGTATACATACAGTCCAGGGGATCTGCGGTCTGGGGAATGGACAGGGGTCAGTTCATTGAGAATGGAATAGTGTAGGTTAGATGGTCTTCAGATTGGTTTCACAGGTCAATGCAACATCAATGGCCAAAGGGCCTGCACTGCATTGTAATGTTCTATGTTCTATGTTCGAACTGAACCATACAAATATGGAGGACACTATACTGAGTGTAGTGATGGATGTGAGATTTTGGCGGGATGTTGATGTGGGAGAGAGAGATGACATTTAATGAATCAATGTCAAGCTTCATTCAGATTTATTCACCTTCAATAACCTGCCATTTTCCCTTCATAGTCCAAGTTATTGCAACATTTTAGAGATACTGAGAGAGTGAGTATTAAACGTTCCAGACAAGACCAAACATTTTAATATAAATTACTAGTTTTCCCATGGCATGTAAGATGGAAAATTTTACAATATCATTTACAGCTCAGGCAAGCATCCTAACAATGAGAGAAATATTTCGCTTGATGGAAAGCAATTGTTTCATGCAACAAAATGATATTATCTTTACACTTCTAGTCGGCTGAGTATTGAATTTTGTATTTCATTGGGGGGAGTTGATGTTAATTTAATGTTGACTAAAAGAGAGAGGTTTGTCTGGTTCACTGCTTTGAATCAAGGCATATTCTCTAACTTGCATCAATACACATTCAATAATGGGTTTTATTAGAAAAAACTCTGCTGCCTCAATCCTCTCCTGGCATTTAGGCTTTCGCTTGCAGGGATACGCACCTTATTTCCTTCTCTTTGAAATCAACTCTCACGCTTCCTTTCAGGATAGTGCACAGTGACGGTGGGAAACAGGACTGAAGGCAAACTCCCTTGCCCACTTTGATCAGACCAACCCATACTTGGTGTACAATTCAAAATGTACCACGTCAGCTGTGAATCAGCACTGGTGGGCAACTTCACAGGAACACAGTTAAGAAGCATGGAATCTCATGGGGATTTTGGTCACCACTGTTCTCTCGGTGGTTAGCACTGTGGCCTCACAATGTCAGGGACCCAGGCTCGATTCCACCCTTGGGCGACTGTTGGAGTTTGCACCTTCTCCCTGTGTCTGCTTGGGTTTCCTCCATGTACTCTGGTTTTCTCCCACAGTCCGAAAATGTGCAGGTTAGGTGGATTTGCCATGTTAAATTATCCGTAGTGTCCAGCGATGTGCAGGCTAGGTGGATTAACCATGGGAAATGTAGGGTTACAGGGATCTGAAAGAGATGCTCTTCAGGCAGATGTAGACACGATGGGCTAAACAGCTTCTTCCTGTATTGGAGGAATATTTTGGCAAGAGTTGTGATGGGACCTGATCTTCGACCACCTCCTCAGCAAGACGGACCATGGCTTTGCAGTTTCCCACTGATGATACAGGATTCCCCTGACTGTGTGGCATCAGGCTGGGTGGGAAGGCATTTAGTCATCGGTCAATTCAGGGAGGGGCAGTGGTGAGTCAGGGTGTGCCAGTGCCATCAGTGATGGACACAGCAGAAACACAGTCCACAGGCTTGGCCACAGACAGCTGTTCTTTTGGTATACATACAGTCCAGGGGATCTGCGGTCTGGGGAATGGACAGGGGTCAGTTCTGTGAGTCCGGCAGCGGCAGTCAGAGGAATCATGGATCATCTGTCAAAGAGCTGCTGTGGTACAGGTCAGAGTCTGGCCTGTCATTGTCTAGGAGTGCTAGTTGAAATCAGTAGGAAGCCTGGGGCCAGTACGATCCTGGGGCCTGCCTGGTGATCATTATGGAGGGTGGAAACGGGTCTTGTAAGGCAATGGAAGACTTCTTCAGCTCTGAGGAAGAGTCATATTGGACATGAAATTTTACTTCTGTTTCTCTATCCACAGACATTGCATTTTTTAAGAAATCAAGGCTTGAAATCACTTGGCTTTACATTGTACAGAAATCATTGTTGTTTGAAAGGATCTATGATGCAGAAAGCTAAGGTTTTGATTGGATTTATATTATGATATTAGAAACTTTACTGAAAAGTATGGTTAAAAGCAGCTCACACAAATCAGCTGCCTGCAGTGAAGTAAATACTAACTATAAATCTTGTTAAAATAGCATTCTTATTGAAAGGAAACCCTGATATAAAAGACAGGACAGACAAGAATATTGTGTACTTGAAGCCTTATCTTTGGTTTATTAAGCCCCACATCCAACTGTTGCAATCATGGAAATTGGAAACATCAGTTGACTAAAACATTCCAGGCTTATGCTAAAATGTCACCAAGACTTTTTTCTCTTTATTCATTTGCAGGATGACAGTGTCGCTGACTAGGCAGCATTTATTGCCCAGAGGGCAGTTAAGAGTCAACCACATTGTTGTGGGTCTAGAGTCACATGTAGGCCCGACCAGGTAAGGATGACAGATTTCCTTCCCTGAAGGGAATTAGTGACCCAAATGGGTTGTAGTTTGTAAATATCAGAGCATAGGAACAGCAAAGGCTAAATCATTGCAATTGTGCCGAATGAAGCTCATCTCTGTAGAATTTCAACACTCTAATACATTATTCTAGCTCAATTTTAATGCCAGTAATGGTTTCCATCTAACAAATTCATCCAGATGGAATAAAGAATCTCATTCTAATACCCGTTCTCAAATATATGTTCTTTTCTCATTTGCATTTGTATTCTTTGGTTCCACTAATCTAATTTGTGAAGAATTTTACTTACAATCAGAATTAGTTTGCATCATTAATTCCATATCTATGACATACTGTATTGTCAAAAGGCAGAAATTCCAGGGAATGATAATACAGGCAACTTAATGGCATTAAGTAGGTGGGCCATAATTTGCTGAAATTGTTGAGTTCCACTGAGACTCCCACTGATAAAGTTCCAGTAACTAATTATCATAGTATTGAACCAAATTGTTCATAATCTTGAATGCCAAGGTTTAATTTTCCAAATTAATGCTACTGTGATCCCATCAGACCCTTAGATCATTGGGGAATATGACCAGTGAGCTCACAACAAAGGAAAACATCTTTAGTGAAGGGAGGTAGTGGTGTAGTTTTAATGTCACTGGACATGTAATCCCAAACCCCAGGCTAATGTTGTGAGGACATGGGTTTGAATTTCATCGTGCCATTTCATAAAAGTCTGGAACAAAATGCTGTCCTAATGGTGACCAGGTAACCATTGATGATTGTTGGGAAAACCCATCCCAGTTCACCAATGTCCTTTAGGGAAGGAAACTGCCATCCTCATCCGATCTTGTGGACATGTGACTCCAGACCCACAGCAAAGTGGTTCACTCTTAACTGCCCCTGATTGATTGGTCGATTGATTTATTTATTGTCACATGTCCAAAGTATGGTGAAAAGATTTGTTTATAAGCAGTACAGGCAGATCAAACTAAGTAAAAATGTGCAGAACAAAAGATGAAGGCATGAAGGTAACATTGCACAGGGTGTACAAGAGAGATCAACTTTAGCAAGGTCCTCATCGTTTGAGGCTAGACAGTCCATTCAACAGTTGAGAGTGTGATGCTGGAAAAGCACAGCCAGTCGGCAGCATCCGCAGTCCTGCATCCGCTGATCTCCAGCATCTGCAGTCCTCACTTTCTCCTAGTTGATTATAACCTTACTGCGAAGCCTCTTCCAAGGATGCCTACCTTAAAGAAGTTCTCCTGGATGCTGCCTGACCTGCTGTGCTTTTCCAGCACCATGCTCTCGATTCTGATCTCCAGCATCTGCAGTCCTCACTTTCTCCGAGTCCATTCAATTGTCTAATAACCAATTGTCTGGGAAGGAGCAGTCCCTGAAACCACTGGTGTGTATGCGAAAGAAAAAATACAAAGCTGAAAAGAATAACAAATGTTTTGACAGCCAGACACTTTGCAATTTTCTCCTTTAGTTTCAACAGTCTTACTCCAATGCATGAAACTCTGGATGGTAGAGCTCATCTTTATTCTGTACTCTCTTCCTAATTCAGACCCTCTACACTCCAATTTGATTTTCCAGCTTTCTTTTCATTGTGCGAGTATCTGTTTTGGGATTTATAGATCTAGTGTTTAATTCAAGATGAAGAGCAACCTTCCTCCACATTCACGGTGACAATAGACTAGAAAAAAGTGAGAAAATTAATAATGAATTGCTTCCAGATGTGAAACTTTCAAAAATAGTCATATTGCATTGAAGGTTGACCAGAATGATGTTCAAAAAGAAAAAGGTTTGTAAATTTAAGCACTAAATTCCAGCTCACAGGATGGATTTAAATCTTAAGATTGTCAACGTGTAAATGGCAATTTAAATGGAGTTCAGATGGAAACTATTATTCTAGAGATAAAAGACATAAGCAGCCTTTGATGGTAGGATAAGGTTAGCTTGATGTTTTAAATTATTCACTGACTGAATATGCTGTGAACAGCACAAGGTCCTGATGAACTGATGATTTCTTGCCTTGAGTTGGTCATATATTAGGTGAGGTTTTATAGATGGACATGAAATTTTATATATTTATGGTTTCAATTGACGCAGCACATGCTGTTTGTTGTGCTAGCAAATAGTCTTCAACTCATTTCCTGCCCAGCCTGCTATGATATTCTGGCACTTGACCTGTGCAAAATACAGGAATGTTATTAGAACGTTTATTAGTGGTAAGAAGCTGTCCGGGAACTTCCTTCCATTTCCTTCTACCCCTGTTTCCTGATACCTTGCATCCCTTCACTTGAGTCACTGCTGGAAAAAGCCATATGTTCCCCTTAAGAGGAATTGCCAGGGAGAGAGCCAATGTCTGTCTAACTTGGGAAGTTTCATAAATTGAGAGAATCCCATTTGGAGAATGTACGGAAAGTTTATAAAAAAACTTTGAGTAAGAAATTAAAGAGTGAAAATGGAAAAGATACCACCCCACTATGATTGAGTATCTGTAAAGTATAATGCTGGGAAAAATAGATTGAGTTTTTTAAAAGTCATAGAATCATAGAGCCATACAGCATAGAAACAGACCCTTCAGTCAACCAGTCTCCACCAACCTTGTTCCCAAATCAAACTAATCCAACTTACCTATGTTTGACCCACATCCCTCCAAACATTTCCTATTCATTTACTTATCCAAATGTCTTTTAATGTTGTAACTGTACCAGCATCTACCACTTCCTCTGGCAGTTCATCCTACTACGAACCACCCTCTGTGAAAAAAAAGTTACCCTTCGTGTCCTTTTTAAACCTTTCTCCTCTCACCTGAACAATATGTCCCCTAGTTTTGAACTCTCCAACCCTAGGGAAAAGACCCTTACTATTCACTTTATTCAACATGATATCCCAACTCCTATACTGTAAGTTCTGAGCAATGAAGGCAAGCATGCTAAATGCTTTCTTAACCACCCTGTCTATATGTGATGCAAATTTCAAAGAGCTATGTACCTGCCCCCGTAGATCTCTGTCCTACAACATTACCCTGAGCCCCACCATTAATTATATAAGTCCCGCCTTTGACTTTTTTTACTAAAATGCAATACCCCTCATTTATCCAACTTAAACTCTATCTGCCCCTTCTCAGCCCAATGACCCAATTAATCAACATCTCTTTGTAGTCTTAGATAGTCTTTTTCACTGTCCCCTCCACCACCAATTTTGGCGTCATCTCTAAGCTTACTAACTGTATTTCTTAAATTTTCATCCAAATTGTTCATATAAATGAAAAACAAAAGTGGCTCCAATATCGATCCATGTGGGACATTGCTGGTCACAGGCCTTCAGCCTGAAAAACAACCCTCGACCACCACTCTCTGTCTCCTACCATCAAGCCAATTGGCAAGCTCTCCCTGAATCCTATGTGATCCAACGTTACCAATCAGTCTACCACGTGGAACTATGTCAAAGACTTTACTAAAGTCAATGTAAACCACGTCTTCTGCTCTGCCCTCATCAACTTTTCTAGATTAGAGGGCTTTTGCCCGAAACATCGATTTTCCTGCTCCTCGGATGCTGCCTGACCTGCTGTGCTTTTCCAACACCACTCTAATCTAGACTCTGATTTCCAGTATCTGCAGTCCTCACTTTTGCCTCATCAATCTTTCCCTCGCACAAAGCCATGCTGACTATCATTAAACAGTCCTTGTCTCTCCAAATGCATGTAAATCCAATCTTTCAGAATCACCTCCCACAATTTATCCATTACCGATGTCAGACTCATGGGTCTGAGTTCCCAGGCTTCTCCTTACAGCTTTTCTTGTCCGTCTGACGAGACTCCTTCCGATAAGCCTGGGAATGAAGACCTATGAGTCTGACATTGGTGATGGATAAATTGTTGGAGATGATTCTAAATGATAGGATTTACATGCATTTGGAGAGACAAAGACTGTTTAAGGAAAGTCAGCATGGTTTTGTGCGAGGGAAATCATGTCTCACAAACTCAATTAAGTTAACCAGAAAGATTGATGAGGCAGAGCAATAAGCGTGGTTTACATGGACTCTTTTTTCCTGTCCGGGAGCAGTGGGAGACAGAGCGGAGGTGACGTTGGGACCAGGAGCTTGCCAGGAAGGTAAGTGAACAGTACAGATATTACCTTCGATGCCCGCGTCCTTATTCCTGTCCAGGAGCAGCAGGACACAGAGCGGAAAGGACGTTGGAGACCAGGAAGTAGCTGTGAAGGTAAGGACTTAGGATATATTTGGGTAGCGGCTAAACCCGAGAAACAACACGTGCAATATCTCCCTCCTGCCCTCCTCCCCCACCCCAAACAGAAGAAAAGGACTCTGTAAGGTAAGGTTTTCTTTTTCTTTTCTTTTATATATTTAAGTGCATCATTTGGTATTAGTTAGTTGAGTTAAAGCTAAGGCTTACAATGGCAGGGGACCTCAGACCTGTAGGATATGCCTTTTGCTTGATGTGGGAGCTCAGGGATGTGGCTGACGTCCCTGACTCTTACACTTGCAAGAAGTGTGTCCAGTTGCAGCTCTTGTTTGACCCACATGACAGCTCTGGAGCTGCGGATGGACTCACTGTGGAGCATCTGCGATGCTGAAGAGGTCGTGGATAGCACATTTAGTGAACTGGTCACACCGCAGGTTAGAGTTGCTGGGGGACACAGTGAATGGGTGACCAAAAGGTGCCCAACATGAGCAAAACTAATGTAGTGTACAAAATACCATGCAAGGACTGCACAAAACACTATATAGGACAAACAGGAAGACAGCTAACAATCCGCATACATGAACATCAACTAGCCACGAAACGACACGACCAGCTATCCTTAGTAGCCACACACGCAGACAACAAGCAACATGAATTCGACTGGGACAACACTACTACCATAGGGCAAGCCAGACAGAGAACAGCCAGGGAATTCCTAGAGGCATGGCATTCATCCACAAACTCCATCAACAAACACATCGACCTGGACCCAATATACCAACCACTACAGCGGACAGCTGAAACTGACAACCGGAAGCGGCAGGGACAGACCACTATAAACACCGGAGGAAACATCAAAGAAGCGCTTCGCAGGAGGCTCCCAAGCACTGATGATGTCGCCTAGCCAGGGGACGAAACGTTTGCAACAAAAACTTCCAGGTCGGCGAACAGAACCACAGCAACGAGCACCCGAGCTACAAATCTTCACACAAACTTTGACCAAAAGGTAGAGAAAGAGTAGGAAGGCAGTGCAGTAGTCCCCTATGGTCATCTCCATCCAAAACAGGTCTACCATTTTGGATATTGTTGTGGGAGATGGCTCACCAAGGAGGGCAGCAGTTGCCAGGTTCCTGACATCGCGGCGGGCACTGCTGCTCAGTAGGGCTGGAAAAACAGTGGAAGGGTTATAGCAATAGGGGATTCTATTGTAAGAGGAGTAGTTAGGTGGTTTGTGGCTGAAAACGAGACTCCCAGATGGTATGTTGCCTCCCAGCTCAGGTCAGGGATGTCACTAATTGGCTGCAGAGCATTCTGAAAGGGGATGGTGAACAGCCAGTTGTCGTGGTACATATAGACACCAATGATACAAGTAAAAACAAAACGAGATGAGGTCCTGAAAACAGAATTCAGGGAGCTAGGAGAGAAGTTAAACAGGAGGACCGCAAAGGTAGTGATCTCAGGATTGCTACCACACCACATGCTAGCCAGGGTAGAAATGAAAGAATAAGCAGGACGAACACGTGGCTTGAGGGATGGTGTAGGAGGGAGGAGTTCAGATTTGTGGGACATTGGGACTAGTTCTGGGGAAGCTGGGACTATTACACATTGGATGGTCAACATCTGAACCAGACTGGAACTAATGTCCTTGGGGGAGTTTATGCTACTGCTGTCGGGGAGGGTTTAAACTAATGTTGGGGGGGCTGGGAATCAGAAGCGAAGACTAGTAGACAGTGAGGTGGAAAACAGAGACTGTAAGGAACAAGATCATGAAGTTAGCATTACCAAAGGGAAGAGTAGGCAGAGGGCAGATGAACACAAAGGAACCGGTGGTCTGAAGTGCAGATACTTTAATGCAAGGAGTATAGTGTGAAAGGCAGATGAATTTAGGGCTTGGATTGGTGCCTGGGAGTATGATGTTATTGCGATCACAGAGACTAGGTTGAAGGCAGGGCATGATTGGCAACTAAATGTTCCAGGATATAAATGCTTCACACAGGACAGAAAGGGAAGTAAAAGTGGAGGGAGGAATTGCATTGCTGGTCAGAGATGATACCACGGCTATGCTAAAGGAGGGCGCTATGGAGGGCTTGAGCAGTGAGGCATTATGGGTAGAGCTGAGAAATAAGAAGGGTGCAGTTATATTGTTGGGGCTGTACTACAGGCCTCCCAACAGTGAGTGTGAGGTAGAAGAACAAATAGGTAAACAGATTATTGAAAGATGTAGAGGCAACAGGGTGGTGGTGATGGGAGATTTTAATTTTCCCAACATTGACAGGGATATACTTAGTGTCAGAGGTCTGGATGGGGCAGAATTTGTAAGGAGCGTCCAGGAAAGTTTTCTAGAGCAGTATGTCAATAGTCCAACTAGGGAAGGGGGCATATTGGACCTGGTGTTGGGGAATGAGCCAGGCCAGGTGGTAGAAGTTGCAGTGAGGATTTCTTTGGGAATAGTGACCACAATTCTGTAAGTTTTAGAATACCCGTGGACAAAGAAGAGAGTGGTTCTAAGAGATGAGTACTAAACTGGGCCAAACCAATTTTATCAAAATTCGACAGGAGTTGGGAAATGTGGACTGGGGGCAGCTATTTGAAGGGAAGTACCTATTTGATATGTGGGAGGCTTTCAAAGATAGGTTGAAGATAGTGCAGGATAGACATGTCTCTTTGAAAACAAGGGCTAGGAAAGGCAAGATTCATGAACCGTGGATGACAGGAGAAATTGTGCGATTAGCCAAGAGGAAAAGGGAAGCGTACATAAGGCCCAGGCAGCTAAGAACAGAACAGGCTTTAGACGAATATTGGGAGAGTAGGACCAATCTTAAATGAGGAATCTAGTGGGCTAAAAAGGGTCATGAAATAAATTTAGCGAGCAGAATTAAGGAGAATCCCTTATATAAGAAGCAAGAGGATAACTAGAGAAATTTGGTCCACTAAAGGATAATGAAGGAAGGAAACCTGAGAAAATGAGTGAGATATCAATGATTACTTTACATCAGTGTTCATTGAGGAGAGGAACATGATGAATATTGAGATTAAAGATAGAAGTTTGTTTACTCTGGATCATGTTGACATAAGCAGGGAAGATGTGTTGGGTAGGCTAAAGGATATTAAGAAGGACAAATCTCCAGGACCAGATGGGATCTATCCCAGGTTGCTGAGGGAGGCGAGAGAGGAAATAGCTGGGGCCCTGACAGATATCTTTGTAGCATTCTTAAACACAGGTGAAGTGTCAGAGGACTGGAGAGTTGCTAATGTTGTCCCCCTGTACAAGAAGGGTAGTAAGGATATTCCAGGTAACTACAGACCAGTGAGCCTGATGTCAGTGATGGGAAAGTTGCTGGAGAAGGTACTGAGGGATAGAATCTATTTATATTTGGAAAAGAATGAGCTTATCAGTGATAGGCAACATGGTTTTGTGCGGGGGAGATCGTGCCTTACCAACTTAATAGATTTCTTTGAGGAAGTGACCAAGTTGATAGATGAAGGAAGAGCTGTTGATGTCATATACATGTACTTTAGTAAGGTGTTTGATAAGGTTCCCCGTGGTAGACTAATGGAGAAAGTGAAGTCACATGGTGTGCAGACTGTTCTAGCTAGGTGGATAAAGAACTGGTTAAGCAACAGGAGACAGAGAGTTGAAGGGTGTTTCTTGAAATGGAGAAAGGTGACCAGTGGTGTTCCACAGGGGTCAGTATTGGGGCCACTGTTGTTTGTGATATACATATATGATCTGGAAGAGGGCATTGTTGGTCCGATCAGTAAGTTTGCAGATGACATGAAGATTATGGAGTAGCAGAAAGCATAAGGGACTGTCAAAGAATACAGGAGATTATAGATAGACTAGAGAGTTGGGTGGAGAAGTGGCAGATGGAGTTCAATCTCGGCAAATGTGAGGTGATGTATTTTGGGAGGTCTAATTTGAGAGTGAACTATACTGTAAATGGAAGAGCCTTGGGAAAGGTTGATGAACAGAGAGATCTGGGAGTTCAGGTCAATTGTACCCTGAAGACGGCTGCACACGTGGATAGAGTGGTCAAGAAGGCATATGGTATGCTTGCCTTCATTGGACATGGTATTGAGTATAAGAGCTGGCAAGTCATGTTAAATTTGGTTCAGCTGCATTTAAAATACTGTGTACAGTTCTGGTCTCTATATTACCAAAAGGATGCAGGCGCTTTGGAGAGAGTGCAGAGAAGGTTTACGAGGATGTTGCCTGGTATGGAAGGTGCTAGCTATGAAGAGAGGTTGAGTTGGTTAGGATTGTTTTTATTAGAAAAAAGGAGATTGAGGGGGGATCTGATTGAGGTCTATAAAATCATGAAGTGTATAGACAAGGTGGTTAGGGATGAACTTTTTCCCAGGGTGAGGGATTCAATAATGAGAGGTCATGCATTCAAGGTGAGAAGAGAAAACTATAAGGGGGATACACGTGGAAAGTACTTTACATAGAGGGTGGTAGGTACCTGGAACACATTGCCAGCAGAGTAGCAGTAGCAGGCACGGTCGATTCATTTAAGATGAATTTGGACAAATGTATGAGTAGGTGGGGAGCAGAGGGATACAGATCCTTAGGAATTGGGTTTAGACAGTGGATTTGGATTGGCACATGCTTGGAGGGCCGAAAGGTCTGTTCCTGGGCTGTAAATTTTCTTTGTTCTCTTTGTTCTTTGTTCTTAAATAAAGCCACCCTTCAGTCCTCTGGCATCTTACTTGTGGTTATAGATGATACAATCTGCCAGAGGCCCCACAATTTTCTCCATAACTTCACACAACACCCTAGGATATATTTGATCAAGTCCAGGAGATTTATCCACCTCTGTTTTCTAACACCTCCAAAACATCCTCTTCTGTAATGTGGACTGTTTTCAAAAAATGAGTACTTATTTCCACGAGTTCTCTGGTCTCCATTTCTTTCTTCACAGTAAAAACTGACACAAAATATTATTTGGTATATGTCCCATCTGGTGTTCAACACATTGATGATTTCATTGATATTTAAGAGGCCCTGTTCTGTCTCTTGTTGCTTTTTTGCTCTTAATATACTTGTAGAATTTCTTTGGATTATCCTTAATCTTATCTGCGAAGGTTATTTCATATCCTCTTTTCGTTCTCCTGATTTCCCTCTTAAGGATGCCTCTAAAACCTTTATACTCTTCACGAGATTCATTTGATCACAGTTGTCCATACTAACATATGACTCTTTGTTATTCTTGACCAGAACCTCAATGTGTTTATTCATCTCTTGTTCCCAACTCTTACCACTCTAACCTTTCACTTTAACTGGAATATAATACCTTGGAACTGTCATTATCTCACTTTTGAAAGCCTCCCACTTGTCAATCATCCCTTTACCTGCGACCAGTATACTTCAATCAACTTTTGAAAGTGCTTGTCTCATACCATTAAAATCAGTTCTACTCCAATTAAAAATGTTAATTCTTATTGAATATTCATCCTTTTCCATAATTATTTAAAAACAAATAGAATTATGATCACTAGTTGCAATGTGCTCCCCTACTAACACTTCAGTCACTTGCCCTGCCTTATTTCCCAAGAGAAGGTCAAGTTTTGCTCCTTCTCTTGAAGGTACATTTACATATTGATTAAGGAAATTATACTGAACACATTTAACAAATTCCTCACCATTCAAGCCTTTAACATTATAGTAGTCCAACTCAATGTTCGAAAAATTAAAATTAAAATTAAAATCCTCCACTATTTCAACCCTATTATGCTTACATAGATCTGTGATCTGTCAATATGTTTGCTCCTCAATTTCTCTGTGACTAATGGGGGGGCCTATAGTGCAATCCCATCAAGGTGATCATCCCTTTATTATTTCTAATTTCTCCCAAAAAAGCTTCACTGGATGACCCCTCAGAAATATCCTCTCTAGGTACAGTAGTAATTTTTCTTGATCAAAAACATTACTCCCTTTCCCCTCTTGCCTCCCATTCTGTTTTTCCTATAGCATCTAAAACCTGGAACATTAAGCTGCCAGTCCTGTCCTGCACCACACTCTCGACTCTGATCTCCAGCATCTGCAGTCCTCACTTTCTCCCTGTCCTTCCCTCAGCCAAGTGTCTGGAAGAGCTATGACATCCCTGTCCCATGTTGCCATACATGTCCTGAGTTCACCAGCCCTATCTGTAAGACCCCTTGCATTGAAATAAATCCAGTTTGATTCTTCAAAGCTACCTCATTCAGTGACTCATTCTTGCCTGTTTTTTCTAATTAAATTGTTCTCAGAACCAACCTCATCTGCCTTTCTATTTTTTATGCCACTTAGCAACTCCCCATCCCCTCACTATTTTAAAGGCTCCTGAAACAGAACTCGCAAATCTCCCAGCCAGGGTGTTGGTCCCTTTCCAGTTCAGGTGAAACCCATCCCTTTTGAACACATCATTTCTGCCCCAAAAGACATCCCAATGATCCAAAAATCTGAATCTTTGCACATTGCACAATCTTATCAACCGTTGATGGATTTGTCCTATCTTTTTACCCCTAATCTCATTAGAATATGGCAGAGGTTACTACCTTTGAGGTTCTGCTTTTCAACCTTCAACCTAACCTCTTATATTCACTCAGCAAAGGCTTAACCATTTCCCTAACTATGTCATTCTTACTAACTTGGACAATAACTTCTGGCTTCTCACTCTCTTCTTTGATAATATGCATCAATTGTTTTGAAGCATCCTTATCCCTGCACCAGGAAGGTAAATACTATCCTGGATTCATAAGATTCATTTTTAGTGCCCAAGATCTGACTGCCACATCTATTTTCCTCTGAGAGACTATCCCCTTCAATAGTACCCAAGATGAAGTACCGTCTGCGAGAGGAATAGCCACAGGAGACTTCTGAACAACTTTTATACCATTCCTGACAGTAACCCATCTATCTGAGTGATTCTGCTGTGTAACCACCTCTACATATCTACTAAACATTACACTCTGAATGCCCTCAGTGGTATTAAACCTAAAAAATGAAGCTCTTAAAGGAACTTTAGATATCTTTAAAAAAAATACTATCCTTCCTTAACACAGAATTCATTCTTAACCATGCAAAAGGGAAAATAAAAAGATTAAGCATTTAAAATTTAAAAAAAAATTCAAGCACTTAGCTGAAACTTTTATCAAACAAGAAAAGCCTCCTCAAATCCTCTGTCAGTCAGCTTTCAAATCATCAGATCTGAGAATGGGAACAGGCGAAAATGAGGATTGCAGATGCTGGAGATTAGAGTCGAGAGTTTGGTGCTGGAAAAGCACAGCAGGTCAGGCAGCATCCGAGGAGCAGGAGAATCGGCGTTTCGGGCAAAAGTCTTTCATCTGAGAAAAGAAATTCTGATCCCTGATCAATGTTATTATTTAAACAATTACAGAAAACAGGTTGAAAAGGAAAATCTTCAGAGTTCTGTTCATGTATACAGAAAAGAAAATCTCTTTGAGAGCCATTAGCAAACATATTGATAGGCTCTCCCTCAAAGTCCATGTGAAAAATAATCTGTCCTTCTTGATAATAAGAAGACCTTTCCAATTATCATATCAATAACTTTTCATCTGTGTAATAATCTTATGTTCTTCTCTTAAGAGTACATTGATTGTCTTGTGTGTATGTTCGGAAACTGAGCACGATGGTAACCAAATTTACCACTAAACCAGGTTTCACTTTGAGGTCTCTCTCTTCAAGTAGGCAAAGGATGAAGGGAAATCAATGAAAATAAATGATTGTGACAAAATATTCTCAGCATTACACTCTGCGTATGAGTCCATTGGGAGACACCACATGAAGGTTTTTGTGAATGAAAACTGCACTCCATAACCTGGACTTTAATGCATCAGGAAACCATTAAATCATCCCAACCTGTTAATATTGTGAATAGTTGGGCACAGCTTTATAGCATTACTGACAAGTCATTCAGAAGCCTGATTGACATAAAACCAAAAGATGTAGGACCAGAATTAGGCCTTTCGGCCCAACAAGTCTGCTCCACCATTAGGCCATGGCCAATATATTTCTCAACCTCATTCTCTGCCTTCTCCCCTTTGATCCTGTCATGTTACATAGAACATAGAACAAAGAACAGTACAGCACAGAACAGGCCCTTCAGCCCACGATGTTGTGCCGACCATTGATCCTCATGTGTGCACCCTCAAATTTTTGTGACCATATGCATGTCCAGTAGTCTCTTAAATGTCCCCAGTGACCTTGCTTTCACAACTGCTGCTGGCAATGCATTCCATGCTCTCACAACTCTCTGTGTAAAGAACCTGCCTCTGATATCCCTTCTATACTTTCCTCCAACCAACTTAAAACTTTGTATTAGCCATTTCTGCCCTGGGAAATAGTCTCTGGCTATCACCTCTATCTATGCCTCTCATTATCTTGTATATCTTAATTAGGTCCCCTCTCCTTCTTTTCTCCAATGAAAAACGTCTGAGCTCAGTCAACCTCTCTTCATAAGATAAGCCCACCAGTCCAGGCAGCATCCTGGTAAACCTCCTCTGAACCCTCTCCAAAGCATCCACATCTTTCCTCTAATAGGGCGACCAGAACTGGACGCAGTATTCCAAGTGCGGTCTAACCAAAGCTGCAACAAGATCTCACGACTCTTAAACTCAATCCCCCTGTTAATGAAAGCCAAAACACCATATGCTTTCTTAACAACCCTGTTCACTTGGGTGGCCATTTTAAGGGATCTATGGATCTGCACACCAAGATCCCTCTGTTCCTCCACACTGCCAAGAATCCTATCCTTAATCCTGTACTCAGCTTTCAAATTCGACCTTCCAAAACGCATCACCTCGCATTTATCCAGATTGAACTCCATCTGCCACCTCTCAGCCCATCTCTGCATCCTGTCAATGTCATGCTGCAGCCTACAACAGCCCTCTAACGACACCTCCAACCTTTGTGTCGTCTGCAAGTTTGCTGACCCATCCTTCAATCCCCTCATCCAAGTCATTAATAAAAATTACAAAGAGTAGAGGCCCACGAACAGAGCCCTGTGGAACACCACTCACCACAGACTTCCAAGCAGAATATTTTCCTCCTGCTACCACTTGCTGTCTTCTGTTGGCCAGCCAATTCTATATCCAGACAGCTAAGTTCCCCTGTATCCCATTGCTCCTGACCTTCTGAATGAGCCTACCATGGGGAACCTTATCAAATGCCTTGCTGAAGTCCATATACACCACATCCACAGCTCAACCCACATCAACTTTTCTAGTCACATCCTCAAAGATTTGTGAGGTTTGTGAGGCATGACCTGCCCCTCACAACGCTGTGTTGACTGCATTTAATCAAGCCATGCTCTTCCAGATGGTCATAAATCCTATCCCTAGAATCCTTTCTAACACCTTGCGGGCGACAGACGTGAGACTCACTGGTCTGTAATTGCCGGGGATTTCCCTATTTTCTTGCTTGAAGAGAGGAATTACACTTCCCTCTCTCCAGTCCTCAGGTACGACTCCAGTGGAGAGCAAGGATGCAAAGATCTTCACAAGTGGCGAAGCAATTGCATTTCTCATTTCCCAAAGCAGCCGAGGACAAATCTGTTACGGGCCTGGCGACTTGTCAATCTTAATGCTTGACAAAATTTTCAGTAGATGAGTTTCCTCTATCTCTATCCATTCCAGCATTCACACCTGCTCTTCAAAGGTTTCATTCACTACAAAGTTTATTTCTTTTGTTAATACTGTGAGTCCATGTAATACATAACAGAGTGATAGTACACATTTCATTTTGGCAGTTTGAGAATTTGAATGCATTGAAAAAGTCTGTAAAGCTGGTATCAATAAAAGTGATCTTAAATGTTCACTAATTTAATGAAGAAAGTCTGTCATCATTGCCCAGTGTGTGGGCACTGCACGTGACTTCAACCATATATCAGGTGGCTGACTTTTAGTTGCCTACTTATGTAGCCTACCTGACAATTTGAATTATATTGGAGCCCCTGGTGAGTGTCAGGGGGTTCGTTAGCTCAGAAACAGAAACAGAAGTTGCTTCTAAAATCTCAGCAGGTCTGGCAGCATCTGTGAAAAGAAATCAAAGTTAACATTTCAGGTCGAGTGACCCTTCCTCTGAGGAATGTTAACTTTGATTTCCCTTCACAGATGCTGCCAGACCTGCTGAGCTATCAGAAGCAATTTCTGTTTCTGTTCCTGATTTACAGCATCTGCATTTCTTCTGGATTTTGTATGCTTGGTTATCTCGGTGGGCTGGATAATTAGCTTGCAACGCTAGTTAATAGCGTGGAATGTGTTCAGTTCCCACACCAGAAGTAATTGCCATGAAGGACTAACCTTCTCAACCTGTCTCCTGCCTGAGGTGTGGTGGCCCTCAGGTTAAGACATCACCAGTCATCCCTGCCCAAAGAGACAGCAGCCCTATGGGCTACAGTGGCTGTGCCATTTCAGTGATTGATTAGCATTAGCAAGTTTTGAGAAGATTTGTAGCTCAGGTTGAGATTCTGGATGTAGGTTAGCTCGCATTTACCACCCCCTGAGAAAAAGAACAGGGAATGACATCACCAAAGGAAATTATGTCACCATAGGAAATGACATCACCAACCCAAGGAAACCCAAACATATAAATAGAAAGCAAGAAACAACAGCAGTGTTTTGTCCAGAGGCTCACTAAAGATGTTACCTAGTATGGTGATAAAACATCTGAAAATGAACCTTCCAGCTCAGTGAGCAAACCTACATCCATTGATTGGCATGTTTAAAAACAGTGGCTGACCCATTTTTCTTATTAAGCAGGACAATGCCCTGGAAATATTTGAGTGAAAGAAATTATTAAAACACAGGAATTAACTATCCGTCAGTATGGAAGACTATGTAACATCCTCTAATTACACTCCATACATACCTAGTTCATCCAAGTTCGGCTCAACTTGTCAACCCAGATCCAACTAATACCTCACAATATCTATATACAGTGTTTACCTTCCAGAAGGCTGAAGAATTACACTTTACTGTATCAGATAAATTCCTGAAGAAGGGCTTATGCCCGAAACGTCGATTCTCCTGTTCCCTGGATGCTGCCTGACCTGCTGCGCTTCTCCAGCAACACATTTTCAGCTCTGTATCAGATAAATGTAAGATTAATAATTTATCCAATGACAGAGAAAGTCAAGATGCAAGAATACAAAAAAGACTGTAGGACTGTAACATGAGAAAGTGGAAATGAGTTAAGACTTGAAAAAATAGTTGCAGGTGGTCAAACAAAGCTTGCAACAGAAAAGATTAAGTTCCTTATCTGTGTGATTGCATAGACAATTAATACCGAATCTCTTGGTTGATGCAGGTCTCACCTTCTCACCCCCCAATCTTGTCCGAGGCATGATAACTGTTTAGAAACTAAATCCGCCAATCTTCCTCCCTCCTCTCCTCAATGTGCTCACACATGCTGCGTTTATCTGGTTTCTTTTATTATGGCAGATACAAATCATTTTGTCTGGCATTAGCAGGTGAACTGATTTATAATCAGGTGCAGCCCTGTCTTTCTAACAGAGACCATCAAACCATCAGCAGGAGGCAAGCAGAGATATTCATTTCCTCTCATCAGAAATGATGCCTGGAGTGGTGTTATCATCCTTCACAAGAAAAGGATGTATTACTGCAGTTATATAGTGTTTCAATAAGTCCCCACCTGGATAATAACATGTGTTTTTAGTCTCCCTACCTAAGGAAGGATGCCCTTGCCCATGGAGGGAGAGCAGCAGAGGTTGCATTAGGCTGATACCGGGCATGGCAGGACAGTTCAATGTGGAAAGATTGGTTCAACTGAGTCTGTATCCACTGGAGTATAGAGGATGAGAGGGGATCTGATTGAAACTGATAAACTTCGAACGGGACTGGCAGACTAGATTTTGGGAGAATGTTTTCCCTCACTGGGGAGTCCAGATCCAGGGGAAACTGTCTCTGGATGTGTCTCTAGACCAATTATGACAAACATGAGGACGCATTTCTTCATTCACTATAGAATTCACTACCACCGAAGTCTGTGGAAGCCAACTCACTGAATATATTCCAAAAAGGGACATAAATTTTTAGATTTTAAAGGCATCAAAGGGTTTGGAGAAAATGTGGGGATATGACATTGAGAGAGAGGGCCAACCAGAATCATACTGAAGGACCAAATGATCTACTTTTGCTTCTAGTTTCTATGTTTGAGGGTATCACAGGACACAACCAACTTACTCAGCCTAAGTCAAGAGTTAAACTGACTGTCATTATGATAAAAGTCATCTTTTCTTCCAGACTTAACTTTGGCACCAATTCGAGCCATTACACCAACGATGTGATTGTAAGTGAATTAAGTGGAAGTGGCTGATCAGAAAGATATCAGAACCCACTGTACAACAGTGTGGCCATTACTGAAGCTGGACATCACATGATGAGAAACCTTGCAGACTAGATTAAGCAGACATCATGATGATAATGGAGCATCCTTATTGTATATTTCTCATGCAGCAACTCCAGGAATATTCTTTTTTTCTGTTGTAAAGTAACAAATGCCAATATTTCAAGCTTTTTCCTCCTCTGGGATGGTTATCAAGTGTGGTGTAGGGAACATGCTTGGGTTTTGAAATGAGGGATTGATAGATCCCTCATCTCCGGTCCTCAACTCTCTGAAAAAAATCTGCTTCAAAGTTGAAAAGTTGAAAGCGCAGATGGAAACTCTGAACCGAGTTAATAATTGTTGGATTTAGTGGCCCAGGGAGAGAGATTACACTTTTTTCCAATGCTTATGAATGCTTTTCTCATATCAATTGCGCTTTCCATGATAAGTAGTCAAATAATAAATGTTGACTTATAAAAATAGGAAATTAGAAGGTAGTCAGTGGGACTATCACATTCAAGGAATGATTGTAGAAACGATTCAGGGGAGTTTCCCTGAAGTAGATATGACAAATAGGTTCAAGGGAGTACTAGATATCTCCTGAAGACAACGCATTGAAGGATTTGGCTGGTGATTTGCAGACAGCCATCTGATCTATAAAACTGGACTGACTCATTGGTTTTAATAGCCTCTACTTATCCTTGAAAAAATTCTTCTCTTCTTCCAAAAATTACAATGACGAGAGTAGACTTCAGTCTGTCCGGGGAAACTGCATAACAGCGCTAGATGATATCCAAAACTAGCATCTGATAGCCCTCTCAAATCTTACCTCCAAACTCTCTCCAGCACACCCCCTCTCTTCTTTAATTATGCTGCTTATAAATTATTGTATAAAGTATTTAACATGTATTTTTCTGCATTAGACAGTACTGCTCCAACCACAAAGGAGATAGTTGTGATTCTTGAGGGTCAATTATCTTAGTCTCAAATCATCTCGTAGGCATTCCCTTAGGGTAGTGTCCTAGGCCCAACCATTTTCAGCTTCTTCGTCTATGGTCTTGCCTCCATTGTAAGGTCAGGAGTGGGAATCTCCACCGCCGATTGCATAACTCTCAGTAATGATAACTATGATGCCTATCACTAGTTGTGAAAACCATCTGAATCACTAATATTCTTTAGGAGTGGAAATTTATCGAATCAGTCATGAAAGCAACAAAAGGAAGAGGGCATGGATTTAAAGCGTTAGCAAACAAATCAAGGGAGTTATGAGTACAAGCTTTTTCAGACAGCGAGTAGAGACAGTCTGGAATGAACTGCCAGGAATGTACTGATGGAGATTGGTTCATCTGAGGCACTGAAGAGGGTATTTTATGATTATTTGGATAGAATGTTGGGCAGGGGAGAAAGATGGAGGAAAGGCAGGGGATTGGCATTAAGTGCTGGCACAATGGGCCAAATGGCTTCTTCTGCACAATTCTGTAATGCTATTGTTCTAACCTGGTCTGGGGTCTAAATATATAAAAGCCAGATCCGCAGGAATATGTTTGATTCTTAACAGTTCTTTGCACTGGCCAGTAAGTCATTCAGTTGAGGAGCAATTAGGGATTGGCAAAAAATGGTGGCCTTGCCAGGGACACTCATAATACCTTAAATATTATAAACACAATAACATAGCGCTTCCCAAAAATAATCGATATATCCCTTGTCCTTGAAAGCCTTTTTGAAATGATTCATCATTTGTCATAATCAAATTTGACCATTGTTTAATCAAATTGCTCCAAATTTTCGTTTTCTCAAATACTAAGCCCAGTACAGCCATATTGAATTATGACATGATGAAATTCAAAAGCTGGATAGAAACTTGCTCTTAAAATGGCTGTCGCAAATTCATGTGACGTTTGGTGTTTACACTGCAGGCAGTATGAAGACTCTGGTAAATGTTGACTGGATAGTGGTCTCTGTGCAGTTATTCCAGCCACTGTGATATAACAAGAAACAGATGGAGACAATCGAGTTCCAAACTTTTCCATTGTCCAGTATTGAGACAAGGAGACTGCAAACTTCAAAGTCTTCAGGTATTCTCCCAACTTTAAACAGTGGGACAAGTGAATTCTATAGATGGATGGGGTTTGAATCCTGCTATATCAGATGGTGATATTTAATTCTGTACAATCTAGAATAGAGAGCTGGCCTAAAGTATAGAATCAAACAGTACCTTCTACACTATCCATAGAATCCCTATTCGGCCCAACAAGTCCCCATCGACCCTCCGATGAGCATCCCAGCATCCCTTATCTCATCCCTGTAATCCCTCACTTCCCATGGCTAACCCACATCGCCCGCACATCCATGGACATTATGAGGCAATTTAACATGGTCAATCCACCAACCTTCACCTGGTTGGTGAGTGGGGCACGTTTTGGTGAAAGTGACCATAACTCAATAAGATTTCAGGTAGTTATGGAAAAGGACAAAGATTGACAAGAAATAACTTGAGGGGAAGGATTGATTTTAATATGATAAGTCAGGACCTGGCTAAAGTAGTCTGGGAGCAGCTTCTAAGAGGCAAGGAGTCATTCAGAAAGGAAATCGTGAGAGTGCAGACCAATCTATTTGTGTCAAGGCAAAGAGTGAGATCAACAAAATCTAAAGCACCTTGGGTATCGAGGAAAGTACAGGATTGGATTAAACAAAGAGAGGCTTATGGTAGATACTGAAGTTCCGAAAATGTGAATGGCTTCGAGGCAGTTAGAAATTAGGAAAGTGAAGAGGGGACATGAAAAACACTGGCAGATAAATTAAAGGATAATCCAAAATATATTAAGGTGAGAAGAATTAAATAGTATATTAAGGTGAAAAGAATTACCAGGAAAAGAGTCAAGGCCATCAGGGACCAAAGCAGCAATCTGGATGTGAAGCTGGAAGATGTCGGTAATGTTTTCAATGAGTAGTTTGCATTTGTATTCAGTGTAAAGAAGGACGATGTAGGTATCGAAACCAGAGAGGGATACTGTGATATACTTAACAAATTAGCATTGAGAGGAAAGATGTGTTAATGGTTTTAGCAGACTAGAAGATGGATAAATCCCTAGGCCCAGGTAAGATATGTTTCAGACTGCTGTGGGAGGCAAGAGAGGAGATTTTAGAGCTCTGACATTAATTTTCAAATCCTCTCTGGTCACAGAACTGGGCAGATCATGTGGCACCTTACCAGAAGGTAGGTTGGGAAAAACCAGGAAACTATACAAATATAAGCCAGACATCAGTGGAAAGTAAACCACTGGAAAAAGAATTGTAGTCCAGAACTAATCTCCACTTGGAGAGGCAAAGATTAATCAAGGAAAGTCTACATGACAGTGTCAGGGATAATTATGTCTAAAACATTTGACTGATTTTTTTTCAAACAGTTACAAGCTGTGTAAGATGAGGCTAGTGCAGTTGATGTAAGCATTAGCAAAGCTTTTGAACGGGTTTAATGTGGGAGTCTGTTCAAGATGGTACAAACCCATTGGATATGGAGTACTTTGGCAAATTGGATTCAAAAATGCCTTAGTGGTGAAAGGTAATATAGAAGTGAATGCTGGTCCTGTTTCTGTGGGGTAGCAGAGAGAAGATAGTGGAGTTTTACATTGCTGAGCTCAGAAAGTCATCAAACTTCTTTCCATACTGAGGGGCATCCAGCTTCCCCTGGGACACAGTAGTCACCCAAGTTACTAGCGGTGGTCAGGCTGGCTCAGTCTGGTAGCATGACCTCTTGTAGAGGTCAGCTGGAGAAAGGACAACCTTCCTTTCCACCACACAAGTTCACCAGCACCTCCAGGTCTCAGAAAAAGGTGTGAGACATCCTTCCTGGGCCATGATGCTTGAGCAGCACAGTTTGAGGCACAGTTCCTGGTTTGCAGCGTACAAATCGGTTTACAACTGGGCTTTAAACATGATGCTCATGATGTGAATGATGCTTGCACCTCTCCTGCTGTCCAATGGCACGAGAAAGTGTCCAAGGTGAAAAATGAACGAGGTGAAGGGAGGTGCATTCTGAAAGAAATGTCACTCTGGGACATGGAGAAGCAGGTGCTGTGAATCTCACTGGATAAAACACTTGATCTGACAAGAGAAAATTCCAACCAATGTAAGCACATGAAGATCTCACGTTTGGTTCTGCACCTGTGCTGTGATAAGAGGAGTGATGGTAACTTTCCACAGCATCCCTGAGCCAAACAGCAGGAAAGGAGGTTTTGCTCCCCATAGCATTGGGCAAAGAATGAGGCAACTGATGATGCTGTAATACATCACCTTGAATTCAAGCTTTCAGAAAAAGAAACGGAAATGACATCACCACAGGAAATTACATCACGAACCCAAGGAAACCTAAACACAAAATAGAAAGCTGGTCTCTAACACCAGTGCTTCACCAGAAACTCACTTATGATGTTGCCTAGTACGGTGACAAAACGTCTGAAAACAAACTTTCCAGCTCAATGAGCAAACCTACATCCAGAACTTCAACCTGAGATCTAAATCATCTCAAAACTCACTAAGAAAAGGCCAGGTTTGGGGTACTGTGTACAGTTCTGGTCATCCTGCTGTAGGAAGGATATTATTAAATTGGAGATGGTTTAGAAAAAGTTTTTCCCAGATGTTGGGGAGAGCTTGAGTTAGAAGGGTAAGTTAGAACTCTTTTTTACTGGAGCATAGGAAGTTGAGGAGTGACCTTATTGAAGCTTATACAATTATGACGGGTATAGATAAGATGACTAGCAAAGGTCTTTTCCCCAGGGTGGGGGAGTTCAAAACTAGGGAGCATGCTAGTCACTGCCACCTTCTGGAACCTGACAAAGCCACCTTCCTGCCAAAACATGACTTAAAAAAGAAGGGGAGAGAAAGCAAAGAAGAGATTTAAAAAAACAGAAAAGTTAAAAAATAGAAAAGAAAAGAAGATGGAGTGGACAAGCCTCGAGCACAGGAGCCCAGATGCTGCCTCCACAACCATATGGCATCATGAAGCAAACAATAGAAACTGCAGAAAGCTGCAGGTCAAACAGGCCTGGGGATACTTATGCATGAAATACAGACAGCTAGCACCACAGAGGCAGCAGGAGATCAAAAAGGCAAATGCAATGTTGGCCCTTATTTCAAGGGGAGAAGTCTTAATGCAACTGTACAAGGTGCTGGGGAGACCACAGCTGGAGTACTCTAGGCAGTTTTGGTCCCCTTATTTAAGGAAAGATTTCATTTCTTTGGAGGCGGTTCAGGGAAGATTTGCGAGGATGATCCCTGGTATGGAGGGATTGTCTTATGAGAAAAGGCTAAAGAGGTTGGGACTCCATCCATTGGAGTTGATAAGAATGAAAGGTAATCTCATTGAAACATACAGGGGCTTGGCAGGGTAAGGGCTGAGAGACAAAAGTAGAAATTACTAGAAAGGCTCAGCAGGTCTGGTGGCATCTATGAAGAGAGATCAGAGTTAACCTTTGTCTCTAATTTACAACATCCACAGTTCTTTTGGTATTTTTAAAGGCTGAGAAGATATTTCCCCTCAATGGAGAGTCTAGGACCAGAGGGTATAACTTAAGCATAAAGGAACACCAATTTAAGACTGAGATGAGAAGGAATTTCTTCTCTCAGAAGATTGCAAGTCTTTGGAACTCTTTGCTGTAGACACTTGTGTGGGCAGAGTCCTATTCGAAATACAAGGGCTGAGTTAGGTAGATTTTTGTTGAACCATAGAATCAAAGATAACAGGGAAATGGCACAAAGGTGGACATGAGGAATTTCAGATCAGCCATGATCCTACTGCCTGACAGGGCAGGTTCAAGGGGACAAATGGCCTCCTCCTGTTTCTATTCCTTACAGACTTATTTGAACTTTTAATGTAATATTAAACTATGTCGCAGATTTTGAGAGTGTTTCCACAGAATTCATAAATCAAACTTCAAATTTTCGACAGGGAAATCTGTTCTCAATTATATTTAGAGCGAGACATAAACAGCAACAGGATAATTTGACCGTCTGAAGCAAATATGAAGAACAGAGCCTTAATCCGATGCCCAGGCATTGTTTCTTGGTGCTGTAATAACCTTTGTCCTTTCATACAGTTTTCTATTTCAAGCAAAAACTGATAGCACCCCTCCTTTAACATCACAATGTTACAGTTTCCAGCCGACAGTAGCTACAATTCTTGGTGGTAGCACCAACAAGAAACAGACAAGAAATTAAATCAAGATTCACTTGACATCGTGGTTCAGCATAAATTATCCCAGGCGGCAATTGTAAAGCAGAAAGTGGGATTCATCTAGGTGGCCTGGGAATATTTCAGCTAATGAGAGAAAGTGAGGACTGCAGATTGTGAAGGGTGGAGGAGACACAGCGCCACACTTTTCGACAACACATCAGCAAATATCAGTAATAGACATTATTGTTTGTGGAACTTTGCTGTGTACAAACTGGTTGTTGGTTTTTCCATGGCATTATCGGTTTTATCCTTTGTGATAATCCGAGGTCATGAAAGGTGCTATTATAGGGTGGAAGGTGGTTCAGTGGTTAGCACTGCTGCCTCACAGCACCAGGGACCCAGGTTTGATTTCAGCCTTGGGTGACTGTGTGGAGTTTGTACATTCTCCCTGAATCTGCGTGGATTTCTTCCCACAGTCCAAAGATGTGCAGGTTAGGTGGCCATGCTAAATTCCCCATGGTGTTCAGGGATGTGTGGGTTAGGTGCATTAGTCAGGGCAAATAGGGGTAAATAGGGAGGGATATGGGTCTGGGTGGGTTAATATTCGGAGGGTTGGTGTGGACTTTTTTGGTCAAAGGGCCTATTTCCACACTGTAGAGATTCAATAAAAATTTTAAAGCAAGCATTTCATTCTTGTTTCATGTGAAATTGTGTATAGAGTTGGCAAACAAATACTTTAGGGAAATAAATGCAAAGATTGAAATGGCAAACTTCTTTGACTTATTGTTTTGCCACCTGTCCAACTATGAATTCTCATCAGTCTGCCTCAAATATTAATCCACTCACCGGTCATTCTGAATCCCCTCCTTACTGTTGCCACTGACCTCAGGCAGCAGTGTTCCCACTGCCCAGCTAAAAATTACACTGATATCAAGTGACCAGGAGAAAACAAATGCAACTGAATGTGTTCTTCTTCTCATTGCTATGGTGAGGGTCAGTCTACCCAACAACAAAAAAGTTTATTTTGCTGAGAAGCAGAGAAGTGAATGATAAAAGCATCGACAGACAAAAAAATATCAGCTAAGACATTCACCAATGGACTAAGAAACTAAACCACATCAAGGAACCAGATACAATTGGCACATGTGGGTCCAGGTAGGTACAGCCTCACTTAATCATGGAAATAATAACAATATCCATATCTAAAAAGTGACAATGGGAACTACAGATAGGTAATCTTAAATATCAGTTATGGATAATATCGATATGGTCAGAGGTATTCTGTTTGTTAGAGAAGGAATAGTAGGCTGCAGGTAGTTCCTGAGTTGCAAACCCAGGTTTCCGTTCTTGCGTCGAATTGCAAGTTGATTTGTACACAAGGCAGATTTTAGATTTAGCTTTCATTGTCATGTGTACTCAAGTACAGGGTACACGAGTCCAGTGAAAAGTGTACAATGTCACCACACGCAGCACCATCTGAGGTGCAAAGTACCCTGGTACAAATTCTTAGTTACAGAAGTAGGAAAATAAGGAAATAAGTTAAAAAGTTCAACACTACAGTCTTTTGAGCATAAAGTGGAAAATGAAGAACTAACATTAAAAGTCAAACAGGACAGTTCTTTCCTAAGCCATAGTTCAGCAAACACTCCAAGCTGGGCTGTCCCCAGGAGGGCTCACTCTCCCCCATACTGACCACGTTTTACCACACTGGGCTAAGATCCAGCTGTGCTCACCAACTGCCTTCACAGCTGACTGCCTCTGCTGACCTCGATAGGACACTCTGGGCTTCAGAGTTGCTTGCAAAACTTCGGCCCTGACCGCCCCTTCGCCACTGACCATTACTGCCGCCATCTTTTTACGGCTGCCGCCATCCTTCGCTGTTGACCACCGCCTCGCCACCATCTGGGCCCACGCTTGTCCATACTCCATTGCCACGTTAGCCACCTCACTGCAAAATCCCACTCTGGTACCACTCCAGACGCAATGCAGGACAATATAAAATAGCCAGTCATATAATGGGAATGTTTATACATTGGGTCTTTAAAAATTGAAACCACATATGAGATCGTGTTTGCATATGCGAGCATTCGTAAGTCAGAGGTTTGTAAATTAGGGAACCCCTGTATACAGCTTAGGGGCACAAGTCTGCACCAAGCGTCAGAGAATGTGATCAGGTAGCTATCCATGAGCTACTGCAATTGACGTAGGGATAAAACCCACACCATTGTGATCATTCTGCACCACACTCTGGACAACTCAACTAATTGACTCACTAGAGGGATGAAGATTCACCTAAGCTGGACAAAGTCAGATCTCCGAATCTACAGCACTCGAGAAGACTTTTGTCCTTGGATTTATTTGGGATGGAGTTAGCATGGAATTGTCAGTGTGTGGATTCATCTCTGAGATTTAGTGGGAATCTTTAAAAAACACTCAAATTCCATCCCGGTATTTTGGATTTAGACAAGGTTCATTGTTCTGCTAAATGAGCAATTGATTCCCAAAGGAAGAAGCCATTGAATAGGATGTTCTCAAGAGCAGTGAAAATCAACAAAAGTCAGAGAAAGTAAAAAGAATGATTGTGACTGGAACTATACTGATAAAGAAAGGATTCTATAGAGAGCCGCTCAGAGGAAAGGGAAGTGAAAAAACATCACCTGACTTTGCAGATGTTGCTGAACCTTTGGGGAGGTGATGGGAGATGATGAAAGGTGATTATACTATAAGAAAGAGAAATGTGAACAATCTCAGGCGACTGACAGAAACATCCCCTGTTCCTTTGTTCCTGAAAAGAAGTTTTGTAGAACTATTGTTTGAGAACATTCTGGACAACCAGCATTCCTTCATCTTTTTTTACACTCCAGTAGTTCCTCCAACAAGATCCTTGTCCACAAATTGAACAGCTTTCCATAGTCTTACTCCACCCTATCAGAGTGATCTTCTTTGCTTACAAATCCTTGTCTGATCCCTCAGGTTCACTGACACCAGATTAGTTATTGGCTCCCATTCACATTGCATTACTATCAAAGAATGATCACACATTTAGATTGCCTTTGGTCACTTCAACAATCACTCACAACCCCTATGACACACCTTAGCGAGGGGCACTGCTTGATTGATGTAGCTCCTTCATTAATGTCACCCTTCCATTGCTCCTATGTCTTGACTGGGGCTATCTGATGGCAGGTACCATCCTTTCTGGTATTATGTATGTTTTGTCAACACAAGTTGACTGTAAAGCAATTGATGAATAGGTGAACATTGTTTGTAAAACACACACTTTTGCATATGTGTATTGGCTATAACACCATTCCATCCCGACACTTTAAGTATATTTTTATTGCACAATTTTTATGTAGCTCAAGGTCACGCAAGGACACAACTACCATGTTATAGCAGAAAGGACTGTATTGTGATGAATAACTGAGGTTAGTTTTCCTGGGACAGGACTGCAGCAGCATGTTCCAAAACTACGGCTGTAGAACATTCTGTGGCATTTGTGAGCACAAAGATTTTGCCACAAATCCTTTTTCTTTGATTGGGTTTAAGAGCCTAATTGGTTCATATTGGTTGACTAACCGCCATCATTGATTTGTAACAAATTGTACTTTATTACACTTAGGTTAGCTTTTGAACATTCTAACTTAGAACATGAGGAGAAGGGGCCCCTCTTGCAGTGGTAGTTTCCTTACCCCTGGACTGAGAGGCCCAGTTTCAAGTCCCACCAGCTCCAGAGGTGTGTAGTAACATCTCTAAACAGACTAATGAGAAAAATGTTTCTATAAATAAATTCTAGAATATGAGGAGATAGTAAGGGCCTTTGTGATGCCATGGTAGTGTCCTCATCTCTGAGCCAGGAGATCTGGATTCAAGTCCCACCTGCTTCAGCAGTATGTCTTACCATGTCTGAACAAGATGATTTAAATAATTATCAGGAACCCCTTTGCTCAGAGAGTGTTGAATGCTTTGGGCTCTTGCAGCGCTGTGGTTCTGCCTCTACCTCTGATTCAGAAGGTTTGTTTTCAGTCTGACTGTCCCCAGACATAAGCCATAGCATGTTCAAACAGCTTGTTGAAAAATTAACAATGAGGAGACCTGTAGATTTCACTGCACAAAATCTATTTTCTGGTTTATTCCTACCAAATCTAGTTTGACATCACCATCTTGATGCAATCTCCAACATTGACCCTTTCAAAAGCACCACCTTATGCAGCACCTTTTACCAACTTGTAAGATCTATGAGTTAGAGACCATTAAAAATGATGGTGACTTATCTTGATTCAATGCAAATCTCACCTGGTTTGCTCTTCTTTGAAGTTAATGGACAGTAACACAGAACAGTTTGTAAAATAAACATACTATTAATTATTTTTGGTATCCATCCTGAGGAGTAAAGTTAAACTACCTCCATTGTCTCCACGATTTATTTTGAATTATGTATCAAATACAAGTTGTAATGACTGGTTCTTCAGGACAAGATAAAACAGCAGAATAGATGGGAAAGTCTGCACAAAACCTGGCTGGGCTGTAGCTCCAACCCATCACTGAATGTATACCAGCACATGTAAGATCTTTCTGAGATGCATAATTTCCAAATTATCTTTTAAAATTTTCAAGCATCTTTCCAAGAATAATTTTAACTTGTGCAAGATAATTGTATTCCTAACATATTGTCCAAATAAAATAGGTGTGTTATATCTATGTAAGTTCCCTGCAGTCTTGTTATTTTGTATTCTAACTCCCACTACGCCCATATTATCTCAGATCTGTGATTTCAAAGTGGAAATTCCCTCTGCTTTTCTGCGATTCTTTTGATTTTTCTCACTTTCGCATCATACTATGATAAAAGAGCCTGCCTAAAGCAGCAACAGAGATCAATTTTAGTTCCCCCCCTCCAGGACTTAATGGGATCTGATAACAAACAGCTGTTAGCTGCCTCACAGTGAAACAGCATCCTTTCCCTGGGATTAAGCCAATTCCTGCACTGCTGGATAGAATCCATCTGCTCTGCAAGAGGAAGACACAGAAAATTGCAAGTATTCATGTGCATTTACTTGCACTAATAAATATATGATTGATCTGATTGTAATATCTAATCAAGCAGAGTCAGAATGGGAAGCTGTGCCTGATTAATTTATTAGAGTTTTTCAAGGAATTCTCAACCAGAGTGGATAGAGGGGAACAAGTAGATGTGCTGTATTTCGAATTTCAAATTTGTGTTTAGCACAGCGCCTCACAAAGTATTAAGTCATAAGATAAGAGCCCATGGTGTTCAATGTAGCATATTGTCGTGGATAGAGAATTGGCTCAAAAACAGGAAACAGGGAATGGGAATAAGGGTATTTTTTCAGGTTGATGACCAGTGGTGTTCCACAGGGATCAGTGCTGTGACTTCAACTATTTCAATATATGTCGATGACTTGGAGAAAGGAAGCGAATGTACTGTAGCCAAATTTGTAGGGGACACAAGAATAGGTGAAAAGGTAAACTGTGAGAGGGTTACAAACAGTTTACAGATATGATTTGGAGATGCTGGTGTTAGACTACAGTGTACAAAGTTAAAAATCACACAACACCAGGTTATAGTCCAACAGGTTTATTTGGAAGCACTAGCTTTTGGAGCGCTGCTCCTTCATCAGGTGGTTGTGGAGAATAAGATCATAAGACACAGAATTTACAGCAAAAGTTTGCAGTGTGATGTAACTGAAATTATATATTGAAAACAGCCTGGATTGTTTGTAAAGTCTCTCATCTTTTAGAATGTTCCCTCGGAGACTACTTCAACAGAGCAACAGAGCAACAGAGGATTACTAAGAAGGAAATACGCAGAGGAAAAATTAGGTATGAAGGTAAACTGGCCAAGAATATTAAGGAGGATAGTAAAAGCTTTTTTAGGTATGTGCAAGGCAAAAAAATGGTTAGGACAAAAATTGGGCCCTTGAAGACAGAAACAGGGGAATATATTACTAGGAACAAAGAAATGGCAGAGGAATTAAATGGGTACTTCAGATCTGTGTTCACTGGGGAAGACACAAGCAATCTCCCTGAGGTAACAGTGGTTGAAGGACCTGAACTTAAGGGAATTTATATTTGCCAGGATTTGGTGTTGGAGAGACTGTTAGGTCTGAAGGTTGATAAGTCTCCGGGGCCTGATGGTCTGAATCTCAGGGTACTGAAGGAGGTGGCTCGAGAAATCGTGGATGCATTTGTGATTATTTTCCAGAGTTCAATAGATTCGGGGTCGGTTCCTGAGGATTGGAGGGTGGCTAATGTTATACCACTTTTTAAGAAAGGTGAGCGAGAGAAAGCAGGAAATTATAGACCAGTTAGTCTGACCTCAGTGGTGGGAAAGATGCTGGAGTCTATTATAAAGAATGAAATTACTGCACATCTGGATATTAGTAACAGGATAGGACAGAGTCAGCATGGATTTATAAAGGGGAAATCATGCTTGACTAATCTTCTTGAATTTTTTGAGGATGTAACTCTGAAGTTGGACGAGGGAGATCCAGTAGATGTAGTGTACCTGGACTTTCAGAAAGCTTTTGATAAAGTCCCACACAGGAGGTTAGTGAGTAAAATTAGGGCGCATGGTATTGGGGGCAAAGTACTAGATTGGATTGAAAATTGGTTGGCTAATAGGAAACAAAGGGTAGTGATAAACGGCTCCATTTCGGAATGGCAGGCAGTGACCAATGGGGTTCCGCAGGGATCCGTGCTGGGACCGCAGCTTTTTACAATATATGTTAATGATATAGAAGATGGTATCAGCAATAACATTAGCAAATTTGCTGATGATACAAAGCTGGGTGGCAGGGTGAAATGTGATGAGGATGTTAGGAGATTACAGGGTGACCTGGACAAGTTAAGTGAGTGGGCAGATGCATGGCAGATGCAGTTTAATGTGGATAAATGTATGGTTATCCACTTTGGTGGCAAGAACAGGAAGGCAGACTACTACCTCAATGGAATCAATTTATGTAAAGGGGCAGTACAGAGAGATCTGGGTGTTCTTGTACACCAGTCAATGAAGGTCAGCATGCAGGTACAGCAGGTAGTGAAGAAGGCTAATAGCATGCTGGCCTTCATAACAAGAGGAATTGAGTATAGAAGCAAAGAGGTGCTTCTGCAGCTGTACAGGGCCCTGGTGAGACCACACCTGGAGTACTGTGTGCAGTTCTGGTCTCCAAATTTGAGAAAAGACATTCTGGCTATTGAGGGAGTGCAGCGTAGATTCACGAGGTCAATTCCTGGAATGGCAGGATTACCTTACACTGAAAGACTGAAGCGACTGGGCTTGTATACCCTTGAGTTTCAAAGACTGAGAGGGGATCTGATTGAGACGTATAAGATTATGAAAGGATTGGACACTCTGGCAGTAGGAAACATATTTCCACTGATGGGTGAGTGCCGAACCAGAGGACACAGCTTAAAAATACGGGGTAGACCATTTAGGACAGAGCTCAGGAGAAACTTCTTCACCAGAGAGTGGTGGCTGTGTGGAATGCTCTGCCCCAGAGGGCAGTGGAGGCCCACTCTCTGGATTCATTTAAGAAGGCGTTGGATAGAGCTCTCAAAGATAGTGGAGTCAAGGGTTATGGAGATAAGGCAGGAACAGGATACTGATTAGGAATGATCAGCCATGATTATATTGAATGGCGGTGCAGGCTCGAAGGGCTGAATGGCCTACTCCTGCACCTATTGTCTATTGTCTATTGTCTAACAGTCCAGGAAATTTGACCTTCGACCTTCACACGACCATTCTTCAAGGCAGATTTTGGGACAGGCAACAACGAAAAGTGGCCGAGCCGAGGCTGTTAGCCGAGTTCGGTACCCATGAGGATGACCTCAACCGGGACCTTGGGTTCATGTCACACTACAGGTGACCCCATTGCAATACACGCACACACACACACACACACACACACACACATATAAGCTTGTGGGGTGAATTTGTACTTGCAGAATTACATTTTACTTTGCTCAAAAACTGCATGAATCCATGTCAGATTCTGTAAATCCATCTTTTAGATTAGAATCAGTCTGACTGTTGTGGCACAGGTAACAACAATGACTGCAGATGCTGGAAACCAGAGTTTAGATTAGAGTGGTGTTGGAAAAGCACAGCAGTCCAGGCAGCATCCGAGGAGCAGTAAAATCGACGTTTCGGGCAAAAGCCCTTCATCAGGCTTTTGCCCAAAACGTCGATTTTACTGGTCCTCAGATGCTGCCTGAACTACTGTGCTTTTCCAGCACCACTCTAATCTAAAACCTGTTGTGGCACAGTCTCACACAGGGCACCTCACACCTTCGATACACTATTTGGGCCGACATGATACCTATTGTTAAAGTTCACTTGAGAATATAACTTCTAAAAAAAGGTTTTATGATTTACATATGAAAGAACTGAAACTAACATGTTCATTCTAAAAGATGAGAGACTTAACAAACAGTCCAGATCTTTTTCAATATATAATTTCAGTTACATCACACTGTGAACCTTTGCTGTAAATTCTGTGTCTTACGATCTTATACTCCACAACCACCTGATGAAGGAGCAGTGCTCTGAAAGCTAGTGCTTCCAAATAAACCTGTTGGATTATAACCTGGTGTTGTGTGATATTTTACCGTTTACAGATGGATATTGATGGGTTAATCAAATGGGCAAAATTTGGCAAATGGAGTACAGTATTGGAAAATACAAAGTTGTACATTTCAGAAGGGACAAAAGACCAGACTATTATTTAACTGGAGCCAAATTGACAAAATCTACAACATGAAGGGTCTTGGGGGAACTTGTACATAAAACACAGAAAGCTAGCACGCAAGGACAGCAAGTAATCAGGAAGGGGAATGGAATGTTGGCCCTTATTTCAAGAGGATTGGAGTATAAGAGTAGGGAAGTCTTACTGCAACTATACAAGGGACTGGGGAGACCACATCTGGAGTACTGTGAGCTGTTTTGGTCTCCGTATTTAAAGAAAGTATTCATTTTTTGGAGACTGGTCAGAGAAGGTTCACTGGGATGATCTTTGGTATAGAGGATTTGTCTTATGAGCAAAAGCTAAATGGATTGGGACGCTACTCACTGGAGTTTAGAAGAATGAGAGGTGATCTCATTGGAACTTAAAGGGCTTGACAGGGTCAATGCTGAATATTTCCTCTCATGGGAGAGTCTAGGACCAGAGGCCACAAGATATAGGGGCACCAATTTAAGGTTGAGATGAGAAGGAATTTCTTCTCTCAGAGGGTTGTGAGTCTTTGGAACTCTTTGCTAGAGAGAGCTGTGGGGACAAAATTCTTGTATATATTTAAGATGAGATAGATAGGTTTTTGGTGAACTAAGGAATCAAGGGTTACGGTGGAAGGGCAAAAAATTGGAATGCCAGATCAGCCATGATCCTATTGCATAGAGACATCCCTAAAGAAGGGTTACACCTGAAACGTTGACCTCTCCACCTCCTGATACTGCCTAACTTGCTGTGTTCTTCCAGCCTCCTGCTGGTCTATATTATGATCCTATTTAATGACAGAGTAGGCTCGAGGGACCGAACAGCCTACTCCCGTTCCTGTTTCTTATGGTCTTATAATGCAAAAAAAAAGAACCTTATGTCAGTGCAATGTAAGTGGAGGATGCAGAAGAGACCGGAATTGGAGGAACACGGAATTTACAAAGCAAATTATACTTGACCTAGTTGTGTTTTCCTCTGCAGCCACCCCAAACTCTGCTTGGCGTGGAAAAAACGCGATGAAGCAATGGTTAGCCATTGTTAATCCAACCCTTGAAATTGGATGCTGCCTGAACTGCTGTGCTCTTCCAGCACCACTAATCCAGAATCTGGTTTCCAGCATCTGCAGTCATTGTTTTTACCTCAATATGTGGGCAGGCAGGATGGGGCTAAATATTCCATCAGCTCTATCCTACACATCAAAGAAGCATTTGTTAGTGAGATTCCAGGATTTTCATTCTTCAGATCCTCACAAGGCCCGAATGAAATTCTGGTAGAAAGTGAGGACTGCAGATACTGGAAATCAAAATTGGGATTTTCCAGATTGAAAGTCTTTTGCCCGAAATGTCAATTCTCCTGCTCCTCGGATGCTGCCTGACCTCATGTGCTTTTCCAGCACCACAATCCCAAATCTGAATGGAATTCTGGAGAGTTGAGATGAATACACCTATGGAAACGCAAATATTTAATGATGGAGAAGGAATGTATCCCAGTATAGATGTTAATTTGCACATGAATTTCTTAGATTAGATTAGATTCCCTACAGTGTGGAAACAGGCCCTTCAGCCCAACAAGTCCACATCGACCCTCTGAAGAGTAACCCACCCAGTCCCATTTCCTTTTGACTAATGCACCTAACACTATGGACAATTTAGCGTGGCCAATTCACCTGACCTGCACATATTTGGACTGTGGGAGGAAACCGGAGCACCCGGAGGAAACCCATGCAGACATGGGGAGAATGTGCAAACTCCACACAGACAGTCGCCCGAAGCTGGAATCGAACCTGGGACCCTGGTGCTGTGAGGCAGCAGTGCTAACAACTGAGCCACCGTGCCGCCCAAATGGAAACAACAAACATGGAGAATACTGGAGAAACTCAGCAGGTCTGGCAGCATCGTTGGTAAGAAATGAGAGGTGACGTTTTGAGTCTGGTAAGACTCTTTTTCAGAGCTGAAAGGGGTTGGTAATTTCTTTTTGTACAAACTTTTAATAGACATGGAGGCCCAGTGTAAAGGACAAAAGGCCTGATAATGATGAATACAAAAAAGAATTGATGGAAATCAGGCGTAAATTAAGTTGTGAAAGTAAGAGAATTGATCCTCTCCACTAAATGCAAGGTAAACAAGTCACAAACAAGACAAGAGAAGGTGAGGACTGTAAGGACGAGAGTGTAGTGCTGGAAAAGCACAGCAAGTCAGGCAGCATCTGAGGAGCAGGAGAATCAATATTTCAGGCATAAGCCCTTCATCAGGAAGGGCGTGTGCCCAAAACATCAATTCCCCTGCTCCTCGGATGCTGCCTGACCTGCTGTGCTTTTCCAGCTCCATACTTTTTTACACAAACAAGACAGGGCTGTGTGGGGTTGGTGGTGGTTGGCAGAGGGTAAGGGGAGAATGAAAGAAAGATGTAGTCCAGGCATAATGTGGTCAGTTTCTGAAGGTTTTTCAAAGGATATCCTTTTGTACTATGAGGAGCTAAAGATGTGAGACAGAGCACATCAGATAACATTGAGGATGAAGTTTCTCCTGTTGTGGCTACATGTGACTTGCAGTTCCTTCAGTGAGTTCTGTACAAGCCCAGAAGGAACCGGGAGTTGTACTGGACTGATAGAAGCAGAAATCTACCTGCAATTACCTACAGACTGCTAGATTCTGCTTGCCCAGTATATTCTCTCCTGGTTCTGGGCAGTAAGTCCCAGTAGAATTCTGGTTCACCACCACTAGATTGTTGCAGCTGTTTCTGCCCAGAGTCCAGTGACATGAATTGTCCAGTGACCATTGAAGTGACCATAATTTAAACAAATCAATGAAAATAAATTTGAATGTGTTTAATATCTACATGATATCCTAAAGCACTTAATGGAATCATACAGGACAAATCATATTGTCTAGAAGAGGGCTTTTAGCCCACAGAGCCTGTAATTTAGATTCCCTACAGCGTGGAAACAGGCCCTTCGGCCCAACCAGTCCACACCGACCCTCCGAAGAGTAACCCACCCAGACCCATTTCCCTTTTGACTAATGTACCTAACACTACGGACAATTTAGCATGACCAATTCACCTGACCTGCACACCTTTGGACTGTGGGAGGAAACCGGAGCACCCAGAGGAAACCCACGCAGACACGGGGAGAAGGTGCAAACTCCACACAGACAGTCACTTGAGGTTGGAATCGAACCTAGAACCTGATGTTGTGAGGCAACAGTGCTAACCACTGAGCCACTGTGCCGCCCCCATGTCACATAACTTGCCAATAACTTGAGCCCATGGGGAATGGATGACAGTATATTTGGGGCATAAGAAACTTTTAGGAGAAGCGATGATTGAGAGATGTGAGGAGTTCTGAAGTCCTGGAAAGGAATGAGTTAATTTAACAAGTGAAAATGCAGAGAAGTAAAGGAATGTGTTGGATGATGCACTTGGTCCATTTGTAATTATTCTGTTTTCTTTAAACAAGAGGGCTCTAATTACAATTACAGACATGCTGGCCTGAAGAATTTCCTGTTTCCAACAGCATAAAGCAACTGAGCTTCATTCTGCGTGTGTGTTCGGTTTGCTGTTACTGTTTAGCTGAGTAACTGAGTTATTCATCACTGGAGATTATCACATTTTTTGAACAAGAAATTTGGTAAAAGAGAAATCACATGTAGACAAGGATTTCCTTTCATGTAGATTCTTAAAAATAGTTCCTCAAACATTTTCTTTGACTGGAGTCATGGTAGTGAAATTGTTTCTTTTAAATGAGTCTCAGTGGTTTAACTATCACCAAAAAGAATCCTGGTGGTGAGGTCATTCTTTAAAAGCGAAGGGGGAAGGCTGGAAAGTTGAGTTGAGCTCAAGATCAGACCAGCTTTGACCTTACTGAAAAATGGGCCTGGCCCAAAGTCCCAGGTGGCTTATTTCTGCTTCCATCTCTTGTTCCAGGGTTCTTATTTAGATTTGAGTTCCAAGCATAGGAGTTTCTCTTCCTGAATACTGAGAAAGTCATTTAAATTGGAGCCAGAATTATTCCCTCTTTAACAGTGATCATCGTATCAAAAGATTCACAATGATGGGTAGAGAATGAGATGTAACAATCCAGAAATGTTTGCAGAAAAAAAGATCAGAAGCTGAGCAGGATTGACTGGAATGAGAGGAAAATCAGTGGGCTACCTTCAAAGAAGAAATAGTTCGGGTATAATCGAGATATAGGCCCTCAAATGGGAAAGGTAGGACAAACCAATCCAGAGCTCCCTGAATGATGAAGGAGGTAGTAATTAAGATAAAACGATAAGGAAGAAAAAGTGTCCGGTAGAATATCAAAATGAGAACCAATAGGAATATCCAAGGTTTGTGGGGATGTGAAAAATCAGAGGAGCAAAGAGAAATTATGAGAGAAGACTGGCAGCCAGTATAAGGAGGTGTTTAAAGCCTTCTAAAGCAATTTAATAAAAAGAGAATGGTAGGTCAAGGTGTAGTGCAGATTAGGGGCTACAAAGGAGATTTACACCTAGAAACAGGGTGCATAGCTGAAGTGTTCAAAGAATACTTTCCACCTGTCTTTCCCAAAGAGTGAGATGAAACCGTGCCCATGGTGGCACAGGAGAGAACTCAGCCCTTAGAAAGGTTCAAAATTGACAGGCAGCATTTCAAAAAACTATCTGTACTGAAAGTTGACAAAGTTGCTGGGGGTCAGATGAGATGCATCCAAACATTTTGAAGGAAATGGGGGTGGAAATTGCAGGGACATTGACCATGACCTTCAGTCCTCCCTGCACTCGGGCCAAGTGGCAGAAGACTGGAGATTTGCAAACATTGTGCCTTTGTTCAAGAAAGGTTGTAAGGATAAGCCAGTATTACAGACTAGTCAGTTTAACTTCAGTGGTGGGGAAGCTTCTGAAGATAATTATCCAGGATAGAATTGTAGTTATGTGGGACCAAGTGGGTAGATTAGGATGGGTCAGCGTGGATTTCTAAAGGAAGCCTTGCTTATCTAACTTGCTGAAGTTTTTTTGAAGAGGTAACAGGTCACACTGAGGGTAATGATGTGGCGTACATGAACTTTCAGAAGGCATTTGATATACTGCCAAACAACAGTAATGTGAGTAAAAAACTCTGTGATGGGAAGGATGATCGGAAGCAGACAGTAATGGTCAGCAATGGCCTTTTGAGCTGGAGGAGGGCTTGTACTGGAGTTCTCCAGGGGTCAGTGTTGGGACTATTGCTTTTCCTGATATACATTAATGATTTAGATGCTCATGCAGAGGGGGCAGTTTCAAGGCTTACAGATGACTCAAATTGAGGATGACATTGTAGAACTCAAGAAGATCATTGACAAGCTGTTGGAGTAGACAGATAGGTGGCAGGTGATGTTCAATGCAAAGACGGGCAAGGTGATGCACTTTGGTCAGAAGAACATTGAAAGACAATATAAAAGAGGGGTACAATTCTCAGTGGAGGTTGCAGGAACAGCAGGATCTGTGTGAACATACATTGAAAGAGGCAGAGTAGGTAGAGACGATATCAGGTACAGCATACAGCCGTCTCAGCTTTATGTTCAGGGGAAGATTCTTGTTCGACCCCAGCTAGAGTATTGTGTAATGTTCCGGACGCCATATGATAGGAAGGAAATATAGAGAGAGTGCAGAGGTGGTTTACAAGAGTGGAGTGAGGGTTGGGGAATTTTAGTTGTAAGGATAGAGTGAAGAAGTTGAGACTATTCTTCTTGGAGAGAAGAAAGCTAAGAGTAAGGCTTTGATAAAGGCTTTCAAAATCATGAGCAAGCTGGATAGAGTTGACAGAGAGACACTGTTTCTGCTCGTAAAGGAAAAAGATTGAGAAAACATAGATTTAATGGATCGGCAAAAAGAAGTAAGAGTGAAATGAGGTAAAGTAGTTGGTGTATAGGAATGTATTGCTTGGAAATGTGATGGAGGCACATTCAATTGAGGTATTCAAGAGGGAAATGGATGATTATTTAGGTAGAAAGGGATGGGGAAAAGGTAGCAGATTTGCATGAGGTAATGATGCTCATTTAATGAGCCAGTACAGGTTCACTGGTCCAAATGGCCTCCTTTTGCACGGTAACAGTGACACTGTGATTCTGAACGGAGCAAACTTTTAAACATTTATCATGTTCTGGAATGCCACGGTACATGAACTTATGAATTAGGAGCAGAATCAGGCTGCTCAGTCCTTCAAGTCTGGTCTGCCACTCAATGAGATCATGGATGATCTGATTGTATTCTGAATTCCACATCCCTTGTTATCCCTGATAGCTTCTGGATATCTTGCACAACACGAAAATATCTACCTCTGCCTTAAAAACTTACAATGAACCCACCTCGACAGCCTTCCTCAGCTGAGTTACAAAGTCACACCCAGTCTGAGAGAAATTGTTTCCTCTGATCTCTGTTCTAAAAGGGTGACCCCTAATTTGAAAATAATACCCACCTCGTTCTCCACTCACCCACGAGAGGAAACAGTCTTTCCACACCCACCTTGTCAAGACCATTCCGGATCTTATACACTTCAATCAAATCATCCCTGACACTTCTCAACTCCAATGGAGACAAGCCCAGCCTATCCAACCTTTCCTCATGATCCACATGTCGAAACTAGGAGAAGGAGTAGACCATTCAGCACCTCGAGTCTGCTCTGTCGTTTATTACCATCATGGCTGATCTCATCTCAGCCTCAACTCCACTTTCCTGCCACTCTCTCTCACCCTTCAACCCATTCCCAATTTAAAACCTTCTTGTTAAATTTACTCAATGTCCCAGCACCCTTCACACTCGAGAAGGAGGGGCTTGATTAGTTCAGTTGGCTAGATGATTGGTGAGTGAAACCAACAGCATGGGTTCAATTCCTACACCAGCTGAGGTTACCAAGATGGACTCTCGTTCTCAACCTCTCACCTTGCCTGAGGTGCGGTGATCCTCAGGTTAAAAGACCAGCAGTCATCTCTCTCTCTCTAATGAGAGAGCAGGCTTATGGTCTGGTAAGTCTACGATGACTGTTCCTTTACTGCACTCTGCGATTTGGAATTCCACAGATTCACAGCCCTTTGTGAGAAGCATCAATCCAGCAAGCCTCACCTGAACCAGTTCCAAAGCATTAGCTTCTCACTTAAATAAGGAGACCAAAACTGCACACTGTATTTGGGAGGTGGGCTTATTAACGCTCTGTCACAGTGAAATGTTATTTTCTTACTGTTATGTTAAATCCCTCTCTTAATAAACAATAGCATTCCATTTGGTCTCCTTAATCGTTTGTGGTATCTGCAAACTAGCTTCCTGTGACTCATGCAGTAGTTTGATGTTCTGATATAACTGGATATCTTTTCCTGACTCCCTTGTGAGTTAAACTCCCAAAATCTTAAAGCACTGGAGACTGTTTCATGGACTCAGCTCCACTTATCCACCCGCTCACCAAAACCCTTAATTCCTTTACTGTTCAAATAGTTATCTGTCATTGCCTGAAAAAAATTCAACACAGTAACCTCAACAACTTCACTGGGCAGGGAATTCCACAGATTCACAACCCTCTGGGTGAAGACATTCCTCCTCTGCTCAGTCCTAAATCCTACTCCCTGTTATTTTGAGGCCATGCCTCCTAGTTCTAGTTTCACCCGCCAGTGGAAACAACCTCCCTGATTCTATCTTATCTATTCCCGTCATAATTTTGTATGCTTCTATAAGACACCCCCTCATTCTTCTGAATTCCAAAATGCATAATCCCAGTGTACTCAACCTCGAAGTAAAAAAACGAAAAAAATTGGGAATGCTGTAAGTCAGAAAATCAAAAACAGAAATTGCTGGAAAAGCTCAGCAGGTCTGGCAGCACCTGTGGAGAGAAATCAGAGTTAAAGCTTCAGGTTAAGTTCTGAGGAAGGGTCACTCAACCTGAAAGGTAAACTCTGATTTCTCTCCACCAGTGCAGCCAGTCCTGATGAGCTTTTCCAGCTATTTCTGTATTTGAACTCAATTTCATTCCAGCGTTAGCTCTTAGTATAAGCTACTCAATTAGTTCCACTGCCCAGCTCTTTCTCTGTTCCATTCTGTTCATGGGATGCCCTGCCAGTAGCAGTGGTGGACTCTCCCTCTTTATGGGCATTTAAATGGGCATTGGATAGGCATATGGAGGATAGTGGGCTAGTGTAGGTTAGGTGGGCTTGGATCGGCGCAACATCGAGGGCCAAAGGGCCTGTACTGCGCTGTATGTTTCTATGTTCTATGTTCTATGTATCATAACAACCTCCAGCACGGTGGACGAGTCGTTAGCACTGCTGCCTCACAGGGCAGGGACCCAGGTTCAATTCCAGCCACAGGTGACTGTCTGTATGGAGTTTACACATTCTCCCCGTGTCTGCATGGGTTTCCTCCCACAGTCCAAAGATGTGCAGATTAGGTTGAAATGTCCAAGGGAAATTGCCCATAGTGTTCTGGGATGTAGCTTAGGAGCATTATTCAGGGGAAATGTAAAGTAATAGAGGTAGGGGAATGGGTCTGGGTGGATACTCTTCAGAGGGTCAATGTGGACAGGTTTGGCCAATTGGCCTGTGTCTGCACTGCAGAGATTTTATGATTTGTGAGGATCAAATGTTGCCTGTGGTTCTTCTACCACTCTTATCAGTGAAAATATTTTCTCCTTATTTAGTCACTGTAATGTTGAACACCTCCATCATATCATTCACTTACTCTTTTTTTCTCTAGGCTGTATACATAGCCGAAACACGTCATTCCTGGTATCACTCTAAGTAAAATAAAAATGTCATTGGCTAAATGAAGACAGAGAGTTTGGTTTAATTTCAGTAGTTTTATTGAAAAATGCCTCTTTCATTTCAGAAATAAATAGGAAATTTAGGCTGTGAAATTCACAATCTGCAGTTACAAATATGAAGCAGCAATTCTATATCCATAGTCTTGCAAACAGATTCCAACTGCATTCGAGTTTCTGAAAACACTATATTCTGGTAAAGGTTCCATACTAAATATACATCACAGACATGCATTTCCACCACCCTTTGTAACAGATCTGCTGAGAACCAGCACATTTATATTTAAAGTTTTAATGTAAAAAAAAAAGTTATAAGCAGTGTTAAGTACTGTATTGGTAGGTACAATGATTTTAAGCAGTATTTGTTTTAAGAGTGTGTTGCACCTAATTCTTGATTTAACCAGCTGATACACTTGTAAGATAAAGTAACATATTCCTAATAGGATTATAACTGAAAATACAGATAAACTATATAATTGGAATGTAGTAGACAAGCTTGTCGTATTTAAATAGCATTTGAAATGCTAACTTGGGATAAAGTTGCAGAGTAACCATTGTGAAGGGTGAGTATTGAGTGCCATTGGAAGGAAGGGTAGGAGACTGTCTATGGTGTGGATCAATGTGGGCATTTTTTTTGTTTTTTTTCTATTTTGAAAAAAAATATTGATTATAGGATTTTTTTTGGGTTTTTTTTTAGCGCAGTGTAAATAAAGTGAACAGAGGCACAGTTAAAACCAATCTCTGCAGGTTGAGACCAACAGAACAGGTGAGTTACTACATAGAAGCATATACACAACAGTGGAAAGTGACAGATTGAGATTACACAGGCGTTAGGTTCATTTTGCATCAGTCACATGTGCAAGAGTCCTGGCTTTCAAACATTCGTAGGGAAGGGGGCAGGGTAAAAAATTAGCTTGATTGTCAATGTTAAGAAAAGTTATTGCTGCTTAGTATTTCTTGCAAAGATGTAAATGCAGTTTGTACAGGGCACAGGGCTGGGATGGGACAGTTGTCTCCCTGTATGATATCCCAACTCTTTGCAATTGGAAGTTTCTGACTTTTGCTATTCCCCAGTGCACCATTACAGTTACAAGAGGTATAGATAAGGAAGAGCTCTCATTATTTGTTCAGTAACATTAAAAGAAATGTGAGTTGAAAAGGAGCATCCTTGTGCTGTGGTTGGAATGAGAATAAAGTTATCTTTTACTGGTCATAGCCAACACCAAAATTAAGTGGTTACAAGTCAAACTAACACAGGTTTGCTCAAATTTAAAAGCACAGAGATGATCTGCAGATGTGAATGTCGCAACAAAAGAAAGATTGAAAGTTTAGTTCATATAAAACCACTCCATGCCCTCCCCTGTTTTTGGTATTGGATAAATGATGGTCGTTCCTCATGAATAGGCTCGGCTAAATCCAGGCGACTGAATTTCAGTTTCAATTTGGTCTTCTTCCTCTTCCCTTTCTATGGGTACAACATGGGTTTCTGGTCGATAAGGTTGCGGCTCGTATGGTCCTGGTTGGAAATATGGGTCTAATATAACAAACACTATATTTGGCAATCACCAATGCTCTTGTTTAGACATGCATTTGACATGTCATAGGCAAGTTAAATTCTTATAACATATACATTTTACATATATATATATTTGTAGGCACATTCATCTGGAAATGAGGCTTTAGCTCAATTATACTATTTTCTAACAAAGTAGTGGGGTGGTTAAAATTGCTTTCTTTTCAATCGTTATTAATATTTATAAAAACAAGAAGAGATTTTTTTTGTTGGAACAAAAGAAGCAATAATTGCACAGAATGTATAATCAACACTATGTAGTGACAGGGCAGTTGAAATCATGCTGTGCTGTTGTAGTAAGGGGCTGCTTTAACAAAGTTGCTGAGCCGAATGTTAAAATGTATGTCATATGAATTTCTCAGCTTGATCATTACTAATACAGAACACTACGATTTGAACTGCCCATGGCTGTTTAAAAATTATCCATTAACTTCAAAACAATAACATGAAAGAGAATCATTCAATGGCGATTACAGTTTTAACTAAAGACCACAATAGTAAAATGGAAAGAGCAGACAAAAATAAGTGTCAGCAAACATAGAAACACGAGAGAGACGGGAAACAAAGTGAAAAGCAATGGTGGGTGCACTGCTAAAACTTAAGTTTCGAATTCACTAATCAAATGCTGGCAGAGGGAGCACAGGTCAAAGGCAGAGCTGAAATTCCAACCCATGCTTACTTGTGACTGTGAATGCTCAAAATTTGTGGTGCTGCTCCTGTACTACAAGCTTCTGTCCAGGTGGAATGCCACAACAGTTATGCCACATGGTATTCCTTCTGCCAATCATGCATGATTGCACAAAACCTATGTTCTTTCTAGCTGATCAATACTTCCAAAAGAAATAATTTGCATTGCGAAGTTCAAGAAACCTGAAACAGAAATCATTTTTCCTAATGTCCCACCATTGAAATGTTTTGGGGTTGAAGTCAGTCTCTTCCAACAGCACAAGATGGATAATAGTGAATTTTTAAGCCAGTTTTACACTCTGCCTAATTTTCCATTCCGTTGGATAAGAAATTCAGCCAGGGCATAGAACAGACTGCCAATTTGCCATCACCCATCTTGCAGCTGAGACTGGTTTTAACTCTACTTTTTCCATTGACATTTGTTGGTATTCTCAGTGTTCTAGTACAGTTTCAGGTGGGCGGTTCCTATCTAAAGCAAGTAGCAAGCAGCAGGCCCGAACGCAGAAGCCGGTTTACTAGATGTTACAGCTGGTGTGGGTTGTAATTCAGTTCGAACCTTTGCGGTGCCGCAATTAGTTATTTACAGAAACAATACGACAAAGTAATTTGAACATTCCAGGCTAAAAAGTCTGTGTTTTGTTTTGTAGCTGTAGTTTGTAAAATGGTGTATCTCCACAAGGTTAGTAGTAAGTTTAAGCCTTGTTCGTGAGTGAGACTTTTTTTTTGCTTCACGATGAAACAGCCTTAAAAGGACAGGCATCTGACGTCTGTTTCATATATAGAAACTGCAAACTCTCTTAGTTTAGTAGGTGTGTCTTTCTGTCTCCTTACGAAGAACTGATGGTCAACAGAGTTCGTTAAATCAACTCCTGGTGAATTTTCCAAAAAGGCTCATTTCTTATTAAGCTCGGGAACAAATATTTCAGAAACAGGGCTTTTCGGTTTTTGTGAACATCATGGGTAACCTAGTAAAATTTATCCGGAACCTGAAACAGGTTAAGAATGTTGTTAGTTTTGGGAAAAATTGCTATATATTTTTGTTTTTTTCTGCAGTGGAGAATAAATGAGCTATTTCTGTTTTGTTTTTAATTACTCAGAACAAAAATCAAACACATAACATCACAATAATTAGACTGTTAACATATCTGGGCTGCCCAGATTTTTTGACGTTCTGGTTGGTGCTAAGTTGTAGTCAGTCTTGTGACATAACAGCTACTTTCAAACAAACAGCTTGTCTTCCATCAATACAAATCGGGGTAGAACGCAAGGTCACTAGAATCAGAGCACTAAGAATATTAAAGTTCGCTTTGTCAATACTTTAATTGCAATTGCTATTTAAAGCAGTATATTTGAACTATTGACGACAGGCGAAAACATTACTTTTTTTTGCCCGAAATTATAAAATAAATTGGACTTTACGGTCTTAAGTTATATCTAAATATTAACTTTTTTTTAGTTCCTTTAGGTTTTTTTATAATCAGATTGAGAGTTTTATACTTTGTTAATTTTTGTTAAAATATGGTTATTTTTATAAGATTGGTTACAAACATAATGCCTCTATTTAGGGATCAGTCAGTAGCTGCAAAACTCTTTTATAATTGCAACAATTTGTTTGTTCCTTTTATTCAGAGCCAGCTTTCTCTGTGATTCGAGCAGAGCTTAGTTCCAGCAACAATTTGACCTGAAATGCTGCAGTGCTGAGTTAGGAGGTCATATATATAAAATGGATCACTCAGGGATTAATAGCCAGAAGGGAAGGGGAGCCTTAACTCAGAGATTTGGAGAAGAATGGAAAGCTTACATTGGGTTCTTGAGGGAGGGGAAGCTCTGGACATTGGATTGGTGAGTAAAAACAAGTCGTAGGTATAGATTTGATGGATCATTAGAAACTGCACAATGAGGTTGATGGCTGAAGGGGAACTGATGGAGATAAGGCTACTCTACAAATACTGAGTTGGTTGGAAGAGGATTCATTTCAACTGGCTACTTTCAATTCACTTGCTAGGCTGCATAAACTTTACTGGGACTATTTGATCCTGGTTTCTGAAAGTTTGACGAAAATTCAAAATTTTGAGACGTGAGCCAAGTCAGTCGCAAGAAAACTGGTACAAATTACCAATAATTTGAATGTATTGGTTCATAACAGTGATAGAGAATTGAAAGACAAGAACAGTAATGCAGCTGGCAGGAAAGATATGCATTGGATATATTTAAGGATAGATTTTCAGGATGCCTTACAAAGATGTGCAGTGCCTTCTGGATCACTCTTTACAATTAACCTGGTCCCACATTGCTATCCAAGCAATAGATCTAGGCAGATACAAAGATATAATAGTTTACCCGCTGAAAAGGGACAATTATGTTATTTTTGCAAGGAATGCTTCCAGGCTTTAGTTTCCAAGAAATATCCAGATAACCAGTAAAATCCCACAAGAAGAATAAAGTTCTTGATATGGGATGGGGTCTAAGGGGAATATTCTGCTTACAGTAATCAATGCAAGAAGTTACACTGATGGATTAAAATCTGGTTTTACACCCTCCAGCTAATGGAGGAGGTTTATATGCTGAATTCTTCTGAGTTATACATATGGCTTTCTTTAAGAAGTACTTCATTGAAACAAATGTTTTTGTGTTTAGCTACAGACTGCTCTATATGTGCTCATCTTAACGTTGTAAAAATTGAGAAGGTGTAGTAAAGGTATATTTCTTCAAGCAAACCTTTTTGTGCAATTTTTCAATTGGGTAACTTTGGGGAATAATATGGTTCAAAAAAGAGGAAGGGATGTGTCAGTGCATCAGTGTTAATACAATTTGTTGCTGTGCAAGAGATTTCTCCATTAAGAAAGTTTTCAAGCATTTAATTTTAAGAAGATGGCACTTCTTAAAAATCTCAACACTTTCCCTTGCCTTCTGCTGGCCAGAAATCAAAAGGAATACTGAGGTCATATTGAGTTTAAAGGTAATTATCTTTGTTTAAACATGCAATACAAGTTAAATTGTCCAAAGTAACAGATGATCCATCTCCTTCCTCAAAAGAAGAGAAACTTGGAAAACTTTTATTCTTCATAAGTTTTTAACGATCAGTACAGCCACGTGTGAGTCTAGATTTATGTTTAATAATACTGATATTTTAGTAAAATACTTCAAGCCAACCAAGGCTGTTTAACAATGAAGTTTAAAATATTTTACTGTTGAAATATTATTTTTCTATCTAAAGAAAATAAAATTTCATTCATGATTACACTTTATTGCTGCTTTAGTTAACAAATAGCCTGTCAATGTTCTGAAGAGATTGGTCTCCTTGAATCTGAGCTAATGACATTTTTGCCAGACAATAAGCCAAAATCTGTGGGGTCGTTTTCAGTATCTCTCAGACAGGTCTCACTGCATTGGTGTTTCCCTTTCAGGGCTCCCTCTTTCTTAGCTTTGAGATTGGACTTATGCCTATTGTTTGTTAATATACATTAAAGAGATGGAGGTTGATTTGGCTCAGTTGGCTGGATGGTTGGTTTGTGATGCCTGGCTTCAGTCCCACACCAGCTGAAGATACCATGAAGGACTCTCCTTCTCAACATCCCCCCCCTCACCTGAGGTATTGTCACCCTCAGGTTAAACCACCAAATAGTCATTTCTGTCTAATGAGAAAGCAGGAGGTCTGGTAAGACTATGGCAATTTAACTTGACTGAAAGGGGTAAATGCAAGTAAAATATTTTCCCTGGTTGGGAAGCCTAAAACCCGGGAGCATCGTTGATAGATAATGTGGGGGCAGGGAGCACTTTGGTTGGAGATAAGAGCTAAGTATTTAACTCAGAGAATTGTGGATCTTTGGAATTCATGGCTTTGGAGGGCTGCCTTTGAGTTTGTTTAATCTTGAGATTGATAGATTTCTGAATAATGGTGCTGTACAGGGTTATAGGGATGGAGTGGATAAACGTTTGAACAGCCATGATTGTATTGAATGGTGGAGAAGGCTCAATGGGCTGAATGGCCTACTCCTGTCCCTATAGTCATGTGATGATACCTGATCATGTGCTATTGATTCAAGTTTCATCTGCTTGCAAACATTACTCCACCCAAACTTTGCTTTTTGTATCTTTGCACATGGGTTTAGCCAGCAGTTGTAATGACTGAAGTTGTAAGAGCCACAGGTGCAAGCCCAGAACTACGAATTAATCCAGGCAGAAAACAATTAGGAAAGCAAACACACAGTTGGGAGTACAAGGCGAAAGGTCTTATTGCAAGAATATAGGGTCGTGGTGAAATTATACGTGGTGTTGCGTACAATTCTTCTCTCCTTATACTGAAGGAATCCTCAGAAGGACTGATTTCTGGGATGAAATCAGCTGTTCAGAGAAATTGAGAAGAATAGGTCTGACAGTTAGAAGTTATTATTGAAACATACAAAATTCATACGGTGTTAACCAATTAGAAGCTGAGAAAATATTTCTCCTGGGTGGGGAAGGTAGCACGAAGGATCATGATCACAGATGAAGGGTGGCCCATTTAGAACTGGGAAGGGGACCAATGTCTTCACTCAAAGGGTTCTATCCGAGAAACCTATGGATGCTCAATCAGTTGGTGAGCTTAAGTCAGAGGTCAAGAGATTTGTGGATATTAAGGCAATCAAAGATGTAGGAATAGTGCATGAAGGTGGAGTTGAATTAGAAGATCAACTATTATCTGAATGAATGATACAGCAGGCTCAAGGGGCCGAATGGCCTCCTATTACTTGTATCCCTTAAGCCTTTATGTTGACAATTCAACTGAGCAAAGTGTCAGAATCACACAGTACAATAAAATTGTACATTTGGGCTGTCATGCCTGTGCTGATTTTTTGATAGGGCCAGTCAATTATCCCACTATTTCTCTGTTGACCTGCAAATCATTTTTCCAATTCTCCCTTGGAAATTATGATTGAATCCGCTTCCACCGCCTTCCAGGTCAGAACAACTCTTTGCATAAAGAGCAGGCTTTCCTTATTTCCTTCCTTTTCCTTTGGGGAAATATCTAAACTTATGCTCTGTGCTAATTCTTCCTGTCAGCAAAGGAAACAGTTTTGCCTTATTTCCTCAATTTCACACTCACAATTTCAAGCACCTCTCGTGAATCTGGATGGAGAACAATTACAGTTTCTCCAGTGTTTGCACTTTACTATGATCCCTGGAACCATGTGAGTAAATCTCCTCTGCACCCCTTCCAAAGCCATGACATCTCTTCTACACAGTGGTGCCTAAAATTAAATACTATACTCCAAATGAGGTCTAAGTAGTGATTTATAAAGGTTTAGGAACTTTTGCCAAGTGAAATTATAGTCAAGTGCTCTGGAGTGGTGGGTAGCTTTAGTAATTGACAGAAATTACCCAGATCATTATTTGTTTCTCAAAAGCTAAGGTGACAGCTTGTATTTTGTTTGAGTTTTCAGGGTATCAGTTACAAGAATCTAAGAATTGCGACTGGGACTGTGCTGTGGGTTGTGGTCGATTCTCCTCCTCCTGACTTGGTCTTTCCACTCATGTTCCTGAGATCATGTGGATTTCTCTTACACTCACGGTCATCCAGCTTCATGGACACTGCTCCCATAACCTCTTCACCAAACCTCAATGACTAACAGCCCAAATAGGCAGGTCGTACACCTTACTGAACACTCCTCTCTACTAGGAGACAATCATTTTGGATTAGCTTCCTTAAACACAATGACTAACCAAGAATACATTTCACCACTACCTTGTGGTAACCTACTACGTTACTTTGTTACTTCCTAGTTTAGATGCTTTTTAAAAATAATAGTCAAATTTATATCAGCAGCCACTGGATCATTTAGCAAATGTTCCTGCCACTCCATAAGTTTAAAGAAAGAAAAGTTACAGCCTTATAAATCTTTGCAATGGATGCTTCTCTTGTTCTCTTTAATCTCTTGCCTGGGGTGCAGTTAGGTCTCATGCATTGCAAGGTCCAGGACAGAATGGTCGACTGACCATTCTCCAGTTTACTGAGGTGTAAACTCTTTACTTGCCTACCGAGTGGTTAGTTTACAAATTATATAAGAAGCTCATTAGATTTTAGTGCCTCAGTTTAATTCAAGTTAATTAATCGTGTTAAATTTCTTTTAAAAGGTTGTTTATAGAATAGTTATAAAAGCAGTTAAAAATAATTTCACCCAAATCAGCCGTGTTTAAAGGTTTTAAAGAATGTTGCCTGATGTCAATCACTTACCGACTTTAAAAACCCGTCACAATTGTTGCACTAATTCTGAAGATTGCAACCTACCTGGATAACCATTGTAGGGAATGCCTGCACACATCGAGGAATCACAGTAACCAGGTGGACCAGCTGGACCCCGAGACCCATATCGCCCTGGACGACCTGGTGGTCCAATTGGCCCCCTTGGACCTGGAGGACCTGTGGGACCAGTTCTTGATTGTCCTGGTGGGCCTATGATTAAACGCAGAGAGTCATTGAGTCATAGAGATGTACAGCACAGAAACAGACCTGTCAGCCCAACTTGTTCACATCGACTGAATTAATCTAGTCCTATTTGCCAGCACTTGGCCCATATCCCTCTAAACCCTTCCTATTCTTCTATCCATACAGACACTTTTTAAATGTTGTAATTGTACCAGCCTCCACTGCTTCCTCTGGTAGCTCATTCCATATACACACCACCCTCTGCATGAAAACGTTTTCTCTTAAGTCCCTTTTAAATCTTTCCTCTTTCACCTTAAGCCTGTATCCCCTAGTTTTGGACTCCCCCACAACAGGGAAAAGACCTTGGCTATTCACCCTATCCATGCTCCTCATGATCTTTTAGACCTCTATAAGGTCACCCCTCAGCCTCTGACCCTCTGGAGATTAGTACAATCCTTCCATCGACCTTCTGTTTATAGAGTCATAGAGATGTACAGCACAGAAACAGACCCTTTGGTCAAACTCGTCCATGCTGACCAGATATCCTAACCTAATCTAGTCCCATTTGGCCCATATTCCTATTCATATACCCATCCAGATGCTTTTGAAATGTTGTAATCGTACCAACCTTTACCACTTCCCCTGGCAGCTCATTCCATTCACGCAACATCCTCTGAGTAAAAATGTTGCCCTTTATGACCGATTTGTATCTTTCCTCTCTCACCCTGAACCTATGCCCTCTAGTTTTGGACTCCCCTCCCCTGGGAAGAGACCTTGTCTATTTACCCTATACGTGCCCCTCGTGATTTTATAAACCTCTATAAGGTCACGTCTCAGCCTTCGACGCTCCAGGGAAAACAGCCCCAGCTTATTTAGCCTCTCCCTACAGCTCGAGCCTTCCAACCGTGGCAACATCCTTGTTAATCTCTCTGAACCTTTTCAAGTTGAACAAATCTTTCCAATAGGAGACATTTTATTTCCTATCCATTTTGTTTTCTATCACCTCTTCAGAAACATTGCTCCTTCCCCCACCAAAAAAAACAAACTCAACCTTTCCTTGTAGATCAGCCTGGAGACTGAGTTGGACTTTCATCTTTGAGTCAGTACCTCAGTGTGAGGAGTATTTCTGATTCCCAACTCAGCATTTTTTACACAAATTGACCTGGGAGAAAAGGTCAAGATAGCTGGCCTGTGATACATGGCTTTGGAAGTTAAGGAGGATTTCGAGCAATAAGGGACTAGCCTTTGAGATGGGTGCTAACCCTGAGGTTTGCACATTGGAAATGTCCTTTGAAGGATCCTTTTAAAGTAAAAAGTGACTACATCACCAGTGTGATCTGTGACTCTATTATATCAAATGGTTACTTAACTTCAATAATGGAGCACTCCTACTCCTGTCATTCTCTGGGTTTTCAGAATGGCAACTGGAAAGCATCAGTCACAGTTGGTCTTATTGGACATTTAATTAGTTCAAGTATCTACTTGATTTGTGTGGGGGCATTTACCCATTGTTTGCCCCCCTCCCCAACCCCAGCATACCCTGAAGAAACCTGATCCAAAAACGGCATGGGTACAAGAACCAGCTGACAATCCACCATGCCAGCTCATTCTGAGAAAATTGCTGACTCATCCACCTTGGTCCCAAACAGCCAGATGAAACTTAACCCTGAGGGTCTGCTGCTAGACACTGCACTATGGGAAGATGAATTGGGTACCGTGCACTTCTTAACACAAACATGCAGGCATGTACAACCACACAGGCAGGACTGTGAATATAGTGAAGACTGCAGACGCTGGAGGGTCAGAGTTGAAAAATGCGGTGCTGGAAAAGCACAGCAAGTCAGGCAGCATCCGAAAAGCAGGTTAAAGGGGAGCGTCTTAGGTCCAGCCACGGGCCGTGGAGGGGGTCATTAGGGCCGACTGTTTGCCCCTCTTCCATGGTTACGTTAGAGCCCGGGTGTCCCTGCCCTCCCCTTCACTGTATGATCACACAGCATTGCCCTTTGATGTGAAGGGCAGTGTTTGTCACTGGCCACCCGGGTGTTTTCCTATCTTCCTGGTGGTGGAAACTGAATAAAGATTTGTGCACTTTGTGTCTTTCACTGTGTCTCACACATATACACACACACCATGGGTGCTGGGGAAAAAATAAGCACTACCGCACTTAGGTGGTAGTGTGGGGGTTAATACAAAAAAAAGGAAAAAAAAGAAAAAAATAAACAGTAGATTAAGGGCACTGCTTGTCAAAAAAAAAGGGGAGCGTCTTAGGTCCAGGCAACGGGCCGTGGAGGGGGTCATTAGGGCCGACTGCTTGCCCCTCTTCCGTGGTTACGTTAGAGCCCGGGTGTCTCTGGAAAAGGAGCACGCGGTGTCCGATACCCTGGAGTTGTTCAGGGAGAGGTGGGCGCCGCAAGGAGTGGAGTGCATTATTTCCCCCTCCAACTCTATTTTGATTTAATCCCTGCCCTCCCCTTCACTGTATGATCACACAGCATTGCCCTTTGATGTGAAGGGCACTGCTTGTCACTGGCCACTCGGGTGTTTCCTATCTTCCTGGTGGTGGAAACGGAATAAAGATTCGTGCACCTTGTGTCTCTCACTGTGTCTCACACCTGCACACACACACCTGGATGCTGGGAAAAAAAATAAGCACTACCGCAGTTAGGCGGTAGTGTGGGGGAAAGAATAAAAAAGAACAGGAGAAAAAATAAATAAAGGGGAGTGCCTGAGATTCTGGCACTTGGAGAGCTGGCTCTGAATGAGCAGTACTAAGGTCAAGCACTGTGTAAATAAAAGAGTGACTTGGTGACAGGATACCAGCCTCTGTGGAGTTATTTCAGCTTTCTTCTTTCATTTTTATAATCCGGATGTTCGAACAACGGATGTTCAATGAATGGCTGTTCCCATCAAGAAATCACCTGTGGCAATTTTCACTAACTAGCACTAGTAAATTACCTAGATTTCTATTTGTTCAGATTATATGCACTACACACAATTTCTATCTAAATAATCATCCAAAGCCCTGATAAATGCCTCAATTCAGCCTGCCCCCACCACATTCCCAGGGCGCGCATTTACATGGATTCAAGATAGCTCTGACGCAGGGTGACTCTATGACTCTTTGTGAGCTCTCTACTACAGATCTTACTCTCACATTTCTTTCGGTCAGTTCAATCACCCTAAGATCTTTGTGTTTTTGTATGGTATGATGCACCTGTACTGCACACAGAACAAAACCTTTCACTGCACTGAAGTACATGTGACAATAATAAATCCAATCAAATCCAGACCCTAATTACTCGCTGTGTGAAAAAGTTATTCCTTGCCACTTTGCTCTCACCTCACTTTAAATCAATTTGGAAGGGAGAATGAAATCTTTTACACCTATCCATTACAAGAATAGCGGTTTTAAATGACTTGTGCTTTTACCCTTCTCTCCGTTCATTAACTTGGAAAACTCATATCTAACCCCAAACCTTACTGGCAGCTGTTCCCCATGCTGTCCAGACTGTTTTCATGTAATTCAAGAGCAGTTGCTTGCACGTTTCCACATTTGTTGTAAACAAAGCCACAAAACTAAACACCCCCATTCCCAACCTCACGGGGTCTCCCTTTTATCCTGCTACTGTAAATTAAAATTCTGACAATTGAAATGAAAAATGAGCCATTATTCACTTCATTTTTAAAAAATTTTCCATGAGCATTTGACTCCTATTTAACGATTGAACTATTCGCCTGTGGGTAGGAGGCTACACAGAAATGCATGGCTTTGCTTTTTTTTTAAATTATGAATTATGGCTACCTCAGGGGATAGCCTACCTTAAATAAATAAAACAAGGTAGCACCTTTGCTTCCCTCTGACCCATGAGTGGCTGATGTAATGCTTGTGTTGGAATGAGCCAAGTCATGGGTAACCAAACAACTCAACCTCTACTGCTGAGGACTCTGCAAACTACGTGCACTGCACATTTTGTGTTCCTCAACAGAAGAAACTTTTAGTACTCCTGGGACATCATATAATTCAGTTTTCTGCTAGCTACTGCTCATCAGGAACCAGCACTTTGCACCCTGGCTGAGTCCTTGTGCCAGTAGTGGAATTCTATCAAGGAAGGAGGCAAAAACGGGACATCTTCTAGAATTTGCAAATCGCAATTGTCTTCAGGAATTAAGAATCAATTTCCCAGTCACTGCTGCGTGCAAATGGGGACAACAAAACAAGTTTGTGGCAAAACAAAGAACAAACAAAGTTCTGCCAACTTGGTTTTGCCTTGAATAAATTATGATTTATCGTTCACATGGCAGAATGTTTGGGAAGGAGCTTTTGATATCTCTGCCAGAGAAGATGAGAGCTGTCTGGCCACAATTTGGCACAAAGATGACGACAGAGAGAAATTGTCCAAAGCTCATTCGGAATAATTGATTTTGGATCAGAAAATGCTGCATTTAATAGACATCCAATTTATTGCACAGCCAGCCAAATTAAAAATGGTACCCAAGATATACTGGCACTGGGGAGGGGGGTTACTCTGTTTGTTTGTCATTTAAATTGTGTGAAAACAGTGAAAACTTTGAGGATTTCACAACCTTTTTCATCATGCGATTTACATGTTGGGACCCAAACATGCAGGTGGTTCTTCTATAGCGTGATGGTTGCACTCTTGTGCAGCCCCACATTATAGTAAAATTGTGCTTTAGAAACAACGCTTAAAGTGCTGGCAACGTAATCGCATTACAGTCAATGCTCATTTTAAAAGTTCGCTCTTTGGAAACAGTGTCTCCAATTTGTCACTCGTGTAACAGCGAATTTGCGTCAATGAAACGCGCCTTATGGCAGAACGACCTGAACATAAAACGACATACCTGGAGGTCCAGGTAAGCCACGTTGTCCTGGTTTCCCAATGCCTGAACTGCCTTGTTCACCTTTCTCTCCAGGGCTTCCTGTTAGTCAAGGGGGGAAAAGATGTACCATTGAGAGTGTGCTAAAACACAGGAAACTTCAAATGATTCACTCACAATGCAATTAAAAAGTAAGCAACAACAGGTCAACTATCTGCACTTCCAACACTGTTGTTTGTCAAGAGAATGAATGTACCAGTATAACTGGTTTTAAGCGGGAATGAGCCATATGGCCCTCCATTAGTCAATAAGGTACTGAGGCCTCTGGTGTCATGTTAATCATGCCCATACCTCTGATCCAGGAGTGATAAATGAAAGATGAATTAGCCTAACCTCAGTGATGGACAAAATATTATCATTTAACAAGTTGGCAAGGGGTGGCTCAGTGGTTAGCACTGCTGCCTCACAGTGCCAGGGACCCAGGTTCGTTTCCAGCCTCAGGTAAATGCCTGTGTGAAGTTTGCACATTCTCCCTGTGCCTGTGTGGGTTTCCTCGGGGAGCTCCGGTTTCCTCCCATAGTCCAAAAATATGTTCAGGTTAGGTGAATTGCCCACAGTGTCCATGGATGTGCAGGTTAGGTGGATTAGCCATGGGAAATGCAGGGTTACAGGGATGGGGTTGTGAGTCTGGGTGGGATACTCTATGGAGAATCAGTGCAGACTTGATGAGCTGAATAGCCTGCTTCCACACCATAGGGATTCTATTCTGTGACAAGTCCAGGATGAACAATCAGTATTTTGCATGGATTTGTTAAGGGAAGGTCATGTCTGCCTAACTTGACTGAAGCTTTTGAGAGGGTAACAAGGAATATTGATGAGATTGGCATGTTAATGACAGTCTACTGGCAATTTAGCAAAGCTTTTGACAAGGTCCCATATGGTAGATTGGTCACAAAAATAAAAACCTGTGGGATTCACAGGAAGTTGGCAAGTCTGGATCCCAAATTGGCTCAGCAACATGAAGGGTAAAGATTGACTGGTACTTTTGTAACTGGGAAATATTTGCCGATGTATTTTCATGGAGCTCAGAGTTGGTGCTGCTTTTTGTGGGATATATTAACTATTCGGACTTAAGTATAGTTGGCATAATTAAGAATTTTTCAGCTAAAACAAAAATCGGCCAGGTAGTTTGATATTGTGGAATAAAACTGCAGGAATATATTAGTGGAGCGGTCAGGTGGAGAAGAAAAAAATGGAACTCTAATCCAGCAAAATGTGAGATAATATATTTCAGGAATGCAAACTTGAATACACAACAAGTGATAAATAAGAAATGAGAAATGTAGAGAAACAGATGGACCAAGGAATGCATTTCCATTATCCTCTGAAGGTATCAGGTCAGGTCAATAATGCTGATGGGGTATATTCCTCATTAAGTGAATCATTGATTTTAAAAGGAGGTTGTGCTGGAATATTATAAACACCTCCTTCGGTTGCAGCTAGACATACAGTTTTGGTCATCACTTCAGAGGTCAGAGGTCAGATTTAAAGTGAGTGGCATAAGGACCAGAGGGGAGATGAAGAGAAATTCTTTAAGCAGAAATAGACAACTTCTGGGTCTACCTGGGAATCTAGGGATGTGTGGAGCAGATGGGAAAATGAAGGTAAAGGTGAAGGCGAAGATCGTACTGAATGATGGAACAGGTTTGATGGGCCAAATTGTCCGCTCCTGCTTGTATTTCTACATTCTTATGTTGAGGCTGTTAAGTATCAGGAACTAGGTCTTGAAAGAATAGATGAGGGTATACCTTTAATGCATTGTCTGAGCTGAGATGTCACCTTTTTTTATATAAAACCTTAAGTTATCTCGAGAATGTGACTTAAAAGAATTTCTGGGATTTACATATTAATGAACTTGCACACCAATCTAAAAGATGAAAGACTTAACAGCAATTTGGTTGCATGACACTGCATTCTTTTGCTATAAATTCTGTGTCTTATGGTCCTGCTCCACAGCTACCTGATGAAGGAGCAGCGCTCTGAAAGCTAGTGCTTCCAAATAAATCTGTCAGACTATAACCTGCTCTTGTGTGATTTTTAATTTTGAAAGAATACAGCATCAAAACCCTCATTGTATATAAAAAGCAATTGACTATGCATCTTAAGAGCTGTAACCTACAGCTGTATGGACTAAGACTGGGGAGGTAATTGAGCTGAATAGCTTTTTCCAAGATCAGGTGTGATGGGCTCAGTTGCTACCTTCTGTAACATGCATATTTGTAAATCTATAAGGAGCTTTAAGTCTGGCAAATGTAATTTCAAATTCCCGACGAGGTGCCTCTTACCTCTTTCACCAGCTCGGCCTTGATCACCAGGGGATCCTGGGAAACCTGGTGGGCCTGGGGGTCCTGCTTCTCCGAGTTGTCCAGCACTACCTGGTGGACCAGGTGGACCAGGTGGACCAGGAACAGCTCGGTTCGAGTAGTAACCGTTGGGGATTTGGTTTATCAATGAGTTCACTCTCCTCATATGGTCTGCAAATTAGAAGATAAATGTTAACATTATCTCGAGCCAGCAGCTAACTTTTCATTCCGTACTTGCTATGCATTTGATACTCCTATCTTTTGGTGCAATGACCAGACCCAGAAATACTTGCCTGCCTGAACAATTTTGTGTAAGTAATGCAGTTAAGGCTTCCACTGTGTTTTAATTCAACCTTTTGTGAACTATTCACAGCCATTTCCCTACCTTGTGGCCCAGGGGGGAAAACCAGTAATACTTGTTAGTGTCAGCACCCCACTTTGAAATATACAGGAAAGGTCAGGAAGGGACGTACCATTCAACAGCTTTTTCTGGATTTCCTCCTGGCAGAACAGCATCACCTGTTAACTAAAGATTGGAAATTGGAGTAGGAGCAGGTCATTCAGCCCCGTGAGTCTGCTCTGCCCTTCAGTACGATCATGGCTGGCGATCCAAGTAGTACCCTGTTGCTGTTTTTCTCCACATAACCTTTAACTCTATAAGCCATATCTAACTCCTTCTTGAAAACATTCAGTGTTTTTCCCTCAAACACTTTCTATGACGGAGAATCCCAACAGACTCACCACTCTCTGGGTGAAGAAGTTTCTCCACGTCTTACAGGGAGGCAATGGACTGGTGATAATGTCACTAGACTATTAATCCAGAATTTAGCTAATCTTCTGGGGCCTGGATTTGAATCCCACCACAGCAGATGGTAGAACTTTGAATTAAGAATCTATTGATGGCCATGAAACCGTTGTTAATTGTCAGAAAACCCACCTAGTTCACTAATGCTGTTTTGGGAAGGAAATCTGCTATCCTTACCTGGTCTGGCCTATATGTGACTCCAGACCCACAGTAATGGGGTTGACTCTCAACTATCTTCAACTGCCCTCGAAATATATAAGCCACTACGAAGTCTCAACAAAAAAATGAAACTGGATGGGTCAGCCTGCATCAGCCTAGGCACTGGAAAAGACAACGGCAGAAACAGCGCTGTCAACTCTTCAAAGTCTGCATCACTAACTTCTGGGGTCTAGTTCCAACATTGGGAGAGCTGTCTCACCCAGACTCACAAAGCAATAGTCCAACATATTCGCACTCATGGAATCATACCTGACAAGGTTCTGGACACCATGATACCATCCCTGGATATGTCCTGTCCCATTGGCAGGACAGACCCAGCAGAGGTGGTGGCACAGTGGTATACAGTCAGGAGGGAGTTTCTTCAACATTGACTCTGGGCCCCATGTGTCTCGTAGCTTCAGGTTAACAGGGACAAGGAAACCTCCTACTGATTCCCAAGTACCATCCTCTCTCAGCTGATGAATGTTGAACAGCACTTAGAGGAAGTGCTGAGGATGGCAGAGAGTAGCGGGAGCTGGGCGGAAGTGAAGTCGGAGTGCAAAGCCGGTCGGGAAGGTAAGTGATTGTTATTTGAGCGGAGAAGGAACCCGAGACACTACACGTGTAGTGTCTCCCACCCTCCTTCCTCCTCTAACCTTAAAATAAAAGGTAAACTACTTGGTGTTCTTGTTTTGGAGACTAAGTGTAGAGTTATGGCAGCGCAGGCAGTGGAATGTTCCTCCTGCAGGATGTTTGAGGTAGGGGTGACCACCGATGCTCCTGCTGACTTCATCTACAGGAAGTGCAGCCAGCTCCAGCTCCTCACAGACCGTGTTAGGGAACTGGAGCTGGAGTTGGATGAACTGAGAATTATTCGAGAGGCTGAGAGGGTGATAGATGGAAGCTACAGGGACATAGTTACGCCAGAGAACAGAGGTAGCTGGGTAACAGTTAGAGGTGGGAAGGGGAGGAAGCAGGCAGTGCAGGGATCCCCTGTGGTCGTTCCCCTCAACAATAAGTATACCACTTTGGATACTGTTGGGGGGGGACAGCCTAGCAGGGGTAAGCTGCAGTGACCAGGTCTCTGGCACAAGGTCCGGCTCTGAGGCTCAGAAGGGAAAGGGGGAGAGGAGGAGAGCGCTAGTTATAGGAGACTCTATAGTTAGAGGGACAGACAGGGGGTTCTGTGGACATTGGAGAGACTCTCAGTTGGTTTGATGCCTCCCGGGTGATAGGGTCCAAGACGTCTCGGACCGTGTCTTCAGAAAACTTAAGGGGGGGGATGTGCAGCCAGAAGTCGTGGAGCACATTGGCATCAACGACATGGGTAGGAAGAGGGATGGGGAGGTAATTCAGGAGCTCAGGGAGTTAGGCTGGAAGCTAAAAGCTAGGACGGACAGAGTCGTCATCTCTGGGTTGTTGCCGGTGCCACGTGACAGTGAGGCAAGGAATAGGGAGAGAGTGCAGTTGAGCACGTGGCTGCAAGAATGGTGTAGGAGGGAGAGCTTCAGGTATTTGGACAATTGGACTGCATTCTGGGGAAGGTGGGTTGCACCTGAACCAGAAGGGCACCAATATCCTGGGAGGTAGGTTTGCTAGCACTCTTCGGGGGGGGTTAAACTAATTTGGCAGGGGGATGGGATCCAGACTTGTAGTCCAGCAAGTAGGCTAGCTGTTTGTCAGGATGTCCAAGAATGTAGAGAGGCTGTGGAGAAGGTAGCACTGACAGGGAATACTTGCAGACACAGAGATGGATTCAAGTGTGTATACTTCAACGCAAGGAGTATCAGAAATAAGGTGGGTGAACTTAAGGCGTGGATTGGTACTTGGGACTACGATGTTGTGGCCATCACGGAAACGTGGATAGAAGAGGGACAGGAATGGTTGTTGGAGGTTCCTGGTTACAGATGTTTCAGTAAGATTAGGGAGGATGGTAAAAAAGGAGGGGATGTGGCGTTGTTAATTAGAAATGGTATAATGGCTGCAGAAAGGCAGTTCGAGAGGGATCTGCCTTTGGAGGTAGTATGGGCTGAAGTCAGAAATAGGAAAGGAGGAGTCACCTTGTTGGGTGTTTACTATAGGCCCCCCAATAGCAGCAGAGATGTGGAGAAACAGATTGGGAAACAGATTTTGGAAAGGTGCAGAAGCCACAGGGTAGTAGTCATGGGCGATTTCAACTTCCCAAATGTTGATTGGAAGCTCTTTAGATCAAGTAGATTGGATGGGGCGGTGTTAGTGCAGTGTGTCCAGGAAGCTTTTCTAACTCAGGATGTAGATTGTCCGACAAGAGGGGAGGCCATATTGGATTTGGTACTCGGTAACGAACCGGGACAAGTGATGGGCTTGTTAGTGGGTGAGCATTTTGGTGATGATGACCACAATTCTGTGACTTTCACCTTGGTTATGGAGAGAGAAAGGTGCGTGCAACAGGGTAGGATTTACAATTGAGGGAAGGGTAAATACGATGCTGCAAGACAGGATCTGAGGAGCATAAGTTGGGAGCATAGGCTGTCAGGGAAGGATGTCATTGAAATGTGGAACTTTTTCAAGGAACAGATACGACGTGTCCTTGATATGTATGTACCTGTCAGGCAGGAAAGAGATGGTCGTGTGAGGGAACCTTAGTTGACGAGGGAGAGGAAGTAGTAAAGAGGAAGAAGGAGGCTTACATAAGGTTGAGGAAACAAGGTTCAGACAGAGCGTTGGAGGGATACAGGATAGCCAGGAGGGAGCTGAAGAAAGGGATTAGGAGAGCGAAGAGAGGATATGAAAAATCTTTGGCGGGTAGGATTAAGGATAACCCCAAGGTATTTTATGCGTATGTGAGAAACATGAGAATGAGGGTAGATCCGATCAAGGACAGTAGTGAGAGACTGTGTATTGAGTCGGAAGAGATAGGAGAGGTCTTGAATTAGTACTTTTCTTCAGTATTTACAAATGAGAGGGACCGTATTGTTGAAGAGGAGAGTATGAAACGGACTGGTAAGCTAGAGGAGATACTTGTTAGGAAGGAAGATGTGTTGGGCATTTTGAAAAACTTGAGGATAGACAAGTCCCCCGGGCCTGACGGGATATATCCTAGGATTATGTGGGAAGCAAGAGAGGAAATTGCAGAACCGTTGGCAATGATCTTTTCGTCTTCACTGTCAACGGGGGTGGTACCAGGGGACTGGAGAGTGGCGAATGTTGTGCCCCTGTTCAAAAAAGGGAATAGGGATAACCCCGGGAATTACAGGCCAGTTAGTCTTACTTCGGTGGTAGGCAAAGTAATGGAAAGGGTACTGAAGGATAGGATTTATGAGTATCTGGAAAGGCACTGCTTGATTAGGGACAGCCAGCACGGATTTGTGAAGGGTAGGTCTTGCCTTACAAGTCTTATTGAATTCTTTGAGGAGGTAACCAAGCATGTGGATGAGGATAGAGCAGTGGATGTAGTGTATATGGATTTTAGTAAGGCCTTTGATAAGGTTCCCCATGGTAGGCTTATGCGGAAAGTCAGGAGGCATGGGATAGTGGGAAATTTGGCCAGTTGGATAGAGAACTGGCTAACGGGTCGAAGTCAGAGAGTGGTGGTAGATGGTGAATATTCAGCCTGGAGCCCAGTTACAAGTGGAGTTCCACAGGGATCAGTTCTGGGTCCTCTGCTGTTTGTAATTTTTATTAATGACTTGGAAGAGGGAGTCGAAGGGTGGGTCAGTAAATTTGCAGACGATACGAAGATTGGTGAAGTTGTGGATAGTTAGGAGGGCTGTTGTCAGCTGCAAAGGGACTTAGATATGATGCAGAGCTGGGCTGAGGAGTAGCAGATGGAGTTCAACCTTGTCAAGTGTGAGGTTGTCCATTTTGGAAGGACAAATAAGAATGCGGAATACAGGGTTAACAGTAGGGTTCTTAGTCAGGTGGAGGTGCAGAGGGATCTTGGGGTCTATGTTCATAGCTCTTTGAAAGTTGCCACTCAGGTGGATAGAGCTTGTAAGAAGGCCTATGGTGTATTAGCGTTCATTAGCAGAGGGATTGAATTCAAGAGTCGTGAGGTGATGTTGCAGCTGTACAGGACTTTGGTAAGGCCACATTTGGAGTACTTTGTGCAGTTCTGGTCGTCTCACTTTAGGAAAGATGTGGAAGCTTTGGAGAGGGTACAGAGAAGATTTACCAGGATGTTGCCTGGAATGGAGAATAGGTCATACGAGGATAGGCTGAGAATGCTAGGCCTTTTCTCATTGGAACAGCGAAGGATGAGGGGTGACTTGATAGAGGTTTATAAGATGATCAGGGGAATAGATAGAGTAGACAGTCAGAGACTTTTTCCCCGGGTACAACAGAGTGTTACAAGGGGACATAAATTTAAGGTGAAGGGTGGAAGGTATAAGGGGGATGTCAGGGCTAGGTTCTTTACCCAGAGAGTGGTGGGGGCATGGAATGCGCTGCCTGTGGGAGTGGCAGAGTCAGAATAATTGGTGACCTTTAAGCGGCAATTGGATAGGTACATGGATAGGTGCTTAAGTTAGGCCAAATGTTCGGCACAACATCGTGGGCCGAAGGGCCTGTTCTGTGCTGTATTGTTCTATGTTCTATGTTCTATGACACAAAACGTATCCTGGGTGGGGGATTTCAATGTCACCATCAAGAGTGGCTCGGCAGCAATACGACTGATGGAGCTGGACGGGTCCTAAAGGACTGAGCTGCTAAACTGGGTCTGCAGCAGGTGGTGAGGGAACCACCAAGAGGGAAAACCATACCTAACCTCATCCTTACCAATTTGCCGGCTGCAGATGCATCTGTCCATGACAGCATCGGTAAGAGTGACCACTGCACAGTCCTTGTGGAGACAAAGTCCCACCTTCACATTGATAATACTCTTCATCTTGATGTTGGCACTATCACTGTGCTAAATAGGACAGATTTCAAACAAATCAAGCAATTCAAGACTGGGTCTCCATGAGGCGCTGTGGGTCATCAACAGCAGCAAAATTATACTCCAGCACAGTCTGTAATCTCTTGGACTGGCATATCCCCTACTCAACCATTACCATCAAGCCAGGAGATCAAGCCTGGTTCAATGGAGAGTGCAAGAGAGCATGCCAGGAGCAGCACCAGGCATATCTGAAGATGAGGTGTCAACCTGGTGAAGCCACCAAGCATGCACACCAAACAACGTAAGCAGCAAGTGATAGACAGCATCAAGCAATCTCACAACTAACAAATCAGATCTAATCTCTGCAGTCCTGGCATATCCAATTCTGGACGGTGGACCTTCACAAATATTCCCATCCTCAATGATGGAAGAGCTCAACACATCAGTGCAAAAGATAAGGCTGAAGCTTTCACAGCAATCTTCAGCCAGAGCCAGCTAGATAATAGCCAATATGAAATACTTCAGGTAAACTAAATTAAATGATTTAGACTAACAGGTATGCTCTTAAATTTTAGCCAATGATGCTCTGAACCAGCTAAGAGTCATAATTTTATTTCATAAAATCCCTACAGTGTTCCATTCAGCCCAACAAGCCCACACCAACTTTCTGATGAGTATCCCAGCCAGACTCACCCCCTTACCCTATCACCTCACATTTCCCATGGCTAATCCATCTAACCTACACATCCCTGGACCCTATAGGCAATTTAGCATGGTCAATCCACCTAAACTGCTCATCTTTGGACTGTGGGAAAAAACCCACTCAGAAATTGGGAGAACGTGCAAACTCCATACAGACAGTTGCCCGAGGCTGGAATTGAACCGAGGTCCCTTGTGGTGTGAGGTAGCAGTGCTAACCATTGAGCCATCATATTTGTTCAGGTGTTGTGGGTATCGGTGGCTAGACCAGCATTTATTGCCCTTCTCTAATTGCCTAGAGGGCAGTTAAGAGTCTACCACATTCCTGTGGGCCTGGAGTCACATGTAGGCTAGACCAGGTAAGGATGGAAGATTTTCATTCTTAAAGAACATTCGCAAACCAGGTGGGTTTTACCTGACAATCTGCAACAATTTCACCATTACATTCTTATTTCCAGATTTTCTATTGGGTATTCCATATTTTATCTAGTCCCAGGACATTGTCTGAGTCTCTCGATTAATAGTCTAGCAATAACACCCCTGGATGATCACTCCACTTTGTTTAAAGTGGTATCTTCCTTTTTTTAGATCATAGTTCAAAACTAAAGGAAATGAAAGGAGCTTTACAAAGCTAAGAGGCGATATGATGGTTTTTTCAAAATTATGAGGGGTCTGCATACAGTGAATTGGAAGAAGCTGTTGCTGCTTTCAGAAGGATAATGAACAAGGGGCTCAGATTTAAAGTAATCTGAAACAGATGCAAGGTCAGAAAACACTTCTTATTTTAACAAGTGGTTTAGGTCTGCAAATGTGCTGCCCAGAAGTGTGATGAAGGCAAGTATCTAAAAGGTCATTGGTTGGTTATTTAAATAGAAACAATGTTCAAGTGTATGGCACCGAGTAATGATACCCATGTGGAGAGCTGCAGCAGACAAAAAGGGCTGAATGGCCTTCTCCTGCAGCATTACCAATCTGTGATGTTGGGAAATGTTTGATCTGTCTGAACAGAAGCAAATCATTGTGAGGTGACGTGGTTCAGTTGCTGCTCTTTGATCTCAGCGGGATATGGACTTCCTTGCAACATGCTAGGAGCTTTGTGAAGTTGGCAAACATCAGCCTGCTTGGGGGAGATCTGAAGAGAAAGCTGGTCATGAGAGCATTCATATTGTGAGCTGTACTCACTACCTAATCATCCTATTGCAGACACACATACAACTAGTGTCCAAGAATTGAAATAATTTTTTAAAAGATTATGAATGTCTTTTGTCCAGTTAATGATAAACCTAAATATGAACACACATACATTTTCTATATATATGTATGTAAAGATATACAAACACATCTAAATATAACACATATCTACATCACCACTCATATTGATGATTATGGCAAAGTAAAATCCAGTAGAATTAACCATCTAGTCTACACTTACTCAGGATTTGTATGACTAGATATCAAGAATTTTCAGCAAATATTTTACCATATCCTCAGTCAAAGATTGTCATACAAACAACTCCATCATTGGCATTCAACTAAATAATGATTGAATGAACAATGTTTGTTTGCAGTCTTTTATGACTGAATTTCCACAGTGAGTTTACTCCTCCTCTATTCCTAATCTGTTGCAAGTTCTGAGTGCATGCTTCCTGCACTTACCTTTGCAGTAAGAACGGATGAAAGGCATACATTTCTATAGTGCCTTCCAGGACCTCAAAATGTCCCAAAGCACCCCACAGCCAACAGAGTTCTTTTGAAGTGTAGTCTCTGTTTTAACGAAGCAAACCCAGCTGCCAATTAATGCACAGCAAGAGCCACAATGGGAATAGCATGTCTGAATGCCATCTGTCATTACTGGGAGGTCAATTGTTGTAGGTTCTCATTTCCTGCTCCTGACTCTAAGGACTCACAAAACACTTTAAATACCACTGGAGATATTTGATATGTCGGCATTATTGAAGTGTCCTCAAGTTTAGCTGAACCTTCTTTTGGTCTACATATCAGTTTCAGAAACTTATGGTCCATTTTACATACTCTTTTGATTGTATAAGTGTTTGTGTAAACTTCCCCTCTCCACCCCTTCCCCCAAGGAAACCAATTGATAAATATAAGATATTAAAGTTCGCAGAAGAAAATTGGCATTTGAAATGTTGACCGCCCACTATTTACCACTTAACAGGAGAAGGCTTCGTCTGTTTACAAAAATGAAATAGCTAGATTGAACGGGGACAAGTAAAACCTGGGTGTGTGTGCCAAAATTCTCCGACTGGTGTGTCAGGCAACTGACAGCGAACTTCAGTCCTGTGGCTCCGAAGATGGAAAGTATGATTGTAATTGGCTAAATGATGTGAAATGCTTTCTTTGCACCACCTCACTCTCAGATACATGAGAATGTAGATCAGGTAATGCTAATTGCTGTCTCGAGTGCATGGAAACAGAAACATCATAGAGTTCCAACTCTAGTCGCAACAACCTTGAGGTTTCCCTGAGTAACCAACCCAGTCATACTCACTGTTCATCAGCTGCTCACAGACCTGCCTTGAAATTGCTCTCATCATGTTCTGGGGGGCAAAGTCACCCTGGAAACATTATGAAAAAAGGAAACACATATCACAAATTCAATTATCAGAAAGGAATAGGAAAAGAAAAGTTAGATCTGTCATTTATTCAGATAAATAGTGCATTCCAAAGTGTTCAGCAGCCAAAGATGTACTTTTGAAGTATGGTCACATTAAATTGGAGCGAACATGGCAGCCAATTTTCAGACAATGAGCCCCCAGAAGCAGCAATGAAATGAATTACCAGATGTTTGTTTTTAGGTAATGGCTGAAGGGTGGACTTCAGCCAGCAAACCACAAAAATGTGCTGATTCCTCTGCAAAGAGGGCAGTGGGATCAGATGCACTCTCCTGTAGTTTAATGTCTAATCCACAGGAGGATATGTTTGACAGTGCAGCACAACCTCGGTACTGGCCTGGAAAAGTATCCTCAATGATGGTCTCAAATCTCTGGAGTGGGGTTTGAGCTCACAAAATTCTCACTCAGAAGTGAGGGCAAGTCATTGTTAAAAAAGAACTCGCTTTTACACACTAATGTCTAAGACTAGTTTCAGTCATAAAGTGCTGTAAAGCAGTGAGAGAGAACACACAATAAATTGTACTTGGATCTTTTGTTCATTATGAATTTTACTCAGTGGTATCCAAACTTTTAAGGTGTTTTGCTTAAAGATGCTGTCCTGCTGCATCCTAATGGCTACCTGTTGCTTCGTCTCCTGCACAGAACACACAATGAAACTGATGCTAAACGTTCAGGAAAGATGTGCTCATTTTCCAATAAAATAAGCTTCTGGGGTGGTGGGTTATGGAAGGTTTAACAGTAGCTCACAGAAGAGTGATGCTATTGTTATGTTCAGGTCAACAGATGATGGTGATTATAAACCGTGTGGGATGCCGTTCCCAGATCTTGGAATTATAAAGTGGCTACAAAGTGGGCAATGCCATTGGGCCACTTCAGAGTGCCCCCAGTAGGGGTATCTGGGCTGCTTGATGGATGCCTCATCTTATGAATGCTCTTGAGTTACACATGCTGAGGCAACACCCATAGGCATCTGAAGTTAGCTAGACAAATTCTGTCCGTAACTCACAAATTCTACATTATATTAACTCTCGGCTCAATTCCAACCTTTAATTCACACAGAGCCAGGTCATGAGCTCAAACAGCTCCTTTAGAAGCTGGGGGAGTCTCAACTGATACCCTCTTACCTTCAGAGATGCTGCATTACAAGCAGAGATTGAGTCACAAAATAGAAATAGGGTTAGTATCTGCACTTACCCGGTCACCTTTCTCTCCCTTTGGACCAGTTTGTCCCTATACAAAAGAAAGTACATTAATTTAGTTGCATTTCAGCATCAAATGTAATTGAATCTCTTTGGTTTCAGTATGAAAACACCCAGAGGATCACATCAAGGGATTACCCAGTCCCACTGCTTCTGAAGTAAACAGCATGCAATCTTTGTACTGCCTGCTAATTTCAATGATAGAGGCCTATGGCCAGCATTATGTTAATTGCCAAGTGACTAACTCTAATCTTATTGCAGGAGGTGGTGTAATATTGAGAGACTATAGCATACGTTAGAGCTAGCCTTCACCAATAAAAGCCACTTTCTAAGGAACAAAGTGATTTTCACTAAAGCAAGTGCTGCAAGCTATTCTCATTGATTTTGATATGGGGGTACATTCAATCACGGTGTAAAATGGCAGACAGAAAAAGGTAAGGCTTTCTGCAGCTGCACTGGAGGCTTTGACACATCAAGATATCACCTATGCATAGACTTCTATGAGACTTTCCAAAGAAACTTAGTGGAAGCAATGGAACCAGATCGCCTTGACTTCAATCCCAGAAGTCTCACCTCAATGGTCCTGGATTCAGAACTAAGTGTTCAATGGTCTCACACGCTGACAGTCTCACAAGTCTCTCCATATAGTTTTAAAAGCCACATCCCAACAACTGTACAACAAACCTCATATCCTGGATGCTGGGCTCTAAGAAGTTAGAAGTCCTTACCATGAATGGTTAAGGTCAGTGAAAAATCTTCACTGGTCCATCCTACTAACTTCAAAACTAGCCTCGCACACTGCTTACATGACCACACTTACATGAGCCACTGAATAACCATCTTTGTCAGTGGCAAGACATATCTAACATCCATAGTTTCACTTCAGCTCTCTCTCACCACTGGTCCAAAACTCGCACCTACATCTCACAACTTGCATGCACTGCTTGGTTCACAACAACCCAGCCCATATCACCCAAATGGATTGCACCAGCCTCATTCATAAGAGCGGTGGATGGACAAGAGCTGAAGGTGGCAACATCTGACTGACAGGGCTAAGCATGATCGCATTTCCCAGCGGAAATTATCACCATCACTGGAATGCTGAGGCTGTGGACAGCAACTGGACTCAAACCAACAAAGTTGATCATTTCCCCACAAACAATCCTCCTTCCCACATCACACAATATGTTGCTGAGAAGTGAAAGGGACATGCATTTGAATCTTTCTGACCTGCACCCATCAGGACCAACACAAGAATATAAAATTTCAAAAGGAACAACAGTTTATACTGCACAGGGTGCTGACTGGTTGGCACTTGAGACATTGCCATGTGAATGCACCAATTTATCCTCAAGATTTTATTTTAATTCAAAAAGGTAAGTCAACTCCAATTAGATCATGAATAGGAAATGTTTGGAGGGACTTGGACCATGCACAGGTAGGTGGGACTAGTTTAGTTTGGGACTATGGTCAGCATAAACTGGTTGGACTGAAGGGTCTGTTTCCATGCTGTATGACTCTATGATTGGATGAGACAAGCCACAGGGAAAGCATTGAGAAACAATGTCCTCTCAAGATTTTGTTTAATTGAGAAGATGCAATGCTTGGACAAATTCTGTTCTCCTGCAGAGGACCAGGTTCTGCACACACGTATATGTAGCTTCTAGAAAGTGTCAGCTCAAATGATAATTTTAAATAGTTTTTCGTGGAAATGTTGGCAAATTTAGGAATGTCGAATAAGTGTTGGCGAAGCATTGAACCACTTCCAATGCTGGACATTCTGTCTTGAGGTTTGAAAACACAGATTGGTTGAGTACATCCAATAATCTTACTGTTGCAAATAGTCAAAAAGATGTGTTTTTTGTTATGATGCGCCACTCACTGGGACAGACAGACAACAGACCTGGCATTACACCAGAATTGAAACTCATTCACCACATTACTCATTTATGTGGTAGGAAGAACGTCTTTTTGGTGAGACTACATTCTGTTGGTTAAAAGAGCAGCACCATGAACAACTAACTTCACCTGTTGCATTGATCTGCATTGGTAGCCATTGTATTGTGGGACTGTTTTGATATGCCCTATTTGACCATCAAGCCTCCAAGGTGAGTAAATGACTTAAGCACTATTTACAAGATTTACGATAGGGCTAAGCTCATAGCTTGTGGAGTTGTAGTAATCCTGACATACACATTGATCACTGAATCTGTTCTGATTTGTCAGCTACAGATGGACGGTTGAAAGAACCTTATGCTTTGCTCACTCCTTTTACCAAATCCCTGCAGCTATCGTAAAACAAAAGAACTGCAGATGCTGAAATCTGAAACAAAACCAGAAAATGCTACAGAAACTCAGCAGGTCTGGCAGCATTTGTGGAGAGAAAGCAGAGTAATCACCTTGCGTTCAGTGACCTTCTTCAGAACTAGCAGTTCTGAGGGTAACTGAGACCAACATCCAAATGTGAACTTTTTTTCTTATAGTTGCTGCAGTTCCTCCAGCACCTTCTGTTTCTTCCCTACCTGTATATCTTACTTCTTTCAGATTTCCAAGTCAAGAGCAAGAAGGACAGAGATGGAATACCATCAATTATTTATGCACTCTACAATTACAGCATTTAAAAAGCATCTGATTGGGTATATGAATAGGAAGGCTTAAGGGGGTATTGGGCCAGATGCTGGTAAACAGGACTAGATTAATTTAGGATATCTGGTCATCATGGATGAGTTGAACCAAAGGGTCTGTTTCCGTGCTGTACATCTCTATGACTCTCTGACTCCACAACCATCATCCTAAAGGATAACATAGACCTTCAATCAGACTGCCTGCAGACAGTTGAGGAATAAGGAATAAGCCCAGGTGCTAGTTCGCTGTAAGGATCACAGGGGAGATTTGCTGCAGAGGTCCTTGATGCCTGGCCTACATGAGTAGACTGATGGATTTGCACAGTAAAATACTTGATGCATTGGCAAACCCGCTGAAATACATGTCAGGGAGCCTGCAGCAGTCTGACATTAATACGGCACACTAGGGATTTTCATGGGGCTTGGATAGCATCCTTTCCAATGCATAGTGGCAGCCAATACTGAGGTCCCCAGCCTGAAGCAGCATCTGACGCTCAATACAGAAGCTAGACTGCCCTGGTGCCAGATGAGCTTGACGCCAGCAACTGGGACTCTCCGAAATAATACCCTCCAGACAAGTCCCTGCAAGCACCCTGCTAGGCAATCTATTGTTTCCCAACAATAATCAGCAACAGCTTTCTATTAACCAAGCTACTGCTACTGGGTGATCATGAGGAGCCACCCAAGGTCATGTTTGACTAGTTTACATATTTTTTGCTTTTTTTTAAACTCATTGAATGTGGGTGTTACTGGCAGGGCCAGTATTTATTGCCTGAGCCGAGTTGACCTTGAGAAGGTGATGGTGAGCTGCCTTCTGGAACCACAGCTATGAGTTGACACACAATGCCCTAGTGGAGGGAATTCCAGGATTTTGACCCAGCCACAGTGAAGGAACGTCTAGATGTTTCCATGTCAGGATGGTAAGTGGCTTGGAGGTGAACTTGCAGGGAGTGCTGCTCCCACGTATCTGCTGCCCTTGTCCTTCAAGATGGAAGGGATGTGGGCTTAGAAGGTGCTGTCTAAAGATCTTTGGAGAATTTCTGCAGTGCATCTTGTAGATAGTACACACTACTGCTACCGAGCGTAGGTGGTGGAGGGAGTGGATGCTTGTGGGTGTGGCACCAATCAAAAGGGCTGCTTAGTCCTGGATGGTGCCAAGCTTCTTGAATGTTGTTGGAGCTGTACCCATCCAAGCAAGTGGGGAGTATTCCATCACAGTCCTGACTTGCACCTTGTAGATGGTGGCCAGGCTGTGGGGAGTGAGTATGCAGAATGCCTGTGTTTGATTTATACATTTGTCTAGAGGGGCATGGATAGGGTGAATAGACAAGGTATTTTCCCCAGGGCAGGGAAGTCCAAATCTAGAGGGCATAGGTTTAAGGTGAGAGGAGAAAATTTTAAGAGGGACCTAAGAGGCAACGTTTTCACACAGAGGCTGGTACGTGTATGGAATGAGCTGCCAGAGGAAGTGGTGGAGGCTGATACAATTGCAACATTTAAAAGGCATCTGGATGGGTATATGAATAGGAAAGGTTTAGAGGGATATGGGCCAAGCGCTGGCAAATGGGACTAGGTTTATTAAGGATATCTGGTCGGCATGGACGAGTTGGACCGAAGGGTCTGTTTCCGTGCTGTACATCTCTATGACTCTATGAGTTGACTGGAGTGATCTTCTCTGATCACTGTTTTTGCAGAATGGGCAAAACGTTTTGTTAATTTTGTGCCAAAGAGCACACAAAGTTCACCATAGCATGTTCACAAATTCATTACAACTAGTTACGACATCACAAAATGTTTACCACTTCATTGTAAGTGTTGTGTACGGAAACTACACCAAACAATCCAACAATCATGAATAACAATACACAGAGAAAATGTACTTCAACTTTTAATGAATTCATTGAAAGCACTGCACAGGGATACCTCAAGAACAAGTTAATCAATTTGTCAATTCAAGCATCTTACAGGAGAAGTTCAGCCAAATGTATTCACCATCTCTTTAACAATAGGACCTCAGAGGGGTTTTCTTCCAGGAGAGCACTGAGTTTACCTTAGATGAAGGATGTGTGTGGAATTCTTTGTTGCATGGAAATGAAAAGTTGCCAAAACAACCTCATTGATCTATTTGTGGTCCACATTCCCATATGCAGCTTTCTACATTTTTCTATGATAGAACTATATCTGGAAACGAGTCTGAAATCCTGGAACATTACACTATTTTTCCTATGAGAATGTACTGTACAGCTACAAGCCTTTCTCAATCCAACCAACAAAAATAATTTAACCCACAAGGAACAAGAGTCCTAATGCAAAGCAGCTGTTGAATTCAAAAGTTTATTTTATTACTATTGTTTTTTAATATTTACAGTTTGGGCTATTTTCATATTTCTATATATTTTGACTGGGCAATAAATGCTGGCATCGCTAGTCAGAGCCATTTCCCAAAACTGGATGTTATTAAAAATGAAATCATAGTATGAAAGACATGCTGGGGGATGAGCAAGCTGCATTACCTAAGTTGACTCCTGTCAAAGGCTGCCAATCATACCCACCTAAAAGTCTGAAGACCTTAAGAGATAGGAGGAGACCATTTGACCCCTCAAATCTGCTTCACCATTCAATAGAATCATGGCTGATCCGATATTCCTCATGTCCACATTCCTGCTGATTCCCCGTAACCCTTGATTCCCCGACTGATCAAGTATCCCTCGATCTTAGTCTTAAATGTACACAAGGACTCTGCGTTCACAGCGCTCTATGGCAAGGAGTTCCAAAGAATCACAACTCTCGGAGAGAATAAATTCTTCCTCATCTCAGTCTTAAATTGAGACTATTTTGAGACTATGCCCTCTGGCCATAGACTCTCCCATGAGGGGAAACAGCCTCTCAGCATTTACTGTCAAACCCCTTAAAAATCTGATACATTCCAATCAGATCACGTCCCATTCTTCTAAACTCCAGTGAACACAGTCCTAATCTGCTTAATCTTTGCTCTCTGGACAGTCTCTCCATATCCACGGATCATCCAAACGAACTTTCTCTCAACTGCCTCCAATGAAACAAAATTTTTTTCTGAGGTAAGGGGACCTAAGCTGCTCAATGCAGTGGTCTTAAAGGCGAACTAATGTCTCAGAGCCTGTTTCATGAAGTACAGTTGGAGGACCTGCTGAAAGGTGTCTGTCCCTAATACATATCCTGGAGCTGGTATGTCCAGTGGGGTCAGTACTTACCTTGGAAGCTAAATCTTGATTGTACCTCCAGTTGGCACAATGGAAGAGGATGAAACTCCACCCTACCACGCTGTGCAATATCATTTCTATTGATGCTTCCCACAGGCTCATGATTTCACCTTGATTGCCCTTTCCCTATTATTTGTCCATTGCTTCTTATTCCCTGCCTCCCTAGACTTGACAATAGCCATTAATGTAAATTTCTTTCAGACTGTCTGACACGTTTCAAGGTTTTGTACTCCGTTCCAACACTCCTTCGACCCCTTAAATTTCTTCAGTGCACAATTTTCCATTCACTGGTAGACTTCCTAACTTCATCCAACTTTTCACTCATGAGCTGGCTTTAGAAAATTTTGCACAAGCAACAAATTTCCATTGATCTAAAAATAAAACCAAGAGATGTGGATGCTGAAGATCTGAAATGAAAGCAGAAACCGCTGGAGAAGCTCAGCAGGTCCAGCAGCATCTGTGGAGTGGAAGCAGAGTTAATATTTAAGTCCAGTGACTTTTCCTCAGAACTTATGGCAGCTAGGAAAGTTATGAGTTCTGAAAAAGGGGTCACTGGGCTCGACACGTTGATTCTGCTTTCTCTTCATAGATCTTGCCAGACCTGCTGATTTTCTCCAGCAGTTTCTGCTTTTGTTTGAAACTTCTATTTGTGTCCGCTGACAAGACAGTCAATTGGGTTAAATTATACAGACAATTAAAAATCAAGACTAAGGCCTGTCAGGGTAAACTGAAGTCATAAGGAAAGACTTCATTGATATACATTAGATCAGGATTTGTTAGAAATAAGACTAGTCACATAACAATGTTAGTGTAAAGACTATAACATTGAGGTCACATCTGAGTTTAATTTATTGGTAAGTCAGGAACCAGCTCAAATCACTGAATATACACAGCTTGAAACAGTCAGCAGTGAGAATCATAAGGACTTTGAAACTACCATGTTCAATATTAGTGTCTGAATATTTAATGGGGGTTGATCTGAAGTTCCCCACATAGGGAATTTTAAAAGAAAGTTAACATTTCCTTTAAAATAGCAGGGAGTGAAAAGTTATGTGGATGTGTTAAATATTTGCACACTCCACACTGTTTCTCAAATCTAAAGTTATTTTTAAATGCCATCAACTGATTGATATGCACATTGAGGACCTAAATCAGCCCTCAATGATTAATATTGGGAAGGAGAAAATATGAGGTTCAGTTACTCTAGTGGAAAAGAAAATATTTTGTTGCTCAACCACTGGGCATGGCTGCATTAAGGATAGCTGTCCAGTGAAATTGACTTGATTGATTGCAGAGAATTGGAGGAAAAGTGCCAATGCAACAATGCAGGGATACAAACTGATGCCATTTGGGCAAAACTGAGAAGAAATTTGGAGTTTTCATCCACGCATTTCATATGAAAAAATAGGAAGTGGTGTAATGCTTGCAAATTGCCCACACCCAACCCACAGGACCATACACATGGGTAAAATTATGCATATAGGGAAGGCATCAATGTCCCATGGCTTGACAGATTTGACTTGATTTTGCGTGTGCACTGCAAACTGCTTCATTTTTCAACAACAGGCTTTCTCTATGCTCATCCTAATTCTCATAGCAACAGAACACAGCTTGCCTTTGAAAAACAATATGGGATTGCACACGTCCTCTTCTGATCTGCTGCCGCACGGGCTTCAGTCTTATGCAATTGTAAAGGGAATAGCAGACAGCACAGACTCCAGCTGATTCATGTCAAATGCTATATCCCTTCCTTCTGCAAATTTGAATTTGTTAAGTTCATCACTTACCACTGATCCCATTTCACCTTTTGGTCCTTGACTCCCTGGTTGACCGGGAGGGCCAGAAACACCAATTGGGCCCTAAACAAAACAAATAATTTGTGAGTATTGAGAATCTATAATTAGCATTTCATAGAATCATAGAATTTTACAGAACAGAAGGAGGCCATTTGACCCATCATGACTGTACCGGCTCCTGAAAGAGTTACCCAGCCAGTCTCAGTCCTTGTGGCCCTCTAAGTTCTAGTCTCGGAAAGATAGACAGTTACATCAGTCAAAAGTAGTTCAGCAAGTGTAATTCTCTGATGAGTCAGAGATGGTGAAGATTGAGGTCATTATTAGGAAGAGGAATGTGGAATATCACTATGTCAAAATTAATTTGAAGTTACATTTCTAGACAGCAGGGATTGGCAAACAGGATAGTGTGCATTGAACTGAAAAAAAACATCATCTGAATTCACTGTAGGCACAACACATCATGTTCCTCTGAAAACTAAATTCAAACCCTCAAATTGCCAAGTTAAATGCTGAACCCCCAGTCCCTGGATTATTTATCTAGGTTTCCTCCCACAGTCCAAAGATGTGCAAGTGGATTGGCCATGCTAAATTGCCCATAGTGTCCAAGGATGTCCAGGTTAGGTGGATTAGCCATATTAAATTTCCCATCGTGTTCAGGGATGTGTAGGTGAGGTGCATTAACCATGGGAAAGGCAAGCTTACGGGACAGGATTGGGGGGGTAGGTCAGGGTGAGATGACTTGCAGAGGGTCAGCATGGATTCAATGGGCCAATGGCCTCCAGCGACACTGTAGTGATTCTATGACTGTATAATGCCAATGCCACAGTGGTAGAGGTGGTTCACTGTGAAGGTGGAACTTCACTCTAAATTCTGTGTATTGATCACAGAGACCTAAACTGCTCCGGTCATTAGATTCATCTGTAGCTGGGAGGTTTTCCAAAGATGACAGTAAGCAGGCTTTCCCCTTGTATTGGCTCTCCTCAAAAAGCCACAGAAACTGTCATTCTATTATTTAATGCACTGCAATCATACAATGAGTGTCTACCTGTGCTTGTATGTTGTTACACAGAGAGATGGCACCAATACCAATTCTGAGTCCTGTCTCTCCACTGTAACAATGACAGTGGTCCTTGGAATGTTAGCAGGTGACAGATTCCTCACACTCTTTTGGTTCATTAGATTAGATTACTTTACAGTGTGGAAATAGGCCCTTCGGCCCAACAAGTCCACACCGCCCCGCCGAAGCGCAACCCACCCATACCCCTACATTTACCCCTTACCTAACACTACGGGCAATTTAGCTTGGCCAATTCACCTGACCTGCACATCTTTGTGACTGTGGGAGGAAACCGGAGCACCGGGAGGAAACCCGCGCAGATACAGGGAGAACGTGCAAACTCCACACAGTCAGTGGGTGGGAATTGAACCCGGGTCTCTGGCGCTGTGAGGCAGCAGTGCTAACCACTGTGCCACCCTGCCATTCATGTTCCTTTTAAACCTAATTACAAGTTCAGTGATATCCTCTTGTCTCTCCTGACTCCCTGTGATGGGGGTGTTCCAACAATGGTGTCATGGATTGAATCTGAGCCATACTTGTTGCATTATCTGTTTAACTTGTGACATAATGCAGTGGACTGGAGCCAGTATAAAGACTGGTGTAATATAATTTCAGCAATGGTGTGCACGGTGTAAGCATAAAATAGTAAGCTTCATCTCAAGAGGATTGGATGGTTATCCTGACAGAGAATGAGATGAGCATTACAAGGTGAAGTAAAGGCAGAGGTAACTGAATGCTCTCAATAACGCAATGGGTTAATAACGCCCCGTCTCACAGTGGACAGGAAGCTGGCTGCGCGAGCAGCTCAATTGTCCTTTCTGTTGAAGTCAGTGGAAAATAAAACCACGTATATTGTGGGATGGGTGTCCAATCCAATAATGCTCATCCTACAATCCTGCCTGAGACAAATTCTGATTATTTCTGAGCTTTGTGTTTGCACATACAAATGTAGGCAACTGTCCTCTTGAACCTGTAGCGAGGCTATCTCTACATTGGAGATACGAGCATCTTCTTTCCAACTTGTATTGGCCTAAATAATCTGATGGCCAGAGAGTCATTGGAGCAGTGCAGACTGTATTTCCACAATTGGGTCATGTGGATCCCTCACTGGGGAACTGCCCAAGAACCTTGATTTTCTTGTGGGCAACACCCTCAAGACTGGAATCTTCCAGAAGATCCCACTGAAGATGAAGAATTAGGAGTATTCCAACTCACTAAAACTTAGTCATTACGCACCTACAGTTAGAGGACTAAAGTCTTCATCTGGACAGAAGGCCAGAAGACACAGGAGCAAAAGTAGGCCATTCAGCCCATCAATTCTGCTCCACCACTCAACAAGATCATTGCTGATCTGATAATCCTCGATTCCACTTTTGTGCCTTTTCCCAATCGTCCTAGATTGCCTCACTGATTAAAAATCTATGTCCCTCAACCTTGAATATACTTAAAGACCCATGCTCAATAGAGCTCTATGGTAAAGAATTCTGCAGACTGGCTACTCTGCAAGATAACTGCTGGATAACTCTAAAACTGAGCTCCAAACTCATCAGTGACTTACCCAAATATACCCACTGAACAGACCCTCTGTCCTGCCTGAAACTGATTCCACTTCGTACGCCTAATTACCCTCAGACCTCATCCTGTCACCACAACCTTCGCCCCTGACTCCGTTCCACTCCATCACCAGCTTGACCAACCCCTCTCACCCCTGAACTGACATCTCTCCCACTTGATGTCGGAACCGACAGCCATTTCCACTGTCAGACCCCAACAGCCCCCCGATCCCAGTCTGACATCCTCCCGAAACAACAAACTTAACTTGACAACCGCACCCCACCTGCACTTCCTGTGATAGTTTTGTTTTTCTTTATTCATTTGTAGGATGTGGGCTTTGCTGACTGAGTCAGCATCTTTTTGCCCATCTCTAGTTGCCCCTTGAGAAGGTGGGGGTGAGCTGCCTTCTTGAATTGCTGCAGTCCATGTGCTGTGGATTGACCCATAATATCTTTAGGGAGGGAGACCCAGGATTTTGGCCCAGTGACAGTGAAGGAACAGCAACATATTTCCAACTCAGGGTGGTGAATGGCTTGGAGGGGAGCTTGCAGGAGGTGACGTTCCCATGTATCTGCTGCCCTTGTCCTCTTAAATGAAGGTGTTTGTGGGTTTGGAAGGTACTGTCTGAGGATCTTTGGTGAATTTCTGCAGTGCATCTGTAGATGATACACACTGCTGCTACTGAGGGTTGGTGTTGGAGGGAATGGATGCTTATGGATGTGGTGCCAATCAAGCAGCTGCTTTGTCCTGGATGGGGTCAAGCTTCTTGAGCAAATAAAGTGGCTTTAGTCTATCATCATAACTCCATCCTATTTTCTCGATGGACTGAGTCAAATAGATGCTGTGAGCTTGAAATGTTCCACTGCAGAGAATGGAAGAGGCAGAGACAAATGTATCTTTCAGAACAAAAGTGTATAAAATTTAATCAGAAGGTGATATAGGTCCCTGGGACAATGGAACTGGTTTTCAACTGCTCTAATATTAGTTGGTGCTGTTATTATGGACTGAATAGATTCATACTATGCTGTAAACTTCTGTTGCTTCATAGATTAAATCAATGAGTGAGAACAAGAGGTCATTAAGACATGGTGACTCTCAGGTTAAACTCACCAATTGACTCTCTTTAATAAGAAAGCTATCAGGGACTATGGAGACTTTACCTTTCCTTAATCAGATTTAAGGCAAAGGAAAACCTTTTGTTATTCCATGATTTCTGTCCTTGATGCTGAGTTACAGTGAAGAACTTGTGCAGTGAAACTTTAAGCTAAAACTGTTTGTATGATGATTATTCATAATTCATAACATTGGTTAAAGACATTGAACAGCGGTATTTCTTTCTGAAGGTATGACTTACAGGTGGTCCTCGTGGTCCTGAAGGTCCAATTGGTCCTTGTTTACCCGGAAAACCCTGTAATATGAAAGAAACACAGTCTTGAAAGAGATTGGAGTTAATGTATCTTTTGGCATTAAGCATTTATGCCCCCCCCATAAAAAACTGTCTGGCAGCACAGTCTTGACATCAATCAGCTGGAATTGGCAAGTATCATGAATCAGCTACTTGAGGATCTTGTTAAGTGGGACCTCTTATTAATTCATTTATTGTGGGACATCAATGAGGGTGTTGCTGAATGGGCAAGCATGTCAGATGTCAGTTCAGAGTCAGCCACATTGTTCTGAGTCTGGAGTCACATATAGGCCAGACCAGATAAGGATGGCCATTTCCTTCCTAAAGGGCATTAGTGAGCCTGGAGGGTGTTTTCCACAACAATTGACAATGATCATCATTAGACTCTTAGTTTCAAATTTTTAACTGGATTAAAATTTCACCATCTTTCATGGTGGGAGTTGAACTCAGGTCCCCAGAACATTAACTAGATTTCTGCATTAACAATCCAACAATAATACCCAAGGCCAATGCCTTCCCAGACTCTTCCAACTGCTCCAAATATGGCACATTACATCACAGAGATGGGTTAAACCAAACAAAGAGGAATCCCAAATGGGGAACCTTCCCTGCACTGGTCTCTTTCAGTGCCAAATGTTCAAATGCCTGACAACCAGTTAGCTAAAGGTCAGAAAGTGCCACCCACTGGGTATTCCAGGCCTGTCAAAGCTGAAGCAGCAACAAATCATCCTTGACAAAATCAAACAGCAGTGGTCCTGTATGACTGCCAGGGTCACTTTTTCTGCCTCCTTCCCTCATTCAACAAGCAACCTGAGTAAACCCACCATGGCATTCATGTTTATATACCATCGCTCAGTAATAGAAGGCGTGTCCCTTTGACTCTAGCAGCATCAAGAGAAGTGGCTTCTGCCAGGAGATCTTGGAAAAAAATTCATGGGATAAATTTCTAGTCAGCCCACAGCAAGAATGAAGTGGATCTGAATAAGTTTTGCAAAATTGATGTTGGAGACTCGGTGGCCTGATTTACACACTGCCAGATTTTCATCCTTAGTAGAAATTAGCATGGGGTAGAAAAGAGGTCGCTGATTCACCATCAATCTTTTGCAGCTCAGCTTAAAAATAATCTGGCATTTATTCAATGACCACTGGGCATCTCAAAGCTCCTTGGAGTCACTAAAGTATTTTTGAAGTGCAATTTAGGAAACAGAACAGTAGCTTTGTGCAGGAAATAACATCATGGTAAAGATAATTTGTTTGATCAGAGGAATGCATCTAAGTTTTTTTCTTTTGCAATGCAACAGAATAACTCTGAATTATTCATTCAGATCCTCAGCTTTATACAGTCTCTCACTCTGTTGTCTAGTTTAGCTGACACTAATCATTCAGTCAGTTAGTGATTAACATGAAGGTAACACTAGTGAAGAGCTTTTATTTCTTATTGTTAAGCTTAACTCATTTGGTCGTTCCTCCACCTTAAGACAAGTCAGTTCAATCTCCCTCCATGGCTTAATCCTACCATCTAGCACTGCACTTTGGTAAATGTTCTTGTCCAGATGACTTGTTGAAGTCATCACTTACTTGTTAAAAACCAAAAAAACTGCAGATTCTGTAAATCACAAAGACAAACAGAAATTGCTGAAAAACCTCAGCAGGTCCAGCAGCATCTGTGGAGAGAAATCAAAGTTAACGTTTCAGGTCCAGTGACCCTTCCTTAGAACATGGTTCTGAGGAACGGTCACTGGACACGAAAAGTTAACTTTGCTTTCTCTCCATAGAGCTGAAAATGTGTTGCTGGAAAAGCGCAGCAGGTCAGGCAGCATCCAAGGAACAGGAGAATCGACAATTCGGGCATAAGCCCTTCTTCAGGAATGAAGCCTGAAGAAGGGCTTATGCCCGAAACGTCGATTCTCCTGTTCCCTGGATGCTGCCTGACCTGCTGCGCTTTTCCAGCAACACATTTTCAGCTCTGATCTCCAGCATCTGCAGCCCTCATTTTCTCCTTTCTCTCCATAGATGCTACCAGACCTGCTGAGCTTTTCCAACGATTTCTGTTTTTATCACTTACGTGTTGTTCTAGATGTTAAACATTCTGACCTCAATTTTACGACTGTAAGCTATTCAGCTCATTGGGTTCCCGTTGGTGTTTTGATTGAAAATGTTAGGCCATTGTATCACTACTGAACAAAGAGTAACTGCCATCCTTCTTGTACACATAATGGTACAAAAGTATAAAGCAATTGGTTATTTATCTCTATACCATTTGTGGGAGTGTACTCATCACTGCTTTGTATATTACACCTTGTATATCTCACTTCCCTACGTGCCCCCAATTTCATGAAGGCGCCCACTCCTGGTAGATATGATCCATGACTATCCAGCAGTCTTTGGAGCTTTACCTCAGTACCATGTCTCCACATCTAAGACTTGTCTGTTACAGTGAGCAGACTGCTTGTTCCTGGGGGTAACTCAGCAAAAGTCCCACATTTAAATACACTGTTCAGGAACTCACAACCAGGAGTATGACACTTAGGTTTCCTTCTTTGACATCCAAGACCACTCTGAGGAGAAAGTGAGGACTGCAGATGCTGGAGATCAGAGCTGAGGAAGAAGGGCTCATGCCCGAAACGTCGATTCTCCTGTTCTTTGGATGCTGCCTGACCTGCTGAGCTTTTCCAGCAACACATTTTCAGATCCAAGACCACTCTGCCCTGATTACAACTGAAATCAAATAAAAACCACATCCACAAGGAGAAATTCAAGATCCTTCCGTTCCATATGGCTTAGTTCCATCCTGGCAGGGTGTAATAACTCAGAAAACCCCACTGGAAAGGAACATTATTTAGAGTTAAACATCAAAATAGTGTCATACATAGGTTAGTCCCAGTACAGGACAGACCCATCCTTGGGTCTGATGTCTTGTTTTGCCTTTTCCAGAAGTGTTCTTACACACTACTGAACATTTTATTTCCCGTCACCAAATCACACTGACAATTAATTGGACAGGTGGCAGAGATGACCCCCCTCCACGGCCTGCTGCCTGGACCTGACATAGGAGGAGCTCCTCCCATCCGCCCACACCCCTTCACACTGGTTGCCCAAAGATCAGGAGCGTGGGGGCTGAAGTGCAACTAAAAACACAACAAAAGATTTTTTAAATCACCAAAAAATTGGATCTGCTTTATGTTTTTCTCCCCCCCGGGGGGCCTTGTAAAGCCCTCACATAGGGCACCTTATCATCCGAGATATGTTCCAGGAAAACCTGAAGGTTGCACTCATACTGCAGTAAATAAAAACTTGCAATTTATGTAAATATACTTCAAAGCGTTTACTGCCCTCTGCTATTATGTATGCCCAGGTACAAGAAGTGGAGGTGCCGGTGTTGGACTGGGGCGTACAAAGTTAAAAGTCACACATCACCAGGTTATAGTCCAACAGGTTTATTTGGAAGCACTAGCTTTAGGATCGCTGTTCCTTCATCAGGTGGTTGTGGAGCTGGATCAGAAGACACAGAATTTATATTAAATGACTACAATTTCATACAACTGAAACAGGGGGAAGCAGGGTGGCTCAGTGGTTAGCACTGCAGCCTCATAGTACCAGGGACCCAGGTTCAATTCCAGCCTTAGGCAACTTTCTGTATGGAGCTTGCACATTCTCCCTGCGTCTGTGTGGGTTTGCTCCAGTTTCCTCTCACAATTCAAAGGTGTGCAGGCCAGGTGAATTGGCCATGCTAAATTGCCCACAGTTTTAGGTGTATTAGTCAGAGGGAAATGGGTCTGGGTGGGTTACTCTTCAGAGGGTTAGTGTGGACTTGTTGGGCCGAAGGGCCTGTTTCCACACTGTAGGGAATCTAAATGTTAAAAAAATAGAAACCATATATTAAACAAACCTAGGTTTCTATTAAGCCTTTCATCTTTTACAATGTCCAGATACAAGAGGTCCTTCTGAAAATGATTGGGATGTGTCAAGGTGTTTTACAGCCAGTGAAATAAAAGTGTAGCCAGTGTTGTAGGAAAGGATATACATTTGTGTCGAAAATCTGCACCTTTTTGGGATCTCTCTGATTCACATGAGTAAAACAGTACTCACCCTTGGACCCTCTGTTCCTGCTGTACCTGGAGGGCCAACACGACCAGATGGTCCCTGTTAACAAACAAGGTTTTCAGTCAGATACTAGTATCACAATTCGCCCTCATCTGACTTTCATCATTAACTTGTAAAAGTACATAACATCAAAACTCCCTTAAGTCTTGGGCCCTGCTAAGATCTACATTGTAAATTGCCTTTCAAACAAACTCTTAAAGAGCTAGCTTGTCTCACAAAATAGACTGCTAGACAAATACCATTCACCATTCTTCCATATTGTTCAGTTTGTGACCCTCACAGATGTGGAAGGACTTGTAAACGAAAGGTATTTAAAAATGTCAAGCAGTTTTGGTGCCCTTTTAAGTTATGTTGATATTTACAATGTGTGTAATGTATTCCAGACTTCTCTGTTTCTTACAGCATTGGATGCTAAAAAACTGGAAGTGGAGTCTAAGATGGTCAACACAACTGTGCCTCCAACCAAATTGGACCACTACTTTCACCTATCCAATCTGGAAGTTTTCTTATTGAGAAAAATTTCAGGAAAAGAATCACAGAATATCAGATTGTGGGTCTCAAGTGTGTCAAGGATAGAGGGAACAGACAGACCAGAAAGAGGACTTAAGGGCCCGTTCAGAACAGCCATGATCTTCTTGAATAATTTAGGATATCTAGTCGGTATGGATACGTTGGACCAAAGGATCTGTTTCCATGATGTACAACTCTATGATTCTATGATTGGCAGAACAAGCTCAACGGGTCACATGCCTTTGTTCCTTATGATATTTTGAAAGGAATTTACCACTTTTTTTGAAAACATTCAGTATCAATTGTCTCAGTTGGCTTTTGTCAAGAAAGAGTTGGGACACTTTTGAATGTGGGATTCTGGGTGAAACAAGGAATAGACTCAGAGAAGTACTACGCCATCTAAAACTTCGGCAGGAACTAAGGGTGCCATAGCGTGCCATAGGCTAAGGTAGCCCAGGGAGTGTCTGTGAAGGAAGAGTTTTACACTCGCACCAAGTGTGAAAAGAACTAAAATCTGTTTGGTAAGTGTGCTGACTCAGAAATCCTGAAGATGTGGATGAGAAGTCACACAAGTTTGGTCACTATGTGTAACTTAAGCCCAGAACTTGAGAGTGCTACATGTTCTTCAATCTGAAATGATTTTAAATATTGTTAACATCTCCATATGTGGCTCTGTCCAGATATTTCAGTTTAATGGTGAAAATGATGCATTGTTTCTTTAAATAGAGCATCATAAAAATGATCAGACTTAAGCAAACTATTGCAGCATGTACATTGAATGGACTGTTCTATGTCAAACGAACCAGAACAGCACAGGCCAGTGCAAGCCAAACTCCCACAATACCTTGCTGAGAGGTACTCCTGGGTACAAGACAGGATAAATATAATTTAAGGTATTTGCTACACTCTGCTTTCAAGTTTGCCCAGAAAAAGGTCAAATCACCATAGTATTACCAGACCATAGGGCTGGTCTCTCATCAGAGAGAGGGGACTGGTGGTGGTTCAACCTAATCAACGTGCCTCAGATAAGGGGAGAGGTTAAGAAGATCAGTCTTTTATGGTAACCTCAGCTGGTGAGGGAATTGAACACCATTGATGTCTGCATTGCACATCTGCCGTCCAGCTATGTGGCTTTCCTGTAAGGCTGAAGCTCCTACTGCACTGCTTTATCAAGCAATCACAGCATTGGATCGATGGAGAGTAATAAACCTCCCTTTACATTCCCATCAAGCAACCTAGGATCAAGCACAATTCTCCCCCAGCCTCAGAGGAGCATCCTTTGCATTCCTTCGACTACCTGTACCAGTCACGTAGCATCTATCACAATTAGGTTTCCATTGCAATTCAAGTTTAACACTGCAATCTCACCAGCCTTTGCACTACATAGCAACCCCAGAGAAAATAAAAGAGGAAGAGCAAAAATGACTTACTTGCCGGCCTGGCAATCCCGGTTCTCCTGAATCACCTTTCATTCCAGGGCGTCCCTGTAACAGACATAGCCCAGATCGTAAGCACAGCAAAGAAAATGGCCCATCAGAAACAGTTTCCCAGTAATCTCGTCTGAATGAAAGCACTGACAGAGAGAATATAACAGAATTAGGCCATTCAGCTTATTCTATCTTTCAGTGAGTTCATGGCTGATCTGTATCTTAATTCCCATGACCTGACTTTGTATTCAATCACTCAATCCCTTTATTCAGTGCAACTTTATCTCTTGAAAGCTTTAATTGTGCCAGCATCTACAGCCTCTTAGCAGAGTTCGCAATTTCAACTTTGCAGTGCTTCCTGCATTGCCTGGTTCCAATTTTGAGATTATATACGGTTACTCCAATTCCCTTACCAGAGAAAAAAAATCAATTAAACACAGATATTCAAGCAGTTGAAATGTTGGTTGTGTTATTTAGTTTAATCACACTTTAATCAACTCCTAACTATTCTGCTTTCAACCAAACCTATCTTATGTCAAACCTCGTACAACTTTTAAAAAGAAAATACAGGCAGTTTGGTAGATATAAATTGTAACTTATCTCTCTTTCTTGTTGCTAACAATTATTTTATTGATGAATACATCAGTTCAGCCACACTCTAGGACATCGCTAAGGATCAGTGAAGAGAAAAATCTGGTCAATGTTTAATGCTTTGTAGATCCCCCTGATTTGAAACATTAACCTGTCTCCAATCAGATGATGACAGACCTACTGCATATTCAGCACTATTTTCTTCTCATTGAGATAGAAAGATAGATGGAGCAATGGAAATACTGACTTCCTTAATGTGATATGAGAAAAGCCAAAGATGAGAAATAGCTATTTGACCCATTCAACTCACCTTCTAGTCCCATAACTTTCACATAATAGCATCCAGCTGTATTTTCAATCTTCTCAGTTGTTTTTTCTTTACTATCTCACCTGGCAGATTATTCCCAACATTTATCCCTGCGTGAAGTAAATCTTCCTCTGTCTGTTTTACGTTTACTTGTCAAAACTTTAAATAATGCCTCCTACACTTGCTTTCCTAGCTTGTTTTGAAATAATGAAGAAATGCTTCCCCCATTTCATATTTTGTATGTGTGAATATCCTGAAAGTGTCTTCATTTTTGGCTGGTGAATTTGGCTGCCTCTAATCTTGCCTCATAGCTCATCCTCTTTACATCTGGGACTAGCCTTGCTGAATCCCTTCCCAATGCATGAATAGCAGAACCGAACACTGCGCCAAGTGTGATCTGACCAGTGTATTGTAAAATCTCTGAAGAGTTATACTCTCTATTGTTCCATTCTAGTATTCTATCAACATTTTTACCATATTGAAAGTTAAAGGTCTGATGTTATTCCCAGGTTCCCTCTCCAAGTCTGTCTGTGTTATATCCATTTTCATTTATTCAACTCTTAGAATGTGTTTTTTTGCCTGAAGCAAGTCTCTAGCGACATTATTCACTTTTCTTTTCTTTCCTGGTGGATGAGCATCACTGGCAGGTCCTGCATTTTGTACAGTATACATCCCTAATTGCACTGGAGAAGGTCAAAGTGAGCTGTTCTCTTGAACCACTTCTGTGTGATGAAGTACTCTCATAGCACTGGTGGGGAGGCTGTTGTAGGATTTTGATCCAGTAATGATGGAGGAACAAGGATATACTTCCAAGTCCATTAAGCACACTGCCCTTGTTCTTCTAGGCAGTGGGATAGGCTCTGCTACTAAAGAGTTACAGCAATGAATCTTAAAGATGGTACACACTGCAACTATGGTGTGCAGGTGGTAGAAATGAAAATGCAGGTGGTAGAAATGTGAATGCTTAAGGTGATGGACTGAATGTCAATTAAAATGACTCCTTTGTCATGGATGCTGTGAGCTTCTTAAGGAATACTGATGATTGAGAATTTGGCAAGGAAAGTACGATTGATTATCAATGGAAGATCTTTCTCTTCCTTGAATAATCTTTACCTAACTCTCGTGTGATATAAACGTTACTTGCTACTATTTATCCCAAACTTTCATATTGCCATTGTCTTGCTGAATGGGGCATGGACTGTTAATTATCTAAGCAGTTGCAAATGGAGGTGAACATCATGCTATCATCAGTAAACAGCCCACTTCTGGTCTTAATGTGAAAGTCCTTGATGAAGTGGGGTTTTAGGCTTACAGTACTGCCTGCTCTTTCTGTTCTTCCTATTTTAGTGTCAGCAACAAATCTGAAGAGCAATGTCTACACCAGTACTGCAAATTAGAAACAATACGTTTTAAACACCGACTCAGTAGGACTTCACTCAACACCTACACTTAATTTCATATTGTTTTAACCAATTTCCTATCCAGAAAAAAACAATGCACCTCAAATTCCTGTGGCTGAAATTACATTGGTTGTCTTTTGTTTTTTAAATTAGTTTAAAGGTAAGATGGACTGATAGTCAGACAAATAAATTGATTGTTAACTGAAATGAGAAAGCTATCTTAATCATAAACCAAGCGTCATTATGAAATACAGTGAGGCTGCACTGAATATGGTAGGAATTGTCAGTTGATAAAAGACTGAGGTTTAGCTTGCCTAAAATCCACCGAGTAGTCACATGATAAAATGATATGGAGTCAGTTACTGACCAAAGCAATTAAACTCTATCTGGTAGTTAACAGCAGACCTCAATATGTGGTGAGGTAAATAGCAGTGAGCAAGACATTTTGGAACTGTATCTATGTCAAAGTCAGGCATCTCCTTTTATCAATGTGTAATCGCTGCAAGATTTTGTGGGATTCTGTTTAAAGTTCAAATGAGGGCAATCTTTTTTTTAAAAGAAACTAAAATCTAGAAGAGGCTCTGGATGGGAGAAGCCACTGTAAATAAATCAGTTTATTTAATGGAAATCAGTGGTATGGTTCTCTCATTATCAGATGGTGCTAGAACCCAGAATGAGGGGGGAGGTATCAGGTGTGCCGTTGGAGCGAAACCATTTCTGAAAGATAGCACAGCACTGAAAGATTACTATTCTGATTGATTTCTATGTTCACGGAGATGACATCAGCATCCGCTATGTTAACAGCCATCTCTATGTCTTGTTCAATAGTTGTGATCTGTTTTGTCCTTGTTGCTAAGAGCACACATACTGGAGAGGCAAGCCTGATGAAAATTGGCCATGTATGGGTTTGTGGGTGGCTGAAGTGATTCGAACTCAAATGGAACACTACCATGGCAACCAGGCAATGAATGCAACAACATCTCTGTAGGAAGGAATGCAAACCTTTTGATTGCTTGAAACAGCCACTTCAGCAGAGTGGGTTTATGTATGGTCTTTGCATCTATCTTATTGGGATGGTTCTCAACCTCATTGTCACAAAATTAAAAATGCAAAATATTTTTCTATCACTCTAATCTGTTGAAATAAATCTTGCCTTCAAAAAACACATTACACGAAGTTGTAAGTAACAAATAGATGATGCCTTTAAAGTTCAACTGAGTGACATTGGAGAACAAGTGCTGAAAATATTCAAGAGATATTCCTTTATCACCAATCTAATGAATAAACTGACCCTTATGTTTTAATGTAACTATTCAAGTTGGTGGATGAAGGACTTAAGGCAAATGCATTCAGCTTTTATATGACGAGAGCACACCAGTGAAACATGCCCCAACTGGTACAAAATGGAATTCTGTGTCAGGAACAGGAGAGAGGGCAATGCTGGGGAAAGTTAAATATAGCCATTTAAAGATTCCTCAGAAGTGCTGCAGTCCCAAATTTGTAAGAGTGCCTCAATGATTCCAGTTAAATTATATGATTACTTAAAGTATGGCAGCCAGTTCTACCTTAAAGGTCTTTGTTTCAGACTAGTGAGCAAGAGGCATCAGATCTGCTTTTTGGGAACAAAGTGGGCCAAGTGGATTAAGTGTGACTAGGGTTTTACAGATATGATATACATAATACAGTGATGTTTTAAGACTGTGGTTTAAGTTAGGATACAAATTAAGGATCCATGTAACCTGTTCTGAAATCTGCCTGACGTTATCGCAGTTAAAGCTTAAAGGGCAGTTCGGGCTGTTTGCAGAGAGAAGATGAAAGGCAGCAGCATCTGTGATTGCAGGGGTTTGACTGGCCCCACAATGGTGTGCAGAATGTCAGGCAAGAAACGGTTTTGCTTTTAAATCTCCATTTACTGCAAAATTAAAACACAGTTAGGGTCTCAAACATAAATAATTAGCATTTCGACCTGCTTATAAGGCTCATTTGATTCATATTGCCATAGAGATGGGTTTTGTGATTACAAAAGGTTTCCCAACATTATCACTGAACCACACTGACAGTGCTAAGCTGCCAAGATCCAAAAGGGGGAGACCGAGCGAGATATGCAAACTCTCAATAGCCTACCAAATGGAACATTTCTGGGATCTCATGCTCAACTGAGTAGATCAAAAATTCATAAAGATTTGCACCTGGAAGATTGACCAACTTTGTGGAAGAGGGAGAATTGCCAGGAACAACTCTTACAGTGAATGACAGGCTTGTGGTTAAAGGTTACTAAGTTGGAAAAAGAAGTGAAGGGAAGTAAAGATTTGGAAGCTAAGAAAGGAATTGGACTGGAAAAATCAAATAAATCTTTAAATGTCAGTTTAAAGTATCTATATGATTTGGGTTTTCTGCTGTACTTGAAGTAAAAGAGCGATGCTCTCTCCTGTAGTTTATAGTATAGCTGCCTACAAAAATAATACTCAGTTAACAGTGCTTTTGGTCCATTTGTTGAAGAAGTCTTGAACATGAAATTTTGTGTCATCCATTCAGCTGTTGATTCAAAGTTTACGTAGTTTTTTTTAAAGTTATTGATCTCTTTGAGGATTGTAACAAATGAAACAGTTAGATGGTAGTGATCATTTAACTAAGTTGGCTACAGAAAAGGACAATAATTAATTCAGATAAAATCAACTTCAATGGCCTACAAAAGCAGAAATTGCTGGAGGAGCTCAGCAAATCTGACAGCATCTCTCCACAGATTTCCAGTATCCTCAGATCTTTGGTATTTATTCAATTGCATCAAAATGGTTCGGGCCAAGAGAAATCTGTAGCATGGATTAGTTGGAAATCAACGAATCGAACAATGGGCTGCCTTTAAAGGAGAGGGAATTCAAACACAGTCCGGGTATATTTGTAATGGGAAAAGGGAGGGCAAACAAACTTCCTGGATTATGAAAGGGATAGAAATTGAGATAAAGCATAAAGAGTGTGCTTATGATAGATGTCAGATAGACAGTACAACTTAAACAAAAATTCCAGGCCGAGTGTAGATGGCTCATTTAAAAACTAGGAGAAAGTGAAGACTGCAGACACTGGAGATCAGAGTCAAAAAGTGTAGCGCTGGAAAAGCACAGCGTCCGAGGGGCAGGAGAATCGACGTTTCAGGAGTAAGCCCTACATCAGGAATCAGTTAAAAAGTAGCCAAGAGAAGCAAAATGATAAATGGTCATGATAAATGGTTTGATAAATGGTTTGGTAATTCTAAAGTCTTCTACAGATAAAAAGTCAGTAAAAAGATAGTAAAGGGAGAACTGGGGACCATTAGACATCAAGATTGTCATTTAGAGTGGAGACAGGGGACAAGAGTGAGCTTTTAAATAAATACTTTACATCCTGTTTTGACCTAGGAAGAGGAGACAGTTCAAAGACTTAAAGGGTTTAAAATTAATTAAGAAGCATTGACAAAAGGCTGCCTGTACTTAAATTAATAAAGAGGCATTGACAATAGACTGCCTGTACTTAAATTAATTAAAAAGCATTGGCAACAGGCTGCCTGTACTTAAATTAATAAAGAGACATTGACAATAGGCTGGCGCTGCCTGTACTTAAATTAATAAGGAAGCATTGGCAACAGGCTGCCTGTACTTAAATTAATAAAGAGGCGTTGACAATAGGCTGCCTGTACTTAAATTAATTAAAAAGCATTGGCAACAGGCTGCCTGTACTTAAATTAATAAAGAGGCATTGACAATAGCCTGGCGCTACCCGTACTTAAATTAATTAAGAAGCATTGGCAATAGGCTGCCTGTACTTAAATTAATAAGGAAGCATTGGCAACAGGCTGCCTGTACTTAAATTAATAAAGAGGCGTTGACAATAGACTGCCTGTACTTAAATTAATTAAAAAGCATTGGCAATAGGCTGTCTGTACTTAAATTAATAAAGAGGTTTTGACAATAGGCTGCCTGTACTTAAATTAATAAAGAGACATTGACAATAGGCTAGCTGTACTTAAATTAATAAGGAAGCATTGGCAATAGGCTGCCCGTACTTAAATTAATAAAGAGGCATTGACAATAGGCTGCCTGTACTTAAATTAATATGGAAGCATTGGCAACACGCTGCCTGTACTTAAATTAATAAAGAGGCGTTGACAATAGGCTGCCGCTGCCTGTACTTAAATTAATTAAGAAGCATTGGCAATAGGCTGCCTGTACTTAAATTAATTAAGAGGCATTGACAATAGGCTGCCTGTACTTGAATTATTAAAGAGGCATTGACAATAGACTGCCTGTATTTAAAGTAATAAAGAGACATTGACAATAGGCTGCCTGTACTTGAATTATTAAAGAGGTGTTGACAATAAGCTGCCTCTAATTAAATTAATAAAGAGGCGTTGACAATAGGCTGCCTGTACTTAAATTAATAAAGAGGCATTGACAATAGGCTGGCGCTGCCTGTACTTAAATTAATAAAGAGGCGTGACAATAGGCTGCCTGTACTTAAATTAATAAGGAAGCATTGGCAATAGGCTGCCTGTACTTAAATTAATTAAAAAGCATTGGCAACAGGCTGCCTGTACTTAAATTAATAAAGAGACATTGACAATAGACTGCCTGTACTTAAATTAATTAAGAGGCATTGACAATAAGCTGCCTGTACTTGAATTATTAAAGAGGCATTGACAATAGACTGCCTGTATTTAAAGTAATAAAGAGACATTGACAATAGGCTGCCTGTACTTGAATTATTAAAGAGGTGTTGACAATAAGCTGCCTCTAATTAAATTAATAAAGAGGCATTGACAATAGGCTGCCTGTACTTAAATTAATAAAGAGGTGTTGACAAGATGCTGCCTGTAACTAAATTAATAAAGAGACATTGATAATAGACTGCCTGTACTTGAATTATTAAAGAGACATTGACAATAGACTGCCTGTATTTAAAGTAATAAAGAGACATTGACAATAGGCTGCATGTACTTGAATTATTAAAGAGGCATTGACAATAGATTGCCTGTATTTAAAGTAATAAAGAGACATTGACAATAGGCTGCCTGTACTTGAATTATTAAAGAGGTGTTGACAATAAGCTGCCTCTAATTAAATTAATAAAGAGACATTGACAATAGGCTGCCTGTACTTAAATTAATAAAGAGGCATTGACAATAGACTGCCTGTACTTAAATTAATTAAAAAGCATTGGCAACAGGCTGCCTGTACTTAAATTAATAAAGAGGCATTGACAATAGCCTGGCGCTACCCGTACTTAAATTAATTAAGAAGCATTGGCAATAGGCTGCCTGTACTTAAATTAATAAGGAAGCATTGGCAACAGGCTGCCTGTACTTAAATTAATAAAGAGGCGTTGACAATAGACTGCCTGTACTTAAATTAATTAAAAAGCATTGGCAATAGGCTGTCTGTACTTAAATTAATAAAGAGGTTTTGACAATAGGCTGCCTGTACTTAAATTAATAAGGAAGCATTGGCAATAGGCTGCCTGTACTTAAATTAATAAAGAGACATTGACAATAGGCTAGCTGTACTTAAATTAATAAGGAAGCATTGGCAATAGGCTGCCCGTACTTAAATTAATAAAGAGACATTGACAATAGGCTGCCTGTACTTAAATTAATAAAGAGACATTGACAATAGGCTAGCTGTACTTAAATTAATAAGGAAGCATTGGCAATAGGCTGCCCGTACTTAAATTAATAAAGAGGCATTGACAATAAGCTGCCTGTACTTGAATTATTAAAGAGGCATTGACAATAGACTGCCTGTATTTAAAGTAATAAAGAGACATTGACAATAGGCTGCCTGTACTTGAATTATTTAAGAGGTGTTGACAATAAGCTGCCTCTAATTAAATTAATAAAGAGGCATTGACAATAGGCTGCCTGTACTTAAATTAATAAAGAGGTGTTGACAAGATGCTGCCTGTAACTAAATTAATAAAGAGACATTGATAATAGACTGCCTGTACTTGAATTATTAAAGAGGCATTGACAATAGACTGCCTGTATTTAAAGTAATAAAGAGACATTGACAATAGGCTGCCTGTACTTGAATTATTAAAGAGGTGTTGACAATAAGCTGCCTCTAATTAAATTAATAAAGAGGCATTGACAATAGGCTGCCTGTACTTAAATTAATAAAGAGGTGTTGACAAGATGCTGCCTGTAACTAAATTAATAAAGAGACATTGATAATAGACTGCCTGTACTTGAATTATTAAAGAGACATTGACAATAGGCTGCCTGTACTTAAATTAATAAAGAGGTGTTGACAAGATGCTGCCTGTACTTGAATTATTAAAGAGACATTGACAATAAGCTGCCTGTACTTAAAGCTTATCAAGCATGAGAACTGGTGGAGATGTATGTACTGTTACTGAACAAGATGAGAGTCAAAATTGCAGAGGCACAGTCCATAATTTTCCAGGTTTCTTTATGATGAAAGGTGACTTTGAAGACTAAATTTCAAATGTTACACCATTCTTCAGAAATATGAAGAGAAGACTAGCAACTACAGTCCAGTTTGTTTAACCCTGGTAATAGGCAGACTTTTAAAAACAATAATTTGGGATAATATTAATAGTCACATGGGTTAACTTAAAAAAGCAGAACAAATTTGTTAAGGCAAATTGAGTAGCTTGCTTGAGTTTCTTGAGGAGGTAACAGGGTTTGTGAGGGTAATGCTTTGATGTGGTCTCCATGGTCTACCTAGAAATGTTTGATAGAGTGACACACAATGGACTAGAGTGCAATCACAGTAAAGTCACCAGAGTCCCATTTTCTTATTAGGGAGAGAGAACTAGTGGTGAGCTTCATCTGAGGGGCAACCATGTCTCAGGCAAGAAAGTGGTTGAGAACACAATACCTTCATGGTAACCTCAGTTGGTGCAGGAATTGAACCCATGCTATTAGTATCAGCCTGCATCACAAATCCAGCCAACTGAGTTTACCAAGTCCCATTCAGTGCAACAGCATGGAATAGGAGAAAGTGAGGACTGCAGATGCTGGGGATCAGAGCTTGAAAATGTGTTGCTGGAAAAGCGCAGCAGGTCAGGCAGCATCAAAGGAACAGGAGAATCGACATTTCGGGCATAAGCTCTTCTTCAGGAATGGAATAGACGAGTTCGATATTATAGAGAAATGCAGGCAGAGTAGCAACTTAGATATAATATTGGCTGACTGACAGGAGCTAGACATAGTGGTGAATGGTTATTTTGCAGTGTGAAGGAAAGTTTCTAGTGCAGTTTCCAGGGATCAGTGATAGGACTCCTACTCCTCCTGATATCTATTCATGACCTACATCGTGTTCTGCAGGACAAACGTCTAAAATTTACAGATGATACAAAACATGTGAAACATGAGGAGAATATTATAAAACTTCATGAGAAAGAAAGATATATTAGTTAAATGGTCATACAAGTGGAAAATGCAATTTAATGCAGCAAGTGTGAAGCAATTCATTTTTGTAGAAAGAGCACGGCGACACGATGCTAAATACAAGATGCAGTTCTAGAGGTGAAGCTGGTGCAGAAGCACTTGAGTATATACTTATACAATTTATTGAAGGTGGGAGGATAGACTGAAAGGACAATAACTAAACCTCTCAACATCCTAGGCTTTAGCAGTAGGGATACACAGTATAAAGCAAAGAAGTTATATTAAACCTGTGTAAGACACTAGAGACATAGTGTCAGAGAAGTTAAATCATACAGTGAAGTTTAGAGAGGGGATGCAGAAACAATTCATGAGAATGATTCCAGGGATGAGGAAGTTTAGTTATGTGGACAGATTGGAGAAATTGAGAATTTTCTACCTGGAAAGGAGAAGTTTGAAAGGAGATTTAACTGAGGTGTTCAAAATCAAGAAGGTCTGTAACATGACAAACCGCTCCTATCCATGGAAAGTTGAGAACAAGAGAGCAGAAATTCAAGGAGCAATTATGAAAGGCGAAACTATTTCAGAGAGTGAGTGGTTAGCATCTAGAATGCACTGCCTGATGAAAAAAAAGATGACTGACACAGGGTCACTTGACACTTTCAAAAGGATCATTCTCCTAAAACAAATACAGGATGGCAGGGGAAAGACCGGGGCATTCTAATCAGTGAATTTCTCCTTCAGAACAATAGTACAGACACAACAGGCTGATGCCCTTCCTCTGTACTGTAACCATTCTATGATACGGATAGGTATAAGACAATCAGCCTCTGGATACAGTTAAGATTAAAGTCTAAAGCTTCAGGCTGTAGAAGTATAAAGGTCTTTCACATGTGTCTTTCAAGGTAAGCTAATCTTGTTTGGTTTAGTTTCTAGCAATTAGGTTCTTTCCTCAGTATACATGAAATGATTAGCTAAATTATGGATTGCGGAAGCTGGCAATTGTATTGGGACATTTACAGTTACGCAAACTTGGAAAGGGTTTTCTATCTGAGGCTGGTCCGTTGCCATGACATTCATTCGAGTATTGCAGTGCCAATAGATCTTGTCTTACTCAAGACTTGATGCCAATGGAGTTGTGCCATGGATAAAGTAGCAGATTGTTGAGAGATTAATTGGAACTGAGGAATAGAAAATGCAATAGCTACACCACATTCTGCCTTGCACATTTATTAAAGCATGTTTCTTTTGCTATTCATGAATACAATTACCATAAACTGGTGTAACATCTATCACAAAGTCAAATCTTGATGTTTTAAAACTTATTTATTCAATTTCATCCATCTGCACAGTGTCATTTGGTGACACTGATGGAGACCTTTGTTACAATGACTTTGGTTGACCAAAGGTAAAATTTACATCTGGAGAAATGTATAACAGGGCACTTGGGAGTAATAGGGAATTAATGAGGTCTCTCTATTATCTCTTCTCTGGCATCTAGCTCATCGACAAAGCATTTCCTTGCTCGTCAAAGAACTGAACTCATTTTTCTTCTGAATGTGTCTTTATACATGTAACCATCAAGTTGCTCAAAAAGCAGGGCAAATTTATTTGATGCAGAAAAACATCCCTTGGCATTGCAATGTTCCTAATTTCTTCACAAGGTTCTGTAGTCTGCCCTAAGTCAACAGATGTGGACCTGAAATCCCTTCATCTCTTATCACATGTGGAACTCTGTGACATTGGACAGCACCTATGGCCTGGCATAGATGGCAAGAAACATTTTGAAACTAGTTACTTGTATTCATTGTTTTATTATCAGAAGCAACTAATTTCATATTATCAACAATTTGACAATGCTAACCAGGGTCCAAGTGACCGTCACTGGATGGTCAACTAATGAAATGATTTACCACTACCAAAGAAGGAAACTGACTGACCAAACGAGAGGGTTTTTGGAATTCCTTTCCTTAAAAGGAAGGGCATACAGAATATTAAAAATATTTTTAATGCAAAATTAGATCGAATCTTGATTACCAAGGGGATGAAACATCATCGGGATATGTAGGAATGTAGATGGAGGTTAAAATCTTAGTGAATAATAGAGCAAGCTTGAGGACTAGTTAACTGGTTGTGAATTCTCAAACTAGGGGCCATAATCTGAGAATTAGAGCCAGACCAATCAGGAGAGACATTAGAAAGCACTTCGACTCACAAAGTGTGGTAGATCTGCAACTGTCTTCCACAAGTGGCAGTGGATGGTGGGTCAATTGTTAAGTTTAGATCTGTAATAGATATTTTTTTGTTGAGCAAAGGTATTAAGGGATATGGGAAAAAAACAGGTATATGGAGTTAGGTCACAGATAAGGCCTGATCTCATTGAATGGCTGACAGGCTTGAGGGGCTGAATGGCCTACTTCTGTTCTTATGCTACTCCAATGGCACAGCAGGCTCAAGGGCTATATGGACAACTCTTGTTGCTAGTTCATATGTTCGTTATAGTCCAGTCACCTTTTGGTCACTGCAATGCCGCATGAGAAATGAAGCTATTGAGAAATTTATACAAGTAATTTTACATTTATACAAGTTTCAGATAACACTGTACACTATCACATTTTGATTCATTAAACAGTAAGCCTTTCATGAAAAGTTAACATTGTAATTTTTCTTGGAGGTGGAAAATTAGCCTTGATATTGCAGATTATCCACCTGTTGAATCTCTTCTATTTTAAACGTCACAAGACTGATACTGTTAAAAATCACATATGTTACAGATGATAGCTGATAGCATTCCTTGTTTGAGAAAAGCAGACCTAATCTATGGAATGCTTTGATAACTCCTAAACAGCAAAGATGCCTGGAAATGTAATCCGACTCACACCAGAAGTCAGGACTTCACAACAACATATTCTTTGTTAAAGAGATTCTTCACTGGTGACGCAAACTAACCACTTAGCACTTAAGGGAAGAATACATGCAATGGAGACCCAGATCTACTGGTCAACAGTCATCTCCTGAGAACGGTCATCTTCCCCTCTCATTCCAATACTATTTAGTGTTTGATCCCCCCGTCTCCCACCCTGACAATGTTTAGCACCCTCAATGTTTAGCTCTCTCTCATTTCCCCACTTCACAAATATTTTTAATTGCTCCCCTCCAACATGGCTTTCCTCACTTTACTGATTCTTCTGACATTGGCCAGATAGGAGCTGGGAAAGGAGTGTACGATGGGATAAGCTGTCTGGAGAGGCTGGGGGGTGAACAGGATGGTTGTTGAAGCACATCTCGAACTATTTTGACATGCCAGCTGATTTACTTCCTCTGGGTTTAATACAGACATGGGAGTTTAATGTGGATAGCTCTAAGTAAATCATGTAGAAAGCCAAGCTGAGTATAGAACAAACAACTAACGACTCCATCATCTGGCCAACCAATCCTACTGCCATCAGAAGCGTTGATCAATCTGGGCTGAGTCAAATCAGAAATTTAAGTTGTTCATGTAAGTATCAAAGCCGATCAGCAATGAAAGCTGATTTAGAGGCTTCTCCCTATATCAGATGTTTTGGGACTTTGTTTCATGTGTAGAATCTCCCAAATCTCTGATCAATAGCACATTAACGTACAAGGGTACCTTAATGGTGTACTAACCATTCAGGGGGTAATCTCCATCCTAGCCACATAACCTGGTGACCTGGCAATTTATCCCAATTCCATTATTATTAGTGAGTCAAACTCCTGGAACACCTTACCTCACAACATTTTGGAAATAGCTTCACAACAGGAATGTCAACTGTTCAAGGTAGAAGGCTCATCACCTGCATCTCGAGAGCATTAAAAGATAGGCAGTAAATGCTAGTCTGACTAGCAATGCCCAACCGTGAAGTAAGTTTTATACATGGGCAAAGATAATTCCCAAATAAACATTCCAGATCCCTCTTGACTCACTTTTGAAATTCTGATCCCTATATTATTTTAAAACTGGAAATGTGTGTGTGTGTGTGTGTGGGGGGGTGGGGGTGGGGGGGGGGGGGGGGGGTGGGGAGAGAGACACATTAATGAAATGTGTTTTCATCTTGACAAATCAGCCATGAGTTTGGGATTTGACAGTTACTGAATGCTTACTGGTCCAAAGCAAATGTATCTTATTTGAATTGAGTGAGATAAGCCAAAATTTGAAAATTTCAATGGTTAATACAAGTACTTTGTGTCTAATTATGTCTTTTTTAAAACAACATTTAAAACTAGCTGTTCGAAAGGAGAGGGAAGAATAAAATAAATATTATATATTATATGCCTTACAATTGAAGGACCACCATGAGAATTGTAATACAACTCTGGGAATGGTCCTGTTGTTCATTCTTGAAATTAAGGAAAGCAAACAGGATGACAATATTGGTGCAGTAGTTTAAGGCACATTCACTACATAGTTTCTCTCTCTCTCTCTCTGTTGAAGATTGACAGTTTTTTGATTAACGTGTAATAATTCTGAACTGTTTTCAACTATATACTCTAACAGAAATGGGTGGGGGTGGGAAATAAGGGATGGAAAAGAAAGCAGTTAGACTCACTGGTTCTCCTGGAAGTGAGAGCCCATTCGCACCCTGAGGGCCAGGAAGACCTTGTGCACCTGGTGGTCCGATATCACCACGTGGACCTGCTGGACCCTGCAAAACAGCAATGAGGAGGTTTCTCGGTGAGCTTTCTGCATGACAAAAGGAAAACAGTATGTAGCTGTGACTGCAGTCATCTGCAGCCGTCATGTAAATCTGGACATTGCTCCAAACCAAATATGCATAAATTTCATCCGAATATTGACTTACACACCCCGATGGCTTTGTTGGTAATTACATCAATCAGCATGTAATTGAACCACTACACAGGGCAAGTTAAATCTCTGCTAACTGACCTGTTATAAGGTGACAAATGCTACAATTACTTATACAGCAAAGCCTGAAAGAAATCAATGAAACAATGTCCCTGTAATCCTGAGAGATGCCGATTGACTGAGTACTGCTATGAGATGTTGTGGTCCACCTGCAAGCTTAGCAAACTCGGCCTCAACTTAACTTATCATCTGGTGTTTGACTCCTACAACACTCTCTCAATACTGTATCAGTACCAGCTTGGATTAAGAGTCTACATTCAACCTACAAGACTGATACTCACTGAATAATAGCTCAGGTGAAAGACATTTCCGCTTAGTAGAGGTGACAATGACGAAGGGGCACAGTCTTAAGATAGGTTTAGAGGGGATGTGAAGAAAACCAATTTTTTTTAAGCCAGAGGGAGGTGTGTATCTGGAATTCCTGTCTCAAAAGGTTGTACAGATGGGGGTCTTAAAGACATTTCAGAGTTATTTCAATGAACACTTGAAATGCCACAGCGTACCAGGTGATGGGCCAAGTGTTGCATAATGGAATTGGAATAGATAGACCGCTTGATGACCAGCATGGATAGAATGGGTCAAAGGGCCTTGGTCTGTGCAGTAAAACTTTATAACTCTATGTCCTAAGGGTGGCAGGAAGGGAGGTATTAACCAGTGATCCCATTTGTGTTGCTGTCTGTTGGTCCATGATGGAAGGTATAATATATATACACGATATCAGTTAAGGGTGAAATTGAGCTGGATTGAGAATAGACCCCATTGAAGAAGAGCCTGATAACACTCCCAGCCATTGCATCATGGGTTTGCTGGCAGCACTAGGCCTGAATAGCAGAATCAATTAACAGAAAGGAAGATACTCACAGGTGGTCCATGTTGACCTCTTTCTCCTCTTGGACCTTTGCTACCACTTTGACCCTGTCAATGGAGAAAAACCACAGAGAAGGCAAAATAAGCACAGCTTGCATTCAATACACATTGATTCCCTCCAACACTGAACGCTCCCCCCCCCCGCCACCCCGCCCCAGGCTTGTAAAATAATCAAGCGGAGAAGGAAATGTCTGAGATTGTCTTGTTTGGATACGTTGGGTGGCTGAGTGAGTTTCATTACACATGGACACAATTAGTAAATTATACACATTCATGCATAAAAAAACCTGGCTCAGCATTTTCCCTTATTTCTACATTAGGTAATTCATAATTGTTCAACACAATCCTTTCATTTTCGTTTCAATTTAAGCTACATGCACAGCGTATTTCTCTCTCTCTCTCTCTCTCTCTCCAAGACCAAGAGCTTTCTTGCTAGCATTTCAAGTACCATCAGTACTGATGCACCCTGCAATGATTACCCTTTTGCCACAATATCTTATTCTCTCTCTCCCTCTCCGTCTTTCCTGTTAGCTCGATGGATTACGTGAACTGCTTTCTAAGCCAGGAAATGAAAATGAATGAGGCATTTCCTTACAGAAGGTCCAGGAGGTCCAGGGGGCCCAATGCTGTCCTGAGCACACGTGCAGGCGTGTGGAAGAGCTGGACACTTTGCTTCGTCTCTCTGAAGTCACAGAAAACACGCGATTTCATCAGATAATGAAGTAAATCATTACAGGAAGAAAACCAATACAAAACAAAGTCATCCTCTATGTATGGCCATTGATGTAAAAAGCTATGAAGCCAAATAGACAGCATTTTAAAAGAAAATCAAATAAAGCAGAGGCATCTTTTATGTGGAAGTCTACTTTGGCATTTAGGAGAAAGTGAGGACTGCATATGCTGGAGATCAGAGCTGAAAATGTGTTGCTGGAAAAGCGCAGCAGGTCAGGCAGCATCCAAGGAGCAGGAGAATTGACGTTTCGGGCATTAGCATCATTCCTGAAGAAGGGCTTATGCCCAAAACGTTGATTCTCCTGCTCCTTGGATGCTGCCTGACCTGCTGCGCTTTTCCAGCAACACATTTTCTACTTTGGCATTTATTCAACTTTAACTGATATTCTGTATTGTTATTTTTATTTGCATGCATCTTTGTTGGGAAGTTAAGGGCTTCTAAGAGCAGTAACAAAAATAGTTTCCTGCCAAATATCAGGTACAATACTTGGCATAGTTTTTTTTTAGATTAGATTACTTACAGTGTGGAAACAGGCCCTTCGGCCCAACAAGTCCACACCGACCTGCCGAAGCGCCACCCACCCATACCCCTACATTTACCCCTTTAACCTAACACTACGGGCAATTTAGCATGGCCAATTCACCTGACCCTGCACATCTTTGTGACTGCGGGAGGAAACCGGAGCACCTGGAGGAAACCCACGCAGACACGGGGAGAATGTGCAAACTCCACACAGTCAGTCGCCTGAGTCGGGAATTGAACCCGGGTCTCTGGCGCTGTGAGGCAGCAGTGCTAACCACTGTGCCACCGTGCCGCCCACCAGTTCCTCAGTCTGTAAATAAAACATGACCATGAAATACCATTTGATGAGTGTTGCCATTCCATGTAAAAATATAGAATCCATCTGTTTCTCCACACCAAGTGATGCTTCCCTGGGACACCAGGATGATACAACCTGCCATCTTTCAAAACCAAAATTTGGTGCAATTTCACTTTGATTCTCAGAAGATTGAAAAATATAGAAATGTATCCATTTATTGCTGAGTTACCCATAACAAATTTGGAAGTGGCAGAATGCAGACAGGTAGATGGATATGTTCCCCGTGTCACTGAATATTACTTGCACCAAAGATATTAGGAGTTTTGCACCAATTTGGAAATGTTCATGATCACCTATTTCTGGTGATAAAGTACAATGAATCTTGTACTAATCATTGGGAAGCTTTCCATTACCTCAGTTATTTTGAGACTAAATTTTACTGAGTGAAGCACAGCAAGTGGAAATAAAGTGCCTTTATGACACCAACTGAATGTGAGTAATCAACCCTACCTCTCCTGTAATGTTAATAAAGTCACAATGACTCAAGTGTGCATTGGATGCGGTTTTGCCAACTCCAGCTGTATGTTATCCTGGAGGTGTCATCACTTGAACTCAAAGTCAGCCCCACCTCTGTCACGCTCCTGAAATTGATCCATCACCCAGGGATACGGCATGCCCACTTAAGTTTGGGAGACTCACTGTTATCCAATTGGGCTGATATTTGGTGTTGATGAAGCAGCCCTTGTTGAGTGCTGCTTCATTAATGAGTGCATTTACTAGGGTTGGCTTATGAGGACAGACTGAGTAGACTGGGATTATATTTATTGGAATTTAGAAGAATGCGGGAGGATCTTATAGAACCATATAAAATTATGAAGTCAATAGATAAGATAGAAGCAGAGAGGATGTTTACACTGGCCGGTGAAACTAGGACAAGAGGGCACAGCCTCAAGATTAGGGGGAGCAGATTTAGGACTGAACTGAGAAGGAACGTCTTCACCCAGAGGGTTGTGAATCTATGGAATTCTCTGCCCAGTGAAGGAGTTGAGGCTTCCTCAGTAAATGCTTTCAAAGCTAAGAAAGATAATTTTTTGAACAGTAAAGGAATTAAGGATTACAATGAGAGGGTGGGGAAGTGAAGCTGAGGCCATGAAAAGATCAGCCATGATCTTATTGAATGGGGGAGCAGGCTCGAGGGACCAGATCGCCTACTCCTGCTCCCAGTTCTTATGTTTTCATTCTGAAAGAATTCTGCAGTGCTTGGAACAAGGGCCAGGGACATCTCATTAGCTATGAATTCCCTGATTGGGGTTTTTAACCTGGCCCAAACAGAGAGCCCTGGCTGACAGATATTAATCAGGAGATTCATAGATTCTCCTCATGCTAGGAGCTGGCTCTGAACTGATTGGTCAGAGCCCATGTACTGTGCATGTGTAAATAAAGGGTTTCTTGTGACAGGATACTGGCTTCTGTGCAGTTATTTCAGAAACACAAAATTGTTTTGCTTTCCCGACACTTTTTTTGCAACAGAAATACCTCCTCAGTTATGAAAAACAGGCACCTCTGACAATTCAAGGAAAACACAAACGGGCCAAAACACTGGCGTCTGTCACCTACTGACAGGTGGATACTTGCCATGGAAGGAAGATCGCAGCATTTGTCTCTCATAACCCAACCTAGGCTGCAGATGATGTCGAAGCTTTGAATTTCAAACTGTAATCAAAAGAGAAAAAAAAACATTGAAGCAAATCAACAGATGTTGTGGCAATTAGCCTGAATGTCCCTTGGTCTTGCCAATGGTCTTCACTCAAACCAATGTGCTCCATTTATTCCTTTCTAATGAAATGTTCATCAACTCGCAAAGCTATACCCTTTGGTTTTCTTCTCTCTCCTGCCTGTACAGATACAGTTGGAACTTTGGAGTGCCTATAGCATCTTCAAGTGTGTTACAGATTTCCAACATCAGTAGCACTTTGTTCTGTATTCCCTTCTGTCTTCAATGCTTTTATTTTGCCTAATGCTTTTTCACTAGCTGATTGGAGTTTTTTGCCCAATGATTTTCATCTCTTGACATTCTTTTATTTTTCCATGCACTGCTGCAATGGCAGTCAGTACAACTATCACTCTAGTCTTTCTTTGTTCCATTGTTTTTAATCTCATTTAAGCCTCACAGTTATTCCAGTTCTGAGCTTGACAAATAGCGTAATTGTCTATAGCAACAACTCAACACTGGGATATGCCCTGCATTACCAGAATTCTCTGTTCCTCACCTTAAATTCTCCAGATATTCCAATTATTGAAAATGGCCCATTAGACCAATTAATATTCAACAAAATGTTTCACTCAATGTTTCTGTTGAATAAATTGTTCATGGATAGGAAAGTTATTTATAATTGCTATTGGACTGCAATGATTTTACCCCAGTTTTGTGCTCTCCTTTTATTCAAACCCATGAGAAGGTGCACCTTAAATACTGGAGCTTGACACAAGCTATTCATTGAGGCAGAAGTATCTGGTCCACAAGAGATTAGATAAAAGGCAGAAAAACACTGGAAACCCGACAGCCAGGTAAACATTTGCAATGATGTCCTCCAACCTTGGAAGGTGGGGAAGTTCCGGGAAACCTATCTGCGTACATTTGCAACTCATCGCAAGCCCAATTCACCAGAATCAGGTTCCCAATATAGTTCATTCCAACTATATTCAGAGACCTAGCTACATGCATCTGGCAAGTTAACCTTTTTCCAGGACCTTGGCGTGAGTTCAGAGCAAGCAATGCACCGTTAAGGTATGTGAATGGTTGAGTTGCAGTGTACGTTTCCCCAAGTGGAGCAAAGGTAGCATAGGGGAGGAGGGTCTGTTGGGAAAGGAGAAGAACTGACCCAGGAAGCATTGGGGTCATGTCTTCTCTTTGCTGACAGGATGCCCAATCACCCCATGATGTGTGAGTGGGTTGTCAACATTCTGCATGCCCTATTGCAAGACTTGCCAGGATCCTCATGTGTGCATGAGTATAATAGGCTAAGGATCGTGAGATTGCACATGAACATGCACTCTGCTCCTGGTTTGGAGTTTCACTCGCTTCTGCACCCATCTCCAACCTGATGCTCCAAGCCTGAAAATTATGCCCAAAGTCTATTCGCAAAGTTACATCTTTAAATGGAGCACAGACCATTGGCCTACAATTGTGGATGAGGCCTTGATCAGAATCAAATTCAGCATTGTAAAACACTATCCCATAAAATGGGAACCCATTCCTCTATACCCATGATACCAGAGATTGGCGGACAAATGGTGCATTTTCTTTTTACCCAAAAAGGATCAATGATAAATGCCTTCAGACCCTTGGTCTCACACAAGGTAACAAACATGCTCCTGCACCATCTTTTATACATTAGAGAAATTTGTTTTTCTGATGGTTATATGGACAAAAGGCACAATATAGCTGTGTTTGCTCACTAAAACATTTAAAACTAGAAATGTTCTCCTCCCACAGGCAGTTCTTGATTTCATCTCTGGCACACTGTTGAGCTATTGGAACAGAGGAGAATTAACAGATTGGAGAAGGACTGAACTGAAACTTCCAGGATTGATGATTCTAAATATAAAAGCAATGGGGGGCATATATAGTCACACATGGTTGTCGCTGGTATTGACCCACACTCACCCAGTTCTGGTAGAACCCCCATTTGGGTGTTTAACACTTAAGCTTTTGAGAAAAGGGCTAACTTAACCAAAAATAATTTCAGTTTCTTGATCAAAGTTTGTGAGAAGATTTGTAGCTCGGGTGCTCGTTGTTGTGGTTCTGTTCACCGAGCTGGGAATTTGCGTTGCAGACGTTTCGTCCCCTGTCTAGGTGACATCCTCAGTGCTTGGGAACCTCCTGTGAAGCGCTTCTGTGATGTTTCCTCCGGCATTTATAGTGGTTTGGCTCTGCCGCTTCCGGTTGTCAGTTCCAGCTGTCCGTTGCAGTAGTCAGTATATTGGGTCCAGTTCAATGTGCTTATTGATTTGAATCTGTGGATGAGTGCCATGCCTCTAGGAATTCCCTGGCTGTTCTCTGTTTGGCTTGTCCTATAATAGTAGTGTTGTCCCAGTCGAATTCATGTTGCTTGTCATCTGCGTGTTTCATAATCAGTTTCTTGATTATGTGACATAACTGTACCATTCAGAAAAAATAGCTAATAAATGTTGATGTCAGTTAACAGCTTGGCATATACTCATGCCAACTAGTTGGGTATCAAATGCTCTGAACAATCAAAGATCTGCAAGGGAGGCAAAGAAGTATCGAAAAGGTTAGCACCTTTAACTCAATGAAATTGTTGTCACTTACTGGAGCCGACCTGCCCTTTGGCCCTCTAGTTTTTGCCAGCTTTCCAAGAATTTCGTATCCGTCGGTGGTAATGTTACCGGGCGGATTTGCCGTCTTCTCTTCAACCTCTTCACAGTCCACAATCAGTTTGACAGTGTTCTGATTCACCATGAGATGAACCTGCAAAGGGGACATTGGAAACATGAGAGTGAAATTCACATTCCACAGAATGATGTACATCTTTTTTGTATTCACTAAATGCAAGGATTCATTAAACACAGCGTGACCCCAGTTTCGCGTCTCCTTAGTAAACTTGGTGGCCTTACTTTCAGCTGCCTGAACATTAAACCTTGGAATCTCATACTTAAACCTGTTCTCCTTCCCGTCTTTGTAAGAATTTTTGAAATCTGCATCTTTGACTAAGGTTTTGGGCTGTGTGATCAAATATCTCCTCACATAGTTTGGGGTCACAGTGTGAGTAGGTATGACTAACTGGGATGGTTTGCTAGTTTAAAGCATTATTTCAATGCAAGTTGTCTCTTTACCTGCCTCCTGTAACATCTGAAACAAACAAGTTTAAAGTAATAAACTGTCCCAATGAATTGTTTTACTTTATCAAACGAGTATGAAGAATACATTTTTGCTTCATTATGTATTCATTTTCACTGGATTGCTTTACCGAGATCCCTAGCTGTGATATATTGTGAGGACTGCAGATGTTGGAGATCACAGGCGAGAGTGTGTTGCTGGAAAAGCCCAGCCAGTCAGGCAGCATCTAAGGAGCAGGAGAATCGATGTTTTGGGCTTAAGCCCTTCATCAGGATTGAGGCTTGTGGGCCGGGGCTGAGAGAGGCTTGTGGGTCGGGGCTGAGAGATTTATCTCTCACCCCCAATCCACAAGCCTCATTCCTGATGAAGGGCTTGTGCCCAAAATGTCGATTTTCCTGCTCCTCAGATGCTGCCTGACCTGCTGTGATTTTCCAGCAACACACTCTCGACTGTGATATATTTACTGCAAGCATGCCTTACTTCTTTTACCATTTATTCATGGAGTCTAGGACATTGCTGGCTGGGCCTACATTTACTGCCCATCTTGAAATGCCCTTGAGAAAGTGGTGGTGAACTGTCATCTTGAAGTGCTATAGTCCATTTTGCATAGACCTACAATGCTGCTAGGGAAGAAGTCTGAAGATATTGACTCAGCGACACTTAAGGTGTCTTGAAGTATACTTGCATATAATGACTCAACAACTGATTTGTCAGGGGTTTAGAATGTTTTCTCAGCATTGAATCTGTTAGCAGAAGAAAATGACATTTCCAGAATTACTTCTGCACACTGATGTTAGTTTATCTTTTTTTTGGTATTTTGTTTTCAAGTGTCTGTCCCTCAATTTCATCCTGAGCATACATTCTGTGCTTCCTATTGTTGCGACCAAGGCTGCAGTTAGTGAACTGTCTCTCTAAACTACATCACATAAAAATACTTTTCCAGTTACCACGGTGACAATATCTGATTGGAACAGAAGACTATAAACATAATAATTGATAATAATATCAAAGCAAAATTATTCAATGAAGATGCAATAATTGGTTAGCACACACAGTCAGAAATATAAATACTTCGCCCTATAAATATGCACTTTGAGAGGTAAGATAAAACTCTCTGCAGAGATCAGTTTTCCACAAAAAAAAAAATCACTTTGGCCATAATGGCTTATTCTTAAAGTATTGGATACTTTCCAGTCTGTTGCACTGATATTCTGGACAATGCTAAACATGAACCATTGTCTCTGAAGGCTTGCAGGCACAGCTTATTCAGGAAATACAATCTTGAAATATTCTTTTCAATCACTTTTTCAAAAGAACAATTAAATTTCACCCTGAACTGACATATAAGGTTTCTTTAAAGAAAGGAGAGATAATGAGCTGGGCAGCTTGTTCATAGTAAGCTTTCTACCAACTCAGTTTGTCCTTAACTAGCTTCTATCTAGCTCAGCTTGTTCTTAGCAGGCTTTCGTCCATCAATACCAGATAAAACAAGAACTTCTCCAAGCCAATTAGTATTCAAAAGCAGTCTGAGTAAGGTCTATGGAAAAGAACACAGTTATTACCAGTCATTTGATTCCCTCGTCTGGAAACAAGCCCTTCAGCCCAACAAGTCCACACCGACCCTTCGAAGAGTAACCCACCCAGACCCATTTCCCTCTGACTAATGCACCTAACACTATGGGCAATTTAGCATGGCCAATTGACCTGACCTGCACATCTTTGGACTGTGGGAGGAAACCGGAGCACCCGGAGGAAACCCACGCAGACACGGGGAGAACGTGCAAACTCCACACAGACAGTCGCCCAAGGCTGGAATCAAACATGGGACCCTGGTGCTGTGAGGCAGTAATACTAAGCACTGAGCTACCGTGCCACCCGGTGATTTTTAGGAAGCCTTGTTTCAAAAGTTCTCTAATGTCCCGACAGAACGGTGGGCGGCACGGTGGCACAGTGATTAGCACTGCTGCCTCACAGCGCCAGAGACCCGGGTTCAATTCCCGCCTCAGGCGACTGACTGTGTGGAGTTTGCACATTCTCCCCGTGTCTGCGTGGGTTTCCTCCGGGTGCTCCGGTTTCCTCCCACAGTCCAAAGATGTGCAGGTCAGGTGAATTGGCCATGCTAAATTGCCCGTAGTGTTAGGTAAGAGGTAAATGTAGGGGTATGGGTGGGTTGTGCTTTGGCGGGGCGGTGTGGACTTGTTGGGCCGAAGGGCCTGTTTCCACACTGTAAGTAATCTAATCTAAGAACTTCCAATTACCTCTTTTGAACAAACCACTTCAGGTATGTTCACAAAACTTGAAATAAATTCATTTTTAATGCAATCTGTCAAAGTCCCCCAAGCTATATTAAATGTAAAATGTCTGTAATGCTGCAACAAATTTTAATTTTGCAGAAGAAGCCTAGAATATATTTTACGATAAATATTTGTTTTAGAAAATGTTATGTGTAGAAACATTGAAGGATGAAGGCATGATGGAGGTAGCTTTCTACACAAGACTGTATCGATACATCATTTCCAAGATGAGTCAGATTAGACTCAAAATGTTAACTTTGTTTCTCTCTTCATAGAAGTTACCAGAATTGCTGAGTTTCTCCAGCACTTCCTGTTTAATTTTATTGAGGACCGATCACTTATTTTTACACATAGCATAAGAAATAGATGTTCTTTCTGGTTGTATCGATTGAAATACCAGCACGTCTTATGAAAGACAAACCTGGATGAACCAAACTTTTCAAAGCTCAAGACGGAAAAAGGTGAAACAGCTGATGGAGATGATGAGTTCCACAGCTAGTTCTGAGCATTTGATGAATGAATCAGGAAACTGTATGATGAATTACATTTCACCCCATGAAATAGGTAGTGTTCTCTAAGAGTACATTACACAATTTCACAAAAGTGATCACAGAAGCGCTTCACAGGAGGGTCCCAAGCACTGAGGATGTCACCTAGACAGGGGACAAAACGTCTGCAACACAAATTCCCAGCTCAGCGAACAGAACCACAACAATGAGCACCCGAACTACAAATCTTCTCATAAACTTTGAACGAAAGTGATATCAGGGTTCAGGAATAAAATTCTAAGGTTACATAACCATTGGGTTGTACTCCCATAATTTCAGAAATCAGTAAGTGGGGGTGGAGGGGGTGGGTAGTTCAGATTTATTAAATTACAAGGGGCTTTTATCTATTAAGTAAATGAAAACTCATTTCCTCTGGTGAGGGCATCCAGAATAAATGGGACTCAATCACAAAAATCAAGAGTGAAAAGCACGCTTTGATCCAACGGAGGTTGTGAAAATCTGGAACTCTCTCCAAAAGACTATGATTGATGAGTCAAATTATATTTCCCAAGACTGAGATCAAGAATTTGTATGAGATAAAGATATTAAGGCTATGAGGGAAAGCACATACATCAATGGATTTTATGCAATGATAAACAATGATCACATTAAAAAGTAGAATAGGCTTTATGGGTAAAATTGCCTACTCCTGTTCTTATGATAAATGGTTGGGATGGATGGTGACAAGTTGGAGTTGAAGATCATCTCAATGGTAATTTTATCTTGCAGTATATCCAGGACTGCAGCAAAAAATAGTCAACCATTCATAAGGACATTGTGCAAATCTTGGACAGTCTCAAATCATAGGTATCATTCAAGGAAAAAGAACAATTTTCTTTTCTTGATAAGAAAATCTAAGTTTCGTGACGCATCTGGCAGTGGAAGGGACATGGGAAATTTTATCTCAGAAAAGGAGTTAATGAGATTGTTTTGATGATAGTAAGATGTTGATAGAATAAGAAGGAATATCAGCAAAGAAAAGAGGTCTCTTGTCAGCCTTGCAACCAACGTAAAAGAACCTGGCCTTTGCAGAATTGAAAGAGATAGGTTTTCATTGTGTTCAAAAATGTGAGGTCAATCAGAAATGCTTTAATTTTAAGACAATAAGGCTATGCATCAAGGTTCTAAAAATGCTGATGAAGTAGAGTTAGAAAGAGGAATCGAGAAGGTAATTTCAATATGGAACAGACTGAATGGAAGAGAACAGAAAACTGAATGATTTAAAAGCAAAGGGTTTTAAATCATTCCATTGGATTACACCACATGGAAGGTCAGACAGAGTGCACTTCCACAGCACTTTTGATTTACAGGAAACAGCAAGGCATTCCATGTGATAGAAGGAAGCAAAGATTGGACATCAAGCATAAGAAGGGGTGGAAAAGGCCGCGTGTGTTACGGTGAGAAACCAAATGTATCATTGATGGGATAAGGAAGAGATATTTACCACAATCATAGTCAAAGCACATGTCACTCTTGATCTTGATAAATATTGTTGAAAGGCTTGAAACCTGATCAGAATGTGAAGGGAGGTCATAACTAGCTTGTACAGGCTCAGATTCAAAACCTGACAAAGACCGCATTCAACACTTGATGACATGTCAATGAATATGTTTCATCAAAATGACTGATGGAGACATGGAAATGCAAATGTCAGTCTCTGTTTGGATGAGAATAATGGCAGAATCCAGCATAGTTTCTAAATTACATCTACTGTTTTTTTAAAATAAAATGAAGTGAGTATTATAGAAAGTGCTTTTGTTACACTTTCCTTCCCTTTTAAAGAGGATGATTACTCAAGTTTGTCTGGCTTGGAGCCTTTTAATCAACGTTCAAATCTAAGCCTGGCTGTGATGTTGACCTCTGGGACTCAGGGTTGTGTCATTTCTTGTGGCTCCAGTACAGACATGAAAGGAGACTTTAACTTTTGGGACTATGCACATAAAAAAGTTTTACTTAGAACCAGAAAAACAATCCACAAGGATTGATCTTGCTTATGTAAGGATTCAGCACCCATCTTTCAAATCCGACACTTATCTTTGACTGATACCCGCCTTTAAAATGATCTTGATTGTAATTTTTCAGTCTGTTTTATTTTTAACTGCCCTCTCCCCAGTCAATCTCCAGGTCAGTGCAATCCCATCATGTTTTCTGCGTGTTTATTTTTGCTTAGTTAAACTTCACAGTCTTGGCTGATTTTAGCAAGGTTCATGTCACACAGATCTGATAAACATTTTACAGCTGTTGAGCCGTTCATCTACAATGCCAGTACGAAAACAATCCTTTGCTTAACTTTGGTTCAACAATGTACTTGCTGTGCTAGGTCTCATAAAAGTCATAGAGCGCAGAAACAGACCCTTCCGTCCAACCAGTCCTCATCAACCATTATCCCAAACAAAACTAGTCCCACCTGTCTGCTCCTGGCCCACATCCCTCCAAACCCACCCTACTCACGTACTCATCCAAATGTCTTTTAAACATTGCCACGTACCCACGTCCACTACTTCCTCAGGAAGTTCATTCCACACGCAAACCGCCCTCTGTATAAAAAGTTGCCCCTCAATTTGTCTATTTTAAATCTTTTGCCTTTCACCTTAAAATTGTACCTCCTCATCTTGAAATTCCCCATTCTAGTGAAAAGACAACTACCATTAACTTTATTTATACCTCACATTATTTTATAAACTTCTACCAGGTCACCTCTCAACCTCCTACACTCCAGTGAAAAAAGTCCCAGCCTATCCAGCCTTTCTTTATAACTCAAACCTTCCATACCCAGCAACATCCAGGCAAATCTCTTCTGAGCTCTGTCCAGCTTAATATCCTTTCTATTGATTAAAGTTTTTCTTAAAAACAAGTCAAAAGTTTCAGAACTGCAGCAGTTCCTATATTCCACTAGATCCCTGAGTGCTCACATCAGTGTCCAAATGGAACTGAAATTCACTCAATTCTCAGGTGTCAGGATCACTAACCCTTGCTTTATTATACATAATCCAAGTTTCCTCAGAGTTCTTTGATGTTGTTTAAGAGAATGTTGCAGAGTTAAAAAAAATACTTATTCGACTTCAAGGAATCACTCGACTGAGTTTTGAGACTAAAAGCTGTCTATTTCATTATATTATTCAAAAGAGGACAAATTCCCAAAGCATTTCACAGCCAAATAAGTTACTTTGTCATTTGCACCAATAGGAGAGAAATCAGGCCAAGTGTTTACTATACAGGTGATTTTTCTATTGGCTGTTTTGTGGACCCTGCCAAAGCCAATTTTCATCCTAAACCTCTTCTTGGGATTTTCGAGAAAGAGATATTGCCTAAAAAACCAAGATAATTCATTATTCTTCTTCAAAAGAAAATCTACATGTCCCTCTAGCTTATCTCTAGGTTTTAAGTACAGCTGAAAAACACTGGGCTGAATTGTACTGGTTGGGGGACTGGCCCAGTTAGCTGGAAATATGTGTCACTGTCACATGCGCGGATGGTGAGCCTTCCACTCAACATTAACGTGCCAGCTGTCTGGGTGACTGGGACCAGTGCTGCCATCTGGTCCAGGGGCTGCAGCCCATTCACAGACCTGCTAGCCCAGTTGGAAAAGCCGAGCCTGGGCCACCACTGTGGGAAGCCAGGGGCCTACAGGAGGAGAGGAAATGTCTGAAATGATAGGTCCTGGTGGTCCTTCCGGGACACTGATGGAGCTGTGGCTGCTGCCTCATCTACTACCAACCCCCTTTTTGATATAACGTCCCTCTCTCCGTCACTAGAAAGCTGCCTCCATTTATCTGGCACCCTCCCTATGAGGTAAGGAGGTGATCTTTCATCGGCAAAATACCAAAATAGTGCCAAAATGGCCCTTAATCGGGCCCTAACGTCTGCACACTACCTTTCGAATAGGCTCCCTGAATCTGATCCCTCTTTCTATAAAATTCCCCAATAATAGAGCATAGAGAGGGAACATCCTTCATTCCCATTGGTGGGGGGGCAGGCAAACTTCTGCTTAACATCTTTTATTGTGCATTACCAATTCCATGACACTACGTTACAGTATCAGCCTGGTGGGCTACGTGACAAAGGCTTTAGAATGGCATTTCTACACATAGCTTTCAGAATCAGAAGAGCTTTCTCATAGCTCAGGCTACAACTAATCGCCAGAGTCTTTGTTCTCTGTCTTGAGTGGTTTGTTAATGGAACCCAAGCAAGTTGGCCAGGCAGAAACTAAAGGGCAGAGTTTGGATAGGATAAACGGACAAAGTCTTTTGTGAGGGAGTCTAGAACTAGAGGGCATAGGTTAAGGGTGAGAGGAGAAAGATATAAAAGAGACCTAAGGGGCAACACTTTCACGCAGAGGGTGGTGCGTGTATGGAATGAGCTGCTAGAGGTTGTGGTAGAGGCTGGTACAATTGCATTATTTAAAAGGCATCTGGATGGGTATACGAATAGGAAGGGTTTGGAGGGATATGGGCCATGTGCTGGCAAATAGGACAAGGGATATCTGGTCAGCATGGACGAGTTGGATTGAAGGTTCTGTTTCTGTGCTGTACATCTCTATGACTCTATGACTGCTCCAAACTAACAGTACTCTCTTCCAGTTCTTCTCCCTTTGGATATGTTCTACTCAACCTGTAACGAGATGTTATTAAACACCTCTAGAGCACATGGGACTTGAGCCCTAGGCCTCTTGGCTCAGAGGGAGGGACACTACATCTGCATCACAAAAATCCCCTGCTCAACCAGTTCAGACATAACACACCTCTGAAACAGGTAGGATGTGAACCCAAGATTTCCAGCTCTGAGGTCTGGACAATACCACTGTGCCTCAAGAGCCCCTAGATATCTAGACAAAATACTTTCTAATCAGCCTGTAGAGAGATGTTATTACACTGGAGCAGTTAGGACTTGAAACTGGGCCTCCTGGGTCAGAGGTAAGGACACTATCACTGCATCAAAAAATCCTTAGCCATCTAGACGATTTCTTTTTAATCAACTTGCCCAGGCATGTTATGACACACCTCTGGAATAAGTAAGATTTGAACCTGAGACTCCTAGTCCAAACATAGGGACACTACGACTGCACACAAAAGAGCCTAGACAGCTGAACAACAATAAACCATTTAACAACCATCAATTGGTTCCCTTCTGACCTTAATTACTTGTTAAATTAACATGTTCACCTGCTACATCTCAAACACTGCTCCACCTCCTTCAACCCACAAGTCAGGAGTGTCAGTTTGAAAACTGGTTTCTTTTGTTTCCTACGTTATGACATTACTTCAAAAATACTTAATTGATTCTAACATCCTTTATGAAACCTTGAGGTGGTGAAACGCACTATCATGACTGGAAAACTCTTGTGCTGAACTGTATTATGAAAATAGAAGTGGACTAATGGCTTTGGTCTGGGGCAGGAGCCCGGAACCCTCTATTTTCATAACTGCAACTGAATATTTTTCCACCAGCCCTTCCACATATGTTTGCAGATTTGCATCAATGAGAGTTAGAAGTGATTCCAAAAACATCATAACTCTTCAAGCATAAAGCCACTGTGTCTGCAATCCCTAAAGAAAACATTTATCACGTTTACCACTACAACTCTTATTTCCCCGTGGAGCTTTTTGCATTGGTTACATGGAAGGCTGTGGAATGCAATTAGTGAAATTATCAACCATTCTTCAAACAAATCTCTCATGATGTACACCATTGAAGGCTTGTTGGGTAAATGCAAAGCTTCATAGATCTAAACCAATGAGGGCTAAACGAAAAACAGAAACTGGCATTGCTGCCAAGATACTTATTCAAATTTGTTTTATATAGAAAGAGGGGCAAGAGTAGGTACTTGGGGTGGCACTGTGGCTCAATGGTTAGCACTGCTGCCTCACAGCGCCAGGGACCTGGGTTCAATTCCGACCTTGGGCGACTGTCTGCGTGGAGTTTGCACATTATCCCCCAGTCTGCCTGGGTTTCCTTCGGATGCTCCAGTTTCCTCCCATAATCCAAAGATGTGCAGGTTAGGGTGGATTGGCCATGTTCAATTGCCCATAGTTACCGGGGATGTGCAGGTTAGGGTGGATTAGCTGTCGTGGGGGGGCTTCAGGGATGGGGTGAGTCTGGGTGGGATGTTCTTTGGAGAATGGGGTGGACTTGTTGGGCTGAATGGCCTGTTTCCACACTGTAGGGTTTCTATAAACTCTTGGACTTGGCCCTTCGAGCCTCATGCACCATTCAATATGATCATGGCTGATTATTCAACTCAGTATCCTCTTTCTGCTTCTCCCCACAGCCTTTGATCCCTTTAGCCTTCAGAAATATATCTAACTCCTTCTTGAAAATGTTCAATGTTTTGGCCTCAACCTTTCTCTGTGGCAGAAAATTCCACAGACTCCCACCCTCTGAATGAATGAATTTCTCTTCATCTCAGTTTTAAATGTTTCACCCTATATTGTTAGACTGTGACCCCTGGTTCTGGACTCCCTGGTTGTAGGGAACACCCTTCCTGTGTTTACCTTGTCTGGTCATGTTAGAATTTTATGAGATGTCTATGAGATATCTCCTCATTCTTCTAAACTCCAGTGAACTGATCCAATCTGTCCTTGTACGTCAATCATGATATTCCCGGAATTAGTCTGGCTACTTATGAGACATAAAAACTGAAAGAACTGTGGGTGCAGTAAATCAGAAATGGACAGAGCTACCATCAGTTCTGAAGAAGGGTCATTGGACCCGAAACGATAATTCTGATTTCTCTTCACAGATGCTGCCAGACCTGCTGAGCTTTTCCAGTAACTTCTGTACTTATGAGATATATGTGTCAAGAGTGTGATCCTGGAAAAGCACAGCAGGTCAGGCAGCATCCAAGGAGGAAGAGAATCGACGTTTTGGGTATAAGCTCTTTGTATGTAACCTAGGCAATACCCGTAACTAATTGAACTTGAGAAGGTGATGGTGAATTGCCAACTTGAACCACTCTAGCCTGTTTGTGGACGTAGGTTTGCTTGCTGAGCTGGAAGGTTCATTTTCAAACTGGAAGGTGCATCTATAGTATATGTACATATATACTGAAGATCCAGTTGCAGGTCTATCCTATTTCAGCTGAATGCAATAAAGTCCTCTCATTAGCTCAGTGCATCGGATTGGAGGGAAACATTAAACAAAAAAACTTATCAGGATTCCTCCTATAGAGTAGTGCCAAGGGATGGTGAACTTACATCAAGTTAAGTGATTCCAGTCAAATTGCTAAGAATAGCATTACAATCTGTGTCAGTGCCCAAAGCGGGGGAAAAGGAAGATTATAGAGTAAATCAGCCACATTCCCCATTTCTGATCATGGCATAAAGACACCCTTCTAGTAACAGACGAAATCAGGAATGGTCTTGGCTGTAAACTCTCCAAGTTTAACATGGCCTCGGATAACACTAACAATCCCTGTTGAGAGATGACAAATGGCCACTTGGATGAAATCCCGGGAGCAGCTGTTGTGTCCATGAAACTGAACCTCTGTCAGAGTTACTGCTTTCACAAGGAAAGGAGATATACCGGGAAGTATCTAAAAATGATAAATTCCACCATTTGGTTATTTTCAGCGATTCCTCTCTCAATAGTTTCCTTACAGGCTCATAGGGTAGGAGATGTTGACTCTGTTCCAAGTCCAGCTACTATAATTGACATTGACGAAGTGCAAGAATTCTGCATCACAGTGACTATCTGCTACTCTGAGACCAGCTGTTTACACTCAACAAGATTATACAAAACTCAAAGACATGAGTTATGAATCTGAAGGTACGTGTTCTTGATGGACATACCACAGAAACATTTTGAGTTTTTAAGGAGAAAGCTGAAATGTTATTTCTTTTGAGGAAGACCCATTCCAAACAAATAGATACACTTTGGAACAGGCTGGGGCTGTTTTCCCTGGAGCGTTGGAGGATGAGGCGTGACCTTATAGAGGTTTACAAAATTATGAGGGGCATGGATAGGGTAAATAGGCAAAGTCTTTTTCCTGGGGTCGGGGAGTCCAGAACTATAGGGCATAGGTTTAGGGTGAGAGGGGAAAGATATAAAAGAGACCTAAAGGGCAACTTTTTCACGCAGAGGGTGGTATGTGTATGGAATGAGCTGCCAGAGGAAGTGGTAGAGGCTGGTACAATTGCAACATTTAAGTGGCATTTGGATGGGTATATGAATAGAAAGCGTTTGGAGGGATATGGGCCAGGTGCTGGCAGGTGGGACCAAATTGGGTTGGAATATCTGGTCGGCATGGATGGGTAGGACCGAAGGGTCTGTTTCCATGCTATATATATCTCTAGAACTAGAGGGCGTGGCTTTAGGTTGAGAGGAGAAAGATATAAAAGAGACCTAAGGGGCAACTTTTTCACACAGAAGATGGTGCGTGTATGGAATGAGCTGCCAGAGGAAGTAGTGGAGGCTGGTACAACTGCATTATTTAAAAGGCATCTTGATGGGTATATGAATAGGAAGGGTTTAGAGGGACATGGGCCATGTGCTGGCAAATGGGACAAGATTAAGTTGGCATTGACGAGTTGGACTGAAGGGTCTGTTTCTGTGCTGTACATCGCTATGACTCTGTGATTCTAATACCAGTACATGGTCAGTGATGTAAAAGTCATTACACAGAATAACACCAGTAAACCTACTCTTCTTTCAATAATCATATTGTAAATAGAGTTAATTTAGTAATGCCCACCCTCTGATATGGACTGTGATTTGTTTTATTCATTCATAGGATGAGGGCATTGCTGTCCATCACTGATTGTTAAGGGTCGGTTAAGTGTCAACCACATTGCTGTGGGTCTGGTGTCAGATGTCGGCCAGACTAGGTAACAATGGCAGTTTCCTTCCATTAATGAACCACGTAGGTTTTCCTGGTAATCAGCAATGGATTCTTGGTCATCATTATACACTTAATTCCAGATTTTTATTGAATTCAAATTCCACATTCTTTGTGACAGGATTTAAAGTTGGGTCCCCAGAACATGAGAGCCATAGAGTCATGCCATACAGCAGGGAAACACACCCTTTGGTGCAACTCATCTGTGCCTTCCAGATATCCTAATCTGACCTAGTCCCACTTGGTCAAAGTCCATAAATTGCGGATACAATGGCCCCTGTACCAGAAACAGGAACAGAGGCAGTATTAAGGATTCTGTTGACCGACTCAACCAAGGAAATGTAGGAACAATCCAGATCTGCAGCCAACTGGCACAGTTCCACTGAAGATAGAGCAGACACTGGTCCACCAATGCGGATATTAACTTTCTCTTAAATTCTTGCAAAGCAGCACTCCATTGCCCTTTCCCTCAGCCCTCTTATTACTGTGCTGAGACAAACTGTGCTGAAATAAGCAGCCAACTCATGTAAGATACTGCTTTTTTTTCAATTGCACAGCAGAAAGATTCAGTGTGTGTAGCCCTTCCTGAAGGATTGCATGCTGCACATCCTGACAAGACCATGATTATTGTGGCTTTGCTTGTTTTAGTCAGCATGCCCATGTTTGGCTCATTTGCGCATTCAGCAAATTTGCTAAATCCTGTTTTAATTCACGGTCATTATCCAAAATATAAGGTTACCACCAAAGCAAGGGATGCATTATGAACTTTAATTCACCACAGACAGGATGAGTTCACCCTTACTTATTACAAAACTCATGGCAACTACCACAGCTTCCATGGCTTGATAAATATTTACTGTCTTAGATGTCACCCTCAATCTTCTTCATTCTGTTTCTCAAGACGCACAGCTCCCTGAAGGAAATAAGCTGGTCAAAGAAAAGTGAGCTTCTCGTCCAAGTGTGTAGTGAACTTAAAAGAACTTTGCATTTCAAAAGTCGCTAACTTTCCATCTATATAGCATCCAGCTATTTTCCCTGGAGCGGCGGCGGATGAGGGGTGACCTTATAGAAGTTTATAAAAATCATGAGGGCCATGGATAGCGTGACTATTCAAGGTCTTTTCCCCAGGGCAGAGGAGTCTAAAACTAGAGGGCATAGGTTTAAGGTGAGAAGGGAATGATTTAAGAGGGACCTAAGGGGCAACCTTTTCATGCAGAGGGTGGATGGAATGAACTGCCAGAGGAAGTAGTGGAGGCCGGTACAATTACAAAATTTAAAAAGTTTCTGGATGGGCATATGAATAGGAAAGGATATGGAATTATGGAACAAATGCTAGCAAGTGGGACTAGCTTAATTTAAGATATTCGGTTAGTATGAACAAGTTGGACCCTAGGGTCTCATGTTTCCATGCTGTACATCTCCATGACTCTATGATGCTTTCAAAATCCCAGAATGCCCCAAACACGTTATAATCAGCTTCCTGCATTGCCCTAGACATTACTTTCCACTATAAGAACACTTAGCAGGCAATTTGTCATATCAAGAACCCACTCACAGTGCAGAAATAATAACTGATCACTTAGTTTAGGTGAGACTCAGCAGGTCTGCAAAGAGAGAAACAGAGTTAAGGTTTCAAATCCAATGACTCTTCTTCAGAACCACTGGACTCAAAATGCGTACTTTGCATTCTCTCCACAGATGGTGCCAAACCTGTTGAGTTTCTCCAGCACTTTGTGGTTTGTTTTGTCAGTATCTACATTTCTTTTTGTTTCACTTGCTTTAGGTTTGGTTAATGGATCATTATTGGAATCCAGGAAAAAAACAGATCCCTTCTTCTTCAAACAGAGGTCAGACCTTATGATATATTCTCAGTAAGCAAGTCAGTGCCTTGGTTTAATGATATAGCCAGAAATCGGTATCTCCGAAAGTGCTGTCTCTGTGCTGCATTGAAAGCATTAGATTATCTCAGTCAGTCTCTGGATTGGAACCTGAACCTATAACCCTCTAACTCAAAAAAAAGAGAGGTCTCAATGAATCATTGTGGACACACAGTTAAACAGTAGCCAGGAGTTAAGCATGTAGTGAATATGGATATTGTCAGGTGTTATACAATAATATATCCCTTTCTGAAACTATTCACTTAACTCCATTTGCTTTGAATTAGCTCCTGGCATTCTGTTGTTCTACAATGAGAACCATTATTGGATCCATGCTTTGCAAACATTCTTATCTTTTATACTACAGAGGCAACAGACATGCAGCTCGATAGATAAGGTTCCCAGTTGGGAAGATGAAGCTAAAAGGAAAAAACTCTGTAACTTAATATTGTTCAAAAGAACTCACAGATTGATGAAAATATTCACCACTAGACCGCAGAAATCAAACCTATCCAACTGCAAGCTAAGTTGAGATAGAGAAATCCCAATCTCCATTTCCCCAAATCAGATGGCCATCCATCAACCCAAAGGCCTTTTCAGCACGTCGTCAAACTATTCCAAGAATCTGACCTTGAGTAGCCTTTTTGGGTAACCCATCCCAGCTGTTGATCTGCCATTATGTGAAGGGGGATACGACGTTGTCTGTCTTAAACTTATAACCACGGAATGGCTGGGAGTCGGCTTGGTTCTGGAATGTAGCCGCACTAACACTAGTTAGTGTGAACTAACACTGCTTTATCACCACAAAGACTGCACAAAAACTCACTGGCTCACTATCCCAATGGCATCCCATTATTAACACAACCGCACTTCAAAATGATCTCAGTTCTCCTTGGGAACGTGAGCAGAATATAAACACAACAACTATGTTGCATATCCCACTTATTTTGAAAGCGTCGCCAAGTTTCAGTCAAAAGAAAATGGAAACCGCATCAATATTTTCCTTTTACAGGGCTCTATTTACTCAAGTTTCAAGTTATGAAAGAGAAAAGAAAGTATGGAATCTGTCTCCGACTGACTCTGATGATGTAATTAAAAGCGATGAAGCCCAGTAGACTCTGAAAATCTACACTTTTTCTTCCTTTTTTCTCTTTAGGATTTTCCACGTCCACTTTCCCTTCACTCCAGCCGGATGAATTACAACTTTTTATTTGGTTCAGTAAGTGTGGAACAAATGAGATTTAGAACCAAGATAAAATTGCCACGAGTGCTTTTGAAGAAAAGTACAAGATTGTGTCTTGGCCTTCTGGCATTGAAAGTTAAAGGGGGATCTAAAGAAGTTACGACTCCATCAAATATTGCCAGATAATTAAAAAGACCACAAGGTGCCAGAGCAGAAGTAGGCCATTCAGCCCATCAAGTTGATAGTCACAGATGAGGTGCCGGAAGACTGAAGGTTGGCTGACATGGTGCCACTATTTAAGAAAGGTGTAACAAAAAGCCAGGGAACTATAGACCAGCGAGTCTGACATTGGTGGTGGGCAAGTTGTTGGAGGGAATACTGAGGGACGGGAATTACATGTATTCAGAAAGGCAAGGACTTATTATGGATAGTCAACATGTGTGGGATATCATGTCTCACGAACTTGAGTGAGTTTTTTGAAGAAGTAATAAGAGGATTGATGAAGGTAGAGCCTCTATATGGACTTCAGTAAGGCATTTGACTAGGTTCCCCATGGGAGACTGGATGGCAAGATTGGATCTCATGAATACAGAGAGAACCAGGAGAACAGGCTCAAAGGTAGAAAACAGAGGGTGGTGGTAGAGGGTTGCTCTTCAGACTGAAGGCCTGTGATCAGTAGAGTGCCATAAGGATCGGTGCTGGGTCCACTACTTCTTGTCATTTATGTAAATGATTTGGCTGTGAACACAGGAGGTTAAGTTAGTAGGTTTGCAGATGACACCAAAATTGGAGGTGTAGTGGACAGTGAAGAAGGTTACCTTGGATTACAATGGGACCTTGATCAGATGAACCAATGGGTTGAGGAGTGGCAGATGGAGTTTAATTCAGATAAATGCAAGGTGCTGCATTTTGGAAAAGAAAATCAGAGCGGACTTATCCACTTAATGGTAAGGTCCTAGGGAGTGTTGCTAACAAAGAGACCTTGGAGTGCAGGTTCATAGTTCCTTGAAAGTAGCATTGCAGGTTGATAGGATACTGAAGAAGGCGTTTGGTATGTTTTCCTTTATTGGTCAGAACATTGAGTATAGGAGTTGGGAGGTCATGTTGCAGCTGTACTGGGTATTGGTTAGGCCACTTTCAAAATATTGCGTGCAATTCTGGTCTCCTTCCTATCGGAAGGATGTTGTGAAACTTGACAGGATTCAGAAAGGATTTACAAGATTGCCAGGATTGGAGGATTTGAGCTATAGGGAGAGGTTGAATAGGCTGGGCCTTTTTTCCCTGGAGCATCAGAGGCTGAGGAGTGACCTTATAGCGGTTTATAAAATCATGAAGAGCATGGATAGGGTAAATAGACAAAGTAGTTTCACTGGGGTGGGGGTGTCCAGAGGCATCGGTTTAGGGTGAGAGGGGAAATATAAAAAAGGGACCTAAAGGGCAACTTTTCACACAAAGGGTGGTGTGCGTGTGGAATGAGCTGTCAGGGAGTGGTAGAGGCTGGTACAATTACAACATGCAAAAGGCACCTGGATGGGTATATGAATATGAAGGGTTTGGAGGGATATCGGCCAAATACTGGCAAATGGGACTAGATTAGGTTAGGTTATCTGGTCGGCATCAACGAGTTGGACAGAAAGGTCTGTTTCCATGCTGTACATCTCTATGACTCTAAGTCTGCTCTGTCATTCAATGAGATCATTGCTGATCTGATAGTCCTCAGCTTCACTTTCATGTCTTTCCCCCATAACTTCCCTTACTGATTAAAAATGTGTCGATCTGAACTGATTCAGAATGAACAGTATTATTCCTCCAAGAGTATGGATAGGCCACAATTTGGAGTACAACTTGGGTTCAGCTAGGGATGGAAATCCACAGGTAGACAGCCCATTGTTTCACATTCATTTTCATAGACAAAGAATTGCTGAGGCAGTTGCAATAGACATACCATCAAACCAGGACAAAAAGACCTGATATGTTTTCCTCAATGAGGTCATAACCTCGCTGTAACACAACTCAGAAACTGACCCTTCGGTCCAACCAGCCCATGCTGACCACGTTCCCAAACTAAACTCATCCCCCTTGGCCCATATCTCTCCAAACCTTTCCTAATCCATGTGTTTATTCAAATATCTTTACAAATATTCTAACTGTACCTGCATCCACCACTCCTTCTGGATGTTCATTCCACACACTAATCACTCCTGTCCTTTTTAAATCTTTCTCCTCTCACTTCTAGTCTTAAACTTCCCCTTCCACAAATCTGCTTTGCGCGTCCTTGTTTCAAGGTCTATCATTCGAGAAGATCCAAGTTCATAGCAATTTGCTCCACTCTGTCATTCACCCAGTCGAGCCTTGCAAAACATTAACTCATTCAGATATTTTTCTTTCTACATAGTGTTTGCCAAGTGCACACTGTGAGCCAAATTTACAGATAATTTGAAATTAACAAACTTGCCTTTAAGCACAGCCAGAGAATACACCATTAATATTCCGCTTTTTCCTGAAGACTGGCGTACAGTATGACACACATGCTCTGCTCACTTCACGCTAACATGCCCTCAGAATGAAGGCTTCCAGCTAGAAATATTCCATCCACTTAGATTCCAAAAACAATCATTTGATAAGTGTCATATGTTAATATTTCTCTCTTTGATTTACAAAACAGGAATGAAAGGGGGTTGTTTCAATGCCAAAAGAAGGCATTTGCTTTATATCCAATAAATTAGTCCTGCTGCTTCTAGATTACTCTTTGTATTCATAAAGACGTCGGTTCTTATATCATTTGGGGCCTCAAAATCTCTCTTCCTCTGACTCAAGAGCTTTCCAGAAGAACAGACCAGAGTTCAAGATTTATATTACTATTTGTGAGGAAGAATATTTCCTGATTTCAGTGCAAAATGTCAATGTTTGTATCATTTTAAACACCTCACCATTCTAATATAAACAAGAGTCATGGCCAATCGAACACTTCAATGCCTTTTCCTCATCCCATTCCCTGTACGCCACCAAGCCATTGCTCCCTCAGAGCATGGGTCCCTAATATTTCAGCTCAAGACCCTCACTCAGCCTCCTGAACACTGCTTTTGGGAAATCTTGGCTTAAACTCTTCTTTCTGCAGAACCATTTCCAATTTGCCATTCAGCTTAATGAAGTAATCTCAGTTTCGGCCATCTCTGGCAATTTGGGTGTTAATTGCTTATTGATTCTTTCCACCAGGCCTCTTGAGTCTTCCCTGGCAATTTTTAAGAAAGGGCTGCAGAATCATAGAATCCCTACTATGTGGAAGCAGGCCATTCAACCCAACAAGTCCACACTGTCCCTCCAAACAGCATCCCACCCAGACTCACACCCCTACCCTATCCCTGCATTTCCCACAGCTAACCCACCTAACCTGAACATCTTTGGACTTTGGGAGGAAACTGGAGAACCCAGAGGAAACCCACAAGGACACAGGAGAATGTGCAAACTCCACACAATCAACTGATTGTGAAATTTAACCTGGGTCCCTCACGCTGTAAGGCAGCAGCGCTAACCACTGAGCCACTGTGCCAATCCTAAGACTGGAAGGTTCAGTGGTTTTGGTTGAGGAATCAACATATGGTTATAATCCTTGTGTGTCATGTGGGGTCAACCTACTGTGTAAATGAGATGGAGAAGGCAGGTGAATGGCTTTTAGTGATGTTCAAAAGGAATGGTATTAAAAAAAAACTCAGGATATTCAGAAGGAATTGCTAAATTATTGTAGAAAGTCAGCAGGTCTGGTAGCATCAGTGGGCAGAAAGCAAAATAAATGTTTCAGGCCAATGATTCCTTTGCAGACCGAGTATAACTAGAAGATGTTGTGTGTGTGTGTGCGCGTGTGTGATAAAGGGATGCATAATCATGAGCCACAGACAATGAAAAGTTGCTAACGGGCTCCATCAGTCGGCTGAAAGCAGACCATGTGATGACAGGTCCTGAGGTTCAGGGTAGGTAGATGACATGGAAGAAGATATTCAGTCCCTAAGATTATGTAACTTCAGAATTTCAGCATCCACAGTTCTTTGTTTTTTCCAAGTGATTGTGTCAGTTTAGATTCGCTGAGGATACTCTCGCATCTAGTTCTGGAAAGTTGTGGATTTAAGTCCCAGACCAGCTTCCCAAAATGAGGGTGACACTCCAATGCAGTGTTATATATGCTCTGTACTGGTGAAAGCACTTTCCTTTGGATAAAACATCAAACCAAATTTGCCCACCTGGAGAGATGTGAAAGATCTCTTTGCACAACTTTTACGAATAGCAAGTCTGTTATGCCCTATTTCCAGGCTGATATTAAGTCCTCATTAGCGTCACATGAAAATTTAAAAGTATGCAGGGCATAGATAAGGGAGAAGCAGATTGAGTGTTTACACTGGCAGGTGAAACTAGAACTAGAGGGCATAGCCTCAAAATAGCGGGAAGTAGGATTTAGGACTGAGATGAGGAGGAAGTTCTTCACCCAAAGGGTTGTGAATCTATGGAATTCCCTGCCCAGTGAAGCAGTTGAGGCGACTTCATTGAATGTTTTTAAGGCAAAGATAGACGGATTTTTGAACAGTAAAGGAATTAAGGACAATGGTGAGAGGGTGAATAATTGGAGCTGAGTCTATGAAAAGATCAGCCATGATCTTATTGAATGGCAGAGCAGGCTCGAAGGGCCAGATGGCCTACCCCTGCTCCTAGTTCTTATGTTCTTATCATGAAAACAGATGATCTGGTCATCATGTCATTGTTTTTTGTAGCAGGTTGCTATATTCAAAGTGGAAGCTACACTGTCCTGCATTACTTCAGTGATTTCATTGCATAAGTACTTCATTATAAAGTGCTTTAGGACACACAAATAGCATAAAAGATGCATGCAAATGCAAGATTTTCTTTCTTGACTAAGGTCACAAGAAATAAAACATGTAATTTGCCAGAAAACATAAAAGAAAATCATTAGGAAAACATAACAGAAGAAATTGGAGGTTTTCAACATAATACCTCGATGAATTCTTGTAAATCACAGGAGCACATAATAGACAAAGTAAATACAAGGTTTTCATCAGGGGAATATCAAATATGTGTGATCAAGATTGCTGCTAAAATAATGGCATGGTCTTTATTTAACATGGAGAAAGTGAGGACTGCAGATGCTGGAGATCAGAGCTGAAAATGTGTTGCTGGAAAAGCGCAGCAGGTCAGGCAGCATCCAGGGAACAGGAGAATTGACGTTTCGGGCATAAGCCCTTCTTCAGGAATGGGCTTATGCCCGAAACGTCGATTCTCCTGTTCCTTGGATGCTGCCTGACCTGCTGCGCTTTTCCAGCAACACATTTTCAGCTTTATTTAACATGGTAAAATATCCAAAACACAAAGCTGACCAATGACAGCAGGCAGGGCCTGACTCTTGTTTTAAATGCTAAGTTGGGAAATACTGTGCACTATCTCTAAGCCCATTAACTCAGATTTCCACCCCTTTGTATATTACCAATCTGTAAGTGAAAGTGAAACTGTTGGCCACATTATTTTTAAAATGTGAAATGAAGGAAGCTGTTGACTGGGGAACTGGGCATGGGCCAAAGATCGATGAATGAAAGGCCAGGGAATGAATGGACTTAAAGCAAGACATGAAGCCAAGTCCCATGAGAGAGGCAGCTCAATAATTCCATGGGATAACGTTAGTTTGTGTTGGGATAGAGTGAGCAGAGGAAGGGGAAAACATTAAAAGCAACAGATCTGTTCTTAAACAGAGTGGATGTGGCATTGATAAATATTCTGGACTATGCTGAACCAGAAAATGTTTGTACTGCAATTTTTTTCCAGGACTTTGTGGAGCCCACAAAAAGGCAGGTCAGAAGTCTGATTACTTTGGTATTTTCTAAACTTAAATAGTTAATCAGATGATGTCTATCATGTTTCCCAGTCCTGTTGAAAGGTTACCAACCTGAAGCATTAACTGAAGGCAGAATTCACTCATTGTTATTAAATTATTTAATCTATTGTCAGTTTAACTCACCCAATTGCCCACCAATCAGCTTAAGGGTCTTGCTCCATCACTGCACTCAACACTGACTTCCCAGCCAATGAGAGGCTGGGTCCTAAATGCGACCAGTCATAACTTATCTCCTCAAGGGATCCAGGAGCTGGAAGGTAAGTCTTTTCTTGTGTCTTTTTTGGCAGGCCCGTGACATAAGTTGGCATTACTGTTATTAGGATAGTTTTGTCTTTTGGAGATCTTACGTGTTAAACAAAGTCTCTTTGTACGGGAAGAAGGAAGTCAGGGATAAGTGCAGGGGGGGTGTGTTCCATAGGCTACTGTGTTGCCTGTCATCTACGTTTCTGATGACCCCCAAATTTTATAGAATCGCTATAGTGTTGAAAAAGGTTGTTCAGCCCATCATGTCTGAACTGACCCTCCGAAGAGCATCCCACCCTCCCGCCACCTCTCCCTCTAGGTCTGGTGGGATTTCAGCCTGAATGCCCTTAACATTACCTGGCTTTCTGATCATACCAGGCTGTCACATCCCAGTAATATTAGAAAACCATTCTGTAAATGCTAGTCATTCTTTTTTCCTTACCGTGGTTCTCTCACTGTTTGATGCTTTTGAAAAGTGTTTCAAACATCAACATTCTAAAGGAAGTCGTGTGGCATGAGTTAAAAAATACTTTTTGCTGACTTCAAGACACCTGCATGAGATAGTTATGGCCAGGCATAGGTGCAGTAGCTGACATTCCCGTTGGAACACACTATAAGAATGAACAAAGTCCTCTCAGAGCAAAACAAGCTGGAAAAGGGAAGAGGGAAGAATTGGGAGGCGGGTAATGTTTCTCAGGAACACCGCTACCATGTCTAGGGAGACATGTTTTGTGTGAATCCTCAGCAGTGAATGTATCCTCACCGTCTGATATTCCTACCCCCTGTTATCTGCAGGCCCCTTGTGACCAGTGATTGCACTGTGCTCTCCTGTAAATTTATGGACAACATCTGAGCTGGTGTGCAAGTCTGAAATCAAATGATGATGTGACTTTACCATCACTGAGGAGACGGTGAGGACTGCAGATGCTGGAGATCAGAGCTGAAAATGTGTTGCTGGAAAAGTGCAGCAGGTCAGGCAGCATCCAGGGAGCAGGAGAATCGACGTTTCAGGCATGAGCCCTTCTTCAGGAATGAGGAAAGTGTGTCCAGCAGGTTAAGATAAAAGGTAGGGAGGAGGGACTTGGGGAAGGGGTGTTGGAAATGCGACAGATGGAAGGAGGTCAAGGTGAGGGTGATAGGCCAGAGTGGGGGTGGGGGCGGAGAGGTCAGGAAGAAAATTGCAGGTTAGGAAGGCGGTGCTGAGTTCGAGGGTTGGGACTGAGACAAGGTGGGGGGAGGGGAAATGAGGAAACTGGAGAAATCTGAGTTCATCCCTTGTGGTTGGAGGGTTCCTAGGTGGAAGATGAGGCACTCTTCCTCCAGCCGTTGTGTTGCTATGGTCTGGCGATGGAGGAGTCCAAGGACCTGCATGTCCTTGGTGGAGTGGGAGGAGGAGTTAAAGTGTTGAGCCATGGGGTGGTTGGGTTGGTTGGTCTGGGTGTCCCAAAGGTGTTCTCTGAAGCGTTCCGCAAGTAGGCGGCCTGTCTCCCCAATATAAAGGAGGCCACATCGGGTGCAGCGGATACAGTAAATGATGTGTGTGGAGGTGCAGGTGAATTTGTGGCGGATATGGAAGGATCCCTTGGGGCCTTGAAGGGAAGTAAGGGGGGAGGTGTGGGCGCAAGTTTTGCATTTCTTGTGGTTGCAGGGGAAGGTGCCGGGAGTAGAGGTTGGGTTGGTGGGGGGGTGTGGACCTGACGAGGGAATCACGGAGGGAGTGGTCTTTTCGGAACGCTGATAGAGGAGGGGAGGAAAATATATCCCTGGTGGTGGGGTCCGTTTGGAGGTGGCGGAAATGACGACGGATGATACGATGTATATGGAGGTTGGTGGGATGGTAGGTGAGGACCAGTGGGGTTCAGTCCTGTTGACGATTGAAGGGGCGGGGCTCAAGGGTGGAGGAGCGGGAAGTGGAGGAGATGCGGTGGAGAGCATCGTCGATCAAGTCTAGGGGGAAATTGCGGTCTTTCAAGAAGTCTGCTTTGAAGAGCCTTGCTCCTCTTCTACTGATTGGCCCCAAGTTCTAAATTGTCAGGTATTTCAAAGGAGAAAGGTGTGAAAAGCTAGATTTAGGCAATGCAGATTGCACAAGTAAGCTTTTGTGATATTGGCTCCAACTGAAGACCCTGCCAATCAACAGCAGAGTTCATGTTAGCTCAATGTCGAAATTATTCAAATCAGCTGATGGCACAAAGTTGGCATACTGCCTTCACTCCAGTGAACAAAAGCAGCTAACTAATTTAATTTCCTGTGAACTTCCAGTACATGATTTGAGTGTTGACCCTATGCAACTTTCAATAACTCAGCAGGTCTGGCAGTGTCTGTGGAGAGCGAAACAGAGTTACTGTTTCGAGTGTGGTATGACCCATTTTCTGAAAGGTTTTCTGTTTCTCTTCCCACAGATGCTGTGAGGCTGGTTGCGTTTCTCCAGCCATTTCTGTGTTTGTTTCAGATTTCCAGCAGTATTTTGCTATTACTTGCAATATCGCCTACATTACAATCGTGATACTTCAAAAGTATTTCCTTGACTCTAAAGCTCTCTACAATCTCCTGAGGTTGTAAAGGACTTGGTATATATAAATACAAGTTTGAGCTTCTAACATGAGGTAGGATCGCTGTTGGTGTTGGGTCATTGAATTTCCACTAGAGTAGGTCAGATGAAATGCAGACTTCGGGTGGTAAAAAAAAACAAAAAAGTCCAACTATAAAAAAAATGAGTGAAAGGAAAAACGACACAAAAACAATGTTACACTTCATGATAGTTTGTAAAGCAAAGAATAAAGATTGGCTACATATTTCACGGGAGAGGTCCAACAGGAAACTGAGAAGACTTGTGTTGAGTCATTAACTCCACAATAAAGGATGGTCCTGATCTTAATTAAGGTAGCAACTGATGTGTTCCAATTGGCCTCAGTAACTCTGGACAAGGCATGGCATTTCAAACTGAGCTGTACTTGCCCGCTTCCTTATTTGTACTGGATTTTATACAGGACGCAGTGAGGGTGGGATATGGTGTTTCTGTGCTCCATGCTGTGTTGCCTATGCACAGGCCAGAAGAATTAGTTAGAGACAAACAAACTGCAGATGCTGGAATCCAAAATAGACAAGCAGGAGGCTGGGAGAACACAGAAAGCCAGTTAGCATCAGGTGGATAAGTCATCATTTTGGATGTAACCATTCTTTGGGACTCAGGTTATACCCAAACGTTGACTTTTCTAACTCCTAATGCTGCCTGGCTTGCTGTGTTCTTCCAGCCTCCTGCCTGTCAACCCAGGTTAGAAGAATGTCAATCTCCGACATGTCATGATGGGTCTGCCAGGGCATATGAAGCCTCCCCTGGTGAGAGTCAACACCTTCAAAAAGAAGTGGAATAAAAATCAGAAGAATTGCAGACAGAAATTTGTGAGGCATCCCACATGACGTGTCCAGAGGCTACATTCCAGCACATTTTGTCTCCTCAATGATTCATGGCAACATAATGACCTAATCACAAGAATATAAACAGGCTGCACTGAGGGGGAATTAAAAAGTCATCAGCAGAATAAAAGATAAATAAACACTGACCTTGTGAAAATTTCCATAGAAGAGTTTCTTCATATCTTCATTGTCAAACGTGATTGTTTGAGACTCTCCTCTTTCATCCTTGTTAAAGTATGACAGTGTTTTGCTGTTGCCTATGGTTTGGGGAATACCATTAATAAGTGTTACTTTATTTTATACATTTAAAAAAACATTTTTACTGAATTTATCCATTTTCCAAACTACACAGGGAGATTGTTCAGAATTTTGCAAGGTGGGAAACACCAGGAGATAGGCATTTGGAAATAAAAAATTAACAAAAGACCAGACAGACTCTGTGTGCAAAGAGTATTTAATTATCGGAATACAATTCATGGAAGACCTGGGACAGTACAATTGAGATTTGGAGAGAAAAGGAAATTAGTGGGCTGTTTTCTTCAGAATTTGGAAGGTTAGAAAGGTAGAGATAAACTAGGGGGCATAGTCTGAGAATTAGGGTCAGACCATTCAGGAGAGATGTTCAGAACATTTCCACACACACACACAGGGTGAGAGGGGTTTGCAACTCTCATTGACTAATGGCAGTGGATGCTGGATCAGTTGTTAACTTTAAATCTGAGAGAGAGATGAATTATCAACAACAACAAAAACAGAAATTGCTGGAAAAACTCAGCAGGTCTGACAGCATTTATGGAGAGAATTCATAGTTAATATTTCAGGTCCAGTGACCCTTCCTTGGAACTTTTTTTTTAATGGATAAATTATTGTTGAGCAAAGGTATTAAGGGTTATAGATCAAAGGCAAGTATATTTTGTTAGACCACAGATCTGCCATGATCTCACTGAATGGTGCAGCAGGCTCAAGGGGCTGAATGGCCTCCTCCTGTTCCAATATTCCTCCCTTCCTAAGGATGTGGCTGGGTGGAGTACTGACTAACGTTTTGTAAGGTAAGCAGATCAAGGGATTACCAATGAAGGTTAAGATCCAGGTAAAGCATGATTTAATTGAATGACGGAGCAGGCTTGAGGAGCTGAATCATTTATTCCTGGCCCTGTATTTCTAATAAGTTCTGAACCTTTTGGACTATATAGGTCTCTTTGGGTAGAAGCTCCCTTAAAGTTCTTAGATTTCATACCATTATTCTGTCAGGTCTGGGTGAATGCAGCATTGAAATAATTTTTAAGAAGGATGGGAACTTTTAAATCGCATTACAGAATTTGGTTAATTTAAATTCAATTTGGGAAACTACTGAACATTATATGAACCCAAGTGCTCCACTCAAATTCCTCAGGGAAAGTTAATCTGCTGCCCTGGCCTAGTCTGTTCTACACATTACTCCAGTCCCAAACTATGCATGTCTTCATTGATCCAAGGCAAGTAAAGATGGCCAATAAAAATTGCTAGTATTGCCCACAACATAAGAGTAAATAAACACAGGATGCCGATAGACCTATTGCACATGTTCAGCATTCAAGTTCAGCAATTTCTGTACTTCATGTCTTGAAATATGTAGATGGATTCAATGTGTCTGCCAACTGAAACGGAAATCAAAGCAGACTTCAGGAACGACAGAAAGATCCAATATCTCACTAGTGACCTACAGCTCTAATATCCATTTTTCAAATTCACTCACAGGATGTGGATGTCACTGTCGAGAGTCATATGTACGCAAGATCAGGTAAGGATAGTAGATTTGCTCTCTAAAAGACATTAGTGAACCACATGGGCTTTTCCAGCAATTAGGCAATTGTTTTATTGTCATCATGAGACTCTTAATTCTGGTACAGGTCATTCTGCTATAATGTGAGAGTCATTTTCTTCTGTGACCTTGTGCTATAGAAAGTCTTGCTAGGGAAAACATCTGCAGAAAATCATGCTGTAGAAGATCACTATACCCATTCAGTAGGAAGTTCATGTTATCGAAACAATGTCCAAAATTCACCAATTGTATTATACTCAATTTGCATTGACAAAATCCACATTACATCAGGACAACCTGTATATAGTACAATCAAATTCCACCATTTGCTTTGGCAGGATTTGAACCCAGGTCCCCAAAGCATTAGCTGGGCTCTGGATTAATGAGCTAACAATAATATCACTAGGCCATCTCCTCCTCAATTACAAAACAGCTACTTGCTCAAGCATTAGAAACCACAGCTCACCATCTAGAAGCACTCCGACTTCTGGTTTATAATCTTGGTCTGTGATCTGCCAAATGGCAAAAGGCTCAGAGGTAGTGGTTGGAAGAAGTCGGAAGAGTATCATGATGGTATAGGTTGGCGGCAGACCATCAGGGTGAATGTCTCTGTTTGGTAAGATAAATAAACAAAAAGATGATGCGATATAAAAGTAAGAACTGCATTGTTATAGCACCTTAACACAATATTTAGAAATGTTCAAATGTCTACTTTCAGTCACCATAACTGCTGCTGGAAACGGAGAATGAATTTAATTATTCCAAAGATCTGGCCTCTGTTGGGCTTGATTAATCATTTCTGAGGAAGTTGCAGAAAAAGTTTCAATTGAGAAGTAAGCCTTCATTTGGCAACAGGGCTATGAGGGGAAAGGTAAGGTGAGACATGGGAGATATCGGTAAAACATTGAATGGGGAAAGTGAATATGGACGCAACAGCCTCTGTTTCTCTTAGTTACACAATGTAAGCCATTGAGATTTGTGAAGAAATGGTATTTTTGAGCAAAATACTTTCCTTCACAATTTCAAAAATTGTTGAAAATAGCAAATGTGACATACTTCCATGTCTCGTCCATGAATTTATTCATCCAAATTCAGAAAGTGGGGAAGATAGCACCAGTAAGCAAGTCAAGGAAAGCTCTAGCTAAACAGCACTGTAATACACATTGTCAGTCTTAGGTGAAACTTTGTCAATTCTTTTTCAATATTGGGGTGCATCCTTTGTTTACATGAAGCCACAGGGTAAGCATAGCTGAGAGTCAGAATAAGGCCATTTGGCCCATCAAGTTCCCTTTCTTCACAAGCCTCACTTCGCTGTTCACTCCTTACATCTTTTGATATCGTTTGTTTTTCAAGAAAATAAAACTGTTTTGTAGATATCGCCTCAAATGAGAGGTTTGATGCAGCAAATTCAATCGTCTTAGCAACTGGCTGTAACTATGAGATGGATCAGTTTTTGTTAAGTAGAGGAATTAAGGGAAGTTAGGCTACAGATCAGAGGTGATCTCATTGAATGGCAGGACAGGCTTGAGGGGCTGAATGGCCGACTCCTATTCCAATGTTCTTCAGCTCCCAATGGATATTTAAAACTGTGAACAGAAAATATATAACCTCAGTATATCATCTACTCTGAAGAACAGGACTGTCATAATGCAGCATTGCACGACAATATGTATTGCTGATACATATTATGTGCTTAAGACAATGGAATGGAGTTACAGCCTCCAGCTTCTTACTGTCAAGAATGCAATCAATCCAGTCAAGCTCCAAATGTCAGCATTACAGTATCGTCAATACAGGATACTGTAATTCTTGTAACAAATCTCTTGACGGGCATCTTAACAAATGCCCTCTGAGAATAAGGGGTAGTAGATTTAAAACAGAGATGAGGAGGAATTACTTCGCTCAACGGGTCATGAATGGGTGGAATTTTCTACCCCAGACTGCGTTGGATACTGAGACATTGAGTAAATTGAATGAGGAGATAGACAGGTTGTAATTAGTAATGGATTAAAATGTTATGGAAAACCGGTGAGTGAGTGGAGTTGAGACCTAGGTTTGATCAGCCAGATTGGTATAGAAGCATGCTCAAATGGCTGAATGGCCTACTCCAGCTCCTGCTCCTAGCTCTTATCTTCTTATGCTAATTGGCATTACAGAGACCTTATATAACCATTCAACCTTGAACTCCTCAGATTAACTTCTGTGTACCCATTAGAGGTAATGGAGTCATGGAGGTATACAGCATGGAAATAGCTCTTCAGCCCAACTCATCTATGCTGACCAGGGATCCTCAACTGAACCAGTCTCATATCCATTTAAATGTTTCCTATCCATGTACCTGTCCAAATGACTTCTAAATGTTGTGATTGCACTGGACCTTACCCTTTCTTCTGGCAGCTCGTTCCATTTACCAACCAGCCTCTGTGTGAAAAGGTTGTCCCTCACACCCCTTTTAAACTTTTCTCCTCTCACCTTTAATCTATACCCTCTAGTTTTGGACTCCCCTACTCCTACCCTCCTTTGGCTATTCACCTCATGATTTTATAAACTTCTTTAAGGTCACCTCTCAGCTTCCGGCGCTCCAAGGAAAATAGCTCCAGCCTATTCAGCCTCTCCCTCTAGTTCAAACCCTGCAACCTTGGCAATATCCTTGTAAACCTTTTCTGAACTTTTTCAAGTTTAACAAAATCTTTCCTACAGCAGGAAACCAGAACTGAACGCAGTATTCCAAAAGTCATTCTGTTACTGAGTCCATTCAACTGCTTTAGTCAATAATTATTCCTAGAAAACCCAAATTCACAAGTTGTGGGATTTAATGAACTCAAATATAAAACTATTGTGACAATGTCAAGAGACAGTAAAAGATTATGCAAGAATGAGCAATTTAAAGGAGAAATGAGATGGGTTGCAGATACTGTGTAAATAAATACAGAAAATGAACAGTTTCACTGAAGATTGAAGATCCTTCCTAGTATTTTTAGAGAGAAAAACTGCGGAATAAAAGATTAGGGGAGGGTGACAGAGAGAGTCAGTGTGTAAAGTAGAGGGGTCTTATACACACATGACCTTTTACAGTATGACAGAATTGGCTAAATATGAAATGCGATGAGCAATTGTTTCTTAGCATGGTTGGTTAACCACTTGTCGATCATTTCAAGCCTTTTATTTAGCATAGTTGTGGATTTGGCTTTCCTTGAGCAAATCCCATGCACATTAATTAGTCATGATATTTCACTAGGTTTGAGGTATAACGTGCCCACATCCATGTTCATCTTTGGTGCAGATTCATTCCGTACAATCACACATTGTCCTTTCACTTCCAAACATTTTGCCAAGATTTATGAGAACTTCCCTTCTCTGTAACAATAACAGCATTCCAAGAAATGGGCTTGGGTAAGAGACTCAAAGAACACAGAGGGAGTCCATATAGAGTGTCAGCGGCTGGGCCAGTTCTTTCAAAGAGCTCTCCTTTTCTTTCCCAACTGCTTTGTAAATGTTTCCTTTTTTCATCTTTTATAAATAACTATTAAATCTGCTTCCACTGTCCTTTCAGGTGATGTTTTCCAGATCATGTAAATTGTCATCTTGTGAAAGCTCTGGTTCTTATTACCTTAAGTTGTAGAAATGTTCTGTCGAAGTGCTGTGACCTGTTGTTTTGAAGGGAACTACAAGGCTAGATTTAGTGGGAGACAATCAGAGCTGGTATGATGACAAGAAGGGGCAGGGTGTCAAGACAGTCAGTTGTGAGTATGTCCATCGGATTCCCAACATTGGGAAAACTGTCCCAAACTAAATTGGGACTGGAAAGAGCCTGATGTGGGAATCCTGCATGCCTGGCTGATAGGCACAATCTGCCTAATGACGAAAACCAGCATCGGGAAAATGCAAGTGGACACTGCTGGCAGCTATCCCTGTGCAAACGTCTGGCATTGCTGCATTGTACCCCCCTCTCTGGCTACCTGCACCTCTATGACTCCCCCCTCCCCATCCTCTCGCACCTGTGAAAAGGAAGCTGTCTTCCACGTACCAGAAGATTCAGGGACAGCTTTTTCCTCGTTATTATTAGACTGTTGAATGGACCCTCTAACCTCAAATAATGCTGGTCTTGCAAACATTGATCTCTCATGTACACCCTTTGCAAAGTTATCTGTGTGCCTCCTTTTATTCTGTACATCCTCGCTTACTATGATCTACCTGTACTGCTCGTAAACAAAGCTTTTCACTGTATTTCGGTACACACAATAAATAAATCAATGAATCGATCAATCCTGGGATTGGGCCACGGTGCATTACTAGCAGCAGCCACTGCTCCCTGTGGCGCCACTGAGACTAGAGAGCTGTCACCCTTCAGAAGTGACATGGAGTTCTCACCAGCTCTCCAACGTTTAGTTGGGGACTCACATTGCTGGAACAAAATTGTTTATAAATATTTGTCTGGTAGTCTGACAAATCAGCCTTGCTTCTCATGTTGGAGAAAGTGAGGACTGCAGATGCTGGAGATCAGAGCTTAAAAATGTGTTGCTGGAAAAGCGCAGAAGGTCAGGCAGCATCAAAGGAACAGGAGAAGAAGGCTTATGCCCGAAACATCGATTCTCCTGTTCCTTTGATGCTGCCTGACCTGCTGCGCTTTTCCAGCAACACGTTTTTAATCTCTTGCTTCTCATGTTGTAGAACCTGTTACTTTCTTTTGAAAGTTGGTTTTCTTGTTCATGTGATCAGCACAACACAAAAATCTGCAACTTCATGTCTTTTGTCAGCAATGTCTAACTAACTTAGCACGAGAGGTTGTCAGTTTAAAGTCTCACCTGAGAAATGGCTCTAGCAGTGTTGCACTCCCTTGTTACTGCACTAAATTGAGATGATATGCTGAAGGGTCTGACATGGAGTTTGAATTCACAGCTTTCTGTCTGAGACAAGAATGCTACCTGTTGATTTCAGCTGTGAGAGAACAAGACCTGGTGAGTGGTGGCACCTGGACTTACATGGTAGGTTGAAGGAGGTGTGCATCCTTATGAAGGCTATAAGCTGTGTAGCCATTGAAAGACCCTGGTCCCGTAGAAACACCTGGGACTGATGCAGCATCCTTCTCCGTCAGATTAAATGACTCCAGCATTCTGTAACCTTCAGAACAGGGAAACATACGGAAACCTGTTAGTCACTGTCATTGTATTTGGATGGTGTAAAAGAACCACTCAATTCACATTCTACGAATAACTCGATGACCTGATGATTCAACAAGATTCTGATTAGTTACTCCCGGATAGGGACTGACATCTCAGCCTTTCCTTGTAATTGCTTCTGCTGCTCTTTATAAATTTAACAGAATTCTGTTGAAACTCAACCAGGCCCTCGCCATCTCCTCCTTGGATGGCCCCATGACTTCCCATTTTATATCTAAAGTAATCGCAAGTAACTTTATGAATGAATACTTCCTAAGACATCAGTGAAGAGGCCAAAAAAGAAAGTAACAAAGAGATGACAGAAACTAGATCATGAAAGAGGTGGAAATTGAATAAAGAGAGAATTAAGAGAGAGACAGAGAAAGGTAAAGAGGAGACAGAGTGTTCAGAAATGGAGAGATTAGATTAGATTACATTACATTACAGCATGGAAACAGGCCCTTCGGCCCAACAAGTCCACACCGACCCGCCGAAGCGCAACCCACCCATACCCCTACATTTACCCCTTACCTAACACTATGGGCAATTTAACATGGCCAATTCACCTGACCTGCACATCTTTAGACTGTGGGAGGAAACCGGGGCACCCGGAGGAAACCCACGCAGACACGGGGAGAACGTGCAAACTCCACACAGTCAGTCGCCTGAGGCGGGAAATGAGTGATGGAGCAGAGCAGTGGAAAGGGAAGAGATTGGCGAGATGTTAAGAGAGGTGAGGGGTGAAACAGTTAAAAGATGCGAGAGGAAAAGACAAACACAAGTAAGGAGAGAGAGTTTAGAAAGAAGAGCAGAGAGATGATGGAAAGAGCTAATTTATTGTGCATGTGCAGTGTAAAAAACAGCTTGTAATGTTAGGTCATAATTTTTAAACTATAAACCAACATTTATCCAAATACTATAAATCACAATGAACATTCCATTGCAGTACTAGTACATTACTCCTAACTTCAACCAAATTCTTTGGAGTGAGATAATGACAGATTCAGAAAGGGAACAGTTGTGACCGCAATGTGTCCCCTACCTGGAGTAGTGAATCCATTGAGATAAATCAGTGGACAAGCTGTAACATGAGAGAAAAGAAATATTAACATACATTCTTTCAAAAGAATACATGGACTAACCATACCAACACATCACCAGATAAACACTGCCGTGTATTCAGCACATGAAGACAAGGGGAACCTTGAAATGATGGGATTGATTTTCTGCAAGGATTCTCTTTCAGTCATTAGTAACAACTTTGATGGTACATACATAGAACCCCTACAGTGTGGCAACAGGTCATCAAGTCCACACCAACCCCCTTAGGAACATCCCAACCTCCTGGCCTATCCCTGTAACCCTGCATTTCCACCTAACCTGCACATCTTTGGATGGTGGGAGGAAACCAGAGCACTCAAAGAAAACCCACACAGACACAAGGGGGAGAATGTGCACACAGAGAATTAAACCATTGTGCTATGAAACAGCAGTGCTAACCATTAAACCACTATAGCACTGTCTGACAATGAGCCACTTTTCTGGAATTTCTCGGAGTGATTGAGGATCCATGGTGAGAAGTGTTATTGAGCTTCCCCCCTCCTAATCCCTTAAATGGAGAGGGGTCTCAACAGAAATAATGGGGTGTGTGTGTGTGGTATTCAATGCTGTTCTGATTGCAACTCCAAGGGCACATCAAATTGGCTTCAGCTAAGACATCACCCATCGCCAAACCATTTGCCAACAGTCAATAATGGCCACTTAAGGACAAGGCGGTAAAATGAAAGTAACCAAAAATGTGGGCTATTACAAACTACCAAGAAACAACCATCAAAAATGATGAGAATGCTGGTGGTTACCAATAATCTTTTCATTCTAAAGCACAACTAGCTGCAAGTCTATGATTACAGCAACAAGAAAGCACTGTCATTTTTCATTGAAGAACAGATACTTAAAAAAAGCTTCCAGAAACAGTACAAGAAATGTCTTGAAGCCTTCTTTCCAATTACAGAGTCAATGCAAAATTGTCTTAAGACTTTCTCTCTAGTCACAGATGAATCCAGTTATCAAGCCAGGAGGCCTGACTGAAACAAAGCAAGAAATGCATTTCGCATTAGGCTTATAGGCAATGACATGCTGCTTACACAACTGAGCTGGCTAACAGCAAACATTGTGTTCCTTTCCACTGTTTGCCATTGATGATTCTCATTCTGGCATTAATCCAACTGCAGGAATGGTCCCACTGGTGCTAACAGCCCTTTGTTACATCTGTCAATTGCCTATATTAATTGGTGGACCATTGTAATGCAGTTATTCTAGGAATTCCTATGTATGCTTCTATCTAGTTTCCATGGAATGCTAATGAATACCATAGCTGTTACATTGACAGTGAGAGGGAGAGGAAGGCAATCATTGTAATGGATGGAAATACTCACTAGAAGTAGCCGTTTCACAAAGGAAGGTGATAAGCTCATCCTGAATCTTTGCAAAAGCATCAAAGTCGTCCACGATGAACAGGTGCCTTTCGCTGGGTTTGCTGCCAATGTTCTTCAGCTCTGTGACATCAATATCAGCCACCCCCACAACAAACACACTGTAACCTGCAAGGAAGGAAAAATCAACAATTCTTCAGTTTCAGAGATTGCCAGGAACTGTGGTTGGACTGTCATTAAGAATGCCAAAATTGCTAGGCGGTAAACAAAAAGAACATTGATTCATCAAGTCCTCCATCTTATTTCCTGGGAGTTACAAGTTACTCAATAAGAGTAGTGGCAGAGAGCAACCTTTGTCACTGTTCTAATCAAACCACCACCAGATGTGTCTCTCCACTGATATTTGGATCAATGGCCATTTTACTTTATTTTGGAGTTGCTTAGCTCTGTTGGCTGGATGGCTAGTGTGCAATGCAGAGTAAAGTCAACAAAGTGGGTTCAATTCCTAGACCAGCTGACGTTACCATGACGGTTCCACCTTCTGAATCTCTCCCCTTGCCTGAGGTGTGGTGACCCTCAGGTTACTAATCATTCAGTAAAAAATGTTTTGGTTCTTTTTATATCCTCACTGCATGGAACTCTCAGTTTTAAAATAACGCTTTAGGTGCAGAAGCTAAATGATTTACTGCATCACTTCTGGAAACATTCACTTCAGAACAATTAAATGGACACTGTGATATGGAAACAAGTAGAAAGTGAGGATTGCAGATGCTGGAGCATCAAAGTCGAAGAGTGTGGTGCTGGAAAAAGCACAGCAGGTCAGGCAGCGTCCGAGGAGCAGGAGATTCGATGTTTCAGGCAATAGCCCTTCATCAGGGATGAAGAGCTTATGCTCGAAACATCGACTCTCCTGTTCCTCAGATGCTGCCTTATCTGCTGTGCTTTTTCCAGCACCACACTTTTTGACTATGATATGGAAGAAAAGGCAAGTGCTGTATAAGTGTGTAACGGTTAATTCTGTGGAGTGATTTAAGGATCACCGACTATGATGATACCAAGTGAATTTGGTAGGAGAATGGGTTAAGACTTTGAAAAAGTGAGAACTAACATCTTCTTATAGTCTCTGTCACAATATCTATCATATTAATGTTTCTTGTGCATAATTGCTGTCATGCAATACCTATATCTTCTTTATGTGGGATGACCAGGTGAATTTCCTGGACCACAATGGACCAAACAGCTCCAGTAGATCCATCCCTTGCAAAAAAGAGCTTGGTGGCTGTAAATCCATCCTCTAGCTCATACAACATGAGGAGCTACAGTGAGGATTCATCGTACAACAGAAAGTACCTCCCAATTAAACTGAATGATTCAGATTAAGCAAAAGACTGAGGACTGGACTAATGACACAATAGAATAACCAATGCTGTGTCTTAGTGCTCAGATAAGATCAATGACTGGTACAGCCATCTTTCAGGACACTTACCAGCTTCTTGTAACAAAAGTGCAGGTTTCTTAACCTCATCCTGTGAACGTCCATCAGTGACAACAACGAGAACTTTCGGTACAGTCCTTCTCATGCCATTTTGAGAAACAAAGACATGGTCGCGTAGAAACTTGAGAGCTCGCCCTGGAACAGAAAAGTGAAGATCGATTTAAATCAGCTGTACATTATCTTTCTGCCTCATTTTTTGCATTTGCGAATGTGACAGACTGGACTGTTAACAACCAGAAATCATTCTATACTTAACACCATTTAGCTTCAAGCAAAACCAAGTTCAGACATTGCTGAGTCAGATCCCATTGCCCAGGAAAGCTAGGAGGTTACAGGCAAAGTACATTCTGCTCTTAATTATGAAAGCAAACAGGAAGAGATTTAACGCTGAGATTTCTTTCCTTCACTTCAAGTTGCAAGATTGAGACTGAGGCAAACTCATGCTTAGAACCATAGTATTTGCCAGTGGAGGGATTTTTCTCCAGTGTCAATTGTTAATATTTTTGCCTTGGAGTCAGAAAGTCATGGGCTTCAACCCTTACTTTAGTGATGTGGATGCAAAAGTCCAGGCTGACACACCCAGCTGAGGAAGTGCTGCACCTCCAGAGGAGCTGGCTACATTGAAACATAAATTGAATCACCATTTGCCCACTCAGGTGGCCATAAGTGTGCCCATGACACTATTTGGTTTGGAGATCGGGCAGGGTCGAGTCCCTTAGTCAATCCCTAACAGATGATCTAGTTTATTTTTAAGTGCAACTTCCAGCCCAAGTATTTTAATAATCAGACTTAATGTAATCTGAGTGAGTTGTCAAAAAGGTTCCCACAGCCCTCTCAAGGGATATCATTAATCACGATTAACAACAAGTGTTTCATCAAATTTATAATTGCCTGTCTTTTTGCTGAGAGAGCAACACCAGGGGTGAAATTCAGACCGGCATGGGAATTAAGCAATGACTTTGAGGTGATGAGTTGCATCTTGCTGCTGTTACTCACTCACTTACCACATGTATCCTATTAATAATGGAGTGGTTTGTTTTGTATAAATCATTGCTGTGTCATACTTTATAACTGTCATCTGAAAAGCTTACCCTATTCATGTCAACATAAAAAATCATGTTATTAAGAATTAGGAGACAAAAGCTTAACATCTGCGTAGGGTATTACTTTGTATATATTTAAATGAATGGAATATTAATCAATGCAAATTAGTCCAAAATAGATCATATTGCCTTAATATTCTATATTACCTTTATGCTCTGTACAAGTCTCCCCTCACCCTCTCCTCTTCTCCTGCATGTGTTTAACTTGCCTAATGCTGATATGTTATTGACCATAATTATTCCCTCTGTTTATTTTAGTACATTCATGTGGATGTGGGTGTTACTGGCCGACTCAGCATTTATTGCTCATCCTTGGTGCTAAGTTGCCTTCTTGAACCTCAGCAGTCGATCTGCTGTAGCTGGACCCACAATACCATTAGGGAGGGAATTTCAAGATCTTGACCTGGCAACAGTGAAGGAATTCTTTACCACATAAGGCTATTGAGGGTGGGTCATGAAGTATGTCCATGAAATAAACGTGAAATAAGGGAATCAAGGGTTATAGGGAAAAGGCAGGAATGCAAGATTGAGCAACAGCAATATTTTTCTAAGTCAGGATGGTGAGTATCTTGGACCTTTAGAGGATGGTGTTCCCATGTATCTGCTGCCCTTGTTCTTCTAGATGGAAGTGGTCATGGGTTTGGAAGATGCTCTCTCAGAAGACTTGGTGAATTTCTGCAGTACATTTTGTAGATAGCACACACTGCTGTTACTGAGTGTCGGCGGTGGAGGGAGTGGATTTTTATGGCTGTGGTGCCAATAAAGCAGGCTGCTTTGTCCTGGGTGGCATTCAGAAGATAAGTAGAGATGTTTTTCTAAATGTATGCAAGGCATTATACATGCTGTAGTTGGAATACCGTGAAGCTTTTTGGGGTCTTATCTAAGGAAAGATAAACTGGCATTGGAGGCAGTCCAGAGAAAGCTCACTACGCTGTTAACAGGTATGAGGGATTACTTTATGAGAACTTACTCTTGTAGCCATTGTATTTAACTGGAGAATCCAGTTCAGTTCCTGATCAATTGTGATCCCCAGAATATTGATAGTTAGTGGGGAATTTGATAATGGTAATGCGATAAAACATCAAGGGCTAATAGTTAGATATGATAGTGGAAAAGCCATTGACGAAGCAATGAAGGTGGCTGGATCAAGGACACAACACTGAGCAACTCCTGCAGAGATGTCGTGGAGCTGAGATGACTGACTTCCAACAACCACAGCCATCTTCCTTTATGCTTGGTATAGCTCTAACCAGTGGACAGTTTTCCCCCTAATCCCTTTGAGTCCAGTTTTGCTCGGATTCTTTGCTGCCGTAAACTGTCAAATGCAACAGTCAAGGGCTGTCACTCTCACCTCCCCTCTGGAATTCAGCTCTCTTGTCCATGTTTGAACCAACACTGTAATGAGGTCAGGAGCTGAGTGGCTCTGGCAGAACCCAAACTGAGAGGTTATTGCAAAGCCAAAAGCATTGTTGCCGACACCTTCCATCACTTTACTGGTGATTGAGAGTAGATTAATGGGGCAGTAATTGTCTGGGTTAGATTTGTCCTGCTTTTTGTGTACAGGACATACCTATAATGTCTAAATTAAAAAATTTTAGACATTGTCAGGTAGGTTCTTGATTTCATGTGCAATTGGCTGAAGGCAGCATGCAAAATGTTTGGGACCCATGGAGGAGGCTGGTCTGGATTATTCACTGGGCACATCTGGCTGAAGGGTGTTTGAATGTTTCATCCTTATCTTTCTCCTATGTTTTCACCAATCTTTAGGTTAAGATGTTTCTTTTGAATTTTTCATTATATTTATCAGTGACTGTCTTCAATTTAGGATCCTAGTTTTATAGTGTAGCCATTTTACCCCCAACACTCCATCTCCTGCAATGAGTGGAAACATCGTCTCTTAGTCTACTGTTATCGGGTCACCTCCTAACTGCCTTAATATAACAGAGGTCTGTTACAAAAACATCAGATGGCGGTGAAGACCAATAGATTTTTTCCTTGGTACTGAATGCTGGGTCACATACTGGATGTGAAGGCAGGGAAAAAAATTGGATTTGTCTACACCAAGTTGTTTATTTCAAAGGATTGCTACCGTCAACTGTATAAAATTTGACAAATCTTATAATTTTTTGGAGACGAAGAGAGTTTAAAGAATTTCATCATCATTTTCAATATTTGCCCAAAGTAATTGCATAGAAAAGTCCCCTGGTACACTAATCTCAACAAATGCTTTCTTTCTTTATTAAAAGCCAACAAAATACTACTATCCCCTTAACGAGCCTGAAGATCCTAGGATGGAAATTCTGCATGTACTTCCTATGGAAACTAATCACAAATCCTGTCGGGAGGTGAACCTCAGGGCTCCCAGTTTTCCAGTCTGTAACACAAATGTCCAGACATAACATGTGGGTGACTCACCCCAGCCAAGGGCAGAATATGTGAGCTAATGCACTGACAAATATCACTCAGATCTCATGAGAGCCCAGTGGTTGACCTATATGGAGGGAGTTCGTCAAGATTGGAAAGCTTATGTTATTTGCAAAGGGAAACAAAGGGAACTTGTCCTTGTAGTAACGTGCAGCTGATTAACTTTATTTTGAGTGTGACACAAGATCAATGGCACAAATCTCATAGGGATGTGGGAAATGAAAGACCCAGGAGGGGCATACATTCAAAGAGTGTGAAAGATGATAGGAGAATCGAGGACGGCTATTAAAAAGAAATGGGATCCTAGCATTAGTATGCCTATATCCTAGGCATAAGATACAAAGGCAATAAATTACTCTCAGCTTTCCTAAGTCACTGGTCCATCCATCATGTCTATGACAGCTCTATGGCAAATGATTGTTCAATCCATTTGACTGTATTGCCATGAAAAATTACCACAGCCATGAAAAATTGTCTTCTTCATATTTATACAATTGCTTTCTGATTCTATAAAATTTATCTTGAAGCTTCTTTCACCAGGAGGGGGAGGTTAGTGGGGCAAACTCTGAACTTGTGATAACCCTTACAAGGCCCATAGGGAACCACTAAATAATCTTCCTGGAAAGCTCACTGAGTATGAGTTTCCTTGGTAACAGGCAATGGCCTCCCTAGTTGTACTCATCACCTGAACCCTTTGTAAAGCAGACCTCGAGGGCTCTCTTGCAGTACCTGTCTTGCATCAGCAGACCCGGGTTCATGTCCCACCTACTCCAGATGTGTACAGTAATATCTCTGAACAGGTTAATTAGAAAAATAGATCAAATAACAAAAAAACGTAAAACAGACCCCAGATGAAAACACTGGCGATTTAGTAGTGCTGGTTAATAGAAGAAACAGGTGATTTGGTGATGGGAGAAAAGCCATTTAGTTGTGTGTAAAAACACTTCTGGATATAAATAAAAATAAGGAGCCAGGGCTGGGACTAGCCATGATCTATGCCATGAGTAGTGGCTCTATTTTGGTGTTCAGCAATAAACAATGTTCCTTTCCATTTGGGTTTTCTGAGTGTTTAGAGGATTAATAGAAAATGAAAGTATTTCAGTAATTTAATTTCCATCCATGGAGACAGTGGGTGTGGTTAGTATTATTATTATTCCATTCATTATTATTAATCCATAGATTTTGGGATGACACAACATCAGGCGAATTCACAGAAGAATGAGCGGAATCTCATAGAAACCCAAAAACTTCTAAGAGAGCGAGACATGGAAGATGCAGCAAGGACGTTCCCATGACTGGGGAATCCAAAATGCAGAGGTCACCATCTATAGATACAGGGTAAATCTTTCAAGGACTGAGATGAGGAGAAATGTCTTCACCCAGAGTGGTGAGCCTGTGGCATTCTTTCCCAGAGAAAGCAATTGAGCCCAAAACATTGCATTATTTCAAGAAGGAGTTGCATATGGCATTTGGGGCCAAATGGATCAATGGATTTTGGGAAAAGGAGGGCCAACTAGTGAGGTTGCATGGTCAGGCACAATCCTAATGAATGGCAGGGCAGCCTGTGAGGGTGGAATGCTCTTCCTGCTTATATTTTCTGTGTTTTTATGTATGTAGGATGTTTAGAGAGGAGCAGATAATTTTGGACCTGTTTCCCAAAGTTCTCCAACATTTCTATTTTTCTCTCCAGTTAAATCAGTCTTTCATGGGGTGTGGGCATCACTGGCAAGACCATTTGTTGCCCATCCTCAGTGCCCAGTTTGCCAGTCCACTGCAGAGGGCTGTTACAAGTCAACCACATTGTAGTGGATCTGGAATCATATGTAAAAACAGCTTCCCTAAACAACAGCAAAGTACCAGATGGGCTTGTACAACAATTGAAGGCAGCCCCAAGGTCACCATTACTGATTTCACACATTCCAGATTGAATTGGTGGAATTTAAATTCCATCAGCTGTCATGAGATTCGAACTGGTCTTCCAAGGGCATTTGCCAAAGCACCTGGATTATTTTGTCATGAATGGCATGAGGCCATCACTGGCTGGGAAAGCATTTACTGTTCATCTCTAGTTGCCCATGAACTGAGGGGTTTGCTTGGGCAAATTCAGAAGTTAGTTAAGAGTAAACCAAACCAAAGCCAAAATATTGTTAGAAGGGATAAGTTTGGAGAAGGTATTTAGTGGGGAGTGGGGAAGATTGGAGCTTGAGCTGGTGTTGTTAAGTATACAGGATGAGGTCACTATGGTAGAGAACAGAAAAATGATGGGGATACTTGCCAAACCTTGTATTGGCAGTTACTGATAATGCCGTTACCATGCAGACAATAAATAATTGTGTCTGCTGATTATTTAATGTGTAACATCATGAGCTTTAACACTAGACATGAAACGTGGACATATTCTGCTAAATTAGCCTAGTGGGGGAGCAAATCAGGCAATAATAACTCCAAATTAGAACTGAAAGTAAAATTGCTTCAAAAAGCTTTTAGTTCAAAGAAGTTCACAAACTCAAAAATGATTATGTGCGTAACTGAAGACAGCAATCCAGTAATCAAGATTCATGAGGGTTATTGTACACACGTTAGAATATTGTACCTTCTTGCAGGAGTCACTGGATGGTGTTTAGGAGGACCAGATACAATGAGGATTTGTTCTCGTTGACTCAGTGGGACGTAACACTAAACTTTCTACTTCAAAACAGCTACACGCACAGATAAATGACGTGGCTTTTCAAAGCACTTTAGTTTCAGGATGAGCCAAAGCACTTCCCAACCAATGAAAGTAAAAAAAAAATTGTGTTCACATCACATTTTTCACAACAACTGAATATGTCAAAGGGATTTATGGCCAATTGGAAGTATTCACTACTGCAATGCCAGAGGGTGTTGCTCAGCTCAGTTGATTGTATGGGCCAGTTTGTAATTTAGAGTGACACTAACAGCAGTGGGTCTATTCCCACACCAGCAAAGGTTACCATGAGGTGACCCTCAGGTTAAACCACCACCAGTTTGTGTCTCTCTAATGAAAGAACAGCCTCATCGTCTAATGAGACTGTGGCGCCTTAAATTCTTTAAAAACTCATGAACCTCTGTGGGAAAACATTTCTCCTCTTCATAAATGGGTGACCTGTTTGTTTTAAACTGTGACCCCATAACTCTAGATGTTCTCACAAGAGGAAACATCCTCTCCACATCTATCCCTCAGGATCCTTTACATTTCAATGAAGCCAATCTTCTAAATTCTAATGGATTCAAGTCTAGACTGTCCGGTTTTTCCTCATGAGATAACCAGCACATTCCACATATAAATCTGGTAAACCTCTGTACTGCTTCCAATGCATTTACATCCTTCCTTTCAATAGGGGAACGTTTACTGTACCTGTTTTTGTGTTTCCACCTTTGTACTGGATGAGTTGAAGAGCAGCAAGGACCATTCCCTTATCTCTGTAAGTGTCCAATTTAAATTCAGCTTTTGCATCATCACTGAACTGAACCAGAGAAACCTGAACAAACAAAGAAAGCAAAGTTTGATTGGATTTATTTATTAGCACAGGTATCTTGTTACAAAATAGAGTGGAAAGTGTTGTGTAGTGTTGCCACTCTCTGGCCCCAACTTAAAACACAGAAAAATAAACCAAAACATAGAATGCAAAGGGAGAAAAAGGAAGGAAGGAAGGAAGAAGATTTGAATGTCAGGAATGTGGTGAAGAACTTGTACCTGAAAGCAATACTTTTACACATTTCTGATTATATCCCAGAGCTTTCTACATACAAAGGGTTGTAATGTAATGCAGTGACTGCTAAGGCAAGATTATTTGTGATGTACATTTAGCCCATACAGACTTGTATTTATATAGGTAGGACACCCGATGGGACCAGAAAGGGCTATGTTTGCAGAAGTGATGGACAGCTTGATAAGGAAGGAAGGTTTAAGGAGGCAATTCTTGGGAGCAGAGTGGCTGAAGATGCTATCATCACTGATGCAATGAAGAGATGTGGAGGTTGGGGATTTATGCCAGTGGCCAGAGTGAAAGAAATTGTTTCTCTGCCTTTCGCTACACTGAAACAATGTGTAAATATAGATTGGTGTGTAGTGGCTTTTAGACAGACAGACAGAAATCTTTAGTTTAATATGTCAGCAATTCCAAAAGGTGCACCACTTCCCCAGTACTGATCATGTCATGCACTGGAGGCTTGTGCCCACAGTCGTATATCTCCAAGTTGATGCTGGAGCCAACCGTGCCAAATTAAAGAGGTTAAAAAAAAGCTGAACCACTTTTACATGTTGAGGATAGCATGAAACACCATACCCACCTGCATTCCCTGTGGGCTGATGTTATCAAGAGCTCCGATAGTGTCGAAACAGAACTGCAATATTTTGTGGAAGTTTTCATCACCAATACTCCAAGAACCATCAATCAGGAACACCAGGTCGGCCTTTGCACCCAGGCACACTGGCCGTGGAAAGGAAAGGATAAAGATCGTCACAAGGTTTTGTTTTCCTTCACATTACGTGTTGATTTCACAAACTGAAAGATTTCTCTTCAAACGTTGAAAAGATGTACAACAAGTTAAGTGCAATAACAATAGAAATGTAATCCTTCGGTCAATGAACAGTTGAACGAAAGACAAATAACAGGTCAATGTTTTATCTGGGGCCAAGACACATTGAACAGTGAAGATGTGACAAATAATGGAGATGAGGGAAACAAGACCATGAGGGAGAAAGAAGGGTACATTGATAGAGTTAGATAAAGACATTTAGATGGAGGGTCTTGGAATGAACCAGTTTGGCAAAATGGTCTATTTCCATCTGTCAATGCTAAAACATTCCCAGTGATTTCAATTATCAGCCTTCCTTTAGTTCTCCCTAATTGTGACCAGTTGTGGTAAAGTGGTAGCCCAGGAGTCCTGGATACAAGACCCATCTGCTGCAGAGGTATGCAATGATGTCCCTGAACAAGTTGACTAGAAAATATCTACAATGGCACAATTCTTGGTGAGTTTGTGCAGAATAGGATGAGAATGGATTTCAGTCATTCAGGGAATGGTGTGAATCACAGGAAACATTGATGGACCTCTTGTGGTGCAGTGGTAGTGAGGTTTGGTTTCACGTACCAGCTCTTCCAGGGGTATACGTTACCACAGTTGAAAAGTTTGATTCAAAATATTTAATCCTGCCTAGTTTTACAGGTTTCTTTGATTCCAGTGACCTCATTCCTCCCTTGCTGAGGATGGCTTGTTTCCTCAGACGTTCACCAGTGTCCCCATGATGATGGACAGGGAGATGGGAAGGCTGGCAAAATGAGGTGTTAAAGTACTGGGGGAGGAGTGGCCATGCTCCATCACTTCCTGCCAATGGCTGGAGAGCTGGCAGTCTTATCACCTACCTGAAGCCAAATCAAGCCATTTAAGTAACTGATTAACATCTCTTCCAGCCACTGTAGGCAGTGGGAGGGACCACTCACCACACGGGAGATTGTATATGAAAGACCCATCAGTCTCCCAGTGGGTTCCACTAGGGTTAGGTTTTGGGGGGCTGCAGGACTGCTTCATGATCCATAGAGGGCATTCCTGATGCCACAGCTGATTCCCATGACAAAGTGACCCCTGCCCTTGGCATGTGGTCATCTTCTCTCTGGGTGCCTGGCCCCATTGTCCCTAGACACTACATGCCTGTCTTTGGGGCATGCATCCATCAATGCTCACCCCTCCTTTTGGTGCTGAGCCAGCAATGGCTACCCTCTGAGTGTATCAGCGACTCTTGGAAGATGGACATAGGCCATTGCAATCAACAGGGATTGCAGGGCCATCAATTGCCACCAGGGGAATGTGCTTCCCCAGATCTCATCTCCAGCTAAAGTGGAGCAAAACCCCATTCTTTAGCCCAGGAGGGGACTTTGCCTCTAACGCAAAGTTCATTCTTGTTGTGTAATGGGTGACATCTCCTAAGTTTCTTCTAATTGCAAACAGTCAATTCCACCAGATATCCACCAGGTATAGAATAAATGCAACTTTTTTAACCACAGATGGAATCAATTGCCACAATAACCCACCCCACCCCAACACTATCGCCTCTAATCTAGCATTTCATTGTGCCTCGGCACACATGATAATAAATTCAATTCAATTCAATTCAATCTACATGTAGGAAAATTGAAGTGCAAAGTGTAATAACTAGGAATACACTGACAGGTCCATTTCATTACAGGGACAAAGGGGATTATAGCATTCTGGTGCTGTGTCACTGAAAGGTGACTGGCCAAAGAATTATAAGCCCTTCAGGACTGTGTTGGATTCTCTGGAATTTAAAGGTTTTTCCTCAGAGCATTCCTACAAGCCAGAACAAAAACCAGAGGACATTTTAAAAACCATTCACTTTTCTTCTGCTTTCTTGTTCGTTACAAAAATGTTCATGCAAAATATTTGATTAATTGATGCGGCAGCTGATGCAAGAGGTTCTGTCATGATTTAATATCCAGATCATTGATGTGACATAAATATAAAATCTAGAAATACATCGAATCAGAGCAGTAATCCTACAGGCCCCTGAAAAATCTCCCTCAGGCGCAGTCAGACGTGTTGCATAATTCCAAAGCTCTCTGCTTTTTGTGCAGAATTCCAGGTTTCATTCTGACTGAAATCCAAAACCTAAAAGTTTCCAGAGAGGCTTCCAAATTTTGGACCATTTCCTTTCATCGCAATGCTCCAAGTAAGATCATCAGAAATGGCAACACAGTTAAGGTAAAGAGCTCACCTTCCCGGGCTGGAGGGATGGTCGGTGGAGGAGGAGGAGATGGGGGTTCTGTTGGAACCTCTGTCGGGCGAAGCACTGCAAAGGAAATTAAGCATGCAGTTCAGATCTCAATGAAATATTTCTTCAATGATCACAAAATCAAAAACCCCAGTTCCTGAAAAAAGGCATTCACTTTTTGACCATCGTATTGTAGATCAGGTTCAGCAATTCAGTTTGTGAGCTTAATAGCAATGCTCAAATTCAAACTCAAAACCGTAGCCCTTTGGCAACATTCTCACCCACTTCCCCGCTCTCCTCACCCTCCGCCATTCCCTCTTCCCCTGCCCAGGCGAGAATGGCTTGAACTGGAGTACATGACCACAGTCAAAGGCAATGAAGGGTCCATTTTATTCTCTGAGAGATTGGAAACTGAGTCTTGCGTAAATGATCAAATGGGCGGTCACAGGATAACTATGTACTCCTCCAGTATACATTCACATGTGTTTTCAGTGGGGATTAAACAGTAGCCAGGCTCTATCCCACCCACTCCCATTGGAGTCCATTTCTTTTCATTCATTCACAGGACGGGTCAATACTTACTATCCATCCCTAATTATCAGTTGGACAGTTAAGTTTCAACCACTTTGCTGTGAGTCTGGAGTCAGACCCAGATTAGGTATGGACACAGCTTTCCTTTCCCATTAGGCATTAGGTCAGTTTTTAAGGCAAACAGCAGTTATGTAGTTGGCATGAGGTGTGCTGTTTTTTTAACTCCAGATTCAACGTTCACCATATGACATGATGGGGGGATTTGAACTTACATCTCCAGAACATTAACTAGAATCCTGGACTACTAGCCCTGCGGCATTTCCACTACACTATCTTTACTCTAATACAGAAGCATGTTCCATCATTCAGTTGGATCATGGCTGGTCTGTATAAAAACTCCATCTACTCCTGATGAAGAGCTTATGCCCAAAACATTGATTCTCCTGCTCCTTGGATGCTCCCTGACCTGCTGTGCTTGTCCAACACCACACTCTCAACCCTTAATACCCGTGCCCATCAAACATCTTGCTTTGCCATGTTGAATTGATTCCCAACTCTACAGCATTTTCGGAAAGATCGTTCTGGATTTCCACCTCCCTTTCCATGAGGAAGATCTTCCTAATCTCACCCTGACTCTTATTTTAATGTCATGTCCTCTAAAAGAGGTGGTATCTCTCATTTCTGGGGGGCCCTTCTTACCCTGTACAGTTCAGTATAACAAACTGTTGCAATCACCAATTAAACCTGGAGACAGGATGAGCTCGAGGTGAGTTAAAGAACACAGATTGGCTCTCAAGTGCCATGAAAGCATTGTCTATTTACCTAACAATTTCTCATGCAAGGTGCATTTGAATGTTCCACCTATGTCCCTACGATTGTGGATCCAGCTCCCTCACACTGTCACGTAATAACACCTCTCCCCACCCAGCACCCTGCATAATTGACTGTATCTCTACTGATGTGGATCCATCTCCCTCACACTGTCACTCAGTAACCCCTCTCCCTTCAGTGCCCTGCGTTACTGACTGTTTTTCCACTGATGAGGATCCAGCTCCCTCACACTCTCACTCAGTAACCCCTCTCCCCCAGCGTCTGGTGTTACTGACTGTATCACTGTTGAAGTTAATCCAGCTAAATTGTACAGTCACTCAGTGACCCCTCTCCCCCCAAGACCCTGTATTACTGACCCTATCACTATTAAAGTTAATTCAGTTAAATTGCACAGTCACTCAGTAACCCCTCTCCCCCCAGCACTATGTTACTGACTGTATCTCTATTGATGTTAATCCAGCTAAATTGCAGTCACTCAGTAACCGTTCTCCCCCCAGCACCGTGTTACTGACTGTATCTCTATTGATGTTAATCCAGCTAAATTGCAGTCACTCAGTAACCATTCTCCCCCCAGCACCATGTTACTGATTGTATCATTATTGATGTTAATCCAGCTAAATTGCACAGTCACTCAGTAACCCTTTCCCCCCAGTGCCTGGGGTTACTGACTGTATTTCTCTACTGATACAGTTATAGCTCTCTCTCTCGCACTTTACCCTCTGTGATGGCTCCCCAAGTACCTTGTGTTACTGATTGTATCAATAGAGATAGTGTCCCAACTCTCACTTGCAAGTTGAAAGTTTATTGTTCCTCCCTTGCCCTCTTGTCAATGATAGTTTGCACCTCAATACTTACAGGTCCTCTCCTGCACGTGGACTCCAGGTCCCTCGAGGTTTGGCAGCTGAGTGTAAATGACGGCCTCATAAAGGGAATCTGGAGAAAGCCCAGTGAAACAATGGCTGGTTTCAGCACCACTGATGGTTACCTCTTGATGACCACCGGCATAAGCTTCAAAACAAAGAGAGGCATGAATGAGTGTCCATTGAAAATGAAATACAATGGATACTGTCAACGTTTCAATGAGTCCAGTATGACTCAAACTGTTCTGAAAAACAGTCACATTGGACTCAAAACATACATTCTGTTCCTCACTCCACAGATGTTGCCAGACCTGCTGAGTTTCTCCAACATTCTCTGCGTTTGTTTTATGAATGAGTATTCAGTGTGAGCAGGCTAACATAATTCCTGCAGCGCATTTTGTATGAATTCTAAATCACAATAACTTATGCTGGAGACATAAAATACAACGTGAGCATCTAGAGTTTAAACTTAATGATAATCTTTATAAAGACATAGCTGTTACTTGTTTTTGATATTGTAGTATTTTGGTCATTAATATTCATGTAACAAATGTGAACTTTTCAAATTGGTCCACTGCGCAGCATCCTGTGTGGGAATCTATGCTGAGTTGTTTGTTGACCTATCCTTAGACGCTGCCAGTCAATTATTTGATATTGTCTTTCAACTGTTCACTTCCTTGGATTGAAATGTCCAGGAGTATCTGTGAAGCAGGAATATTTATTTCATTTCCCTTTGGATATCATCATTCATTTAAGAAGGCCCTCGACTGACATATCAGTTTTCAAAGAGAGCTCTATGTAATGTAATACCAATGTTAGGGACCCTAAAATGCTGGAGGAAATTCTCCGGCAATCTTTTGGAATCACCAACACAAGGCTTATTCATGCAAATACAATATAAGGTGAATGCTCAGCATTAAAGTGAATGGGGATAGAGCAAGTAAGTATGATTAAAACCAGAGAGCTGTGGTGGGGGAGTTTGCTCTTGAGCGAGCCTCATGATTTAACGACTATGGAACTTAACAATAATTAGACTGGGGTGTGTAGGATGCAGACTTTCTGAATGTACCATGTAAGATAAACCAAAATAAAACCGCAGATGCCAGGAAATCTGAATAAAGAGATCATGGATACATTATGAAGATAAGCCAGTGTCTGTGCAGAGAATGGAGTAGGTGGCATTTTGTGCATAAGTCTTGACAGACAATCCACATTTAAAGCAGTTGTCTGTCCTCTTGGCCATCCTGCCTGATATTTTAAGACAGAAAGTCCTTTCAACATGAGCAAGTTTTGACAGACCTGGCTTAGCAGTGAGGTGGGTTGCAGATGGTGATGGCAGGGTTGGATAAGATCACATTATTCCTGGGGAATCTGAAGGAACCCACAAAATAATCTCAAACCCCTCCACGATTGTGCTGTCAGACTTTAATTCAGAAATTGGGAAGAAGTTTGCTGGAGGCAAGTAATCAGGATGAGGCTTGTTGAGTTTTCAGCCTTTTCTTTGCTTCCTAAAATTTCCAAAGTACTGGAATGGTATTCCATTGGTGTTACCATTCATCAGCTCCATTCAGCTCTCCATTCACTCCTGTGAGTTTATAACAGGGCTAGAAGCAGAATCTGTAAAAACCTTTCCAACTATGCACAGCAGCAACTCAGAATCCCTCCCTATTTTCAACCTGACGACATGTCAAAAAACCAAGTAAGACTTTTTTTTTAGCTGACAGGCATTTCTGCTTTCCATTGATCTCCAAATCATGTGGCAGAATGGCAGTACAATGAAAACAGGAAATGCTGTTCAGCTCACAGATACATTTAGCTCTCTGACGGGGGCAGGTATATTTCCCTTGGATATTGTTTAAAATCTGTTTGTATAAAGAAGCATGTTTGTGCGTGTGCGTGAATGCGTGTAGATGTACTGTGTGTATTTGTGTGTAGTGGTTGTCTTAGAATCAGGTAATCCCCACAGTGCAGAAAGAGGCCATTCAGCCCATCGGATCAACACCGACCTTCCGAAAAGCATCCCACCCAGAACCAGACCCCACTTTATCTCTGTTATCCCACATTTCCCATGGCTAACCCACCTAGCCTCCACATCCCTGGACCCAATGGACAATTTTACCAAGGCCAATCCACCAAACTTGCATATCTTTTTTATGAAGAAAGGTTGGAAAGTCTAGGTTTCTATCCACTGGAGTTTAGAAAATTAAGAGGTGACTCAACTGAATCGCATAGGACCTCGATCAAGCTTTGCCTGAGTGGACATGGAAAGGATATTTCCACTTGTGGAAGAATATACAACTCAGAGGTCAGTGATTAAAAACAAGAGAATGTCCAGTTAAGACAGAGTTGGGCAGAAATGTTTCTCATTCTGGGTCCTGAGCCTTTGGAAGGCTCTTCCTAAATTGGTGGTGGACACAGAGTCCTTGAATATTTTTAAGGTGGAGATGGATAGACTTTTGCTAAGCAAGGGGGTGAAAAGTTATCGGGAATGTGGAATTCATCAACCAGATCGGGCCCACGACCTTACTAAACAGTGGAGCAATGTCAAACTCCTACTCCTGCAACTAACTCATATATCTGCAAGCATGTATGTTTGCACTTGCATTTTTCTTGCTTTTTATTCATTCACAGGATAACGGCATCTCGAGCGAGACCAGTATTTATTGCCCTCCCTAATTGCCCACAAGGCAGTTAAGAGTCAGCCCCATGGCTGTGGATCTGGAGTCACATGTAGGCCAGACCAGGGAAGGATAGCTGTTACCTTCCCTACAAGACATGAGTGACCATATGGGTTTTTCCTGACAATCAACAATAGATTCATGGTCAGCATTAGACTCATAACTCCAGAGTTTTTTTCAACTGAATTTAAATTCCACTATCTGCCATAGCAGGATTAGATCCCAGTCCCCAGAACATCATCTGGATCTCTAGATTAACAGACCAGTGATAATACTGTGAGGCCATCGCCTCCCATCTGCATCATTGCGTGTGTGTACACATGTTGGAGTTTATATGCATATGTGGATTCAACTCAATTGGGCTTCAGGATCCCTTTCTGATACTATTAAACGTCTTTTGTTTCATATTTGTTCGAGAATTAGTTGGCAAACCTTCAAAGGCTATGCTAATGGAGGCTAATGAATTGTAGTCTCCAGTGCACACTTCGGTTTCCTGTTTTTTAACATCTTACAGGCTTTGTTGTGAACTGAATCCATATGGAAACAAGGTGTAGCTGAAAACATTCCAAAATCACTTCAGCATAATAAAAATTTGCAGGTTTATGTATGAGTTGTCCTTTACTACAACTTGTTTCTGGAGAGTTCTAAAACATGATGGGAACAATTTCATCAATATGGCCTCTTATCGTATCAACAAATTATCTCAGTGTTTATCAGCTAATGATGTAGGCGCAATCACTATGTTTGTGGAGGATGCTGAACTGTGTTTGTTTACAGAAAACATATAACCATCTGTTACTGATGGTGTTGCTTCAGCCAGGAATATTGGTGTGGATATCAGCACATACTACCTCCCCTGATCTTCTCCAGAATTGTGCAAATTTCTAAGGTTCATCAGAACAGTCATGGAGCGTGGAAAGATGATGCTCAACAGCGCACCATTCAGTGAGTGCCACACTGGAGTGTCAGTCGAGATTGGGAGATTATGTGGGGCTCCACAACATGACCATCCAATTCAGAGTACCAGGTGAAGGCATGTCTGCAGACAGTATTCCAAGGGTCAGACACTCCTCCTCATTTCCTGGCTGCCCCAACTTCAGCGAGGAACTTCAGGTGTGGAACTTGCTTTATTATTGGTCAGGAAGACCCTTTTCTTCATTCATTCATGGGATGAGGGTATCTCTGGCTAGGGCAGCATTTATTGCCCATCCCTAATTACCCAGAGGGCAGTTAAGAGTCAACCACATTGTTGTGGGTCTGGAGTCACACGTAGGCCAGATCAGTTAAGGATGGCAGTTTCCTTCCCTAAACCAGGTGAGTTTTTCCCAACAATTGGAATTGTGGTCATCATTCTTAATTCCAGATTTTTTAAAAAATTAAACTTAACCATCTGCTTTGGCAGGATTTGAAACCAACTCCCCAGAATACTGCCTGGATCTCTGAATTAACAGTCTCATGATAAAGACACTAGGCATCCCCTATTGGTTAAACTGTGCATCTACACTCAGGCACATACACTCCCCTGAGCAGTACTAATGGAGTGCCGCACAATTGAAGATGCTATCATTCAGATGAAATGTCAAGCCTCATCTGCTCCCTGAATTAGACACAAAAGATCCCTTGAGGCTATTCAAGAAGAGCAGGGGAGATTTTCCCAGTGTTCAGGCTAATATTGACCAGTTACCAAACAGCTAAAGCAGAAGGACTTATCATTTTCTATTAATGGGAGCTTGCTGTGCAGAAATTGAGTGATGGACTGCACTGCCCAGTACTTGAGTGGCTGAGCTCAGGATATACTGAGCTCATGGATGTCACTGAATATGTGCAAGTTCACTATTAAACACATCACTTTGAGATGCATTGTAAAAACTCCCGTTACACTGTCCTAACAACATGGTTCAGCTCGAAAATATGAAAGGCTTTCCATTTCACACCAGTGCCATCCTGCCTTCAAGTAGCATTGCTAACTCAATCTTAATTCAGGCCAGATTTATGCTGACAAAATCGACGCCCCTATTCTGGTTTTCAAACCAGATGCAACAGTTGACTGGATAACGGAGACTTAATCTGGAGTGAATTCAAACCACAGCTGCTGAAAATTAAATGCCAGTGTCACCACCTAACCCACTGCACCATCCAATTTCCTATCCTTTTATCCATGTCTTGGAATTCTTTTGCTAGTCCTCTCCAGTCACAACACTGAGTCACTCCCAGAGCATATCAGTCTACTGGGTGACTGACAGCATTGAGATGGAAGTTTATTGAGTGATGGATTGTGGGTGAAAGGACGTGTGAGAATAGACCAATCAAGAACACTGAGAACTTGAAAGGATTTAGGATCTGGCTAAGACAGCATTGTGGGTCAACCCACAGCAAGTGGACTGCAGCGATTCAAGAAGGCAGCTCACCACCACCTTCTCAAGGGCAAATTGGGATGGGCTATCAATGCTGGCCCAGCCAGCGACACTCAAGTCCCACAAATTAATTAAAGGAAACGGGAGAGGACACAGAGGTATTTGAAAACAAGGTCAAGAATCTTAAATTCCAAAGATACTGGATCAACAACCAATAGAGGTCACAAGCACAGGGAAGCTGAGTAAGTGGAACTTGGTAGGATATAGGCTGCTGTACATTGGATAAATATCAAAATGATAGAATCATACAGACCTACAGCTCAGAAAATGATCCTTGGGCCCATCACGTCTGTGCCAGTCAAAAACACCCACCTAACTAGTCTAATCTAAGATGTAAAAACAAGCAGGTTGTTAACAACAAAAATCCTTCTAGAATTTCTGATTACCATTCACTGGTTGTAGTTTTATTCTGTAGGAGGTTGCTGCCCTATGAGAATTCCACTGCATGCAGAAGGTATCCCAGCCAATGTTGTACGTGTTTATTCCCGTCACATTCAGGTACACTAGGAGAGAAAAAGAAAAACCAAAGAACATTATATCCAGTCTCATGAGCAACATGAGTAATCACCGCGCACATCACTGCTCAGCTGATATCTTGTGTCACAGGTCGCTGGATATTGGAAGCCGAGGGATTGCAGAATGCAACAAGTCCCCCAGGTCCATCTGCTTCTTTTTCACCAATACCCGTGATAACGGAGTTGCCACACAGATTACAAAACTTAAAATTTATCAATTAATCTGTATGAGATCCAAACATGAGGGGAGGAAACCACCACCTCTCTTCCCCTTCTCCACTCCACCCTACCTCCTCACACCCAGCCATGGAGAAGCAGAAAGTGCCAGAGAAATGGTGGGGAACAAGCAAGGTGGGTAACAATGACACATGCTACACTACGACCCTGGTGGACATGGCAGAGATAGTATTTAAATCGACAGCGTAACAGATAAGGATTCATTCAGGAGGAAGGGGTTATCAGCCCTCAGCTGAGAGGTGGTAAGGGCTTTGTTCACAAGACTTTCTGTTGGGAAATGTGGCTAGAATTCTTTGGGTCAACATGGCAAGTGATGAGTTGGATGTGAAGTTGATTGGAAATGGAGAAGATTGGAAGGATTATCCTCTCCCCCCCCCCCCCCCCCAACAAGATGGCTCATTCAGTAAGACCATAAGAACATATGATATAGGACCAGAATTAGGCCATTCTGCCCATTGATTCTGCTTTATTATTCAATCATGATATGTTTCTCAACCCCATTCTCCTGCCTTCTTCCTGCAACCCTTGATCTCTTTAAAAATCAAGACCCCCATCTATCTTTGTCTTAAATACACTCAATCACTTTGTCTCTACAGCAATAGAGTCACCACCTTCTGGCTGAAGAAATTCTTCCTCATCTCAGTTTTAAAGAGGTGTACCTTCACTCTGAGGCTGTGCCCTCAGGTCCTAGTCTCTCCTGTTTGTGGAAACATTTTCTCCACATCCACCCTATCCAGGCTTCTCAGTATTCTGTCAGTTTCAATCAGATCTTCCCCACTCCTTCTAAACCCCATCGAGTACAGATCCAGAGTCCTCAGCCACTTCTCATTTGACACACCCTTCATCACCGGGATCATTCTTGTAAATCTCCTCTGGACCCCTCCAGCAGATCCATCCTTAGATATGAGGCCTAAAACTGCTCATTATGAGAGAGGAGAATGGGGCGGTTAGGGCTTGTGGGTCATAAGCAATGAGTTCCTCAATGGTCCCTATGGAGCCCACTCCGAGATGCAGAGGGAAGCTACAGACTATCTAAGAGAGATTCAAGCTGAAAAATATGGAAGGACAGTAGGGACTGTTAAAAGTGTGGTTCTGGAAAAGCACAGCAGGTCAGGCAGCATCCAAGGAGCAGGAAAATCAACGTTTCAAGCAAAAGTCCTTCATCAGGAATGGGGCTGGGAGCCTCGGGTATGGAGAGATAAATGGGAGGGGAGTGGGACTGGGATGAAGGTAGCTGAGAGCGCAATAGGTGGATGGAGGTGGGGGCAAAGGTGATAGGTTGGAGGGGAGTGTGGAGCGGATTGTATCCGTTGCTCCCAATGCGGTCTCCTCTACATTGGGGAGAGATAAGGTCCGAGGGAGTGATGCTGAACAAAGAGACCTTGGAGAGCAGGTTCATAGCTCCTCGAAAGTGGAGTCACAGGTAGATAGGATAGTGAAGAAGGCATTTGGTATGTTTTCCTTTATTGGTCAGAGTATTGAATACAGGGGTCGGGAGGTCATGTTGCATCTGTACAGGACATTGGTTAGGCCACTGTTGGAATATTGTGTGCAATTCTGGTCTCCTTCTTATCGGAAAGATGTTGTGAAACAAAAAAGGGTTCAGAAAAGATTTACAAGGATGTTGCCAGGGTTGGAGGATTTGAGCGATAGGGAGAGCCTGAACAGGCTGGGGCTGTTTTCCCTGGAGCACCGGAGGCTAAGGGATGACCTTATAGAGGTTTACAAAATTATGAGGGGCATGGATAGGGTAAATAGGAAAAGTCTTTTCCCAGGGGCCGGGGAGTACAGAACGAGAGGACATAGGTTTAGGATGAGAGGGGAAAGATATAAAAGAGACCTAAGGGGCAACGTTTTCACGCAGAGGGTGGTACATGTAGGGAATGAGCTGCCAGAGGAAGTGGTGGAGGCTGGTACAATTGCAACATTTAAGAGGCATTTGGATGGGTATATGAATAGGAAGGGTTTGGAGGGATATGGGCTGGGTGCTGGCAGGTGGGACTAGATTGGGTTGGGATATCTGGTTGGCATGGACGGGTTAGACTGAAGGGTCTGTTTCCATGCTGTACCTCTTATGAGTCTATGACTCTATGACAGGACACCTACTCGCAAAGCGCTTCAGATACCCGCACTAATCAACCCTTCTGCCCCGTGGCCGACCACTTTAACTCCCCCTCCCACTCTGCCGAGGACATGCAGTTCCTGGGCCTCCTCTATCGCCACTCCCTCACCACCCGTGGCCTGGAGGAAGAACGCCTCATTTTCCACCTCGGGATCCTCTAACCCCATGGCAACAATGTGGATTTCTTCATTTCCCGTTCCCCCACCTTACCCCAGTTCCAACCTGCCAGCTCAGCACCATCCTTATGACCCATCCCACCTGTCAATCTTCCTTCCCACCTATCCACTCCACCCTCCCCTCTGACGTATCACCTTTACCTCCACCTCCATTCACCTATTCCACTCCCAGCTACAATCACCCCAGCCCCCCTTCCCCCATCTCCCCACCCCCCCAATTTATCTCTCCACCCCCAAGGTTCCCAGCCTCATTCCTGATGAAGGGCTTTTGCCTGGAACGTCGATTCTCTTGCTCCTCTGGTGCTGCCTGACCTGCTGTGCTTTTCCAGCACCACACTCTCGACTCTAATCTCCAGCATCTGCGGTACTCACTTTCGCCTAGTAGGGATTGTTAAGACTAAGGTTGGGGGAGGGAATTTGGATTGGAAGAATATCCAATACGGGAGATATTAAAGAAGCAAGGAAACTGGGAAAGAGGGGTAAAATTTTTTTTAAATGGATAGATAAAAAGGGGACATCTGACGGATGTCAATAAAGTGTCTGACCTTCATACAGCAGGTTAGGCTCAATGATGATGCTTTAATCTCTTCACCTACATTCTGAAATAAACTTTTCACCACACAACCTCCAAGTTGGCTTGAACTCTGAAAGTGTGAAGTCTGTGTTGGCTGGAACAAAGGGTTGACAGGAATATCCTGCAACTTTTCTGTGGGGAGTGAAAACTGAGCGCGTGCAGGGGCTGGTAATTTAACACTGGCCAGTGCTTACAGTGAACCTGGCAGCCCGTCAGTATAATCCCAGAGGAAATCAGCATTCAGCAAAAAAAAACAAATTCATCCTGCAAAGGCAATGTGTGATATGTCTGGGGAGCGAAGGGAGGCCACAAGCAGATTGGTGCAAAGTAAAATCAGCGCCTCTGTACTCCCCTTACAGATAAGAAATAGAGAAGCTGAGAGAAAGATATTAGGGTAATGTTACAGGGGTAAAAAAAAACTACCATCTTGTTAAGAAAATAAACACCCTCCTTGCCAGTGAAGACATGCCCTGAGAATAGATATTTCAAAATATTTTTTCTTTCTCGATCTCTCAAATTAATCTTCAAACCATTAGCACCTTGCTCCCCTTGCAAACTCTATGTGAAAGTTGGATATTACAGCCAAACCCCTCTGTGTGAGCAAGTGATTTTTTTTCTCCCCTGCATTCATTCTCAGGATCAAGTAGAGCATCACAATGTGTTTGAACCTGAGAATGACCATTCGGTCCATCCAGAGCCACCTGAGCATCGCTGCACAGAACAGTCCACTGTAGGATTTCAGACTTGTCACCTGCGTCACTTGGAAAGTGAAGATGGAAATGAGGAAACATTCTTTTATCTCTCAGAGGGTTGAGAATCTTCAGAATTCCCTTCCTTAAAATGCATTGGATGCAGAATTTTTCAATTTTTTTAAGGCTGAGGTAGATAAATTATTGATTACCAAGGAGATGAAAGATTATCAGAGAGTAAGGAGTATAGCATTGTGGTTAAAATTCGAACTTCTATAATTTTATTGAATGGCAGAGCAGGCTTGAAGGGCCAATTGGTCTACTCTTGTACCTTGTTCATGTGTTCAGAATCTCGTCCTGCCTTACTCCCCAGACACTGCCCATTAAATAGTGTCTCACTGGATTGTGAATCAGTGCTGGTATTCCCAGCAACACCAATGGCCTGTGAGTGAATGGAAACTGGGAGCAAGATCACAGGGCATTGCTCCCAAGGTATGCTGAGAGGCAAGGTCCGAGCCCCTGCCCTGTCCAACACTGAGATGTGCTGCACTCACAGTCCGTGTGGCTCAGCTTAGGCACTGATTGAAACTCAGTGAATCCTCAGGGAAGCTCATTAAGACTTAACCCCAACTCAGCATTCAGGCTGAAAACTTTGGCTGTTTTCCTCACCCTCTTTATGTGTGAATCGAAACAGTTTATTGGACAGAGCACTGAGTATAGGCATTGGGAGGTCATGTTGTGGCTGTACGGGACATTGGTTTGGCCACTTTTGGAATACAGCATGCAATTTTGATCTCCGTGCTATCGGAAGGATGTTGTGAAGCTTGAAAGGGTTCAGAAATGATTTACGGGATGTTGCCAGAGTTGGAGGGTTTGAGCAACAGGGAGAGGCTGAATAGGCTGGGGCTGCTTTCCCTGGACTGCCAGAGGCTGAGGGGTCACCTTAGAGAGGTTTACAAATTCATGAGGGGCATTGATAGGCTAAATAGACAAGGTCTTTTCCCTGGGGTGGGGGAGTCCAGAACTAGAGGGCATAGGTTTAGGGTGAGAGGGGAAAGATATAAAAGAGACCTAAGGGGCAACTTTTTCACATAGAAGGTGGTATGTGTATGGAATGAGCTGCCAGAGGAAGTGATGGAGGCTGGTGGATATACAACATTTAAAAGGAATGGGTACACGAACAGGAAGGGTTTAGAGGGATATGGGCCAAGTGCTGGCAAATGGGACTAAATTAATTTAAGATATCTTGTCTGCATGGATAAGTTGGACTGAAGGGTCTGTTTCCGTGCTGTACATCTCTGTGACTCTATGAGCCTACGAGACACACAGAGGTATTTTTAAAGGTAGTGTCTGCATGGTCACTTGCTGTTGCATAGCTGGTGCGATGGCATTGCAAATTTGTCCTTTCGCAACAAAAGAGGCATTACCGAATCTATGTGTGTAAGAGAAACACCAATCCCTTTGTCCTGAATCACGTCCTTCTCGTCCATGCAAGTGGCCCACTCACGAATGAAGCCATGTAGGTTGGCATTGTCAGCATGGCACCTTCACTCTGCCAGGGAGTTATACCAAGGAGCTGTGACCTTCAATCCATCAATGGCAGCGTGTTGTGCAAGACTAGGGGCGAGCTCTTGATTAAGGCCCAGCGGATAAAGCTGGTGGTGAACTTTGAAGAACGGTTGAGAAAAGGAACCAAAAGCAGCACCACTTTGCCACAATATAAATTCGGCCTCATTAACTTACGGGTAGTGCCTTGGCCTGCCAATGGCCCACTGCTCCCCGAATCGTAGATGGCGTAGACGTTGACATCATACGGTGTCCCAGGTTTCAGATTCTGCGGTGTGTAAGATGTCACATCCCCCACGAACAACTCCATTTTCTCATCACTGCCTGGAACAACCAATGCATTCAATTTTAGATTTGACCTTCTCTCACGATTTACTTTTCCTTTACGAGTCTGGCTTCCATGTCAATGAGAAGGGAGGGGGCAGTACAAACACTGAATAATAAATGTACCTGTTGTGTTGAACTTCAGCTCTGTATAATTGCAATCTGACAATTGAATGTGAACATAGATTCATACACATCTTCAACATGGTGCAACAACTCAACTGAGATTCAGGCTTTGTGCCCAAAGTTGGGCTCAAGGTCACAGACTGGGCCTCACACCCCCAAATCAGCAACAAACATTAAGACTGGTGCCTGATTTTCTAGGGCAGCTTATTGAACCAGGTGCATCTTGCTTGGTAGCTCAGCCATTTCAAAATTAGGGAAACATTCACGTTTCATGGAATATCAGCCAGGGACCAGGTGGGGGTGGAGGTGGGAGGTGATATTGCTGGAAAGGTAGAGCCACTGTTCCCAAATGTATTTCCTGCAATTTTATCTTGAAAGCAGTTATTGTTTTGAAGGTTGAAGAATCCTGGTCAGTGCAGGCCTGAATCTCAATCCAAGCACTTTCAGAGAGGGGCTTAAAACAGATGTTAGGCCTCACTCTATACTTGTGAAGAGATGAAGCTTATTCAGAAGCCATGCACAGGCCAATCTTTTGTGTCAGACTTCGGTCAGGTAGCTATGAAACAATGGAGGTGTTGGTCTTTGAATTTGGCACACAGTGCCTGATTCCGCTTGTGGGTGAACTGTATAATTCTGGGTGAGATTGCAACCGAAATCTACCCTCAGCTAACTTCCTTGAACCAGAAACCCTTGACTGATCTCCTAATCCTCCCTAAATCAGCAAGCACTGGCTAAGATGCACAAAGTTGAGAGGCAGAATATTAGGTCTGGAAGGCCAGGTGAGTCCATGTTTTAATTCAGTCATTTGATTACGAGCAATTTTTGTTATTCTTTTGTTATTCCAAATACCAGATGAATAAAATCCAGGGGAGGCAGATCGTAAACTCTTGGACTGCAGCATATTTAAGCTGGAAGGAGCTCAGAAATGATGGAAATGGAAAATTGAAGGCAATGCATTATTACCTGCAGTGAAACCACAGGAGGGGAAATAAAGCTATGTAAAAGAGCAGGCGAATGGGACATATGCAGCACAGATGTGGTGTTTACCTACCTGCGGGCTGGTAAGCAAGCTTATATCCCAGGACTGGAGATGGTGCAGGATCCCAGGTCACACGGAATCGAGTATACCACTCATCAGACACCCTCAGATTGCGTGGCTCCAGCAATCCCACTGAAGGGGGTAAAGGAGAAGAGTTACAGAATGAACACAAAAAAAAACCTTGAATTCATTCACAGTGAAAGCAAAAAAATATGTCTGAGATTTGTCTCCTGCTCTGAGCTTTGATGCTGATTGCTGGTATCTAAACAGGTCTGCTGGCAAAGATTCATAAACAATAAAGAGGAAGACACCTCATTATAGAGACTGCTGACATTCAGGAAATAACATAGAAGATGTAGGGGCGAATCTTCTGAGGCTAGAGTCACAACAGAAACAATCATAGAAGGAGACATTGGAGGTTGGAATGAGGGCTCATGTGGATCTCATTGACTATGAGATCCCTGTGTGGGGCTGTTAATCTGGGTCAATCAGGGAGCTCTGGCTGACAGATATGAACAGGAAATTCAGAAAGAACTGAATAATTACTTCATGTCAGTCTTCATGGTGGAAGACGTGAGTAATATCCCAAAAATTCAAGAGAGTGAGGAGAACAGCTGAATATGGTGGTCATCTCCAAGGAGAAGGTGCTAGAAAAACTGAATGGCCTGAAGGTGGATATATCACCTGGACCAGATGGACTACACCCCAGAGTTCTAAGACAGATAGCTGAAGAGGTAGTGAAGGTGTTAGTGGTGATCTTTCAGGAATCACTAGAATCAGAGAGGGTTCCAGAGGACTGGGAAATGACTAAAGTGACACCCCTGATTAAAATGGGAATAAGGCAAAAGATGGAAAAGTACAGACTTATTAGCCTAACCTCAGTCGTGGGTAGAAATCCATTGTGCAGGACAAGATTTCTGAATACTTGGAAGTGTATGATAAAATAGGGGGAAACTCAGCATGGTTTCATCAGGGGGAGGTCATGCCTGACAAACCTGCTAGAATGATTTGCGGAAGTAATGAACAGGTTAGACCTAGGAGAGCCAATGGATATTATCTACCTGGACTTCAAAAAGGCCTTTGACAAGGTACCGCACAGGAGGCTGCTGAGTAAGATAAGGGCCTTGGTGTTAGAGGCAAGGTGCTGGCATGGATAGAAGCTTCTGGCAGAAAGCAGAGAGTGGGGATAAAAGGGTCCTTCCCAGACTGGCAGCCAGTGACAAGTGGTGTTCCTCAAGGCTCAGTGTTGGGACCACAATTTTTCACTATCTACATTAATGATCTAGACGAAGGAACTAAATCTGCAGATGATACAAAGATAGGTAGAGGGGCAGGTAGTATTGAGGAGGTGGGGTGGCTGCATAAGGATTTGGACAGGTTAGGAGAGTGGACAAAGAAGTGGCAGATGGAGTACAATATGGGAAGGATGAGCTCATGCACTTTGGTAGGAAGGATAGAGGCATAGACTATTTTCTAAATGGGGAGAAAATTCAGAAGTCTGAAGTGCAAAGAGACATGGGATTTCTCATTCAGGATTCTCTCCAAGTAAACTTGCAGGTTGAGTCAGTAGTCAGGAAGGCAAATGCAATAATGGCATTTATTTTGAGAGGATTTGAATATAAAAGCAGAGATGTAATTCTGAGGCTCTATCAGGCTCTGGTCAGACCACATTTGGAATATTGTATGCTGTTGTGGGCCCCATATCTCAGGAAGGATGTACTGGCACTGGAGCTTGTTCAGAGAAGGTTCACGAGACTGGTCCCAGGAATGAAAAGCTTAACATATGAGGAACAGTTGAGGACTCTGGGTTTATACTTGATGGAGCTCAGAAGAATGAGGAGGGGAATCTAATTGAAACATAGAGAATATTGAATGGCCTGGACAGCGTGGTTATTGTGATGATGTTTCTATTGGTAGGAGAGACTAGGACTGGAGGGCACAGCCTTAAAGTAAAGAGAAGACCTTTTAGAATAGAGATAAGGAGACACTTTTTCAGCCAAAGCGTGGTGAATCTGTGGAATTCTTTGCTACAGAAGGCTGTGGAGACCAGGTCATTAAGTATATTTAAGAATGACATAGATAGGTTCTTTATTATCAAGGTGAGCAAGGGTAACGGGGAGAAAACGAGAGAATGGGGTTGAGAAACTTATCAGCCATGATTGAATGGTGGAGCAGACTCGATGGGCTGAATGGCATAATTTCTGCTCCTATGTCTGATGATCTTATGGTCTTAAGGTCTACTCAATCTAGGGACTGGTTTTGAGCAGGCTGGTCAGACCCAATGTATTGTGCAAGAAAAAAAGTCAGGAAACCTGGAGAGTCACATAGTCTCCTCATTCGAGGGACTGGCTCTGAGCTGGGTGGTCACAGCCTATGTACTGTGCACACGTAAATAAAGGGTGACTTCATAACAGGATACCAGCCTCTGTGCAGTTATTTCAGAGACAAATCAGCACATTGTTTGTGAGCTTTTGCAAGAATTGATCCAATCCGCCTCACTGACTCGGCGCTTTCTGCAAGGGCTAGGTCATTTCTCCTTCACAATTATTTATGCAATTCATTTTGAAAGTTAACTATTGAATTGGATTCCCCTCCCATTTCAGATAGAACATTCCACATGACAATAACTATCTGAAAGTTTTCTCTTCATTACCCCATTGCTTCTATGCCAATTACCTCAAATCTCCATCTTCTGCTCAGAAAGTCAAATAAATGAAAAGGTAAATGTACCCCCACACACACATAATGAGGAATAAATCAATGTTTTATGATGGTGTAGAACAGCTGATCCTAAATTAAGCAAACATTAAACTCCACATCTTATATTATTGTGCACATATTCCACATTGTATAATGTTGTTTTCAAATTTAATGTGGTATTTAATGGTATTATGATGACGACTTCCCAGTGGATATTTTATTATGATGATATTTATTTATCTTATCTCTTTACAAAAAACTAGATCTAAAATAGCTTCATACCTAATTGGTTCCATAACATCTTGCTCCAGAAATCTATCACAAAAACATTTGATAAACTGAACTTCCAGATATTTTTGCCAATTTGATATATTCCCATCAGTATTACAATTAACATTGCCCACAACTATTTAATTGCATTTTAAAAAGCTCCAACCATTTATTTTTAAATGCTCTTTCCATCAATATAATTACTGTTAGAGTCATAGAGTCATAGAGATGTATAGCATGGAAACAGACCCTTCGGTCCAACTCATCCATGCTGATCAGATATCCCAACCCAATCTAGTCCCACCTGCCAGCACCCAGCCCATATTCCTCCAAATCCTTCCTAGTCATAAACCCATCCAGATGCCTTTTCAATGTTGCAGTTGTAATTGCTTCATAAATGACTAATCCTCCATCACGAAGTCACAAGTGAGGGTATTTGCCAATGGTTAGAAATGTTCAACACCAATCGTGATTACTCAGATATTAAAAATATGCAGGCATGTGCTTAGAAGTGACAAGTAACGTTTGCATTATCCACAAACCAAGGGGCCTTTTAAACTCTTATGTTCTGATCCTTGATATTAACAATCCTTAACCATATTGTTTCAACTTCCTGATTTTTTTTTGTGCTCAGTTACTTTCTCCCAAATATCCGAATGCCATGTTTTGTTTTCAGAGTTACTGCTCTCACTTTCCATTTTGTTTGTTTTATTTTAAAATGTTTTCCTAGGAATGTTTATTTTCCAAACTTGGTCACCCTCTAACAATCTCTTAGTAATGGCCAATCAGACCTATGTAATTTCCTTCTACTTGCGCTACTTGTTCATATATCTCAGTGCAGATGTTCTGCACGGCCAAAAGGATTTCCCTGCACAGACTTACTCTTTGATGCACTCTTATCATTAAACTTCCCCGTCCCTTCCTGTTCAACTTCCCTTTTCTTTACCCACAATAATATGCTTCTCTAATTCCTCACCTTTTACCATGAGATTTCTAACCTTCTTTCACCTGAATCCTTCTCCCCAAATTGAAATTTTACCACATGACAGACAAAAGATTCAAATCCCAATCCACAGATTATGAGCCTAGTTATGTGACCACCAGGCCTTTATCGTCACAAAATTAGATTATTATCTTTGTGCCAAAAAACAGAAGTTTCTGGAAAGCTCAGCAGATCTGGCAGCATCTGTGAAGAGAAGTCAGAGTTAATGTTTCGGGTCCAGCTCTGAGGAAGTATCACCGGACCCAAAGTGTTAACTTTGATTTCTCTTCACAGTTACTGCCTGGCCAGCTGAGCTTTTCCCGCAACTTCTGTCTTTGTTTCTGATTTACAGCATTCACAGTCCTTTCAGTTTTTACTGTCTTTGTGGTTCTGCTTTCCAATTTAGTGCTAGTTCCTCATTATTCCCAAATACAACTTCTTTCTGTGGCCTACCTATATTATTGGGACCCACATGGAAAACTGCGAACAGATCCTCCGTCCGTCCATTTCATTCCAGTCGTGAGGAGATGCCCTTCACCCTAACATAGAGCAAGTAAAGAAGTCTGCAAGCTACAAGACTATTTGTTGGAGATTCCTCCACTGCTGCCTTACTGTTACTCATACCCTCTTGCCCTTGACTATGGATCTCATCAGACATTTCTATCCTAAGAGCTAATACCACCTCCAGAAACAAAGGGTCCAGGTAATGTTCCCCTTTCCTAATACATCGCTGTGTCTGCAACTCAAACACCAACTCAGCTTTCGATCACACAGGCATTCACCATCTCCAAAATGCTACAGCTGCAACACATATCTTAACCTGACACTTTTATTGTCCTTTATTTAACTAATTAAGTTTCAAACTTAAAAATATCTCTCAACTGTTATCCATAGTTACATTAACTAGTCTTTGTTTTTTTTTCGCTCATGGGATGTGGCCATCACTGGTTCAACCAGTATTTATTGCCCATCCCTAGTTGCCCTTGAGAAGGTGGGGTGAGCTGCGTTCCTGAAACGTTGCAGTCCATTTGCTGTAGGTAGACCCACAATGCTGTTAGGGAAGGAGCTTAAAAAGTTTGACCCCTGGAACACTAATAGTACGGTGATATATTTCCAAGTCAGGATAGTTGATTGGCTTGCAGGGGAGCTTGAAGGTGATGGTGTCTCTATGTATCTGCTGCCCTTGTCCTTCTAGATAGAAGTGGTCACAGGTTTGGAAGACGCTGTCTCAGGATCATTGGTAAAGAGCTAAGCTATAAATTTAATGCAAGAACCACCAGGTGTTGGAAGCTGAGAAAAGGCATCAAAAAAGCATTTCCTGTCCCACTTAAACTGAATTCCCACTTCCACCAAATTCCCTAGTTAGCTCTTGTTCCTTATCCAGCCTCACCACCTCCACATTTTGCACTCACTAACACTGAAGTACACTGAAAATAGGTCTAAAACTTGATGGAAACCCCCTTTCCTTTGCAGAATTCCCTCAGCTTTTGTTTAATTATCAGGATTGAGAGTCAATGAAGGCCTACAGCACAGAAACAATATCTTTGGCACACTGACCCTGTGCCAGCCACAAACAACCACCTAACTCTTCTAATCTTGTCTTCCAGCATTTGGCCCATTACCCTGGCATCGCAAGTGGACATGAAATACAGGTACTTCTTGAATGTTATGAGGGTTTCTGTCAATACCAGTTTTACAGGCAGCGAATTCAAGATTCTCACCATCCTCTGGGTGAAAACACTTCCACACATTCTCTCTAAACCTCGAATCCCTTACCTTAAACCTATGCCCCTGGTTATTGATCCCTCCATCAGGATTTAACTGTACTCCACCTTGCTCACCATTTTCCTTGGATTCTCTAAGCCACAGGTGATTGATGAACTGATAGGAGGACTTGCATTTATATAGCATCTTTTGAAAGGTTACCCAGTTGGGTGGCAGAACCACTTGTTTTCAGTTGATTGAGAAGTGAATATCAGCCCGGAGACTGGGCAGAACTTGTTTCCCTTCTTTGTGATTTACACTAGATCTGTTACATCCACGTGCAGGTTCATAGCTCCTTGAAAGTGGAGTCACAGGTAGATAGGATAGTGAAGAAGGCAGTGTTTGGTATGCTTTCCTTTATTGGTCAGAGTATTGAGTACGGGAGTTGGGAGGTCATGCTGCGGCTGTACAGGACATTATTAGGCCACTGTGGGAATATTGCGTGCAATTCTAGACTCCTTCCTATTGGAAAGATGTTGTGAAACTTGAAAGGGTTCAGAAAAGATTTACAAGGATGTTGACAGGGTTGGAGGTTTTGAGCTATAAGGAGAGGCTGAACAGCCTGGGGCTGTTTTCCCTGGAGCATCGGAGGCTGAGGGGTGACCTTATAGAGGTTTACAAAATTATGAGGGGCATGGATAGGATAAATAGACAAAGTCTTCTCCCTGCGGTCGGGGAGTCCAGAACTAGAGGGGATAGGTTTAGGGTGGGAGGGGAAAGATATAAAAGAGACCTACGGGGCAACTTTTTCACACAGAGGGTGGTACATGTATGGAATGAGCTGCCGAAGGAAGTGGTGGAGACGAGTCCAATTGCAACCTTTAAGAGGCACATAAATAGGAAGGGTTTGGGCCAGATTGAGTTTGGATATCTGGGTCGGCATGGATGGGTTGGACCGAAGGATCTATTTCCATGCTGTACATCTCTATGACTATGACCTGAAAGGGCAAGCAGGATATTATTTTACTGATTACATCTCCTGCAGTACTGCAACCGTGAAGTGGAATATGGATTGCATACACACATTCCAGGACTGGGATTTGAACCCACAACTTTCAGACGCCAAGCTAGGCTTGCTACCCTACTGAGCCACTGCCAACATTCTGTAAGGTACAGAGGTTACTGAGTACCCTATCACCTGGCCTGCTGCTCACAACATTCCAACATAAAACCAATCCTCAATGCACCAAATTGCAGCTCCAAGATTCAAGGATGGCAGCCAGCTCATGATTTCTTTTCTGGCTGAGTTTTAAAATGCAATTTCTAATAGATGTTGGCTATAAAATTTTGAAATACACCTGGGAGTGCTGGGTTAATGAAGAATCGACTATATCCAGTTAGTTGATCTCAGCTGAGACAGCATTTGGAGACATTGCAATTTGCCTCAATGTCTGCAGGCTGAGAAAATGAGGAGATGGGGAATAGTGGTGTTGTGTAACATCTCCTGGATTAGTAATCCAGAGGCCCACATCAATCACTTGTACCAGAACATGAGTTTAAGTTCCACCAAAACAACTTAAGAACTCAAATTAATTTTGAAATGACCATGATTAGTTAGATTGCTGTAGAATCTAAGCAACTTCACAAATGCTGTATAGTGAGGGAAACTTGTCATTCTAGGCTGGATTTGAAAAATGTGGTGCTGGAAAAACACAGCAGGCCAGGCAGCATCTGAGGAGCAGGAGAATCGACGTTTCGGGCATATGCCCTTCTTCAGGAATGAGGCTGTTGTGCCAGGCGGGCTGAGATAAAAGGTAGGGGGGAGGGAATTTGGGGGGAGGGGCGCTGGGAATACGATAGGTGGAGGAAGGTGAGGGTGAGGGTGATAGGCCGGAGAGGGGGTGGGAACGGAGAGGTAACAGCAAAGGTCCTTTGCAGGTCTGGGAGAGTGTTGCCCTGAGCTGGGGCAGGGCTGACTGCAGGGAGTGTAGGTGGCGGCGCATGGCTGCGAGCGTGGAGCGGAGGATACGGAGAGAGGTCTGCTGCTGGAGGCTTCAGATTTGTTGCAGGTACTGGTTGTCCTGGTTGGGTCCAAATTGTGTTGGTCTGAAATAGGCTGGATACCCGGTTATCCTCTTGATTGTTATAAGAAGAGAAAGTGCTTGAGAACCTCAACAGGTCTAGCAGCATCTGTGAGGGAGAAACAGAGCTAATGTATTGCCTCCAGCCTAAATCTTCTTCCAAATCAGAGTAGGGGTTTGGAAAAGGTGTTTTGTTTATGCTATAGACAAAAAGGAAGGAGGAGTAGGTGAAACGGACTGAGGGTGCTCAAAGCCAAAGGCAAAGGGTGATGAAGCAAAGATTGAGATGTGTTGGAGAATGGAAGAAAACAAAGATGCTCTGAAGTTGACTGCTGCCTGAAATGGCCTAGCAAGCCACTCAGTTGTACTGTGCCAACCCACATAATTAACAGAACTGCGGGAAGTACCATCACCACATGGAATGGAAGTTGCGGCTCAGTCTCACTTTCTCAAGAGGAATAAGGGATGGCCAATAAAGTTAAGATGTGGCAGGGCCAACTCTGTGCATATTCAGGAAAAGATTGTCTGCATGCCTCTTGGTTGAGGGCAATTTAGTGGAAGTCCACCAGTGCCCTGGGCCCTCGTGACTTCTCAACCAACGCCAACCAAAATATCACTCCAGCCTTTCAGTGTCTTCTGCGGTATTTGTTGTGTGAGAAAACTAATGGATGACATTGTTTAACGATGATGACTACAGCCCACTAAAGTCAACAAATTTTCTGTAAAATACTTTAATACACATGATACCTAACTGCAATAAAGGCAAAATACTGCAGATGCATGAAACGAATCATAGCATTATTGAATTTTACAGTACAGAAGAAGGCCATTCAGCCCATCGTGTCTGCACTGACTCCTGAAAGAGCTACCCAGCTAGTGTCACTCACCAGCTCAATCTCTGCAGCCCTTCAAATTTATTCCTTTTTGATATATATCCAGCCCTCTTTTGAAACCTGGAATGGAATCCTCCTCCCCCACTCTCCCAGGCAATGCATTCCAAATCCTAACAACTCTCTGAGTAAAGAAGCTTCTCCTCATCTCACTCCTAGCTCTCTTGCTGACAATCTTGAAATTGTGACCCCTCTAGTTACTGACATGGCAACTCATGGAAGCAGAATATCCTTCTTTACCCTGTCAAAATTGTTCATAATTTTGAACACCACTCTAATCTCTCTCACCTTTCCTTGTTTCTAAAATCCATCGGTCCCGGTATCATTCTAGTAAATCTCCTTTGAACTCTCTCCAGGGCTTTAACATAAGGCCCAGAAGTGAACACAATACTCCAAATGTAGTCTGACCATGCCTGCTTGCCTTTATACTCTATGCCTCTATTTATAAACCTGATGATCTTACAAACCTTCTTAACAATTGTTTCAACTTGCCTGGCCACTTTCAGAGAATCATGCACACGAAACCCAAAGCCCCTCTTCTCTTGTATTCCCCTCAAAGTTGTACCATTGAGCCTGTATTGGCTTTCTGTGTTTCTGCTACCAAAATGCGTTACCTCATGTTTCTCTGCATTGAAATTCATCTGCCAGGCTTCTGCCCATTTAGCCAACTTGTCAATGTCTCTCTGAAGTCACTGAGCATCATCCTCACAATTCATGGCTTTCCCCAAATCATCTGCAAACTTAGAGGTTTTGCCCACAAAACCCATCTCCGAAGTGTTTATAAAGATCAGAAAAAGCAAAGGTTCCAACACCGATCCCTGGGCAACACTCCTTTCAACTCATCTCCACACTGAGAAATGCCTATTTATACCTATACTTTGTTTCCTATCTTTTAACCAATGCCGTGGAGGACCCAGCAAAGCTAAACATGTCCAATTTGCTAACTAACCTGCCATGTGCCACTGTATCAAATCTGAAAGCCTAAATATACAAATCTGAAACAAACACAGATAATGCTGGAGAAACTCAGCAAGTCTGGCAGTATCTCTGGATGGCACGGTGGCACAGTGGTTAGCACTGCTGCCTCACAGCGCCGGAGACCCGGGTTCAATTCCCGCCTCAGGCGACTGACTGTGTGGAGTTTGCACGTTCTCCCCGTGTCTGCGTGGGTTTCCTCCGGGTGCTCCGGTTTCCTCCCACAGTCCAAAGATGTGCAGGTCAGGTGAATTGGCCATGCTAAATTGTCCGTAGTGTTAGGTAAGGGGTAAATGTAGGGGTATGGGTGGGTTGCGCTTCAGCGGGTCAGTGTGGACTTGTTGGGCCGAAGGGCCTGTTTCCACACTATAATCTAATCTAATCTAACAGTTGAGATGTTTCCAAAGAAAGAGAGAGACAGAGAGAGTGAGGAGAGAGAGAGAGAGAGAGAAGAAAATTAATGCTTTGAGTCCAATGTGGTTCTGCTTCCAAAGAAGAATCGCACTGGACTCAAAACGTTAACTCTGTTTCGCTCTCCAAAGATGCTGCCAAAACTGCTGAGCTTCTCCAGTATTTTCAGCGTTATGTAACTGCAAATCATCTTCTCTCGCATGTGGAGACCAGTGAATGTAATCTTCAATGTACGGGATTCGATATCAACTCTGCAAATGTTGCTAAGAGTCTAATGGATACATAGGAATACAAGGAGCAATGAATACTCCACGGTGGGCAAGCAACAGGTAGCTTAACAAGTACATCATTGTTTCATCCTCAGGATGTGGGGGCTTGTTAGCAAAGCCTACATTTAATGCTGATTCCTATTTTTCCTGTTCACTTCAGAAGGCATTCAAAGGAACAGTTACCCACATGAGCTGGAGTCGTGTGCAGACTCAGACTTGGGTAAGGATGGCAGGTCTTCTTTTCACAAGTGAAAGTGCTTCATTTTTGTTTCAATACAAACCAACAGCTCCACAGACACGTTTCGCTGATCTCTGCTTTTTGTTTCTCAGACTTAAAACTGAATTCAATTTCTCAAGCTGCCAGGGTGGGATTTAAGAGCTGGATTATTATCCTAGGCTTTTGGAATGTTAGTCCAGTAACCCAATCTGTACACTGCTGTTACCCACATCGCTGTAATAAAATCACCATCTACGCTGAGGAATTGTCTATCATAACAGGAAACAAAGAGAAATTGTTTCCACTGGCAGGGGGGTTGGTAACCACAAGACACAGATTTAACAAAATTAGAAATGAACCAGACAGAGGCTTTTTTTTAAAGTTACGAGGTGTTTTCGATAGAGCAAGCAGCAAAAACTGTTTCCTCTGGCGTGGGTCAGTAACCAGAGCTCAACAGGCATGAAATAACGGGCAAGGGAACCAGAGACTAGGTAAGGCGAATTTATTTTTTTCACACAAGAGAGTCTTAAGACGTGGGGATAGTAAAGACTGCAGATGCTGGAAGTCAGAGACGATAAAGTGTGGAGTTGGTAAATCACAGCAGATCAGACAGCATCAGAGGAGCAGGAAAATCGATGTTTTGGATCAGGACCATCCATCAGGACCTGACCTGAAACGTTTGACTTGACTGCTCCTCTGATGCTGTCTGACCTATTGTGCTTTCCCAGCTCCACATTTTATCGACTCTTAAGATGTGGAACTTGCTACTGTAAGGATGGTGGAATCAGATCCCTTTGGGACCTTCGAAAAGGCAACTGGACTCTTGAGCAAGACCGATTTGTCGGGTTGCAGAGCAAAGGCTATGGTAAGCGACTGAAGAGAACCATTCTCACAGAGAACAGGCGCAGTCAACGATGGATCAAATGACCTCCTTGGGCACTGTACCATTCTCTGATCTGTGATTAAGCTGTAGAGATGAGAAGATTTTTCTTTCTCTTAAACTTGGCAAGTTATTTTGATGAAGAATAGGACGCCTGAAATGAAGCAAATTCACTTATAACACTCAAACGGTACTTGGATCAATGGTTCAAAAGGAAAGATTTGATGGAGTGTGGTGGAGAGGGCAAGGAATTAGATCTGACTCGATACATTTTCAATAAACAAGCACTTGTGCAATGTCTTCCATGCTATAAGATTCCATAGTTAAATACATATGAGTCCTGTATCAGTTGGAGTAAACTGTGGCCAGCCAAAGATTAATGATACCGGATCATCTAACGATTGAGACTATAAATTAATTCTACAAACCAGCAGAGTAAAGACTAATCTGTGCAAAACATTAACCTTTGTTTCTTAATTACAGCACTGGTTTTCATACAGAGGACTTCAGAGTGTCCCTAAGGCAAGCAAATTCTATCCAGCTGTCAAGAGATTTGTTCTTTTCACTATTTAACATGCTGACATATAGGTCGTGGTCTCCGAACGTTAAATATTCCTCAAAATGTACTGTTTTCCAAGTGATGTTGACTTTCTCTTGTTGCCAATAAGCATGTTAGTATTTGCCAGGGGTGCATGAGAGTTTGTCGGATGTTTTATGAGACTCCTGTGTGTATGTTAACTTTGCAGCAGAATGCCTGGGTTTGTATCAATATTTGCAGTAGTGAGGTTGGGGTGGGGGTTGTCTCTGGCTGAGTGCCAGCATTTTTACAAGGGGGACCTGGGGAGTGAATCAATATTTATAGCAGATGACTGGGAGTGTGTCATGATTTACATGGGATTCCCAACTGACGGATAATTCTTTCTGTGGGTCCCTCGGTGTGTGCCAATATTTGTCAGGGATTTCTCAATGTTGAAACGTTTGATTTCCTACGAAATCTGGCATATTTGATCTCGGATCTGATACTCCACAAATACCTGGTGAAGGAACAGCACTCCAAAAGTGAGCACTTTCAAATAAACTTGTTCGACTATGACCTGGTGTGATGTGATTTTTAGCTTTGTCCACCACAGTTCAACACCGGCACACCAAATCGAGAATATAGGAGGCATGTTTAGTGAGTTTGTTGATGACACCAAAATTGGTGGTACAGTGGAGAGTGAGGAAGGTTATCTAAGAAGACAGGGAGAAGGTGAGGACTGCAGATGCTGGAGATCAGAGTCAAAACGTGAGGCGCTGGAAAAGCTCAGCCAGTCAGGCAGCATCTGAGGAGCAGGAGAGTCGGCGTTTCAGGCATAAGTTCTTCATCAGGAATGGGAGGTCGGGGGTTGGTGGAAGTGGTGCCTTCAGTGGCATCCGCGGGAGTGGAAGTGACGTTCTGTGTGGTGTGGTTGTCAGTGGTGATCCAGTGAGTGATGTCGGTGGGGGCAGAAGTAGCTGAGGTGGCGGCAAGTATGGGAGCGGAGGTGATGTGTCAGTTAACCTTGTCGGTGATTCTGGCAGTGGTTTTGGAGGCTGTTGTCTTGCCAGCGATCGCGGAGGCAATGGTGTCAGTAGTGGCTGCGGGCTGTGGGGTGACGGGGGTGGAAGTGACGGCATCATTGGCTGCTGTAGTGGTGACTGTAGTGGCTACGTGGCTAAATGGCGTCCGAGCAGTTCCTGAGGCCGGAAGAAGGTTCTGAAATGATTGAGGAATCCCAAGCTTGGAGGTTAAGTACATGGAAGTTTGATGCACTTACTTTCCTTAATGTCCGATAAGCTGGAGAAAAAGCGTATGTTGAGTCTGCAGATTCTTCTCAGGATGAAGCACAGCAGAGATCCCTTGCAGGTCTGGGCAAGTGTGGCCCTGAGCTGGGGCAGGGCTGATTGCAGGGAGAGTAGGTGACATTCCTGATAAAGAGCTTATCCTTGAAATATCAGTGGGCTGAGGAATGGCATTGGAGTTGAATTTAGATAAATCTGTGGTGTTGCATTTTGGTGAGACAAACCACGGCAGGACTTACATAGTTAATGAAAGAGCCCTGGAGCATGTTTTTGAACAGAGAGACCCATGGGTGCAGGTACATAGTTCCTTGGAAGTGGTCTCACAGGTAGGTAGGGTGGTGAAGAAGGCATTTGGCAGCATGTGTTCATCAGTCAGAACATCCAGTATAGACTGTGTCACTGGAAAAGCACAGCAGGTCAGGCAGCATCCAAGGTGCATGAAAATCGACTTTCATCCTGATGAAGGGCTTAAACTTGAAACATCGATTCTCCTGCTCCTCGGATGCTGCCTGACCTGCTGTGCTTTCCCAGCACCAAACTCTTGACTCCCTTTAGCTACAAGAACTGTACTGATCCCCTTCTTGAAAACATATAGTATTTTGGCCTCTACCACTATCTGTGCTAGTGAATTCCACAAGCTCACCATTCTCTCATTAAAGATGTTTCTCTTCATCTTAGTCTTCAAAGATTTACCTCCTTAACCTTAGACTGTGGCTCATGGTTCTGGACTTGCCCAACATAATAGGGTCCATCCTTCTTGCATTTAACCTCTTTAGACGTGCTAGAATTTTTCACGGTTTCTTGGAGATCCCCCCTCATTTTTCCAAACTCCCATGAATATTGTCCTAACCGACTCAATCTCTCCTCATACATCATTCCTGCCATTCCAGGAATCAGTGGGTGGCACGGTGGCACAGTGGTTAGCACTGCTGCCTCAGCGCCAGAGACCCGGGTTCAATTCCCACCTCAGGCGACTGACTGTGTGGAGTTTGCACGTTCTCCCCGTGTCTGCGTGGGTTTCCTCCGGGTGCTCCGGTTTCCTCCCACAGTCCAAAGATGTGCAGGTCAGGTGAATTGGCCATGCTAAATTGTCCGTAGTGTTAGGTAAGGGGTAAATGTAGGGGTATGGGTGGGTTGCGCTTCGGCGGGGCGGTGTGGACTTGTTGGGCCGAAGGGCCTGTTTCCACACTATAAGTAATCTAATCTAATGTAATCAGTCTCAATAAACCTTCGCTGTACTCCCTCCATAGCAAGAATATCCTTCCTCAGATAAGGAGACTAAAACTGCATGCAATATTGCTGGTGTGGCCTCACCAATGTACAGTTGCAGCAATATTTCTTGGTCCTGTACACAAATCCTATCATGATGAAGGCCAACAGTTTACTATCTTGATTGCATGCTATACCTGCGTGCTTATGTTCAGTGACAAGCGTACAAGGACACCCAGGACTCATTGAATATGTCCCTCTCTAAATTTGTAGCCATCCAATAATAATCTGCTATCCTATTTTTGCTGTAAAAGTGGGTACATTTATCCACATTATGCTGTGTTTGTTGTGCATTTGCCCACTTACTCAGCCCATCCAAATCACACTGCAGTATCTCTGCATCTGAGCGAATCACGAGAATATACACTGGTTCCTGTTTTTTCAAAGAATTGGCCAACAAACACCAGAGATAATTTTACAAGCGACACAAAACAACAAAGAAAGAGTGATCACCTGTCCTCCCGTCTCCAGTCAACTGTCCTCCATCTCCATCCTCGTACATCGCCACAACACTTATTCTGTAGGGAGTGTCGGCTGTGAGGGGCTGCAGAGTGACTGTGTTTCGCCTTCCAGGAACAAAGGTCTGGAAAACAGGAAACAATTCCATGAGTTAAGCCCACTGCGGAGGGATGGAGCAAGGAGATAAAAGTGACCAATTCAAAGATCTGAAACTCAGGGAAGGATTGTTGAGTGCACTTACAAACTCCTCGATGGGGTCTCCGACAGTGGGAGCGTATATAATCCGGTACTGCTGAACAGGACCCTCAGCATGATCCCAGCTCACAGTCAAGCTGTTGGTTGTAGCATCATACACCCTCATATTCCTGGGTCCACTCCGGGTTACTGTGCAGATGGGGGGAAACATAATGTCAATTATGATTGTGATGTGCACCAAGTGCAGGAGAAATCACAGACAATTCACACAACAGAAACAGGCCATTCATCCCAACTATATCGGTGTCTCTCCTCCACCTCCCACCACCCCCCACTTCATTACCCTTATCCCCAGATTTTTCTATTCCTTTCCTTTTCGGGTGTTTTTCCAGCTCCCCATGAAAGGATTGCATTCAACTCACCCTAACCACTTCTTGTGAGTAAAGAACGTTCTTCCTCTTGGTTTTATTTGCAAATGTCTTATTTTTATGGCCCTTAGTTGTGATCCCCCAAATGTCACAGAATCACAGAATTGTTGCAGGCCATTCAGCCCATTGTGCCTGCCCTATCTCATTAAATTACCTAGAGCCAATCCCCTACTTCATCCCCTTACCCTTGGATGTTATTTTTATCTATATAACCACCTAATGCTTTCTTGAATGCCTCAATTGAACCTGCCTCGACCACATTTCCTGTCAGCGCATTCCATACCCTAACTACTTGCTAAGTGAAATGTTTTTTTTTTCCCTAACGTCATTCTTGCTTCTCTTGAAGATCACTTTAAAGCTACTCCCTCACATTCTTGTTCCTTTACTGAGCATGAAAAGCTTCTCCCTACTTACCCTATCTAGGCTACTCATGATTTTGAAAATATCAATCAAATCTTCTCTTAGTCCCTGTTCTCCAAGAAGAACAGTCCTAAAGTCTTCAATCTCGCCTCAGAACTGAAGTTTCTCATCCGTGGAACTGTTCTTGTAAATCTTTTCTGTACTCTCTCAACTGCGTTCACCTCCTTCCTCTGAGGTCATGTCTCACTGTCCATCCCCTCAGATCTTTTTGAACTTTTAAGGATTTTGATCAGAACACTCTTCAGGCTTAGAGACAGGAAATAGCCTCTGCCTCATCAGCCACTCCTGATAGCTGTATCGGAGTTAGAGTCACATTCATACAAAATGCACCCATTCATCGTCGCACAGATGTATGGACACAACAGGTACATGCACATGGGCTTACGCAAATAAAGATGCGTGAACAGCTACTGAACTTACATGTTTGGCCCTCGCTGGCTTGCGGATCCCCTTCCCCATCAGCATACATTGCTACCACGTTGACAGAATACTTTGTGTCTGGTTGCAGACGTTGCAAGAGCACATTGTTGGTGTTTCCGGGCACCACAACCTGAACAGCGAACAGCAGATCCACATCAGCATATACACAATCACAAAAAAAGGATCAGAGTCCATAAACCCACAGCCAACATTCATATTGCAGTCAGATGGCAACTTACTAACGTGCCAATGAGTGAAGCCAAACTGATTACACAGTCATTTTTAGTTTTAGATTATCACAAACTGCACTGAAGCTCAGCGAAATGAATCAGTCAGAAACGTTCCTTACTGTACTGGTTTCTGGGTAATGGTGACTTACATATTGAGGGGGTTGGGTTCCAGTCAGTGGTGCATAAACCACCCTGTACTGCTGCACAGGCCCCGGTGCACTGGTCCAGCGAACATTCAGGCTGTTTGGTGATGGGTTGAAGACTTGAACGTTTCCAGGTGCCCCACGGATTACTAGACATAGGAAGAAAGACTGTATTACAGTTATGACACACACACACACACACACACAAACACACACACACTCTCTCTCTCTCTCTCTCTCTCTCTCTAATCATGCAGCTCAATACATTTTGTTGGTCAAGATGTAGAGGGGAGAATTTCCTGCTTTATTCACTTGTGAATCATGGGTGTTGCTGTCTGGGCCAGCATTTATTGCCCATCCCTAATTGCCTTTGAGAAGGTGGTGGTGAGAGAATAGCTACCTCTGTGCAACTTCTGGAGTTCCAAATGCCATTGCTGTATCTTGAGATGACAATGAGGTCACAAAGTGGGCTAGGATGGGATACATTACACAGTCAAAGCACTACTGTCCCCATTATTAATGGGAGACAAAGGAGTGATAATAAGGAAATCAATGCTCCCTCGATGGTATATGTTTAGATCAATTCGATCTTTCTCTTGTCTGCTGGAACATTTTGCAAACTTCTTTTGAAAACAGGATTGGGCTTGACTGAAACAATGTTAAAAATCATGCACTGACTTGACTAGACCGATACACTGGTCAATTTGGCAAAACATTGATCACCTCCAGTGCCTATAAAATTTGCCCCTGCATATGACATGGCCTAGGCAAAAGTGAGGATGGCAGATGCTGGAAACCAGAGTTTAGATCAGACTGGTGCTGGAAAAGCACAGCAGGTCAGGCAGCATCCGAGGTCCTGCTCCTCAGATGCTGCTTGACCTGCTGTGCTTTTCCAACACCACTCTGATCTAAACATACGACATGGCCTGCAGATGACTGGAGTGCACTTCCCCTTCTCAACGGGATGCTGAGACTCCCATCTTCACACACACTGCTGTGGTTCAAGGTGAAAGTCAATGTTGATGAAAGCAATCCCCAATTAATGTGGTCCACTACATTCTGGGGGGAATTCCACAAAGGATGGCACGGTGACTCACAGGTTACCTCACAGCACCAGCGACCCAGGTTCAATTTCCCCCTTGGGTGTCTGGCTGTGCAGAGTTTGCACAATCTTCCCGTGTCTGTGCGGGCTTCCTCCCACAGTCCAGGTTAGACCATTCTAAATTGCCTGTCGTGTCCAGGGATGTGCAGGCTAAGTAGATTAGCCATGGGAAATGCAAGGTTACAGGGACAGAGTAGGGGGTGGGACTGGGTGGGATCTTATCGAAGGGTCAGCGTGGACTCCATGGGCTGAATGGCCTGCTTCAATACTGTCGGGATTCTATGATTCATGATCCTTTGAGAGAAATCATTTCTGCTATGCTCTGTTTTAAGCTACCCAGCTTTTGACCTGAAGAAAAGCAAACTATCTGCTTTAGGTCATGATCTTACTGAGCACTTACATGTTCTCCCAGTACTGGATCTACGAGCACCTTCACCTTCGCTGTAGACAGGAACCACTGTCACTTTGTAAGGTGTATCCGGATTCAGGCTCCTGAGGACCGTGCTGTGTGTATTTCCTGGCACAGTGACCTGGCAAAATAAAGGCAACACAACTCAGCACCATCTGCAAATATTATTGGATGGAATTCAGTTGTGCCACAGTGTTGTTAATGTACTAATAGTCCATTAGAGTGTAAATTCAATTCTCTCAATGATTTGGACTGGGGTGTACAAAGTTTATATTTCTTTTTTGTTTGAAACTGAGTTGAGGCTGCCCGTTGAGAGATTTAAAAATCACACAGCACCAGGTTATAGTCCAACAGGTTTATTTGGAAGCACTAGCTTTCAGAGCACTGCTCAAGGAGAATCATTCCGAAAGCTAGTGCTTCCAAATAAACCTGTTGGACTGTAACCTGGTGCTGTGTGATTTTTAAATCTCTCAACGGGCAGCCTCAACTCAGTTTCAAACAAAAAAGAAATATAAACATTTGATCCCAGTTAAAGTGATCATAAGGCTGTCTGTCCACTTGTAAACATTGCTTCATTCAGGCCCTTTAGGGAAGGAAACTTGTTGAAGTTACCCATTCTGGGTCTCCATGTGACTCCAGTACCATATCAGCCTTAATCAGCCAATGAAGTAGTTTAGCAGTTGAATCGGATTATGAAGAGCAATAAATGCCTGACTTACCTGTGATGACCCACATACTAAGAATAAAGTTTTATTGCTCATTAATTTCTTAATTAACAAGGAGAGCTTGCTGTGCGCTAATTGGTTGACAGTGAACTTATATCTAACTTACTTCAATGGCTGTAAAGTATAGCATACAAATAGCAGCTCTTTCTTTCTATATAAAGCTCAGTGCCTTTATTAATTCTTGTAATTAAGTTCAAAATCAAAAAAAAACAGAGGAGCTGGGAGCTTCAAGTTCATGGATCTTTGCAAGGATGGTCAATGGTTTCAAAAGGAAATTCAAATGGGTGTCGACAGTTGAAGGAAATAAACTCACAAGACAATGAGGGTCAAGTAGAACAATGGATAGCATGGGCTTAATGGAGTGGATGGCCTTTTTTTTGTGCAGTGATGACTTTGTGATTACACTTATTTCCCTCTGGTCCTAAGTCCTATTTACAGAAAACTCCGTACAGCTACTCAACGAGGAGAAAGTATTCTAGAAGTGTGCATAGCAACATGAATAAGTCCTCAGACACAAACAAACATCATTTCAAAACCTTGGGATGAAGCTCCTGGGTCTTGCTGCTGTGAATTTGACAGAGATCATATTCATGCAAGGAAGCAAGGACTGATTTCCCCAAATTTCCAGCTGTAAGGCAGTAACCTTTCCACAGACCAGAAGAAATAGGATCACGAGTCGGCCATCTAGCCCCTTGAGCCTGCCCTCCCATTCAAGGGGATCACAACTGTTCTGAGATTCCTCACACTCACTTTCTTGCCCTTTCCCCATAACCCTTGATTCCTCCACTGATCAAGAATCCATTTGTGTCAGTCTTAAGTATACACAAGGGCTCTGACACCCCTGACATTTGTTTGACAGTGTGTCATTGGTATAGGGACTAAATAAGAGATTAATAGATAGCATAAGCAGTCATAGTGAAATGTGTGGTGCGTTTCCTACTCAATCACCATCAGATTGTGCTTGCATACCCTCAATATCCCTGATTCCACTATCGCCAACCACACCTTTGATGGCTCAGTGGTTAGCACTGTGCTAGGGACCTGGGTTCAATTCGAACCTCAGTTGACTCTCTGTGTGGAGTTTTCACATTTTCCCTGCGTCCACGTAGATTTCCTCTGGGTGCTCCGGTTTTCTCCCACAGTCAAAGGATGCGCAGATTATGTGGATTGGCCATGGAAAGTACAGGGTTGCAGGGAAGGGGGTTGGGTTGGAGTAGAATGCTTTTTAGAAGGGCAGTGTGGATTCAATGACCAAGTAGTCTGTTTCCACACTTTAGGGATTCTATAATTCAACTGTTTGGGCCTGAAGCCCTGGAATTCCTTCCATAAGTCTCTCTGCTGTACTTACCCTTCTCTCCTCCTTGAGCACATTCCTTAAAGCCTACCACTTTCACCAAGGTTTGTTTTTACATCTTTGCGTGAGTCAATGTCAACATTTTATGGATCGTATTCCTGTGAAGCACCTTGGGAAGGTTTCCCAGCATTAACGGCGCTATGGAAATGCCACTCGATGCTGTTGACTATCGCTACATTGCATCTGCAGTAAGCCCTGAGCTACATTTAGCAATGAACTACACTGAGTTGTGATGCTCACCACTTCTTCATTTCCAGCTCCAGTTGTTGGAACATAATGAATCTTATAGCGACGTACAACTCCTTCAGCAGGATCCCAGATCACATTGAGCGAGCTCGTTGTTGGGTTGTACACCCTGAGATTTCGAACAGAAGCAAGTGGCTCTGAAAAACACAAACATTTCAGATGGTTTTATATGAAGGGCCTAGACAGAGCTCCCAAATGCTCCCTTGATTTCCACTGTGCGCTACCAACTTGTGTCTCCCAACATAAACCATGGTTTCAAATAGAGTCCATCAGCATAAAGGATTAGGCAATGATTCCCAGTCTGTACTGAGTGAGTAACTCACAATGGGAGATGTGATCAGAGAGCTAGATGTGGTCTTCACACCCTCAGAGGTATCAAGTTTCACTCTCAGAAAGCATAGAATGAGGCCATTCAGTTCTCAATGGAGGGCTAAATGATTTAAGGGACATAGATTTAAAGTGAGGGACAGGAGGTTTAGAGGAGATTTGAGGAAACACCTTTACACCCAGAGGGTGTGTAAATCAGGAATTCAGTGCCTGTAAGGGTGGGAGACACAGAAATCCTCATCACATTTCAGAAGGATTTCGATGTACACTTGTGATGCCATGGCATACAAGGCTATGGGTCAAATGATGGAAAGCAGGTTTAGAATAATCATGTAACTGTTTCTGACTGGTGCAGAAATGAAAGGCCAAAGTCTTTTTACTGTGCTTAGAGATCTGTAAGATGCTATGAGAGCATACACAAGGCTTATGGGCATCAACTCTAAAGGGATAAGGTGAAAACTGGGAAATCTGAAGTATCTTTAGGAAATTGTTGGGACACCAGGACATCTAATGAAAACGAGGACTATCCTGGCAAAACCACATTGTCTCTGGAACTGTTATCGAGTAAATGACTGATCCGACACCAGTAGCTACCGGGTGCCATTCATATTTGCCACATGCAAGCTACATAGCCTGCAAAGGAGTGGGGAGGAGGCCATTCAATCCATCAAGCCTGCTATACCTCACAGTACATCTGTACTTCAACCTCCTTTTCCACCTTTGCTTGTTCTGGATTCACCCACCAGATGGAAAATTTGGAAAATATGAATGCGTAGATATCCGCTTCTGCAAATCCCAGGAGTTTTTTATGTCACTGGCATATGTGGAGACAAAAATTACAGCAGATGCTGGAATCCAAGGTAGACCAGCATGAGACTGGAAGAACACAGCAAGCCCGGCAGCATCACGAGGTTGAGAAGTCAACGTTTCAGATATAACACTTCTTCAGGGCTGAGGGTGGGTATCAGGGAAGCTCCAGATAAAGGGAAGGGCGGAGGAGGGTTTTGGGTGGGGAGAGGGGCAGGGTGGTGAGGTAGGGATAGGTGAACACAGGTAGAGGGTACGGCCTGGTTGGTCGATGGGAGGAACTAATCCAATCAGTAGCTGGAAGGAAGGGTCAGTCAGAGGAATGGAAGGGAAGGGGAAGGACTGGGGAGGGAGGTTATTTGACATTGGAGAACTCAATGTTGAGTCCTCCAGGCTGTAGGCTGCCTAGGTGGAAGATGAGGTGTTGTTCCCCCAATTTGCGATCTGATTCGCTGTGGCAATGAAGGAGGCCAAGGCTGGTCATTTCGGAGAGGGAGCGGGAAGGGCAATGGAAATGGGGGGTGAGAGGTCAGGTGAGGCAGCAATGCTAACCACTGGGCTACCATGCCGCCCTCAAAAAAGATCTCAAATCTTTTAAACAAACTGCATCAGTCCTCAGGGATTTGAGTGGGCGGGGCAAGCATTCTGAAACGTGAGTGACTCTTCATTCCTGCTTAATACTGCAAAACCGTTGTGAACAAAAGCAGCCCCTCATCATTCAGGAATGTGAATGCATGGCCCACTTGGCACTGCAGTGCACTATTGGAGTTTGATTGGAGCTGCTGTGACATAAACTGAGGTCCTTTCGGATGGGGAAGAAATGATCTTGTGGCATATTTTGATGAAAATCTCCACTGTCAACTTTTTCTCAGTCATCTCTGGGACATGGGCAATGCTGGGGCAGCATTAATTGCCCATCCATAGTTGCTCTTGAGAAGATGGTGGTGAGCTGCTTTCTTGAATCGCTGCAGTCCACATTTTAGAAGTTGACCCACAATGCCCTTAGGGACAGAATTCCAGGATTTTGACCCAGTGACACTGAAGGAATAACGATATATTTCCAAGTGAGGATGGTGATTGACTTGGAGGGGAACTTGCAGGTGGTGGTTTTCCCACATATCTGCTGCTCTTGACTTTCTACATGTAAGTGGTTGTGGATTTGGAAGGTGCTGTCTGAGAATCTTTCTAGAATTTCTGCAGTGCTTCTGTAGATAGTACACACTGCTGCTACTGAGCACCAGTGATGATTGGAGTGGATGGTAGTGGATGTGGTGACAATCAAGTGGACTGCTTTGGCCTGGATGGTGTCAGGCTTCTTGAGTGTTGTTGGAGTTGCCCCCATTCAGGCAGATGGGGAGTGGTCCATCACACTCCTGACTTGTGCCTTGTAGATGGTGGCCAGGTTTTGAAAAGTCAGGAGGTAAGTTACCTAGTCAACAGTTATCCATCAATTGTCATTAATGATACCAATTGACTGTTTCTTTATCTCATTGCTGATTGTGACAAGTTGTGCAAAACGAAGCTGCTGTATTTCGTGTATTACAGAAGTGTAATGGTGACTACACTTCAAAAGTATTTAATTGGCTCCAAAATACTTTGGAATGTCCTGAGGTTGTAAAAGGCACTAATTAAATGAATGTTCTTTCTTCTAAAGGAACAACATCACCTGTTTTGATTTACACTCCATCCTATTGCTAAGAAACCAGAAAGTTTACTTGCCTTTCCCAACGTAACCATACACTGAGCGGGTGGTTTCAATAACTTCTCCACAAAATGCCCCAAATCCCTTTCCCAATCAGCACGGCCTGCTGCTGATTTATTCAAAACATACTCCACTATTTGGTTTCCTTACTCCCAAACTAATTATTTTACATTTAGAAAAAAACAATTATTTTCTTGAGCTCCTTTTGAAGGAGGCTGTGAGATTGATGCCAAATAGCAACTAGTTTGTGCTATGGGTTTTGGATCTCTTTGATATTGCACTCAGGCAAGTTGAAAATTCCATTCCACTGCGGGACACATGTGGAGGAAGAGGCAGAATTCTATTCCATCAGCCCAAGAAGGAATTGAGAAGCAACTGAGGCTTTAGAAAGGGACATTATTATTTTGAAAATTAGGTTATCAAGTATTAATGAAGAGCAGGGAATTTTGAATATAAAGTTAAATAACTCCTGGTTTCGAACTTCACTCACCCAGTGTAAATAGTTGAATACATGATATAAATCCACCCAATTGTGATACTCTATTGGCCAATGATTAAGCCTGCCCCTTTCTTGTTAGGTTAATATTGAGGAGAGATGTTTGGACAGAATGATGGACCGTACTAAGGAGCTGAATGATCTACATGTGCTACTAAAGTCAAAGATCACAGAGATACTGTACAGTTTTAAAATTAATTCATTGGATACAAAGGTCACTGGCTAATCCAGCTTTTAGTGCCCATTACCATTTACCCTCCACAAGATGATGGTGAGCTGCTTTCATGAACCACTGCAGTCTTTGGGATATAGGAGCATTCACAGTATTTTTAGGGAGAGAGCGCCATGGTTTTGACATAAAGCAGTGATATATTTCCAATTCAGGATGGTATGTGGCTTCAAGGGGAACTTGCTGCTGGTGGTGTTCCCATGTATCTGCTTTCCCTTGACCTTCTGATTGGTATAGGTCCTGGGTTTGCAAAATGCTGCTGAAAGTACCTTGGTGAATTACTACAGTGTCTAGCAGATGTTACACACTGCTGATGCTGAGCATCAGTGGTGGAGGCAGCAAAATTGGAAGCTGGCAGATGGAGTGCCAATCAAACAGGATACTTTGGAAAAAGTTTATTGGAGCTCCACACCTCTGGGCAAGTGGGGAGTATTCTATCACACTCCTGAATTGTGCCCTGTACATGGTGGACAGACTTTGAGGATCAGGGAGCTGGGTTCCTCTCTGGTCAATTCCCAGTCTTTGAGTAATCCTTGTAACCGCAGTATACAGTATTTATATGGCTGGTCTAGTTCAGTTTTTGAACCCTCAGGTGATGTAATTTCTCCTAGCCAACCTCCCACCCAATCCCCAACCACCATTCTCCCCACGACCCCTACACTGAGCAATCATGTGCAAGGTCATCGAACATACTTGTTCTGCCATTTCCAATGATCTGTCCCCCATCTCCAGCTCTAGAGACAGATACCACTTTGATTGAGTAAGGCGTGTCTGGATCCAGGTTCTGCAGCACCACGCTGTTCTGTCTGGCGCCCACAGTGACCTTGAAGAGAAATAAATGCCTTGAGTTAAATATTCAATGGATATGGAAACATAGAAAATCAGAGCAGGAGTAGGCCCTCTGAGCTTGTTCCACCATTCAGTATGATCATGGCTGATCATTCAAATCAATATCCTGTTTCTGATTTCTCTCTATGATCCCTTCAGGCCTAAAAACTGCATCTAACTCCTTCAGTGTTTTAGCCTCAATCATATTCCATGCCAGAGAATTCCACAGACTCACCACTCTCTGGATGAATTCAGTTCTCCATTTCAATCCTCAATGACCCACCCCATATCCTGCAATCCTTGATTCTGGATTGTCCAGTCATTGGAATATCCTTCCTCAATTATCCTGAACAATCTGTAAAGAAGGGTAACTGAAGAAAGGAATGCCTGGCTTTTGCAGTCCCAGGAATTGGGGCCTCCCACACTGTCCATCACTGCAAACATGGAGCTCAGACTGGGCAGCAGCTTAGCAGTATCATTCTCAGTCCTAGGTCAGACAAAATTCAGCCCAATGTGGTACTAATGGATTGCCACACTATTGTAGAACATGAAAGGCTATGGGCAAAGTGTTGGAAAGTGCTGGATTCGAATAGATGGATGTTTGATGATTGGTGCAAACTCCATGGACTGATGGGCCCCTTTCTGTGATGTCAAAAACTCTATGACTCAATGATGATTGGAGATGCCATCTATCAAATAAGATCCAAAGGCATTCTGTCTCGTCTGGTGAAAATACAAGATTCTATTGTACTACTTGAAAGAAAAACCTTCTGACATCATAGATCATATATTTTCCTCAACCAATATCAATAATGTGGGGGTGCTGGTGTTGGACTAGCGTGGACAAAGATACAATCACACAACACCAGGTTATAGTCCAACAGGTATCAATACCAATAAAACAGCTCACCTGGTCATGTATGCTTCGCTTTTTGTGGGATCCTGCTGTGCACAGAATGAGAGCCATGTGACTTACAGAGACTACAATATCTAATTGGCTGTAAAACATTGTGACACATCCTGAGGTTGTGAAACATTTCTTTCTCTCAGACATTGAATGTCCAAAATCCTGCCTTAAAAATGTTTTATGTCACAGCGAAGAAAACGTCCAGAGCCAAGTCTGGATATGAAACCATTTTGAAAAAAGCTCCCTCTTGACTGCTTTAAATGCTTCAGCCACGAACAACCTTCAAGAAAATTTTCCAATGCCATCCTGTGTCAATGGGGCATTGCTAGTCTAATTTCATTCAGAAAGTCACTATCCTTGGATTTTAATTAAATGTGAAGGAGCTTGGGGATATGTTGAGGTTGTCAGCCCTTTTGGGTCCAACGCTGTCACATCATTTCACGTTGGCAGAGGCAGGCTCTCTGGTAGACAGATTCTATAATCCTGCACCATTTGTGGGCTACCTCAAACCGGACACTGCTGCCAATCTGCCAGCGAGCCATCTGGAAGTTATTACATTTTTGTTTCTCAACAGTAAACAGCTCCTTTCTGTTTCTGGGAGTGATATTACAGAGCAGGATGCTGTTCCCATTTTCTAAGTTGAAAAAGTTCATGATAAATGGTAGCTGTGTGCAATATAAATGCAAAAATGTGTGAACTCCAAAACATCAAACCTTAGATGTTCTTAATTGCAGCTAATTTCTCAAATGTAACTGAAAATGCCTGGGTGTTAAATGTGGATTAAAGTCTTCCTTCTTTGTTATATCCAGTTAGGGCGTAATTTTTATGGGGTGTACTAAGGTTATTTTAGAAAGAAGCAGAATTGTGAGAAATTGTGCTGTTGGCATTCTGGCAGTCACCTGGAGAAACATCATTGATTTTTTTTTACGACATGAAGACAATGAGAGTTTTAAAAACAAACCTCTTGGATGGATTTGTCTTAGATGACCTACAAGTCTGCTTTGCATAAAGAACATGGTGCAATGCAACATAACCCAGTACAATGGGTCACTGAAGATTAGTTAAAACCTCTCTATTCTTGACAGATTAGATACTAACTCAAACAAAAACATCAAAAGGTTAGCCATAACACAAGGAAAGTAATCCAATTTACTGGAAAACAATTTATTGGCACACAGCAAACAGTAACTGGTGTTTTCTATTTTGTGTTTTTTCAAACTGAGTCTGAGAAAGGCTTGTTGGTACTGATACATGAACTATTCAATAAAGGAACACACGCGAATGTTTGAATCTATCGAGTGAATTAGTCAATACAGTTTACAAAAGGAATGTCAGACTGTGGATTCTTCTTAACATCCTTTCCTCCTTTATTCTGTCATGGGGTGTCAATGGTAGAGCCAGTATATTTTGTTTGCCCCGAAATACTCTTGAACTGAGTGGCTTACCAGGGATTGTAGAGCATTTCAGTCCACAGCCAGAGTATATTGGGGCAGCATGGTGACTCAGTGGTTAGCACTGCCACCTCACAGAGCCAGGATCTGGGTTTGATTCCACCCTTGGGCAACTATCTGTGTGGAGTTTTCTCTCTGCGTCTGCGTGGGTTTCCCCAGGGTGCTCTGATTTCCTCCCACAGTCCAAAGATGTGCTGGTGAGGTGGATTGGCCATGCTAAATTGTCCATAGTGTCCAGCGGTGTGCTGGCTAGATGGATTAGTCATAAAATGTGCAGAGTCACAGAGATGAGGTGGGTCTGAGTGGGATGTTGTTCGGAGGCTCAATGTGGACTTGCTGGGCCGGATGGCCTGTTTCCACACTGTAGGGATTCTGTGATAACATATTCCTCTACAATTATTCAGGCTATTAGAAAGTATCATTGGCAGTTTCTGAAGGTTAAACATAGTAATTATTTGATGAAGCAAGAGTGTGTCAAATGATTTCGCAAATTGTAGAAAGTCCAAGCCTCCAAGAAGGGAGGGTGTGATTGACTGTCCGATCTCCAATGCCTTGAGTAAATCCTGTTGTGGAAAGCTGGGAGTGTCTGCTGGCTGCAGACGGAACATTGAGTCAGAAAACAGGCTGAGGCTTTCATCAATGATCTAAGTCTAGGTCGTGTGAAGTCACCTTGTCCAGAATAGAACTGACCATATGGTTCACACTGATAAGTAAGTTCAGAGGAGGTTTGAAGATATTTAAAATCAATCTGTGATAACTCTAGAACTGAAACAGGAAAACTGTATAAGGTACAACATCTGGTTTAGACTTTGATTCTACTCTCTTGCAAAGTCACAGGAGTAATGTCAGGAGGTATGTATTTAGCTCACAAGGCGACATTAATATAATCCCTATTATCTTAATGAATGACGACCGCTTTGAATATAAACTAGAGTGCTTTTAAGATTACATGAGTAATCAGAGATATGTGTGTGGTGGATGCGGCATATTTGGAAGGAATATATGGATTTGAAACAATGTTTTGTAAAGCTCCCAGAAATAACATTTTCCCTTATTTCCAACTTGGGTCACTTTCAGTGAAATGAATATAGATTTCTCTGATTAACAAACTAATTCAATTATGCTGGAATCATGTGAATACCAGGATAGTTGAAAGGAAGAAAGATTTTTTTTCTCATTTTCTTTAATACCATGATCTGAAAAAAGAGTTGGCTTTGATCCAAGAGCACTCGTGTTTACGGACAGAATCAGTACTGATTCGAAATGATGCTCCAACAATTGTTCTTTTTTTGGGAAATTATACTTTTCATAGCTCAAAGAAAGGTAACAGCACAGGAGGTGGTCATTTGGCTGATTGTGTCTGCACCAGCTCTGTAAACAAGATACTCTGAGAGGGGAAGTAGGTACTGCAGATGCTGGAGATTAGAGTCAAGATTAGAGTTGCGCTGGGAAAGCACAGCAGGTCAGGCACATCCAAGGAGCAGAAAAATTGACGTTTTGGGCAAAAGCTCATTCCTGATGAAGGGATTTTGCCCGAAACATCCATTTTCCTGATCCTCGGATGCTGCCTGACCTGCTGTGCTTTCCCAGCACCACTCTAATCTCGATCCCAATCTACTCTGAGTGTCCATTCTGCTGTGCTGTATTTGGTAGCCTGTCCATTTTAACACCAATGGATGATCTCAGTGCCTTCTTTTCATAATCCTTGCAAATTGAAACAGTGGTTTAAAAAAAAAGCCTGTTGGTAATGATTAAATGGGGTGTTACTGAAATGAACTGGAATCAACCCCTTCCTCTGATACTAAAAATAAGACATCTGCTAAAACAGAGAAACTTGAAACAGATGTGTTTAGTATCTGCACAGGATAATGTCTGCACCCCGCTTCGATTTTTAAACAATTCTATAAAAGCCTCAACAATGCACAACAACGAAAACTTATTCTGACGATTCGCATTAAGACTTGATTGTGGATACTTTAAGATCTCCTTGCTAGTTGCATGGCAATCGTATAAAAGCAATTTAAGGGATCTGCAAATAATTTTGAATGTAAAAGCAACTGTGTAATAATAACTCGTTAATCTGTAATCACAAGTGTGTCATTGCATTTGGGGCTGTCAAGTTCCAAGATATTGCAACTGATTACCAAAAACCTGTTTCAGGATGATTTCCATCAACACATGAAGGAGTTGAACTGGATTTCAATCTATTCCTTTGGTCCCCTGAATGGGCACTGACATTGACATGTATTGCAACAACTATTACCAAAAGAAGCCGATGGTTAACTTATGTAATTGAAGCTGCATTATAGTCAAGGGAATTAATGTCATCAATTACATTCTTTTCTAATTGCCTGGAAAATTATGTAACATTTTTGTTTCAATAGGTTTGGCTCCATACCCATGCAGTTCACAGAATCATAGAATCCCTACAGCATGAAATCAGGCCATTCGGCCAATCGAGTCCATACCAACCCTCCAAAAGAGCGTCCCAAACAGACCCACTGTAACCCTGCATTTCCCATGGCTAATCCGCACAGCCTGCACATCCCTGGACACTAGGGGCACTTTAGCATAGCCAATCCACCTAACCTGCACATCTTTGGACAAAAATAGAAATGAGCAGAGCTGGCAGCATCTGTGGAGAGAAATCAAAGTTAATATTTCTAGTCGAGTGATTCTTCCTCAGACATCAGTCCTCTGGACTGTGGGAGGAAACTAGAGCACCTTTGTTCAGGCCATTCAGCCCATTGCTGGTTCTCCCTCACTTTGTCAGACATGAAAGCTTTTTTCCTCCCAGTGACAGCTTTCCTATCAGTCCCTGGATTCTGGGATCCAGATAAGTCAGTTACCATACCATTATCCACCCTGTATCACTGCTTCATACGGACTCTAACCTACAAAAAGACAGACAAGAATCATGAAGACAATTGAGATTACCGTTTCATCAATGGGGTCTCCAGTCATGGGAGCGTAGATAACCCGATAACCCCGGACTCGACCAATGGCAGGGTCCCACTTCACTGTCAGGCTGTGAGATGTGGCATTGTAAACTTGGAGGTTACGAGGGGGAGTGGGAGTGGCTGTAGAGTAAATAGACATCATGAGAATTATTGCCATTTCCTCCCTCTTAGAGTCATGGATATTTACAGTACGGAAACAGACCCTTTGTTCCAACTCATTCATGCCGACCAGATATCTTAACCTAATCTAGTCTCATTTGCCAGAACTTGGTCCATATCGCTCTCAACGCTTCCTAATCATGTACACATCAAGATGCCTTTTAAAAGCTGTAATTGTACTAGCCTCCACCACTTCCTCTGGCAGCTCATTCCATACATGCACCACCCTCTGTGTGAAAACGTTACCCCTTAGGTCCCTTTTATATCTTTCCCCTTTCATCCTTTAGAAAAAGATAAAAGAATCTGATAGCATTAGCATCTTTCACAAGCTTAGGACATTCACACTCCACAACCTTCTGAAGTGAAGTCAATGTGGGAAATGCAGCAGCCAATTTACACACAGTAAAATCCCATCAACAGCAGGGTGATAACAACCAGATTATTTGTTTTTCCATGATTTTGGTTCAGAAAGCATAAGCCAGAACACCAGAGAAAAATCCTTGCATCTTACTTTGAACTAATATCATGGGCTTTTTCCCATTCATTGGAGGGTTAAATTAAGTGTCAGTACAAGATCTAATGGAAAGATGGAATCTCAGACAAGTGCAGTACTGGGCAGTGCGAACGTCAGCCAGAACGATGAGCTCGAGGTTGGAAATTTTCAATTTCTGGCCAAGCAGACCAGCTTTACAATAAAGCTGCTTCTTAATTGCAATAACATGCCTCAGGCTCACCTTTTCAGAACATCCTCTGTTGTAACACATAGGCATTTGTGTGTGCGTGTCTCTCCAGGCACCTCCACAGCATGTCTCTCAGTGAGCAATGCCAAAATCAGTGCCAGACTTGGAGTGGTTATTGTATGCAGCAGCCTTACTCACTAACAACAGTACTCCAGCTGTCAAAACGCATTTCACGTCAGATTTTCTAAGGCAACAGATGGATTCCCTAAGCTGGGTTTGAATATTAGATCATTACATCCTCCTCAGTCATCCACAATTACACTTTGTATTTTGTAAAATACTTTAGCAACACAGTAGATAGGTAATTTGCATGTTCATGGGAAACCTCCTGGCAAACGTTTACTACTGAATTCCTGAAGAACTCCACTGCAATTCTGTGGAGACCATTTGGCCCATCAAGCATGTTCCATCATTTTACCAGTTTGCATGGTGCTTATCGTGGACAAACACTTGAAAGGGAGTATATTTGCAGTGTCATAAGGAAAAATAAAGTGGCACAAGGAATGTGGATAACTCATTCAAACAGCCGTTCCAGGCAAAGATGAGATGAATGGTCTCTTCTAGTATTGCAAGACCTACAATTTTATTTAATCCAGATGACAGTTACATCATGGACCGTACATTTATGAATGAGAGAAAAAAAACATATTGCAAACATGTTTTTGCATAAAGGCAGTGTTCCATTTATATGATCATTCACAATAATTCTTGTTCAGTATTTTCATTCATGATATCAAGGTAAATGTGAGTCCCAGGAGGGGTCTGAGCCCACAGGAGGCAAGGATCAAAGGGAGAAATTACAATTGTTTTGGTATCTTCATGCTGCTCCCTTGGAGGAACATGTAAAGCATCAGAAGGAGGAACAGGTTGAGTAACAACCTGACAGATTGAAATTTTACTGGTTCCTCTGTGGTTCTGATAATCTTTCTCCGAGCCTGGGGACCTTAGTCTCACCAGAACCTAGAGAAGAAAGCAGTGCACTCATCCAGCTGATGGAGGTAAAAGATCATTTGGAAATTCCGAGGAAGAGTTTTGGTGTACAGGCACTGGGAATGTCTGGAACTGGGTTCATTTAAATTCAGAAACAGGAGTTCTCCCAGAAAGAAAATCCTTACAGACCCAGAGATAAACATGGCAGTTTGATACTCTGATTCACATGTTTTGTAAGCAGAGATTTACCAATGAAAGTAACAGAAACTGAACACTTACAGGGTGTAATTGGAATCGTCTTGGGCACTAAAAAAAATTAAAAGAGGGCATTTGTTAATATCAGGTGTTTTCGTTAAAGTAGAGCAAAAATCTGGTCAACATTCAGAACTCGTTAAATTCTCAAGTTTATAGTCACAGTGAACGAAATTCTGAAGAAGGGTCACTGGATCCAAAACATTAACCCTGCTTTCTCTCCACAACTGCTGCCAGACCTTCTGAGTTTCCCCAGCAATAGAATAGAGCCATAGAAACCCTACAGTATGGAAGCAGGCCATGCAGCCTATTGAGTCTACACAGTACCTCTGAAGATCGTGCCACCCAGATACGCTCCCCACAACCACCATATCTCTGTAACCTAATGGCTAATCCACCTCGCCTGCACTTACCTGGACACTATGGCCATTTTCCTATTCCCAATCGACCTAACTTGCACATCTTTGGACTTTAGTTCTCTTATTGTGCTGTGCAACTTTGGAAGAAAGTTTAGCAAGAGAGACAAGATAAAAGTGACCTAAGAAAATGATAATAACACTCAGCAGGTCTGGCAATGGCTGAGGCAAAAAAAAAGTGTTAACTTTTCAGGTGGATAATCTTTCATCCAAACTGGTAAAACTAAATTTTTAAAAGGCTTTAAGCAGGTTTAAAGGAGAGAGGGGCAGCAACACAAGGGAAAGTAATTGATCAGCTAGAGGAGACGTGAAATTAAATAATGAAAGAGTTGGTTGAGCAAGTAAAGAAATAAGACAAGCTGCCATTCAAAAGCAAAACTGAAAAAAAAAATTATTTAAAGGAGAAAACTTCAAAGAAAAACAAAGCAAAATGGAGGGAGTGACTATGGTCCAACATTGCTGAATTCAAAGTTAGTTGTGGAAGGCTAAAAGGTGTCTAACTGAAGGTTGAGTTGCTGCTTGTTAAGCTTACATTGAGCTCCACTGGAACAGTGCGGGAGCCCAAGGACAGCAAAGTCAGTGAAAGAGCAGGGCAAAATTGATACTAGGAGATGTAAGGAACAATTTCAGAAACTGGAATGAAGTAGAATTCTCTCTGGGTAAATAGAGTAGGGGTGGGGGCAACAGACTGAAGTGAATCCTCATGAAAGCTTATTTAACACACCAGTAAACACAGGTCTAAGCAACAGGGATGTGCATCACTGGAACAAAAACGGAACTTTCTGAAAAACATCAACATGGCCAGCAGCAGGGGTGGAGAGAAAGCAGAGTTAATGTTTTGGGTCCAGTGATCCTTCTTCAGAGCTGTTCCAAAGAAGGGTCACTGGACCCGAAACATTAACTCTGCTTCACCAATGCTGCCAGACCAGCTGAGATTGCCCAGAAATGTGTCTTTGTTTCAGATTCCCAGCATCTGCAGTTCTTTGTGATTTTGTTCATTGTGTATCAGTAGATCATGAACAGCATGAGAGAGTGAGGTTGAATTCCTTCAAATGGGACACACTAATTAAGACAGATTGCCTTTCCAATCACCTTACTTGCTTCTGTTAAAACACATGGTCTGGTATTGTTTAGCGTTTCATAAAAACAAACATCAATGATTAGCGATCTGATGTCATCCAATAAAGTTAACATGGGACAATCTAGATGGAATGCATCAAGAAAATATCAACTGATTGTCACATAATGGAAAAAGTGAGGACTGCAGATGCTGGAGATCAGGGTAGAAGAGTGTGGTGCTGGAAAAGCACAGCAGGTCAGACAGCATGAGTTTTGGGCATGAGCCCTTCATCAGGAATGAGGCTTGTGGTACCACGGGCTGACAGATAAATGGGAGGGGAATGGGGGCTGGGGAGAAGATAGCATGAATGCGATAGGTAGATGAAGATGGGGGAGAAGGTGATAAGTCAGAGAGGAGGGTGGAGCAGATAGATGGGAAAGACGATGGACAGTTCAAGAGGGTGGTGCTGAGTTAGAGGCCTGGGACTGGGATCAGATGGGGGAAGGGGAAATGGGAAACTGGTGAAATTCAAATTAATCCTGTATGGTTGCAGGGACCCAAGATCGAAGATGATGCATTCTTCCTCCAGGCGTCGGGGGGTTAGGGTTTGGCGATGGAGGAGGTCGAGGACCTGCGTGTCCTTGGTGGAGTGGGAGGGGGAGTTGAAGTGTTCAGGCACAGGACGGTGGGGTTGGTTGGTGCGGGTGGCCCAGAGATGTTCTCTGAAAAGATCTGCAAGTTGGTGTCCTGTCTCCCCAACGTAAAGGAGACCACATCGGGTGTAACAGGTACAGTAGATGACATTGGTGGAGGTACAGGTAAATGTCTGTTGGTGTGGAAGGACCTTTTGCAGCCTTGGGTGGAGGTGAGTGGGCATGTGCAGATTTTGCACTTCGTGCGGTGGCAAGGGAAGGTGCTGGGAATGGGTTGACAAGGGAGTCTAGGAGGGAATGGTCTCTCTGGAATGCTGATAGGGGTGGGGAGGGAAATATATCCCTTGTGGTGGGGTCTGTTTGTAGGTGGCAAAAGTGGCAGAGGATGATGTGATGTATATGGAGGTTGGTGGGGTGGAAGGTGAGGACCAGGGGGTTCCATCCTTATCCAAAGATCATAATCCCAAGATAGGCAGACAGTACAACTGGAGCCAACATTTTCTCGACAAGGAGGAGATAATGAATTTGATGGTGGGGGATATTGGCTCATTATATTCGAGACAGGTAGAAAAACTGTGTTAACATTTAAGATCGATAACCTTTCACCCAAACTGGTAAAGCTAAGCTGTTGAAAGCCTTTAAACTTTGATGAGGAATAGATTACTGAGGGGTTGAATCTCTTCCCCCTCCCTGACCAACACTATCAAGTGCCTGTTTCCAAACCACAATAGCAGAAGCAGGGATAGGGGAAAAAGGAAAAGCCTGACAAAGATGTTTTTGTGCTAAAGACTTACATGTGCGCTGGGAGCCAAGGAGATCTTCGCTTTCCATCTCATCTGGGTAGATGGCAGTAAGCGAGACATCGTATAAGGTGTCAGGAGTCAGGCTGTCTAAAACTTGGCTGTTATCCACGCCATTTATAATCATCTAGACAGAACCAGCATCAACACTAAGGTCAATAGGGTGTCAGAACCTGGAGCCAATTTTCTTTCTGAAACCTCATTTTCCTAATGAAATGGGAGGCTTCAATTTGATATCATCCAGGCAACTACAGTAATCATACCCTGAATTTCTTAACCTCTGACTGCAGCCACTGTCCCAAATTTGGAATGATCTGCTCAGTGAATAAATACTCTTATGTAGTTGATTCAACTAGGCCCAACATCGCTAATGCACAATGGTCAAAATCAATTTGTGTAGCCATAATATGAATGCACAGGTAAAGAATATGTTTATGGACTTTGCTACAAGTGATTGAAAGGACTCTTCCCATTGTGATGTATATCAATTTTAATATCATTTATTTTTAGGTTTAATTTGAAAATTAGTGATATATGGGTTTTTCAGTGTGTCTGAAGTGTTTAATTTATAAGCATTTTTGTCACCATGATTAGATTACTTACAGTGTGGAAACAGGCCCTTCGGCCCAACACGTCCACACCAACCCGCTGAAGCGCAACCCACCCAGACCCATTCCCCTACACCTAACACTACGGGCAATTGAGCATGACCAATTCACCTGACCTGCACATTTTTGGATTGTGGGAGGAAGCCCACGCAGACACGGGGAGAATGTGCAAACTCCACACAGGGAGTCGCCTGAGGTGGGAATTGAACCCAGGTCTACGGCGCTGTGAGGCAGCAGTGCTAACCACTGTGCCACCGTGCCGCCCTTTTCTTTTAAAACAACATGATTGTGAAGTAGCTCTCAAAAGTCATGTGTTTTTGTGTACATTTGAAGAGCTTGCAACTAAGTAAGATGAACAACTGTGCATCAGGGTTCCCTTTCGAAATTTCTGAATGTGTATTTCTTTTCAAGTCTAGGGGAAAGACCAATAATTTGAAAATAAAGGGTTTTTTCAGTTTCATTCTGGGGGAGGTCTGCAGAAGTCTTTGGACAAGGAAGACTCTCCACAAACCTCAACAGGTTCATCCAGGCTGTGCTAAAGGACCAAACTAGTCCCTTCCTGGTACAGTAAGGATGTAGAGGTGCCAGTGTTGGACTGGGGTGGACAAAGTCAGAAGTCACACAACACCAGGTTATAATGCAACAGGTTTATTTGAAATCACAAGCTTTCGTAACGCTACTCTCCTGACTTCACTTGACGAAGGAGCAGCACTCCAAAAGCTTGTGATTTCAAATAAGCCTGTTGGACTATAACCTGGTGTCATGTTACTTCTGACTTGGTACAGCCAGGGATTGGGGTTTACTATAAATTTTCCCATTCCCCATCCAATCCAAAAGCCTGTTCACACACATGGATTTTGGGTTCAAAATAGGATTGAATGCTGTTGTGAGTCCCATCACAGTGAATGGCCCATTGGCATTCCCAATCATTATTATATGAGCCAGTTGAGATGGATTCACTGAGCTGGAATTCAGCAGAGTATGAAATTCATCTGCAAACGATGGAAGGGATAACAAAAACCTGCGCAACATCAATGGTGTACAGCAGGAACATTTCCATACATCTAAAGATCTGCCCATCTGCAATTTGCATCACATTCACCTCTTTAAGGGGAAATCAAAATGATAACAGAAACAGAAAGCACTGATCTCCTCACCTCTTTTCTTTCCCCTCCTCCAGATGGAACCCAGGAGAGTCTGTAGAGGGCAACATCCCTACCTCCATGATCCCAGTGTACACGGAAACGCCTCTCCCCGATGTCGGTGAAGCGTAGGTTTGATGGAGCTGGGACAACCACTGGAGTGAGAGAAAACAGAAGCTGTGGGACCTTAAATGTACATGACATGAACACTGATAACAGGATCATGGCCCAGTAGAATAGTCAGGAAAGGAAGCAGAATACAAGAAAACGTTTCAAGATACTGTCACTGTTATCTGATGTTATAACATGAATAACTTACATTTATATAGTACATTTAATGCAGTAAAGATGTTTCAAAGGAGCATAGACAGTTTAAAAAAACTGAATTGACAACAAACAAAGAATAGGATTTCTCCTCAGGTGATCAGAAGCTTCACCAAGGAGGCAGATTTTAAGACGTGTTCCATCAGGGAAGACATTAGCAAGATTTAGGACAAAAGACAGATACAAAATCACAGTAGGCAAATTTACATTGCCATGAGCTGATGGCAGTAAGAAGATCTCTAATATGTGCAAACATTTGGCCAATATAATTTTGATTCTCTTGTATATAATAATCAGGAATAACTCTCTCCCAGCACAGTGAAGACTTAAAAACACAGTTTTTGCTCAATTCTAATATATCATTTCCAATTAAGTGCTGTGTTTCATCTCTTGCTTTGCATTTTTTCAGTGTCTGGCAAGTCATTTGGGGATAGGTTCTGGTTTTTATCTTACTCTACAATCTCTAAAAATATTGAACTTTATATCACATTACATTCCGACCAGTGCCAAACTGACATCTTTATGACTTTCAGAGCCCTGCAGGGATAGACGCATGATGTCCCATACATCATACATCCAGTTTGGAAAGCATTGCTCAGAATATTGTGGGATATTCTCAACTTGTCAGGATGAGTGCAGCTCCAACAACACTGAAGAAAGTTTACACAATCCAGGACAAAGCCGCCGACTTGATCAGCACCTCAACTAAAGGTAGTTCTTCTATAACACAATGGTTGCATTCTTTTGCAACCCCACATTGTAGAAAAATTGCGCTTTAGAAACAGCGCTTAAAGTGTTGGTGATGTAATCACCCTACAGCCAACATATGTTTTAAAAGTTCATGCTTTTGAAACAGTGTCCCCAATTCGTCAATCAAGTTATAGTGAATTCATGTTAATTAAATGTGCGTTATAGCAGAACGACCTGTATTAAGACTCACTCCCTTCAACACCCATGCACAGTAACAGCAGTGTGTACTTTCTACAAGATTTACTGCAGCAACTCACTAGGGTTCTTTTGACAATCCTTCCCAAACCCATGACAAGGATAAAGACAGCAGACACATGGGAACACCATTCCTCCAAGTCACACACCATCATGGTTTGGAACTATATTGGTGGTATAAACTGCTTGGAGCTGCACTGCTAATCCTTCACTGTTGGTCCCCTGTAATAGCACCATAGATGGACATAAGTACTCTGAGGACTCCAGTGGTTCAAGATGGTGGCTCACCATCACCATCACCAAGGCAATGAGGGATAAGCAACAAATACTGGTGTTGGCAGTATCAGACATCTAATGAATGAATATGACTTGATCTCACTGTTGGGAAATCTGAGGAGTCTGATGAGATGGAAACTGGGAGTTATGAAACTTCTAGTTTCTGTTGAATTGGTCCATCTCAACATGGTTGTTTGCATTGAGTAAATGGAATATTCAGACACTGGAGGAACTTCAGTTAGTTTTTAACCATTCCTTGATCAGGTGTGCAATGCAAACTTCCCACTCAGCACACTACTTGCTGAGCGAGTGGATGGTATTGAATGGAGGTTGGAAAGGTTCTGGTTCCCTGGCTATAGAGACAGTGAAAGGCCCCTTGTCTCCTCTGTTAGGGTGTTATCATCATCCTCAGGCACCATACTGGATCAATGACCCGAGGGTTTGCTGGCTGATCAGATCTATTGAAGAGCAGCAGTGGCACAGAGAAAGCAATTGTTGCTGGGAGTATTACAGCCATTATCAGGATACAGGCCACAGCTGAGTGATGAAGGAGGTCATGGAGGATGCTCAAGGCTTGGCGGTCACAGGTGATGAGTATGTTGTCAGCAGAGGGCTTCCTGCTTTCTGATGTCAAGTCCTTCAATTAGACACTTCTGATCTGAAGTGATTTTGAGCAACAGAGATTCCACACCTTCCTCAACTGCTGTCACCCACGTCTACTACACCCACCATTCCTCCATTTCCCACAAGGAGAACCTGCAAGCAACCTCGCACACGTTTGTTCATTGAGCTTCCAGTCCACAATACCTCTACTGTGTCTGGGTTCAAACTTGCCTGGAGCAGGATGAGGCCCTGTAGCAGATATTAAAGACCCACTTGAAATTCTCAGTTGGCACTGGGTGGCTGAGTCATCCAGGGGGCCTTTGCAGCAGACTCCCCAACCAATTGATTAAACACCAGCCCCTCACCAAGCCTGTCATGGGGAAGGGCACCATATTTCACCCAGTGAGATTAACTCAAAGATCAAGGAACCAACTCTTCTGATGAACTAAGCATCCAAAGGGCTCGAGGTCACTTTCAGCAGAGACATGAATCTGGGGGGAATAAAACATCTCTGTGCATTGGATAATTGTTTTATCATGGGGGCATTAGGAGGTGGCATGGATGTAGGGGATAACCTATCATACAACTAACCTAACAGCGTGCTGTCATTGTAAGTTAGACTTCAGCAACATATTGACAGAGATGCTCACAGAAATTGGATATTTATTTGAATAGAACATATTAGCGGGTGTACAGGCAAAGTTCTAGACTAGAACTTAATTGAGGTACTCACGTTAAAAAGTCAATACACAGACATAACAAGCCAAATGGCATCCTTCTGTGCTGTAACAATGTTATGGTTCGAAGTATTTACCTAATTCCTATTTGAAAGCTACTGTTGAACTTGTTTCCACCACTTATTCAGTCAGCATGGTCCTAATCAGAACAGCTCATTGGGTTAAAACAAAATCTTTCTCTGTTCTATTGTTTGTTGTCAACTATCAAAAATTTGGTGTCCATTGGTTAATGATGCAAAATGATCTTTCTTCCTTTACTATATTGGAGTGCTTCATGATTTTGAGCACCTCCATTTGATCTCCTGCTCACGTTCCCTGCCTCAAGATGAACAATCATAGCCTTTCTCAGTGTGCCTGAAACTATTAGAATTGTTACAGGCTCAATGGAAGCCCTCAATATTTTGACTGAAGTGTCTCACTTACAGGTGTTTTCTCTCCCAATCAGGGGAGCTGAGGGGCCATGATCATGTACCGCAGTAACTGCAACCTTATACTCCGTCTGTGACGCAAGGCCTGATAGTGACACTGAGTTCTCATTGCCGGGGATTTCCACCTATAAGGTTGAAGAAAAGATATTGGTTACACTTGTTCGGGTAACAGAGTGAATTCATAGCAAAATGTAATGTAAAGTTTTTTTTAAAATTCATTCATGTGATGAGGACTAGGCCACCATTTATTGCCCAGAGGGCAGTTAAGAGCCAAACACATTGCTATGGGTCTGGGGTCACCTGGAGGCCAGACCATGGAAAGATGGCAGTTTCCTTCCCGAAAGGGCATTAGTGACCCAGATGGATTTTTCCCAACAATCAATTCCTCATCATCGTAGACTCTTAATTTCAGATATTCGTTGAATTCAAACCCCACCATCTGCTGTGGCAGGTTTCAAACCTGGGTCCCCACAACATTATCTGAGTCTCTGGATTAAGAGTCCAGCAATAATACCACTAAGCCATCACCTCCCCTGGAATCACAAAGGGACAATGGGAGAAGTCTATTGGAGCTTATTTGTCTTTCTCCATCAAACTCACCCAGTCCACGGAATTGTATAACTACCCTGGAAGAATGTTCTTGTCATAAATGAGTTACTTAGTGACGAGTTTCAAATACCATACGATCTGGTTTAAGAGATGTGCTTTTCTTTGGGTCAACTCATGTAACTAAGTTCACTCCGTTTGCCAGTGTTGCATTTTGTTGTTTCCCACCACCCATCCTAATCATGGTTCTCTTTAATTCTGAGTCTTGTTTTCCAACTTGTGGTTTGCTTCATCACTCTCCTCTAGTCTAGCAACACTCTCAGTCATATCCGACTGTGACTGGCAAATTAAAAGTATAGGCATTATAGTCCCACTTGCTCATTAGAGATAGACAACTGGTAGTGGTTTAACCTGAGGGTCACCACACTTCAGGCGAGAGGACAGGTTGAGAAGGCGAGACCATCACTGTAACCTCAGTCAGTACAGGAGTTGAACCCACACTGTTGCTGTCATTCTTAATTGCAAGCCATCCAACCAACTGAGCTAATTGACTCCCTAAATGGCAACTTATGAAGGCACTCCAACACCACCCTCTCAAGGGAAGAAAATATGCTGGCCATTTCGATTATTTCATCTCAGAATGTAGTCATCACTGACAAGATAGGTAGTTAGTCCATTCCCTGTTGCCCCTTGAGAAGCTAGTGATGGACTTCCTTTGGAAACGATTGGTAGGACATTGACACAACTCATCTTTATTTAGAGATTATTTTTGACTCAAATTTAAATTCTCCACAAGCTTGGATGAATAATCCAGAGCTTGGGCATTCAAATCTCACTGTGGAGAGTTTGAGGATTTGAATTCTGATTACATTGTCAATATCATATCAATAAAAGTGATAATGAAAATGTTAGGTTGTTGTAGGAATGTGAGGTCATCAGAAATAGGAACAGCAGTGAACTAATTGGCCTCTGAGTCTGCTCCATCATTCATTAAGATCCTGTCCGAACTCAATCTTGCAGCCTATAACCTTTGACTTTCTTTTGTAAATTATTAAATATATACAATGATCCAACTTTTATTCCTCTCTGGGTACACATTTCAAAGGATTAATGATGTGGAGGAGCCTGGAGTGGACAAAGTTAAAAACCACAAAACACCAGGTTATAGTCCAACAGGTTTGTTTGGAAGCACTAGCTTTCAGAGCACTGTTCCTTCATCAGGTGGTTGTGGAGAATAAAATCATAAGACACAGAATCGGACTATAACCTGGAGTTGTGTGATTTATAGCTTTGTCTCAGGATTAATGACCTTCTCTCATGACAAATGCATCTTAAATGGAAGACCAATGAAAGCTCTTGATTCCCCTACAAGCTTAAATATTCTCTCAGCAGCTACTCTGTCATGGTACATCTGTGTCTTAGATGTATAAATAAGGTCACCTTTCATTCTTGCAAACTCTAGTGATTCCAAGCCAAATCTGCCCAACCTTTCCTCTCAAAGTAAATCCTTTATCCCAGGAGTAACCCATGAGAACCTTCTCTGAACTGTTTACAATGCAAGGATTTCCCTCATTAAATATGGACAGCAAAACAGCTATCTTATTAATGCCTTGCACAGTTGCCACAAGGCTTCCTATTTTTAAACACGGAAACTGCTGCAGAAACCCAACAGTTTTGAAGAAGGGTCACGTTAATTCTTTACACACCTCAGGCGAGGGGAAGAGGGACCTTCATTGTAACTTCAGTCAGGTAGGAACTGAACCCACAGTCGCACATACACTGCTTCGCAAACCATCCAGCCCACTGAGCTAATTGACTGCTTTCTCTTCACAGCTGCTGCCAGACTTGCTGAGTTTCTCCAGCAATTTCCAACTTTTGTTTGTATCAGATCTGCAGCATCTACACAGGTCTTTGATTTATTTTTAATACTCCCTATTTCTAACCAGCTCCACCATTTAATAAAATCATAGCTGATCTGAGTATTTCCATCTATCCCGATAAACTTTCATGCCCTAACATAACAAGAACCTTAAAACTTTTTTCTATAAGACAAAGAAATTTTTAAAAATCATGTTACTCTGCAATGGAACATATCACCTCACCTCCTTGACGGTCTCATCACCCACTTCATTGTATTTAATCACATATTTAAGCACCCTGCCTGGTGCAGGATCCCAGTGGGCCCGTAAGTGACTGTGAGTGACATCGGAAAACCAGATATTCCTGGGTCCACCCAGTGGCACTGTGGAGACAGAATGAAACAGAGCTCAACAGAGAAAAACAGGTGACAAAATACCATGAAGCAAGTCAAAACAAAATCAGGTACTGAGTTTTGACATGACACACTGTGGCTACATTATGTGGCTCCTTCCAGAACGTGTTTAAATTCCTCTGAGAACATCTAATTTTTCACACTGATGTTAAACTAATCTCTGCAATAATCTTTCAGAGACTAAAATAACTCTCAAAAAACTAGAATTTGTCTTTAAATTGTCAAAGTGGAATCGATTTTTACTCTGAAAAAAATACAAGAATTCTGAAGAAAGTGAAGCTTTCAAGGATGAATTAGAACCATTCTGAGATTTGCACCTGAACACACCATTAAACTCATGTGATAGCCGCCATATGATAAAAGTCAGCATTACATTTGTCTTCTCATTACTTTGTGCAGGATTATACATGACATACAGCATAGAATTAGACTATCTGACTCAACCAGGCGATGCCCATATTACGAGGAGAAAGTGAGGACTGCAGATGCTGGAGATCAGAGTCAAGAGTGTGGTGCAGGTCAGGCAGCATCCAAGGAGCAGAAGAATCGACGTTTCGCATAAGCCCTTCAACAGGAAAGCAGGAGAAGCGACGTTTCGGGCATAAGCTCTTCTTCATTCCTGATGAAGGGCTTATGCCTGAAACATCGATTCTCCTGCTCCTCGGATGCTGCCTGACCTGCTGTGCTTTTCCAGCACCACACTCTCAACTCTGATATCCAGCAGTCCTCACTTTCTCCTATGCTCATGTTATGCTTCCCTTGAGATTCCTCCCATTACCATTCACATTTAAATCTATGAGCATGATCCTTCATTCCTTTCTTCCACATATTCTTGTTGAGCCTTTCCTTAAATATATCTGCATTATTTACTTTAAGCACTGCCTGCGCTGAGAACATCCATCTTAAGAAATAAGTTTTTTTCATCTACCAATGTCTTGGTGACTACGTTATCTTGAAGACCTCTAACTAAGCGCTTCCCACAAAAGGAATCAATCTCTCTGTACCCACTCTATCAAAACCCATTGTAATGTAAAGATCTCTTTTGGGGACCCTTCAACCTTTTCTGAACCCATGATAAAAGAGACCAGCTTGCTAATCCATTTCTGAAATGGATACTGACACATATTTGGTATCGGCTTCAGAAACATCCTCTGCAGCCTCTCCAATGAATCAAAGAAACATAGAATCCCTACAGTGCAGAAGAAAAGCCATTTGGCCCATTGAGTCTGCACCAACCCTCCGAAGAGAGCTCTTCATCCTTCTGCATTCTTCTATATCCTTTTGACAATATGGTGATCAGCACTGCACATAATTCACTGAAATATCTATCTATTCCATCTCCTAGATAAATTCCAATGTAAGATCATTCTTCTTAATATTTCCATCACTTCTCTATCATTATGTGTGATACTCTCATCTATTCCTTTCGGTCCTATTCATGTCTCTTCCTTCCATGTTTCCAGTATCTGTACACTTATCTTTCATGACATATCAGCAAGGAAACAAATTCCACTGTGCCTCCATGAGTTCCAATTCCAAATGGATTTCCTTTCATCCAAAGGGTACAAGGTCTTCACTCTGAGCTCTGTCTACCATAGGTTTACCTGCTCACTTCTCCCTGGCCATTGTCTATTTTCCTGCTTCCACCTGCATGGCCTGGACGGTGAAACTGCTAAACAAAGATGCTGTTTTGCTCAATGAAATGGATAAACTTTGTTATTGAAAAGATAGATACTCGAATTTGAAACGCAAAGGTTTGTGGTTAATATTGCATGCCAGAGATTCAATCTCCTGAACTGGGTGAAAACCTGCAAGCTTTAGAGACTGTGTAATTAAAATATCTTACAGGTAGTTGCTTGCACACTCAGTGGATCACTGGGGACATCTTCGTACAAGGCATGAATTGTAAGTGTATACTCAGTGTTGGGAAATAAATTGTCCAGCCTCACATCAGTGTTATCAGGGCCAACTTTCAACTGCAAGAGAAAAGATCAATAATTTGTAAATAATATGGGGGATAATGAAGAAAAAAGAGCAGCATTATTACAAACTCACTTTAAATCACAATGAAATTGATGACAATTTCATGCATCAATCCTTGTTTTTCTTTCCAACTGATCTTCTGTGTGACACTTACTACATGAAGTTGAATATGTGTGTGAGTAATACTGATCCAGCAACCAATGTCATTAAAGAACGGATTGTTTGGCTGTCAGCACATTGCTGTGTTTGAGAGCTTGATGCGTGTAGATAAGCAGCCATTTTTCCCTACTCGCATCATATTCCCATGTTAATGGGCTAGACTTTGTGCACCCACTTCAACAGGTTTGAAGAATGGGGGTGAGGGCACTAGTTAAATCAAGCATGCCTTTTTCGTACCCACCTGGCCCCACCAAACGCCACAACTATATCAGCAGTGAGTGTGCTGTCAGGTGCCCCCTCCAGCAATAGGTCAATTGGAGTCCTTCAGCAGGCAATTAGTTCCCAAAAAAGACTGCTTCGACTGTTCCTGTGATTTAACCAATGACAGAAGAGGTGCCATCAACCCACCATCATGGGTTGTTGCCAGGCAAAGGGAGAGGGTATCCCCCCCAAAATTACCAAATGTCCTATCTGAGGTTTTGCTGTCATCCAAATCCCAACCAGGTTGCCTTCACCCCACTGACCTCTCAACCCCTCTACTCAAAGTGCGTCACAACTATACCCCCACACCCCAGCCTGCCATCTTGCCTGGGCCTGTGAGCTGAGCTCCTCTCAGAACTTCATAATATTTACTAAATTCCAATCCAATACCACATGTCTCTGTCCCAAAATGCTTAAGAGACACAGGCCTCTGATAGATCAGCAGCTCTCTAAGATGGGCTTCCTGTTGTTGAAGGGCAGAAGCCTATTATAGTTGAGGAAGTTGGGAGCCAGGCACCTTGTAAAATTCTACCCTGATCTTCACAATTTATTTCATTGACTGTAAAGCATTTTGGGAACAGATGATATCAAATATAAATTATCTTTATGCTGCAGTGCTCCAGCCAATCTCAGAGCAACCGAAACACATAAATAGAAAGTGGACCATACCACCAGTGCTTCGTCCAGAGGCTCATTGATGATGTTATCTAGTATGGTGACGAAACATCTGAAACCGAACCTTCCAGCTCAGCGAGTAAACTTACATCAGAACAACACCTCATTTATCACTTGAGAACCCTGCAGCCTTCTGGACCATTGAGTTTTAGGGTTTGAGTATCCTTCCCCATGTTTTCTCTCACCTCCTGTACACCCGGCCTGTTATTACATGGGCTGCTACTACACACTACCCATTGTCAGCCACTAATCGTCGCCATTAGCAGCTACTCATTTCCTCAGACTGACTTTTAATATTCCTTTGTCTAACTGTTTTTCTCTGCCTTTGAGCTGTATCTCCACCAATTCTTTTTCTCCTCCTCCTCCACTCTATCTTCTGTATAAAAAAAATCCTTTTCCTATCTACCATCAATTCTGAGGAAGAGTCACTGGGCCTGAAATGTTAACTCTGATTTCTCTCTACAGATGCTGCCAGATCTGCTGAGGTTTTTTAGCAATGTCTGTTTTTGTTTCACATTTGCAGCATCTGCAATTCTTTTTGGTTTATAGGAAGGATATTATTAAGCTGGAGGGAGTTCAGAAGAGAATTATCAGGACATTGCCAAGTATGGAAAGTTTGAATTATAAACTGGATAGACTGGGACTTTTTCATTGGATCATAGGAGGTTGAGGGGGCGACCTTATAGAAGGTTATAAAATGAGAGGTTTAGATAGTGTTAATGGTAGTTGTCTTTGCCCTAGGGTGGGAGATTCTAAGACCAGGCCGGTGGGGGGGGACATTTTTAAAGTGTGAGGAGAGAGAGTTAACAAATACGTGGGGGCAATTTATTTACATAGAAGGTGGTTTGCGTGTGGGATGAACTTCCTGTGGAAATAGTGGATGTGGGTACAATTACAACTTTTAAAAATCATTTGGATACATACACGAAAAGTAAAGGTTTGGAGGGATATGGACCAGGAGCAGGCAGGTGGGACTAGTTTAGTTTGGGATTATGATTCTGTGTCTGAATGACGTTTTTAGGCTGGAACTGGAGAAAACTCCCCAATCCTTTCTTTAAAATTACGTATAATTTTTTGCATCCAACTGGTAAGGACACAGTTTAATACCTCATTTGAGATTCAGTATTTCCAACTTCTAGCCTGAATTATATGTTCAAGCCACTAGAGTAGGGATTAGAAACTATAACCTCGTCTGACACTGAGCCATTGCTGACAATTCAGGACTGAAGGAGTTCTCCTATAAATTCTTACTCAACAGTTCTTAAGTTCAAGACATAAATCACCTAATTATGTTGACCAATATTAACTCTGTGGCTGGCCTCCCTACAACTTTGATGATTCTGCCTTTCTCAAGTGAAGAGACGCATGCCAAAGTCAAAGTGGAGCTGAAGTGCTGCTTATGCTCTGCATAGGGTCACACAATGATGTGTTAGGCACTCTGTAAACGTTTCAGAGAGGTTTGGCTAAAGTTTAACGGGGCCACTTAGTGCATGTGTAATTCTGTATTCACAAGCTAAGTCACTTAAATGGGAAAATATTTGCATGTGTTAAAATCTCTTAAAAGAGAGAGAGCGTGAGAGAGATTATGACTAAAGATTGTGGCTGTCTGAGCAATAAAACTGAATGTGATGTGAGGCAGACGGTGAGTGAAACTGGTTAGCTATTTCTTAACACAGGATGAAATACTGTGGAGATTGTAGCTCAAGATCATGTTTCACTGCCAGTCACATTGCTTGTTGCTCATTGTTTCTGAAAAAAACATTAATCAAGCAAAGCAGTTCTCTAATAGCACTATTTTTAAAAAATTCTCATATGGAATGTAAGTATTGCCAGCATTTGTCGTCCATCCCTAGTTGCCCTTAAACTGATTGATCCTCTGGGCTATTTCAGAAGGGAGTTAAGAGTAGGTCACTTTGTTTTAGCTCTGGAATCACATGTTTATCAGAGTAAAGATGGCAGATTTCCTTCTTAAAGGGCATTAAATGATGTATGTTACAACAATTGTTAGTTATCTGGCCATCATGAGGCTGGCTTTTAATTCTATATTATTTTATTCAAATGTCATTGTCTCCATGGTGGGATTAGAATCCATCACCCAGAACAATTGTTTGGGTCTCTAAATTACTAGGTGAAAGTGAGGAGTGCAGACGCTGGAGATTAGAGTCAAGAGTGTGGTGCTGGAAAAGCACAGCAGGTCAGGCAGCATCCAAGGAGCAGGAGAATCGACGTTTCAGGCAAAAGCCCTTCTCTACATTACTAGTCCAGTGGCATTGTCATGATACCACCAGCTCCCCCTCACAATTAAAGTCCAAACATTTTCAACAATAGTTAAGCATTACAAACAGAACTATCATTAATTCATCATGTACCAAAGTATCATTAATTGGCAAAGGGGATGGCTGAATTCAGTTTTTCTTTTCTTTTTCATTCACAGGATGAGGGTGTCACTGGCTAGGCCAGCATTTGTTACCCAACCCTAATTGCCCAGAGGGCAGACAAGGGTCAACCATGTTACTGTGAGTCTGGAGCCACGTGTAGGCCAGACCAGCTAAAGGTGGCAGTTTCCTTTCCAAAAGTACATTAAGGAACCTTCAAAGAAACCATACCTTATATAGGGGTAGAATATGCACCTTTCAAATAGATTTGAGGAAAATCATCCAAGCTGCAGGAGGTAGGTAGGTCAGAGAGCTAGAGAAAGGGATCATATCACTGAGCTGGATATCAAGATCACAGGAAGCAGGACTGGAAGTTAGTGATAGGTCATTCAGGCCTGGATATTGCTAATAATGTGTTTCTGTGTTGACAGTGGCATCCCTAGCAGATACTGATTGGCATTGTTCCTGAACTGCTGTAGTTCTTGCGGAATAATCTCCCAATAGCATTGACCATTGACCCAATAGCAATAAAGGAGCAATGACATGCACCCAAGTCGATGGTTTGTGACCTACAAGGGGACACTGTGCCAACAACATGGCAATCCTTGTCCTTCTCCACAGGAAAGGTGGCCCAGTAGTAAGCAAGCGTGGGTGTGTTAATACAGTGACTCCTATTGATCATATATACTGCAACCATAATGCAACAATGATTAGTAGTTGTAGTAGCAAGAGTGATCAGCAGTTGTATGCCTTTTTATATTCATTCCTGGGATATCAGCTTCATTGGCTGTAACAGCAATTATTGCACATTCTTAACTGTCCTTGAGAAAACACTGCAATTATTTTTAGGGACTGTTGATTTGTATTCATCCAGGCAAAGACTGAGCATATATACAGTGGAAGATGAATAGAGCTCAAGCCTCTGCCTTGGATGTAGCCAAGATGGTTGATTAAGTCCCCCTCCTGGTCAATAAAACACCCAAGAGATTGGTGATAGGGGAGAAGGCTCAACTTTCTCTGCTTTGGGGTGGCCATTGTTCAAAACTGTAGCATAAATGCTTTCTTCCTCTGAACAGGGTGCCAATTCGAGCATGGAATGGGCTGATTCATTCTGGATAGTGTTATACGTGGAGCTGAACAATACAGAATCAGAGAAAACTCATGTGAAGCAGATCAGGATGCAAGACCCAAAGGCACTTGGCTGAGGAACTCCACCACTGATGCTCTGGGGCTGCATGACAAGCATTTCTTAATCTCATCAAGTCAGAATTATTTTTCCCTTAACTCTCTCAAGGGAGGTGGGCATCACTGGCAAAGCCAGGATTTCTTGCCCTTACCTCACAGCCTTTGAACTTGCTCAGCTATTTCAGTGCCTTGTTCAGACTTGCATTGCTGTGGATCTGGACTCACATGGAGGCCAAATGGATAATGATAGCAGACCTCCTTCCCCAAAAGGTATGAGTGAACAAGATATTTTTTTCCACAAATCAATGATAGTTTCCTGGCTGCCATTACTGAGACTAGCTTTTAGTGTAGATCTATCAATTAAGTGAATTTAAGCTGCTATGGTGCAATTTGAACCCCTGACCCCAGAGTATTAACATGCAGCACCGAATTACCAATCCAATCACACTACCATGGTCTCCATGGCCCCACACTCAGAGGGTTTCCTACTGTCAACAATTACCCTCCATTACAACAGGACGCACTGGTTACACACTTGGCTGAATGTTGCCGTGAAGTTGAGGAGACCTACTCTTGCTTTTCCAGTTTAATTCAGCTTGTGTTAGGTCTGGGTCAAGTGACTTTTGATAGGATTCAAACTGATGTGGGCAGGCTATTGGTAACTTATGCTTTTTCATGCTGGCGTGGTTAATTCCTTCCAACAATTGATTAGGATAAAGCTGAATAAGATAGTGGCTAACCAAATTAGTTGATTTGTCTTAATAAGACATATTTGGGGATCCAACACACACATTGAGTACAGCTAGTGTTCATAACTGTCCGAGAACAGCTTGGAACATGGAACAGATTAATCTAATACATATGTCTTGCACTGAGAGGAGTTCCCTTCCCTCAGTGTTATGAGAGATGAACCAAACAGACAGGACACCAGGATCGAAGATGGCAAGGATCTCAGAAACAAGTTGAGTAATGTCAAGCATTTTGGGCATTTGAGCATTTATCACTGAAAACATTTTCAAACACATTGACCCAATGTATGCCCGGGCAATATTCTTCCTCTGTTGATTCTCTTTGTCCACCACTAACTGCAGTTCCTGCAGTGAAGGGATTTTCTTACAAGAATAGGTTGAGCAGATTGGAACTATACTTGTTGGAGTTCAGCAGAATGAGGGGTGATCTCAGTGAAACATATAAGATTTGAAGGGGTCTTGACAGGGTGGATGTTGAGATGTTTCCTCTCATTGAGAATCTAAAACTTAGGGGTATTGTTTCAAAGTAAAAGGCCCCCATTTAAAGTGGAAGAAAAGAAGTGATCTCTCAGAGAGTCCACGAGTTTTTAAATTTTCTTTCATACAGAACTGCGGAGTTAGAGTCATTGAAATATTCAGGGTTGAGGTAAACCGACTTTTTTTTAATCTGCAAAGAAGTCAGGTGTTATGGAGCAAGTGGGTCACTCATGATCTTACTGGTTGATGGAGCAGACTCCGTGGGTTAAAACATCTACTCCTTCGCCTATTCCTTGTGATCTTATTTACTTTCTTCACTCCTTCATGGGATCAGGCTGTTCCAGTATTATCGTTCCCACTTTTCCTTGAGGTAATGGGCAATGAATCACCTCTTTGAATTTAACTGCATGGGTCACTTGGCCATTTCAAAGGACTCTTAAGGTCAACTCATTTTCCACCCTGAAGGAACAGTTGTGAAACTGATTTTTTAAAAATATATTGGTCCGTTAATTTCCAGACATGGAGGTGCCAGTATTGGACTGGGGCAGACAATGTCAGAAGTCACTTGACACCAGCTCATAGTCCAAGTGGTTTATACGAAATCACAAGCTTTCAGAACGGTGCTCCTTTGTCAGGTGAACTAGAGGGAAACGCTTTCCCTCCTCTTCACCTAACTATTAATTTCTTTGTAATGTCAGTGTTACTGATCCTAGCTTTATTCAAAATTGTTTGGTTTGTTAGCTGAATTTAAACTCCCTAAGTGCCAAGGTGGACTTGGGAGATGATGGTGTGGTGGTAATATCACCACTCTATAACTTAGAGACCCTTAGGTCATGAGTTCAAATCGTGCCACAGTAGTTTGTGGAAATCTAAATGCAACAACTCAATCGGCTGGCATTGGAATCTAGTGGCAATTATTAATTGTGTAATGTAATGTTGAGGATATACACAGAATGGCTCAGTGGTTAGTACTGCTGCCTCACAGGACCAGGCCATTTTGTATTTGAAACTGATAAAATAAATTGCCAAAAAGATGTTGCAATGCAGCTCCAGTTGTTTTATGCAAAGATAGAATTACAGTAGCCTAATTATTATGGAACGTGATCAGTAATCCTCACAAAGTAGTGAACTCCCAGTATGGTCGTTGGCAAATTGGAGTTTAATTTAAAACATGTCAATATTCATCAGAAGTCCAACTCTTTTAACAATGTCTCCAGGGAAATAACTGAGCTGAGTTTATTTGTGACTTCAGTCCCACCCATAAATGTGGTTGGGTTTTAGCTGCCTAGATGTGGGCTAGCAGTCTTCTTAGCTGTGCAAAGCCCCTGTGGTTGAGGAAGAATTTCCACCACAACCACCAGGTCCTCAGGGACAACTGGGAGATGAACAATAAGTACTGGTTTTGCCAATGACCCTAACCCTGAGAATGAATAATAAATTGCTTCTTTGTCTTCTCCACTCAGTCCACACACAAGCAAAATACAGATCACACAGAAGCTGGTTTGAGCTAATAATCAGGATGGAATTTGATTGGTAATGTCTGAAGGAGCCAGGGAAATTAAATCGTATTTTCCGATACCTCTTTCTGTACAGCTGGCTGACTGGCATTCATCGGTGTGTAGAGCAGCATATATCCCGAGGCACCACGAGCTGGCTCCCATCTGACATTCATCGTGGTCGGGGTAATATCGTAGACATTTAGATTTCTCACACCAGGAATGGGCACTGTCAAAAGAGAATTTAAAAATCATGAAGAAGTAATTGCTAAGAAAGTGATATCCTCTTATCTGACATCCAGCACCTTTCAGGTATCTTGAGATGGATTTTCTGACTAGCAAAAAGGAGCCTTGAAATTCCAAGTCACAATGGCACTGAGAGGAAGAGAATGAAAACCATTGCTGGGGAACCACTGTGTGAGTTTCAGAGTGAAGGACTTGCCCTGTCAGGGACAGCACACTAGATAGGGTAGGCAGATAATAGCTCTACCCTATGGTAGGGGAGTATAAAATTAGACGACATAGGTTTAAGGTCAGAGAGGTGAGACACAAAGGGTCCACGGGGCAATGTTTTTGCACAGAGGGTGGTGAATGTCTAGAATGGTCTGCCAGAGGTAGTGGTGAAAGCAAGTACAATTTCTTCATTTCAGAAGCATTTAAACAGATACATGGATGGGATAGGTCTGGATGGAAATGCGGGGGAGTCCTAATGGAAGGTTCCAACCTGAAATGTCAACTCCCCTGCTCCTCTGCTGTGCTTTTTCCAGCTCCACACTTTATCAACTCTGACTTTCTGGCATCTGCAGACCTCAATATCTCCAAGGAGGGATACAGACCAAATGCAGGCAAATGAAACTATTTAATTCTGAAAACTGGGCTGCATGAACAGGTTGCGCTGAAGGGCCTGTTTCAATGCTGTGGACCGCTCTGACTCTATGACTAGTTAGTTGCAGAGTAGAGCTCCCTCTGCAATGCCCCGGCAATGTACCTTAACTTGTACACTGAAGAACATAGCTAACTGTACGAGTTTTGCTCCCTGCATCACTGACGAGCATGCTGATACTGACTCAAAACAGAGCTAGAGAGGCACCAGAAAAATTGTGTGGCTGATCTCTTTGTTTAGGGAAATATGCCAGACAAGAAAGACCTGGAACGTTTTCACTACATCAACAGTTACAAATAGCTTGAAGCCAAGTTTCTGTGGATGTTCTGCCATTACAATCAAGCGATTTCAAACAAAACAATCAGAAAGGTTTGACAAACATTTTTTTGTTACATAGACCTCGTAATAAAGTAAAAGCAAGTAGATAATATCTGGCTCACGTGTGGTCTCTGTTCCCATAAGAGGTTCACTGACTTCTCCTTCCAGCAGTCCGTACACATTGACAACATATTCCGTGTCAGGCTGCAGGTTTCTCAATACTGTGGTCTTGGTTCTTCCATTTACTAACACCTGAAAGAGCACGTCGCCATCATCCAAATATGGCCATGAACTGGGACAGTAAAACAATGCAAGCAACAGGAGGAAGGCTGGATATGTGGTTCCATACACAATCCGAAGTTTTGAATCTTTGATTCTGACCCATATTTATTGGTAAGTGAAATGGCAGCATGAAATTCCCTGTGTCTGCATTGGTTAAGAAGCCAGTTGACAGAAATGGCTTCATGCTTTTATTGGAAGAGTGGGAAGAGGGAGTTGACACAATTGCGTTCACTACTGCAGCCACACAGAGTGAGGGCAACCATAAAATCTCTGCCTCAGCTCTGAAAGAGGCTGCCTGTGCCTATCTGACACTGCATTCCCACTCCAGTTTGAGCCCACTCCAGACTTAATCATTGCAGGGTCCACAACGATCACAGCTGAAGTTTGGAAGTGCCCTGACTCGCGAGTAGCAATGTTAAAACAACTCTCTCTTATCCCTGTGAACTCAAGGAGACCACATATGTTTTGAATATACAGTTAGGTGACTTTTCTGTAACAGCATCCCCACAACACAGAGGCCACTGTTAGACAGCCCAGCTCAGCATGCTGGGTGTCGGGGCTGGACGGGGGGGGGGGGGGGGAGCAGCAGGAGGAGGAATCAAATGCATAATAATAAATAAATGTATATACTTACTAAACTTAGACCAATGTTTGACCTCTTAACAGCTCTCTCAATTTGATTTTATTGATATTTATACAACACTTGGGAAGCAGTTCACTAACCTCTTCAGGTTTCCCTCCAGCCACTGGTTGGTATTCCACCCTGTACCGATCAAAGTTTGAATCAGAGTGATCCCAAGTTACCCGGAAGGTGTGATGAGTCGCCTCAGAGGTAACCAGGTTTGTTGGAGGATTCAAGTCACCTACGACAGCAAATGTCAAGAGACAGCATGAGTAGATCCCTCTGGTACTCACTCTGCTAGCTTAGCACCCACTCATTTCTCATAGTCCCCAACCTGTCTGATGGACAATCCCGAGCTTCTTGCTAAAGTTCCTTCAGCTGCACCTCCCAAACTCTGAACTCTCCGACATCTGGAAAGTCAAGGGTAGCAGTTGCAAGAAAACACGATTATTTCCAAGTACTCCTCCAAGTTCCATGCTCCCTGAATTGGACATGTATTCTCATTCCTCCATTGTCGATAGATCAAATTCCTAGACCTCTCTATAACAGCACGAGGCAGCAATGTCACCAGCTGAACTGTAGAGGTTTCTGAAAATGGCCCGTCACCATTTCCTCAAGGGTAGTTAGGAAATGGATAGTAAATACTAGCTTCGTCATCAACACCCATGTCCAGAGAATGAATCTTAATTACAGGATCTACAATTAGGTAAATACAGATTTCCTACAACTAAAAATGCTCTAAATTGTTTAAATTCATTGAGTTGCTCAAAATAAACTTCTGGATTTACATATCTACATTATATTACCTGTTTATTTATATTGATGACATTACCACTTAACCATTTCCTCTTGAAATGTATGTACTATTATTTTCTACAACCCTTCTTATAGCACTGTACACAACTATTATGGTGCAGAAGGAGGCCATTCAGCCTATTGTGCCGGTACTGGTAGCATTGCAGCTGTACAATTTGTTCCCAATAATTACCTGGAGAAAGAGTATGATATTGATAGATCATTTTTTGGAGATGCCAGTGTTGGACTGGGATGTACAAAATTAAAAATCACACAACACCAGGTTGTGGTCCAACAGGTTTATTTGGAAGCACTGGCTTTCGGAGCGCTGCTCCTTCATCAGGTGGTTGTCAATTTGGAGCAGCGCTCCGAAAGCTAGTGCTTCCAAATAAACCTGTTGGACTATAACCTGGCGTTGTGTGATTTTTTAACTTGATAGATCATTTAGTGGTATTAAAAAGATTATTCATCCCAAATTTCTGGAGGTACATTTCATTTATGCTTTGTCACTTTGCTGCTCTCCCTTTGCAATTATTGAGGTGACTGACACCAACTCACAAATGTTCTCACACTGGGGCTCTGTTTTAATACCATGCACCATAGCCCACAATTAGTTTGCACAGCATAGCAGGCACACAGGCCCTTCATTTTTGCCACTATAATATTCATTCCATGCCCCTCCCACTTTCACAGAAACCAAAATTGCTCCACACCTGTAAGATCAGAAATCTACCCATATCCATTCTGAACATTTCCATGAGTTAAGCCCTAAACTAAGAAGGCTCAACAATTGATAATCTCCGTAATTTCACACATTCTGACACGATCAGTTTATAGTCCAGGGCTGAAGTCCAACTAACTGAAGGCAGGCCAAAAATTGGAATTTAGGCTGTATTATTGGGTATGGCTCAATGCAAAGGAATGTTGACATTGACTGTTTTGCCTCATTAGCCAGAATTTGCTATTTTAAACTTGATAGAGGCAGCAAGGTGATTAATTTGCTCGTGTGAAGAAAACATCGCTTCGGCCTAACACTGATTATTTTCCAGATCAATTTTCAACCAAAGGAGCAGCTATTGGCTTTCCATACCTGCTTCCCCTCTGCCTGTATCTGTCTCCTGCTTCCCAAAGAAATCTGCCAGTTCCACGTTCACACAGGCATGATGGAAGTATTCAGTCAGCACACTGCTATTTAACACGGGTAACCTAAGATGACCTGTTCCCTCTCAACACTTTAATGGTGTAAATTGTCATCAAATGTGAAAAAAAAACACATAATTTAACTGCTTGCTATTCTGTTGGGCCCATCAAGTCTGTACTGCCAAAGTTCCACTAAATCTACAATCGTCCCACTTTCCTGCACTGGGTCCATAGCCTCCAATGTTACAACAGTTCAAATGCTTATCCAAGTGCTTTATTAAGGTTGTGAGCTTCATATCTCAATTACTGTCCCAGGCAATGCACTCCAGGCTCCACCACCCTCTGGGTGAAAGTGGTTTTCTGCAATTGCCCTTTGAATCTCCAGCCTTTCTCTTTAAAGTTAAGCCCCCTTGTTATTATCCCTTCAACTTAGGGGAACAGTTGTTTTTTATTCACCCTGTCCATGTCCCTCATAAACCTATAGCCAAGGTAAGAATCCTAGTCCAAACCCTAACCACAGTACAGTCTTGACATTGTAAAACCACCCAACAGTAGGCAGCAGATTGAAACTTGATTGGTCCATTTTGACTGCTTGAATCGAAAGGGAATTATAAATACTTGCAAACCAAACCAATGGGGCAGTCAGATGAATTAGAAATCTCTTTCCAAGAGCTAGTACAGGAACAATGGGCTGAGTGGATTCTTTTGCTGCAATCTGATTCTCTGCACAGCGTTTGCTAAAATCAAGTTCTCGAACGATATTTCATACCTGGCCCCTTTACACTGTTACAGAGATTCGTGCTCAGGTCATCAACAATTTCAGTGAGTAAAGCAAAATCAGCCACGGTGTACACGTGAATGCTGTCTGGGTCAGTGGCAATCTGCTTCAATTCGGCTTCATCCGCATTCTTAATACCTAAGGAAGAACATCATATTTGATAACAGTGAGTACTCAAGAAAGTGGCACAGTCGTACAGTCACCAGACTAGCAATCCAATGCCCAGGCTATTGTTCTGCAGTATGGCTTCAGAGATGGTTTCTACAGCTCAGTGTTCAGAGCAGAATTGCATATCTAACTTAAACACTAAAGTTAACAAACTATGATTTTTACTACCTCTTCAAAGAATGCCATTGCAAAGTCACTTTATTAAAAGTAATACTGCAGGTATAACTATTATTGATACATATGGTAACAATGTGGTTATTACTGATCTAGCAATCCAGAGGATGCAAGCTTGGATCCCACCAAAGACATTTGAGAAATCAAACTTAGTTTATTTGAAAAATAGGAAAAGACCTTTGGTATCAGCAAAAGTGTCAGCTTATCATAAAATGTCAAGTGGTTAGCTATACTTTAGAAAAGAATGTTAGACTTGAATGGTGATATCACCTTAGTTGCTTGAGCTTAGAGAATCTGCTGCTCTGCCCAAGTTATGTTCAATACCTTGACTGCCTTCGCTTCCTTCCAGTTTCCCACTCTGTTTCACACCATGCCAACTCACCAACAGCATACAGCTCCACTCCCATGTTGCGCAAAGTATCGGAGGGAATGCCAACATCATCTTGCGACTTGCCATCAGTGATGAGGACACCAATCTTACGTGCGTTCGGACGAGCACCAGCATCAGTATTAAAGTTGTTTTGCAATATGTGGTTGAGAGCCATGCCTGAGAATAACAGTGAGAAAATAAGGTAAAAACAGGCAACTTGCATCAATCATTGAAGGAGGGTTACTTGAGAAGTAAATTGAGAGTGGGAATTGGATGAAAGCTTTGGCAAAAGATGTTCTCTGCTCTGAGTTACGAGGTGAGAGAGATTAGAACATGGGTCCAGAAAAATGCAGCAATAGTCATTGGGAGAATTCACGGCTGCACAGACAGATCACCATCCTCACTTCAGAGTTAGAATGGTTAAACTTGTGCTATACTCTGGTCAGTCATTACAAGCTAAGGCTGCCAATATTGCTTTGGTGTGCACTGGCTCTGACAGTATGGCTCCCCCCTTATTGTACAGGTTGTATTTAGCATTGCAGCAAAGATATTCTGAACACATGACAAATCCCTGAGGAAGCACGTTCCAAACCCAGGACCACTGCCATCTAGAAGGACAAGGGCAGCAGATACATGGGAACACCAGTACCTGTAAGTTCCCCTCCCCTCACCATCCTGAGGAAAGTATATCACTGTCCCTTCAGTGTTGCTGGGTCAAAATTGTGGAACTCCCTCCCTAAAGACATTGTTGCACATGGACTGCAGTGATTCAAGAAGGCAGCTTTCCACCTACTCAAGGGCAACGATGGATGGGAAACAGATGCTGGCGCAGCCAGAGACACTACATCCCACAAGTGAATTTTTTAAAAGGTAAAGATCATGGGAAACCACCTGAGCTTGGAAGAATTGTAAGGTATAAGGAAGACAGTGTGGCAATCAAAAAGGACATAGAGAAGTTGGGGGTGTAGAAGGGAAGGTGGTAGATGAGGTTCATGCAGAGAAGTGTAAGGAGATGTACTTTGGTCAGAAAAACATGGAAAGATAAAATGAAATAGGGAGTTCACTTCCAAGTTGGGGAGGGCACATCAATTATCCGAATTTCGGATTCTCCAAACATGTCTCAGGGTCCTGTAAATGCTTCCTTTGTTTATGATCAGATCAGTAATCCAAACAATCAGTTATCCAAGCAATCTGTTATCCGAACAATCAGTTATCCGAACAATCAGTTATCCGAACAATCAGTTATCCGAACAATTTGTTATCCGAACAATCCGAAATCCGAACAATCAGTTATCTTAACAAAATACTCCCCATCCGTCTCGTTCAAATAACTGAGGTTGTTCTGTGTATGTGTACAGATCTTTGAAGGTAGCAGAATAGGTAGAGAGAGCAGTGAGTAACACACAGTAGACTCATTTTTATTGCTAAGGGCTTTCAGTGGAAGAGCAAAAAGGTGATGTTCAACTTATTTAAGACATTTGGGAGACCTCAGCAGGAGTATTTTGTACAATCCTGGGCATCACATTATAGGAAGGACATGAATGCACTAGAGAGAGTGTCGAAGCAGTGATTCTGTGATAGCTAGTCTTCACTCATGACTGGTTCAAGTCACAATCAGCTACAAATCGGCTGTGATCTCACTGAAGGACAGCACAGTCTCAAAAGGCTGAATGGCCTGTGTTTCCACAAGATCATCCAGATCCACAGGGTAAAACAGCCTACCTGTCAAGGTGTTGCCCCCTTTGTAAGGTAGACCCGCTACAGCATCAAGTAAGCTCTTCTTGTCCCTGTGCTGATTAAGGTTCCATTCGGTCCTTGGGTCTCCGCTGTACTGGGCCAGACCTAAGGACATTCAGACAATCCAGTGAGCCATGTCAATTTATTTTGTTGCTTGAGGAAATGAAATAGCAAATTGACAGAATCAAGGAGGACTCTGCGAGAGCTCACCAAACTGTACTCTTCTGGGACCAATGTCGAAGACTTGAACCAGCTTGGAGATGAAATTTCTGATCTGTCGGAAATTAAGTCGCCCGATACTCCAAGATCCATCCACAAGCAGCACGATGTCAGCAGCTGCCCTAGTGGTACACTGCAGCCCTGTCACAGTGAAAAACAGTTACTAAGGAACAAACCTCCGGCGTAAATTTTTAACCTACTTCAGAAGAAGAAAAATGTGCACATTATGCAGCTGATACTATTATTCAGGAATGAAATGTATAAATCAACAAAACATAAAAGACAATTTGCATTAGAATATGGTTAAGCAATGCAAGAAAACCAGGGTGAAATTTGCTGGTATGCTCACCTTTGCAATTAACATCAAGAAATCTCTATTGACCTTGGGAATAAAATTGGAGTTATAATTGACATTGTTTTTGTGACAAGAGTTCAACGTATTTTTTGCCACTTCTGCCACACAATGCCATCACATATAAGTGTCACAATGATGCTAGTTGTGACATTTCACATCGTTGTATCACTTACGTTTAAGCAGATCAGAAAATAAATCTTAGAGACTACTTTTTAAAGCTAAAACATATTGGACAGTGGTGAATTGGTACATGGTAATCCTAGCATAGGGCTACAGATGTTACCATTCTAAAAATAACATTCAATTTCAATTTTTGAATTGGAAATTGAAGTAATAAAGAATTATTTATGTGTTGTTCCAATTGGTAAAGCAGAGTGTCATGCAATACTACAAAACTATTCTAAAGCCATTGTCAAATATAATATTCCTCATTTACAGCACCCTAACTATAATCCCCAACTTGGATTACCATCTTCCTCACCAGTTCATTTTGAATAAGGAATATTAATTAGGTTAAATACTGTTTCCTTAATGCTGAAAGTCACCCAATGTTTTTGAAGGTTCTTCGAATTCAAAAACAAGCAGGCATTGTATCCGATTCCAAACCAAATGCTGTAAAAACACCAAAGTAAATAAAAGGGATGATACTGTCAGTCAAACACTCAATTCTAACAAATCCAACAGCAGGTAGGTTAGTATTGTCACATATAAGTGCTCATGATTTTGGTAAGAGAACACGCAGCACGAAAACAGTTCCTAGGTTTCACAATCTCAATAAACAAACTGAAGTATAGATCAACTCCCTTCAGCTTGAGGCACAAATCTGCAGAATTTGAGGATAATATATGAAGGATCGCATTGCAGAAACACCAAAGATGACAAGACACAGAGAAGGTTTGAGAGGAATTTTTATTTAAATGAATAAAGTGCTTGCGTATGTTCCAACAACATTTTTTTTTGCTGTTTTCGTGACAATCCACGCAATTGCTGGTTACATGACATTGCAATCCTCCCAGCCTTTGGCCTCATTTGTACCCTCTTGGAAATTTCAAAAAACATCCACTCCATCACTTCATAAGTTTCTTCTGTGCTCATGTACGATTACTGCTTTCAATGGCTGGAATATTGTAAGCAGGTATATAGTGCTAGCTGCAAAATCAAAAGGGAACGGGAGTGGAGGAAGGTCGTCTTCTGCGTAAATGTCAAAATTGAAAATGTTACTGCTTCACAAAGGAATAAATAACCATTAATCAGAGTCTCTGATCCATGTGCAATTTATAGACTGTCCATGCTCATGACTGGGAAGAAAAAGAACAAATTTATATTTTAACCAGTAAAGGCACCTTAAAGTGTGTACAGAGAACTGAAAGCTGCAGTGGTACTTTAATCTCACTGATAGCTGCAGTGGTAAACTCTGCAACAGTTACAGCATACTTACTAATGTCCCATGCAAGCACTGAGTACACTCATTCTGCCTACTTCCATGTGTTACATCAATTAATTGAAAATAAACAGGTTAATGTCCAAATGTTAAGGAATCGGAGAAGACAGGAACAGGGAAAGATTCAACGCTTTGAAGGTCAAATATTCTTCTGTTCTGAGCGGGATTTCCAAGATCTATATTCAAATGAATCTATCATACTTAAATTATAGTTTTAATCATTAAGCCCCAAATCTGTTCATCTGTCAGAGACACTCTTCCAAAATTAAAAGCAAATGTCTGAAGTGGGATATTGTTTCTTCGGAATGTTTGCATATAGTAACATTTCAGTGTGAGGCAAATAGTTACATTTAATGGCAAGGAAACTGAAGGAGGATTTAAGCTTTTGCAGTTTGTGGCTGAATGAGCTACCACGTTTTCCTGCCCAAAATATAAAAGCCTCACTGTTTGAAATGCCTGACATACATTGAGAATGTTTTCTCACCCTATTTGTATGAGAGTTTAAAAGACCATTGGCCTCATGAGTATCCTTTGGGATCACCTGCTGTTCAGTGCAGTATTGTGAGACCTTTTATTTGTTGCTGTATGTTTAGGATTGCAATGGGCAATTCTACTAAAGCAAAATAATTGCTGAAATACAACATGACGCAATGCCACTGCTATGAAATATTTGTAATATTATCTATGAGCATCACAGTTGGTGTGATCTGGTAGAATGTAATGAAGTTACTTTTTTAGCAGAGAGAAACAAGTGGTGGTAAGTTTAAACTTTAAACTCAGGAAGGGGTGTAGGTTCAGAAGGAGAACCCTTGAAAGAACCCATGCTGTTGGCATCACTCTGCATTACAAACCGGCCATCCAGCCAACTGAGCTAACCAAATGCGACAGTATGGTTTGTGTGAATGTAATTTGACTTTAATACTTTGAGGCAATTAGTTTTAGCAACTAGTTTTGCAACTATCTTATTGCCACTTTAGAACTGTTGGGTCAACTGTTTAAATGCAGAATTGAGTCATTAAGTTAGATTTAGTGAAAACATTTATGCAGAAATTCACCTCTGCATAGACATTCACATCTGCATTGATAGAGTGCAGAGGGGAGATTCATATGAGGGCATTAAATGATCATAAGAGGACAAAATTGGAATCCCAGTCTGAGGAAATTCAATTCATATGCACACACTATGTTCTAGTTTTATTACTTTAATCTCACAAATGACAATTTGAGTTTTTTGGACTGATGGTGCTCGGGCACTCCCCCTGCAGGCAATACCAAGGGTGACAGCAGCACTCTGGTGATTAATGAAGGCGCACTGAGCCCCCTTTTAAAGTGGTTTCCTGAGAGTTGGGCCATTAGCTGTATTTTCAGGACTTAACCCTTGCCCAAACCCTTCTTATCTCAGATTCCAGTGGGTGGTGAGTGAACATGTGCTGAAATTTCCCAGCAAATTGTTTATGCTAATGGAATATAAATAGATGGTTGAGCAGTAGGATTAAGATTGCAGGATTAGGACTTTGGAAGAATTGGGAAGGAAGATTAAGACAAGTATGAATGTGGATCAACTTTTACATTTTCTTAACATCCTCTTGAGCTGGAAATAGTCCTCAAAATAACATCAAGTCATTGTCATGCAATATGTTCATAAATAATAGAACATAAGCCTTAGAAGCATGTGTAGGCTATTCAGCCCTTCATGATTGCTCCTCCAAGGATGATCTCATGCTGTCAGCTCCACTTTCTATTCTGCCTCCCATAAGCCTTGATTCCTAAGTCAAATAGAAATCTATCTAATCAGCCTTAACTAAATTCAAGGACTCACCATGGCTTTATGCGTGGGGAATCATGGCTCACAAAACTTGATTGTGATTTTTGAAGAAGTAACAAAGAGGATTGATGGGGGCAGAGTAGTAGATGTGATCTATATGGACTTCAGTACGGCATTCGATAAGGTTCCCCATGGGAGACTGGTTAGCAAGGTTAGATCTCATGGAATACAGGGAGAACTAGCCATTTGGCTATGACAGAGGGTGGAGGTGGAGAGTTGTTTTTCAGACTGGAGGCCTGTGACCAGTGGAGTGCCACAAGGATCGGTGCTGGGTCCACTACTTTTTGTCATTTATATAAATGATTTGGATGTGATCATAAGAGGCATAGTTAGTAAGTTTGCAGATGACACCAAAATTGGAGGTGTAGTGGACAGCGAAGAGGATAACCTTGGATTACAGATGTGCCAATGGGCTAAGAAGTGGCAGATGGAGTTTAATTCAGATAAACACGAGGTTCTGCATTTTGGGAAAGCAAATCTTAGCAGGACTTATACACTTAATGGAAAGTTCCTCGGGATTGTTGCTAAACAAAGAAACCTTGGAGTGCAGGTTCATAGCTCCTTGAAAGTGGAGTCACAGGTAGATATGATAGTGAAGAAGGTGTTTGGTATGCTTTCCTTTATTGGTCAGAGTATTGAGTACAGGAGTTGGGAGGTCACACTGCTGCTGTACAGGACATTGGTTAGGCCACTGTTAGAACACTGCTTGCAATTCTGGTCTTCTTCCTATCGGAGAGATGTTGTGAAACTTGAAAGGGTTCAGAAAAGATTTACAAGCATTTTGCCAGGGTTGGAGGATTTGAACTATAGGGAGAGGTTGAACAGGCTGGGGCTGTTTTCCCTGGAGCGTCGGAGACTATGGGGTGACCTTATAGACATTTACAAAATTATGAGAGGCATGGATAGAGTAAATAGACAAAGTCTTTTCCCTGGGGTCGGAGAATCCAGAACTAGAGGTCATAGGTTTAAGGTGAGAGGGGAAAGATATAAAAGAGACCTAAGGGACAACTATTTTACGCAGAGGGTGGTACATGCATGGAATGAGCTGCCAGAGGAAGTTGTGGAGGCTAGTACAACTGCAACATTTAAAAGGCATTTGGATGGGTATATGAATAGGAAGGGTTTGGAGGGATATGGGCCGGGTGCTGGCTAGTGGGACTAGATTGGGTTGGGACATCTGGCCAGCATGGACGGATTGGATCGTAGGGTCTGTTTCTGTGCTGTACATCTCTATGCCTTTATGACTCTATGACTCAGTCCATACTGTTTTCTGGGGAAAACAGTGCTATACCTACTTACTAACTTGTTGCGAATTTGTGTACCCAAATCACCAGATCCTTCTGGACCACCAAATTCTGCAATCTTCCTCCATTAAACAATATACTACCAAAGTTCACCAGTTCCCACATTATACTCCATCTGCGATTTTGTTGCATATTCACTTGTCCAGTCCATATCCATTTTCAGACCCTCTAACACCCCTTACAATAACAAAGACCGAGAATGCAAATAATGCTCAGCAGGTCTGGGAGCATCTGTGGAGAGATATACGGAGTTAATATTTCAAGTTCTGTTTGAGTCTCACTCAGAACATCTCTTCGCAGATGCTGCCAGACCTGCTGAGTTTCTCCAGTCTTCTCTGTGTTTGCTTCCAACATCCGCAATACTTTACTTTTACTTGCTTACCGATCTTGGCTTCCTTGGCAAATTTAACTGCAGTGCTTTCAGTTTCCACATTCAAGTCATTGGTACAGATTGTAAATATTTGAGGTGCCAGCACTCTTACCTGTGGCATTCATATAATTACAGCTTGCTAATCCAAAAAACGATGTGAGTGTCATTACTGACTGCTTCCTGTTCACTAACTGATAGTTAATTAATAAATCTTTTATCGATGTTCCCCTTTCTACCATAGCCTTTCATGGTAGCTTGTCAAATGACTTTTGGAAATCGATATGCAATGATCTATATCTAGTTCTTAAAAATTCTCCATTATCCATCTACCTTGCTACTTATCAAATTATCTATTTACAAAAAGAACGTTTAAAAAATTCCAATGTTAAATTCTTAAAAGATTTTGAGGTGATATCAATTGAAAAATTTAAGCTGATATTGATAGTTTTTTGTCAGGTATGGTTATTATGGAACCAATAGAGTTGAGATTCAGGTCAGCTGTGATATAATTTTATGGCAGATCAGATTTACAAGGGAGGTCTTGTGTTGCACTGGGTAGTGCCCTGACTCTCAGCTAGAAGCTCCAGGCTCGAGTCTCACTTGAGGATCTGATGGCCACTGATGGTACGTTTAGAACTTACTAGTGCATTGTGTATTAGTAAATCCTTCCAAGATGCCTAAGGGAGATTGAGAACAGTGTGTGGTCAGTGATACTTGACATATCTGACTTTCACCAGGGAAAACAAGCAATAAATCACTGACTTAAGCATGTGTTATGTCTGCCCCATCCACCTCAAGGTGCAGGAGGTTTTCTAAGTCAGGTTTGGGTGACTGAACGGGCTCCTTATGTTCCCATTAATGCCAATATCTAAGACGTCACTGATTTGGAGAGAAGCTTCATGTTAAGTCACTGATCAATCAGTAAACTCGTTACCTGGTGGTCCCAGAGGTTTCTCTAATGCTTCATCTGAGAGGGTTGTCTGTTCCTCCCCATACAGTGGCAAACTTTCTCCACCCTCAAACATTCCAGAAACAGCCACTTTATAGGTGGTGCCAGCTCTGGAAATAAAACACAATTTGACACAATCGTTCATATCAAAATGTTCATCTTGCAATCAAATTGATCACTTCATGATGAGAAAAACCTGTGTCCAGTTGTTAACAATTCCAAGAGGGTATGAGTAAAAAAAAATTGTTTACAAGGTAGTCACTCCCTCAACTGTATTCCCAATTTACTACAAAAAGAGAAATTGCTGGAGAAAGTCAACAGGTCTGACAACAGTTGTGGAGAGGCAAACAGAATTATTGTTTCGGAAACCAAAAGAGAAAATGCTGGAAAATCTCAGCAGGCCTGGCAGCATCTGTAAGGAGAGAAAAGAGCCGACGTTTCGAGTCTAACTGACCCTTTGTCAAAGCTGTTTCAGGTCTGGTGACTCTACTTCAGAACTCAGCATTTATCATCCTTCTGTACAGTCATTGCTGGTCTAAAACATTTCGAACATAGGATAGTGGAGCATAGGTTCTGGCCCTTCAGCCTACCATGCATATACCAACCAGATGTCATTCTAAACTAATCCTTTTTGCCTGCACATGATCCTTATCCCTCTATTCTCTGCTTGTTCATGCATCTGAGGAGAAAGTGAGGTCTGCAGATGCTGGCGATCAGAGTTGAAAATGTGTTGCTGGAAAAGCGCAGCAGGTCATGCAGCATCCAGGGAACAGGAGAATCGACGTTTCGGGCATAAGCCCTTCTTCAGGAATGAGAAAAGTTTGTCCAGCAGGCTAAGATAAAAGGTAGGGAGGAGGGACTTGGGGGAGGGGCGTCGGAAATGTGATAGGTGGAAAGAGGTCAAGGTGAGGGTGATAGGTCAGACTGGGGTGGGGGCGGAGAGGTCGGGAAGAAGATCTCAGGTTAGGAAGGCGGTGCTGAATTTGATGGATTTGACTGAGACAGGGTGGGGGGAGGGGAAATGAGGAAACTGGTGAAATCCGAGTTCATCCCTTGTGGTTGGAGGGTTCCTAGCCGGAAGATGAGGCGTTCTTCCTCCAACCGTCGTTTTGTTGTGGTCTGACGATGGAGGAGTCCAAAGACCTGCATATCCTTGGTGGAGTGGGAGGGGGAATTGAAATGTTGAGCTACAGGGTGGTTGGGTTGGTTGGTCCGGGTGTCCCAGAGGTGTTCTCTGAAATGCTCCGCAAGTAGCCGGCCTGTCTCCCGAATTGAAATGTTGAGCTACAGGGTGGTTGGGTTGGTTGGTCCGGGTGTCCCAGAGGTGTTCTCTGAAACGCTCCGCAAGTAGCCGGCCTGTCAAGATGCCTCTTAAACATTGCTATTGTATCTGCATCTAATACCTCCCCTGGCAGTGAGTTCCAGCTAACTAACAGACTCTATATAAAAACAACATATGCCTTGCATATCTCTTTTAAACTTTCCCCCTCTCATTTTAAACTTATGTCCCCTAGAGGTTGACATTCTATGCTTTGGAAAAGACTCTGACTATCTACCCTATCCATGCCTCTCATAATTTTATAGACTTCTAGTAGGTCACCCATCAGCTTCTAATGCTCGAGTGAAAACAATCTGAGTTTGTCTAACCTTTCCATACAGATAATACAATCCAATCCACTCTCACATCCTGGTAGACCTCTTTTGGTCTTCTCCAAAGCCTCCACATTCTTCCTAAATGACCCAAAACTACCTAAATTTCTCTCACAACAGCTTGGAATGAGTTTGGCGGGAGTACTTTAAGTGAGGTTTCCGACAAACCGCGCCCCCATCTCTTCTTCCTCTACCACCATTACATCTGCCTCCATCCCCTTTTATCTCTGATCTCTGCTTCCAGCTGCTCATAGGACTTCTCAGAGTTTGAGGGCATTTCACCAGAGCACTATTTAACAAACTTTACCTTGTGCCACACAGGGAGACACAGGGAAATGACTAGTCGGTGTGAATTTCGAAAGAATTAACTTAATGGAGGAGAGAGATATAGAAAGATTTAGGGAGAGAATTTCAGAGCTCGGTATTCAGAAAGCTGAAGGCATAAGTGCTAACAATCCAGTTACGAAACTTAGGGATGCACAAGCTGCCAGAACTGAAGAAGTGCAAATGTCCTGGAGGTTGTACAAAGTTAAAAATCACACAACACCAGGTTATAGTCCAACAGGTTTAATTGGAAGCACTAGCTTTCGGAGCGCTGCTCCATTAGGTGGCCCACAACCACCTGGTGAAGGAGCGCCACTCTGAAAGCTAGTGCTTCCAATTAAACCTGTTGGACAATAACCTGGTGTTGTGTGATTTTTAACTTTGTTCACCCCAGTCCAAAACTGGCATCTCCAAATCCTGGAGGTTGAGGTGGGTGGGTTTGGTGCAGAGGGATGGTGAGGCTGGTGAAGGTTGAGGCCATTTGAACGCAACTATGAAAATGTTAAATCTGAGTCGCTGGCAGTTACATGGAGCAGTGAGAATAATGGCTATCAGTGAGAGGGGGAGTTTGGTATTTCTGTGGGTATTGAGAGCAGAAGATTGCAGGTTTGAGTCTGGATGTGACTGCTGTTGAAGTAACATTCAAGGCCATGGTTCTGGTGTGGGGCAGTGGAACTACTGTGTATTTTTGGCAGTGCAGACTTGATAGGCCAAAGAGTCCCTTCTGTACTGTGTGATTCAGAATTCCAGACGATCTCAGGTTTCTGGAGGATGAAAAGTGCAGCCAGGAGAATGTTGGAATGGCGGAAGCTGGAAGTGACATGGTCATGGATGAAGCTTCAGCAGCAAATGACCTCAGGCAGGGGTAGAAAGGGGAACTTTGCGGAAGGAGGCGGGCAATTGTGGCACTGGACAGTGCGTGCAGTCTTGAACTCAGCTTAGGGTCAAATAGGAACAGATTGACAAAATGTAGAGCAAAAGGAATCATTCTGCCGGAACCAGATGGTTAGCAAAGCTTCAGCTGGAAGACAGGCTTTCCAGCGAGCTGTTATGTATGGAGAACATAACAACAATATGATAAAATATTCTACAGGCATTCTGTATGTGGCTGTTGTTAATAGCACTGAGTGCCTTTGATTGACAAACTATTCCAAATGGTTGCAATCAAAACAGCATTAAATAAATGTTTAAATATGATAACTCCCTCATGAGCATCAAAATTTGTTTCAGTCTTTACCTTCCCCACTCAAACTGGTAACATAGTTTAGCAAATATATGGAACACTAATATCTAATTGTACCAATGGGAGGTGACTCAACTCTAAAGAAATTTGAGTTAAAACAAAACTTAAAGGATGAAGCTAAAATAAATATGAAAACAGTGACATCATGGTCTAATGGAAAACAGATAAAGCAACCACCAAGCATTTTCTGCAGAATAAAAAGAGAGGGTAGTTATCAATGGTTATCGAGTGGGGATAAGTGGTCAACCAGTAATCATTTCTCTTGGCCCAGGGACCCTTGTGTTCAGGTGAAATGACAACCAAAAGCTGGCAGAAACACAATTCGGTCAACCAGAGTGTAATGAAAAGAAGATGTTTGCAGCAAAGAGAGTAATGCAAACCAGCCACCACATTTCCCAAACTGGGCTGTAATCATTCTTTCATCACTGTCACTCCTTCCAAGTCAGTAATGATGATTCTATTCGGTTTCAGTTCACTGCTGCTGTTTTATTATGAGTAAGAAGAGAAAAGAAACCATATTTTCAAAGTCTCTGATCTCACCAGGGCTCCCTGCCCTTTTGTGAGGTCAGGCAATGATCTCAATTACCCCACAATCAGAATACTTTCCAAGAATCAACACTGAAATCCCAAATTTGGGAATGTCACCTCTCCTTACTTTAGCTCATTCTCCCCTTCTACCCTCTTCCAAGTTCAGTGGACATCTGCCCTTGGCTCTTCACCCAGAATTCTTCATACAAATAACATTTAACACAGCAAATTACAAAAGGTTCAGCCTTTCTCCTTCCAATAGTACACATTTGGAAGAGCTTAAATGGCCGAACTTTAAAAACAAAAGATGCATAAAAATTTAGAGTTCTGCATGATTAAACAGGAGTCGCCTGAGACCTCTGACAATGCATAAATGAATCCTTAAACTTATTGAGGCAAATCAACACATCATTTCTCAGTAGCTTGTTTTTACTTCCATTTGAACCACCAATTTTCAAAACTTGGCCCATCAAGATTGGGCCATAAATCCAGCCATCAATGTACTACAAAGGGACAGATATCAGAAACTCAGTAGGCAGACATCATCTCATGGATAGATCGATAGATTTACATGTGAACTAATAGATAAATGGCAGAGAGTTGTGGGCTGGAATGTATTCGCGAGGTTGAGGATGTTTAATAGGGAGGCAATGGACTGGTGGTATTATCACTGGATTATCAATTCAGAAACCCAGGTAATATTCTGGGGACCTGGGTTCATAATCCTGCCATGATAGATGGTAGAATTTGAAATCAGGAATTAAGAGTGTAACGATGACCATGAGTTGATTGTTGGCGAAAAGGCCTATCTGACTCATTAATATTCTTCTGGGTAGGAAACTGCCATCGTTACCTGGTCTGGTCTACATGTGACTCCAGACCCACAGCAATGTGGTTAACTCTTAAATGTCCTCTGGGGCAATTAGGGATGGTCAATAAACATTGCCCTAGTCAGAGACAACACTGTCCCATGAATTAATTTAAAAAAACTAAATGCAGTAGAGTATACCCAAAACTGAGTACCCCAGGATAGAGTACCTCCACTAGCAGACATGAGATAATTACATGGGTAACCTTCATTTTAAATATTTAGCTCCACAAACATGGAAACTATAAAAATAAAGTTAGACTGCCAGGGCATTCCCCTCTCGTCCCCAAAGTCTCAGTGTAAAAGCTTCAGAAATCTTAGAAGAACAGGGTAAACAGTATCCTATTTTTCCAGGAGTTGTGTTATTCTCCTGACAGAGACATGCAAGATGAGCAGGAGAATCCCAAAGGATTCCACATGGCTTCAAAATTGGGAATTCATTCCATTTCTGAGCTCTTAGTTAACAATTCCCAATCTTGAACCCCACTTAACCTGAAGATGGCACAAGCTGGAGTGGGAGCTAAAGTCTAAATTGGACCGAGACATACAATGGCTTACAGTGCAACTGGCTCCAGTTATTGTGTTTAACACTGAAATGAAGTTACAAAACTAAGTCAGGTAATGCATGGAGAAATCCTCCTGCATGGAGATGAGCATGAAACTTCAAACTTATTGGGATAAAACAGGACAGTCTCCCATTTGAATTTGAGTGCAAACATTTAGTTGGGAGTCCAAGGATGCTTGGAACCTATAGTGGGGTCCAACACTTGACATGAGCTAGTGCTCCCAACAATGTGCCCTGTGGAATATAGGACTGGCCACACCATCAACCCAACCAGCCCATTTTTCACCTCTCTGAGTCTTTCAGACATACTACTGGGCGGCAGGATGCAAAATTGAACCAAATAATCTAAACACAACATTAATTTAAGAGAAAATCCATAGTACAAGCCATTCCCACATCAAAATAATCAAACATTATTCTCAGATGCACTAGAATCAAGCCATCAAGGGAGTTGGTGGCATTATGGTAATGTTACTCAGCCAGTGATTCAGCCTGCCCCAATATTCTGGGGAATATGAGTTCACATCCCACCATGGCAAAATAGGAATTTGACAAAAATGTAAAATGGAAAAAGAAATTTATTCAACCTGTTCAGAGATGTTGTTATGACACACTTCTGTCATGGGTAGGACTTCATGGCTCTGAGGTAGGGACACCACCACTGAACTGCATGAGCCCAAATTTGGAATTAAACAGTAGCCATTTACCCAATGTTAGCTTTTGCTGCAACAAATGCCTTTAAGGAAGAAGATCTGCCGCCATCCTTACCCAGGCCCACAGCAAGGGAATTCACTCTGAAATAGCCAAACAAGTCATTCAGTTCTAGACCAATTACTGATGGACAATAAATGCTCAGCTAGCCAGCGATGATCACATTCACATGAATGTATTTTTAAAATAAGATAGGGCCTTATTAAAACAATGTATAGACACCCTGAGCATATGGTCCCTGTTACATCCTGGTGGAGGGACAGAGAGGAAACCAGTCTTCCTCACTGACATGCATCTTGATTACTTTCATCTATTTCTGGCAGGAAGCTACAACTTGTCATTGGTGACTGCTCTATAAAGTCAGTAAAATCAAAAGAGGGGATCTCAATATCATAATTCAAGCTCTTAACTAAACATATTTCCAGATTTTCTCTAGTAGATGGTAATTAGTCTATGAAGGACCACAGGCATCTTCCTGGAGGGGTATTACTGGCGGAATGAATTCTTCCTCATCTCAGTTCCAAAAGGTCATCCCTTTCCAAACAAAGAATGCGGGGAAGCCAGGAGCAATCTTCCATGATTAATAAGCTCAGGATTAAACTGGTTATGTTAGCATCATTCTAAAGTATACTCTAGCAAGAAGATATAGGAGCATAATTAGGCCATTCAGCCCATCAGGTCTGCTCCATTATTCGATCATAACTGATATGTTTTTCAACCCCATTCTCCTGCCTTTTCCACTTAGTTTTTGATCCCTTTACTAATCAAGAATTCATCTAGCTTAAACACACTCAATGACTTGACCTCCACAGTCTTCTGTGGCAACACATTCCACAGGGTGACGTGGTGGGTCAGTGGTTAGCACTGCAACCAGGGACCCAGGTTCAATCCCATCCTTGGGTGACTGTGTGGGCTTTCTCCTGGTGCTCCGATTTCCTCCAGTAGTCCAAGGAAATGCAGGTTCGATGAATTGGCCATGCTAAATTGCTCATAGTGTCCAGGATAGGTGGCTTAGTCATGGGAAATACAGGGATAGGGTGGCTACAGGTGGGGTGCTCTTCAGATGATCAGTGTGGACTGGATGGGCCAAATGACCTCTATGTGAACTGCATGGATTCTATGACATTCACCACCCTCTCGCTGGAGAAATTCCTCCTCCCCTCAGTTCTCAAGGATTATCTCTTTATAAACAACATTGTATTTACCTCAACTCTTCCAGTACCACGGTTGTATCATATGGCCCCAGTACCATTTCTCCCTGTTGTTCTTCTCTTCCCCTGGGATGGTAGATGACCTTATATCCTGTGACTTCCCCCGGGGAGGGGTCCCAGGTTACTCTGAAGCTCGTCCGGGCAGGTTCGGAAGTTTGTAAGTTTTGTGGAGGTTTGTATGGAGAGGCTGTTGAAGAGTGGGAAACGATCCAGTGTTAATGACAGGATGTCATCACAAACAGTACTGAATGCAACACATTAAAGCAATTTACTAAATATCAGCATATTAAAATGCAGGCAGGAACAGAACAACACAACTCCCAGCGTGACCCGTATAGTTTTAATGTCTTGTCAACACAACACCAGCACTCCCCACCCATCTGGCAGCCTAGAGAATCTCCCGGGAGAGACAAAGAATCAAACATTAGGACAGGCCAAGCAATGTTGACAGGTCTGAAGTCAAGTAGTTAAGGGCCTTACAGATGGCCAGGAGAATTGAGGACAGTGATTTGTTCTCACTGCACTTCAACACAGAAACTGCTATTGGCGACGTCGGATGATGACGTTTAATTGAAGCAGTCATTGCCTATTGTCATGGAAAAGAAAAGGGGAGCAATTAACAAGTGCACAGCAAGATCTCACAAACAGCACTCTGGCAATCTGCATTTCTGTAACATTGACGAACAGATAAATATTGTCCAGGATATCGGCCAGGACATTCTTTGGAATAGTGCCATGGGATCTTCTACATCAAACTGAGAGGGCAGATTGAGCTACAGTTTAATGTCTCCTCGAATAGCATGTCCCTCATGGTAATGTCAGCCGGGTTGTGTGTTCAAAAGTGCTTGGACTGACATGAGAACACAAGTCTTTAATCGTACCATCACTCAGTTGCCTCAATGCTGCTTTGTGAAGCAGATTTGTGCGAACAGTATGGGTTGGATGCCAAACAAGCTGAGGTTACAACGAAAGGCCCACCTTCCCAAATCCTGCCTTTATTTGAGGTGTGGTGACCCTCCGGTTCAACTCACCATCAATTGTCTCTCTCGAATGTGAAAGCTGTCCTCTGGGATAAAGTGGCACCAATTTCATACTGATATAAAGGTTAATTACTTCTCTCAGAGGGTTGTGAGTCTTTGAAACTTCTTCCCACAGAGAGCTATAGAGGGGGGCAGAGTCCTTGTGCATACTTAAGGCTGAAACAGATAGATTTTTGATCAGCCGACACACCAAGAGTTATGGTAAAAGGGCAGGAAAGTGGGTGTGAGGAATGTCAGATCAGCCATGATCTAAATTACTGGTGCAGCAGACCTGACGGGCTGAATGGCCTACTCCTGTTCCTAATTCTTATGGATTATGATGACTTTATCTTAAGACGTATAACTGGCAGAAATCTTAAAAATAAGACTTGCTGGTTGGGAATATCAATTCAGAAAGCTTTTATATCTCAGTTTAGGTGGTTCAGATACAACCATCTCACCTGTGGTTCCTTGTCCTGATCTTAATTTCCCTTCTGCTTTTCTGTACATTGGAATCACAGAGATATTGTACGTTGTTTGAGGACTGAGTCGCCTTAGGACAGTGGTGGTCACGTGAGAAGGAATCTTGGTTCCAATGGCCCTTCCTCCTGTGGCTGGTCGGTACGAGAGTCTGTAGTTCAGGACATTGCCTGGAGCTGGTAGCCACCTCACACGGAAACTGTTGACCGTTTCGTCTGATATGGTCAACATCTTAGCCTCTGGTGTAGCTGTTCAACAGTAGAAGAGAAAGATGTTGGAGTTGATTTTTTTTTTGACAAGTCAGTTTGGTTAACTTTTGAAGTGTAGGAATGGAGCCATAGAGGTCTGCAGTACAGAAAAAGGTCCTTTCATCCATCAAATCTGCACCAACCTAACCATTCTAATCTCCTTTCCCAGCACATGACCCATAACTTTGTATGGCTTGGCATCACAAGTACACATCTAAATACTTCTTAAATGTAACAAGGGTTTCTACCTCTACACCCTTACAGGCAGTGAGTTTCAGATTCCTACCATCCTCTGGGTTCAAGCACTTTCCCTCACACCTCCACTAAATCTTCTGCCCCTTCCTTAAACCTGTACCCCCTGGTTATTTATCCCTCTATCAAGGGGAAATATCTACCCAATCTATGCCCCTCATAATTTTAAACAATTCAATCATGTCCCCTCTTATTCTGCTCTGTGCCAAGAGAAACAATTACAGCCTGTTAAATCTCTCTTCATAACTCAAACTATCCAGCCCAGACAACTTCCTGGTAAGTTATTTGTCAGAGCATTGATACAAGAGTTAAGACATCATGGGGCTGTACAAGAGACAGGTAAGGCCACTTTTGCAGTACGGCATACAATTTTGATAGCCCTGCTATAGAAAGTATGTTATTAAACTGAAAAGTTTGCAAAGAAGATTTACCAGGATGTTACCAAGACTGGAGGGTTTGAGATATAAGGATAGACCGGCACTTTTTTCCATGGAGTGTAGGACGCTGAGGTGTGATCTTATCGAGGCTGACAAAATCATAAGGGGGATGGATAAGGTAAAAAGCTAAGGTCTTTGCCCTCTAGTTTTGGACTCCCCTACACCGGGAAATAGATTTAAGATGAGAGAAGAAAGATTAAAAAGGGACCCGAGGGACACCTTCTTCACACAGAGATGTATGTGTGGAACGAGCTGCCGAGGAGATGCTAGAGGTGAGTACAATTACCATATTTAAAAGGCATCTGAATAGGTACATGGTTAGGAAAGGTTTAGAGGGGCAAAATGCAGGCAAATGATACTAGTTCAGTTTAGGAAAACTGGTTGGCATGGACGAGTTGTTCCGAAGCATCTGTTTCTGTGCTGTAAGACTCTATAAATCTCACCGATACTGGAAATGCAGGGAATTTAGAGAAAAGAGGCAAACAAACTACAAATAGTAAGCTCCCACAGACAATCACAACCAGGTCATCTACTTGCAATTTATTAGGTAAGGGATAAAGATTGACTAGGGTACTGGGGTATTTCCACTGCTCTTTCCCAACACAATGCTGCAGAAGCTTTTTACACTGTGCTTGACAGAGCACACTGAGTCTCTGCTGACATCAGAGCAGAGATGTAAAGCAGACAGCCAACTTGCTATCGCAGGTTTTATACAACCGCACAAATTAAGAATCTATTTAAGGTAAATGGATTGCTCTTATCTGCTGAGTAAGTTGATACAGTTAAGTATTAATCATCAAGAAAGTGGACACATCAGGGATGTTCTAAAGTTGATCATCAGTCAGTGCTAAATTGGTTGATCTTAACCAAATGAGACTCAAATCAGCTCTGGAAGACCTGGCAAAAGGACAGGTCTACCAATGTTGGACAGCCATCATAGAATCCCTACAGTGTGGAAACAGGCCATTCAGCCCATCAAGTCGACACCAATCCTCTGAAGAGCATATCACCCAATCTCTGTAGCCCTGCAATTCCCATGGATGACCCACCTAGCCTGCACATCCCTGGACACTAATGGGGAATTCAGCGAGGCCAATCCATCCTAACCCGCACAACTTTGGACAATGGGAGGAAACCGGAGCACCCAGAGGAAGGCCACACAAACACAGAGGGAATGTGCAAACTGCACACAGACAGTTGCCTGAGGTTGGAATCAAACCTGTATCCCTGGCATTGTGAGGTAGCAATGCTAACCACTGAGCCACTGTGCCACCCTAGATTGCTATTCAGAAATCCCCTTGTAAGCAGCACTATATACATGCATTATGACATGTATAAGCAATACCAGACCTGGCTATGGTATCACCTGTGTCTGCAAAGCCACCAGACTAGGGCCTGAAGGTTGCCACAGATGCAAGTTATTGGAGGAAAGGTAGTGTCCATCAAACAGGACACAAGTCAACTTTTCAGTAGAAGAGAGGAAATGGATGAGTTAAAAAGAGAAAGGGATTATTTCACACATTATATTCTCATAGTGAGAGGTTTATTGGACAATAGGATAAGGCATCCTAACTTTAAGAATATGTTCTTAAGAAGAGTCACTGGACTCAAAATATGAACTCTGTCTCTCACTCTTCCCACAGATGCTGTCAGACCTGTTGAGTTTCTCCAACAGTTTCTGATTCTGTTTCAGATCTCCAGCATCTGCAGCTCTTTGCTTTATTTAAAAATATGGTGACAGGTCTGCACGAGAGCCATTCAAAACATGATTATTACAGTATAAAAGGTAAGGCTTGTCATACTGGCATGATTTACTGTACCATCAGTGGTTTCTGTTCCTTCAAGCGGATCTCCTTCCCCACTGCCGTATGAAGCATAAATCCTGATCTGGTACTTGGTCTCTGGCCGTAGATTCTCCAGTGTTGTTGTGGTGCTGTATCCAGGGACCCACTTTTCTCCACTATCATCATCAAAGAGAGATTTCCAGGTGACACGATAGTTGTACACGTTGCCTGGAGCTGAAGTCCACGAAACGTCGATTGTGGTTGGTGTAACGTTTTCAGTCACAAGGTTACGAGCTGAGCCACGTACTAATAAACAACCAGATCAGTGCAAGGTCAGAATCGGTTCTATCATCTTTTTTCACTTGAGTCATTACGTTTCATAATCCAGCTTTATCAATGCTTTCACTGATTAATACTTTATCAGATTAATTCAAATACACATGATTTGTAAGCACTTGTATTTTCTTCCCATTTGTTTTATGGCTATCTGATTTTGCTTTCCATATGACACGCTGCTCAAATTGAGCTCTCTATCACCAGCATCATTTCATTAATGATTGTCTGTAACCAGCTGACTGAAGGTGTCACTCCTTGGAAACCAGGCTTACTGCATCTCGTCACCTTGATGCTTCCATTATCCGTCTTCACTTTAACACCTGAACAGGTGTGAGTATTCCCAAATCCCCACTATCTCACCAATCTAAATGCTTGACCAGAATTTAACTGGATCAGCCACATTAACCAGAAGCTCAACTCGACTAGTCACATAAATAAAGTAAAGTCATCATTGTCCCAAGAGGTGGATGGAGGTGGGGGTAAAGGTGATAGGTCGGAGTGGAAGTTGGAGTGGATAGGTGGGCACAAGTTTTGCAATTCCTTCCCCCGCCACCGCATCCCTCACCTCCATCCAAGGCCCCAAAGGAGCCTTCCACATCCATCAATGTTTCACTTGCACTTCCACACGTCATTTATTGTATCTGTTGCTCCCAATGCGGTCTCCTCTACATTGGGGAGACTGGATGCCTTCTCACGGAGTGCTTCAAAGAACATCTCTGGGACACCCACACCAACCAACCCACCACCCCGTGGCTGAACACTTTAACTCCATCTCCCACTCCGCCGAGGACATGCAGGTCTGGACCTCCTCGATTGCCACTCCCTCACCACTTGCACCTGGAGGAAGAACACCTCATCTTCTGCCTCGGGACCCTCCAACCCCACGGCATCAATGTGGATTTCACCAGTTTCCTCATTTCCCGTCCCCCCACCTTTTCCCAGTTCCAACGTTCCAGCTCAGCATCACCATCATGACCTGTCCCACTGGGTCCATCTTCCTTCCCACCTATCCGCTCCACCCTCCTCTCTCACCTATTACCTTTACCCCGACCTCATCCACCTATTGCACTCTCAGCTACCTTCCACCAGTACCACCCCCACCCATTTATCTCTCCACCCCAAGGCTCCCAGCCTCATTCCTGATGAAGGACTTATGCCTGAAACGTCGATCTACCAATTCTCATTGAAACATTGAGTCTTCTTAAGAGGCTTGGCAGGGTAAAGGCTGAGAGAAGGTTTCCCCTCATGGGAAAGTCTAGGTCTAGGGCCAGATGGCTTAGTCTGAGATAAAAGGACACCAATCTAAGACTGAGTTGAGGAGGAATTTCTTGTCTCAGAGGGTTGAGAGTCCTTGACACAACAGGGTTGCAGGGGCAGAGTCCTTGTGGATATTTAAGCCTGAGAAAGGTAGATTCTGATCTGTCAGGAAATTAAGGCTTATGGGGCAAGGGCAGGAAAGTGGACATCAGGAATGTTGGATCAGCCTAATCCTATTGAAGGCTGGAGCAGGCTCAAGGAGCCAATCAACTTACTCCTGTTCCTATTTCTTATGGTTTTATAGAAAAATAAGAACAATTGACTCATAAAAACATCACTAAGAAGATTCCCTCCAAGCCAATTACTATCTTGAATTAAAATCATATTGCAGTTCCTGCATCACTGAATCAAAATCCTGGGACTTCCTCCCTAATAATATTGTGGGTATACCCTAAACCATATGGACTTGAGTGGTTCAATATGTGCGCACATCACCTTCTCAAGGATGGTTAGTAATGGGCAACTAATACCAACAATACCCACTTCCTATGAATGAAGCAGGAGTCTTGAATTCATTTTCATACCCATTCAACTCTCCAAACTCCTTCTCTTCTGCATCTGAATTGTTCATACCTCCTGACTTTCTGGACTGTATTTTTGAACTGTCAGATTTTCCAATTCCCTTCCCTTTGTTTATTCTGAGCAACACGCCAGTGAAGCAACAACAGAAGACCAGCAATCAGATCTGACACGTTGACCTTTGGCCTTATGATAATAAACTAATCCACTTGTCCAGAAACAATATTTATCATAGAGTCAGAGAGTCATACAACATGGAAACAGACCCTACGGTCTAACCTGTTTATGCTGAACAGAATCCCAAACCAAACTAGTCCCACCTGCCTGCTCCAAATCTTTCTTGTTCACATACTTATCCAAATGTCTTTTAAATGTTGTGACCGAACTTGCATCCACCACTTCCTCAGGATGTTCATCCACACGTGAACCACCCTCTGCAAAAAAACTTGCCTCTCAAGTCTTTTTCAAATCTCTCTCCTCTCACCTTAAAAATGTGCCCTCTGGTCTTGAAATCTCCCATCCGAGGGAAAAGACAATGACAATTAGCCTTGTCTATACCTCTCATTACTTAATAAATTTCTCTCAGGTTGCCTCTCAACCTCCAGGCTCCAGTGAAAAGAAAACCCCCAGCCTCTCTTTATAAGTCTTTCCAGACTTTCTTTACAACTCAAACCTTCCACACCTGGCAACATCCTGGTAAATCTCTTCTGAACCCTCTCCAGATTAATAATCTCCTTCCTATGACTGGGCAACCAGAACTGGACTCTGTATTCCAGAAGAGGCCTCACCAATGTCCTGTACAACCTCAATATGACTTCCCAACTCTTATACACCAAGGACTGAGCAATGAAGGCTAGTGTGCCAAACATGTCTCCTTCAGCCACGTTTGTGAGATTGTTCAGTTCCCTGGGTCAAAATCCCTGGAACACTCCTATGTAACATTGTTGTGGGAGCAATATCAGGATGTGGGCATCACTGCATAAGCAAACATTAATTGCATTGACTCAACCACATTGCTGTGGGCCTGAAGTCACATGTAGGGCAGACCAGGCAAGGATGGCAGATCTCTTTTTCTAAAGGACATTGGTGAAATAGATGGGTTTTCTTGACATTCAGCACTGTTTCATGGTCATAATGATTTCATTTGGCTTTACTTTTATAGAATTCAAATTACAGCATCTGCCGTGGCTGGATTCCAATCTGGGTCCCCAGAACATTATCTGGAGCTCTGGATTAACAGTTCAGTGATAATACCATTAGACCATCATTCCCGATGGGCTGCAGTTGTCCAAGAAGGCATTCAACCACCACCTTGGCAAGGCCAATTGTCAGTGACCAATAAATACAGACATTTCCTGAAATGTCCACATCCCAAGAATGCAGATAAAGATATATTATATACACTGTACTCAACAATTTTCAAAATCATCAAAGTGTTCAGGACAATGTGAGGATTTGATTTGATGTGGACAGAGAAACCACTTCTCCTTGCTGGAGGGTAAATAACGAGTGGACACAGCATTATACTTCACAAGTTATTATGATTTAGAATATACTCATTGCCTGAAAGGACAAAGTTAAAATGATCTTGCTCATGCAAAGTACCTCAGCTCATTTAGTTCTATTTTGACAATGTGATTGCTTGGACTCGGAGGACTTATGTGTTTTTTTAATTGCGTGAGATGTAAAGCATTTTCTCCCTGAAGGTAGGAGTTGGATCATGACTGCATCTGTGTGCGTAAAACAGCAAAGAGAAATATGGAACGAAAAAGGGCTTTGTGGTCCAATAGTCTACTGCTTCCATATACAGTCGTTTTAGCGTGGATTCTACCCAGCCTGTTTAATCTCTGAGGAGAGTTTCTGCAGTCCTTCTCCCTACTAACGCCAAGCTGCAGTAAAACATGCCGTTGCCATTTTAAATGCCATATTACTCATTCGTGACTGACTGCCTTGCTTGGCCATGTGATTTCAACATTCGGAACAGCTTAGGGGCCAACTGCCTTCCAATTTCGCCCATCCATTTGTAATTATCCTTCAATCCCACTAAATCATTCACCCTGCTGCTTCTAAAACCTGTTCACCATAAGATAAGTTCTTGCTAGGTGCAACTTTGGACTTTGCGCAGTTTTGTGAAAAAAATGTTGCGTTATCATCCTCATTTTACTAAGCATTAGCTATGGGGAAGGAAACTGCAGGGGATGAGCACATTAAAAATGTGGAGCTTATTCAAGGAAAAGCTCTTGTGTGCCCTAGATAAGTATGTACCTGTCAGGCAAGGAGGAAGATATAGAACGCGTGAGCCGTGGTTTACTAAGAGAGTGGAATCCCTGGTCAAGAAGAAGAAGAAGGCTTATGCTAGGACAAAATGTGAAAACTCAGTTAGGGCGCTTGAGGGTTACAAGGAAGTCAGGAAAGACCCAAAAAGAGAGCTCAGAAGAGCCAGGAGGAGACATGAGAAGTTGCTGGCGGATAGGATCAAGGTTAACCCCAAGGCTTTCCATAGGTATGTCAGGAATAAAAGAATGACGAGAGTTAAATTAGGGCCAATCAAGGATACTAGTGGGAAGTTGTGTGTGGAGTCAGAGGAGATAAGGGAAGCACTAAATAAATATTTTTCGACAGTGTTCACTATAGAAAATGAAAATGGTGAGGAAGATACAGAGGGACTTGCATCTAGACTAGAAGAGACTGAGGTTCACAAGGAAGAGGTATTAGAAATACTGCAGAGTGTGAAAATAGACAAGTCCCCTGGGCAGGATGGGATCTATCCTAGGATCCTCTGGGGAGCAAGGGAAGAGATTGCCGAGCCTTTGACATTGATCTTCAAATCATCATTGTCTACAAGGAATAGTGCCTGAGGACTGGAGGATAGCAAATGTGGTTCCCTTGTTCAAAAAGGGTAGTAGAGACAACCCTGGTAATTACAGACCAGTGAATCTCACTTCAGTTGTTGGTAAAGTGTTGGAAAAGGTTATAAGAGATAGGACTTATAACCATCTAGAAAAGAATAATCTGATCAGGGACAGTCAGCACGGTTTTGTGAAGGGTAGGTTGTGCCTAACGAATCTTATTGAGCTTTTTGACAAAGTGACCAAACAGGTAGATGAGAGTAAACCGGTTGATGTGGTGTATATGGATTTCAGCAAGGCGTTCGATAAGGTTCCCCACAGTAGGCTATTATACAAAATGCGGAGGAATGGGATTGTGGGAGACATAGCAGTTTGGATCAGTAATTGGCTTGCTGAAAGAAAACAGAGGGTTGTAGTTGATGGAACATGTTCATCTTGGTGTCCAGTTACTAGCAGCGTACCTTAAGTGTCGGTGTTGGGTCCACTGCTGTTCATCATTTTTATAAATGACCTGGATGAGGGCTTAGAAGGATGGGTTAGAAAATTTGCGGACGACACTAAGGTCGGTGGAGTTGTGGATAGTGACAAAGGATGTAGTAGGTTGCAGAGAGACATAGATAGGATGCAGAGCTGGGTTGAGAGGTGGCAAATGGAGTTTAACGTGGACAAGTGTGAGGTGATACACTTTGGACAGAGAAATCGGAATGCAAAGTATTGGGCTAATGGTAAGATCCTTGGGAGTGCAGATGAGCAGAGAGATCTCGGTGTCCATGTACACAGACCCCTGAAAGTTGCAACCAGATTGACAGGGTTGTTAAGAAGGCATACAGTGTTTTGGCCTTTATTAATAGAGGGATTGAGTTCCGGAACCAGGAGGTTATGCTGCAGCTGTACAAAGCTCTGGTACGGCCACACTTGGAGTATTGTGTACAGTTCTGGTCGCCGCATTATAAGAAGGATGTGGAAGCTTTGGAAAGGGTGCAGAGGAGATTTATAGGATGTTGCCTGGTATGGAAGGAATGTCTTACGAGGAAAGGCTGAGGGCCTTGAGGCTGTTCTGGTTAGAGAGAAGAAGGTTGAGAGGTGACTTAATAGAGACATACAAGATAATCAGAGGGTTAGATAGGGTGGACAGGAGAACCTTTTTCCAAGTATAGGGACGGCAAACACGAGGGGACACAACTTTAAAGTGAGGGGAGATAGGTATAAGACAGATGTCAGAGATAGTTTCTTTACTCAGAGAGTAGTAAGGGTATGGAATGCTTTGCCTGCAACGGTAGTAGATTCACCAAGTTTAAGTGCATTTAAGTCATCGTTGGACAGGCATATGGACGTAGATGGAATAGTGTAGGTGGGATGGGCTTCAGATTAGTATGACAGGGCAGCGCAACATCGAGGGCCGAAGGGCCTGTACTGCGCTGTAATGTTCTATGTTGTATGTTCTATGGAAAATTGTAAACCAAGCTGAAGATTTCCTTTGCCCATTATTATAATTAGACTAAAAGTCAAGATCTAGCTGCTCCATGTGTAGATACCAATGTGCTCTGATTGTGTGCATGTGCATGTCATCTGGCTCAGCTGAGTGTAACAATAACCACTAAGGTTATATTTCCAGTCCAGACCACCTTCCAGGCTGTGCACTACGAAATATTGCTTTTTCTTCCACAGTACACACAACAAAGGACAACATTTGTCGCCCTTGAACTGAATGTCTTGCTTGGTTAAGGGTCAACCACATTGCTGTGGGTCCCGGGCTCCATATGAGAGCCAGGCTGTGCAAAAATGGTTGTTTTCCTTCCTTGAGGGACATTCATAAATCCAGATAGGTTTTTACAAGAATCAATGTTAAACTCACTATTACTGAGGCTTGCTTTCAAGTTCACACTTTGATGAACTGAATTTCATTTCCAACTGCTGCCGTGATAGATTTTGAATCATTGACTCCCACAGTAATGGCCTGGTCCTTTGAATTACTAACACAGTGGTTTTATTGCTGTACCAGCGTCCCTGCTTAGTCAAGATGGTCAAAGAACTTTCTTCATGCAGAACTGCCAATGGATGGCAATGGGAAATGACCCATTGAACCATCAAATATTACAGTATCCAAGAAGGCCAATCTGAGTACTTCTTCACTTTATTAATCCAAAGCCAATCTCAGAGCCACATTCTCTCCCCATGGCCTTGTTACATTCCTTTGTTTCAAAGACATATCCATTTTTCCCTCAAAATTATCTGCAACTCAATCAATCCCTGTGCATTCAACACCAGAACAAGAAAAGCATGAAAGCACTATGTAGGAAAGATGCCTGTCCTGAGTAATAAAACATGTAGCTCCTTCCACAGATATATTCAGCTGGATGTCTTGATACAGTCCAATGCAGTCCTTTCAGTGTCTGCTCCCTGTTGTGATCTTATATCACCTAGAAATGGTCCCCAGGTTCAACCAAAGCAATATAATCTTATTTCTGCTAATTTTCTGTGACACATTCCGCAATTCTCCCGGACTCAACTCAGCAGTTCAAATGCATTCATCTCTCCACACCTCATGTGTATCTTTACAGCTTGCAAGTGCCAAACTGTGAATATATATGAAGTATCTGTGCAGATGTTTTAGTGGATTCCAGATGCAGAAGCCAATTTAATATAACATCCAGATGGCAACCAATATACATTTAAGCATTGAGTGCCTGATTGATGTCCCACAGTACCATAGGCTAACTGCAAATCCCTGACAAGAATCAGAGAATCCCAACAGAGCAGAAAAAGGCCATTTGGCCCATCACACCTGCCCTAACCTTTCTAAATAGACTGTCAACCAAAACCAGCCCTTCATGCCATCCTCATAAGCCCCCAAGCCCCACACGTTCCATGGCCAATCCACCTAACCTGCACATCTTTAGTCTCACTGTGTAACCTCAACTATGAAATATTACTAAGGTGCCTTTAAATCTGGTTGACGTTGGTGCCTTGCTTCTTTTTATAATGCATAATCCATCTTAAATTTAAAACCCATTTTTGTCAATATACATCCTAAGCCTGAGTTAATAAAAGGAAGACAATTTCAAAAGTAAATGTGAGAGGCATTTTTTTTTAACTAAAACTCTGCGACTTTTTCTGTGAATGGACTTTGATGCCAATTTTGAATTATTTGACAAAAAAAGTCCTTTGTCATATAAGTATCTTTCCTCTTTTATTTTAAGACTGATATAAACCTGTTTTGTCTTAGTTATCAAGCTAGAAGCTACAGCTATATTTTACTTGCGTTTAAACCGAATAGACTGTTGAAGACAAAAATTCAAAAACACTTCACCAAATAAATTCTGCTTGCATAGACTATTGTTGCAGAAAACATTTAATGAAACAATGATTAAGTCTCAATTGGAGCATTATGTCCAACTCTGGGCACCATGCTTTTGGAAGGGTGTTGAAGCTTTGGAGTGGGTACAAAGGAAATTGACTGGACTGGTACCAGGACTGTATTGACATATTATTGAAGCCAAAATTGGCTTTTATTCCTTGGAAATTTGGAGATTTGGAGGTGATATAACTGTAATTACTCAACTTAGAGTCATGGAAATTTATTGCATTGACCTTAGTGTTTATATCGGAGAAAAGTGTCCGCAAAACTCAATAAAGCATCTTCAAGGTCTTTGTTCATCTTTGATAAGACTCAGAGTGGAAATCGTTAGTTGCACATCTATCCAGTAGAGAGATGGGAATGGTAATTAGTGGATGGGAAGAAAATGAGTTTGGAGCGGTGCAATAAACAAAGACTGATGCAGAGGAGACAAAACATCAGACACGACACAATCCAAAATCAAGACAGGGCCCCAGCCGATAGGCGAATCCTCAGAGGTGCGTTAATCCACTGCTTTACATTTTGTGTTCTGACCCAGCTATAAGAAGTGCGTTTGAGCGGTTCCATCTACGAGGAAGATTAGTCGGCACTTTCACAGAACTTGAGTATTTACGGTGAAATATTCTGTCTGCTGATCTCATTAAGACTCCCGAAAGCACTTTCCAGAGTTTTGATGAGCTCTGCTGCAAAGCTCACTGGGTTCCACTTAAGCTGCATGCTTTCAACTGACAAATCCTGGCCATGAGAGCACACAGTAACTGCAAACTACATACCATTCTGACAAGGCCAAAAGATATTTATTGTTTTAACTTCAGAAGATTTATATACCCAATGGAAAAGTGGCAAACGCACAAAGATAACAAATTTGTTTGCCCAGTTTGCGTAAAGATTTAAATCTTGCGGTTATCTTATTTTTGATCAGTGTTTCTCTCCAGCTTCCACTGGATTGCAAAGCTAGGACTGCCCTGCCATAGTGGAGAGAGGCGACCATTCGTGGGGTCAATATATCTGAGGGACCACATGTAATCTTGCTTCCCTTATCTTCAGCCAGTGTCAGAACTATGTTGCCAAAAAGTGACTGTGTTATTTGAAGGAAGCAGTAATAGTCACTTGTTACAGTGAAACGATGCCGACTATGACTCAATTGGAAGCACACTAGTTTCTGAGTCAGGCAGTGCATTCCAGATCATAACAACTCTCTATGTAAAAAAACAAATCCTCCTCCTCCTCTCTCTATTGTTTTTGATAATAATCTGTGAATTCTGCTTGCAACCCTCCTTCAAGTGGAAACCATTTCTCCTAACTCAACATTTCTAAATCTGAACGCCTCTGCTAAATCTTCCATAAACCTTTCTGCCCCAAGGAGCTGGGATCTTGAGTTATCAGGGGTAGATCACCCTTTAATCAATGAAAGTTAAGGGAATACAAGCCAAGTTTATTCAGTCTGCCCTTGTGGGCTAACACTTTAAACCTGGGTTTAGAGTTTGTGGCTTAGAAACTGCTGTCAAAGGAAGCTTAGCGAGTTACTGATAATGCCAATGATGACCCATAAGAATATGGCAATATTCTGTTCTCCTCCTACATCATAAGATAAATAAATGTATTTCTCCACTTCAGAATCACTGCACACAACTAACTGAGCTCTTCACTTCTATTAAGACAATTAATGTATAATATTTTTAAATTTGCACTGCTTTTCTCTTACTCCTTGTATCTCTTACCAGGCCAACCATTAGACTTGAACCAAGCTTCTACCAAGGCTATAAATACAGAGAGAAAACTCAAGAAAAGGAAAAGATCTTTCAGCCCATCAGAACTATTACAATTAGAGTTCAAGCCTGATTATTCCCTCTTGAAAACCACTTCCTATTTGCTGCCTTAGGGAATACAATCTTCTTTCCTGAAGCTGCTATGAAAAACCACTGCAGTATTGTAACATGAAAACCTGTACCACCTGGTATCAAGCCAGCTAAATTCGAAACTACCAACTAACTTCAAAATCAACTATCTGAGTATTTTACAACATCTTCCCCATCCTTAGGGAAATTAGTTTTCTTAACCCCTCACCCCACTTGAAATTTTGTATGAGTGTTGTCATCCCGTATTTCCCAATTAGTTTCCAGTCTCTGCTATTCCTTTCATGGCCAACATGACAAACTGTACGAGTGGACCTAGGAATAAATTTTCCACTAGGCTTTGCTTTGTTGTAGTACCTGATTGTTACTTGCCTTTACCACCACCAATTCCACAACCATCATGCACCCCTACCAGTAGCATTGCCAGTAATGTTGGGGAATTGTCTCTAATTCAGAACCAGTACTTGACAAAGCTCCATCCATCATATTGGAATACACCATATTGGGAGTATCTACATTCTCACTGTACTTCCAAATCAAGAGAGACAGTTTATTTATTTTTGGGCATTGAAACTAGCATTTATTTTCAGTCCGAAGTTTCCCAGCTTTTTAACCACTTTGGAAAATACTGAAGAATTAATAGCATGGTGTGAGACAATGCCTGGACCAGGTAATGGCATTAGTCAGGCTCTTTGTCAATCTGTTCTGATGCCAGACCGCTATGTCATTTACACAAACTGAATTCACATTCTCAAAGCACCATGGTAGAGATTTGAAGTCACAATCTCTGGATTATTAACCCAGGCTTCAAGGATCTAGTTCAGTAACATGACCACTGCATGACCACATCAAGTTGCGATTGCGACAGCAAAAATAAAAATCAGCCTCGTGCACAACTCTGAGCCAAAAACATTCAGTCACTCAGCTAATGAGTGTATATGATAGTCTGCAAAGAAACCGCATCAATCTTTACATTCAACTTATCCAAGATTTGTCAAGTGCTTGTAACTAGGCTGTTAAATGGGTTGTGATATCATTGACTATTAGTCAAGAAGGAAGAATGTAAAAACCATTCAATTTTCCATGCTGGCCCTTGTTATTCCGTGATCTTTCCACAATTTTGTAAAGACTTAGCGAGGTCCCGGGAGGCTGCACGCTGGAGCTGGCTAAAGCTCCATTGCTCAGCGTTTGCCAGCTACAATGAGAAAGATGCTTCTCGATCCTGATCTCCTCATTTGGCAGTGCACTGCCAAAACAAAAAACAAGCCCTTGCAGAATCCTTTTTGATGCAATTTTAATCTTCAAACAATGGAGGGAGTGCTTTTAATGTTCCAGGGTCAAGACATTGATGCACAGTCTGTCCCTGCCCCCCAACTCCATTTCCTCCCTTCACTCTGTGAAATGATCTCTCCCAATCAAATTCTTTTATAACTGAACTCTTCCTTCAATTTTCAAGCTTACCTGCCTTGATCTCCTGTCTCTGCTGATGGTGCTGAGTTAAATGTCCATCTGTAGTAACTGGTTTGATGTAACTGAGCGGAATTCACTTCAGAGGGTAGTCAAGATCCACACCCATTTCTGTTGATCTGGGGTCATGTATTTCCCTTAAGTGTTGGAGGCTGAGGGCTGACCTTATAAAAGTTTATAATCATGAGAGGTATGCACAGGGTGAATAGTCAAGGTCTTTTCCCCACAGTAAGGAAGCCCAAAACTCGAGGACATAGCTTTAAGATGAAAGGTGAAAAATATTAAAGAGACTTAAGGGGCAAATTTTTCATGTAGGGGTGATGTGTGTATGGAGAAAGTGAGGACTGCAGATGCTGGAGATCAGAGCTGAAAATGTGTTGCTGGAAAAGAGCAGCAGGTCAGGCAGCATCCAAGGAACAGGAGAATCGACGTTTCGGGCATAAGCCCTTCTTCAGGAATGAGGAAAGTGTGTCCAGCAGGCTAAGATAAAAGGTAGGGAGGAGGGACTTGGGGGAGGGGCATTGGAAATGCGATAGGTGGAGGGAGGTCAAGGTGAGGGTGGTAGGCCAGAGTGGGGTGGGGGCGGAGAGGTCAGGAAGAAGATTGCAGGTTAGGAAGGCGGTGCTCAGTTCGAGGGATTTGACTGAGACAAGGTGGGGGGAGGGGAAATGAGGAAGCTAGATAAATCTGAGTTCATCCCTTGTGATTGGAGGGTTCCCAGGCAGAAGATGAGACGCTCTTCCTCCAACCGTCGTGTTGCCATGGTCTGGCGATGAAGGAGTCCAAGGACCTGCATGTCCTTTGTGGAGTGGGAGGGGGAGTTAAAGTGTTGGGCTACAGGGTGGTTGGGTTGGTTTGTCCAGGTATCCCAGAGGTGTTCTCTGAAACATTCCGCAAGTAGGTGGCCTGTCTCCCCAATATAGAGGAGGCCACATCGGCTGCAGCAGATGCAATAGATGATGTGTGTGGAGGTGCAGGTGAATTTGTGGTGGATATGGAAGTGTCCCTTGGGGCCTTGGAGGGAAGTAAGGGGGGAGGTGTGGGCGCAAGTTTTGCATTTCTTGCGGTTGCAGGGGAAGGTGCTGGGAGTGGAGGTTGGGTTGGTGGGGAGTGTGGACCTGACGAGGGAGTCACGGAGGGAGTGGTCTTTTCGGAACGCTGATAGGGGAGGGGAGGGAAATATATCCCTGGTGGTGGGGTCCGTTTGGAGGTGGCGGAAATGACGGCGGATGATACGTTGTACATGGAGGTTGGTGGGATGGTAGGTGAGGACCAGTGGGGTTCTGTCCTGGTAGCGGTTGGAGGGGCGGGGCTCAAGGGCGGAGGAGCGGGAAGTGGAAGAGATGCGGTGGAGGGCATCGTCGACTACGAATGGCAGGAAATTGCGGTCCTTGAAGAAGGAGGCCATCTGGGTTGTACGGTTTTGGAACTGGTCCTCCTGAGAGCAGATGCGGCGGAGACGAAGGAATTGGGAATATGGGATGGCGTTTTTACAGGAGGCAGGGTGGGAGGAGGTGTAGTCTAGGTAGCTGTGGGAGTCTGTCGGTTTATAGTAAATGTCCGTGTCGATTCGGTCACCTGAGATAGAAATAGAAAGGTCTAGGAAGGGGAGGGAGGAGTCTGAGACGGTCCAGGTGAATTTGAGGTGGGGGTGGAAGGTGTTGGTAAAGTGGATGAACTGTTCAACCTCCTCGTGGGAGCATGAAGCAGCGCCAATACAGTCATCGATGTAGCGGAGGAAAAGGTGGGAGGTGGTGCCAGTGTAGCTGCGAAAGATGGACTGTTCCACATATCCTACGAAGAGGCAGGCATAGCTGGGGCCCATGTGGGTGCCCATGGCTACTCCTTTGGTTTGGAGGAAGTGGGAGGATTGGAAAGAGAAGTTGTTCAGGGTGAGGACCAGTTCAGTCACCTCTGGGACACCCGGACCAACCAACCCAACCACCCTGTAGCCCAACACTTTAACTCCCCCTCCCACTCCACCAAGGACATGCAGGTCCTTGGACTCCTTCATCGCCAGACCATGGCAACACGACGGTTGGAGGAAGAGCGCCTCATCTTCTGCCTGGGAAGCCTCCAACCACAAGGGATGAACTCAGATTTCTCCAGTTTCCTCATTTCCCCTCCCCCCCACCTTGTCTCAGTCAAATCCCTCGAACTCAGCACCGCCTTCCTAACCTGCAATCTTCTTCCTGACCTCTCCGCCCCCACCCCACTCCGGCCTATCACCCTCACCTTGACCTCCCTCCACCTATCGCATTTCCAACGCCCCTCCCCCAAGTCCCTCCTCCCTACCTTTTATCTTAGCCTGCTGGACACACTTTCCTCATTCCTGAAGAAGGGCTTATACCCGAAACATCGATTCTCCTGTTCCTTGGATGTTGCCTGACCTGCTGCGCTTTTCCAGCAACACATTTTCAGCTGGTGTGTGTATGGAATGAGCTGCCAGAGGAAGTGCAGGAAGCTGGCACAATTACAACATTTAAAAGGCATTTAGATGGGCATATGACTAGGAAGGGGTCAGAGGGTTATGGGTCAAGTGCTGGCAAATATGCCTAGATTAATTTAGGATATCTGGTCGGCATGGCCAATTTGGACTGAAGGTTTGTTTCCATGCTGTACATCTCTATGACGCTATATAAACCAGACCACATAATGATGGAAACCTTCTTTCTTTGAAGTACATGGAAGCAGATGGATTTTTATGACCACTGGACAGTGTCATGTCCACTTTTACTGGCGCCAGTTCTTTGCTTCCAGATATTTTGAAGCTGAAGTCAAGTTACCAAACTGCTGATGTTATCAACTCATAATTAATCAGGGAACCAAGGGCTGTGGGAAAAGAGCAGGAAGGTGGATGTCAGGAATGTTGAATCAGCCATGATCCTATGGAATGGCGGAGTAGGCTCGATGGACTGAATAGCCTAATCCTGTTCCTTCTGATCTTATGGTCTAACATTAACTGGATAACAATCAGAGACAAGAGCCCCAAACCACTGCAACATTCTAACCATTCTAACGTGACTGAAGTTAGGCTGAACTAATTAGCTTCACTGAATCAGTCAACATTTTAAGATCCTTTCCTTTTGTCGCAAGCATTATCCTGTGGTAATGTGGTTAATAATCCATGCACATTGAGCGCAATTTGTTTTTTTTTATTTGTACATGCTTGCACGAACAGAGACATCAATGCTCAGCCCAGTAACACATAGAAACATACACCCACTTTGCAATTTAATGGGGACCCGCCCAGAATTCTCAGAAGGTCCTGCAGAGGAATCTTCCCAAAAGGGTAAGTGTGAATGTCATGCAACTTTATAAACTTCAAAGGAAATATGCAACATCTGCCACTTTGTGAAGTATCCTATTACCTTGCAATATGAGAAAACGCTCAGCTGAGTTTTATTTAAAGCCAGCAACATGTATTTTCCTGTTCCTTGGAGTCAGGCTGCTTCAGGATTTGAATAAAAGAGGGAAACATGGGATCAAGCTCCATCTGAGAGCACCTAACCTGTTCCTTAGTGAAAGAGTCTCATAGAGTCCCTATAGTATGGAAGCAGGCCATTCAGCCCATCAAGTCCAAACTGACCCTCCAAAGAGCGTTGCACCCAGACTCACCCCTGTAACCCTGCACTTCCAAGTTGAATCAATCCAGCCTGCACATCCCTGGACACTATGGATAATTTAGCATGGCCAATCTACCTAATCTGCACATCTTTGGACTGTGGGAGGAAACAGGAGCACCCGGAGAAAACCCATTCAGACACGGGGAGAATGTGCAAACTCCATACAGAGAGTGGAATCAAACCAGGGTCCCTGACACTGTGTGGCAGCAGTGCTAACCACTGAGTCATTGATCTCTGATGTTCAAGATGTGGTCTGTGACCTGAACTGTCTGACAGCTTGGGTAGGGGCAAAAGATCTGAAGAAAAGAAGGGACATTCTTCCAGTATATTCCACATCATCAATAGCAGGTCACCTGATCACTTATCTCCTTGCTCTTTCTGAGGCTTTGTAACTATACTAGACAAGGAATTGGAATCTATAGAGTGCCACAGGTTTTGTATTTAACAAGAACTATACATTGTGAACATCAAGAGTAATAAAATTGCATTGAGGTGAACAGGAATAGAACATGGTGGAGGGAGAAAAGTTAATTTATACTGCAAAAACGTTTTGCTACAGGCTGTATATGCTTGACATGGAATGGATATTGTAAATATTAAGGCCATTATAATTGTATTGAAGCCCCTATGAGATGAAAATTGTGGTGCTGGAAAAGCGCAACACACTTTTCAACTCTGGTCTCCAGCATCTGCAGTCCTCACTTTCTCCTAGTTGAAGTCCCTATGAGCCTAGTGCTGGGAAGTGGGACTACTGTAGATTTAGTGTAGATTTTAGGGGATGTAAAACTCTATGATTCTATGATAAGGGTAGAACTTGCTGTACGGAGATGAGTTGAATTTTGGTGCACCTTCTGAAACTTGCAACATTTTGGAATGTATTTCTCCAGATTTTATGCAATAAAATGTAATTTTAGAAATATAAATTGCCTTGCTCTTTCTGAGAGCTTGCTGCAAACTCATCACCACCTTCTCAAGAGCAACCAATGACAGTAATAAATGCTGGCCAGCCAGCAACACCCACATTGCATGAATGAGTTAAAAAATTCCTGGTCACGACGTTCATGACAGCACTGAGTACGAATGGATTTCATCAACAGTGGAGTGCTTTGGGATGTCCTAAGGATTTGAAATAAATAAGGAAAAGGCGAGATTTGCATTTATGTCCCATTTGTTCGAGCAGTACTATCAATCTGAAAGTGCTTGAGAGTTAGGAACTAATTTTTGAAGTGTAGTCACTTGCGTTATGCAGGAAACATGCACAGCAAGTGGATGGCCTGGTGGTATTATTGCTGGATTGTTAATCCAGAGGCCCAGGTCATGTTCTGGGGACCTCAGCTTGAATCCTGCCATGGCAGATGGTGGAATTTGAATTAAACAAAAATCTAGAATTAAGAATCTAATGATGAACATGAATCCATTGTTGATTATTGGAAAACCCCACCTAGTTCACTAAATGTTCTTCAGGGAAGGAAACTGCCATCCTTACCTGGGCTGGCCTACATGTGACTCCAGACCTACAGCAATGTCGTTGACTCTTAACTGTCCTCTGGGCAATTATGGATGGGCAATAAATGCTGACCTAGTCAGTGCCACCCACATTCCATGAATGAATAAAACAAGTACCCAGAGCATCATGGTTAACTCCCTCTTGCTCTTCTTCAAAAGAGTGCCAAAGTATTTTTCAACTGTGAGCTGAGAGTTCAGTCATGGCCTAAGCATTTCAGGGAGTCCAGCACACCCTCAGTGTTAGCAATGATGTGTTAGCCTGGAATCTTGTGCTTAGGACCTGGGATGAGACTTAAAGCCAGAATCTTGAAACATCTTTGCTACTAACTGGACTGCAGCTGGTACAAAGAAACAGTAAAATTGCAAATCTTTCCTCGGTGTCTTTTGCATCTCACATTTCCTTAACGTGTCAAAACGCAGGAGAGGAAACTTGCTAACAGTCACTTTCATGATGCATTGGCATCATAATGCGGGATAAAATAGAGCAGATGAAGATTTTCACCTGCCTAGGTTTGGGCTGGATAATTAACATCTGCATACAAGAAATTTATAAAAATGCATACTATTTTTATTTTACTTTGCAACCAGAAATTCATTTTATCAAGGCCCTGAAATTGCCTGTTCCTACATGTTCCGTTGCCTCCAGGATTGAACCATAACCCTATCACAGAATTCCCTCCCATCCCCTAAGTTGCAAGAATCAATAGCTGTAAGAAATGTTGATGTTTCTGCTCCGTCAGGAGAATTTTTTTTTATCCCTGCTCCTCGCACTATGTTGGGCTCTGGTCTACAACCCCTGCCCCACCATTCTGTGTCTTACAGCATTCTTTGTGAGATTTCCACTGTGAGCTCCCCATCCCCACATCCCCAATAACCCAAAACTATAATAAGTTGTAATGTTTGGCAGATAAAATTGCTAAAAGTTTCACAATGTTGAAAATGACCAGACTTCAGTAATCATAACACTACATAATTTCCACTCATCTCCCTTCTATTGACAATAAACATCTCTTGCCTGCACATATGTTAAGCATAATCACAGATACCTGGGGATGGTTATGATGCAGTAATCGTAACACACAAATAATCATAATGACATTTGGACAGCATGCAACATCTATGAATGTGGTACCATCTTGAAATAATTCAAGTATTTCTTCATTTGTTTTTGTTTGTTACTGCGATGTTTATAAAAGGATGATCCAATTTGGTTCCAGTTTCTCTTCTTGTGCTGACACCAGTTTCATCATAGTCTGACAGAGAGTTTGCTCCTGGCTTCCTGATCACCTTCCCTATAAAGTTAGACTAGGGAAACTTCATGCTAAGAAATGCGATCTATCAAAATGGTCTAACGCTGCATGTGATTCCATATTTCCAACGCATCTACCTTTGGAGGAGTAAAGGATTGAGCAAGGTTTTTCAGAATCTTACATCAAGGGGTTAACTGAATTGGGTGCAGTATATAATGGTACTGCCCGCATGTGGTCTTAAAGAATCATTTGTCCTTTATTTGTGTCCCTTTCAAGAGCAATTAATAATTGTGGTGGAGGAATATAACTCTATTGCACGATAGTAGTAGGTAATGGGTCACCACATCTCAGACCAGGAGCAAGGTTGAGAAGGCAGGACCTTCATGCACCTTCAACTGGTGTGGGAACTGAACTGCACTATTGTTGTCACTCTAGCCGACCCTCACCATGGATATACCCATCAGTTAATTGCTGGGAAATGATATGTAATTATTAATTTTGCCTGAGGATCCCATGAGACGCCACTCTCTAGGTCAAGATGTAGACCCAGTAGTATATGGCCAGTGTTGTTATTTTATTGCTACACGATTTTCTCTCAACAGCAGGGCACGACAGTTGGGCTGTGATGTTTGGGATTTAACTGGCTCAATGATTGTTGTATTGATGTTATTTGTGCTCTGCCTGAAGGCAAGTCTGGGGCTGACTGACTGCTGGTGATCCATCCTGGGCTGTTACTTTCATCAGGGATGGCTAGTCACTCCCTCCCACTCTCAGCGGCTGGGCATGTTGGCAGGTCCCAAGTCTAGTTAAACTGGAATGGAGATCAAACAGCTGCGCTCAGCATTATTCAAAAGAACGTTCTTGCCTTCCAGCCAACTGAACCAACTGGACCCCCCAGTGTGGCCTGACTCCACTGTGTAAACTTGTTAAAAATTTATTCTGATGAGGTTATTAAATTTTCTCATTTAATAATTTAATAATTTTGTGTGAAATGTACCTTCTTTAGTGGTGCCTTCTCCAACTAGCGGTTGACCAACAAGAGTTTGGTATTCAGGTATAATTGTCACTGAATACTTGGTGTCTGGGAGCAGGTTCTGGAGGGTTGTCCATGTCTCCAGACCTCCAACAGTCACTTCCTTGCTCTCGCCTCCCAAAACTGGTCTGTACGCCACTCTGTATTGCTGAACATTCCCGGGAGCAGCTGTCCACCTGACCTTGAAACTGTCTGTGGTTTCATCCAATACCTCCAAGTTACTCGGTGACCCAACCTCTGTGGTGAAACACAGAAAAAAAACAGCATTGTTAATAGCAAGGAAAATATCACATGGGCTCCACAGAGAGGGGTACCAGTGGTCTGCTGGTTAAGGAGCTAGATCTGAGGCAACAAAATCCGAATAATTCACGCACCATTTCACAAAACGTGTTGCTTATGTTCGTGAACCAGGATGCATCAGACAGCCCATAATATTATGGGGATACATTAATAAAAAGGCAATGATATTCCAGATTTCAGTCAGCTATCAATTAGCTTGAATTTCACATGTTTATATCTCAATTAAAACCCTCAAACATGGAACTCCGTCACATGTGTTCTGCACGTTCAACAAACAAAAAACTGGTTCAATTCTTAATTTATTTATTTGTTTTTTTTTAAAGAACATTTTAACCCAAAAGAACAGGAGCAGGAGTATGTAATTCAGTCCCTTCAGCCCTCTCTGCCATTTAATACAATCATGGCTGATCTGACCTCAGCCTCAACTCCACTTTTCTGCCAGCTCCCCATAACCCTTCAACCGATTCCTAATTAAAATCTATCTCCTCCTTAAATTTATTCAGTGTTCCAGCATCTATCATGCCCTGGAGTATGTAGATCCACAGATCTACAACCCTTTGAGGGAAGTTGTTTCTCTTCATCTCTGTTTTAAATCTGCCACTCATTTTCCTAAAACAATGACCTCTCATTCTAGATTGCGCCACATGAGGAAACATCTTCTGTATGTCTATCTTGTCAATTCCCTTTAGCATCTTATCTACCTCAATCAAGTCTTCTCTCATCCTTCTAAAACCCAGTATCAGCCTAAACTACTCAATCGCTCTTCATAACTGAACCTCTCATCTCTGGAATCAATTGAGTCAGCCTCCTCTGAACTGCCTCCAGTGCAACTACATCACTCCACAAATAAAGGGACCAAAATTGCATGCAATACACCAGTCACTAATGCCTTGTATAGTTGCAGCATCACTTCCCTACTTTTTTTTACAATATACCTTTCGCAATAAATAACAAAACTCAGATCATATGTATGAAGAATCAAGTATTCCTTCTATGACCTAGCTGACAAGTCTCACATTTTTACAATAAAGCCCAGACAGTCTGTTCACCCCCCCCCCACCAAAGGATTAAGTTCTTCAAAACTAGGTTTAAGAACGGGATCCTTTATATAGTCTGGTCTCTAGGTTTAATTTTGGGAATTTGACTGTTGCAAGTGTTACATCCTGAATCAGCAATCATAGCTTGGGTATGAATGATGTTCTACCTTTCAACTGAATTAACAATGCATTAGTCAGCTAGCCTTAATAAAATGCAGCAGGCTCTTAAAAAAAATTAACTCTGGAATTCTACGGCACACATCAAGGCCAACTGGCCCACTGTGTGTGTGCTGGGTCTTTTAACAATATTCTCCAATTAGTCCTATCGCCATTTCTCTTTCACCATAGATCTGCAATTTCTTCCTGTTCAATCCTTATCTGATTTTTTTTGGATATTAATTATCTGTTTGAGCCCAAGATATTTCTGCATAAATGTACCCAGCCTAAAACAAGCAATCATGTGAGGGCTAGGGTGCTCAAATATTGGACAGGGATATTATACAATACCATTATGTAAGCCACAAGTGAATGCAATGGATTTAGCAAAATGTGTGAGCAACATGATGCCTGATTCCCCATATGATCTGAGAGCATCTCAAGGTCAGAGTTATAAACTACAGTCAGCACATCAGCTGCTATGCTCTAGTACAAGGGTAAATTAGAGGTTTTCTTGCTGACTGCTACATGATTTATGTACGATGTTCAAGTGATTGTTTTGCCAAAATATGTTTGTAGACCCCTATGACACCAACGACTGGAGCCAAGATAATGTTACTTGCATCTAAGCCAGTTGCAATAAGTACTTTGACAATTTTTTAAAAAAAACAGAATTAACTGTGTTTCTCTTGCACATAAATAAACTGAATGACTTGTTGGCATTGATTATTAACAGGATAGATACTTGTTTACATGGGAGTTTCACATACTTATACAAAATTAAAGCCACTATTCCTCTATAGAAAGAACAATGATTTTCAATAATGCTAAAAACAAGATTTTTAATTTAATATTAAATGTAATTCAAGCTCACTCCCTTTGAAAAGGTACCTAGGGTATAAGAGGATATCATATCCCTCAAGGGATATGATAGCTAAGTGAACATGTTTGCAGTAGCACAGGTTTTATATTTTATGGGATTAGATAAATAAATCTGAAAAATGATAAACATTTTGGTATTTCATTTGGCATGTACTTAAGTGCTTCTAACAAAGCAAGTGCAGATTATAATATTATTAACCCCGCAGCTTTTCCAAGTGATGGTGGAAATTACATAGGACGTTACAGAGTGTACATTCACAGGAAAGAAGAAAGACAGGATTATGAATATTGTCATGGAGGTTCCCCACAATTGCTGTAAATGATATTCATTTTCTTTTAATAGATCATGGGATGTCAACATCACTTGCAAAGCTAAAATTTGTTACCCATTCCTAACTGCCCTTAAGAAGGTAGTGGTGAGTTGCAGTCCATCTGGTGTGCAACTGCCTATGTGGAGTTTGCACATTCTCCCTGTGTCTGTGTGGGTTTCCTCTAGGTGCTCCAGTCTCCTCCCATAGTCCAAAGATGTGTAGGGTGGATGGATTAGCAATGGGAAATGCAGGGTTACAGGGATAGGCTAGGGGGCCAGATCTTAGTGAAATGCTCTGCAGAGTGTCAATGTGGGCTTGATGGGCCGAATGGACTGCTTCCATACTGTCGTGATTGTATGATTCTATGGTGTAGTACACACACATGGCTGATAGAAAGGCTTCACCAGGAGAAGGTTCAATAATTAATGGAATCTTGACTTTTTTGCAAAGGTGAACTAATTACTAAAATCGGATTCTGGTCAACAATATACAACTACAGCAAAGATACAGAAAATGTTTCTCTTCAAACAATTGTCTGAAATTGCTCATTATTCTCATTCTTCTACCCACACTCTCATGACGAAGTGGACAAGTTCTGTGATCTCACCCCAACTTACTGCTTGGGAAAGGCTCTCCTGGACAGCTTCTCTCCAAACTCTACTGCCCTAATGCTGTCCTGCATCAAGTCCTGTTCACCATCACCCCAATACTCAATATCTGACAATATCTCTCCTTGTTCTAATGCCTTTACTTAAACTTGTTAATCTTACATTTAAAACCGATCATCCACCTAACTTCTGTAACCTTCTGCAGCCTAATTACCCTTCAAGAACTTTCACCAATTCTGGCACCTTGTGCACTGCCAGAGAGCAACTGTTAACTAGTTTGGAGAAAATTACTGTTTGGTCTATTTTAGGCTCTGCTGGATATGTTATTATATCCAGGTAATAAGGATCAGAATGCTCCAAGCAAAGAGACCAAGTTATATGTTCAAGGGACTTGGAATGATGATGTTCATCAAAATAAATTGCAGCAATTTATTGATTTCCAAAGATTGACTGGATAATAAATAACTACACTTTAAGAGAAAGACAACTGTGAAACATGCATTAAATAAACACTGAACTAACATCTCTAAAAAATATTCAAATGGAGTCAAGGAATCCAGTCATAGCAGAAGGCAAGAAAGTGATATTAAGTGAAACTCTGATTTGGAGAGCCAGTGTAAATATGATGGGCAGAATGGTCTCCTTCTGTGCTATAACATTTCTGTGATTCTTTAAAGGAGGTTAGCTTTGGTGGATGAAATTGGGTAGACAAACCCAAGAGGTTGTCAAAACATATCATCCATTCAACATGATCACCCAAATTCAAGATCTTCCCTGGTCGGTTGTGTCAAGAAATAATACACACTCAATTGATGACCTTTTACCGTGGAAGACTTTAAATGGTACCAGAAACATTTGAAACAGTTTAGTCTGCCAGTTTACACCTGTTTTAAAATAACAACTTTCACAAATTTGCACCTAAAAGTAACAGCTACACTCTGGGAGCACAATAAATTAATGTAGCCATGATGTCCTGTGTGTATTTGAAGTTAATTTGACAGGTTGTATAAATATCACTAGTTATGAATGAACACTGTTCATACAGTAATCATGCTGAGTAATCATGTTGCCACAGTGGCTCAGTGGTTAGCATTGCTGCCTCATAGGACCAGGGTCCCAGGTTCAATTTCAGCCTCAGGTGACTGTCTGTGTGGAGTTTGCACATTCTCCCTGTGTCTGTGTGGGTTTTTTCCGGGTGCTCCGGTTTCCTTCCACAGTCCGAAGATGTGCAGGTCAGGTGAATCGTCCATACTAAACTGCCCATAGTGTTAGATGCACTAGTCAGAGGGAAATGGATCTAGGTGGGTTACTGTTCGGAGGGTCGGTGTGGACTGGTTGGGCCAAAGGGTCTGTTTCCACACTGCAGGGAATCTAATCTTTTGTTTTTACTTGAACTAGGCAAGGAATGTAGAATCTCTTGGTACAACCAAGGCTAAGAAACCCTACAGAATTCTGCAAACCTCAGTTGTATCACACAAAACATTTTATCGACGAACGTGATATTGAAAAGTGGGCCTCACAAGATGCATTGTCCTATCTCTCTATAGTGGCATAAAACTGACCTGAGTGACTTCCTCTGCTCATTTCAGAGGGGAATGAGATTTACAGAGAAGTCAGAATGCATCAGAGCACCAAGTTCCCTTTCCTTAAGGAAATTACTTGGAGCCAGGTGAGTTTAAACAAAAATCCAACAACTTTTGTGGTTGGTTTTTCTCTAGTGAAAGACTAAAAGTTGCACATTTTTTTCATGCAAAACGACAGACTTTTATTGGGATTGGTTTCAATCTCACTCCTAGTCCAGATTCCTCATCACCTACACTCTCACACTGTGTACTTATAGAAAACCTAAGGCAAGTACTGGGGTTAAGTTGTAGAATCATTAGGTTTACAGAAATCTCTGGTAGATACAGATCACCCATCATCATATTGAACGACAGATCATACAAACTTAAGGTCTGCAAGACATCCACTAATTCCTTAGGGTTTATGTTAACCTTGGGAATAAGAGTGAAGAGGATGCAAGTACATTGAAAGGATTTGAGTGTATCCAGATTCAGCAGAGGACACAGTCCAGTGGCAGAATCTATATCGCTCCACCTTTTGTGAAAACCCTCTTGAAGCAATTTCATTTTGTTTAGTTTGATTTTATTCGGGAGACGCAGGTTATGAGGAAAGATTGCAAAGCAGGCTTTCCATCCAAGATCCGCACCATTTTTTAATCAAACAGATATGGCCTTTTCTCAAGTCACTGCGATGTTGATTCAAAGTGGTGGTTTATTTTTTTTTTTTTTTTTTTATTTTTTTCTTTACCCTACACTACCACCTAACTGCGGTAGTGCTTATTTTATCCCCAGCACCCATGGTGTGTGTGTGCAGGTGTAAGACACTGTGAAAGACACAAAGTGCACGAATCTTTATTCAGTTTCCACCACCAGGAAGACAGGAAAACACCCGGGTGGCCAGTGACAAACACTGCCCTTCACATCAAAGGACAGTCAAAGTGGTGGTTTATAATGCTTTCTCCAATTAAACTTCACAGTTGACTGGCTCTGTTGTTTCTTTCAGTTTAATCTAAGAGGCACTTGATGCTTTTACTTTGCTGGCAGCAATGACAACCATTCGTCCCTTCCCTTCACCACCCCGAGACTATTTACAAAGCAAGAAACAGAGAATGTGGTATCATTGAGATTAAATGAGTCAACTTTGTTTGGTGTTGCCTGCCAGGAGATGATTGCAGTGAGCCCCTGGAGATTTCACATCTCACAGTTCATCTGAGTTCTGGTCTGGTTTGAACTGATATGAAAGTTAGCAGTTATGTAAAGCAACAAGGTAAAGAGTAACAATGAGCATTTTGGTGGTAGGGTTAAGTTAGCAGATGGTCTGATGTGTAATGTAGATTTGGAGACATCACAGGGTTCGATTACTTGATCTCAGGAGATATTTTTGAGCATGTGAACTGGTACCAGAATCTCAGCTAAGCAACAAGGAGAAGCAATTTGTCTTCCTACATTAAATTATTAGTGACTCTACCCTGCTGGAAAATATTATTTGCACCCATGCATTGGCATGATTGCCTGTTAGGATATTTACATTGGGCATTTGTGATGTCTATGGACATGTTGGCTTGCTTGTATGTATGCTAATGTGTGCACATGCTAGTGTTCATGTATGTTGAAGTGAGTATGTTGGTATGTGTACACTCATGTCTTTGTGTGCATGCATGTTTATGCATTCATTATTGGTGTGTGCCCACATTGGCATCTGTGCATATTCATGTGTGATTACAATTGGGATTTGTATGCTTTGTAAGTTTGTGTATAGAAATACTACATGGGATAAAGGAAAGATTATAAAATCGCAGACGAATCTTATGAGCTTTTTCCTAAAAGTCTTCACAGGAGCAGCAGCAAAGTTTCAATAGCCTAGAACCAATCTTTTCAGCAATTACTCTCCTCAAGGGATAAGAGAAGAAAACTGTGAATTAGAGGGGAGTTGTGAAATGCTAACTAGTGCAGAGTACTGTAAATACAGTTAAATTGCTTAAATTAAAACTGCTCAGAGATAGAAAGACATTTAATATAGTTTGTAGATGAACAAAGCTAGCAGAGGAATCTAAAAGTACAAAGAAGAATTCTTGGAAGCCTTATTTTGAAGGGAGGAAGGAAATGAAATGCTGCAGTTGCAAAGGGCAGGGTGTGATGTCCAAAAGGCACTTTTGCAGATGAAGAGGAAGGGGAGAATGGGCATGGGCAGCACCAAACACGCGGAGAGTTTCTGAATGGATGCTGATGTGCGATGGGGTGGGAAGTCATGAAATAATCTGGCAACCACTGAATCAAATACATTTCACTTTTGTGGCAATAGCTGCATGGGCAGGCTGTGGTTTCATGTATGAACATCTTCAAGGAATGCAAACTGCCCTCAAAGCATCAGCATTGTTCAAAATGGGGCAGTTACCATTGAAAGATTGGCAAGAGGCTACTTGAGTGAGGAACAGCATAACAGTCCTGCTTGAAGGCACCCTCAGTGATGTCCATACACTTGCATAAAACCTTACACTCACACTGTATGGTTTGAACTGAAGATTACAGAGGGGTAATCATAGTATTAAGAGTGTATCACAGACTTTCAGACATAAGGAAACTGAATAGCAAAAAATGCTTTGAGAAAGGCAAAAAAAAATCAAGAAGTAATAACTGGCCTATTATTAATGTCGATACAATTCAGATAAAAGCAAAGCAAAGAGAAAATTGATGAAGGTTTATGCCTGAAACATTGACTCACTTGCTCCTTGGATGCTGCCTGATGTGCTGTGCTTTTTCCAGAGCTACACTTTATCAACTCTGACTTCTCCAGCATCTGCAGTCCTCACTATCTCCAAATAGTTATTAAAACAAGCACAGTAGTTTTTAGTGTTGCCTGAAATTTTACATTCAGACTGAATTCTCAAACTGCAAATGATGGCATGTAAACGCTTATTCTCTAGATAATTACCACTCCATTCCTGAAAACAACAGCCATACAATACCTTCAAGAGTAGTCTCTTCTCCTTCTAGAGGAAGGCTGCTGCCTTCAGTATATTCTGCAATCACATTGACCAGGTAGGTCGTTTCAGGCAAGAGGTCAGTCAGGACTCTGGTCGTCTGGTCTGCAGGCACCCGGATGGAAGTGAAATCACCTCCTACTGCTACTTTATACTTCAACAGGTAGGACAGGACATCTGGGCCAGCTCCGGTCCAACTCACTCGGAAACTGCGAGATGTTACCTCGGAGGTCCTCAAATCTGTGGCTGCCGTGAAGGCTACAATCAGAGAAAGAGACACCAATTATTTACTGGTTCTGTCGGAATGATCAGACCTTATTTTTAATGTTTCATTGTCTATTTGTGCCCATCATTGAGAAGGCTTTCAATGATAACTTATCTCTGATTCCATAAATCGACACTTTCACATTCACTTGAATACCATTACCATATTCAAGGGTGTAATAGACAAACTTTTGATTCCTGAAGAAGGGCTTATGCCCGAAACCTCGATTCTCCTGCTCCTTGGATGCTGCCTGACCTGCTGCGCTTTTCCAGCAACACATTTTTCAAAACTTTTCATCAATAAGGGAATCGAGGCATATGGGGATAAGGCAGGAAAGTGGAGATGAGGATAGTCAGATCAGACATGATCTCACTGAATGGCAGAAGAGACCTGATAGGAATAGAAGTACATTATTTGGCCTATGTCTTCTGGTCATTTCACGTTGCTGGATCAAAGCTGTTTAACCTGAGCACCAACATTTATCAATAAGGCAAAAGGAAAATCAAAAGTTGATTGTTCAAAGAAAAGCCTGACAATGGCTCAGTGGTTAGCACTGCTGCCTCACAGCACCAGGGACCTGGGTTCAATTCTAGCCTTAGACGACTGTCTGTGTGAAGTTTGCACGTTCTCACCATGTCTGCGTGGGGTCCATCCCACAGCCCAAAGATGTGCAAGTTAGGTGGACTGGGGATGCTAAATTGCTCATTGTGTCCAGGGATGTGCAGGCTGGGTGAATTAGCCATGGGAAATGCAGGGATGGGGTGGTCCTGGGTGGGATGCTCTTCTAAGGGACAGTGTGGACTTGATGGGCCAAATGGCCTGTTTCCATACTGTAGGGATTTGTTGTTAATGGGAGCATTCACTTGTTCCAAATGTCATTGCCATCTCTTCTAGGATAAGAAGTAAGTCACACTGAATAGTCACCAACAAGGTGTTCCTGCCATGAATTAATATTATGTGATATTAATAATTTGCCTATTAACACAGTTGTGAGACATTTATTTGTTACTTTAGCTGAATGCTGCAATCAAATATGAGGGGTGACCACCCACAAAAAAACTGCCTGAACCAATTACTACCCAAGCTGCACGGTGACCCGAGCAAATCAGACGTTGAGAGATCTGCATCAAGTAGCACACCTGCTGATTCCCTAGTGTCTGTTCACCATCCGCATGATTCAAGTCAGGAGTGTGATGGAATGCTCCCCCTTGCCTGAATGAGTGCATTTCCAACAGCACTCAAGACTCTATCCTTGCCCAATCAGCAACCCATCCATTACCTGAAACATTCACTCCCTTCAAGATTGATGCACAGTGGCCACAGTGTGTAGATACAGAAGATACACTGCAGTCACTTGTCAAGACATCTGAGGCAGCACCTTCCAACCCACAACCTGCCACCATCTAGAAGGACAAGGGCAGCGGACGTATGGGAAGACCATCAATTGCCAGTTCCCCTATAAGCTTCTGAATTGTCTTGATCTGGAACAACAGCACTGTTCCTTCAGTGTTGCTGGGGTTAAAATCCTGGAATACCCTTTCTAAACATTACTGTGATGCACCAACGATACAGGAACTGCAGTGGATACTGACAGGCTGGCCATGAATCTGTTAATTAGTTTTTCAAATATTGAATGGAGATATTTTAAACAAACACATCAGGATTATTGTGATTATATGGATGGTGCTATTTCAAGGCTGTGAGAACAGTTGAAATGCATTTTTTGAAAATTTAACACACCTTTTGATTGAATCTTTGGGCAGAACAAGCACTTGAGTAGAAATTAATCTTGGATTGTGGTACTTAACAGAAGCCCGGCCCAATGTTTAGTTCCATTCATATAACTCCATGCAGGAAGTGAGTATAACAGGTAGTCAAAATAATACCACCCCTTTTAAGCAAATGCCAGAGACAAATTTCTATCCCAGTTCTTGTGTTTTCTGAGCAGGGGGACAGTTTGCTCCATGAAATGCCACGTAAATGGTTTGAGCAGAGATCCCGCTCACTCACTCACCCCTTGCCCTGATGGCTTTCACCTCCTCCACGATCCTGAGACATAGGGTCTGCGTCAGCTTCGTTGACACTCGCTGGAAGGAGTCAAAATCGTCCACCTGGTACACGTGAGTATTTTCAGGAGGCGAGGCGATAGCCACCAGCTCACTAAACACTGCATCTTTGACGCCCACCGCAAAGATCTCCACCCCAGCATCTCGCAGTTTCAAGGCAGGTTCCTTGAAGGCGTCGGAGGACTTGCCATCCGTGATCAGCACCATCACCCGTGGCACGTTGAACCTAGCCCCTTTCTCTGGGACAAAGACCTTCTGCCTCACGTAAGTCATGGCCCTGCCAGTGTTGGTGGAGCCTCCCCTATAGGGGAAAGTCCGTATAGCGCTTAGCACATCCTCCAGCGTTTGATGTCTCATGAGGGTAAACTCTGTATGGGGTTCCCGGCTGTACTGAACGAGGCCAATTTGGATGCGGTTGGGACCAACCTGGAATGTTTTGACCAAGGTTTCCAGAAAGTCTTTGACCTTAGCAAAGTTACTCAGGCCAATGCTATAGGAGCCATCCACCAACAGGACAACATCAGCTTGTGTGGTTTCATCCAGGGTACATTCTGCAGGGATCAAAAGATAAAATCCACTGTCACTTTTTTTTCTGATACTAAGAAATTTTTAATAGCTTTTCTGATCATCTCATGACAAATGAGATCGTCATTGATACTATGGAACATTGAGTTTACAACATAGAAACAGGCCATTTGGCCCATCTGATCATTGTTGATGTCATATAGTCCTCCTCCCATCTGATTTAACTCCATCAACATGTCCTTTCATATCATTCTCCCTCATATGTCGACTGCTTTACAAGTCAATTACTCCCTGAACTAACAACTTTAAAATTCCTACCTTCTCTGAGTAAAGACAGTTCCAATTAGATTTATTAGTGATGCTCTTATATTTATTGATGATAGTTTGGTCCGACCTCCCAACAAATAGAAATACCTTCACTTCATTTCCAATTTCATGATCTTAAAGACCTCTATCAGAGGATTGTATGCTGTACTATTCTGATGAAAAGACTGTGAGGGAAGGATGTGATTGCAATGGAGGGGGTGCAGAGGACCCTCAACAGGATGTTGTCTGGGATGGAGAATTTCAACAAGGAAGAGAGGCAAGATAAGCTCGAGTTGCTTTCTCTGGAGTAGAGATGGTTGAGGGGGGATCTGATGGAGGTGTATAAGATTAAGAGGGGCATTATAAGGGGGAATAGAAAGTTAATGTAATCCTTAGTCAAAGGGTCAACAACAAGACGATCTAATTTTATGTTAAAGGCAGGAGGTTTAGAGAAGATTTGATGAATAGAGCTTCAACCAGAAGGTGTGGAATGCATTAACTGGGAGGGTCATTAAGGCAAGGCTCTCATAATCTTCAAAAAGTACTTGGATGAGCACTTGAAGTGGTCATATCATGCAAGTCATGTTGTGAAGGAGCCGGTGTTGGACTGGGGTCGACTATGTTAAAAATCACACAATGTCAGGTTATAGTCCAACAGGTTTATTTGGAAGCGCTAGCTTTCGGAGCACTGCTCCTTCACTGTTTCCAAATAAACCTGTTGGACTATAACCTGGTGTTGTGTGATTTTTAACTATATCATGCAAGGCTATGGGCCTAATGTAGGAAAGTAGGACCACTATGTTTGGCAGTGTACTTTTGGTAGGAGAAAGTGAGGACTGCAGATGCTGGAGATCAGAGCTGAAAATGTGTTGCTGGAAAAGCGCAGCATCCAGGGAGCAGGAGAATCGACGTTTCGGGCATGAGCCCTTCTTCAGGAAGTACTTTTGGTGACAGGGTAGATGGACTGAAGGGCTTTTTCTGTACTGTATGATTCTGTGTGTAACATCTGATGCCATTTAAGATGGCAGGGCCTTCTTATTGTCAATTAGTTCTTGAAGTCCGCACCACAACTATATGGCACAGGTTAGTGTACCAGCAGGTCTTATTTTTGTATTTTCCTCTGCGTTTGAATAAGGCACAACCCACAGTCTTCCCACTTCATGATAAAACTACCACTGGGTCATGCTTTAGCATCTGTTGAACATTGTTCCATCTTCAGGAACATTCCCACTTCTGACTATATGATGAAGGGAAGATCATTGATGAAGCAACTGAGGATGAGTGCCTCAGGACACTACCTTCAGAAACCTCTGCAGTGATAACCTGGAGATGGCATGATTGGCCTCCACCATTCACAATGACTTCCCTTGTTCTAGGTATGATTCCTCATGCTAGTTAAGACCACAGAGAATTTCCCCAACTCCCATTGACTCCACTTTTTAAAACAATTCCCTTCTTGTTCCTGTGTTTAGTTCACTCTATGAATCATTGCAGTTGATAATCCTCCTCAAAAGAGTAACCATCTGAGTTATATGACTCTTAAACCATCTCTGCAAAGCCTTATCTATCTTTCTGTTCCTTTGTTCAGTGTCAGTGCATGGCCACAATGGGAAGTAACTTGGTATTTTGTCTATGGGTCTGCTAAATGCGTACTGAATCTTGGAGGACAACAATGGCAACTTACCAACTGACTCCTTGACTGGCTGTGTCTTTTCCATGAGTGATACAGGCTCACTGGATGCTAGCCCTCGCATGGCGTACAGATTAACCTGATACTCGGTTTCAGCAGTAAGGTCTTTGACCACGGCTGTCCTGGTCCTGGCATCAACATTGACGCTTTGCTCCGGAATGCCAGCCACCATGGGAATGAGATGGACTCTGTAACCAGTGACCTGACTGGGAGATGAATCCCAGACGAGCTTCATGAAATTAGACGCAATCTCCAAGACTTGTAGATTGGAAGGTGGCTCCACCACTGTAGATTGCAGAAAAATATTACAACATGAAAAGACTTCCCAAGAAATGTTCTGAACATGTAATGTAGATGTTAAGAGTTCAGTCTTTGATTGACTTCATCTATCAGGATGGATGCTACAACACAGAAACTGACCATTCGGTTTATATTCCACATGGCTACTCCCTCAACTATTCCCTGTGTGCCATATTCTCACCACTCTGATTTTAAAAAAACCTCTAGATTCCTTATTGATGATGATCTCCTAGTTATGACACCTGGTTCTGGACTTCCCCAAAATATCTTTTCCACATCTACCCTATCAAGGTCTTTCACAATTTTAAAGGCCTCTATCAGAAAACCTCTCCATGAGACTGCCATTGCAACAGCAGCATTGGCAATGGACAAAACCATTCTGATGAAGAATCATTGGATTTGCAATATTGTTTCTGCCAGACCGATAGAGTTTCGCCAGCAATTTCTGTTTTAGTTTGTTTCAGATCTCCAGCATCTGCAGTTCTTTGTTTCATTATTCTGAGCCATTTCCATGGGTGGGGAGACTATTAATCCCAAGACTCAGGCAAGGTTCTAGGTCCTATCATGGCAGATGTTGGAATTTGAATTTTAAAAAGTCTGGAACAATGGGTTTAATAATGACCATGCAACTGTTGTTGATTTTTTTAAAAAGCAAATTAATTATGGATGCTGTAAATCAAAAAAAAAATCAGAAATTGCTGGAAAAGCTTAGCAGGTCTGGCAGCATCTGTAGAGAGAAATCAAAATTAGCATTTCCGGTTAAGTGACTCTGCCTCCAAACCCTTGATTGTCAACTGATTGTTGATTTCTGGGGGAAACCCTATCTGCCTCGTTGATTTCCTTTAGGGAAGGAAGCAGCTGTCCTAATCAGGTCAGGCCTACATGTGACTCCAGACCCACAGCAATGTGGTTGACTCATAACAGCCCTCTGGCCAATTAAGCATGGGCAATAAATGCTGGCTTAATCAGCAAAGTCCCAATGCATGAGCAAATCAATAAAAAACTTCATTCCCAACTCCCACCTCCAAACTCACAACCCTGGGAACATTCTGCACAAACCTGAGTATATTGAGTCATACAGTCGTACAGGATGGAAACAGACCCATCTGTCCAATCAGTCCATGCTGAACATAATCCCAAACTAAACTAGCCCTACCTGCCTGCTCTTGGCCATCCAATACCTTTCTTATTTATGTACCTATCAAAATGTATTTTATTTGTTGTAATTGAACGCACATCCACCACTGCCTCAGAAAGTTCATCGCACACACGAACCACCCTCTGTGTAAAACATTTGCCTCCCATGTCTTTTTTAAATCTCTCTTCTCTCACCTTAAAAATGTTGCCCCGGTCTTGAAGTTCCCCACCCGAGGGAAAAGACAACTACCATCATACGATCTACACTCTTCATTATTTTATAAACCTCTCAACATCCGACACTCCAGTAAAATTACTGTTTAATTCTAATGGAAAGGAAGAAGTTCTTTCCCTCTTATTAATAAATCCTACCTTCCTCCCCACTCACGATATCGCTGAGTTGTTCCTCGATGCCAGAACACACCAGGTTTATTATTTCATTTTGAACATCCTGGATGTTGTCAAAGTCTGCCACTTTGAAGACATGCTTGTTTAGGGGGGAGGAGCCGATCAATTTCAATTCATCCAAATCAGCTCCTTTTATACCTGGGGAAGGGAAAGCAAAAGGGTTTTGGAGCAAATAAAGGCTTGCGCTGATTCTTTCAAAGCATGGCATTGGAGGAAAGCCGACAAGTGATGTTTCATGACAGTTTAATCATCCATGCTCACAGTGCTTTGTTGGATGCCTTCATGTTTCTGTCATAGTTCAAAGTCATAAGAAAAAAAGCCAAAGATCTCAACATGCACAGAAAGTATTCACAGGCAGATATAATTCAGCAGCCCGCACTTCAGAAAGATAACAAGAACAAGACACAGGGCAAATCAAGGAAAACTAAATTGGGTGCCACCAGGCTTGACATTTAGAAACCTTTAGAGCATACACAGAAGAGGGGGAAAAAAGACCTGTATTTACATAGCACCTTTCACAACCTTCAGAGGCCCCAAAACACTTTACACCCATGGAGTACTTCTGAAGTGTAGTCACCAGTGCAGTGAAGCAAATGCAGCAACCAATTTACACACAGCAAGGCAGAACATTGAAAGGCATTGAGGAGCTCGGCACTAGTTCATTTCTGAAAAAGCGTAATTCCAAGCAGAAGGCAGTACAAAGAGAAAGAGGAAGGAACAGTGCATTAGGTGTCACAACTAAAACCTGGAGTGAATGAGAAAAGAAAGTGATGACGAGCAATGATACATCTGACTTGGGATCAAATGAAAGGGCAGACTGGTTGTGAGAGAGAGAGGATTGGGGTTGTAGGTAGGGAGACAGTTCCAAATTGAGAAAACAAGCCTTATTTTGTGTTCTATCCAGGAGTGTGAGAAGAAGGTGCCAGAGAGGCTCCCCAGATATAGGAGAACTATTCAAGTCTTGGACAGATGTGGACATTGTAAGACATTAGACATCATGCCAAAGAAAGCAGCAGCTTGTGGGAATATAAGGTTGGATGCAGGATTGGATGTATAGTCTAGTTTATTTATCTTGGGCAGCAAAGCGAGAAACTTTACAGACGTTTTCCACAGGACACTCAGCATGTTGAGTCTCAGATAGAGAGGTTTGTATGCAGGCTGTGGAAGGAAGAGGTTGATAGGGCTGGATGGTCATTTTCCTTTCCATGCTCTACAGTCTGCGTGCAATGCTAGGCAAGTGTGGCTTTAGGGTTAAAGAAAGAATTGTAGGTATAAAGCATCTCACCTAATGTAAATACCTCAACCCCGATATTGCGTAGAGCTTCAGCACTTTCTGTCACAGGGTCCTGGGACTTGCCGTCAGTGATGATGACTGCTATTTTGGGATAGGATTTTCTTGCTCCAGCAGTTTCACTAAAGGTGTTCTGTACCAAGTAATTAATGGCTTCACCTACAAACCAAACATTAGACAATTTCAAATCAGTCACGGTATTCAATACATTTTAATCCACAACAGACATTTCAGCTCTCCTGAGATTAATGCCTTTATGTTATTCTCATTTCCCCATATGACCTGACTCTTTGATTAATTTCAAGCCTTTAATTCACATCCATTATTTGATACATAAACTACCTCAACCCCTTGATTAGATTTCAGCCTCCAACTCACATGCAAATATTCATTACATTCGCTGAATGAGCATCTATACCTAACCTTTCATCTTACATTGACTTTAAATCACAGTTTATAAGATAGCTGGAGTACTTGAAAGCGAGATAAAAATAATGTTCTGTACCAGTCATTGTATTGCCTCCCTTGTAAGGAAGATTAGTAATCGCACTCAGTAGCTCCTGCTTCCGATTGTATCTGTTTAAGTCAAACTCTGTCCTTGTGTCCGAACTGTACTGCACAATTCCAACTCTGGTCTTATCTTCTCCAATCTCAAATGCAGAAACGAGGGAGTAGATGAATTCCCTGATTTTTTTGAAATTTGCCCTGCCCACACTCCATGATCCATCAACGAGAAATACCAAATCGGCAACTGCAGAGGCTGAGCACTCTGGAGGAATAAAATATTTAGATTAGATTACTTACAGTGTGGAAACAGGCCCTTCAGCCCAAACCAATCCTCCAAAGAGTAACCCATCCAGGACCATTTCCCTCCTAACACAAGGACTAATAGGCAATTCAGCATGGCCAATTCACCTGACCTGCACATCTTTTGACTGTGGGAGGAAACCAGAGCAAACCCACACAGAGAAGACGTGCAAACTCCACACAGACAGTCGCCTGAGGCTGGAATCAAACCTAGGACCCTAGTGCTGTGAGGGAGCAGTGCTAACCACTGAGCCACCATGCCACCCCAACAGGGGGCTGTATTGACAGCAGGATTTAATGAGGATTAACCATAACACCAACACTCAAAGTAAATACAATGACACAACATCCCAGCCAATGGTGAGGTATAGAGTATGTGAAAGGAGTGGAGCAGCTTCACCTGATTGGTCCCAGGGTTGAGAAACAGTGGTAATGAGAAGAAACTAAAGAAAGAGGAGTTGTTCTATTTGGAACTGAGGCAGTGAAGAGGAAACTTGGTCTGGGGTTCTTGACATCTTAAAGGTTTTAATGAAACAACTAAAAAGAAAATTACAGACAGGAGGGTGTGTAATGAGAGAACACAGACTTAAAGTAATGGGAAGGCAGACAGTGAAAGAACGAGGAAAACAGTTTTGATGTAGAGGTGCTGGTGTTGGACTGGACAGGTTACAGGTTCATTTAAAATCTCAAGTTTTCAGAGCACTGCTCCTTCATCAGGTGAAGTGGAAGGAAGTGAATAGGCACAAAATATACAGTCAAAAATCACACGACCCCGGGTTATAGTCCAACAGGTTTATTTGAAAGCATAAGCTTACAAAGCTCTGCTCCTTTTGCAAGTAGCTAGTGAGAGAGGGTATATCAGATACAAAATTTATAAGTAAAAGATCAAACGCTCATACAACTGACCCAAATGAACTGAACAAACCTAGATAGCTATTAAGTCTTTAATCAATTAGAATGGAGGTGCAGGTTTCAAGTGATTAAAATGTATATTGCAGAATTCTTTTCAAGTCACTGCACCAAGTTAATTTAAGGTTTTATCAGTATAAAAAAGGTGACAGCTCAGGTCAGAGTGTGATAGAATACTTTCCACTTGCTTGGATGATTGTAGCTCCAATAACACTCAAGAGGTTGGATACTATCCAGGACAAATTGGCCCCTTTGAATGGTAGTGTCTAGATTAGAGTAATGCTGGAAAAGCACAGCAGGTCAGGCAGCATCCAAGGAGCAAGAAAATTGATGTTTCGGGCAAAAGTCATCTATTCCTGATGAAGGGCTTTTGCCCAAAACGTCGATTTTCCTGCTCCTCGGATGCTGCCTGACCTGCTGTGCTTTTCCAGCACCATTCTAATCTAGACTCTGGTTTCCAGCATCTGCAGTCGTTGTTTTTATCCCTTGAATGGTACCCTATTCATCAGCTTAAACAATTGAATCCTCCACTATCACCACACAGTAGCAAGGATATGAACCATCCATTAGATGCGTTACCACAACTCAATGAATCTCGATCAACAGCACTTTCCAAAACTATAATTTCTACCACCTAGAAAGACAAGGGCAGCAAATACGTAGGAACATCACTTCCTGTAAGTTCCTGTCTAAGCTACACCCCTTCCTGATGTAGAATAATGTTGCTGTCGCTTCACTGTCACTGGGTCAACATCCTGGACTTCCAACCTGAATGGAACTGAAGGTCTATGTACATCACATGGGCTGTAGTCCAAGAGGGCAGTTCACCACGACCATTTTAAGGGCAATTAAGGATGGGTAATAAATGTTAGCGCAACCAGTGACACCCACATCCCATGAAAGACTAAAAACGAACTTAATGGATGAACATAAACATTCAGCAATAAGGACATTTTAAACTCATAACAATCAGAAAAGCATTTGCATCTTCTCCTTTTCATTGTAGCGATTTACCAACTAACGTGCCAAAGATTAAGAGTTCACACACACTATGCAAATGTGAGTATCAAGATTACATACTAATCAGAAATATAATTAACCACATCTGGATTTACAATTAACAACATGTGGCTTATGTGTTGGAAAACACTGATTTATTCCAGCTCCCACTTTTCGATGGGACAGTGTCCAGCACTTTCTGTAAATGATTGTTCTAAACGCATAGTTTTGTCAAAGTGGTATCACTGATTGGAGACTTAATCTCACAGCACAGTATAAAAGTCCCACAAATAACAACATCATCAGAACACAAAGACAGGTCAACATGTGTCTTGACACTTTAGACAACAAAACTTGATGGGCGTCAGTGCTACAGCAACTGGCTCTCAGCCTTCAAGAATGAAGCCAGTTCCTGTTCTGACACACAACACTACAAGTGAAGACATGGGGCCATAGGGAACAACCTTATCCAGGCAGCAACAACCAAAAATGGAGATCCTAACATGGCTTCAATCTCATGTACACTTTGGAGCAATGTTGTCTGTTCCCTGATCTATGTCACTGATAGACTTGACCATTCCAAAATTCCACTGGTGAGCCTGTCACCTCCCAAGCTCTTTAAACTTGCAATCAACCAATAGCTTCCTGCCCAGACTTTCTTGCACCAAGTTCAATGCATCCATCATCACCCCTTGCTTACTGATCAGCACTGACTCTCAACCAGTAGCTCCTCAATTGTAAAATTCTTATCTTTGTCTTCAAACATATCTGATATTTGCAACCTCCACCAATTCTATAGCTCGCTGAAATCTATACATTACACCAATTCTGGCCTCCAGCACGTCATTATCTTTTAATCACTTAGTGACCGACTCTTCAATTGCTTGGCCCTTAAGCTCTGGAATTTCCTTCAAAGCTCAGATTAAAAGCCACCCCACGCTAATTTCTCTGAGAATCATAGAATCAAAAAGAATTGAAGAGGTTCTTCAGTCCATCCAGTCTATACTGCCAAAAATACACTACTCTCAAAATTAATCCAATTTCCCAAACTACGCCCAAAACCTCAAACAACATGACACTTCAAGTGCTCATCCAAGTACTGTTAACAGGTGTGAGGTTTCCCACCTCAACTACCCTCCCAGGAAGTGCATTCCAGATTCCCACCACCCTCTGGGTGACAAAGCTTCTCAAATCGCCTCTAAACTTCCTTCCTTTGACTTTAAAATTATGTCCCCTTGTAACTAGCCTTTCAATGACCCTGTTTGCTGTTTAACAAGTCCATTGCCTCATTATCTTTTCTATCTCTATCAGGTCACCTCTCAACCTTCTCTGTTCCAAAGAAAATGACCTGAGCTTATCCAGGCTCTCTTCATCACTGAAATGCTCCATCCCAGGCAATGTCCTCTGCACCCCCTCCAGTGCAATCACATTCTTCCTCTGGTGTGGTATCAGAACCATACACAGAATTCCAGCTGTGGCCTGACCAAAGACCTGTACAGCTCTATTATAACCTCCCTGCTCTAATAGTCTATGCCTTGACTGCTAAATTGTCCCAAATGCCTTCTTATTTACCCTACTAATATGCCCTGCCCCCTTCAGGCTTCTGAGGACAAGTTCCCCAAAATCCCATTGCTCCCATGAACCTCCTAGTAAACTTCCATTCACATCATGAGAACACAAAGACAGGTTAACATGTGTCTTGACACCTTGGACGACAAAACTCGATGGGCATCAATGCTACAGCAACTGGCTCTCAGCCTTCAAGAATGGAGCCAGTTCCTGCTCTAACACACAACACTACACGTAGAGCCACAGGGAACAACCTTATCCAGATGGCAACAATCAAAAACGGAGATCCTAACATGGCTTCATTCTCATATACAATTTGGAGCAATGTCGTCTGTTCCCTGATCTATATCACTGATAGACTTGACCTTTCAAATGCCAAATGGTTATGATAGCAATACTAAGAATTTGGGATTACGTTAAGTGTGCCCTTTTAAAACTTGATTCTCAATGTGTGGGCATCAGTGGTGGGAACTACATGTATTGATAATCTCAACCTGCCCTTGAGAAGGTGGTGGTGAGCTGCCTTCTCAAACCACAGCAGGTCTTGGGGTGCAGGTACCTCCAAAATTCTCTTAAGGAGAGGGCTCCATGATTTTGACTGAGCAACACTGAAGGAATGGCGATATATTTCTAAATCAGGACGGTGAGTGAAATAGAAAGAAACTGGCAACTGGTGGTGGTCAATGCGTCTGCTGCCCTTGTCCTTCTGAGATCGTATTATGACACACTATTGCTGACTTTGCTTGTGTTTCTAGACACTCCGTGTACCTGAGGAGACTGAAAATAAACCCATCAAACTTACTTTTGGAAAGTTCTTCTAGTTTTTTCGGTCGCTTAGTTGGTGTACGACCTGACTGAACTAGGAGAGAAACAAAACATATGTAAATCAGCAAATATGTTCATTCATTTTCTGACATTAAACCACAACTATACATCCCTGGACAGATGTGGACGAGCCATGTTGGAATGGGGTGGACAAAGTTAAAATCACACAACACCAGGTTATAATCCAACAGGTTTATTTGGAAACACTACATTTCAGGTAGACAACTACCTGATGAAGGAGCAGTGATCCAAAAGTTGGTGCTTCCAAATAAACCTGTTGGACTGTAACTTGGTGTTGTGTGATTAGCAACTTTAACCCTGGACTCAACAGCATTATGTGAGCTGGTTCATGAAGCGAATAAACATGTGTGCAGCTGATTGTAAATATTTTAACCAACTGTTCGAAGATGCTATGACACATCTCTGAAGCATGGAGAATGTGAACCCAGACCTTCTAGCCCAGAGACAGGGACAACACCACTCCATCTCAACAGCCCTAAAAGGATATAGCAGACAATGCATGGCTCAAACCCATGACTGAGGCGAAGAGTCTGACAATCTACTTACTGAGTCACCTGGGAGTCTCACAGTATTCATCTGCAATAAACGATGAGGGGCATGAAAATGTTCACACACAGTCCAAAAGGGGGCAGCAGATTCCCTTCCTTGAAGAATTTGTGATTTGGAGATGTCGGTGTTGGACTGGGGTGTACAAAGTTAAAAATCACACAACACCAGGCTATAGTCCATCAGGTTTATTTGGAAGCACTAGCTTTCAGAGCGCTGCTCCTTCATCAGGTGGTTGTCAATCACCTGATGAAGGAGCAGCGTTCTGAAAGCTAGTGCTTCCAATTAAATCTGTTGGACTATAACCTGGTGTTGTGTGATTTTTAACTTTGAAGAATTTGATTGAACCAGACAGGTTTTCTTTAACAATTCAGCAATTTTTGGAGTCAATACTTTTCTTTTATTCTGGTGCTAGACGAGAAAAGGACAGGTTTATTTAGTTCACTTTCACAATTGGTCATTGATAGAATTTGAGCTTGTGGTCCTTAGGTTCCTACCAAAATATCTATCCATGCTCTTTAATCTGAGCATTAACTAGTGTAACAGGTGTCATAAATAGAACACAGCATGCACACATTATAAACGATTGCGTATATGCATGTACCAATATATTTTTAATACCCTTAATCCATATATAGGCTTTAAGATGCAGTTTGCACCTACTTGTAAGTTGTCCATAAACTGGTACACTTTCTGATGAACGGTCAAATGCAACTAACGTCACCACATATTCCACGTCAGGAATTAAGTCTGTTAACGTTGTTTTGCTTGCACCCTGGGGTAATATCATTTCCTTTGCAGATCCAACTGGAAAAGAGCAAATGATCCAATTAAAAGGTACGTAAAACATACATCAAAAATCACAACAGTAATGCAACAGATATGTGAGTGATAGAAAAGTCATTCTGAGGAATAAATGGAATATTTTTTGTGTGTTTTATAAATCTATAATAAGCTCTGATAGGTAAGTTTAACCTGACCTACCTGGAAGGAAACTAATGGATTCAAAGTCACTGTAAAATAACAATTATCACTTCCTGGCAGAATCAGTTAGGATAATATAGTGTAGAAAAGATTCTGAGTTGCACCATAGCAACCACTACACAATTAATTTAACAACCAATAAATATAGAGAGACTTTATAGGCTTGAAAATGGAAAAATGCAAAGAGATTTCAGTTCACAAATGCTAGTTCCCATCTAAGGCTATTTCCACATGTCTGGCTGAGCCGTTCACAAAGCCAGCAATAAACTGGATTGAAAACCTGACGCTGAGAGTCAATTCAAGAGGGCAGATTTGTTGACCCCAGAGTTCCTATTCTTAAAGTGCCCCATGATTTCCAACCCAGTTGATTCCTGTTGTGGTGCACTCATGTTTTACTCATGTTTCATTCCTCAATGCATTTTCCCTTTCCTTTCTCCATCCTCTCCTGAAAGTGGTAGAATGGATTTTGCAAATGCAGGCTCCCTTTGCGAAAGAGGTTGGGAAATTAACAGGCATGTTCCTCATTCCTGTCAGTCTCACAACAGAGAATGCTCGCGAACAAAATCCCACTTTTTCCAGGGTGCATTCCACAGACAAATATTGGTCAGATAGCACCACAACAGGAATCAACTGGGTTGGAAATCATGGGGCACTTTAAGAATAGGAACTCTGGGGTCAACAAATCTGCCCTCTTGAATTGACTCTCAGCGTCAGGTTTTCAATCCAGTTTATTGCTGGCTTTGTGAACGGCTCAGCCAGACATGCGGAAATAGCCTTAGATGGGAACTAGCATTTGTGAATGAGACCATAAGATATAGAAACAGGAGTAGGCAACTCGACTCCTTGAACCTGCTCTGTCATTTAATAGGATCATGGCTGATCTGATAGTCCCTACACCCACTTTCCTGCCCTTTCCCTATAACCTTTGATTCCCCAGCTGATCAAGAATCTATCTATCTCAGCCTTAAATATCCACAAAGAGGAATGTCAGCCAGCTATTCGACTGTGGAGTTATAGGGGAGGCAGAGGTGTGTGGTACTGTCACTAGACTGGTAACCCAGAACCTCAGGCCAATGTTTTAAACATTTGTATAGTGTAGATAGTATAATTTTAATCCTGTGGAAATCGAGGGAAGAAAACCGGTGATGGCTTGCATGTATGGAATGAGCTGCCAGTGGAAGTGGTGGAGGCTGGTACAATTACAACATTTAAAAGGCACCTAGATGGGTATATGAATAGGAAGGGTTTAGAGGGATATGGGCCAAATGCTGGCAAATGGGACTAGATTAATTTAGGATATCTGACCGACATAGATGAATTGGACTGAAGGGTCTGTTTCTATGCTGTATTTCTCGTGACTCTATGACATAACTCCTATCAATTGTTGTAAAATCTCATCTGGTTCACTACAATCCTTTAGGGCACTAAAGTCACCTGTTGCTCACAAGGATACTACACCCAGCATATGCCTATCTCAAATTACTCCTTCAGAGCTACCCAGACTCTGCCCTCAATCACCAGTGACATGCGCACACCTTTCAACATGATCTTCTGGATCGCTATCAGGGACTAGCACCTTGACAGATCTTTTTGCAATAACATGGAGATGAAGGTGTCACCTCAACCTTTTACCCACTTCTCATCGCTTCTCAACAATGTCCCCACTTCCCGGCTCCCAACAGCAAACCCCACTCCCTCCACAAACCCACCCTGCAGGAGGTGAGTTACTCTTTGGAAAATGTCTCTGACCTGCACATAAAGCCTCAATATTTATATGGTTGGTCCAGTCCAACGTCCTGTCTATGGTAAACCCTCCAGAACATTGATAGGGTGGAATTAGTAATGGCAATCCCATTGAATTTCAAGGGGTGATGGTTAGATTCTCTCCCGTTGAAGAAGTTCATGTTAGACATTTGTGTGGAGCAAATGTTACTTAATCAGCTTGTTGGTGAAGTTGATGCCAAAAGCAGTCACTTTTATTTCACCTTTGGAGTTCAGCTCTTTTGACCATTTTCAGACTAAGGCTGTAACAAATATTGTGGTTCCTCAGGGGTCAAGATGGAGGAATTGCAGCACCTCCAAGAATGACCGTAGTATTCAGACAACTTTCCACATATTGAGTGACGACTGGCACTCTCTTTAAGTCGTCAAAGTGCATCAGCAACAATGTGCATTTATATAGTAACTTCTAAGAAGCAAAAAGTCTGAAGGCAAAGGGAATTTTGTACCAAGCTTCGCCAGGATATAAAGAGGCTGTCTTGATTTACTTACTCTAATCAATAGTCGAATACTTCCTTCTACAACCTATCAACCCCCCCCATCGCCTTCTTGACAAGCTGATCAATTAACTGATCAACAGATTTGCTCTGAGTGACGCTGAGAAGGGAAACAAATTGCAAATTATCTGAAGGACTGCAATCATTTGTTAGTTTGAATGGCAGTGTGGTAAAGCGTGACTATATGCAATAGTGTAACAACAGGTGATGACAATTAACTTCCATGGACTTAAAAATGTAGAGATGTGTGATGCACTGCCATGTACTAGCACCACTTCAGAGCACTGGCCAAAATCAAAATTAACATCAATGGCGTCACTGCAAGACTTGCCAAGCAAACAGCAAAAACGATCTTTGTGATTATGTGTGTTATGACATACTGCTGCTTTGAAAAATATATCTCTAAATCGGGTTCTTGCAACCGGATAACCACCAATAATATGAGACAACACTGATTGTCTGGAGACCAGTAGCGATGATATGATTAAATCCAGGACTGGTTGGCAATCTCATTGCAGGGACAAAAGTAACAAAACAGATGGCTTTAGAAAAGTAAGCTTTTTAAAGAATATCAGATGATTATTTTCCAAAACCCAATGATAATGAGGATGGCCGTCTTCTAGAGTATTCTGAGTAGTGAAAGCTAAAAAGGAAAATTCTAGACGATGTAAGCACAGGAAGGATCTTCCCAATGGTGGGGGAGTCTAGAACCAGAGATCAAAGTCTCAGGAACTAAAGAGATCAAAAGATATTGGGGAAAAGCAGGAACAGGTTATTAAGTTGAATGGTCAGCCATGATCATCATGAATGGTGAAGTAGGATCAAAGGGCCAAATAGCCTCCTCCTGCTCCTAATTTCAATGCTCATCTGTAAAACAAATATATCCTTTCAGCCAGGTACATGCTGCTTTATTTAAAGGCACTGAGGATTACAAGGGAGATTTATAAAGACACTGCCCATCATCATGAGAGTTACTAATGCTGTAACAATGTATTCCTCACTCTATTACCCCAATGCACCTTCTATGGCATGATCTACCTGTACTGCACATAAAACTTTCACTGCTCCTGGGTATCAAATCAAAAATCAAAGAACGTTGACTATTGCTGTTCCTCTGGACCTGGAGTTATTTAAAAGCAATACTTAATTTAATTCAGGCAGTTTAGACATAGATAATGGTGGAATGTGGACATTTTCACAATAGTAATTTGATGTGATAGCCAAAGTGGACACAAAAAGGGAAAACTTCACTTGATAAATTCCCTTTGGTTTTTGTTTGATTAAGGATTGCTCTTTGTAATTGAACATTCAAAGGTTTTGGCATAAATCTTCTAAGGTTCTTTATGAAACTATAAAGCATCAGGACTCCAATGCAGAACAGGGTCTTAGATTCTCTTTGGTTTAAAAACAGTGACTGTAAATATTTGTTGGGGTTTATGAGATTTTTCAGATTAGGTCCTGAGTTATGATCATTGGTTTGGGTTCAAAAGTTCTATGCAACTGGTCTGGTCACTAAAAAAACAATCTGATGTGCGGATAACCCCAAAACAGGTAAATAAGTAAAGGAGGCTGATGTATCTAGGGAAGGAGATTTTGATTACGGTGCAACTGAGATGTCAAGAAAGGAATAAGATATTTTTTGCAAAATGAAAAGAATAAATATTGATTAGAAAATATGCACAAAATAAAGATAAATCAACTATCCATTTAAAAGTTAGCAAAACACCTTAGAATGATAGTTCATACAATCAGGAGGCCATTCACACTGGATAGCAGCCTAAGGTGCCAAATTGAGTGCTCCAAGCATCTTGGGATTGTTTAACGGAGCCCACAATGAAGCTATGCCAACAGAAAAGTGCAGTACAAAGTCACAGAGATTAGGATAAAGTTTCATTAAGTTGGTGAAGTTACAATGGGTCTAGGGTTGAATCCTGCCACATGTAAAAACCAAACCAACCTGGTACAGGCATAATGGAGAAAATGCAAAAAGAGGATAGGGGAAGCCAACAACTTGCTTTTCAAAGGGGATATTGAAGCGAACATTCTGTCAAGGTCTGTAAAATGATTTACAGGTTGGACAAGATAAAACCAAATAATATTTCAAAGTAACCCACAAGATTTGCAACAAGCAAAATCCATAATCTAATTAGGAACTACTTGATTCCCATAAATGTAACTGTAACTCCAGTGAGTCAAAATTATTCAAAAGGACTAAGAGTGCAACTTGCATTGCAAACATCAAATCTAGATCAAGTTTAGCTCTTATGTTCAGTAACAATGGCTTTCCTAACCTTGTCCCCATTTTGTTTAAAGAACGTAAGAAGCAAGTAATCATTGGAAAGTTCAAAGTGCAATCTGACGATAAGATCAAAGTCTGATGTGGAGGGCTGAGAAGTGACAGTTCAATGGCTTCTCTCAACTTTTTGAATTTTCTTCTGTAGATGCCTATATTTCATGCTGAAGGCTGTTCAGTTTTTTTTCTCAAATGCAATGGAAAAAGCAACATCTGGAACAGATTATTACCTTCCCTCATCCCCACCTCCCCTCCCAAACCAACACGGCAGCTCAGCGCTGTAAGGAATATGCATTAGGAAGAATGATGATGGAATTCTGCCTACATTCCATTACTTTGCTCTCACTTCTCACAATGGAGACCACATGTAAAACCAAAATGAAAAGAAGCAGGTCCCTAAGTACATGACAGAGATCACATCAGTGGCAATGAGCAGGATATGAACTTGAAAGCATTTCCCTAAGGATGCTAATTTCAAAAGTTAGTCTAGACACCAGCAGCAGTAGTTCATGTGATGCCTATTACAGAATCAGAAATGGAATTATGCATTCGGTACTTTTTTCCCCTCTCAGTCTGGACTGCAAGTGGAAAATGTCGTCAGTGATGACTGACAGCTCACTCAATGCTCCCAATCTTGCAGATCAAAATGCAAAATCCTCCTGTTTCAAAGATGTTGGGGATTTATCAAGTTCTTCCCCAGTGGGTGCATTTTAACAGTACTTTCAACACCAGAAAATGAAGATTTCAGGGATATGATTGCATTATGAACATCACTTTTGGTGATGAAGTTATGAAGGGAACAAGTTTGGTCGATTTATGTGAATCAAGTGGCTCAGTCCCACAATGGACCTGAGAGAAATAGGTTTGCGATTTCATGTGCAAAATGCACATTCCATCTTTGCCCTTTATGAGCATGTTTTACATTCACTGACAACCTCATGAGGATGAGCAAAGTAAGCTTTACCTAGTGCTAATTTTGCTTGAGCCTGTTGATCAGATGGGGATGTGGATCAGAAGCAGAATTCACCGAAGGTGACAAATAATAGATTGTGAAGTGTCATTGCATCAAATAGGCTTTTGCCCCATGAAATGTGGAAGGTCAAAGCTGAATTGATTGAAGTTTTCAAGCTACTGCTTTTGTATGGAGGGTGTTTAGGAAAAGGATGACCATTCAAGTGAGAGTTTAGAAAATGCTTCTGCACACAAATGCTGCTAGAAGTATATAATTCTCTTACACAAAAACTAGATGTTAATTAGAATTTCAATGGGATTGGCAAAACTTTTTCTGGACAGAAAAACAAAAGGAATATACAGCTAATTTTGATGGATCAAGTTAAAATACAGTTAAGCCATTATCTCATTCAATGATAGAATAGGATAGAGGGCTGAGTGGCATCCTCCAGTTTCTAAGATTTTATACCTTTATTCCCCATGTAAAATCCCCAAAAAGATCAATTCATCTCCTTTCTGGATCTCCTTGAGAACCAACTCAACTCACTCTGAATCTGATCGATTGTCAGGATAAAACATGTATGAATCACATTTTTAAAAAGTACATCATACATACAAGGATCAATAGCAAGGCTCTGTTGTCAAATGAACAATCTCAGTAGATGTAACTATCTTAGAAAATTGAGACTTTAACTTTTCGCCTTTACTCACATCAAACAATGCTTTGTGCTAATCCCAGGTATACTACAATATTGTATTTAGTCATCAGACAGGAACATAAGAAAGGAGTAGGCCATTCAGCTCCTCGAGCCTGTCCCATCATTCAATGAGCTCATGGCTGATCTGTGGCCAAACTTCATAGACTGGTCTTTGGCCCATTTCCTTATCAAACCTTTGTCTAGTTCAGACTTAAAATTACTGATCTAGAATTCACTGCTGTTTGTGGAAGAGAGTTCCAAATCTCTACCACTCTTTATTCATGGAACCGCTTCCTAACATCTCTCCTGAACGTTCTGGCCCGAGATTCTCTGACTATGCAACCTATTTGTAGAATCCCCAACTCGTGAAAATAGTTTATCTGTTCCTGTCTTTTCCTGCTAATATCTTGAAAACTTTGATCTGATCACTCGTTAACCTTCTAAATTCTAGAGAAAATAGGCCTAGTTTGCATAACCTCTCCTCAACACTTAGCAACTGAGGTCCACGTATTAGTCTTGAAAACCTATGTTGTATTCTCTGTTACGACATGGGGTAAACCCTCCTGTGTTATTCCATGCAGCAATCTGTGAAAATCAGAGAGGCTAAGAACTATTTAAAGTAAAAATTAATAACTTTATTTCTTAAAGTGTTGCAGAGAATAATTACCAAACAACTATTTACAACTCCTTCCTCTAACTTATCACTTACCTTATCTTTTATAATAGTAGTCCAATAAAAAAACCCCAATTAAGATTTACCAAAAATTCAAGTTTTCAAAACAAGCCAGTGTCGGATCTTCTATTTGGATCTTCCTGTGTCTTCTTTTTTTCTTAGGGATTATACTTCACCAGTCATGAATCGATAATGGTACTTTTAAGAGAGCTATTTTTGGGCAGTCTCTACATGCTGGTGGCAGGGCAGTTCTCCTCCTTACTGTTTAATTATTCTTCAGTCTTATACCCCCTCAAAGCATCGGATTGTGTCATTGGTTTTTAAGATTGTCAATATACTAAATTCAAATTTGATTGGAGTTTTTTTTTGGAGTATAATTTAAACTAATTGGTCTAATTCAAATCTATTCAAGTCTCCAGGCAACCCATCTAATCTAGCTTTTAACCAAGTGTTACATTGTTACCTTAATAAGAAAACTTGGTGCTGTCAGGTAGTTCTGCTAGCTTCAAACTCTCTTAAAGGTACAGTCCACCCACATCTTCATAACATCTCTTCAAGGCCAATATGCCCTTTGTAAGGTGCTGTGCCTAGGTCTACTCACAATAGTCCAAGTGGAGTGTAACCACATCCCCATCAGTGATTCCTTCTGGATTATTCAAATGGATTTCACTTTATTCCTGATGTTCCAAGTTTCAAGATGGAACAGTTTGCCAAACTTCAATGTTAAGGCCAGAGATGTGCAAGTGTTCTGCTTTCAGGAGCTACATGAATGCCAACCATTTATAGTATCTCAGTCAACCCACGTCATAGTCCACATTCCCATCTGTTTTCACATAGCTATGTTAAGTTGCACATTCTGACAGATCTCATCACTCTCATTTAAAATATATCTACAAAGGAAGGAGCAACAAGCCAATCATAAAAAAAATGCAGCCCATTCCAAACCAACTTAATTGAAACAACGTAAACTGAGCAACTAATAAATTTAGTTAAAAATGGAAATAGTTTGCCTGGGTTTCGTGGGGCAAATTGCCAGAGGAATGATGCGCAGTCCATATTCAAGAGCTAGACTCATACACATTTTTTTTAAGCCAAGTCAGAGAGCTACCAGTAACCATGGACGCAGTTCCCAATAAGGGGTCATTACCATCAGAAGAAGGAAAAAATAGTTAAGAAAAAAAACAAAATATTTTGTCAAGCAGATTTTACTGCCTGAGCAAAAAAAAAATTTTTATCTTCAAATGCAACCTGATTTCTTATGTTGTTAGTGAACCACTGAAGGTGCTATTATATTAATACAAATATCTGCTAATTTAACATTTTAAAATTGCAGTTTGCAAACAAAGAAAACATATCTATTTCCATAAAAGTACATTTCTTTCAAGGAGTTCCACTGCCATAAATGTAGCCCCGGGGTACTCCATTCAAAGAATCAATGGAATGTACATGTAAAGTGGGCAGAACATGTTTGTAAATGGACTGATGAACCTCTACAGAGAAGCATGAGATGTTATGTTTTGGTAGAAAGACCATGGGGAGACAGTACAAATTGAAGGATAACCGAGGAACCTGGGTGCAATATGTGCTTATGTCACCACTTTCCAGCATCTGCAGTACTCACTTTCTCCAAGTTAGGAGAGCAGTTATTAAACATAATCCATATCCTGTGTTTTATTAATGGGATCAGAGTGAGGAGGTGCTTTTGAACTTATGCAACATACCACATCAGCCTCAACTACAGCATAGTATCCCTTTCTGAGCATCACATTTTCAGAAGGATGTGAAGGCAGCTGAGGGAGTGTAGAAAAGGTTTACGAGAATGGTTCCAGGAATGAGAATTTCTGTGTATAGATAGACTGGAAAAGTTGGGACTCTACTGTCCTTGGACAAGAGAAGGCTGACACGAAATCCAATTGAAATAGTCCATATTATGAGAACTCTGTGCAGATTGAATAGAGAGAATAATATGCCCACCCAAGAAAGGATTGCAAATGATAGGACACATATTCAAAGTTGATTGAAAAAAAAGTCAAAGTGATACGAGAACCATTTCTATCACACAGTAACTGATTCGGGTCTGGAATGTGCTGCCTGTTTGTGCTCAGGAGAGGTTCAATCAAGGTTGTCTACAGGAAATTTGAAGTTTATTTGCAAATGATGAACATGCAGAGGTGTGGGAGTAGGCAGGAAGAATGGAACCGGGTGAGATGCTCATTTGGAGAGTTGCGCAGACACGATGGGCCGAATGGCCCCCTCCTGAGCCAGAACTATTGTGTGACTGGGGCAAGTGGCACCGATTTATGGCATGGATCTCCCGAAAGCTGTAATTGAAATGCAACTCTATTTCAATGGACGTTCACCAATCAGTCAGTGCCGACTGCTGCAACATTTACTCACCAGTGGTGGGTGCTAGCGTAAGCCTGTACCCCTGTAATCTGCTGGGCGAACGTCTCCACATCATTTGAACACTATTTTCAGTTAAAATTTTAAACTTCAACTGTGAAGGAGGCTCCACTGCAGAGAGAAGAATGCCACAAACAGGAAGACGTTAGTCTCAGGTAGGATTCCCGCTACATGATAAAAGCAAAATAAATTGTTTTATGAAAAGATGGTTCAAACTGCAATGCTTAAAAGCAGAGTTGGCCGAATGGCAGCTATAAGCATTTCGAAACCTACATCTTTGCATAAATTTGCTTCCAACAATAAGCATTCGGAGTTTGATGTCTATTGTTGGTAGATAGAGAGGACCATATAACACGAATATCAAAAGCTGACGTAAACACAAATTAATATTAACATAAAATATAAACAGCACAAGGAGAGCACAAGACATTGGGTTTTGCACCATCAGGGAAGTTCACGAGTTGCAGCAGAAAACAGAAAAGGATAAAACAACAATTATTAACACACCCAAGTACAAATAGAGCAGCTACACAGATACAAACTAATCCAAAAGTAGGCGAACATCTGACACTCAATCTGGGGACAAGTTTTGATCATTACATGCTTGCTGCACTCAATACAAAGCTTGTCAAATTACTTGCCAGAATAGAACACTTGAGACTTCACAAGTTGCCCAAGAGTTAGGGATTTCAGAATGTCCAATTAGTGCAACGTCATCTCCAATAATCTTGAAAGATTAATTGCAAACGGTTGTTCATTTATGTTTTTATATATATAATTTAAAAAGGAATTCAGCAGCCAAATAAAGTAATTTCAAATTTTCCAGTGACTTCACGAAAGCAATTTTTGACAGCTGATTTGAAACACAAAGAGATTTTGTAACTTTTACTTTAATACTAATGGTGGTTGTCCTCATCCACTAGAATTAATAAATGTGCATAACATTGAACATCATTTTAATCGATTTGTCATTATATTTAATTAATTATTATAATCATTGTCGATCTGGTGTTAGATTAAACCTGAATGATGGAAAGTCATGGTTATGTTTAAGATCAGCATTAATGTGAATACAAAATACTGACTTTGACTTCTTTCAAAAACATAAAACTTTTTTTTAGTTAAGAAAGCAAAGTCCTCTGAGTTTAAACACCAGTTGAACATTAAAATTGCCTAAAGATGCACACACATAAACACCATTACTGTATGATCTTCTGATAATTTGCTAAAGCTTCTGTATTGAAAGAAATCACAAGAAGATGCTGTTAATTTGTACACCAGGCCACACACTGGCAATCTTCAAAGCACCTGTTGGTGTTTGAGAGAGATCTTGCTGAAATGCTCACATTTGAACAGACAAGCTTTTTTTCACAATCACATAATCCACAGCCAGAGACACTGCAAGACATTCACGGGGACCTTCACAAAGAAACGTGGGTGTTGCGAACAACAGTACTTCTGTTATATGATCAGAGTTTGCCTGTATTTCACCGTGTATCTATTTTAGTTTGTTTCTCCCCTGTACCCATCCATGCTACATACCAGCATTTTAACCTAACTTGCCTGATTGTTATTCATAGGCAAGGACCTCTGTATTCTACAAGGAAAACTTGTCAATGCATTGTCCTTTCTATGCATTAAAGAGAATAGTTTCAGTAGTCCATCTGCTAAGAATTGACCCAAAATGCCCTTAGGAAGGGAATTGAAGGGTTTTGACCCAGCTACAGTGAAGGAACAGTGATATATTCCAAGTAGGATGGTGAGTGGTTTGGAGGGGAACTTGGAAGTGATGGCGTTCCCATGTATCTGCTACTCATGTCCTTCTAGATGGAAGTGGTCATGGGTTTGGAAGATGCTGTCTGAGGATATTTGGTTAATTGCTGCAGTGCATAAATTACTGCTGCCTTTGAAATTGTGTGTTCTTACATCTTTCCTGGTGAGTACAAAATAAAAAACATGGCAGCTTTTCTTTTTTTTTGACAAATACTCAAGTTCTGTACTTCCACATGATGATATAATCATCAAGGTATTCTATGGGCAGATACAGAGAAGCTATTTTCTCTGCTGGAGAAATGGAAAGAGCAAGGCATGATATAAGAGCGATGCTAATCAGATATGACTTCTTCAGACAAACAATATTGAAAATCTGGAACCTCCTCCACCAAAATCTGTTGATATAGGGAAGGATGGAATGATGCAATTTAAAATGTAAAACTTGAAGTTCAATTTTGGCACAGGTATTCGGAAGGAAGGATGAAGTCAGGTATGTGGGGTTAAGATATAGCTCCATCTAGTAATAGGATTGCATAGATCGACTGAATGGCCTACTGTTTCTATCTTTCACTACTTTAAAATGTTGCTCTCCTGGGATTTTGATGGAGAGCAAATTGTGGCTTTGCAAGTAAAAGCCAGGTTGTACCTCAATCCAGTCAGTGTCCAGGTGGTCATAGAGATTCATAATAAATCACCGGCCCCCCCATAGATTCAGACGATGTTCCCCTGCTGACCCCCTCCCCATTCCAGACACTCGCAAAATACAGGGATCCCTATACACACAGAAGCACTGTAACAAAAGTTATAAATAGAAATAAAATAAAACATTCGGAGACAAATGGATTTTAAAATTCTGATTAGCGACTGATATTGTAACATTAATTAGTGTCTCACACTCATGCAGATTGAAACTGATGGCAGGAACAGGAGTTTCCACCCTCACACAGTGAAAGCTTGAACACAAAAGACTGTTTCACATATTTTATAATGATATTCTCGATGTTGAAGTATACAAGAACTGGAGAGTGTTCCTGAATCGGGATAAGATGTGTTTATTAATCAGTCAAAGGAGGAGACAGGGGTGCATTACAGTCTAAACTCTGGAGTCGCTTTTTAAAAAATATTTGATTCCTAAACTTTGGCTGCAAGTAAAGAAATCAAATATAATTAATAATTCTTATATTTAAAAATGCCATGCTGTCAGAAAGTAGGAGGCAAATTAAACATGCTGTATTTTCCAACAAGACATTATTAATACAAATGTATAAAATACAGTTAACATGTGAAGAAAGATAGTGGCTTAAGAATTCCAAAGCAGTTAGTGTACAGGAGGACAGAATATCATTGTAAAATATCCTTCTTGTTTCCAAGATCTACAGCTCAGGACAAATTTAATGCAAAGGTACAGAAAACTGAGCTGAGTTTTTTAAATGAACACTTTTTGTGGTTGTTATTAAAATATTGTTAGGTGGAAATAAAAGCAGTATTACCAACCTGGGTGTGTGTGTTTTTGTTTTAAATTGGGGCAAGTGATTCGCAGAGGGATGGCAGTCAGTGGGTCCAGGTATTCAGCACCTCCTGTCTGTCAGCCCCAGGACAGAGCTGAGGGCTAAAGGATTCCGCTTCTCGGTGGAAAATCCGACGGTTAAAATCGCACGAAGCACACACGCACATATTCGCAATCTGCGCTGTCTTCCCCTCTCTAGCGGGGTGGGAGGGAGTCTAGCACATCTAGTTTTTTTTTGTTTACAGGGAAATTATTCCTCTGTGTGTTTGTGCAGAAAAAGCAACGTTCTTTTCACATTCACTCAAATGCAAGCACATCTCATCCACCACTCCAATCATTCGGGGATTTATACCCCCCCACCCCGACTTTTCAATGAGTTCAGAGATTCCTGATTCGAACCATCCTTCCTCCTTAACGCATTCGCAGGATTTTGCCCATGAACTCAGACGCCAATCTACTGTTTCTAAACAGCGTTGGCGCCTCCCTTGAAAGTGATTGCTGAAATAATCAGTCTCTACAGCATCAGTAAAGCAATGGGATGTGTTTTCGTGTTATAAAAGCAATTGCATAAAATGTCTCTTTTTTTCCTTAAAAAAATAAGATATTCAAGGTATGACTTTTGTAGATTTTAACTTTCTCTGACTATTAGAAGGGGGGTGTCTTTTAGCACAAACCTCCCCCACAAAGAAAACATTTTTGGCAGATCCTCTCCATGTGCGCGTCCCCGCGAAAGCGCGTGACACAAGCAGAGCGCGAGTACGAGGGATTGCGCGCCCCCTCCCCTCACTGGTTCAAATGCTGCTGCCTTGTCTTGACGTATAAGGTGAAGAAGTGGTTCCTGTGTGCAGACAATGGTCTGTTCCTTTGTCCGTCACTGGTGGTGTCCCCAGGAATAATCTTCATCCGAATGTTCAAGGTGGGAGTTGCCAAAGCAGCCTTTACAGTCTTGCAGCTGGTTGTGTTGGACATTGCCTCATGCTGTTTCCTAGAATTTGCATCAGAGAAGGTTCTGCAGCTTCAGCCTCAGTTCCTCCTTTGAAAATCCAAATCAAAGAATGGTACAGTGGACAACAAATCTGTACTGCCAAAGCTATATTCACACTAGTCCCACTTTTCTGCAGTGGGCCTATAGCCTTGAATGTTATGACACTTCAAGTGTACTTACAAAAGATTGTGAGGTTTCCTGCCCTCCCAGGCATTACATTCCAAATCCTCACCGCCCTCAGGGTGACAATTTTCTTTCCCCAAATCCCCTTGAAACCCTAGGCCTTTCACCAACACCGAATGTTGCACTTTGTCAAGCTGTTCATGCCATTCACACACACAATGACACACCCCTGGTAAATCTGAATTGATATGTTTTAATTAAAGTGATTCCCTGCTGAGAGAAAAAGAGCATGATTCTATAAGATTAGACGGATTTGCAAGCCCGCAATTGCTCCTGCTGATTAAAGGGAAAATAAATCATTTCTAAACAATTCCCAAATGTTGGCAAACCACAATTAAACATTTCAAAATCTTCCACATCCTGCCACTATCTCAGTGACCGAAGGATTTTGTAGTCATGACTTCAGCCCTGAAGCAACCACTGGTTGGCATGTTTATTTATGTGCTCAATCAGGGAGGGTACACTTTTGGTAAATAAGAAAAAAACTGTTTCCACTGGCGGGGGAGGGTCCACAGATTTCACTTGGTTAGCAAAAGATGTTCTTATCATCTGGGATGAACTTCAATAGATAAAAACAAAGGGAATTAATGGGAAGAAATGTAGGACTGTATGGGTGAATGAGTCTAACTGGTTAACTAGACTTCCTGCGCAGTATCATCCTATAAAATTTATGGCCAGTGTTGGGAGCAATTTAATAAATTTACTATAAAACATCAGTGTTCTGTTTAATTATAACATGAAACATTTAGTGCTTTTTCGTCAGTGGCAGCACAACAGTACAGCAATGTCATTGAAACTTTTCCTTTGATTTCTGTATCAGTGGTTTGTCATAAACATTTTGGATAAAATATCTTACTTCAATATGGGACCCACAAAAGGAAAACTCAGTCTTTTTTGCATTAATTAGAACAAGCCACATTTATATCATTTCAATGAGGATTTTCCAAAAACGTAAGTTTAAGTCAAACAACACGACTGTTTTGATTCTCCATTTAACCAGTGGCTTTGGAGGAGGTGGGTCTTGCCTTTTTAGGTCATTAATTGCAGTCAGGGAGGGTGAGTGCACTTTGTTGCCAAGTGGAGCATCTCCAATTTGCTGTAAATCCGGTGGTCCTGTCTAAGTACATTGACAAACAATCTGCACTTCTTATCTGACAAAACTGAAAGGACTAATGTGAATTTTTCAGTGTTTGGGTTTAGACACTATTAAGTGTGGTTGCATAAAGATATTGCCAATTAGAACAGAAGTCTAAAAAGACTGATAGGTTCCTTTCTGCACATAGAATCCCTACTGTGTAGAAGCAGGCCATTTGGCCCATTGAGTCCACCCTAATTCTCTGAAGATCCAGACCCCACCCATCCCTGTAACTCTGCATTTCCCATGCCTAACCCATCAAGCCTGCATATCCCTGAACACTACGGGCAATTTAGCATGGCCAATCCACCTAACCTGCACATCTTTGGATTGTGGGAGAAAACAAGAGCACCTAGAGGAAATGCACACAGACACAGGTAGAACATGCAAACTCCACACAGTCACCCAAGGCTGGAATCAAACCTACTTCCCTGGTGTTGTGAGGTAGCAGTGCTAACCACTGAGGCACTGTGCCCCTAATCATTGCCTAATCTGATGCATAACACACCAAGTTATCAATTCCGTAAAGACCTATCCAAATTCATGTCATTTTCTCCTAAATATAAAGTTTAATCTAAAGGACTCATATTTCAATAATATTTAATACAATGCAGTAATGCATTTCATGCTGCTTTAATATAAAGTGTGACCAAAACAAACAGACAGGAAAAAGGTAATCTGAAGGATCGAGAATGTGAAATTTTTAGTGGAATGTGTGGTGATAAAATTATTTTACTGTGTACTGGTGACATTGTAAATACTGTGGAAAGATCCATTCTTGTCTGTATTTCGAATAACTTTGCAAGGATTTGTAAATCTAAAGAAAATCAATTCATTGCATTAGTGATTTTGCTTTTACAGTAGGTGCTATGGATAGACTTTTCTCATGATATCCATATGCTGAGAAAAGAAAAATAAATTAAAGCATAATTATTAAATCATTATCTGAATAAAATCATTAGCATTTCATAGTTGAATATATACTTTGAATAGAAAAGCTGAATCCATGTAGTGACTGAATTCCACTCGAATAATTCTCAGTTCTGATGTGATAGGCAAATAAAACCAAACACTTATTAAAGCAATAATATAAATGTATTCCTGTGGGCTTTTAGATAACCTGTTAAGAATAAATAAATTATTAATAGAAAACTGCAGCCAAAATCAGATAAGCATGACAATAAATATAGATTGATCTCTTAATAACAAGGGTTTCATGGAGAACCTATTGAGAGAAAGGGTAAGTTTTATTTACAGTCAATCTCCAGGAGGATTATATTTCCCGGGAAATGAATCCAAAACAATCACTAGGAAAATAGAAGGAGCTGATCATCATTCTGGAGTAGCTCATGTGCACTGCTCCTGGACCACTTCTGTGCAGGAGTTGCTGAACAGGAATGAGAGATTACCTTGAGCTTCCACCGAGGGGGCAGATAGAGCTGCGAGGAGAGCAGCAACTGCTAGGCATAGCCTACTCTTCATTTTCACTCGTTGGATTCACAAGTGCATGAATGAATCTGAAAAGAGAATAGAAACACTCAACAGTGGTGTTGTGAAGAGAACGAAACAGATTTAAGAATGGGCTCAGTTCACTGGAAGCTGTGACTCACTGAACGGTAATACACAAACAGGTACACAGGCAAACATACATATGTAGCCACACGCACAAACGCAAAGGCAGACACACATTCACAAATATGTGCAGTCAAACACAGGCAGACACACACACACATTGGAGAAACATGCAAAGGCATACATGCCCGTATAAACACACAAACAGAAAGACACACTGTCTCAAATGCTCACATGTACAAAAACACATGCAACTACAATCAACATGCCCACAGATACACAAATTCAGAACTATTCATACACATATGCGTGAAAACTTACAGATAAACCGAAACTCTCAGGAACACACATGAAATGCTTACACACACAAATACTCACTCATGCATGTACACAATTAAACAGCCTAATAAGGTTCATATCCTCTGTTCACATTTGCCTTGGACTCCAGAATGTAACAATCATTACTTGACATCAGAAGAACAATTTCAACTTGAGGCAAAAGAAGTTGGATAGAAGAAGAAAAAGTTCATATCACTTAAGACCTCAAGTAAAACTAGTGCCTCACTTTTCCATGTGGAATTAAATGCAAAAGATTTGTTTAGGTCTGGAACTTATTTTCTTTATTCATTTATGGGATGAGAGCATCACTTACTAGGCAGCATTTATTGCCTAGAGGGCAGTTAAGAGTCAACGTGGGTCTCGAGTCACATGTCCGCCAGATCAGGCAAGGACAGGAGTTGCTTTCTCTAAGGGATATTAGTGACGCAAATGGGATTTTCGAGCAATTGATTCATGGTCATCATTAGACTCTTCACTCCAGGTTTCCCTTTTTATTAAATTCAAATCCTACTATCTGCTGTGGTAGGATTTGAGCCCAGGTCCCTCAAAACATTATCTGGGTCTCTGGCTCAATAGGCCATCACCTCCCCTTTAACCAATTTACTGTTGCAGCTAAGTGAAAGCTTTAGGCATTAAATTACTGTGGTCAAAAGGGCTGCACTAATTGTTAATTGGTGCATCCCAGATTACATTATGTATGAGCTGAAAATGTGTTGCTGGAAAAGCGCAGCAGGTCAGGCAGCATCCAAGGAACAGGAGAATCGACGTTTCGGGCATAAGCCCTTCTTCAGGATCTGATCTCCAGCATCTGCAGCCCTCACTTTCTCTCTACATTATGTATGAGTCAGGTTCTGCTTGTGTGCAAACAATTCATAGTCTGCACTGTCTCACCTGGGGACTGATAGCTCGTAGTGTTCTGAATTGTTCTTGGAAAGGAAGGTCCTGAGTGCAGAACCATTATCTCAGGAAAGTAAAACAGTAATAGCAACCACCACGTCTCTGACATTTCATAATATGTAATTTACCATGTGTACTGTTGTATGTGAGTGGCTGCACAGGCACATCCAAGTTAAGGAGTTGCATATACATGGATGTCAATGCATAAAAGAAGATCTTGCATTTGTGTAAAACAAACGCAGTAAATGAGAAACTCAGCATGTCTGGCAGCATCTGTGGAGAGAGAAACAGAATTAACGTTTTAAGTCCAATATGATGTCTTCAGACCAGACTTGAAAACAGTAACTTCTTTTTTCACACCACAGATACTTCCAGACCTCCTCAGTTTCTCCAGCATTCTCTGTGTTTGTTTCAGATTTACAGCATCTGCATTATTTTGCTTTTATTCATGAATTTATATAGCCATTTTCAGACCACAACCCCCCTTACAACCAATGAGATATTTCTGATGTGCAGTCAATGTTGCAATTTAGCAAACAGGGGGTGGCAGGGTGGCTCAGTGGTTAGCATTGTTGCCTCACAGCGCCAGGGACCCAGGTTTGATTCCACCCTTTATGGAGTTTGCACATTCTCCCTGTGTCTGTATGGGTTTCTGCTCCAGTTTCTTCCCATGGTCCAAAGGTGTGCAAGTTAGGTGGATTTGCCATGCTAAATTGCCCATAGTGTCCAGGGACGTGTAGGTCAGCCATGGGAAATTTACACACAGCAAGCTCCCACATATAGTAACATAACAATGGCTAAACAATCTGTTTTCAATAATGTTGTTTTGGGAATCAATATTAGTAAGAATTCCTCTATACTTTTTCAAATAAAGCAATGGGATCTTTTACATCCAACTGAGAGGACAACCAGGGCTTCGTTTTAATCTCTCAACTGAAAGATGGCACCTCTGACAGTGCAGCACTACCGGAGTCATGCTGAATTATGAACTCAATGTTGGGGCTGGGAACTTACGGAACAGCAGTGAGTCCATCCCTCCATCAGAACTTGGAGAGAAACCTTGCTTCAGCTAACCATGGAGACACAGGCTATAAGTTATGTTCCCCAGGCCTGCACTAGAGGATGTGATCCCCCAAAGGCTGCTGGACAATTGCAACACTTCAGTTCTTTTCAGTCTCACTTAGAGCAGTGGCCATTGCAGGAATTGCAACAGACCAGAGAGTGGTGAATCGATGGAATTCACTGCCACAGAAGGCTGTAGAGGCCAGGTCATTGAGTGTATTTAAGACAGAGATAGATAGGTTCTTGAGTATCAAGTGGATCAAGGAGAGAAAATGGGAGAATGGGATTGAGAAACCTATCAGCCATGATTGAATGGCGGAGCAGACTCAACAGGTTGAATGGCCCAATTTCTGCCCCTACGTCTTATGGTCATAAGATGTAGAAGCCAAGTATGTGGAGTTCACAGAAGCCAATCAGGCTGGCAATGAACTGGAAATGGGAGAATGGTGAGTTTGGGGGAGAGGAGTGGCCAGATTGGTTCTGCGACCAGGGTTGTCTTTCAATGGGCAGAGACGTTGGCAAGGGCCACACAAACAGGAGCCCATGAGGAGGCTTACCCGTCAGTCTTCACATGTGGAACAGTGCCCGTCAGTGCTGGTGCTGGCTGTGTACAGGCTTCGATTGGACCCTGATATACGTGAGGCCATCTGCCACTTACAACATTGCTGTTAAATGCCAGCAGCAAGACAACCATCATCAACCATTCCTGATGACTTTACACACAGCTCCTTCCAGAAAGCACACTCTTTAGGACTGTGTAAAACTAAGACACTGGGGTGGATCAAGAACCTTCTGCCTTCAGGCTCAGAGATGATAGCACTGCCCATTGAGCCGAGTAGCACTGATGCCTGAACGTAACCACTGTATTCATGGTATCCCATCAGAATAAATAGTTCTCCCAGTGGTTAGGCTATCTTCCAACTCAAAGGGAGAGTAAATGTCCCCTGGATCTTGAGGTATGCATGGTGGTGATACATCACCAGAGTAGCTATACCTAACTAATAATGTAATGAGTAAAAAAAATGCTATCCAGTCAAGAAAATAATGTATTTGTTTACCATGGTGATAAGCAGGGCCTGATAGTGAAAATCCTAAAGATAGCGACTGTAATGTTACTGTTGGCAACTTTATGTATAGATTTATTTAAAACCACTCTTATCCATGATGTAACCTCTGCATATTATCATTATTATGTTCAAATCCCTCCATTACCTTAACCCTCCCAATCTCTATGACTTTCTCTGGCCCTACAACTGCAAGTGAACAATGATTTTTTTTTAAATTCTGGTCTCCTGCATGTTCATGATTTTTGTTAATCCACCCTTGGCTGCGTGCCTTCAGCTGTCTGGGCATGAAGCTCTGCAATTTCCTCCCTAATTATTATCTCCACCTTTCTGCTTTCTTTAAAGCTGATCTCTTTGAACTAGCTCTAGGCTGTCTCTATCTCCCTCTTTTGTTCACTGTCAATTTTGTGTCTGACTGCACTTTTGTGATGTCCCTTTGAAAGTTTTGCTACTTGAGAAACATTTAGGGACTTTTGGCCTGAATAGCCGACCTTCGCTTTTATGTCTTCTGGGCTTATAATGAAGGGAACTAAAGGGTATGGTGTTAAGATAGGAATTTGGAGCTGAGGATTATCAGTGTACCCATGATCTTCTTGAATGAAGGAGCAGACTTGATGGGCTGAATGGCCTATTTCTGCACCTACATCTTATGGTCTATCTAAATGTGATTTGTTGCTGTTGTTCTAACTGATCAGTGCCCCAGTCATTGCCTCTTCACAGATGAAATATCTGTTATAAACAGTTTACTTGATAGAATAGGACTTGAATTTTGCTGAAAATAAAGACATGTTGCCAAAGCTTCTCATCTTGAATTCATCAAGTCAAATACAAGAATGCCAAATTTCAAACAATCAGGCAACAAACAAAGGACATAGTCTCAGGATAAGCATTTAAGACTGTGGTGAGGAAGAATTTCCTCACTGAAATGGCAGTGAATTTTTGGAATTCCATATCTTAGAGGACATCACATCATTGAGTATCTTCAAGACTGTGATCAATGTATTTCTATGTATTAAATATAGCAAGTGCTAGGTGGGTAACTCAGGAAAGTGGAGTTGAGTTAAAAGATCAGCCATAAACTGATTGATTGGCAGAGCAGGTTTGAGAGGCCAAATGCCCTATTCTTGCTCCTATTTCCTGTGATCACAGTAATATATAATATGAGAACAAGGTGCTGATTGGTTGACAAGTCAACTGTGATCATGCTCATACAACTTAAAACAAATTATACACTGCTTGATGAGATTCTGTGATTAGGCAGGACTTGCTGAACAATCCTAAGTACGCTGATAGATAGTAACACTAACTTCCAATTGAAGATAATCATTTGAGCTCATAGTGTGTCTAAATTACGCTTGCTAGAGGTAACATATTAAGTGATACAAAGGGACCAATTCTCTGCAAACAAACAGAATCTAGCAAAAGCAAAAAAAGCAAAACTCAACAGGTCTGGCAGCATTAATGTTTTGGATCCAATGCGCTTCTGTCAGTTCTGTAGAAGAGTCACTGGACCCAAAATATTAACATTGCTTTCATCCACAGATGCTGCCAAACCTGCAGAATTTCTCCAGCAATTTCTATTATTGTTTCAGACTTCCAGATCCACAGTTCTTTGCTTCAATTCAGGCAGAGTGCCTGAAGGGTGGAGAGATGGCCTTTGGGCACTCTTCCTGTATTCCTGATGAAGGGCTTTTGCCCGAAATGTCAATTTTCCTGCTCCTTGGGATGCTGTCTGAACTGCTGTGCTTTTCCAGCACCACTCTAATCTCGACTCTGGTTTCCAGCATCTGCAGTCATTGTTTTTACTGAATTACCCAGGAGCTTGGGGAGCCTCTAGGTTCCCATTGTTCTCTCCACAGCAGTACCTGTGTCAATCAGAGTCAACTTGGCAACCAGTTAGCACAGTTTTCTCATGTAAATTGGTGTGATCACTTGACATTTTAAATTTTTGCATTGGTCCTGATGAAGACAAATAATGTTTACAATATTTATTTCTTCTCTGTCTTTTCAGCAAGATACAAGACCTGTAAAATATATGTATTACAGTGCTAGACTCTACCACTTCTGTGTCAGTGCAGCCAGGTTTTGGATGCAGTTCAACATTAGAATGAAAGCAGAAGTCTTGATTTGAATTCCAAGGACATTGAAGCTGAGAGGTTGGTTGAAATGGTTGGCTCAGTTCCCCTGGACACCTCCGCCAATGTGAATTGTAGCACAGCCATAATTTAATTGCATTGATAACTGGAGCATGGAAGCACTTTATAAACACTGTTGCTGCATGGTCATGCAGCCAGACAGATGTGATGCTCCTGCTCCACCAGTGCTCAATGTTACCAGCAGTACAAGCCGAGTTCTCATGGGATACTGTTGGGTCGTCAGCTGCATAACTATGATCTGCCAGCAATACATTGTGCAATACTCCAGATCAATAACCCAGGGCTTTGCTGCAGAGAAAAGAGTACATAATCCTGGCTAACATTCCCAGGACTATCAGAGGCATCATCACTCGTGTGAGCTGCTCTTCAGATAGATATCAAAAATCACTAGACAATACTTGACAACAATGAAGATTTCTTTGGTTACAAGCCCAATTTTCATTCCTCCAACCTTATCATTAAAACAGATTAACTGTATTGATTGAATTTGTTGGTTGAGGGAGCTTGGGTCCTTATATTTAAACATCACAACACTGACTACGTTTCCAATGCACAATGATCCAGCTAGCAGGAATGGTAAAGGATATGGGGCTCCCAGGTCTCCAGGATTGTCCCAGGAATCTCCAGTAAATCAAGTTTAATTTCCTGAACACTACAACATATCACTCAATGAGCCCAATGGAATGGAAGAGGTTAGGATATGCAATAAACAAAAAAATGACTTCCACTTATATAACACTTCTAACATTGTAAACAACCCCGAGCCCAAGTGAAGAGGAAAGAAGGCAGAGTTTATATGTAAAAAACTCCTTGTCAAAATTTCAAAGAACAACAGTATATTTGCCCTGAACAACATTTACTCCCTTCAATTACATAACTAAAACTAACGATCACATCATTATCATATTGCTATTTGTAAGAGCTTGCTGTGTATAAATTGACTTGCAGATATCCAACAATGGTGATTATACTTCAACAGTACATATAAGGAAGGGACTTTGGGATGTCCTAGGCATATGTAAGATGCAATGTGAATGCTTGATTCTTTATTATGGTCAAGACATCAGCAACAGATTGAAGGGGTGATGATGGATGGAAAAGATATCCTCACTTTCTAACTTGGGTCTATACCGAAGTAAAAATGGTGCTGACAGTGCTGGGGTGGTAGAGGGCTACACATCTCACTGAGTGGGGATGGGGAATGGTTGGCACCAGAAAGAAGAGATTGCTTGGACATATATTACAAATAATTGGAACACTAAAAATGCTTAAGTCCAAGTATGTGACTGTGATGAGACAGAGTATTCTAGAGTTTACAGCGAAAGATGAGCTCTGATTTAATTAAGATCAGAAACTATTCAAAAATTAAATTGTTAAGCTCTTGTTGGATTTTGTATAATTAGCTTGACAACTTTCCACCTGTCGAAAAATTTCAAAAGAATGCAGTGTCTCTTGGAGCTCACATCAGAACAGAAATATCTGTCCAGTGTTTGCTGCAATCTGAGAGGTACAGTCCCACACATTTTAGCTTTGTTTGTCTTGTTGCCATCTCCTGACAGAAGCTGGAAAATGCAATCCTTTTCTTTGCTCATTTTAAAAATATGGCCTGTGTTACAGGCACGCATGCACACACACGTGAATGGACACACACGTACAAACTCATTCACACACACACTAATCTACATACAGACACATACACACTGACTCTCACTGTTATGCATGCATATGCACAAACATTCAGCCATAAACTGAACCACACACACAGAAACACACCCATCACTCACAGGCACACACACACTCACTCACAAAATCCATACATTCACACCCCCACTCACTCACCTCAAATCCACCAAACTGACAAACGTGCAACCTCATTCACTCATTCTCACACACACATATGCAGACACATTGAAATAGCAATATGCACACACAAAGACAAAATCTACATGCATCATGTCAACATATTGAAAAACTGTGGAGCCAGGGCAAATAAATTGCAAAAGGCTAGCATCCAAATTCAGCAGGTAATGTGGAAGGGAGATAGAATGGTGGCGTTTATTCCCAAGGAAATGCAACATAAAACTAAAGCAATTTTGCTAAAACTATACATACAAGACAGTTAGAACAGAGCTGGAATACTGTGAACTGTTTTGTTCACGTTATTTAGGGAATGATGCACGAGTATTGGAGACAGCCTAGGGAAGGTTCACGAGGTTTATCTCAGGTATGAAGGGATTTTCTTAACTGGAAAGCTAAGTAGGTTGAGCTTGTATTTATTGGAATTTAGAAAAATGAGACGAGACTTTATTGAAATTTATAAGATTCTTAATATTCAATATAAGAGAATGTCACAGGGTAGATGCAGAATGGTTGTTTCCTCCTGTCAGAGAGTCTAGGACCAGTGGACATCATCTCAGCGTAGGGGACCACCCATTTAAAACAGAGATGAAGAGGAATTTCTTCTCTCAGGGGACAGTGAACTCTTCACAATCTAAGGCTGTCAAGTCTGGCTATTAAAGCATAATCAAGGCGAAGATAGATTTTTTTGAGCAGTAAGGGAAATCAAGGGTTATGGTATAAGGAAGAAACTTGGACTTGAGGATTATCAGATCCTCCATTGAATGGTGGAGCAGATTCAATGGGTTTACTTTTGTTTTTACATCTTGTGTTCTTAAATGTTTGTGATTTTTAGTTTTAGCAAATAGAAAGGTCACTGAAGTGGTTGTATCTCCGGCCTGATCCCTTTCATAATCATTGGAACAGTATTTCTACAAGAACCATCTGTAAGTTTTCAAACACTGCCAGTTACTGACAGGCGCCTGTGGTTACTGAAATATTCTGTCTCCAACAAGGATAAGGATAGTATTTATATGAATGACCTTAATTGTATCGGACATCGCTAAGCTGCTTCACAATTCCATTCAGAGTTTAAATTGTCGCATTCCTCCAGTCAGGAACCAATGATATATTCTGACAATGTTAGGGTACTGCTGAAAACCCTTTTATAGAGAGAACTTTTGATGATGATTCTTTATTTCTGCACACTCATCTTTCTGTACTTGCCCTAACGACACTAACTTTTCCCACAAAGCTCTGTCACTTTTACATTTCAAATCTCCTACCTTCTGTGATATCACAGACAAAGTTCTGTTCTCCCCTCAGATGGATGGATGACAGGTTTGCGAGACAAAGTGATGACAAACAGTGCAGGTTCAAGGCCTAGCACTGGCTGAGATTACCATGATAGTTCCATCTTCTTCAACCTCTCCCCTCGCCTGAGACGTTGTTACTGTCATGTTAAACCATCGCCAGGCATCTCTGTCTCTCTCTCTTTCTGTAATGAGCGAGTAGCCCTATGGTCCTCGGGAACAATGGTGACCTTACATGTACATCCTTTCCTCTTCACTTGCTTAAATCCTGTGACATTTTTCAACCTTTCTGATGTTGGTGAAATGGTAATTCTGTACCTCTCCTCACAGGCACTGCCTGAACTGCTGCGTATTTGCAGCATATTCGGTTTCTATTGGAGTGACTGCCAAGTTGCATCGAGCTCATGTCCTCTCTCCCCTCACCGCCCGACCCCACTATCATTCCCAGGTGAAGAAATTGTCAGCTTCTGACTGGCTTATTTTTCCAACAATGCCCTTGCTCAAAAACCGACCTTTCCTTTGAGAGCATTGAAAGAGGGTGGAGGGGTGGTATTCAACTATACTAGACATCACGACCATGGCAAATTCTGACCTCAACTAATGATCTCCAATCCTATTCATCTCACACCTCACTCCGAAACACACACACACACATACACACATACACACAAATCCTTCTGACAGAGAGAATAAATTGAGATCAACTTCCAGGATCCTAATCAATGACCCCCTTTCTCATCCTAGCCTCAACTTGCCAAGGTGCTGGGACAAGAGAGAGGGCGGGTCATATCTTTTGGTACCTACTGAACAGGTCAGAACAAAGGAATAGGGTACTGCATTTCTATGGTAAAAACAATGACTGCAGATGCTGGAAACCAGATTTTGCATTAGTGGTGCTGGAAGAGCACAACAGTTCAGGCAGCATCCGAGGAGCAGCAAAATCGATGCTTCGGGCTAAAGCCCTTCATCAGGAATATTTCTATCCCAGTGACCTATAGAGAGATTTTTGATGTTGAATATAAATATCCCAGAGGAATGGTAAATCCAGAGTAAACAGTTACCATCTCAACCACCCCTGATGGCACAACGTACCAATGGGAAATGGGGCATTGACTAAGGCATCGAGAGTTTGAGATAATCCACGCAGGAAGAAATAACTTTTATTTTTTGCTGTGATGTCCTGGTTGAAAGGGACCGGATTGGTGGGGCGGGGTGGGAGGGGGGGAAGAAAGATTGAAAACTGGAGGGACTAACTGTGTCGCCCTTCCAGAGAGCCGTCCCTGGTACCATGGGCCGAACGGTCTACGCCCGTACAGTGTCTTGGAAAACTCAAAGAGAGGAATATACCGTCCCCAGTGGCCGCGGCAGGTGTGACACTGGGAGTGAATGTTCAGGGAGGGGATAAGGATGGAGCTTCCCCTGAGACGGAAATATGTGTGAAGTTTTGTTTTCACTCTGACAACTTTATTGTTGTATCGCTGTTGCCCTGAATTTGGAAGCCTGAGAAAGTGAGTAAGACTAAGACGGTCTTGTGGGTGTGGGTCGTGTGTGACATTGTAGGGAGCCTGTATCCACTGTCCTCTCCCTTTTTTAAAAAAAAATCACCGATTGGGTTTGATTGAAATCGCCTGCAGTTTCAGACATTGAGGATTATTTTATAGGGCGCTGGGAGTGGTTCAGATTTGACTCCCCTCCATCCTTTCCCTTTAGTTCTTTGGAAAAGCCCCAGTGCCTGGAACCGGGTAAGTGAACCCGCGTGGGGAGGGAGGCGAGCAGAGACAGGGAAAGCTGACAGAAGGCCGTTCGGCCCATCCAGCCTGCTATCTGCAGCTGTCTGTCCCCGAGGAGTGTGTTTGTTTGTATATGCCTCCCGGATTTTCTATGGACTTAAAAAGCCTGTTTGCAAAGCTGCCCGTCTCTCAGCGTTGCACCATTTGCAAACCGAACCCACCAGCCCCGTTTTACTTTCCCCGACAGTGGGCTCAACCGTTCCTGAGGGGGACACCGGGCGGTGGGGAAAGAGTGTGGTGTTTATTTTCTGTCGGCAGCTGATCTGTTGCAGGGACAGAGACCTCTCAAGAGTCCCTCCCCAATTCCAGTCTAATGTAGCCTCAATCTCTGCTCATAAATCACCATCCCCATATCTGACCAGCTCCTTCTCTCTCTGTCACACACACATACGTTTCAGACACAGTCTGGAAATCATAAAGATGGTTCGAATCAATTAGGGGCAGACTCAAAGACTATCCCACGGGGGCTCCTACAAGCTGACATGAGGTTAATATGTACCTGTCAACTCCCTACCCAGTTTAACTCTTCCACTGTCGAGATAGGGCAGGGGGAGGGGGTTGGGCAGGACAATGGGGGTGGGCAGGAGGAGGGGGTCTGGTCAATACCTTTGCAGGAGGTTCCCCTTTGGTTATAGATTACATCAACTACTTGTACTGAGATGGCAGCTCGTAAAATTCTGCCCCATTCTATTATACCCGAAAGCAAAAAAAACCTAAGTCTGCTTTCTGAGAGTCTGGATTGAATTACCAAGGCTGGAGTTTAGACTTGCTGGGGATGCGGGGACATTCCTCTTCACGTGAAGAAATAGCACAAATTCTTTCGCTGACAACTTCTCAGCTCCCCCTACACAGACACACGCACACACAGACACATAGACACAGACAGACACACAGGTACAGACACATAGACACACACAGACAGACATAGATACAGATATGCACACAGACACACAGACACACAGGTACAGACACACGCACACAGACACACACAGACAGACACACAGGTACAGACACACGCACACAGACACATAGACACACAGACAGACAGATACAGACGCACACTCATAGACACAGACAGACACACAGGTACAGACACACGCACACAGACACATAGACACAGACACACAGGTACAGACGCACACAGACAGACACAGATACAGACACGCACAGAGACACAGACAGACAGATACAGACACACAGAAACACACAGATACAGACACACAGAGACGTACACAGGCACACATATAGACACATACAAACGTACAGACACATACACAGACACTCACCGAGTTCTGATAAAATAAATCTAACCTAAAGTCGCCATAGTCTTACCAGACCATGGGGCTGCTCTCTCATTCAATACAAACAGTTGGTGGTTTAACCTGAGTCACCAGTCTCTGATGTTAACCTATCGTTTGGTTTTTTTTTCGTAGACTCGAGGATCCTGCAGTTTATCTCTCACCCGAAGTCATTTTCAGATTCAAAGCTCCCTTTCTTTATATTTTTTTATATTCATTCCCAAAGCAACAACCTCTGAACCAACTCCCTTCTCTCTGTCCCCACTAAAAACACTTCGATGACCCCTTGTAACTTTTTGCAAAATTGCAATGAAATTCGGTCACGCAGCCCAACGTAGGAAATAACTGGGAGATTTTGAACACCTACGCTGTTCTGCTAGCAGTTAAAATCGAAACCTGGGTCTTTAATTTCACTCTCGTTGGCTCAAGGCACAAGCTCAAACACAAGTCACAGATATTTTGCTCCAAGTTTCTATTTCAAATAACAAACATACAAAAGAAATAACATTTCGTAGTGATTAGCTTTTCTACGTCGGTGGCAATCGGCGTTATATTTCACTGACTGATATTAGAAAAAAAACTTTTTTCAATAGAGAAGTTTTTAAAAGACTTTAAAAATCGAAGTCTCCTGCTTCGATTCTGAGCTGGTATTACACCGCCACCTCGCGGCTGGACTGAGGATCTGCACCCAGTCAGGTCCCAGGAACCAGGAGGGACTCAGAGGGAGGGAATGCGTTCAGATTCTCTTTGACTACACGTGGGGGAGCAGCCAGGTCTGTAATCTCTCCACTTATGTCGTACAGTGAAAACAATAGCCAACGTATTTAAACACAACGCAGTCCCTGTATCAAATAGATCAAGTAGCCGAGCAGTGAGTAGATTTAAATGGGGTCTCCGATAATGAATTACATTGCAAACAAAATCCAAAATCGCTGAAAGTTTTTAAAGTTCAAATTTGTGAGTTTTCTTTCTGGATTGTTGAACGGCAGATTGGAGTTGAACGAGATAACCGTCATGAAAAGTCGTTATTTTAAAACCAAACTTATTTCTAACTTCTCGTGATTCCAGGTAACTTTTATAAACTGGGAGACGATCCCTTTGCGGATTGACAGGGTTTGTGTCTGTCTCTTTGTGCTTGTTTCTTTTTGTGTTGATTCTGTGTGATTGTGTGTCTGTGTTTGTGTGTGTGAGAGACTGTGTTCATATCTGTGTGATTGTGTGTCGGTCTGCTTCTGTCTGTGTGTGTTTAAGTGTGTTTTGAGAGACAGTGCATACAAAACAGCGGACTATGTGACCAATCTCCCTTATCGCTTGCCACCCCCTCTCTCAGGAGTAGCCCCCTCTCTCAGGAGTAGCCCCCCTCTCTCTTAGCCTCCCTAATCTGCCCCACCCCGGCAGCTCAGTCGTGGAGCTGCTTCAGTCAAGGATCAGTGCTGGGGCTTTGTCCGCTGAGAATGAACAAGAGCCTGTAGTTGTTCTTTTGTTGTTGCTAATTCACACACTAAAAACACTCTCTAGGGATAACTCGAAAGTATCTCAATGAGTTCCTACTCTGCCCGGTCCAAAGTGGAAGCAAGTCGCGCGCTCCAAATAGAAAAGACAAGTATCAGGAAGTTTAAAATAAAACCCCACAGTTAGCACAAGGTGAATTATTGCAGTGAATCGCCGGCCCCCACCAATTGTATCTCAACTCAGGCATTACACTGAGAGTTTAGACAAAACATTCATTCCAATACAACCACTCTTAATTTAAAATTCCCATCTCCATATGTACATCACGAAATGCATTCAAATGTATAAATAAAGCTCTTCACGTTAGGAGTGAATTCTTTTCGAAAAAAAATCGCTTAAACCGTGTAGTGAAAGAACAGACAGCAAACCTGTGCAGACAGGGAATTCCTGGAGACGGAGGTTAGCGCACACAGGCAGGGATTGAGTTGGGGAACTTAGGGAAGTCCTTTTTGCCGGATTGACTCTCAGTCTGCAGTCTCTCTCTCTCTCTCTGTCTCCCTCTGTGTCTGTCTGGAATGGGACGATCCTATGTCGGAAAACCCAGCTTAATACTGACCTATTCTATAGCCTATGCAACAGCGAAAAAAAATGCCGCTTTCGTAAACCATTACGAAACGAGACTTAAGAGGGAGGGGGTAAACGTGAAGAGGGAAAAAGAGTGTCATAGTGGGATCATGCAATATCTGATTTGAATAAAGGCAGCCAACATTTTGCATACTTGTCTAACGTAATTACATTCCATTGCTAAGGCCATCATCATCTTCATACAATATTCCTCAAGCCAAGTCTGAGAGTTCCAGACACACAGTTGAGAGTTTAACAGTGAATCGTACAGAAACGATTGCCCCGAACAGCCTGAATCTTTACTGAGATTTCCAACACCTCCTCCCTCATTGCTCCCAAAACTGCTCTCGATTTATTTACAGTTGGGGAAAAGCAAATCAATTTTTTAAGGCAATCTATTTGGAGATGGATAAAAACTTTGGGAGTGGGGGGGGGGGGGGGAGGAAAACTCCAGGACCTTGAGCAAAATTGAGGCTTTGTAATTTTCTCTTTCTTCTGATCTGAAATTGCGAGCGAGAGGCTTTCCAAAGGACGGAGTTTGAGTTTTTGCAAATTACTGTCACATCTTCTTTTATGATTCATGAGTTTTATTCAGCACCAGCACCACCCCGATTCAAACAGCCCCCTTCCAAAAGTAATAGGATAATGATTCTCCATCCCCTCCCCGCTACTCCTTATTTCTAATTCACTCGCTGAAATTAAGGAAGTTATATCGATATCAGGGGGAATCTGACCTGGTCTTGCCTGTGCTCTGTGACCGCCTTCAGACCCGGTTCAGTGCTGACACTTAAGACAGCAGAAGGGTTTATTGCTGCTTTATGTGATAAGGGGGGAACTGCAGTAAAATTGCCAATTGCAGGAATGAAATCCAATCCACCTTCGCTCTCTCCTGTTCAAGGGTTGGCCACAGTGACCTGTCTAGACATAACGTGCATAGCAAAGCGGGAATACCGAACCTCAGATGCGGTAAAGCTCATCATTGGGAATCTAGTCAGACTTCCTTGGGATACTCGCTTTGGCTCCTAAAATCACACAGGAGACATCCCGGAAAAGCGGAAGAACTCCTTCGGCTGGCGAATTTATTGGTATTACACAAGTTGATTTTAGGAATAGATTTGGGGCAGAGGGGGCGGGAAGGAACAACAGTTTCATTGGTCTGAGGTGATGCAATTCAATTAGTGCGAGATCTTTCTGAAGTATTGGCGAGGAGGGGGAGGCGGTCCCTTTAATGAACCAGACACACACATTTAACAACTTGATCTAAAATGATAGCTTTACCATTTCCCCACAAGTGCTGCCCCTCAGCTCTACCCTGAGAACTGGGAACTTTTCAACCTCCGCAAAGTTGAGGCATTTTCCTTGAGACAGTCTCTGAAGCTCTTTAATGATTTCCAGTCTGAAAGTAACGGGAGTTTAGATCAGAGTGGGGCTGGGAAAGCCCAGCAGGTCAGGCAGCATCCGAGGGAGGGGCAGGAAAATCGACGTCTCGGGCAAAAGCCCTTCATCAGGAACAGAGGCTGGAAGCCTCCAGGGTGGAGGGATAAATGGGGGTGGGGGTGGGGAGAAGGTAGGGAAGATTCTAATAGGTGAATGGGGGTGGGGATGGAGGTGATAGGTCAGAGAGGAGGGTGGGGGAAGGTAGCAAAGAGTACAATGGGTGAATGGGGGTGGGGATGGAGGTGATAGGTCAGGGAGGAGGGTGGGGGAAGGTAGCAAAGAGTACAATGGGTGAATGGGGGTGGGGGTGGAGGTGATAGGTCAGGGAGGAGGGTGGAGGAAGGGAGCAAATACTAGAATTCACCTATTGTACACTTTGCTACCTTCTTCCCAGCTCCACCCCCCCACCCCCCTCCCATTTATCTCTCCACCCTGGAGGCTTCCTGCCTTTATTCCTGATGAAGGGCTTTTGCGCGAAATGTCGATTTTCCTGCCCCTCCAATGCTGCCTGACCTGCTGTGCTTTTCCAGCACCACTCTGATTCCAAACTCTGGTTTCCAGCATCTGCGGTCTTCACTTTTGCCTTAAAGTAACAGGACCCCAGGCTGGAAATGTTACTGGGTTTGTATCTTTATCCTCTGGATGTGGAGCTGACGGCGAACTAAACAAAAACCAACTGTCCCGGAAGTTCAGACACAAGAGAGTGATGCTACCCGATTTTACCTTACCCCTACCAAACACATTCACACACAAAATAGAGGTGATTCTTTTTTCTGTATTTAAACACAAACAGAAATAATACGTGCGAAATGGTTCAACTTTACATAAGTATATGAGAATAAAGAAGAAGAGCAGGCCATTCAGCCCCTCCAGCCTGTGCCACTTTTTTAAGACAATCATGGCTGATCTCCATTGGGTCCCAACTTCACCGTCCTGCTTGCTCTCCATACTCCTTCAACCCCTTGCTATTTAAAAATCTGGCTATCGCCCCCAATGTCCTCAAAATCCCAGCATCCATCACACTCTGGGACAGTAAATTCCACAGATTGTCACTCTTTGACAAAAGTAATTTCTCCACATCTCTGTTTTAAATCTGCTACCCCTTATCCCTATAACTGTGATCTCACATTCTGTATGGTCCCACAAGATGAAACATTCTCTGTACAAATATTTTGTCAATCCCCTTTAGCAATTCATACAATTAGATCTCCTCTCATTCATCTGAACTCCAGAGAGTACAGACCTAAACTACTTAATCTCTCTTCATAGGAGAAAGCCCTGTTCCCTCAAGTCAATCTATTCAACCTCCTCTGAACTGTCTCCACTGAAATTACATCCCTCTCCAAGCAAGAGGACTATGGGTGGCATGGTAACTCAGTGGTTAGCCCTGCTGCCTCACAGCATCAGGATCACAAGTTCAATTCCAGCCGTGGACGACTGTCTGTGTGGAGTTTGCAAGTTCTCCCAGTGTCTGCATGGGCTTCCTCTGTGTGCTCTGATTTCCTCCCACAGTCCAAAGATGAGCAGGTCAGGTGAATTAGCTGTGCTAAATTGCCCATAGTGTTAGGTACATTAGTCAGGGGGAAATGGGTCTGGGCGGGTTACTCTTGGGAGGGTTGGTGTGGACTTGTTGGGTTCCCCTACCCTATATTTACCCCTCACTAACATACCCAACACTGTGAGCAATTTAGCATGGCCAATTCACCTGTCCTGCACATCTTTGAATTGTGGGAGGAAATCGGAGCAAACCCACGCAGACACAGGGAGAATGTGCAAACTCCACACAGACAGGCGGGAATTGAACCCAGGACCCTGGTGCGGTGAGGCAGCAGTACTAACCACTGAGCCACCATGCCGCCCATTAATGCACCTCTGCAGTTCAAGAAAGGAGTGAGAGAGTAGGCATGGAATGAAATGACACGTCAATTCACCTGATATGAGTTGTTGGGAAAGTTGCTTCATATAACGAAGGAAGTGATAACAGGACACATAAAAATTTGTATTAAGGTGAAACAGAATGAGCATTGCTTTGTGAAAGGAAAATCACATGGTTTACAAATCTGTTAGAGATTTTCTAGGATGTGAATGGCTTGGTACATTTGTAAAATTCCCTTTTGAGAGACAAGCATCCCTAGTAATTATTTGCCAGTCTTTTTTACCCTTTGAGCACTTGGTGGTGAGTCACCACAACTGGGTTGTTAAGCTTTTGCAATGGTTGGCTTAAGAGTCAACCCCATTTCTGTGGTTCTGGGGTCACATGTAGACCAGACAGCTGACTTCCTTCTCTGAAGGGCATTAATGAACCAGAGGGGTGTTTACTGACAAGTCAGTAGTTTCAAAATCATTATTAATGAGATTCATATCTTACTCCAGTTTTATTACTTAATTTAAGATTACAGAGAACAAGTGGATGTAATGTACACTGATGATATTTACTAAGGTCTAGATTAGAGTGGTGCTGGAAAAGCGCAGCAGGTCTGGCAGCGTCCGAGTCTGACCTGCTGTGCTTTTCCAGCACTACTCTAATCTAGACTCTGGTTTCCAGCATCTGCAGTCCTTGTTTTTACCATATTTTAAAGGTGTCTTGCAATAATTTGTTACATTCAACTCGGGCTCAGTGGATTGGGGTAATATATCAGCAAAGATAGAAAATTGGTTAGTAGACAGAAAATAGGAACTCGAAATGAATGGAATATTTTCAGATTGGCTTGTAAATCCAGGCATGGGTATTTATAGGCTGTAGCAAAGACTTCGTTCAGGGAATCAGACACAAAGTTTCCAAGTTTGCTTAAGAAAGATGTGAGTGTGTGAAAGCGGTGAGTACAATACAAAAAGGGTGGAATAGAATAAGGAAATTCTAATGAGTGGGCATAAAGGTGGCAATTGAGTATAAGTTGGTGAAATATAAAATATCTGTTTTGAGCAGACGAATAAAAAGGCAACACATGCTTTTGAAAACTAAGAGACTAGTGCGTGTTGATCGGAGGAAGATTTTAGGTGTCGCTGTAAGAAAATCAGAGAGATTTAACATCAAGTGGTGATGGTGGTGTCTTTGATTTGCTGTGGTAACATTCACATTTACATGTACATTGTAATCCGGAGCTATGGATGGTGCTGGTAGAATGCCCAAACTTCTTTCCACCTCGTGGCTCACCAGGAATCTCTCCCATTCTTGCCCCCTGCCATTGGTGAGTATTGAAAAGATTCGTAGGTTGCTAATCAGCATATTTAACTGCATTATGATGACACATTCCTTGACCTTCAACTCCTCGAGTGCCACTCAAACCTAGTGCTTTGGCTCTGAGGCAGGGACACTACCCACTGTACCACAAAACCACTTTGACATGGAGGTACACCAAGTAATTCAGAAAGAAACTAGGTTGTTAACTTATTGGAAAGGGGTTGGAGTACAACAGTAATCTTGCTGCAGTAACATAGGAGGCTTCTGAGACCGTAACTTTGTAGAATTCAATGTGCTTACCAATAAGAAGGATTTACTTGGCTTAAACAGGGTTCATGAGACTGATTCCAGGATTGAAAGGACTGTCCTTCTCCCAGGAGAGATTGAGCAGGATGGATCTTTGCTTCCAGAGTTCTGGGAAATAAGCAATGATCTAATCAAAAGATATACAATTCTCAGAGGATTTATGTTGCTCGTCATTGAGGAAGAACTTCTTCACCAAAGGGCTGTGAATCTGTGGAATTCCCTGCCAATGAATGTATTTAAAACAAAGATAGATAGACAGATTTTTGAATAGTAAAGGAAGTAAGGGATTTGGTGGGTAGGTAGGTGAGTGGAGCTGAGTCCACAAAAAGACCAGCAATGATGCTATTGAACAGAGCAGGCTCTAGGGGCCGAATGGCCTACTCCTGCTCCTATTGCTTATATTCTAAGCAGTGAAGAGACATTCCTTAGCTTATCTGGAGTATAATACTTGAACCTGGGTCTCAGAATTGCTATTTACTACGGAACTGTGGAGAAATATCTTCAGTCAGAGCTTGTGAATTTTTGGAATCCTCTAAATCAGAAGATGCTCAGCTGTGATTTTTAAGATGTGTATGGTCATAATAGGGCCTTCTATAATCTCTGTTTATCTTCCCAGCATTTGCATTCCATCCCCTTCACATTAAGGGCTAATATACCTTTTACTTTGGTAATTACTCCTCAACCTTGAGTGGCTGTGAGTGGCACGGGAGGTAAATAATCTCAAAATTACAGAATGCAGAGGAGTCAAAAGGTTTTAGCTTTGAAGATGAAGGTGTAGAATCAGTTCTGATGGAGCTTAAAAGCACAAGGGACTGCAAGTATTGGTAGTACATTTTGTTGCAGCACAGCAGGTCTTGTGATGCAGTGGTAGTGTCCCTACCTCTGATCCATCCTATCTGGCTTTAAATCCTGCATGGCCATACAGGAAAATTGCAACAGCTATTGATATCCAACATTGGTTATAGTGTTGGGCAGAATATATGAGGACATTAGAGTTACGTATAACAAGGGTAATACAGCAATCACATGCAGTTTCATCTTTACAAAGAATAACCAACCCTAATTTTCAGTACTCTTATGGAGGAGAACGTCAGGGAATTAATCAAGCTGATCTTTTTTAGACCAGTTTGCTTAGGTACAGAATAGGGAAGAGGAATGATTGTAGAAAATAGAACATTACAGCGCAGTACAGGCCCTTCAGCCCAAGAAAGTTTAAACAAAGGAACCTTGAAACAGTTACCAGTGGCGAGGAAAGTACGAGAGATGATGAGATTACACCCTTTGAAAATCCCAATGCCATTGTCAGATTCAACAGAGATTTTCAAAAGGAAAATACCATTTGAAAAGTATGCTTGAATTTTATGAGGTGGTAGCTAGCAGAGTGGATAAAGTGGGGATGCAGGGGAGAGCTGCAATATAGGGAATACTACATTAACACAGATTGGGGAAACGTGAAAAGAATCCGAATGAGGTTTGGGTCTCAGAAGTGAAGGAAGGATATCAATGTCTTTGGGAATAGCATGCTTGTTAATTCAGCCAATTCTTGTTTAATGAAGAGACATCAATTTCACAAGCAGTGTTACAAACACATAAACAGGTTTATAATGTCTGTATATAAAACGAGTATGTCCACATCGGTGTAGTTTTATAGAAATACACATATAGTTTCATTTTATGTATTTGTGTATATAAATAAGAGGAATGCATGGGAGGTGACAAAGAGATGGGATTGCTAAAGTGTATGAAGTGCTCCTTCCACAAATAGGATGCTCAGGTGAGTGTCACACTTGACTTAGTTGGTGGTACCAATGAAGCACAAAGATTCAAGTTCAAGTCCCACTCTCAGGCTTGGGTTCAAAAACCCAGGTTGATGCTCCAATGCAGGGCGGAGGGCTTGCTGCATTATCAGTGACATGAAACCAAGTTAATCTGCCTGCTTGAGTGAATGTAAAAGATCCATGGCACTATTTTGAAGAAAAGTGGGAAGCTATCTCTGCTGCCCTGGCCAATCTGTTTCCCCCAATCAATCCCACAAAACTAATAGATTATCTCATCATTTTCTCATTACTGATTATGGGAGTTTGCTGTACATACTGGTTATTGTGTTTTGTTACAATAGATGCTGCTTTTCATTGGCTGTCAAGCACTTTGGAACTTCCAGTGGTATTGAGAGGTGTTATATAAATGGAACTATTTCCTTTTATCTACTAAGAGGGAAGTGTTATAATGTCCAAGAATGAACAGCATAATAGATCAGGTAAATGAGCCAAATGAGTTTATGTGTAGAGATTTAAAAGTCTGTATGCAAAGTTAGTGCAAATTAGTTCAGGAGTAATATTGACAAGGTCAGCCAGTTAGCTGAGGGGAGATGTCCAGAGGAATTGACAAATACAACTGCAGAATAATTTCAAACATGAGGTATAGAGTTACAGAACATAAAATGAACAGTGGAAAAGGGAGACTCCTTCAGAAAGCTATGTATAAATAAGAGTAGATGCAAGAACAAATGGAAATAAAGAGTCTGTTTGACATGATTAAAATCAACAGCAATATGACAAATAAGGAAGGAGGTTAGGAGGCCGATGAGGTAATCAGAGGAAACTTTGAAACAAACATGAAAGAATTCTAAAAAAAATTGGCAAAGAAAGAGTATTCAAGTGTGAATTGAGACCTCAGATAGGAGATTGAGTTGTTGTTGATGGAAATATTGATGAGTCTTTGTCAGCTACTTCACTTCATATGATGCAGCAGAGGAGGTGATGGTTTACTGGCATTATCACTGGACAATTAATCCAGAGACCCAGGGAAATGTCCTGGGGAACTAGGGTTTGATTCTCACTGTGGCAAATGGTGAAACCTGAATCCAATAAATATCTGGCATTGGGAGTTTAATGAAGACCATAAAACTGTTGCCTGATTGCCAGGGGAAAACCCATCTGGCTCTCTAATGTCCTTTAGGGAAGGAAACTATCATCCTTACCTGGGTCTGAGCTACAAATGACTTTAGGTCCACAGCAATGTGATTAATTTTTAACTGCCCTTTTGGCAACTCGGGATAGTTGGTAAACACTGGCCTAGCTAGTGAAAGCCACAGTCTGTGATTGAATGAAATAAAAAAAAAGTATTTGGAAGGGTGCCAATTTCTGGATTAATTAGTTAGGAGGAATGCCCTCAGATTGGTGGGAGCAAGAATTTCACCAGCTATTTATTTAAAGATGAAGTTACTAAGTGCCGGGAGATGAGAAGAAAAGTTATGAAAATTGTACTTGACTAATATTTTTGAGGAGGTGACAGATTGAAAATGGGGGATTTGTGGTGGATATCGCGTATATGGACTTCCAAACATTTTTGCCAAGTTACCACACAAGGAGCCAACCGAATACTGAACTCGTGGAAGTTCAATTGACAATTTTAACAAGTAGTTATAAATAAGGAAACCAAGCATAAGGGGAAGTCACTCGATATGACAGGAAATAATTGATTAGTTGATCTATTTTTGTTCCTGATTGAAAGATGAGCATTGGCTGAAGTGAAAATTCACCCTCCTTCATTCAAAGGAAATTCACATTCTCATGAGAGAATCTATGAGACCTGGGTTTAATTCCTCATCCAGAAGATGATACCTCTGAAAATGCTGCTGGGCACTCAACATTACCCTGGAAAGGATGCATACCTTAACTATAGGCTGAAATGGGACTTGAACCCAGCCACCCACTTTCAGAGATGGGTACAATATTAAACGAGCCTCAGTTAAAACTTGATTAATGTTACATACATCATGCTGAGCCCTGTTCTGTTTGAGGGGTCAAGCACAGATATACTTTCACACAGTATCTGTCTATTCCATGATAATGCCAGAGTCTCGGACATAAAAAATAAGGAAGTGAGATCAAACACCCTCCAATATGTCATTTGAGAATTTGAATTCAGTTCAATTGGATTTAGTTTAAAGATCTGGAAATAAAAAAAATTTGTAATTTGTAAAAATAACCACACACTGTTGGAATATCAAATAAACATATTCACATGTGTACTCAATAGCACACATTCACATTTATTCATATAAATAGACACACATGCATATACTTGGACGTCACACACACAAGTTAAAATTGTGATGAGAGAGAGAGTTTTGAAGAAATTTCTTTACACTGAGGAGCCTGCACTACTTTCCTACAGGGAGTGAGTGAGACATGAATTTTTATATCCTTTAAAGGAAGAATTGATCGTGTTTGAAGCAGTGGATAAGTACACTGCTATGAGAAGAGAGTCCATATTTATTTTAACTAAATTCAAACTGCCCTGGTGGGAATTGAACCCATGTTTTCAGTGATGAATTTTGGATGGTTCTAAGCAAAATGCTGGCACAGATGCAGTGGGTTGACTCCATTAGTGCTGTACACTGGTAAGGTATGAAAATTCCCCAAGAGAGTCCTATTAGTTCAACACAAAATGGAGATCAATCATTGGTCTCGCTGGGATCTGCCTGGGTTTAACATTGTACTCAGTGCATTGATGTTAATGAATTTCAACTCCCTTGTTGAGGATAAGTGAAAGGCAGTGAAGTTATATAACTCAGGCTGGTTGTTCTTAGGATCTGCTATTTATTTCTGTCCTCCCAGGTTCTCATAATATTTTATCGTTCCAATTTTTTTTTGTTTAAAGCCACAGGGATCCTGTGGAAAACATCCTGTTGAAATCCACTAAGTCTTTTCCGAAAGTGAGTTGAGTTTAAAAAAAACTCTCATAACCTCAGAGCAGTTGAAATATGTTGGTCTCCTGCAGTCTTTGTTTGTCTCTCTTGTTCACCGTGCAGGCTTAAAAATAATGAAAGCAATTGCATAGATATAGCGCCTTTCACAGACAATCAGACATCCAAAGTGAAACACCTTTTAAATGTGGTCACTGTTGTCATGCAACAAGAACAGCAGACAATTTGTGCACTGCAAGATCCCATAAAAAGCAATCTGATACTGACCAGATAATCAGGTTTCAGGCTTTGGTTAAGGTGTAAATATTGGCCCTGTCAGTATTCTGTATCCTGCCAACATTACAAAAAATATCCAGAAAATGGGAACGGCTTTGAGATATCCTAAGGACATTAATGGTGCTATAGAAATCTAGCTTTCTTTTCGGGTGTCTTCCTTTCTTTGTTTTAAATGCTGTAGACACTATTGCTGGTGCTTGCAACCTCTCCCTATTGTCCTCAAAGTTAAAAATCACACAATACCAGGTGATAGTCCAACAGGTTTATTTGGAAGTGCAAACTTTTGGAGTGCTGCTCCTTCATCAGGTGGTTGTGGAGCAGGATCAGAAGACACTGAATTTAGAGCAAAAGAGCATTCTGTGTCTTATGAGCCTGCTCCACAGTTATCTGATGAAGGAGCAGCGCTCTGAAAGTTAGTGCTTCCAAATAAACCTGTTGGACTATAACCTGGTGATTTTTAACTTTGTCCACCCCAACACCGGCTCCCCCCTATATTGTCTTCAAGACATAGTCATATTGGAATGAGATGCAGAATTAAAGATCACTGTGCAGCACCAGAGTGAAGAGGAATAGATGAGGTAATCACGGAGTGAAGCTGCTAAGCTGGGCTTTAAAATCAATTTCAAATTGTGCTCAGGAGGACACAACATCGGGTGCACTTCAGGATGTTGGAATGGAGTGGTCATAATCTTCTAATTTCCAGTGAAAGTCGCATTGGCGATAGTACAATTATGAGGACACGGGAATTAAGGAGAAAGTTAGGGATAGAATCAACTTGTATGGAGAAAATTATTCTTACAGATGGCTTACCAGTTTTGTGGTATGTAAGAAGTCTTCATGAAATTCCCGGAAAGATCACTAAAGTTTGTCAGGTAAAGAAGGGAAGTCCTGGATAATGATCTTATGGATAAACATGTCTTAGATTCAAGGGCAACTGTAGATCATTTTTACCAGCATCTCATCACTCGCCTAGACAAACCACCACTGCCCTCTCCTGTCCTTTCTGAGACAAGCCTGCCCAATTTCAATATGTTGATCAGAGAGTCAGCTCCACAATTGGTGGATAATCCATGGAGCCTGATTACATTGTGTTATGTAAGCAGTATTCAGGTTACTGATGGTGAGGTTTTTAATGGGAAATAGGTAGCAGTTACCATATCCACTTGTTAAATGTGCCCCCACCCGCTTTGAAAGACCTGATTTCTTGCTTGTCACAGAACACAGAATAGTTATGGCACAGAAGAAGGCCATTCAGTATCTGTACTATGTTGTCCCAGTCCATGCATCACCATCAATCCTTGTCTCATTTCCTCTTAAACCTTGAAAGCTTTTGTAGTGATTTGCATTACATTGCTTGGGTCACCTTGCCTTACATCTCCCAACAATGAAGGAACAGAAAAGCAGACTCATTTTTAAGACTGTGATTGGAATTGGGAAGAAATATTTGGATGAAGTGTGAGATCTGACTCACTAGAAGCTTGATAAATGTTGTTTGTATGTTTTTTGACACATGAGGGGCTTGTTTACTTAGGGTTTACTAATGGTTGACCTTTTACTAATGGTTGGAGACAATGAGGTCTGCAGATGCTGGGGATTAGAGTTGAGAGTGTGTTGCTGGAAAAGCACAGCAGTTCAGGCAGCATCCGAGGAAAATCGATGTTTTGGGCTGGAGCCCTTCAGCAGGAATCAGTTCATTCCTGATGAAGGGCTCCGGTCTGAAACATTGATTTTCCGGCTCCTCGGATGTTGCCTGACCTGCTGTCTTTTCCAGCAACACACTCTCAACTCTGATCCCCAGCATCTGTAGACCTCACTGTCTCCAACTATTAGTAAAAGGTCAACCATTAGTAAACCCTAAGTAAACAAGCCCCTCATGTGCCTTCTTAACCACCCTGTCTACATGTTACGCAAACCGCAAAGAATTATGTCCCTGAACCTCTGGGTCTCTCGACCCAAGGCCCTACATTTAATTGTATAACTCTAATTGATTTAGTCTTGAAAGCTCCAGTTATCCTAACATCTTTAACGAAATTGACATGGCCCCTTATTGCAAAATTTTAAGCTCTCACTTTCTTTCTAACTCTTAATTTCTACACCAGAACAAATTGTTTCTCTGTATGTACACAATCAAATCTTTTTGACACTTCAAGCAGATTCCTCAGTCATCCAAACTCTAACAGTAAGACCATAAAACAAAGGAGCAGAAATAGACCGCTCAGCAGTTTGCTCCTCAATTCAATGTGATCACAGTTAATCTGATAATCCCCCACTCTGCCTTTTCCCTGTAACCCTCGATTCCCTTACTGATTAAAAATTTGTTTATCTCAGCCTTGAATATGCTTAATGACCCAACCTCGACAGTCCACTGTGAGAATTTCCACAATCGCATGAAATGTGGGAAGTATCCAGCAGTTCAGGCAGCATCTGCAGAGCAACAGAGACCAAATCAACACTTCAGAGTCCATGACCACTCATCAGAATCTTCCAACAAACTTCATTTTATCATTTAACGGATAGACAGTCAATGACCTAAAATTTAAACTTGGTTTCTGTCTCTACATATTGCCTGACCTGCTGAACACTAAACTTTTATTTCAGGCTGTCAGTTTTTTGTGTGTGACACAGAAATATGACCCACGTTTATTTTGCCTGTTTTAATTCACTAAGCCCCACTGTCATATGGATGATGTTTAAATGTTGCTTTGAGTTATGCCTGGCTGATGCCTATAGGTGACAGTAAGGGAGAGTGAGGTAGAGAATGAGGCAGGTGATCAGCTTTCCATACACAAAGTCGAGTGTCTGCTGTAATTCAATAGTAGCTGCTTGCTTCTGATGCAGAAGTAAGTATACTCAATGTTGAGATAGTTAGACTTTTAATCAGTAAGGGAAGCAAGGGTTATGGAGGAAGGGCAGGTAAGTGGAGTTTAGGATGATCAGATTAGCCATCATTTCATCAAGTGGCAGTGCAGACTCAATGGGCTGAATGGTGTCACTAAGCTAGTCCTTTTTTTTCTAAAAATTGTTCCTTGGCTCAAGGATACTATGTGCTTGATCTTCTTCAGAGGGGTAATAAACCACACCGGGCTCCCATCAGACTGGTTTGATGCATGGATGAAAAGGTCTTTGAGAGACTTATTGTTCATATGTAAACAGATGAGACTTCAGGCCAAAGTGGTCATGTTTTAGAAGTGACCTGTATAAAAAGGGGTGTGGTCAGCTCTCTAGCGGAGCAATTTTTACTTCAGTCTTGAATTGATTGGAAGATCAACAGGGAGCTGTGTGGAAACTCTCTCTCTTTCTGCTCTTCAACTTCAACCTGTAAGCATGTGTTCCATTTGTGGGCGGCGCGGTGGCACAGTGGTTAGCACTGCTGCCTCACAGTGCCAGAAACCTGGGTTCAATTCCCGACTCAGGCGACTCACTGTGTGGAGTTTGCACATTCTCCCCGTGTCTGCGTGGGTTTCCTCTGGGCGCTCCGGTTTCCTCCCACAGTCCAAAGATATGCACGTCAGGTGAATTGGCCATGCCAAATTGCCCGTAGTGTTAGGTAAAGGGGTAAATGTACGGGAATGGGTGGGTTACGCTTCGGCGGGTCGGTGTGGACTTGTTGGGCCGAAGGGCCTGTTTCCACACTGTAAGTAATCTAATTTATATTGGGTTTTAAAGGGAGTTGTTTATTGGGACTGTTGTGTGTATTCAGAACAGCATAATTAAGTCTAGTTGGATAGTCCGAGTTCTGTAGGGGTTCTTTATTCTGTTCTTTGTGTTTCATTATGTAATGTTGTGAATACATTTTTGTGTGTTTTAAAATCCAATAGTTAACCTAGCTAGTGTACTCTGGGTAATTTTCACTGCACATTTACCAAAACAAATTGCGAAGATATGGTCTGGGGCTGCCTGCTGAAGAATGTTTTGAGTGGTCTGGCCTAGTCCATTACAATAGCTCACCTCTGCTCCATGTCTTACAGTTGTGAATCCAGGCTGCACTCTCTCGCCAGTGATTTCCATGGAATCATTTGAAATGGAGTGATTTGCAAAAGATGTGAAATGTGATGTGGGAAAATGAAAGCAGTTTCACCCAAAGTGTGATTTGGATCTGAAATGTACTGCCTGGAAATGTGGTGGATGCATATTTAATTGGGGCATTCCAAGAAGGAATTAGGTGATTATTTAAAGAGAGACAATGATCAAAAAGGACACTAAGTCAAGAGGCTCATTAGGAGAGCTGGTAAAATCAGGATGGGCCAAATGGCCTCCTTCAGTTCTGTATCGTTTCCGGGACTGAATTAATTTGATTTGATTTATTGTAGTCACATCTACCTGAATACAGTTAAAAGGTTTGTTTTGTGAGCAGTACAGGCAGATCATAGCAAACAGGACATATACAGATCATAGGGTGCTTAGACAGAGCGAAACATACAAGATTGCAACTGCACAGCAAGATCAACATGTGAACTGCTCACTGAGACCTATCCCTCTACCTACATCGTTTGAACAGGTGGCTTGGTCATTTTATCTTTGTTGTGGAACTTGCTATGCAAAGAATTGGCTGCTGTGTTTTGTACATTACAACAGTGACCACACTGCCAGAGGAGAGCACATCACTGCTGTAAATTGCCTTGGCACATACTGTGGTAATAAAACGTGTTATATAAGTGGAAGCTCTTACACTTAAAACATCAGACAGAGGCTGATGAGAAGGTACGAAATGTTCAGTGGATAGTTTTATATTGCACGAATACCCTGCTGTTCATTCCATGATTTGTAACATATTGCTTTCGATGGAATGAAATGCACACTTTCTTTTATTTAAAGTAACTCAAGAATATACGATGACAAATGTCCTACTGTATGTAATCTGGGATTTTTAGTTGTCTATTTTGTTAAATATGAACTTCTGAAAAAATTATTGATTGTTTTAAATATTTATCAGCTTGTGTAATGGTTGGTGCATTTTCAGAGGCCTTTAGTAGACTGACACTGCCACCTTCTGGTCAAAAGTGAGATTTACTTCAAGAGGCATTTCCAGCTTTGGCATTTCTGATATCAATTCAAAATTTGTCACCTACTGCCAAAAAAAATCTCTTTTAATCCATTAAAGTTAATTAAATTATTCAATTCAAATGGGTTTATTTAATACATACAGGTTGATTTCTAACTGGAGAATAATGAAGCAGTGCGGGCTATCAACAGCAGCAGAATTGTACTCCAGCACAATCCATAACCTCATGGCCTGGTACATCCCCCACTCAACCATTAGCATCAAGCCAGGGCTCTGGCTCAATGGACAGTACAGGAGGGCATGTCAGAAGCAGCACCAGGCATACCTAAAAATGAGGTGTCAACCTGGTGAAGCTACCAAACAGGGCTAACGGTGTGCCAAACAGCATGAGCAGCACATGATAGACAAATAAGTGATCCCACAACCAACTGAACATATCTAAGCTCTTCAGTCCGACCGCGTCCAACTGTGAATTGAGGTGGACAATTTATCAACTCACTGGAGGAGAAGACTCTACAAATATCCCCATCCTCAACAATGGAAGAGCACCCCATCTCAGTGTCACAGATGCCAGTCTTTAACCAATTTGACCCACTCCACGTGATATCAAGAAATAGTTGGAGGCACTTCATACAGCAAAGACTATGGGCCCTGACAACATTCCAGCAATAGAACTTAAGACGTGTGCTCCAGAACAAGCTATTCCAGGACAGTTACAAACTGGCATCTACCCGACAAAGTGGAAAATTACCCAGGTATGTCCTGTACACATAAAACAGGACAAATCCAACTTGGAAAAAGTGAGGACTGCAGATGCTGGAGATCAGAGTCAAGAGCGTGGTGCTGGAAAAGCACAGCAGGTCAGGCAGCGTGCAAGGAGCAGGAGAATCAATATTTTGGGCATAAGCCCTTCATCAGGAATCCAACTTGGCCAATTACTGCCCCACCAGTTTACTCTCAAACATAGGTAAAGTGATGGAAGGTGTCTCATTAGTGCTGTCAAACAGCACCTGCTCAGCAATAACCTGCTCAGTGACGCCCAGTTTGGGTTCTGCCAGGGCCACTCAGCTCCTGACCTCATTACAGCCTTGGTTCAAACATGGAGAAAAGAGCTGAATTCCAGAGGAGAGGTGAGAGTGACAGCCCTTGTCATCAACGCTGCATTCGACTGAGTGTGGCATCAAGGAACCTTCTCTGGACTGTCCCCAATGCCAGTGCATCTATTCTCATGCGAGTTCTTAGCTGGATGTTTGGTTTGTGATGCAGAATATTGCTAACACTATGGGTTCTGTTCCTACACCAGGAGAAAGGACTGCAGATGCTGGAGTGCCATTCCTGAAGAAGGGCTTATGCCCGAAACGCCGATTCTCCTGCTCCTCGGATGCTGCCTTGCCTGCGGTGTTTTTCCAGCACCACATTTTTCAACTCTGTTCCTACACCAGCTGAGGTTACCATGAAGAATTGTCCTTCTCAACCTCTCCCCTCCCTGAAACATCCTCAGGTTCTTTGTTCCATGTAAAACTGTTCACCGTATTCTAACTGCAGTCTGTCTAGTGTCTTGTATAGTTTTGGAAATACTTCCCTATTTTGATATTCCATTTCCTTTGAAATAAAGGCCTGCGATTTCCATTCATTAGGTTCAGAAGAACTGACGCATTATTAATGAGGAATACACATTGGGACTGGCTGAGTGATAAAAGCTACTGAGGTGAGATTTGAGCCTGTGGGTAGAATTTAATGGTCATTGTATAGGCCTGTTCATTGGGTGAACAGCTAGTGGTAACCATACTACAATTATTTCTGGGATCCCCATCAAAATTAAGTTCCAATCTGCTATCCAAGGGCTGCTGACAGACTTGCCCGCTCCACAAGGAGAAATTGGAACCTGGCAAATTTCCTTTGTAACATATGCCCTGTTTCCAGAAGCCGCCAGCCAATCTCCAATCCTGATAGCACCCCCACCGGGAGTGGTGGTCACTGCTGGTACTGCAGGAGGCCCAAGGCTGAGGATCCTTGATGGAGTCCGACATCATGGTGAGTGAGATCATAGAATCACTACAGTGTGGAAGCAGGCCATTCAGTCCATCAAGTCCACCCTAACCCTCCAAAGAGCTGCCCACCCTATAACTGTAACCCTTCATTTCCCATGGCAAATCCATCTACCCTGCACATTCCTGGATGCTATGGGTAATTTAGCATGGCCAATCCACCTAACCTGCACATCTTTGGACTGTGTGAGGAAACCAGAGCACCTGAGGAAACCCATGCAGACATGGAGAGAATGTGCAAACTATGCCATCCCGTATTCCCAATTCCTCTGCCTCCGCCGTATCTGCTCCCAGGAGGACCAGTTCCACCATAGAACACACCAGATGGCCTCCTTCTTTCGAGACCGCAATTTCCCTTCCCACGTGGTTAAAGATGCCCTCCAACGCATCTCATCCACATCCCGCACCTCCGCTCTCAGACCCCACCCCGCCAACCGTAACAAGGACAGAATGCCCCTGGTGCTCACCTTCCACCCTACAAACATCTGCATAAACCAAATCATCCGCCGACATTTCCGCCACCTCCAAAAAGACCCCATCAACAGGGATATATTTCCCTCCCCACCCCTTTCCGCCTTCCGCAAAGACCATTCCCTCTGTGACCACCTGGTCAGGTCCATGCCCCCCTACGACCCACCCTTCCATCCTGGCACTTTCCCCTGCCACTGCAGGAACTGTAAAACCTGTGCCCACACCACCTCCCTCACCTCTATCCAAGGCCCTAAAGGAGCCTTCCACATCCATCAAAGTTTTACTTGCACATCCACCAATATCATTTATTGTATCCGTTGCTCATGATGCGGCCTCCTCTACATTGGGGAGACTGGGCGCCTCCTAGCAGAGCGCTTTAGGGAACATCTCCGAGACACCCGCACCAATCAACCACACCGCCCCGTGGCCCAACATTTCAACATTTCAACTCCTCCTCCCACCCTGCCGAGGACATGGAGGTCCTGGGCCTCCTTCACCGCTCCCTCACCACCAGACCCCTGGAGGAAGAACGCCTCATCTTCTGCCTCGGAACACTTCAACCCCAGGGCATCAATGTGGACTTCAACAGCTTTCTCATTTCCCCTTCCCCACCTCATCCTAGTTTCAAACTTCCAGCTCCGCACTGTCCCCTTGACTTGTCCGGACTTGTCCGACCTGCCTAGCTCCTTTTCCACCTGTCCACTCCACCCTCTCCTCCCTGACCTATCACCTTCATCTCCTCCCCCACTCACCCATTGTACTCTATGCTACTCTCTCCCCACTCCCATCCTCCCCTAGCTTATCTCTCAACGCTTCAGGCTCTCTGCCTTTATTCCTGATGAAGGGCTTTTGCCCGAAACGTCGATTTCGCTGCTCGTTGGATGCCGCCTGAATTGCTGTGCTCTTCCAGCGCCATTGATCTAGAATCCACATAGACAGACAACCGAGGGTGGAATCGAACCCGGGTCCCTGGGACTGTGAGGCCGCACTGCTAACCACTGAGCTAACCACCGTGCTGTGCCCTAATGAGATCACTAGGATCAGTCAGGGAAGGCCCAGTGAGTTGGTGAGGGGAAGGGAGGGGATGGGGACAGGGAATGTCATTGTGAAAGACAAAGAGATAGCTTCCCTTTTGTTCCTCGCCCCTATCCATATTGGTGGATAATTACCAGTGGCCATTTATGAGTCTCAATGAGTTTCATGCTAAGAAGGTAGTTGTCAGCCTTTCCCCTCCCATCCGAGAATTAATTGCAAGGACCATGAAGACAAAAGGTTGACTATATGCCAACTACCATCCCCACCTCCAATCAGCATTGTTCTGTGTCATATGAGAGGCATAGATAAAGTCGATAGCCAGAGACTATTTCCCAGGGCAGAAATGATTAACACAAGGGGTCATAGTTTTAAGCTGGTTGGAGGAAAGTATAGAGGGGGTGTCAGAGATGTGTTCTTTCCACAGAGAGTTGTGAGAGCATGGAATGCGTTGCCAGCAACAGTTGTGGAAGCAAGGTCATTGGGGACATTTAAGAGACTACTGGACATGCATATGGTCACAGAAATTTGAGGGTGCATACATGAGGATCAGTGGTTGGCACAACATCGTGGGCTGAAGGGCCTGTTCTGTGCTGTACTGTTCTATGTTGTATGTTCTATGTTCTAGAACCATTACCAGTACCATTCGCACTGCACTACCATCCCCAACACACACCTTCAATTAAGTCATCATTGCTGGCTGACTCAGCATTTATTGACCGTCCCTAATTGCTCCTTAAGAAGGTGGTGGTGAGCTGCCTTCTTAAACCACTGCATTTGGTGATGGTAGACCCACAATGTTGTTATGGTATGATTCCAGGATTTTGACCCAGCCACTGTGAATGAATTGCGATATATTTCCAAGTCAGGATGGTGAGTGGCATGGAGGGGAATGTCCAGGAAACTGTGTTTCCATTTATCTGCTGCCTTTGTCCTTCCAGATGGAAATGGTTGTGGGTTTGGAACATACTGTAGTGCATCTTGTGCATACTAAAAGTTCTGTAGTGCATCTTGTAGATAAGGCACATGCTGCTCCTGAACATCGGTGGTAGAGGCAGCGAATGTTTGCAGATGTGGTGTTGATCAAGCAGGCTGCTTTGTCCTGGATGGTGTCAATCATTGTTGGAGCTGTGCTCACCCAGACAAGTGAGGAGTATTCCATCACCCTCCTGATTTGTGCCTTGCAGACGGTCAACAGGTTTTGGGGAGTCAGGAGGTGAGTTACTTGCTGCAGGATTCTTGCAGCCACTATTTACATATGGAATAACTCCACAGAGGCCGGTCTCCTGTCACCGAGTCACCCTTTATTTACACATGAAAAGTCTTTGACTCTTAGTATTGCCTCAGTCTGAGTCAGCTGTCAAGATTGCCAGTATAACTGTCACTCCCCTTTTTATCTGTCAGCCAGGGCTCCCTGATTGGCACTGTTAACCTGGTCCAATCAGGGAACTCATTTTCTATGAGCTCTAGCTGGCTGAACTCATTACAATCACTACAAATGGCTAGTCCAGTTCATTTCTGATCAATGATAGAATTGCTAGATGTTTGTTTTTGACCAGTGCAGTCTCAATGATCAAAGGGCTTTCTTCGGTCCCATTGATCCTTATGACTCTCATGATAACCCCCAATAGGTTCATTGTGGGGGATTCAGTGTTATTAACACCCTTCGATGTCAAGGGGCAGTGGTTAGATTGTCTCTTGCTGGAGATGGTCATTGCCTGGAATTAAAAATAAACTTATTAAAACAGTAAAGATTGACCAGGTGAACACTCTGGGGTTGAGGTGTTGGTAGATGAAGAAAATTCCTTCTGTCTGCACACACATTCATGCCATTAGGGAAGTGCTTGCATTTTGGCTTCCACACCTGACCTCAGTGAGGGATGTATTGTCCCCTCATCCTAAATTGTTTTAAGAGGGGTTTTGAAGACCACAGGCTTCCTCTATGGATTATGTGAAGGTTTGCAATTTGGAAATCCTGCATTCATATAAATTTCTCCCAGCAAGACTGCTCTTCTCCAGAGAGAGAAGAAAGCAGGGACTGGGAAATCCCAGACACTTGCACTTCCTCAAACTTCTACATTCTGAAATTCCTGATGCAGATGGTGGCAATGAACACTGGAACAGAGTGACGGATTCCAATCAGATTCACAGGGAATCTGAAACCTGCCCTTGCTGTAATTTCATGCACCATGCTCTAACCTTGACGAACCATCATCTGTCTCCTGTATGCTGAGTTTTGGGGTGGATCAATTGTACCTGGCAATACTGCGCCAATTGTCTTGCCATATATTTGCAGTCCTATGGAAATTACTGTCCCTGCTCTGAATGTAAAAGACAGAACAAAGTTGCATTTACATAGCCCCAAATGCAGGCACGTTATTGCCAGAGGAATGTAAAATGTAGCTGGAGCTCCCATGATTGTCTATGGAGTGGTTGCTCCTGACATTCAGGCTGATGATTAGGTCACTGTTCCCCTTTAAAATCTCAAACATGGTTTCAGTAAGTAAGTGGCCAATTTAAGGATAAGACCTCCTGGGGAGATAGAGGAAGCAGATAGCATTGCTTTATTCAAATGCAAATTTGACTTCTATTTTTAAAAAAATAACATATTGGGTAATAAGAAGTTTCAAATGCTTATGGGAGTATTATCCTTTCACACCTGAGAGCTTGAATATAAAGTGTTTTTGATACACAGAACCTTAATTTAAACTCACCTTTAAAATTATCTTCAACACTGGACAGCATACCTTAGGAAAAGTATAAGGGAATTAGAACGAATGCAGTTTAGATTCACCAGAATGATATGAAGCAAATGGGAATATGAGCACAAAAGTTTTGGGTGTTGGTGGGAGGGAGGTGCAGGAATCAAATTTGAGGAGATGTGGTCAATCAAAGAGTAAAGTCAAAGCCAAAAAGGAAAGTATTAAGACAGGAAATGATCAACAGACCACAATAAGAATGAAATGTCTAAGTGTTCAAGTCAAAGAGTCAACCAAAAGGTAAGACGAGAATTTCTGAAGAGAATAAAATGATAAAACTAAAGGCAGAATAGAAAAGAATGACGTTGGTTCAGGAAATGATGAAAACCATATCTTTTTATTTCTGAGATTTTAAAAATTGTGAACAGGAACGAAAGAGAACAATTTAAAAACTAACGCTACAAGGATTCCTGCATGTTTTGGAAACCAAATAACCTGACTCTCATGTCAAGCAACAGAATTTATAGCAGAAGGTCATGGTGTCATGCAACTAATATGACACCTTGAACAAACCTAGACTCAATCTAGCTACCTGATGAAGGAGCAGCACTCTGAAAGTTAGTACTTCCAAATAAACCTGTTGGACTCTCACCTGGTGTTGTGTTGATTTTTATCCTTGTCCACCCCAGTCCAACACCAGCACCTCCTCATCATCGGTCCTCAAGTAACTAACCATTTTGAGGCGAGGAGCAAGATAGGGAGAAGCATTTTTGTTTCCACCAGGACACAAGCTGTCTCTCTGTTCTTTGTAGTCAAAACCTGTTTTAAATCTGAAGAAAACCAATCATCTTTCCATCAATGGTGGTTGGAAACTGTGATATTTTATTGATAAGTCAGAGATCTTTTATAAGTGAACCAGCCACCTTGTGTCTCCTGTAAAACAGTGGAAGCATGTGGAGGAAAATGACTGAAAATGAAGTTATAACCAGCGCAAGAATCATAAGGAATAGGATCCAATGAACTGCTTCCCAGTTTTCCTCTGCCCATAATCTACTTCCCCTTGCCTGTTTGTTGTCTGTGTGTTTGTCTAGGAGGGAGTTTATAAAGAGATTAGAGTTTGGATTTGTAGTGTTATATGCTGTCAGTTTATCACTGTTTACCTGTAACTAGAGTCTAATTACTTGTGATAAATAGTAATTTGTGTTAAATACAGAAACCTGTCCCATGCATTTTTTATCAATTTGGGTCCGAAAATCAGGTAATTTGGGGAATTCTGTAAACTTACTTTATTTTACTTTTGTGATGACTCCACCAATGAGTCATTTCAAAGTATGGGGGCTTGTCTAGAATTGCATTAGACGCAAGCATTGAGGATTTGGGTGTGACATGAGTAAGTAACTCAAGTGAAGGAAAACACCAAGTCCTGTATTTTGTTTTACAACATGACCATGGAAGGTTAAGAAGCGAATTATAGAAGTTTTTAAAATACTGAGGGGTACAGATAGAATTAATGGTAGTTGTCTTTTCCCTTTGTCTTAAAAAAAACTGTCTCAATCTGTTCAGTTTCAGGTCAATGGTAACACCCGGGTTGTTGAGAGTAGTGCATGTCACAGGATGATGGTTTGATTATCTCTTACCTTCCAGACAAATGGGCACATATTCAAGGTGAGAGGAGAGAAATTTTAAAAAGACATGGGGAAAATGTTTTAAACAGAGAGTGGTTCGCAAGTGGCATGAAGTGGTGGAATCGGGCACACAAACAACATTTAAAAGTCCTTTGGAAATGTACATGAATAAGAAAGGTTTGGAAGGATATGGGTCAGGAGCAGGCAGGTGAGACTAGCTTAGTTTGGGATTGTGTTTGGCCTAGACGGGTTGGACCGAAAGATCTTTTTCCGTGATGTATGCCTCTATGACTCTATGTCATTGGAAGCAACAAAGTTAAAAATCACACAACATCAGGTAAAAGTCCAACAGTTTTACTTGGAAGCAGCAAAGGACTTCCTGCAGATGGCAGAATTGTCCCTGGCAATCCTAAGGCAACTATTGAAGTCCCGGTTGATTGATTTGGCAGGTAAACTGGAGTTTGCATTGCATGACAGAGTTGCAGAGGCAGAAATAATTGAGGCTCAAGCATGACACTTGAGTTTAAAGGAAATAGAGGGGAACTGGCAGGGGCTGGTGTTCCCATGTATCTGCTGTGCTTGACCTTCTTGATAGAAGTGGCCATGAGATTGGAAGGTGCTGTCTGAAGATCTTTGTTGAAGTCCTGCAGTGTACCTTGCAGATAAAACACACTGCTGCTACTGAACACTGGTGGTGGACGGACTGTGTGCTTGTGGATGTGATGATAATCAAGGGAGATTAATAGGTGGCCTTATAGAGGTTTATAAACAATGAGAGTTATAGGTAAGGTGAATAGCAGGTCTCTTTTCCATAGGGTGGGGGATTTCAGGACTATCAGGCATACTTTTAAGGTGAGGAGTGAAAGATTTAAAACAATATGAGGGGAAACTTGTTTTTTACACAGAGAGTGGTTCGTGCATGGAATGAACTTCCAGTGGAAGTGGTAGTTGCAGGTACAAATACAATGTTTCAAAGACATTTGGATAAGTACATGAATAAGAAATGTTTTGAGGGAAATGGGTGAAGAGCAGACGGGTGGGACTAGTTTAGATTGGAATTATTATCGGCATGGACTGGTTAGACTGAAGGTTCTGTTTCCATACTCTATGACTCTAAAAGAGGCTGAATATTTTAGATAGTGAAATGCTGGAATGAAGTAATATCCAATTACAACTAAGACATCTTGAGCTTAACGAAAAAATGGAGATGGCAGAACAAGGAGAGAGCAGAGGAAAATGAGGAAAAGGAGATGAAATTAAAAAGACAGGAATTGGAAATTCAACAACTGCAATGAGAAATGCAAAAAAAAAGAGAGATTAGGAGTGCATGAATATAAGCTTAAATTATGCAATTGAAATAGAAGACAGCAGGTGCTGATGTAAGCCCTAGGGCAGGGAATCGAAGTCATAATTTGAGGTCCAGTAAGGGAATGTTTAAGTTTGCAAAGGGCTGTATTAAAATTTGAGAAAAAGGATATGGAGGTATTATTCTTGTCATGTGAAAATGACTAGAAAAAGGTAATTGGGCAATAGAGAACTGAACATTCCATATGTTGTTAATTGTTAGACAAAACACAGGAAATTTATGCTTCGCTAATGCAGTGAAGGTTTCTCAGGATTATGACATAGTGAGGAAAATTATATTGACTGTATGTGAGTAAGTATCTAATGCAGTTCGGCACTCCTGAATTAAAGGAAGCAACTTGGGCAATCATATATTGGATTAGAGAGAGTTAAATAAAGTAATTTTGTCAGGTGAATAAGAGCATTGAAACTGAAACCATCTATGAAGAACCTTGAGAATTTCTTTTTTAAAGAGGGATTTAAACATTCCCTACCATCCATAATAAAAAACCTATGTTGAGGACTGAAGGTTTGCAAATGTGTACTCACCCAGTGAGTACCTCTATCAGGCAATGGTTAAGTTGACACATGAAAGGTTATTGTGGTTAACAAAAGTACTTAGTATAGCAAGTAACAAGTTGGCATGGATAGAAGAATATCTGGTAAACAGGATGAAGGGAGTAGGGATAAATGGGTCCTTTTCAGGTTGGCAAGATATAACAAATGGTGTGCTATAGGGATCAGTGCTGGGACCTCAACTGTTCACAAGCTGTATAAATTACTTTGAAAAAGAGATTGAAAGTATGGTTGGGGATATGAGGTGCAAAGAAAATACTAGGCTATTACCAGAAAGATATACATAACAAGTGAGTGACCAAGATGTGGCAGTTTGTGTGTGAAAATGTGGAATTGTCCATTTTGTTAGGAAAAATAAAACCAAGTATTATCTAAAAGGTGAAAGGTTACAGAGGTTAAAAGCAAATTACTGCAGATGCTGGAATCTGAAACCAAAAGAGAAAACGCTGGAAAATCTCAGCAGGTCTGGCAGCATCTGTAAGGAGAGAAAAGAGCTGACGTTTTGAGTCTAACTGATCCTTTGAGCTCTGATATGCAGAGGGATCAGGGTGTCCTCCTGCATGAATCACAAGATGATGGTATGCAGTTACAGCAAGTAGTTAGAAAAGCTAATAGAGTGTTGCCAATATCATGAGGGCAATTGAATACCCGATAAGGAAGGCTGTGCTCCACTTATACAGGGCAGATGTGAGACCACATCTGGAGTGCTCTGTATAGCATTGGTCACCTTATTTAAGGAGGGATGTAAATGCAGGCGAGGCAGTTCAAAGAACATTTACTCAACTAATACCTGGACTTTGAGAGTCACAGAGTCATACAGCACATGAACCGACCCTTCAGTCTGATCAGTCCATGTCACCCATAATCCTAAACAAAACTAGTCCCAACTGGAATAGGGCTGTCACTCTATAAGGAAAGGTTGGACAAACAGGGGTTTTGTAGAGTAAGAAACATATAGAATCCTGAAAGATCTTGACAAAAAAGATGAAAAACATTGACCAGGTCAGGCAGATGGGATTGGTTCTGAACAGCATCTGGTCAGCACAGATATGGTGGGCCAAGCCGCCTCTTCCGACACTGTACTGTTCTATATTCTATCAGATCAGCTTTAACCTTATTGAAGGCTTAAGGGATCAAATGGCCTTCTCCTGCACCTGATTGGTACGTTCTGTGAATCCGGTGATTAGATTATATGAAGAAGTTACAACCATTCATTGGACTATCAAAGGCTGTGTATGTCTGGGGGCTTTTTATAAGGAGGTCAAAACAATGACTGCAGATGCTGGAGACCAGATTCTGGATTAGTGGTGCTGGAAGAGCACAGCAGTTCAGGCAGCATCCAAGGAGCAGCGAAATCGACGAATTGACTCAGTAAATAAAGCAATACTTTGTAGCTGAAGACAATCTTCAGGACAAAAGAGTCAGTCAGATTATTCTGGAATGAGGTGAGGAAACCACTCCCACAAAATGTCGTTTAAATGCAGAAAACCCCTGTGTAAATCAAGAACAAACATTTCCAGGAGAGGGTCGGTCATTTTAAAGCTGAGATTGATAAATAGTTGTTGAACACGGGGCAGGGAGATGAGACCATTTAGCAGGTCTTTCAGCATTTAACGTAAAAGGAGCCAATGGTTAAAAGCAAAAGCTGTTTGTGGTATACAATTTTCAGAAATTAGCTAAGTTTTGCCTCCTATGGAGTCAGACGTCACATGACACCAGCTTATCATCCAACAGGACTTCACCTGACGAAGGTGCAATGCTCTGAAAGCTTGTAATTTTAAATATATATATTGGACTATACCTTGGTGTCCTGTGACTTCCAGCTTTGTCCACTCCAAGTCAACACCAACAGCAACACGTCATGCCTCTTACAGGACATGAACAGGCTGACACAAACACACTTCAGAACTATAAATATATCTGGAGCTTTGGAGTCACTGACTCTGAATGTTCCCCATATATCTTGCAAATGCTAATCCCAGAGAAAGACATATAATGTAAGTGAAGGTGACCTGGCAATAGCAGGATGGTCCCCCATCAAAACTAGCTTCCGTTGTTAGCAGAATGCTTCAATATGTAAGAATTTGCAGTTTGGAGGAGGGGTTCTTGTGACAATCGTTGTTACTGGTGTAATTTTGTTTCTCAAAAGTAGGAGCCAAAGTTAGCAAAGGACACAAGCTTGCGTTTGTAACATCACCAAACAGCATCAAACTCACAGGGACTGGTGAGTAGAATGCAGATTTTAATTTAAGAGGGTGATAGTTTACTGATGTTTGAAAAATTAATCAACCTTACAATAAACTATTAAAGTTGAATTGGACATTTTGACTATTTTCTCTTGGAGAAGTTCAGCCAGAACCCTAGAGATAGCAGTATTGGAGGGGAGGTTTGGGTTAATCTACCGACAATGTTTAGAATGAATGAATATATAGATCAGCCATAATCAAATTGAATGACAGAACAGGCTCAAGGGGCTGAATGGCCTGATCCTATTCCATGAACTTAATTTGAGACATGGTGTGTTGTGAGTGGAAGGAACTAGTAATTTTGAAGCAATTTCCAACAGTCTCCACCACTGAGGGCTTTCCTGAGCTCATGCCTCGCTCTGCTGTAGATCCATTGGTCAAAATTGATCACTGGGATTAATCAATAACTGCCAAGGGAGTCCAGGATGATAGAGAGTGAACTCGATGGAATTTTATCATTTTGAATCTTGCAATTCCTATGTTAAAAAGGGGAAACATCAAACGGCAAATGGATAAAAAATTAATGATACTCTTAAGAAAATAATTATAACTTCAAGTTTTTTCAGCCTCTAGCTTAGGAGGAGCAGGTAGACTAAAGATTTGTTGAGGCAAGTAAAGGAAAGTTCAGGAAAAGTGTAGTCATAAGGAATTATAAAAGCCTGGAGGTAAATTCAACAGTTTGCAGACACCAGAAGGGAGGGGTGAAAATGCAAGTCATTCACTAAGAGAACACGAGCAGATGTATCAGGTTTGAAAGTCAAGCATTCTCTGGCATTAAATATTTGTGTGGCAAATACTGCTGCTGAGCAATTAAAGTGAAAATTAAACTTTATTAGGCAAAAGTGAGGACTGCAAATGCTGGGAACCAGAGTTTAGATCAGAATGGTGCTGGAAAAACACAGCAGGTCAGGCAGCATCCGAGGAGCAGTAAAATCGACGTTTCGGGCAAAAGCCCTTCATCAGGAATGACTAGAAAAAATGACGAGACTTTATTGTCAACAGTTAAACAATGGTTAAATTAGGGATGAAAAAGGCACGTCAGCGTGTTAGTAACACTATAACCAGCAGCAAAAGCTCTGCCAGTCTTCAGAAATTTGGTAGGATTGGAGTCAGTGACCTGGCACTCAGAAAACCCTTGGACCTTGCAGCTGGTACAGATAGTTCCTCAAGTGCAGACAATGTGGACAAAACAGCATTCATTGCCCATTCCCAGTCAGTCTGAGGCCATTCAGTGTCACCACGTAGAGCAAGTCAGGACTGGAGTCACTTGTCAGTCCAAGCGAAAAATAACAGGTTGAAGGAAATTGGTTGAACTATTCCTCAAGTTTTGCAATTGTTCACAGTGGTATTAAAATGGGTCCCTCCAATCTGCTCACACCTGCTGGAAGGTAGAAATTGTGGCAGCTCATTGCAGACAGAACAATCCGACAATTGGGAATGAAGGATTATGGGGAAAAGGTGAGAAAGTGGAGTTGAGGGTAATCAAATCAGCCATGATCTTACTGAATAGCACAGCAGACAGGATGAGCAGACTGGCCTTTTGTTATAGGGGTCTATTGAATGGAACCTAGGCCCTTCAACCCATCAAGTCTATGCCAGTCAAAATCAAGCATCCAACTACTCCAAGCTCATTTTCCAGCCCTTGGCCCATAGTCTGACACATGGCCACAGCCTACGTTTGCTCCTGTGCCGTATGATCTGATGATTGAGGTCAAAGGATTGAGAGGCTATCCCCAAAGCACAAGAGTCGTAGAATCCCCACAGTACAGAAAGAGGCCATCGTTCCATCGAGTTTTGGAAATTCAAATATATTTACACAATGTCAGCTGTTCCTCTGTGCTTCCCGATGAAGGCCTTGTACTCAAAGTCGACTCTCCTACTCCTCGGATGCTGCCTGATTGGCTGTGCTTTTCCAGCACCACACTTCTTGCCTCTGTATATTCTGCTTGGTATTTCCCAAAAATGGTTCAATAAAATATTAACCAGCACCTATGGGGTGGCTTAGTGGTTAGCATTGCTGCCTCACAGTGCCAGGGACCCAGGTTCAATTCCCGCCCTGAGCATCTGTGTGGAGTTTGCACATTCTCCCAGTGTCTGCCTTGGTTTCCTCCAGTCTCCTCCTACAATCCAAAGATGTGCAGGTTAGGTGAATTGGCCATGTTAAATTGCCCGTAGTGTTCGGTGTAGGGAAATGGATCTGGGTGGGTTGCTCTTCGGAGGGTCGGCGTGGACGCGTTGGGCCGAAGGGCCTGCTTCCACACTGTAGGGAATCTAATCTAATCTATGGGACCAGGAGTGTACTGGTTGATCAAATATTCCAGAAAATCAGGTTTATAAGATCATGAGGAGCATGGATAAGTTGAATAGACAAGGCCTTGCCCCAGGTTGGGTGAGTCCAGGCCCAGAGGGCATAGATTTAGGGTGAGAGGGGGAAAAGATATTAAAAAGGGACCTTAGGGGCAAAGTTTTCATGCAGAGGGTGATGCGTGTATGGAATGAAGTGCCAGAGGAAGGGAAGGAGACTGGCATGATTACAACATTTAAATGGCACCTGGATAGGTACATGAATAAGTAGTATTTAGATCGGTTTGGGCCACGTACTGGCAAATGAGACAAAATTAATTTAGGATATCTGGTTGGCAAGGGCAAGGTGGACCGAAGGGTCTGTTTCTGTGCTGCACATCTCTATGGCTCTATGAGGTCCACAATCAATGTAAAATACACTAAGTCATAGAAAATCCCCAGGATACTATGAAGTCACTCCTCAGCCTCTAATGCTCCAGGGAAAATAGCCCCAGCCTATTCAGCCTCTCCTGATAGTTCAAAACACCCTCCCCACCGAAACCCTGGCATCATCTTTGTTAATCTTTTCTGAACCCTTACAAGTTGCACAGCAAAGTTCGAAGTATTTAAGGAAAATTGACTTGAAACTGAATCAACTGTTGATATTTTTTGTGGCCATTCGATCGAACAAGTATATTGACATAGAGGTAAAGAAATTTAAAATAATAATTGGACAAAACAATAAAGAAAACTATGTGGTATTTGAGGTACATAATGCTTGCCAATTCAAAGCAAAAAGCTCTGCTATTACATCTGTAAATGGACTCTACCATTTTCCTGATGACAGATATTAAGCAAGCTGGCCTATATTTACCATTTTTTGTCTCTTTCTTTTTTGAAAAAGGGTGTTATATTGGCAGTTTTCTAATCCTCTAGGACTTAAGAACATAAAGATTCTTGAAAGATCTCTATATCCCATGATAACCTCACTCAAGAAAAATTCAACTACAATCACCATAAGTTTTAATTAAACCATAGCATCTACAACACCTTGTGGAAGAGATTTCCACCACTTTTTCAGATGAAATGCCTCTAGATTTCATTCGTGAACAGTCTAGTTCCAATTTTAAAGATTGTGCACCATTATTCTGTACTCAATTGGACACAGAAGGCTATGTATTTTAAAATGGTTTAGCTGAATTTGCACCAGGTTGGCTAAGTGAAAGCTGGTATCATGCCAACAGTTCAATTTGGTATCTGAAAGACTGCAACCGCACTGACACGGATCATCCACAGGGTGCTGCTTCTGAATTTAACAATGGACATCATTTTTAAGATGCCTAGACTAAATGCTTCCAGACTGTGAATAACGTAAGTGTACATCACCTAAGTCATAACCAGATTAGAAATGCATTCGAATTGTACAATTATAGACTGGTACGACAGTCTGTGCTCAGGGTGATGCCATCTTTCTGATGTGGACGTCAAACTGAGACACCATCTCCGGTGGAAATAAAAGATCCCATACTTCAAAAAGAACAAGGCCAATAACTATCCTTCAACAAACAATACTAAAACAGATTGCCCTGTGTTACCATGCAGTTCATGGGAATTTGCTGTTTGTAGAATGCAGTGTTTCTGACAAATGTGACCATATTCCAAGAGTACTTTGACTGGGCCTGTATTCTCTATAGTTTCAAAGAACGAGAGGTGATTTCATTGAAATTTATAAGGTGTGGCTATTTCCCCTGGATGGTGAGCCTAGAACCAGGGGCGTAGTTTCAGAATAAGACAGAGGCCATTTTATGACTGGGATGACGATGTATTTCTTCATCCAGACGGTGGTAGATCTTTAGCACTATCTACTTTAGAGGGCTGAGAAGTTCAATCTTTTAGTGAGTTTGAGACAGAATCCTTCAGCTTTTGGAGACTGATGACATCAGTTATTGAGGTGGATGATCAGCCACGATCTGGAACAAGGGAAATGTGACAGTACAGAGAGCAGCCATTCTGTCCATTGTATCTGTGCAGGCAGAGAGAGAAAACCAAACTAGCCAGCCATTCCAATTCCACGTTCAGGTCACAGTGCTCCAGCTACCTTTCAAACAGAGAGAAGGTTTTTGCCTTCATAACCAAACCAGGCAGTGAATTCCAAACACCCACCTCAAAGAGGAGGAAAATGTTTTTCCACATATTCTCTCTAATCCATCCAGCAATAATCACAAATCTAAGTATTAGAGTCATAGAGATGTACAGCATGGAATCAGACCCTTAGGTCCAACTTGTCCATGCCGACCAGATATTCCAACCCAATCTAGTCCCACCTTGCCAGCACCTGGCCCATATCCCTCCAAACCCTTCCTATTCATATACCCATCCAGATGCCTTTTAAATGTTGCAATTGTACCAGCCTCCACCACTCCCTCTGGCAGTTAATTCCATATGGGTACCCTCTGTGTGAAAAAGTTGCCCCTTAACGTCTCTTTCATATATTTCCCCTCTCAACCTAAACCTATGCCCTCTAGTTCTGGACTCCCCCACCCCAGAGAAAAGACATTATCTATTTATCCTATCCATGCCCCTCATGAATGTATAAACCTCTTTAAGGTCACCCCTCAGCCTCTGATGCTCAAGTGAAAACAGCCCTAGCCTATTCAACCGCTCCCTCCAACCCTGACAACATCCTTGTAAATCCTTTCTGACTCCTTTCAAGTTTCACTACATCTTTCCAATACGAAGGAAACCAGAATTGCACACATTAGTCCAATACTGGTCTAACCAATGCCCTGTACAGCCGCAACATGACCTCCCAACTCCTGTACTGAATACTCTGACCGATAAAGTAAAGCAAATCAAATACCTTCTTCACTATTCTATCTCCATGCGACTCTACGTTCAAGGAGCTATGAACCTGCACTCCAAGATCTCTTTGTTCAGCAACACGCCCTATGACCTTACCATTAAGTGTATAAGTCCTACTAAGGTTTGCTTTCCAAAAATGCAGCACCTCGCATTTATCTTAATTAAACTCCATCTGCCACTTCTCAGCCCATTGGTCCATCTGATCAAGATCCCATTGTAATCTGAGGTAACCTTCTTTGCACCTCTAATTTTTGTGTCATCTCCAAACTTACTGACTATACCTCTTATGCTCACACCCAAATCATTTATATAAATGATGAAAAGTAGTGGACCCAGCACTCACCACAGTAGTGGACACCAACACAGAATGATGGAGCAGGCATGATAGGAACAGATTTAGGTCAGTCAGTCTATGTGCCAAATGTCACATTGAAGGATGACTTCTGACAATAGAGGTAGCCATGAAGAGAGACAAGATAGGCTATAATTGTTTCTCTTAGAGTGGAGAAGGATGAGGCAGGGGTTCTGACTGAGGTGTACAGGATTATGAGGGCATAGATAAGGGAGATAGCAAGAACTATTTCTTGGTAGAGGGATTATTAACCGGGTCATCGATTTAAGCTTTAAATGGGAATTAAGGATGATTTGTTCATGCAGGGTGTAGTGAATAACTGGAACTCACTGCCTGAAATGATGGTCAAGATGGGAACCATCACAACATTTCAGAAGTACATAGATTATCACTTCAAATGCCATAGCATACAAGGCTATGGACCAAGTTTTGGAAAATGGGATAGATAGATGCTCAATGGCCAGCACAAACATGATGGGCCAAAGGTCCTCCTTCCATGCTGTACAGATCTATGGCTCTATGGTAGGCTGTATGTTGCTCAAGTGCACCCAAAGTCGAGAGTGTGGTGGTGGAAAAGCGTGCCGGTCAGGCAGCATCCGAGGAACAGGAGAATCTGGCTTATGCTCGGAACGTTGACTCTGCTGCTCCTCGGATGCTGCCTGACCTGCTGCGCTTTTCCAGCACCACACTCTCAACTCTGATCTCAAGCATCTGCAGTCCTCACTTTCTCCAAGTATACCCAAAGTTCTGTAGATCTTCTCATGACTGGAGAGTGCAGTGCCAGATCAGCAGAAGCGACCACAGAACTGATTGTCCATGTTGTCATTGTTGATGATGTTTCACTACTGCCCTCCTTCTGGGCATGTGGGAGTTTTGCAGCTGTGGAGGAGATGGTCATCAAAGAAGCACTGAAGCTGAACCAAGTTTTAGTGCTCACCTCCAAAAGGGGTGTGTCAGCTCAATGTTTTCCCGAGTGAGATGGCCTGCATTATAGAGCTTTGTCATGTTCACTTCCAGTATGTCAATATATTGCTTACACTGATCACCTTGATGAAGTTTGCCCTGAGACAATGGCTGATTTTTGTTTATTCTTTCATGCAATGTGATCAAGGCCAGCACCTGTTGCCCATCCCTAAGTGCCCTTGAACAGAGTGCTTTGCCAAGCCATTTCATAATGCAGTTAAAATCAATCTCAGTGAGTTGGATAACATAGGGTCTGAGTTCCCTGATTGGGGCTGTTAATAAGGGAGGCAATAGCCGAGTGATATTATCATTGGACTTTTTTTATAGATACTTTTATTGAAAAAAGAAAACTTCTTAAAGTTTTTTTTTACAAAATTACAAAAGTAATACAAGTATAAATACCAATATAAGGTTAAATAAATAAGAAAATAAAATTTTAAAATAACCGAAATGACGAACAAGAAAAAGGTGAAAAACCCAATAAACTACTGATCTATCCTATAAACAACCAAAAGATAAAATAGGATATCATACATTACTCTGAGGGTGAAGGCACCTCCACACATCTACTAGCCCTAGCTCTTTATTCAGATCTGCCAATTGTCTAGACCTAAGAGGTATACCCAAAGTGCTCTCAGGTATCCTATCTATCTCTGGGTCCATAATGCAGTTAAAATCTCCTCCTATAATTGTACGGTGGGCCCCAAAAGCCATCAACTTAGAAAAGGCTTCTGTTACAAATTTAAAGGGGTGTGCTGGGGGCAATAAAGATTCAAAATTTCATATTCTACTCCATGTATTAGGGCTTTGATCAATATGTATCGTCCAGACTCAAGAACCCCACCCAAGATACTTTGAATAAAAATCAGAGAAAATTCACAAATGAGAGAAATCTTTAAAACATTTTACACCAACACAATTAAAAACTATTCCTAAGTGCAAAGAAAAACACAGAACATATTTGAAGGGAGTATTTCCCCCTTGCTCCCAGAGGGCATGTCTACCTGGCAATAACCTCACCATAACCTCTTCGAACTCAGGTCCTGCCCTTGGCCCAGGTGTTATAGAATGGGGTAGACAAAGTTAAAAGTGAGTGACCCATTCCCTCCCCCCCCAACTACACCTAGGTGCATTGAACAAGGGTAATACAAAATATAACTATATAAAACTACAAAGTTACAATCCCCGCAAGTATTAGGTGACTGAGTAAAATGACAAAGAAGAAAACCCCGCACTAAAGACAGATAAAACAGAACAAACCACCTCCCCCCGACCACACACACACACACAAATCGAATAGGCCGCACAGCCTGTAAAAAAAGAAACAAAAGAGAGAGTAAAGAACAAGCCCCCACCTCCCCATCCCTAGGAAAGACAAAAAGGGAAAGAAATAAAGAAGGAAATAAGGGTAGACAGGGGGAGGCAAAATAAAATCGTTATCCTTATCGTTTCAGTCCCACAGTCTATTTAGGAGAGTCCTAGAATTCTTTAACTTTGTCCGGTGATCCAAAGTTATACACGATCCTTCGTGGCTGAAATGCAGCGTTGCTGGGTAACGCACAGAGTATGCAATATTTAGGTCTTTTAAATGTATCTTCATCTCATCGATTGCCCTCCTCTTGCAGAGCACGGTTGGAGAAAAATCCTGAAATAACATTATCCTGGAACCCTTGTGTATCATGGCCTGGGGAACCTTCCCCATGACTCTGGAGGCTTCCAGAGGCATTTGTTTATCTCTATAACATTGGAGCCAGAATAGAACTGGGCGGGGACGCTGGTCCGACCCGGGCCTGGGTATAGCAACCCAATGGGCACACACCTCCTGCACCTGGCCCTGATCCCAACTCCAACTTTAATATTTGAGGGAGCCATTGCTCCAAAAAGACTGTGAGCTGGCCTTCTTCTTCCCATTCGGGAAACTCGATTTTTTTCGATGGCCCCGATTGTCGAGGTCGTCGATGTGCTCCTCCAGGGTCTGGATTTGCTACTCGAGAGCCCGGACCTGACCCATGGACGACTCGGCAGCCGACTCCGAGGCCGCAGCCCTGACTCCGCCCCTCTGACGCGCTGTTCAATTTTTGGATTTCTTGGTCATGCTTCTGCAGTACGACTGAGAACAACTCCCACCAGGACTTGGATTCTTCATTGAAGCCGTTGATCTTTTCCTGGAGTTTGTTGATCCTGGAGATCAGGCCCACCTCTGCAGGTAACTCCCCTGAGGCGGCCGCGGACGTCTCTGCTGCTGCGGGGGAGGGGTGGGGGAGGGGTCCCTGTCTGTTGCGAACTGTGGGAATGTTTGCCCTGAGTCATTTTAAAAACAACACCAAACTGTCCAAGTTTGATGTAAAATGACTCACTGTGCTGGGCAAAAGCTATCTAAAATGATTTAAAGGGTGTGGTGAAGACGGGTACCCCACTTTGCCTGAGTCTTAGGGAGAACACTACAGACTGAGTCTTGCTGGGTCACTGCCGTCTTGAATCCCCCCATCACTGGACTTTTAATCCAGAGATCCAGATAATGTCTGGGGGCTTGAGTTTGAATCCTTCCATGGCAGGTGGTATAATTTGAATTCAATAAATATCTGGCATTAAGGTTCTAATGACCATTAATCCATTGTCGATTGCTGGAAAAAAACCATTTGGTTCACTAATGTCCTTTAGGGAAGGAAACTGCTGCTCATACCTGTTCTTGCCTGCATGTGACTCCAGACCTACAGCAATGGGGTTGACTTTTAACTTTCCTCTGGGCAATTAGGGATGAGCAATAAATGCTGCCTAGCCAGCGACTCCCTCATCCCGTGAATAAATAAAGAAAAATAAATCTGATCCAATCAAGGAGCCCTAGCTGACAGATAAAACCAGGAGCATCAGACAGTCCAACACTCTGAGAGCTGGCTCTGAGCGAGTTGGATCAGTGTCAAGGGCTTTCCATATGTAAATGAAGGGTGACTAGGTGACATGTCACCAGCCTCTGTGGATTTATTTCTGCAATATTTAATTTAATCACAACTAATTTGTACCCTAACCCCACTTACTTGCATTGGCTCCCCAGGTACTCATACACAATAAAAATATTAATAAGACAAGAACACAGTGGCTCAGGTGATACGGTGGCTCAGTGATTAGCACTGCTGCGTCACTGCGCCAGGGAACCAGCTTTGATTCCAGCCTCGGGCAACTGTCTGCATGGAGTTTGCACATTTTCCCTCTGCCTGTGGGGGTTTCCTCTGGGTGCTCTGGTTTCCTCCCACAGTGCGTGGGTTAGGTGAATTGGCCAAGCTAAATTTCCCAAAGTGTTCAGGGATGTGTCGGCTAGGTTCGGGGAATGAGTCTGGGTGAGATACTCCTTGGAGGGTCAGTGTGGACTTGTTGGGCCAACTGGCCAGTTTCCACACTATAGGCATTCCATTCTATTTTATTCTAACACTGTGGAGGAATTTCTTCTCTCTGATGGTTGGAAATATTTGGAAGTCCTTGCCACAGAGAGCTGTGGGGACACAGTCCTTGTGCCTGTGTAAGGTTGAGTTTGATAGATTTTTGATAAGTCAGGGAACCAAGAGTTATAAGGACAGAGCAGGAAAGTAGGTATGATGATTGTTGGATCAGCCAAGATCCTATTGAGTAGGCTCGAGGGGCTGAATGGGGTATTCCTATTTTTGACAGTCTTATGGTCTTATTGTATGCTTTGTTAACTGCTGTCTCCACACATCTCCACCCCCACCTTGATCTCCGCCCCCACGTCGATCTCCGCCCCCACGACCAACTCCGTCCCCACGACCAACTCCACCCCCACGACTAACTCTGCCCCCATGCCTAACTCCGCACCCAACTCCAGGCTCCAGCCCCACACCAGGTCGTAGCTCCCAGCCCTGCTGTATTTTCACCATCCCTCGAGACCTCCCCCTCTCTGAGGATGAACAATCAGTCTTCAGCAGAGGTCTCACCTTCATCCCCCTATGCTCCCGGATCAATGGGTTCGACACGCGGCTAGACATCGAGCATTTCTTCCGCTGCCTTCGCCTCCGTGCCTACTTCTTCAACCAGGACTCTTGCCCACCCTCGGATGACCCCTTCTCCCCCTCCAACACACCCCATCCACCTGGACACCCCGTGCTGGCCTCTTACCCGCCCTCAATCTCTTCATATCCAACTGCCGCCATGACATTGACCGCCTCAACCTGTCCACCCCTTTCACCCACTCCAACCTCTCACCCTCACAACATGCAGCCCTCCACTCTCTCTGCTCCAACCCCAACCTCACCATCAAACCGGTAGACAAGGGAGGTGCAGTTTGGCGCACCGATCTTTACACCGCTGAGGCTAAACGCCAACTCGCGGACACCTCCTCCTACTGCCCCCTTGAACTTGACCCCACCTACCACTACCAAACCATCACCTCCCAGACCATCCATAACCTCATGACCTCAGGAGATCTCCCATCCACCGCCTCCAACCTCATAGCCCCACAACCCCGCACCGCCCATTTCTACATCCTGCCCAAAATCCACAAACCCGACTGCCCCGGCCGACCCATTGTGTCAGCCTGCTCCTGCCCCACTGAACACATCTCTGCATACCTCGACACTGTCCTGTCCCCCTTAGTCCAAGAACTCCCCACCTACGTTCGTGACACCACCCACGCCCTCCACCTCCTCCATAATTTTCCCGGCCCCCAACGCTTTATCTTCACAATGGGACATCTACTCCCTATACACTTCCATCCCCCCATCACGAAGGCCTCCAAGCCCTCCTCTTCTTCCTCTCCCGCTGACCCAACCAGTACCCTTCCACTGATACCCTCCTTCGACTGACTGAACTGGTCCTCACTCTTAACAACTTCTCCTTCCAATCCTCCCACTTCCTCCAAACCAAAGGAGTAGCCGTGGGCACCCGCATGGGCCCCAGCTATGCCTGCCTCTTCATCGGATATATGGAACAGTCCATCTTCTGCAGCTACACTGGCACCACCTCCCACCTTTTCCTCTGGTACATCGATGATTGTATTGGTGCTACCTCGTGCTCCCACGAGGAGGTTGAACAGTTCATCCACTTTACTAACACCTTCCACCCCGACCTCAAATTTACCTGGACCATCTCAGACTCCTCCCTCCCCTTCCTAGACCTCTCCATTTCTATCTCGGGCGACCGACTCAACACAAACATTTACTACAAACTGACCAACTCCCACAGCTACATAGATTGCACCTCCTCTGACCCTGCCCCCTGTAAAAACGCCATCCCATATTCCCAATTCCTTCACCTCCGCCGCATCTGCTCCCAGGAGGACCAATTCCACTACCGAACAACCGAAATGGCCTCTTTCTTCAAAGACTGCAATTTCCCCTCCGACTTGGTTGACGATGCTCTCCACCACATTTCCTCCACTTCCCGCACCTCCGCCCTTGAACACTGCCCCTCCAATCGCCACTAGGACAGAACCCCACTGGTCCTCACCTTCCACCCCACCAACTTCCGGATACATCGTATCATCCTCCGTCATTTCCGCCACCTCCAAACAGACCCCACCACTAGGGATATATTTCCCTCCCCTTCCCTATCAGCGTTCTGGAGTGACCACTCCCTCCGCGACTCCCTCGTCAGGTCCACACCCTCCACCAACCCAACCTCCACTCCCGGCACCTTCCCCTGCAACCGCAAGAAGTGCAAAACTTGCGGCCACACCTCCCCTCTCACCTCACTCCAAGGCCCCAGTGGATCCTTCCATATCCAGCGCAAATTCACCTGCACCTCCGTACACATCATTTACTGCATCCACTGCAACCGATGTGGTCTCCTCTACATTGGGGAGACAGGCCGCCTATTTGCGGAACGTTTCAGGGAACACCTCCGGGACAGCCGCACCAACGAACCCAACCGCCCTGTGGCTGAACATTTTAACTCCCCCTCCCACTCTGCCAAGGACATGCCGGTCCTTAGCCTCCTCCATCGCCAGACCCTGACCACACGACGCCTGGAGGAAGAGCACCTCATCTTCCGCCTAGGAACCCTCCAACTACACAGGATGAATGTAGATTTCTCCAGCTTCCTTATTTCCCCTTCCCCCACCTTATCACAGTCCCAACCCCCGGATTCAGCACCGCCCTCTTGGCCTGCGATCTTTTCCCGACCTCTCCGCCCCCATCCCCTCTCCGGCCTATCACCCTCACCCTCACCTCCTTCCATCTATCGTATTCCCAGTGCCCCTCCCCCCAAATTCCCTCCCCTCTACCTTTTATCTCAGCCCGCTTGGCACACCAGCCTCATTCCTGAAGAAGGGCTTATGCCCAAAACGTCGATTCTTCTGCTCCTCGGATGCTGCCTGGCCTGCTGTGTTTTTCCAGCACCACATTTTCCAACTCTGGTCTCCAGCATCTGCAGTCCTCACTTTCTCCTAGTTGACCTACCCATCCTGTCATCTTCAATGATCTGTGCACATACCCACTCAGGTTCCTCTGCTCCTGTACGCCTTTAGAATGGTAACCCTTGTTTTAAATTCTTTCAATGCTCTTCTGGACACCTATCTGCCCAATCCACCAACTTGTCAATATTCCTTTGGAGTTCCCCACAGTCCTCCTCACAGTTGCAATCCTTCTAAGTTTAGTTTCATCTGAAAGTTTTGAAACACACCAGCACACCAAGTTCCAGATCATTAATATACCGATCGGGAAAAACAAGAGCCCAGTATAGAGTCCTGAGGAACGCCATGACAAATCTTCCTCCAACTCAAAAAGTATCCATTGAAAGTTCACAGATTTCTATGAGAAGCAGGCCTTTCAGCCCATTCTAACCATTCCAGCCCATTGAAAGAGATTATGCCATTCGTCTCAATCTCCGGTTCATTCCACCTAACCCTGCAAACCTGGTAAAACTCAGCAGAAACTAAAAATTCAATCACAGGATTGGAAATTTTTCAGTTTCAAAGCAAATATTTGGAGTTAATTAATTAATTGCAATTTCATTTTTAAAAAATGCTTTCAGTTCTTGCTATTCTGATTTGAAAACACTGCTCCTGTCCCCAAGGTTATCCTCTCATAGAGGTCGAGGTCATTTTCCAGTCCTTCACTCAAGCTGTTATTTGATATTAATAGATTCATTCAAAAGCAGAATAATCATGGACATTTATCGTACCCACCCAGAGCAAACAAGTGCCCTAACGGTTTTTTCCAATATGTGCAGAGAATGATATTTGACTGCAATATCTTTCTCTCTGCAGCCCCTTCCCTTGTGTCTTTCAGTTCAATAATTTCAATTAGAGGAAATGATAGCAAGGAAATAGCAACATTCTTTCAGCCCAGTGTTTAACACTGATAAGGGCAGCAGTTACTAATTTCAGTACAAAAGCAGGAAGACCACTGCAGCAGAGTTTCCATTCCAACAAACAGTCCAATTTTATTTTTTGAGCGAATAAGGAAAACTTCTTTTTCCTCACTGAGAGGTAACTTTGTTCAGTTTGTCTGGTGAGCTGACACCTCACAGTGTCTGGTTTTCACTGGCTCCACTGAACTGATCATGGATGTCAATAGGACTGCGAATTATTCAGTGAGTTACTCGTTACCTGACAGATTTCTTGGTAAGTTGCACACAAATTATCTGCTGGGATTGGAACTGATTGTTTTGCTGTTGTAAAGTGTTAATTTAGGAATATCAGCGGGTTTGAGGAGCTCTCCAGTTCACTCTCGATTTTTCTTTCCTCATTTTTTTCTCCACTTCACACTGTGTGAGAGATTCTCCACCTCTATTTGGTTTATCTCTTTCATATATTTGTCCAGATATCATTTTCTTCCCTTTTCTCTCTCTATTTCTTACACATGTTCTCTGTTACTTTACAACTGCCTTTTCCAATTAATTCTACTCCATTGTACTCTCTTAATTACTCTGCCTCACTCCCTCATAGCCCAATACCCTAAGTTTGCTCCGTTTTCAGGTACTGGTCACTCTGCGCTTTTCCATTCATTATACTGTCTCCCACACTCTTTTTCTCAGCCATTCTATGTTGCTTCTCTTTGTACTTCCATATCCATTGTTTTCATTTTTGCCCATCTCTGACTTATGTTGCATAGAGAACACTTGAAGAGATGATTAATCACTTAGAGTGTACTCTGACCATCCAGCAGGTAGACAGAAGACTGTAAGAAATAGGAACAGAAGCAGACAGTTCAGTCCATCATGCCTGCTCTGGCATTCAATGGGATTCTGGCTGATCCAACATTTCTTATGTCCCCTTTCCTGTCCTTTCCTCATATTCTTTGATTCCCATATTGATCAAGAACTTATCTAGCTCAGCTTTAAGTAAATAGAAAGTCTCTGCCTCCACAGCACTCTGGGCCAAAAGATGCACAACCATCTGAGAGAAGAAAATTCCTCTTCATCTTGATCTTAAATTGGTGCTCCTTTATTCTGAGATGATGCCTTTTCCTCATAGACTCTACTATGAGGAAAAGCATCCATTCAGTATTTACCCTATCAAGTCACTTACATGTTTCAATGAGATCACTTCTGCTCACAAGACAATCCCTCCATACCGGGAGTCATCTGAGTGAACCTTCTCTGAACTGCCTCTGACGAAATAATATTTCCCTAAATAAGGGGATCAAAACTGCTTAGAATACTCCAGATGTGGTCTCGCCAGCATGTTGCACTGTTGTACAGCACCTTGCTGTAAGTTTTCCCTACTCTTATATGCAACTCCCTTGAAATTCGGGCCAACATTCCATGAACCTTCCTGATTTCTGTTGTACCTATCTGCTAGCTATCTTTATTTCGTGCACAAGTATCTCCCAGGTCAGAAATCAGTTTTTCCAGTCTTGAATATCCTGTGTTCCAAACCTCGCTTGTATATTTCCATGTTTCTCCCTCAGTCTCTCTACGATGGAATGCGTCACTCATGACTTTGTCTTTCCGTTCCATTCCTGTTAATCTCTCTGAATTAAAGCTCTTGCTCTTCTGAGCAATAAATGATTTAGAAATGCATCATGCACTTCTTAAGTCACACATTCAAGAAAACGTTCGTGGAAAGGGAAAGTTTTATTTGATAGCTTTTGCGTCTGACTGGATTTAAAACCAAAACAAAGCAGGCTGTTCAATCCAACTTTCATTTAAACTCCACTTTTAGATGCAGCTTCCAAATATTTGACTGTCCTTTTCAGTTTGATTCATAAACCCACTCTCCAGCTTTGCTCTTTCTTTGTGAAACAAATTCCCTGCCCAGAATCTCCCAAGTTGAGGGTTGAGAATGCCAGTGCAAAGCTACAAAACCCTGAGCTGGTTTAACAGTCGTCATTCTCTCAATCGGTTCAGATTGGGACTTCTGCCCATCTTCGAGGAAGCCCCACCTCCAGGAAAATTGCAGGTCAATTAGATGACTAGCAGACCTCCAGTCCCAGCAAAGCCATTAGGCACCCATGGATAGGAAGCAGCTGTCGCCCTGAGTTGAAGGGTCAGTAACAAAGGGCCATTATTTCATGGATTAACGACAGGACATTTAGAGGGAATTTGAGGAAAGGTCTTTTTTCACCTGGGGGTGATGGGGGCACAGACCGGGGGGACTGTTGAGGCAAGAAACCTCACAAACCTGAAAAGTGAATCTCTAATGAGCACTTGAAAGGCCATAACATTCAAGGCTATGGGTCAAGTGTTAGAAAATGAGATTTGTATGGACAGATTAGCACAAACCCATTGAGTTGAAGGGCAGCTTCTGTGGTGTTTGACTCAATGCAGCTTCATTGCTGGATTTGATACCTAGATGTACATGGAAGGGGTTTCATTCGAGCCAGGCCAACAGGTCCCAATGTGTGGGATGGAAGTTGCTGCAATTGGGAGGACAGTGTCTACTGCATGCCGCAAGCAGGTGGGGAAGCCAAGTCCTGGGGCACATTCATTTGACACAGAGATCTGTAGGGACCAATCACCAAACCACAACCAAGTCATTAGAGTTCACCTTATTGTTTTGTTCCATGACTGTTGATGAAATACTACCAGAGCAGGAGGTTGCTCTTGTTGTCACTGGTTGACCACTTAGGGGCTCAAGACCACAATTGACCCATTGAAAGGACAGATACAATTCCTATGGCAGCAAGATAGGTATAGTGTAATAAAAGTCTAGTAAGGGAAGGATATACACAGTGAGTGGTAGATCCCTGGGGAGGACTGAGAAATAAAGGGACCTTGGTGTACAAGTCCATAGATCCCTGAAGTTGTCAGCTCAGGTAGACAGGCTGGGGAAGAAGTCATATGGGATGCCTGCCTTCATCAGTTTGGATGTAGAATCTAGGAACAAGAAAGTCATATTACAACGTTCCAAAATATTGGTTAGACCACAGATGGAATATATGTGGAAGGCACAGATGGAATATTGTGTGTGGTTCTGGACACTAACAGAAGGATGTGATTGTATTGGACAGGATGCAGAGAAGATTCACCAGGATGTGGCCTGAGATGAAAAGTGTCAGTTGTGAGGAGAGATTGGATAGGCTAGGTTTGCTTTCCTTGGAGCAGAGGAGGCTAAGGGGGAATCTGATTGAAGTGTACAAGAGCTATAGATTGAATAGAGCATGAGAATATTTTCCCCATGGCAGACATGTCTAAGACCAGAGGGTACAAAAGGACTGGATGGGGTGTAAGTGGCTTATGGGAGGTTTGAGAAAAATCATTTGATCCAAATGTCGATAGATCTGTGGAGCACACTGCCTTAGAATGTGTTGAAGGTAGGGATTCTTAAAACATTGAAGAAACATCTGGATGTGTACTTTAAATTCTGGGGCACAGTAGGCTGTAGAGCGAATGCAGGTAAATGGGATTAGTGTAGTTTGATGTTTGCAGGTTGGCATAGACAATGTGGGCTGAAGGGCCTGTTCCCATGTTGTTTGACTCTATGGCTCACGAAAGAATTGTAACTCAAAGCCACCTGAATTTATGCCTGATCGAGATTCAGTAACCCTTTCTTGAGAGGTGTGAGCAAGAATTCCTCCAAGAACTGTTCTCCCACAGGCCTTAATCCTTAAATATTTAATGACATTTCTTAAAGGGGACACACCCTTTATCATGATCATCTATCAAATTTGTGTCAACAATATATTCTGTCATCACAGAATTGTCATATGAGTGTGGATCTAACCAGACTCTGTCTCTCCGTGCCCTGACCAACCATCAGTCTCCACCAACCCCTTTCTCATAGGAAGACAGTTGACCTTTAACATCGCAAACAATTAGCAAGGAAGGAACCAGATGGTTTGGGAACACATATGACTAACAACCTGCTTACCTGAAAGTAAGCAGAAGAATTTAATTCAGGAAACCAGAGCACACAGATTCCTCTACAGTTGGAACTTATTTTGTTTTACAAGCTGCAAAATCCACCTTCTCAAGTTCTTGTAATTCAAACAAGGACTCCTCCCTCCTAAACAAAATGAACCAGGCTGTGTTAACCCTGTAACATTTTTCTCACATGCTTTTGACAACAGGCATAAAAATAATTGGTTTTAATCCAGAGAATATTTGGGACAGGGACCACCCTAGTTTCTTCCTCCAGTCACTTGAGCACATTACTCAACCTAACACTTGGACAGTACTGAGGGAGTGGCAGAGAAGTTTGTGTCTGTCTTCACAGAGGGACATACTAGAAATCTCCCAGAGTTATAGATACAAGAGACTATCTAAATAACTTCACAGAGGCCAGTATCTGTCAGTAAGGTGCCCTTTATTAACACATGAATAGTCCTTGATATCAGTGCTGGCTCATTCAGCATTAACTACTAAAGTGTCAGCATCTCTGATATTCACCTTTTTATCCATCAGCCAGGACTCCCTGATTGGACCAGATTAATAGCCCAATCAGGGAACTCATATTCTATGAGGTTCAGCTGGCTGACCTTGTTAAAATAACTACATTAATGAGAATAGGGAATGAAATAAGTTAGTTTAAAAAATGGTTATTGGGAAATGAATGGGAATGAAGGTTGACCAGTTCCCAGATCCCAATGATCTACATTTCAGAATGTTGAAGGAGTTGGCGTTAGATACATTGGTGGTCATCTTTCGAAATTATGTATATTTGGGAAAAAATACCTCCAGATGGGAAGGTTAAAAACTTAACCCCACTATTTAAGAAAGGAAAGAGAGACAATAAAAATGGACTACAGACCTGATAGTCTGATGTCAGCAGTAGAGAAATGACTCAAATCTCTTATTGTGATAACTGAACATCTAAAAAATAATTATCTGACTGGACAAAGTCAATATCCACTGGGATGTTGGAGAAACTCAGAAGATCTGGCAACTTCTGTGAACAGAAAGCACAGTTAGTATTTGTGAAGAAGGATCATTGAACATGAAACACTAGCTCAATTTCTCTTACACAGATACTGCAAGACCGGTTGAGTCTCTCCAGCAAATGTCTTTGTTTCCAATCCCCGACATCTGCAGTTCTCTCTTTCATTCTCCAGGATGTTGCCTGGGATGGAGAATCTTAGCTATAAAGAGAAATGGGATTATTTCTTTCAAACAAAAAAAAGTGAAGAAGCCTGATAGAGGTGTATAACATTATGAGGGGCATAGACAGGGTGCAGAGGAAGCAGCTGTTACCTTCAGCTGTAATAATAATGGGACATAACAAATTTAAGGACAGGAGATTTTGAGAAAATTTGAATCAAAATTTTGGCATCCAAAGGGTGGGGGTCTGGAATGCACTGGGGACAAATATGGGGGAAGGAGAAATAGAGGCAGGAAACCTCACCTTTAAAAAGTACAGTACATGGATGAACTTTTAAATGTCATAACAGTCAAGACTAAGGGCTGGAAAGTGAGATTAGTGTAGATAGGCCAGTCCATTACACTATAAGAAATAGAAACAGAATTAGTCCATTTAGCCTATTTAGTCTGTTCCACCATTTGATCATGGCTGATATGTTCATCAATCCCATTAATTTGCCTTTCTCCCAGCTCTTGATCTGCTTACCAATCAAGAACCTATCTATCTCTGTCTTAAGTACACTCAATCTCCACAGCCTTCTGCAGCAATAAGTTCCACAGAGTCATCATCTCTGGCTGAAGAAATTCGTCGCCATCTGAGTTCAAAAGAGTCATCCCTTCATTCTGAGGCTGTGCCTGAGGACCGAGTCTCTCCTTTTGGTGGAAACATCTTCTCTACATCCAATCTATGCAGGCCTCTCATTATCCTGTAAGTTTCAATAAGGTTCCCCTTTGTCCGTCAAAACTCCAATAAGTACAGACTCAGAGTCCTCAACCATTCCTCATATAACAAACCCTTCATCCCTGCAATCATTATTGTAAATCTCCTCAGTAACCCCGCCAATGCCAGAAAATTGTTCACTAGATACAGGGCCCAAACTACTCATAATATTCCAAATGTGGTCTCACCGGAGCCTTATACACCCCCAGCAGTACATCCCTGCTCTTGTACTCTAGACCTTTTGAAATGAATGCTAACATTGCATTTGCCTTCTGAACCATGAACTGAATCTATATGATAACTTTAAGAGAATCCTGATCTAGGCCTCCCAGTTTCCTTTGCACTTCAGTTTTCTGGAGCCCGTCACATTTAGAAAATAGTCTGTGCCTCTATTTCACAGTTGCCCACATTGTATTCCATCTGCCACTCTTTCCCCACTCTCCTAGCCTGTCCAGGTCCTTGTGCAACCTCCCCGCTTTCTCAACTTTATCTCTCCCTCCACCACCTTTGTGTCATCTGAAAACAGAGCAACAATGCCCTCAGTTCCTTTGTCCAGATCATTATGATTAAAAGTCCCCTTTAACCCCATTCTCTGCCTTCTGCCAGTCAGCCAATCCTCTATCCATGCCAATACCTTGCACCTAACATGATGGGCTTTTATCTTATTTACCAATTTCCCGTGCGGCACCTTGTCAAAGTCCTTTCAGAAATCCAAAAAGATCCATTGGCTTTCCTTTGTCTAACTTGCTCGTTACCTCCTCAAAGAATTCTAATGGATTTATCAGACATCATCTCCCCTTGATGAAGCCATGCTGACTCAGCCCTATTTTACAATACACTTCCTACCACTTTGCAAACTCATCCTTAATAATGGACTCGAAAGTTTTACCAATGACCAATATCAGGCTAAGCAGCCTATAGTTTCCTGTTTTCTGTCTCCCCAGACCTGGCCCAGTGTTGATCCTGTGATAAATATCCTTAAGACTAATAGTCTGGTCACAATTATTACATTGTAGCTTGTGGAATCTTGCTGTGCGCATGTTGTTGCAATGTAGGAAACTTGGCAGTCAATGACAAGCTGTGCACAAGTACTGAAAACATGACACTGTCTTGGATATCCTGGCGCTACAGAAATGCAAGTCTTTGTTTCCCTTTCGCGATCAGGGTCAGTTCTGAAGCTGATTGTCAGTGTCATGATGGGAGGAAAGCTGGCTATCCCCATCCCACCTCCTCACTCTCAACATCACAGATGTAGCTCAATGTGGAATGAGCCCTCTCCAAAATATGATACAAAATCATACAAAGAGCAACATGGCAGGAAACTATCTGTAGGGATCAAAGTTAAAAATCACACAACACCAGGTTACAGTCCAACAGGTTTAATTGGAAGCACACAAACTTTCAGAGCGATGATCCTTCATCAGGTGATTGTGGAGGGCTCGATCGTAACACAGAATTTAGAGCAAAAATTTGCAGTGTGATGTAACTGAAATTATACATTGAAGAATTGATTGTCTGTTAAGCCTGTTAAGATTGTCTGTTAAGACAATCAATTCTTCAATGTATAATTTTAACTTTGTACACCCCAGTCCAACACCGGCATCTCCGAATCATGTAGGGATCACGGTTTGGTGGAGAGACTACAAGGCAGCATTATATAAACAAGAAACAGGGTGTATACAGCAATTTGTTCAGCACCAGAGAGAAATGATTGTTCCATTCTTTACTCTCACAAGTGTTATGTTACTCAGGGGTGATGGGGTCATGTGTTAGACGTTGGCTCAGAGACTAGGGTTACTCGTCCCAGTAACATAGGTCTACTCACTGCTTGTTTCCTCATCAAGTATTTGGCTCAGTTAAAAGAAACCTTTGCTACCAGTCTAAAGGCTATGGATTTACTTGCTGCTGACAAGAATGGATACCTGTAATCAAGTTTCACACAGTACTGGGGTAATGTACTGCTGCTGAAATGACACCTGAGATGTCAAGCCAAGCTAGCTCCTCTGTGTTCACTACCCTCTCATTTGACAAATAGCTGAAAGCTTCCCTGTGGTGTTCTCATCAAATGTGCCTTCCTCATCTAATCAGAAACCAGATGATCTCATGATTCATGGATAGCTGTGAGACCTTGATGTTGACAAAATGCCTGCTGAGTTTCTCTACATGTAATGATAACAATTCACCGCATTTGAAAGTTTCTAACGTGGATTAATCTCTCTTTATTAAAGCTCATAACCCATTGTAACTTTGCTTATGGACATAAAGCAGACTTCAGTCACCAAAACCTTCATTGAACTATGCACACACAGAAAAAGGAGTGACCCCCGCGTGGTTGGAGCAAGTCCTTTGACACACTGAATGTCAGATGTCACTTCCTGTGATGTCATTCATAATGTGATTGACAGCTGATACCTTATATAACAACACCAGTCATGGGGTTAGAGAAAAGCATCAGGAATCCAGTGTGTTGTTTGTAAAGTGCCTTACATCCAAGGACCTGAAAACTAGCAGAAGGAACAATCCTTGAGTCTGAATGGGTAGGCCCGAGAGCGGACTGATTTAGGGTCTCAGACCTTGGTGTGGCACAGTAAAGTTGACTGGTCATCTCATTGGTGAAGAAGCTTCTCCCAGACATTGTTCTTTCTCCACACCGCACCCTACCATTCTTTACCTGTCCAACCTGTCCATCTTCCTTCCCACTGATCTGCTCCACCCTCTTCTCCAACCTATCTCTTTCACCCTCATCTCCATCTAGGCATCGCATTCCCCGCTACCTACCCCCCCAGTCCCAACCCCCACCCATTTATCTGTCAACTTGGCCCACAAGCATCATTCCTGATGAAGGGCTTATGCCCAAAATGTCGACTCTCCTGCTCCTCGGATGCTGCCTGACCTGCTGTGCTTTTCTAGCACCACACTCTTTGACTCTGATCTCCAGCATCTGCAGTCCTCACTTTTTACCATACTTGTCATGTCAGCTTTCCCCTGCTTTTTTTTCTCATTTCTCCCACTGATTGCACGCCCACTCACATTCAATTACTCCCTGTTCTCCCAATTCTGTGCCCTCGAGATCAAAGACGATTTTATTCCCCACTTGTTGTGGGTCCAGAGGTGACTGAACAGTCCACTGTTTGCACACCCTTTGGCAGATGGAGCAGTGGGTGTTTGCACTAGTCAATGGGATGCTTTGATGTTTGCACACTCCTTCCCTTCTTTATGCAAGGCTTCCATCTGAGTCTACTGAAGACACTTTATGAATGCTTCTTCACCAGTTTGGACCAAAGCTGATGTCACTATTCACACATAAACCAAAACATAGAAATATGTCTTCCTTTGAACTGGGAAGTTAAAATGTACATCATCTGAAAAGTGCGAGATTTTTGTTTAAATTCATTAACAAGATGTGGGCATCGCTGGCTAGGGAAGCGATTATTGTCCATCCTTCATCACCCCAGAGGGCAGTTACAAGTCAACCCCATTACTGTAGTCACACATGGTAATGATGTCAATTTCCATCCCTAAAGAAGCAGATGAGTTTTATCCAACAGTGGTTTTATGATCATTATTGGACTCAAATCCAGACAAAAAAAAACAAAAGAACTACATGTTGGAAATCAAATAAACAGAAATTGCTGGAAAAACTCAACAGGTTTGAGGGTGGCATGGTGGCTCAGTGGTTAGCACCACTGCCTCACAATGCCAGTGACCTGGGTTTGATTCCAGCCTCGGGCATTCTGTCTACGCACATTCTTCGCCGTGTCTGCGTGGGTTTCCTCTGTGCTCCAATTTCCTCCCACAATCCAAAGATATGCAGGTCAGGTGAATTGGCCGTGAGGTATTGCTCATCGTGTTAGGTGCATTAGTCAGAGGGAAATGCGTCTGGGTGGATTATTCTTTGAAGGGTCAGTGTGGACTTGTTGGACCAAATGGCCTATTTCCACACTGTGGCAAATCTAAGTTAAATTGAGATGTGATAGCATCCGTGGAGAGAGAGAGTAGAGTTAACATTTTGGGTCCTTTCTGAAGAAGGGTCATGAGATCTGAAACATTAACTATGCTTTCGCCCAATAGTCTTGCTGAGTTTTTGAAGCAATTTCTGTTTGTGTTTCTGCAATTGCATTTGACGTTCTTTGGTTGTTTTTGACTGTGAGTGAATATTTGTGTGCAAATGCAATGGTTTCCTCAAAGTCTTGTCCATGAAATTAACATTTATTGGAAGAAAACACTCTCTGTAATTTCATATTTCCTAAGCCTATCTTAAAAGTAACTTATGTACCAGTTACCCTGTTCAAACTCTAAACATCAGCTCATGATCTACACCTTACTATTTTTCTAAAAGGTTATTTCTCAAACATTTTTGAGCACCTTTATTCTCAATATCTCTGTAACAAACTAACGCATTATAATTGTCTTAATCCCATTCAAGTGGACGACTAGATGTAGTTCATAAGCTGCGTCAGGAAAAAGTAGAAATCATCATGTACAGTGCTTGGCACAAGGTGGGAACTGTTTCACTTGATGCCTGACTTTGAATGAATCAAATGCATCCAAAGAAGGTCAATGGACATGAAATGATGTTTGATCCTCATCCTTGAAATTGAGGCTTTTGTTATTGTTTTGATGGGATGTGAGATTGTTGACAATGGTACAATTTGTTGCCCATTGTAAGTTTCCTTAAACTGAGTGGTTTGCTAAAATTGAGGCTGGGTCTGGAGTCACATGTAGGTCAGACGAGGTAAGGGAAGCAGATTAAACAGCATTAATGAATCAAACACATTTGTCTCTAAATTCCCAATTGATTGAATTTAAGTTTTACAAGTTGACACAGTAGGATATGAATCTATGTCAGCAGAGCTTCAGACTTAGCCTCTGGATTAACCCTCCTCCAGTGAAATCATATCATTCCTTTAACATGGTATTTAGAACTACACACAGTTCTCCAGTTGTGGCCTAACTAGTGTGTTATGCAGTTATAGCATGACCAGCTTGCTCTGTATTCCATGCCTTAGCTTCTAACTGCAGCTGCCCATGTGATTTCTTAAGCAACTTATCTACCTGCCCTGCTACCTTCAGGGATCCATAGATATGAATGCCAAGGTCCCTTGGCTCTTCAGTACTTTCCAGTGCCCTACCATGCGTGGTGTAACCCCTGCGTCTTGCATTTCAGACAGTTTTGTAAACAATAAGCCGTTTTGCTCTTGATCTCATGGCCTTTAACTATCTTGGTTAGTCTACCATGAGGGATCTTATGAGAAATCCCACTAATGTTCATCTAAATCATATCAAAAGAATTCCCTAATCAACACCCCTGGTTACTTCTTCAAAGCATATTGATTAAATTTGTAAATCATGAACTTCCATTAACTAATCCATGTTTACATCCCTAATCAGTCCATACCACTCCAGGACCAGAAAAATATATATATAATTTTATGAACCAGTAGAAATTACAAACAGTTAATGTGAACAGTCATATACACGAAACAGCAATTTACAAAGGAAAGGAGTGACAGAGCTGGGCCCCAAACCCCACCTTACAACCAGTTTTCAGGGAAATGAGAACCAACATCAAACCAGGAGCAGATACATTCTGCCCCTCAATTTGTTTTCAGCATCTGTTAATTGTCAATCACAGTTAGCTAAAAGAAATTTAGATGAGGCAGGTAGACTCTGATTGATTGAGGTATTGCCATGGGGAATGCAGCAGGGATTGGCATTAAAAAATTGAGATGTATGAACAAATCCCTATCGCGTATATTGAACAGGACCCAGTGTGGCCTAAATGCTTCAAGTTGCAAACCAAACTGATAATCTTAAAATTACTTTGCTGGTTTAATTCCTAGGACAGTTGGGATTACTTACTGCTGTCCAAAGCAGAATCACATCTCATGTTGGACATGGTATTCTAAGGGTCCCCTGTGACATTCCCCATAGTGACATTCTGACTGCTGACTACTTGCCTGATCTGAGTTCAATCAGTTCCTTCAGATAGACAGCTAAAATTTCCCCCTGCATCCCCAAGCCAATCATGATACAACCATCAGCATCTTCTTCGCAAGTCGTATAAATTGGTGTCCCCTTTCCAAATGTGATTTCTTGTATCCCAGTCCTAATGAGTGTCAAATGAAAATCATCCCTTGACATTCAATGGCAACACTGTCCTGGGGGTTACCATTGACCTGAATGTGTGCAACTCCAACCATACTCAAGAAGTTTGACACCATCCAGGACAAGGCAGCTCAATCGATTGGCACCATATCCTCAAGCATCCACTTCCTGCAACACTGACGCTCAGAGCAGCAATGATTACCATCTAAAAGATACACTGCTGAAATTCACCAACATTCCTTAGGTAGCACCTTCAAACCTTGTGATCTCTGCCACCTTGAAACGGAGGACAGTAGATACATGAGAACACCATCACATGCAAGTTCCCCTTCAAACCACTCATCATCCTGACTTGGAAGTGTATCTATGTTCCTTTAGTATCATTGAGTCAACATTGTGGAAGTCCCTCCTGAGCAGTGATATTGATTTACCCACAGTACACGGACTGTATTGATTCAAGGTGGCAGCTCACCAGATCCTTCTCCAGGGCAGCTATGGGTGAGAAATAAATGCTGGTCCAATCAGCAATGTGCACATTCCACTGGTGAACAGAAAAGAAAAAGTGTTGACTTTTCTGTTTAATAATTTTTGTGGTCTATTGGACCATTGTGCAGATTGGACTTAGTCAGCCAGATGAATAGTGAATCTACACTCAATAAACAAGGAAATTATTTGCCAGTTTGGGAGGGTAAGGTCAGGGGAGAATGATGAGGATCAAGGTCCCTTCCAGAGAGGTGCCATATGGTTGATGGGCTGAATGATTTCACCCAGAGAAGGCCATTCTGTGATCACATTCCTGACTTGAACCGAGTCAATAGTTTTCAAGCTTTGAGGCCTCAAAAAATGAACTGTTGCTGTTGAAGAGAACACATCTCAGCCTCTGAAAGACAAAACTGCGGATACTGATGATCTAATTCTCTTCCTCAGTCAGTCGAGTTGATTCATATTGATAATGAGTTTATCAACGAGACCTTGACTGTCTCAGGAATTTCCTGCCATCTGGTGTTCGTAATAGTTGGAGAATGATGAAATAATGAACCACTGCCACAGTCCAAACCTGCCAACTGAGTTTGCCAGATTTAACAAGAACATGACTAAACACAAATTTGTTATGCACAAAATTTAATGCAACTTTTCAAATGTCCTGGCTCAGAGAAAGCTAGCGGAAGGACTAAAATGATCAGTACAACCCGCTACAAAAAGGGAAATAAAAAGGTGAGACAGGGAGGTTTTTGTCATCTGTGTCTCATCGCTCCTGCCTCAGGGAGTTGTGGGTTCAAATCCTACTTTAGAGATTTAAGCATAAAACCTCTTGTGGAATGCTACATTGTTGGAAGGTGTATCTTTCTGGATAAGGATTAAACAACAACATCCCCGTTTGCTCTTTCTGGAAAATGTAATAAGTCTCAAGACACTATTCAAATTGTTTTCAGAGTATGTTGTCCAATATACGAGCCATGTGTGTGTCATTAGATGTGACCCATTTCTGGCTCTTTAATGTTTAATAACACCGATCTCAAAACATATTTCTGCATGGATATGAACTTTAACATTTCCGTTTGCTTGTTGGTGATACAGTGAAGTGAACAGAAAATGTAAAATTATCCTTTCACACCTATATTTACAGAGTGACCAATGACCAAGGAACCAGAATGACCAAGATAATCACATTAAAATAACAATGGTTTTTCGACGAAAACCCCTCATATCGTTACAGCAATACCTCTGGCTTGTTCAGTTTTTTTTTTAAAACCAGTGGTACCTTAGAGTCAGTCTTAACTTTTTCATTAACACCCAGATCCTATTCTTTCTTACCTAAAATAAAACAAAGATCATTGGATCCTGGAGATCTGAAACAAACCAATAGAGGAGGTTCTGAGCAGGTCTGGCAGCATCTGCGGAGAGAAAAATGGTTAATGTTTCAATCCAGTGACCCTTCATCAGATCTTACTCAAATTGTTAACTTTATTTCTCTTTCCACAGATGCTTCCAGACTTGCTGAGTTTTTCCTGTACTTTCTGCTTTCGATTCTCTCTTATCTATATGCCTTTATAAATTTGTTAGCTTGTCATGCTTGCAGTGTGATGCATATACAGGAAATTGCATAAAATATGAACATTCATTGTGCCTGTAGGTCAGGTCATGTTGTGCTTCATTCCTCCTGACAACCCTCCGCCAATCAGCGTCAACTTGTCTGGTTTAAATTTAAACAAAGCTTGACAGTTAACTGTCAGCAATCATGCCATCCCACTTATTGTGAATTCATGTGGTAACTCCATACATCGGAGTCCACTTGCCAACCACTCAGCACTCTCTTCTCAAACAATATAAAATGTTATTTCTGAAATAACTCCACTATAAGCTGGTATGCCATCACCAAGTGACCCTTTATTTATCTGTGCATAGTATATAACAATGACCCAGCTAACTCTACAGTGAACAGAACTACTGACACTCTTGTTTATTTATTTGTTTTCTTACAGAATGATTGACGCTCCTGTTTATTTTTTTAAAATTACTGCCACATTACCACCTAACTGTGGTAGTGTTTATTTTTTCCCCAGCACCCGTGTTGTGTGTGTGCAGGTGTGAGACACAGTGAAAGACACAAGGTGCATGAAACTTTATTCAAATTTCCACTACCAGGAAGAAAGGAAACACCTGAGTGGCCAGTGACAGGCAGTGCCCTTCACATCAAAGGGCAATGCTGCGTGGTCAAGCAGTGAAGGGGAGGGCAGGGATTAAACCAAAATAGAGTTGGAAGGGGAAATAATACACTCCACTCCCTGCGGCGCACACCCCTCCCTGAAAAACTCCAGGGTGTTGGTGGACACGGTGTGCTCCTTCTCCAGAGACACCCAGGTTCTAACGTAACACCCTTTTTATCTCTGTCAGCCAGGACTCCCGGATTGGATCAGGTTAACAGCCCCAATTAGCGAACTCATATTCTGTGATGTCCTGAATTGGAATGGCAGAGTTCATTCTAATCACTACAATTTCCCTTCTGGTGTTCTGATGGGTGCAAGACAAAAATATTTTACAAAATATGTTTCTTTTCAACAATTTCCTTACTGTGTTAAGTATATCATTGTTATCCAGCACTCTAGCTGATCCACAATAAGAGGCATCAGCAGGTAGTTTATTAAATGTGTCAGATTAGTACAAAATTGACTGAGGTATAAACACAAAGATCAGTTTGAATTCATCACATCTAAACTAATGTGCTGTAGGAATTTGATTTTTTGCAAAGCCTGACTTCAGGGCAACATAGCCCAAGCTGCAGGTGGTAAGGTGGCTCAGTGGTTAGCACTACTGCCTCAAGTAGTCAGGGACCTGGATTCGATTCCAACCTCAGGTGACAGTCTGTGTGGAGTTTGCACATACTACGATACAGAAGAAGACAGGTCAGTGGAATAAAGTGTGCTGTTTTCTAAATGGCATGTGGGCATCGCTGGCTTTATCAGTTTCTATGTCTATTTGCCTGTCAAGATGTGGTAGTGGGGAAAGTGAGGACTGCAGATGCTGGAGATCAGAGCTGAAAATGTGTTGCTGGAAAAGCGGTGTGGTGGTGAGCTGCTTTCCACTTGAGCCACTGCAGTGCATATGGTGAACATTGTGAGTGATATGGAGAAGGGAATTCCAGGGTATCACACCAAGAGATAGAAAGAAACAGAGATACACATCAAGGTCAGGATTGCTTGTGATTTGAGGAGAAATGGTGAGAATGTGTGAAGCTTGAAGGTAATAATGTTCCCATGTATTTAATGCCCTTATCCTTCTAGATGACAGTATTCATGGGTTTGGGAGGTGCTTTTTAAGGATCTTTTTGGTAAGTTTCTGCAGCGCATCTTGTAGGTAGTCCAGAGTGGTATGGTGGATGAGTGGTTAGCACTGCTGCCTCACAGCACCAGGCACCTGGGTTCAATTCCCACCTCAGGTGATTGCCTGTATGGAGTTTGCACATTCTCCCCGTGTCTGCATGGGTTTCCTCTGGGTACTCAGGTTTCCTCCCACAATCCAAAGATAGGCAGGTGAATTGGCCATGTTGGATGTATTAATCAGGTTTAAATATGGGGTGGGAGAATGGGTTGCCGTTTGGATGGTTGGTGTGGACTTGTTCGGCCAAAGGGCCTGTTTCCACACTGTGGGGACTCTCATCTAAGAGAAAATGTTCATTAATTATTCATTATCCCATGGCATTTCGGGAACAGAATCTTTCTCCAAAAAATTGACAGACTACTTCAGGACAATGACATTCTGATACAAATCATCCACTTGAAGGCTTCAGCCTTTTTTTTTTCTCCATGGAGCTGATCTTTGGGTGGAAAAAGGATACAGAGTCAGTGTACATGGAGTTGAGATGCTGCAGTTATATGAAGGAATGGTAGAACTGCTGAAATGTTCTTTTTTAGTTTTTTCCACCAAATTATTTCAGCTTTCCAACAATAACATTAGCTCAGTAGCAGCAGTGTGTACTGCACCAATCAACCACACCGCCCCGTGGCCCAATATTTCAACTCCCCTTCCCACTCTGTCGAGGACATGGAGGTCCTGGGCCTCCTTCACCGCCGCTCCCTCACCACCAGACGCCTGGAGGAAGAATGCCTCATCTTCCGCCTCGGAACACTTCAATCCCAGGGCATCAATGTAGACTTCAACAGTTTCCTCATTTCTCCTTCCCCCACCTCACCCTAGTTCGAAACTTCCAGCTCAACACTGTCTCCATGACTTGTCCTACCTGCCTATCTTCTTTTCCACATATCCACTCCACTCTCCTCCCTGACCTATCACCTTCATCCCCTCCCCCAGTCACCTATTGTACTCCATGCTACTTTCTCCCCACTGACACCCTCCTCTAGCTTATCTCTCCATGCTTCAAGGTCTCTGCCTTTATTCCTGATGAAGGTCTTTTGCCCAAAACGTCGATTTTGCTGCTGCCTGATGCTGCCTGAACTGCTGTGCTCTTCCAGCACCACTAATCCAAAATCTGGTTTTCAGAATCTGCAGTCATTGTTTTTACCGCAGTGTGTACTATGCATAAGATGCACTGCGGAAATTTACAAGCAAGATCCTTAAAATGTGCTTTCCAAACCCATGAATACTTTCATCTAGAAGGACAAGGGTAGCAAATAGATGGGCACACCAGCCCTTACAAATTTCTCTCCTAGCCACACACCATCCTGACACGGAAATATATCCCCGTTTCCTCAAACTCCTGGAATTCCCTCCTCAGAGCATTATGGGTCTGTATAAAGCACATGATTTGAAATGGTTCAAGAAGGTTGCTCACCACTACATTCTCAAGGACAACGAGACATGGGCAATAAATACTGACCTGTCAGTGACACCCATGTCCCACAAGAGAATAAAAACAAAATCCCAGCATTTTGTGAAAGAGGAACTAACTTTTGTTGTGAAGCCCATTCTCTCTTCAGGATTTAGTAACCTCTAATTTTAATATTGTCTTCACTCAGTCATTGCACTCTCATCTCTGAGTCAGAGGGTTTTGGATTAATTTGCTTCCTTCAGCGGTCTCCAAAACAGTGAATCTGCATCAAAAGTAATTTTTTTACCTTGTCTGTGATGAACCTTTGAGTATATAGAAGACCGCATTACTGCAAGTTTGTTCTTGTGTCTCGCATTCAAATCTTGATACTACCTTCAACGACATGTGGTTGAATGACTCATATTGGATGTCAATCAGCAGCACGCTTGCTATGAGCCGAAAGGTCATGGGTTCACCTTCCACTTCAAAGACTTAACCAGCTCGGTTGGCACAGTCCAGTATTGAAGGAATGCTGCATTATCAGGAATACTGGCTTTTCAATGAGATATTGTACCTTCTCATGAATGGCGCTTCTCGCAGCGCCAGAGACCCGGGTTCAATTCCCGTCTCAGGCGACTGACTGTGTGGAGTTTGCACGTTCTCCCCGTGTCTGCGTGGGTTTCCTCCAGGTGCTCCGGTTTCCTCCCACAGTCCAAAGATGTGCAGGTCAGGTGAATTGGCCATGCTAAATTGCCCCTAGTGTTAGGTAAGGGGTAAATGTAGGGGTATGGGTGGGTTGCGCTTCGGCGGGTCGGTGTGGACTTGTTGGGCCGAAGGGCCTGTTTCCACACTGTAAAGTAATCTAATCTAATCTTAAAGACCACAGAGCACAATTCAAACAAGTAGAGAAAGGCAATTCTCCCTTGTACCTTGGACAATATCTGTCCTTCAATCACCATCAATAAAAATAACAGATTGTCTCATCACTTGTTTGTGGAGCTTGCTCTGAGCAGATCAGTTGCTACGTTTCCTACATTACAATGGTGAATACCCGAAAGAGGGGGACTCAAGTGATTGGGGCATGTAGGCGTGGGTGAAAATCCCTGTCTCCCTGCTTCCCCCTGATTAAGTCCAGGGTGGAAAGGGTTTGGTCAGTCTTCCTGCTCAGAGGCCAATTGAGGCCCTTTAGTGATTCTGATGAATAATTTATGGACTTTACCCTATCGCCACAGCTCGTCAACTGGTAATGAATGGTAAACTTAACTGTTAGGAAATACACTAAGCAAACTCCATTGAGTTTGTCCTTCTGAATGCGGGGGTGATGGAGTGCAGGTCCTTCATTCAAAGGCTAATATTCCTCCAACGTCCGTAATTTTGAGCCTAAATGAGAGACCTGACAATGTAAACTGGGGATGGGGAGATGGGGAAAAGGGTGGGATGAGCTGACAAGAAGCCAACTCTTGCCCATTTTCTGAGCTCCCTTCCTTCACCCCCTCCCGTCTCTCACGAGGCTGGTGTTCCTCTTCCTTGGAATCCATCTCCCACTGTGCTTACCTGTTCTGGAGGATTCATGGTTGATCCCCGGGTTAGCCCCGGTGCAATACTGGCAGTGGCCACCATGAGTAGTGGCGCTGCTGTTCAATCGAGTTGTCATCCTCTGATTGGCTGCCATCTCTCAGGGGTAGGACTTCCATTCTTCTGGGTCCTTGACAAGAATGCCACATTACCTCAAAGTCAATGTTGTTTCTCTTGCAACAGTGACACATGTCTCATCCAAGGCAAGAACAGAAGAACTAGGAGCAAAAGCAGGCCATTCAGCCCATCGAGTCTGCTCCATCAAAGTGACTTAATCATCCACACTCAACTGCAGCCTGGGCTACCAGGAGCAGCACTGGTCAGAGGCCCGACACTACGTTTGTCACTCATCCCAGACCCCACCTCCTGCATACGATTTTGTGGTGGAACCCAGTAAAGAGTCTCTACCATGATGCTCCGGCCTCAACATTTGAGGCTCGATGGATTCTCAATGTTTGTAATTTAATTGGTTGGTTGGTGGCTTTACAAACTGTGCAAAAGCATACAATGCAACATTGAAATCCTCGAGTCAGGGCATATAGAGAGAAACTGTTCCCACTACATGAAGGGTCAAGAATCAGAAGTGCACAGATGATTGGCAAAAGCAACATTGACAATACAAAGAAAGTTTTTCCAATGAAGTGATCAGGGATGCACAGTTTGAAAGGATGACTGAGGCTTTCAGAACCTAAACTTTCAAAAGAGGAGTTGGTCAAAGAGAAAATATTTATAGGGCAAGGGGCAAAGGGCAGAGAAGTGGAACCATTCAAGTTCCTTTTGCAGAGAACTAGTATAGACTCATTGGGCTGAATGACCTCCTTCTATACTGTAACCATTCAATAATTCTGTGCCAAGTATTGTAAAAATTAAGTGATTCTAATAGTTGCAGTGACAAGAAAAGCTCGCTTTCATTGAGCACATGCCCCTATCTCCGTATGAGCCAAAGTATCCCACATTAAATGAAGTGTGTTTCTCGAAGTGTAGTTAATGCTATATTGTGAAAAACACAGCAGCTAATCTACACACAGCAAGTTCCCACAAACAACAATAAAATAATGATCAAAGAATCTTGTTTAGTAAGCTGACTAAGGCAAAAATATTGAGCAGGATGTTATGGAGAGATTCGCTGCTATTCTTCCTAAATTGCCACAGGATCATTAGATTAGATTAGATTACTTACAGTGTGGAAACAGGCCCTTCGGCCCAACAAGTCCACAACAACCCGCCGAAGCGCAACCCACCCATACCCCTACATTTACCCCTTACCTAACATTAGGGGCAATTTAGTATGGCCAATTCACCTAACCTGCACATCTTTGGACTGTGGGAGGAAACCGGAGCACCCGGAGGAAACCCACGCAGACATGGGGAGAACGTGCAAACTCCACACAGTCAGTCGCCTGAGGCGGGAATTGTACCCGGGTCTCTGGCGCTGTGAGGCAGCAGTGCTAACCACTGTGCCACCGTGCCGCCCACAACGCTCAGAAAGAAGCTCTTCATTGCAGTAGTGAAATGATTTCTCCTTTTTACCTAAATCATGTGCCCAGCTCATATTTTCATCTGAACAACCTCCCTCCTGCAGAGTAGCACTCCTTCAATACCAATGCTCCTTCTAATTTTATTCCTTGCACACAGTCTGGTGATTACATTGCCTGGTACATTTCTGAGCTCTGTGAAGCTGTGAACCCATGCAGCTTAGAATAAACATTACCCAGTACTGCACGGAATATCATACTAAATACTGAGTGTCCAAAAAAATCGATTGGCACTATGGATGATGTCATGATTAAAAGTAACCTGAATCAAAATCCACTAAATGAAAGTCTCTCTCTGCTGGCTGTAAGATTCTGAGAGTAAATTCCATCTCATTTCCAACCAACCTGAGTTTGGAGCCTAATGCTCTCGTCGTGCTCTCTACATGATTTAGGTAAAAAGGAGAAATCATTTCACTACTGCAATGAAGAGCTTCTTTCTGAGCGTTGAAGTTATAGCATGTTGTTTGGCAGCCTACTTTGCATCTGACTCTGAATGAAGTAGAATCACAGAGCTGTACAGCACGGAAACAGACACTTCAGTCCAACTTGTCCATGCCGACCAGGTATCCTACTTTGATCTAGTCCTATTTGCCAGCATTTGGCCCATGTCCCTCTAAACCCTTCCTATTCATCCAGATATCTTTTAAATGTTGTAACTGTACCGGCCTCCACTACTTCATCTGGCAGCTTGTTCCATACATGCACCACCCGCTGCGAGAAAAAAGTGCCCCTTGCATTCCTTTTAAATCTTCCCATCTCACCTTAAAGCTATACCTTCAAGCTTTGGACTCCCCCATCCTGCAAAAAATACCATGACTATTCACTCTATCCATGCCCCTCATGATTTCATAAACTTTTATAAGGTCACTCCTCAGCCTCCGACACTCCAGGGAAAATAGCCCCAGCCTATTCAGCCTCTCCCTAATAGCTCAAACCCTCCAACTCTGGCAGCATCCTTGTAAATAATTTCTGAACCTTTTCGAGTTTAACAACATCTTTCCTATAGCTGGGAGACCAGAACTAAATGCAGTATTCCAAAAATGGCCTAACCAATGTCCTGCACAGCCGCAACATGCATCCCAACTCTTAAACTCAATGCACTGACCAAAAAAGGCAAAAGTGCCAAACACCACCTGCGACTCCACTTTCAAAGAACTGTGCACCTGCACCCATAGGTCTCTTTGTTCGGCAATACTTCCCAGGATCCTGCCATTAAGTATATAAGTCCTGCCCTGATTAGTGGGTACCTGAAGACAAGATTGTTCTATGAATGAGCTAGTATCGGCATACTGAATCGAACAGCCTCCTCCTGTGCTGTCATCATTCCACAATACACCTGACCTAGCAGTATTCAAGAGAAGGAGCATTTGAGTGACATCTAAACCATGACAGGCCTAAGGCCGAGCATATTCTGCATGGTAATATGGAAAAAGTCCTACTCTGCATGGAACTGAAACCTCAGTATAGTTGATTAGTATAAATGGGCAAAGAGGTAATACAGATGGAGTTTTACTCTGTATTCAACTTACGACAATTTGAAATGGGTATTGTGAAAAAATACCTTTACCCGCTGCACGAACTCTCAAAACCCAACTCTGAATCTAGAGAGAATGATAGAATGTCATAGTTTTGTAGGAAAATTGATAGTAACTGGAACATTTTAAAGCTCATGAAGAATGTATCCCACCCTCAGGACACAGAATGTACATTTCTGCTCATTACATGCTATTGAGATGAACATTGCAAGCCTCAGAAATGTGTTGCCACCAATAGAATTGGCATGTCACTTGACTAATCTATAACTGCTGAAAAAGGGGAGAGTTGTTAGCAGACTGGAGTCAAGTCAAGTCACCAGAGGCTTACCAGACCATAGAGTTGCTCTCTCATTAGAGAGGGAAAACAGGTGGTGATTTAACCTGAGGGCCATCATTCCTTAGGTAATGGGAGAGGTTGAGAAGGAGGATCCTTTATGGTAACTGCAGCTGGTGATGGGATTTGAAACGATGCTGTTCGCACCCCATTGGATTCCAACTCAACCGTCCCTAGAGGAGGTGCATGATGCAAAAGTTGTCATACTATCTAAAACAAAGACAACTGCAAAGACAGCAACAACCACAGCTGGATCTCACTCCTTAACATCACAGACAAGGCATTTGCACAAGTCTCTTTAACAGATCAGGAGCAGTGCGACTTTTCTACTGACAGATCTGCTCTGGACATAATCTTTCCCCTGTGCCAGCCAAAAGACAAGTGCAGGGAACAGAATATACTTCTTTCCATACTTTCACAGATCTCACTAAGGAATTTGACATTATCCACAGGGTGGGACTCTGCATGATTTTGGGAAAAATTGACTGTTCGCCAAAACACCTCAGTCCCATCCGCGCTCTCCATGACATAATATACAGTTAGATCGTTCCACTTCCAATAGTGTCAGAGTGAAGAATGGAGCGATGCATGCCTGCGGTCCATCATTTTCTTCTCCCAGCGCCTGACTTTTTCTGCCCCTCAGATGAAGGAGTCCACTTGCATGCCAGGTCAGAGGACAATCTCTATGGTCTTTTAAGACTGAAAGCAAAGACAAAAACATGTTACACTGATCAAAGATCTCATCTATACTGATGATGCCACACCAGCCACATGAAAACTCAACGGCAAATACTCATAGGCTGTCTTTCCCATTTTGAAAATTGTTCTCCACAAGTTTAAACATTCATGGGACAGATGTTGCATCGTTAACCCTTATTACACCAAATAACACTCCAATGGAAGTGACGAGCATATATTGTTACCTCAAATCTACAATGACACACAGTCTGTTCCTTGGTGCAAGATATGAGACATACATTGGGAAAGCAGCTTCAGCCTTTGGACAACTCAAACCAAAGCACATGGGATAACATCATGTTAACTCTTAAGACTTTAAACTGATGGTTTATGAAGCTTGGGCTCTCAGCACCTTGCTGCAATTGGATATTTACAGCTTTCAGTTTCCATCTTTGTTGTCTACCATATCTAATGGGTATATCCTGGCAGGACAAGTGACAAATATGGCAGTCCTCAGGACAGAGCTTACAAGTTTGCTAACACTCATCAAGCAGAGATAGCCTTGTTAGTTCAGGCCCATTCACAGGCTGGAAGACAACTGCATACCCAAGTATCTCTGGTAAGGGGAAAGAACTGGGACTGGGCAATCAGTCAGAGCCAGCATTCGGTCAGACACACAAAGGTATGCTTCAAGGGTGTTTACATGTGCAATATGAAAACTTTGGACATCATCACATCTGGAGGTCACTAATCAAGCTTGGAGGAAAATGGTGACACCTCATATGGGCTTGCATGTACAGCCTTCATGAACCAGTGATTACAGCCTGGAAAAAGATTTGCAATATTTGAAGGCTACGTGGAAAAGGTAAAGATACCACAATCCCACTACTGAGAGGGTCACCACACCACAGATGAGGCAGAAGGTTGGGTGGGAATTGAACCCATGCTTTTGGCATCACTCTGCATTATAAACTGGCCAGGCAAAAGTGAGGACTGCAGATGCTGGAAACCAGAGTTTAGATCAGATTGGTGCTGGAAAAGTACAGCAGGTCAGGCAGCATCTAAGGAGCAGGAAAATCGATGTTTCAGGCAAAAGCCCTTCATTGGGAATAGAGGCAGGGAGCCTTCAGGGTGGAGAGACAAATGGGGGGTTGGGGTTGGGGAGAAGGTAGCAAAGTGTACAATAGATGAATGGGGATGGGGATGGAGGTGATAGGTCAAAAGAGGAGGGTGGGGGAAGGTAGCAAAGAGTAAGAGCTTCAGGGCAGAGGAGATGACCTGGGGGTTGCAGCGAGAGAGAGACTCACTGAGATTCTTGTGGAGAGAGGAGGAGAACTTCTTCAAGGGAGGCATCCTTGCAAGAGGATTCGCAGTAAGGTTAAAATCAATTCGGCAAAACTGGCCATCCATTCCAACTGAGCAACCCCCAGTTTAACGTGGGGCACTTGTGACACACAAAAGGTGCAACATATGAAGACATATGAAGACAAACCCAGCTGAAATGGACAGTTTGCTGCAGTTAAATGCGTGGCTACAGGGATGGTGCAGGAGGGAGGGATTCCGGAATTTGGATAACTGGGGTTATTTCTGGGGAAGGTGGGACCTCTATAAACAGGATGGTCTACACCTCAACCTGAGGGGCACCAGTATCCTTGGCGGGAGATTTGCTAGTGCTCTTGGGGAGGGGGGGGGGGTTTAAACTAACTCTGCAGGGGCATGGGAACCTAGACTGTAGCTTTAGGGTGCAGGACCTGGAGTGTAGGGAGGTTAGGAACATGGCGTCAATCTCAGAGGAGGGTGCCTGTAAACAGGAAAGTGGCTTGAAGTGTGTATACTTCAATGCAAGAAGTATACGAAATAAGGTAGGTGAACTTGCAGCGTGGGTTGGTACCTGGGACTTCGATGTTTTGGCTATTACGGAGACATGGGTAGAATAGGGACAGGATTGGCTGTTGCAGGTTCCAGGATTTAAATGTTTTAGTAGGGCCAGAGGTGGGGGTAAAAGAGGGGAGGTGTGGCATTGCTTGTCAAAAATCATATTACAGCGGTGGAAAGGACGATGGATGAAGACTCGCCATCTGAGGTAGTTTGGGCTGAAGTTAGGAATAGGAAAGGTGAGGTCACCCTGGTAGGAGTTTTTTACAGGGCTCCTAATAGTCCTAGAAACGTAGAAAAAAGGATTGCGAGGATGATTCAGGAGAAGAGTGAAAGTAATAGGGTGGTTGTTATGGGGGACTTTAACTTTCTTGATATTGATTGGGAAAGCTATAGCTCTAGTTCGTTAGATGGGTCGGTGTTTGTCCAATGTGTGCAGGAGGGTTTCCTGACACAATATGTAGATAGGCCAACAAGAGGTGAGGCCACACTGGATTTGGTTCTGGGTAACAAACCAGGCCAGGTGCTAGAATTAGAGGTAGGTGAGCACTTTGGGGACAGTGACCACAATTCGGTGAGTTTTACTCTCGTGATGGAGAGGGATAAGTGTGCACTGCAGGGCAAGAGTTATAGCTGGGGGCAGGGAAATTATGATGCGGTGAGGCATGATTTAGGATGCGTGGCTTAGAAAAGTAGGCTTCAAGGCAAGAGCGTAATTTATATGTGGAGCTTGATAAGTATGTACCTGTCAGGAGGGGAGGAAAGGGTCGTGTGAGGGAGCCGTGGTTTAATAAGGAATTGGAATCCCTTGTTAAATGGAAGAGGGTCGCCTATGTAAAGATGAGGCATGAAGGTTCAATTGGGGCGATTGAGAGTTATAAGGTAGCCAGAAAGGACCTGGAGAGAGATAAGAGCAGCAAGGAGGGGACATGAAAGGTCCTTAGTTGGTAGGATTAGGGAAATCCCTAAGGCTTTCTATAGGTATGTCAGGAATAAAAGAATGACTAGGGTAGGAATAGGTCCAGTCAAGGATAGTAGTGGGACGTTGCGTGTGGAGGCTGAAGAGATTGGGGAGACACTGAATGAATACTTTTCGTCAGTATTCACTCAGGAACAGGACATTGTTGCCGATGTGAATACTGAGTCACAGTTAAGTAGAATGAATGGCTTTGAGGTATGTAGGGAAGAGGTGTTAGAAATTCTGTAAAGGGTGAAAATAGATAAGTCCCCTGGGCCTGATGGCATTTATCCTAGGATTCTCTGGGAAGCAAAGGAGGAGATTGCTGAGTCATTGGCCTTGATTTTTATATCCTCGTTGTCTACAGGAGTAGTGCCAGAAGACTGGAGGCTAGCAAATGTGGTTCCCTTGTTCAAGAAGGGGAGTAGGGATAACCCTAGTAACTATAGGCCGGTGAGTCTCACTTCTGTTGTGGGCAAAATCTTAGAGAGAATTGTAAGGGATAGGATTTATGAACATCTGGATAAGAATAATGTGATCAAGGATAGTCAGCATGGTTTTATGAAGGGCAGGTCATGTCTCACAAACCTTATTGAATTATTGAGAAGGTGACTAAGGAGGTGGACGAGGGGAAAGCGGTAGATGTGGTGTATATGGATTTTAGAAAGGCATTTGATAAGGTTCCCCATGGTAGGCTACTTCAAAAATACGGAGGTATGGCATTGAGGGTGAGTTGGAGTTTTGGATTAGGAATTGGCTGGCTGGAAGAAGACAGAGGGTAGTAGTTGATGGTAAAGATTCATCTTGGAGTCATGTTACTAGCGGTGTTCCGCAAGAATCTGTTTTGGGACCATTGCTGTTTGTCATTTTTTATAAATGACCTGGAGGAGGGGCTAGAAGGTTGGGTGAGCAAGTTTGCGGATGATACGAAAGTCGGAGGAGTTGTTGACAGTGAGGAAGGATGTGGCAGGTTACAGCGGGATATAGATAAGCTGCAGAACTGGGCAGAAAGGTGGCAAATGGAGTTCAATGTAGCTAAGTGTGAGGTGATTCACCTTGGTAAGAGTAACAAAAAGCTGGGGTACTGGGCTAATGGTCGGATATTGGTAGTGTGGATGAGCAGAGGGATCTTGGTGTCCATGTACACAGATCTTTGAAAGTTGCCACCCAGGTAAATAGTGCGGTGAAGAAGGCATATGGCGTACTGGCTTTTATTGGTAGAGGAATTGAGTTCCGGAGTCCTGAGGTCATGTTGCAGTTGTATAAGACTCTGGTGCAGCCGCATCTGGAGTATTGTGTGCAGTTTTGGTCGCCATACTATAGGAAGGATGTGGAGGCACTGGAATGGGTGCAGAGGAGGTTTACCAGGATGTTGCCTGGTATGGTAGGAAGATCATGTGAGGAAAGGCTGAGGCACTTGGGGTTGTTTTCATTGGAGAAAAGAAGGTTTAGGGGTGATTGATAGAGGTGTACAAGATGATTAGGGGTTTAGATTGGGTTGACCATGAGAACCTTTTTCCACTATTACGAGGGTGCATAGCTTTAAATTAAGTGGGGGTAGGTATAGGACAGATGTTAGGGGTAGGTTCTTTACTCAGCGAGTCGTGAGTTCATGGAATGCCCTGCCAGCAGCAGTGGTGGACTCTCCCTCCTTATCGGCATTTAAGCGGGCATTGGATAGGCATATAGAGGATAGTGGGTTAGTGTAGGTTAGGTGGGCTTGGATCAGCGCAACATTGAGGGTCAAAGGGCCTGTACTGCGCTGTATTCTTCTATGTTCTATGTTCTATGTCCATCACCCATTGAAGACGAACAGTTGCCAGATTGTAGAATAGTTGGTTGTCTTAAAGACCTCAGTTCAAACTCACTCATTTATGCTCAGCCAAGCAGTAAATTGCACAATTACTGTACTCCTGAAAGGGACCTGCATTTATTAAAGAAACTCTGCATTTCTATAGCATTTGTCAACATCTCAGGATAATTTCTATAACAAAGTATATACTTAGTAATTTTCATAAATGCTTTAAATTAATTTTTAATCACTGTTGTGGTGATGGAAATGCAGATCCAATTTACACACAGCAAGCTTCCACGAATACCAATGTGATAATGATCAATAATCTGCTTTTTGCATATGTGTATGATGTAGCATGAAGGAGATATGTTGGCCCAGAAGCCTTAAGTTAAAGATTTATAGTCTTTTTCAAAATATTTTACATTTACCTGAGATGGGGATGAGGTCTTACATTAAAGCCCTATCCAAAGAGAAAAGCATTTCTGACAGTGCAACTTTCCTTCAGAAATGCTGTAAAACTAATTTCAGAGAAGTCAGTAAGATAATTGGACTCCTTCAACTTATTTCCCATTATGAACAAGAGAAGATGGTCCCTCTTCATGTTGGAGATCCGGAGCACAAGATTTGTAATTTTCAGAAGCAATTCACCACCAATTTGCAACTGGGTCTTCGTGGTTGTGAATAACACCTTGAAATCATGACACACTGCAAAGACAGGCAAGCATTCATGTAAATACCTTGCATTTTGGAGAATGTCCATCTGAACTTAGCTCACAATTTACTCACATAAGACTTTCTTTTGTATGAAGTTCTTGTCCATTGTTTTCAAACAAGCATTAGCCTGTTTATTTTAATAGGTTTAAATAAGTGGCCAACTTTGGTAAACTGGATTCTGGATCAGTGGTGCTGGAACAGCACAGCAGTTCAGGCAGCATCGGAGGAGCAGTCAAATCAGCACAGCAGTTCTGGCAGCATCCGAGGAGCAGTAAAATACTACCAGGTAAAGAGAAATCAATACAAATACATTCAGCATCTGTATTATTATGTCGTGCGGATGAGTGAAAATATAAATTGCTGTTTGCCATGAAGCCTGAAATTATTGCTGTCCCTTCTTACTATGCTCTAATATACTGACATGACCTGCACATGGCAGAGTGTTCTCAATTCATTGTTAGCCATAACCTACAAAATACATACTTTTAATTGTTTCTTTTTTTATTAAAGCCTTAATACATTTTGTTTCAATGGAATTGAACTTTGAGGAATTTTCTTTTTGTTCTTCAGTTTTGTAAGCGATGTTGCATTTGTTCTACTCATTAAAAGGATGGAAATTAACCTGCTTTTGTAATTCTGTCTGCAACTGACTTATTGTATCTTCTTTCTTTAAAACATGGCCATAATCTTTAATGTTTTAACGACTCAATTGGGATGCAAATCACCTGCAGAGACATATTATCAAACGAACAGCCAAACAACTGACAGATCCCCATGCAGTAAAGGGAAGCAGCATATACCTTCATTTGTTTAGGGCATAACACACTTATCTAAACACAAAGAACATGGACATGCATTGTCAAGAAGCTGACAAGAATGGGAAGTAATCTAAGTTTGGGTGTAGTTGAGGTATAAATGCCAGCAGAGAACAGGAAAATAGTTCAAAGGCCAATTCTTTCGGCACACAATATGTTGGATGAACTAAGAGAAAGTTTGCTTGACCATCTGTAATCTGTCCAGCAATTACCACACTTCAGTCAGGAAGCTGTAATGATAAGCAGCGCTGGATCCCTGTGTCCAAACAGTTTGCCTTATAAATGCAACCTTGCAAGCAGATTACCTTTATATTCTGAAGTGACCCAAATATGTCCTAAAGAGACCAATGAAAGGTGAACCACAAGGGTTGAGCTAAGACAAAGTGAGGACTGCAGATGCTGGACATCTGAGTCGAAAGCTGTGATCCTGGAAAAAGACAACATGTCAAGCAACATCCAAGGAGCAGAACAGGCAACATTTCAAGTATAAGCTCTCCATAGCTTATGCTTGAAACATCAACTCTCCAGCTCGTTGAATGCTGTATGAATGGTTGTGCTTTTCCAACGCCACACTTTTGATCAGGCTGAGCATTGAATAAGGAGAGAGAACCTGTTTCCACTGGCAGGAGTTGAGATAGGTTGCAAAAGAATCAGATGGGAAATATAAGTCCTTTATGCAAAAGGGGAGATAGGCAGAAAGCACCAAACTACAAACAGTTATCTGAGGAAGGATTTAAAAGCTGTTGTTGTAGATATTATATTTAATTTGAAAAATTCAAAGTTTTGTGATTAAACATGATTTCTCTTTCAATTTACTGAATTTCTTTAACATTGTGAAATGCTGCCGATAAAGTAGAACTGGTAGATGTACTGTATTTAGATCTCTAGAATTCATTTGATTAGATGTCACAAAGTTGGTGAAAATTAAAAGCACTTGGCATGAGGAGAATATATAAACATGGGTAAAAGATTAACAAGCTAACAGAAAACTTAATAATGAGTAATTTTCTGGTTTGCAAGACATCATGACTGTCATGCCACAGGGATCAGTGCTGGGACCTAACTTGATCATTGATATAGATGAAGGGATGGAAGGTATGATTGCTAAATTGCTGATGATGCAACAGGCAGGTAGGAAAGTTAGTTGTGAAGATGATATAAAGCGCCTACCAAGGAATGTAGATAGGTTAAGTGACTGAGAGTGTTATTTAAAATAATACAGTAGAGTCCTGGACCATATAAATAGTGGTATAGGTTACAATATCAAGGAAGGTTTAATACAAGTAAAACTATCATTCTCCGATTGAACTGCTTTCTCATGAGAGACTGTCAGCTGGAAGCAATTTAACCTGGAGGGTTAACAAGGTTGAAACTTTATTGCTGGAACAGCACAGCAGGTCAGGCAGCATCCAGGGAACAGGAGATTCGACGTTTCGGGCACAGTCCCTTCTTCAGGAATGCTGAAGAACGGCCTGTGCCCAAAACGTTGAATCTCCTGTTCCCTGGATGCTGCCTGACCTGCTGTGCTGTTCCAGCAATAAAGTTTCAACTTTGATCTCCAGCATCTGCAGACCTCACTTTCTCCTGGAGGGTTAACAAGCCTCAGTGGAGGGGGAAAGGTTGAGAAGGACAGCTAATCATGGTAACCTCAATCAGTGCAGGAATTGGACCATGTTGTTATCAATACTTTACAGTATGAACCAAACATCTAGCCAAATAAGCTAACCAACCCTCCTAGCTATAGTGACCCTGTATAAAACAGGGTATGATTTGGTCACAAGTGAAGTAGTGTCAAGTTCCAGGTAACACACTTAAAGAAGAATATGTACATGTTGGAGAGGGTGCAGAAAAGATTAAGGTGATTGGTACCAAAGTTGAGAATAGACTGCAGAAGCTGGGGTAGTCTCCATGGAGAAGTTAGGATTGGGAACAGATTTTAATGGGGTGTACTAAATCATAAGGAGTATCTACAGAGGACCCAGGGAGAAACTACATTATTGGAAGGATCAAGAATAAAGTGACACAGATTTAAGATGATTGATGAAAGAAGCTGTGAATATATGACAAAGACTTTTTTTAAAACAGTCAGTGGTTGGCATTTTGGAATGTCCCACCTTAAACTTTAGTGGCGATTAAATCATGGCAGTTGAAGAATTCAATCATTGTCTGAAGCAGAGGAATTTGTCAGAATACGAGAAAGGTGGGGCTGGGGTTGACACCAGGCTTCTGCAGAAAACCAGTACTAACAATGGGCTGAATGGCCTCATTCTGCACTGTAGGGATTCTACAATTCTGTAATTTCATATTCATTTATATAGAGCTTGTCATTGCACCTGCCTTCTGCTTATCACCCCTGATTTTCTTAATGATTGAAAATCTATCTCAGTCATAAACATAGTTAATGACCCAGCCTTTACAGCCCTCTGTAGAAAGGATTCCTCAGGATCACCAGCCTCTGAGAGAAGAAACTCCTCCTCATTTCTGTCTTAAATGGATGGCTCCTTACTCTGACATTACGCCAAGGTGAGTGCTAAAGTGTGTTAGTGAATGTGATTGCAATAAAGGGTACGGTGTGTTTCTCTGGCTGTTAATATATTCAAGCAGATGTGAAAGTGTAATGTGAATGGATAATTGTGATTTCAAACGCCACTTAAGTCACATTGCTTAATGCTGCATTCCTTGGTATTTCTCCTGATGTGATCTCAATCATGATAAACTTTTACTTTCAACTGCTTGGGTCCACTAGGTTTGTTTCAATACATGATTTGGTAGATGATATCTCTGACAGTGCAGCAACTTTTGCATGACAATCAAGATTTCAGGCTCAAATCTGGATGGAACTTGAATGAACAAAAGCTTCAGATTTTGGGGGTGAGAGTGCTACCACTGAGCAGATGCTGACAAAAAAAAAATGCTTGAGACAAAAATATTGCTGTCATACCTTTATTACAATGAACAAATTAGGGAGGCAGTTGCATGACATAGTGCCTTTGATGACCTCAAGAAATCTCCATTGTCTTCACTGCCCACAAAGCATGAAACGTTCTGACCTGAAATCTCTTCTGATGATGCTTGACATGCTGTGTTTTTTCCAGCTTTACACTTTGTCCACTCTTACAAAACATTGTCACTGTCATAATGTAGGAAAATACAAAAACAACAAGAGATCCCACAAATAGCAATATTACATTTTTTATCTTCAGTAATGGGAGTTTTAAACAAAGGAATGTGTTCTGGCTACCTATAGCAGTGCTTTAGTGATTCAGTGCAAATCTGCACTCTTATACACATTGTCATGCCCTCATTGATGAGCTCTTAATTTCATCCCATTTCAAACTATATGGTTGGATGGGGATTTATTCAAATTCCATCAAAAGCATGGGTAAGCTTACATTTGGTGGTGGTTATAGGGAATAGTGGGCAAAAGAGGAGAAAATTGGGTCCTCATCCAAACTGATTTTTAACTAAAACAATTCAGTTACATTGCTAAATCCATTAGATTTCTGTGTCAGACAAAACATCCATTTAATTACCAAGTATTTCTAGTTGCAAGATTGATCTTAAACTCTCAAATAAAGTCACTCTCAGAATTAGTGTGAGATATAAATCAACATCAGCTCTTGTTGCATTCTGAAGGGAGACATTTCTTAATTTCTGCAAGGCTTGATATAGTTATTCATTTAAGAGACTATTTATCCAAGATTATCCATCTCCAACCTTAAAAAGCAAAAAAACTGTAAATTCTTGGAAATCTGAAATAGCAACATATTGAAAATAAACATCAGGTCTTTTGTCTTTATTACAAATGCTTATCTTCCTACATTATGACTGTTGTTCATAGATTTCAATTATTTTATATAAGTAGCAACCAAACCCATTAAGGAGCAGAAGTAGACCATTTGGCCAAGTTAGTGTGCTCCACCATTGAATGAGGTCATGGCTGATCTAATCATCCTCATCTTCACTTTCCTGCATATCCCCATAACTTGCCTTACTGATTAAAAATCTTTAATTAGATCCCATCTGGAACTCAAATCCAGGTAACCATAATTCACTAAATGATCATTTAAATTGAAATCAGCAATACCTCACAAAACAAGATTCCTGATGAAGGGCTTATGCCTGAATTCTCCTCCTCGTCGGATACTTTTCCAGCACCACGCTCTCAACTCTGATTGCCAACATCTGCAGTCCTCACTTTCTATCAGTTGCTTTTAACCTTACTGTGAAGCCTCTTCCAAGGATGCCTACCTTGAAGAAGTTCTCCTCCTCTCTCTACAAGGATCTTAAGTGAGTCCCTCTCTCATTCCACCCCCCCGTCTCGAGGTCATCCCCTCTGCCATAAAGCAGATTCCTGATGAAGGGCTTCTGCCCGAAACGTCGATTCTCCTGCTCCTCAGATGTTGCCTGACCGACTGTGCTTTTCCAGCATTACACACTTGACTCAATACCTCACACAAGGCAATTCAGAAAATGGATAAAATGGATTTCCTAAGATTGAATCAATCCTTATCAAGTTAAATAATCTCCACAGTGCAAGTGTCAAAAATCTTAACTGCCCTCATTACACTTTGCGAGCAAGTTAATTTCAGGACTGCAGTGTTTCAGTGTAAAAGCCATCACTGGCTTTCAGGATTAATTAGGAATAGGCAACAATTCCAAGTCAAAAAAGGTGGTGCTGGAAAAGCACAGCAGGTCAGGCAGCATCCAAGGAGCAGGAGACTCGATGTTTTGGACATAAGCCCTTCATCAGGAATAGACAACAATTGTAGACTTTGAAAAAGACACATCCATACTAAAAATTATTTTTCTTTTAAGTTATCCCAGATATCTCTAAAGATTTAATTTACCGAGATTCTCACTTTCAAGTGGTTCTTAAAAAAGTTTTGTGATCTGAATTTGATTGGGATATGACTCACTCCCTGGTGTCCAACAGGCTTTTTCTCATCAGAACTAAGTGTTATCAACTTAGTTTCAAAATGATCCAGAACAAGTTGACCTAATACAATATACAGTGACATTCGTTAGAACATGGAAACTTAATAAATATGAGAAAGCTTTACTAATATTTTAAAGTTGAATTTATATATTAACTGCGCAGATGATGGTTAGTCCAAATATTGTTAGAACTCCCTCGCGATACTTATTTGGGCACCTTCACTTTAATACCACCACCAAATACTAAAATACTACAGAAAGTTAAAGATCACTTAATTGCATTCAGTTCCAAATACGCCAAGTGTACTCTTAATTAGGGAAGCAGAAAATTAAAGACACATGAATCAAAATACATTATTTAATCAGCTTTCAATGCAGCTCAAGAGAACACATTCAACTTCCGTTTGATGATCTGTTGTACTCAGTTCGAACTGGGTCAGTCAAACAAAAATGTTAACAAAAGAAAAATAAATGCCTGCACTCCGTAACAAAATCGGAAGATTTTATTTTAAATGAATGTTCTCACAAACTAGAGAACAAAAAATAAATTCCTTCAATGCGTTTGATTGTTAAGTTCAAACATAAAAGAAACATTATTCAAAACAGATTTTTTTGTGTCTGACTTAAGGGTGAATGTGTTGACAAAAGAGCAAAGAAGATTTCGTGCATGTCAACTCATTAATCAGCTGATGGTTCCTATTGAAAACATTCGCTGAGTTTGGATCACGATTATTAGCTTTCCCCTTTGGAACAAATGGTGCATGAACCCAGGCCTCCTGTTTCAAAGGTAGGGATTTTGCCACTGCACCACAAAAGCTCAACACAAATCTAATACATTATTTAATCAGCTTTCAATGCAACTAATCAACCTGTCAGAGATGTTATTACACCTTTGGAGCTGCTGGGACTTGAATTTACGCTTCCTGGCTCAAAAGTAGGGACACGATCACTGTTTCACAGGAGCCCTCCTCAAGACAACTTAATTTATTTTGTGACACACTATAGTCCTCCAATCCTCGCAGCTAAGCCATTGGAGGAAAGCCACAACGCAATCCAGATAGATGCTTTGAAGCAATCTGTTCAAATGGGTTATGACATGCTTCGAGAGCAGGTGGCGCTTTACCCAGGCTTTCAGGACCAGAAGTAGTTACACGAACACGGTGCCATTCAACCCTTAAAGCGATCTAGATATTTTCTGATGGACCTGTTCAGAGATGCTAATCCACACCTCTGGGGCAGGTAGAACTTGAACCTAGGCCACTTGGTCTAGAGGTAAACACAATCTAGACTTTTTTTATTGCCCAGAAGAGCTATCACGCACAACTGAACTGCTTTTCCACCACCAAATTACCATGGCTTTCTTTTATCATTAACTATCACCAGTAATCAGCCATCTGGCCAGTTAGATATCTACAAACAAAGCCCACTAAAACGCAATCTAAATGGTCTGATTTGGGAATGGGATCCAGGTAACCGACCATTTTCTCATATTGAATTCAGTGAATTGTCAGATTAACAGGATTACCTTATTAGAACCCCACCTATAGCATCCCTGGGGTTCTCTTGCTGTACAGTAGTAGTGTCTCTATCCCGAGATCGAGAGACCTGAATTCGAGTTCCACGTGCTCCAGGTGTATATAAGAGCACTTCTGCTCCGGAAAAAAAACGTTTTTGTTTTAATTCCCAGGTATCCCTAACCCAACCAAACCTTTGTTAAATCGTAGCCCATAACTTGCAATTAGGTATCCATTGATTAACGAATTGAACAGATTTGGTGAGTTACGATTGTAATTTACTCTCGAGTATCCAACGTTTCCTCCATAGAGGCCATCTATGACATATTCCATTAATTTTCAAAATGTTCCCAGAGAATACTTACTGAGCATTCAATTAATCTGGAATTCATCTAAATTCCACACCACTTCGTTTCTGGATATGAATGATTCTACACGCAAATTCTCTTGAATTCCTTGAGTAAACTAATCCTAAATTTGCCTCCTCCATATAAGTAATCTGAAGAAATGTCGTGCATGTTTCCCGGAATAATGTTGTACCCAGCCATTTAATGTCGTTGTTGTGACACAAGTTCCCTTACGTTTACTGCCTTCTACCATCCCCTCAGTTCTGGGTCTGTTTTTACACAGAAGAGATTCGGGAGTCTCGCTTCTACTGTCACTCAACATTGTGAACCGACAGGTTATAATATGTCTTTATGAAATAGATATTACTTGAACCTCGGCCTCGGAACTTCAGAGATAGGGACACTACCACTGCCCCACTATCAACCAACCATTGACTGTTTTGAACGCAAACTCTCTGAACTCTTCGATTAGATTCTGCTGCAGTCGCCGCTTCCATTAATCCATACATAAACTTTGTGAACCCTTCATTAGATTACCTTTGCTAACCCACCCATGGTATCGACAGGCTCTTCCTAAACTGTCACTTAATACATTCAAACCATTGACTGAATTGCAATTGCACGCAAACCAATTATACCGAGACAGTTTTCAATTGGGATTAATTTTCCCTTTTGTCTTAGTTTGTTGGTACAAAAAAGTAATCTTTTGATTAATAATTTCATCGCTGACAAGGTAATGTGCCATGTATAAATTCCTAATATCATATTCTAAAAAAATTGATACAGACATATACAGTCGTGTGTATCTATTCTGCATCTAATGCCACGGCAATTGGAGGTGGGGAAGAAATATCATTAAGTACAAAATCTAAATTTGCACAAATTCTAATGTCCAGGTCATGTTCAATTGCTCGAATTATTGTATTTGGGTGTTTTTAGCTATTCATCAGTTGTACAGACAATTCAGCCATATCTAAATAGATTTATAAAAGCGATTTGTTTTTTCATGACGTGGAAAGACTGAGACTGTTCCTGTTCATTCGAGGTTAAGGGGAAATTTAATAGAGGGATTGAAAATGAAGAGGGCATGAGAAGAGACTGTGACCAATGGGTCAGTAACCAAAAGGTACAAATTTAAGATAATTGGCAAAAGATCCAAAGGAAACATTAACACTTTATAGAGGGAGTGAGATGTGATTGAGATACACAACTTTGAAACGTTTTTTTTCAAAAAGAACTAGATCATTAGTTGTAGGAGCGAAATTTGTGGGGTTAAGATATTGGTTAGTTTTAATAGAAAGGCATTGTGATGTCTCCTTCCGTGCTGTAAGATTCTACACGGTAGGGGGTTGGGGACTGTTGAAACATGCACATTTCTAATGGAGGGACATTAGAAGTCGGGGAAAGTTTGGAATTTGACGCTGAACATTTCAATATACAGAAGAGACCAGGCTCTGGAGATGTCCACGCATTACAAGCACCTCCCACGATAAGTTGTTAAACCGGCTTTGACTACGTGTTCTCATTCCATAGGGAATGCCGATGACGTCCTTGTGTATGTATTTTGTCCTTTTTTTCCTTGGAACCGGAGCGTGACTGCTCCACGTGGACGGTGACTTGCTCTGTCGTATAAAACCCACAAGTTTCTGAGTGTTGGATATCAGAGTTCCAGTCCTGGGACTTGAAGAGAACTAGGAGATCTCGACTTTACTGCGAGAAAGAGAGAGAGACAGAGAGCTAAAGAAATTGTCAGAGGATCAGAAACAGACGCAAACAACTGAAAGAGATCGTTTGTGCTTCAATTTCTCGTTGTCCAATTCAGCACCAAGGGCAGCGACCAAACCTCCAACTACAGCCTCAAGCAACAACGTAGTGCAGTATCTGGTAAGCCTTTCAACTGGCTTTCGGTCGATAAATTTGTTTCTGGAAAATGCAAAACTGCATCATTTTTAACAAAGTTAAAAATCACACAACACCAGGTGGAGGGCTTGTGGAGGGCTCGATCGTAACACAGAATTTATAGCAAAAATTACGATCGAGTCCTCCACAATCACCTGATGAAGGAGCGTCGCTCCGAAAGCTAGTGTGCTTCCAATTAAACCTGTTGGACTATAACCTGGTGTTGTGTGATTTTTAACTTTGTACACCCCAGTCCAACACCGGCATCTCCGAATCATTTTTAACAGTGTACTTTCCCATGTATTTCCAGACGAATTGATAGTTATTGTGCGTATGTGTGTGAGAGAGAGAATGAGAGAAATGGGTTTGAGAGATAATAGATTAGAATTTCAAGTCGAGTATGTCTTATTTCCAAGAAAGATTGAAGGGCGAACTTTGATCCTTTTATTCCGTCACCCCACATTCCCCCCAAAGTGGACTTCCCTAATTTTTCAGCCAGGACACAGGTCGGAACCCATTCAGCCGAGTGAGGTAACGCCTTTTTGTGTTGGATTTCAGGACCCGACGCAATGATGATCCGGCTCAGCTCCCACTTCCTGACGCTTTTCGCTCTTCTGAATGTGTTCTGCTCCCGCACATCGGGGTTCGCGGCCCTCGGAACCTACTCCCACCTGGGGTAAGTTCACTCCCCCCTTTCTCTCCAGCTTCCAAAGGCACTCAATTCCATTTCAATCCCCCACCCCCACCCGCCCCATTAACTTTCTTTGTCTAAAGTGTCCTGAACTAATGTGGGCAATCCTACATTATTGTAGATTTGAAAATATAGCATTGAGCTGTACAGAGAGCTGTCGTGGTAGGGGAGGGAGGAGGTTTGTGGGGAGGTGGCTCATTCTGTAGATTTAAGGCTGAGATAGATTCTTGTGTGATGTGGTGCTGGAAAAGCACAGCGGGTCAGGCAGCATCCGAGGAGCAGGAGAATCGACGTTTCGGGCAAAAGCCCTTCATTATGAAGATGGATTCTTGACCAGTTAGGTCAAGGGTTACCGGAAAGGAGCAGGGAAGTGAGGAGCATGGAATGAGCAAAATGGTAGAGCAAACTCGCGGGGCTGAATGGCCTACTCCTGTTCCTATTTCTTATGGGCTCATCTGCAATCTCGATTGTACATTGCAGGATGTAGCACTTACTTGGGGGTGGGATGGCTGGCTCAGCCTCAAGTCCAGAGCTTTGCTATGGCAACACGCGCTGTTGCGGGTGGGGAGCGGGGAGGATTCGCTGATGATGATCACAACTTCCAGAGTATTTCATTTCATTTCGCCTGATATTAATCCATCACATTAAGTGCGTATATAATGTTCATAAATAATTATGGCCTCCATACCGAATAAAATTGTACACAAAGTTTGTGAGAAGATTTGTCGCTCGGGTGCTCGTTGCTGTGGTTCTGTTCGCCGAGCTGGAAGTTTTTGTTGCAAACGTTTCGTTCCCCTGTCTAGGTGACATCCTCAGTGCTTGGGAGCCTCCTGTGAAGCGCTTCTGTGGTGTTTCCTCCGGCATTTATAGTGGCCTGTGTTAGGGGATGCCCCGACTGTCCCGGGTGAAGAGAAGGGCATCCATCCGATTGAGAGTTTCGCTGTTTATTGCGAACGGCTTCCTTTAGTCTGTCCCGAATGCTGTTGGAGTAGAAGTGCAGTGATCCTGTGTTGGGCCACGATTAGGTAATTCGAGGTTTGTCCTAATCGGTACGTAGCGGAAATCGTCTGGAAAACTTCAACGATAAAGTAACCAGTGCCTACAGATAGTGACAAAATCACTTGTGCCTCAAATTGCGTACATATTACCCTTTTATACAATTAGTTTCTGTTATTTTGATACTTTTCATAGTTTGGATTGTTGCCATATTTGGTTCTGTCTATGCTGCTTGTCTGCACTGTGGCCACTGAGTTACACCAACACATTGTGAGCCAGCCTTATGCTGTTTATAATCAGACCCATGCTAATTCGTAATCTGACGCCAGTGATGGCTCCATCAAGGCTGACTATAGTTGGACTGACTTTATTTACCTCTGACCTTCAGGCTGCGAAATGCTGTTGGTTTCGATGGACAGTCCAGTGAGGATCAGTCACAATCACCAGTGAGAGCTGATAGTGACATTTATCAAAACCCATCGTCAGACAGCGACAAAGTCTATTACCAGTTGTCCGCAAGCATGCCAAGGTGAGAGAATTACATTGCCAATCCTGCATATTTAAACAAAAAAAAATTCAGAACTGCTCACTATATTGGTCCAGCACAATGATCTACATTAAAACTTAGGAAAAAAAGGCACCTTGGAGCCTGTTCCACGTTCAAACTCAATTTGTGATTGATCTGGTTGCAGCCTTATTTCTCTTGTCTAATTTCCCTCCCCAGCCCTATAACCCTTGACTCCTTTTTGATTTTAAAAAGAAAATCTGTTAGTTCAGAATTGAACATATTCAGTAACTTTGCCTTCAATGCTCATAGGAAGAGAATTCCCAAGAGGTGCAACTGAGAGCAGAATTATCTCCTCATTTGTATCTTAAGCGAAATACATTTTATTTATGAACTGTGCCTCTCCCAAGAAGCACCTCAGAATCTTTTCCAAGAAGATTTCCTCCCTTTCCGCTGACATCCAGTGAGTACAGGCCCAACCTTTATGCCTAATGCAATCTCTTATTCCCATTAATGTTGAGCACATGACTTCTCAGTAGCCATACTGCTTAGGCAAGTGCTGGTGTGTGTTTGAATGGTTTATAAATGTCCATCACTATGTTAGGGAGCAAGTTAGTTGAATTGTTCAAAATTATGAAGGTTTTTAAAAGCTTAAGAGTGAAGAAACCGTTTGATGGAAGGTTTGATAACCAAAGTGCACCAGTTTAAGGTAATTGGAAAATATGGTTTCTCATGTGCTGCAGATTGTCCTGATCCAGCATATGCTACGGAATATGAAGGATTCCATACTGACTTTCAAAAAGAAAGAATAAAAAAGATGCAGGATGATAGAGATAGAGTGGGGCAATTAGATAGCCCTTTGAAAGATAGTCTAGCATTGGCTGAATGGTCTCTGTCTGTGATGTCAGACTCTATGACTCAGTGTTTTGATATGGCAACTGTATTGATGAATATTTCCCCAAATTTTTAATTTTAATTGAATCTAAAGGGTGTTCCATTTGAACAAAGATCAAGAGTAAGCCACTTGAGAAAGTCTCTTCAAGCCTGCTCTGCCATTTTATAAGATCATGGTTGATCTGGTTTTAACTCAACTCTGTATTCCTACACATCATCAATAACCTTTCATCCCCTGGCTAATTAAGCATTGATCTACCTCTGCCTTCAGAATGTTTGAAGACTCTGCATCCATTGCCCTTTAAGGAATTGAATTCCAAAGACTCCTAATCTTCTTCGAGGAAAAATATGTTTCCTCATCTGTCTTAGCTGAGCAACACCCTATTTTAAAACTATTACTCCCAGTTCCACCTGACAAGAGGAAACTCCTTTCAATGTACAACTGGTCAAGTCACCTTAAGATCTTTTATGTTTCAACTAAGTCACTACTGACTTTCTCCAGAGGATACAGATCTAGTCGATTTAACTTTTCCTCCAAAGCAACCTACTCATTCTAGGTCTTAGTCTTGTAAACCTTTTCTGAGCTGCTTCCAATGCATTAGCATCCTTAAGCACCCTGACTAGCACTGGACCCAATACTCTAGATGTGATCCTACCAATGCTCTGTATAACTGAAGCATAATCTCCTTTCCATTCCGAATTTAATCATGGTTTCAGCCACTTAACAGAAGAATTCTAATGGAAACGTTTTATCATGTGTAATGTACTTCTGAGGTCAGGGAGCAGGCATATTGAATCTTTTTAACTGAATCATGTGCTTGGCCTGAACATTTTAGACTGAAGATGCTTTTGTTTCTGATAACCAGAACCCAGGATGAGCAGAACGCAAGCAAACGTCACGTTGATGCGGAATTCCACAATACGTACATGAATGCAATGTTGAAGAAGGCATTGGATGACTTTATCAAAATGCTGGTAAATGGAGATAAGGTACTTTAAACACATTTGGAGCAATGACAAGGTTATAGAATATAGAACATAGAACAATACAGCACAGAACAGGCCCTTCAGCCCTCGATGTTGCGCTGACTGTGAACTATTCTCAGCTTGTCCCAAAATCATCCATGTGCTTATCTGAGGATTGTTTAAATCTCCCTAATGTGGTTGAGTTAACTACATTAGCAGGTAGGGCATTCCACGCCCTTACCACTCTCTGCACAAAGAACCTGCCTCTGACATCTGTCTTAAATCTACCAACCCTCAATTTGTTGTGATGCCCCCTCGTACACACTGAAGTAATCATTCTAGGAAACAGACTTTCACTGTCTACCCTATCTAATCCTCTGATCATCTTGTATGTCTCTATCAAATCCCCTCTTAGCCTTCTTCTTGCCAATCAGAACAGGTTCTAGTCTCTCAGCCTTTCCTCATAAGACCTTCCCTCCAGACCAGGCAAAATCCTGGTAAATCTCCTCTGCACTTTTTCCAATGCTTCCACACCCTTCCCAAAATCTCGGGACCAGAACTGTACACAATATTCCAAGTGTAGCCGCATCAGCGTTTTGTATAGTTGCAGCATGATATTGCGGCTCCGGAACTCAATCCCTCTACGAATGAAACCTAACACACTGTATGCCTTCTTAACAACACTATCCTCCTGGGTGCAACTTTTAGGGATCTATGTACATGGACTCCAAGATCCCTCTGCATATGCAGACTACCAAGAATCTTTCCATTGACCCAGTACTCTGCCTTGCTGATGCCCAAAGTGCATCACCTCACATTTAGCTGCATTGAACTCCATTTGCCACCTCTCAACCCAATTTTGCAGTTTATCCAAGTCCCCCTGCAACCTGTACCACTTTTCCACACTGTCCACTACTCCACCAACTTTAGTGTCGTCTGCAAATTTACGAATCCATCCACCTATGCCTGTGTCTAAGTCATTTATGAAAATGACAAACAGCAGTGGTCCCAAAGCAGATCCTTGTGGCACACCAGTAGTAACCAGACTCCAGGCTAAATATTTTCCATCAACCACCACTCGCTGCCTTCTTTCAGAAAGCCAGTTTCTAATCCAAACTGCTAAATTACCCTCAATTTCATGCCTCTGCATTTTCTCCAACAGTCTACCATGTGGAACCTTATGAAAGGCTTTCCTGAAGTCTATGTATACCACGTCAATTGCCCTACCATTATCTACATGCTTCGTCACCTTCTCAAAATATTCAATGAGGTTTGTGAGACACGACCTGCCCTTGATGAAACCATGTTGACTATCTGAAATCAAATTGTTGTTTGCGAGATAATTATAAATCTTATCTCTTATAATCCTTTCCAAAACCTTTCCTACAACAGAAATAAGGCTCACTGGTCTACAATTACCTGGCTCATCTCTATGCCCTTCTTGAACAAGGGCACAACATTTGTAAGGCTCCAGTCCTCTGGTACCAAACCTGTAGACAATGACGACTCAAACATCAAAGCCAAAGGCCCTGCTATCTCCTCCTAGCTTCCCAGAGAATCCTCGGATAAATTCCATCTGGCCCAGGGGACTTGTCTCCTTTCACTCCTTCTAGAATTGATAACTCCTGGTCATAACTAACCTAGATCCTTTCTAGTCTAATATCTCATACCTCATTCTTCTCCTCTACAATATTCTCCTTTTGCTTAGTGAAAATGACCAGAATGTGCCTCAAGAGTCCGTAAGCCCAGATCAATGCAAATCTGTCCTGTGTATGCATGGTATAAACATTGTGTTGAGAAACAACCATGACACAGGTTACTTGATCTAACCCAATATGTGTTTGCCCTGCACACACCATATATTCAATTTCTCAACTTAAAACACTCAATCTCTGCTATTGTCACGTAGCCTTGCAAAACCAGATATAGTCTCTCTATCCAAAGCCTCTCATATTCAATTCAACATGTAAGACATGGTTCAATGGAGTGTTGAAGGGATGCTACACTGTTAGGCATTCTGTCATTTAATATCCCCAGATAGATGTAAAGATCCACTGACCCTATATGAAAATGGTGGGGGATTTCTCTGTGCCTTGACCAATATTTCTCCTTCAACCAGCATTCATTATCTCACTGCTGCTAGTGGGTCCGTGGTATTGGAAATTGGTAAACGTATCTTTCCTTATATTAGTACTTCATCTTAAAGCTACTTAATTGGCTGTGAAGTCCTTTGGAAGGTCTTGATTTTGTTAAAGATGGGAAGTAAATCATGCTCTTCCTAGTTGTTTCATACATGTTTGTCAGTGGCACTACCATTCATTACTATCCCTGCAGAGACCAGCAACCTTAAAACAATTCACCCTTTCCGTTAATGGAGAAAAGGGTGATAAATACTTTTTCATATTTTAAGATCTTTCTCTGTAACAATCAGACTAAAAGCGTTATCAGCTAAACACTATTATTGTAGTAAACTTATACTGTCAACTACAGAACAGAAAATTTCCCCTTTACTGTCGACAAAAGAAAAATTCACTTCACAACTACATATAACTCTGCCCTTAAGTATGCAATCAGTTTTCCCAGATCCAGACCGAAATTGATCCTTAGATTGCAAATGCTTGCTTCCTTTACTTCCTTTTATTTCCCAGCCAGGTACCTTTTTAACCCAAGAACTATCCAAAGTTTGTGCAAAGATTTGTAGCTCGGGTGCTCGTTGTTGTGGTTCTGTTCGCCGAGCTGGAAGTTTTTGTTGCAAACGTTTCGTCCCCTGGCTAGGCGACATCATCAGTGCTTGGGAGCCTCCTGCGAAGCGCTTCTTTGATGTTTCCTCCGGTGTTTATAGTGGTCTGTCCCTGCCGCTTCCGGTTGTCAGTTTCAGCTGTCCGCTGTAGTGGTTGGTATATTGGGTCCAGGACGATGTGTTTGTTGATGGAGTTTGTGGATGAATGCCATGCCTCTAGGAATTCCCTGGCTGTTCTCTGTCTGGCAAGGTATACCTATACAAGGTATTCGCCAAAAACGGATACCCGCGCAACTTCATCAACAGATGCCTAAGAGAAAGACCACGGAACGAGGACATACCACAACCAAAAGGATGAGCCACACTACCATACATCAGGAGCATCTCAGAACTGACAGCCAGTCTACTGCGACTCCTAGGACTCATAACGGCACACAAACCAACAGCCACGCTCAGACAACAACTCACCAGAACGAAGGACCCGATACCCAACATGAGCAAAACTAAAGTAGTGTACAAAATACCATGCAAAGACTGCACAAAACACTATATAGGACAAACAGGAAGACAGCTAACAATCCGCATACATGAACATCAACTAGCCACAAAACGACACGACCAGCTATCCTTAGTAGCCACACATGCAGACAACAAGCAACATGAATTCGACTGGGACAACACTACTATCATAGGGCAAGCCAGACAGAGAACAGCCAGGGAATTCCTAGAGGCATGGCATTCATCCACAAACTCCATCAACAAACACATCGACCTGGACCCAATATACCAACCACTACAGCGGACAGCTGAAACTGACAACCGGAAGCGGCAGGGACAGACCACTATAAACCCCGGAGGAAACATCAAAGAAGCGCTTCGCAGGAGGCTCCCAAGCACTGATGATGTCGCCTAGCCAGGGGACGAAACGTTTGCAACAAAAACTTCCAGCTCGGCGAACAGAACCCCAAGAACTATCTCTTATGATTACTTTTCCTGGAGGTTCTCCATCTGGCATAGGCCAGGCAAATCTTCCATCCTTGTTGCAAATCCTTCATACATTGTTCCTTTCAATCTGAGCATGAGCACCACTCTGTTTCTGTAGAGTGAACCAGACAGACTATCAAATTTTATTCATTCCGTCCCCCAGATCCTAATGAAGCGATTGTGATTTTCTCAGGGATAGTTCTAAAACTGAGCCCGTCCTCAAAGCCCAACTCCATGATACTGTGAATCACACTGACCTTGTGATTGCTGATTCGCCACATTGAGACCCCAAATTGCTTATCATGAAATTAAATTAAAACATAAGTGTTTGCAAATTCACAATCTGACCATGTTCCAGGGATTTCAGAGATTATAAATCTAATTAATGTAAACAGGACTGTTGCTGCCATTGGTTCATGCGTGAATGTTTCCCACCTTCTTTCCAATAAAATAACTTACATCTCCCGATAATCTCTAACAGACATTTCATCCCATCTTGTTGTTGGACAGGGTTAGGAAAAGTTCCAAAGCCCCTTTCATTTTACCTTAGATTAAAATATAAGTAAAGGTAAAGTCACCATTGTCTTATTGGTGTACTTTCCCCTTAGAGAGAGAACTGATGGTGGTTTAACCTGAGGGTCACAATGCCTCAGGTGAGGAGAGAGTTTGAGAAGAAGCATTGTTCATAGTAACTTCAGCAGGTGTGGGAATTAAACCCACACTGTTGGAATCATTTTACATTGCAAACGACCTATCCAGCCAACCAAGCTAACCCACCCACAAAATCAAAAGCTATAACAATCTCATTAAACTTCATGTCTAACGTTTGGAAGAATAATATGGACACTCAAGTCCTGAAGTCTGAGCAATCCTCCTGCTGCCAAATTTGATCTCAAAACATGTGCACGAAACCTAAGCTTAAGTGTGCTTGTTCCAGTTTAAGCAATGCACTTGCTAATACATTTCAGAAGTGGGCTTCTTAATAGAGTAGAACTTAGCATTGAATTCTTTTTGTATATTTTTCTTCTAGATTTCCAACTGAATTGATTCAACACTTAATTTTATGTAATGATTCAATGCCTTTCAAGAGTTAAAGGTAACAAATCCAGGTAATAGAAAGAATTATTGTTCTAAGTATGGTGAACAACTCTTTCTAATTTTCCAGCAGCCAGCAAGATCCAAACTCAGCTGATACCTTAGACAACCCCTCGCCTGTTGAAAATTATGTCAGTGATGCGATTTAGAGTCAGCTTCAAGATTAGGTAGGTATAGATTCTCCCACCGGGATACATGTGAAAGTCCTGGATAATTTTCAGTAAGTGCAATTGTAGTTAATGAGTATTCATTTGCATTAAAACAAACTATCAGTTTCTCACAGGTTTGGTCAGTACAGTATGGCAAAGGAGTTTTTTCTGTTCTGTAACTTCCTGCAGGTACGATATGGTTTATCATCTGGCAGATTGCCTTAATAACTCATTTGTTCACGAATGTCCTGTCAAAAAGGAAATCTAGCATCCATTCCCAGTCTGACTTAAACATACTAGTGTGGTTAATAAGCCACTCAGTTGTATTGGAATAATGGTTCAAGAAGAAGGTGCACTAATATTTTCCAAAGACATCTAAAGACTCAAAATAAATGCTGACCTTGACAGTGACACCCACATCCTGAGAATCAATTAAAAAGAGAACAGTTCCATTCATTGAAATGGGTTTGCAATCTGTGTGATGATGCATCTGGAAATAAAATTCTGTTCACAATGCTCTGGAAATAACAATATTTTATCAAAGCTACTTTTAGAGGCTTTTTGTAGATAAAAGGATAAATTCATCAACCTCATGCTCTGAGCTGCGAGCTATGCTAAAAGGGAATATGAGTCACAACCACAGATACAATAGGGTAGCTTGTATTACTGGATGTATTCTCTCTGAATGCCATGCTTGAAGGTGCTTAATGCAATGTACAGTTTCCTCTGGAATAGACTGTAGTTACTCCTGTCAGATATTTTGCTATAAAGTAAATGAGAAGTGATGAAGCATTTTTCTCAAGTGGTCTATATCAGTGAGTAATGTTCAGGTTGGACTATGTTTGGGAATAATTATAGAATTAAAATTAAAGGTTTCATCATTGTGATATTTCCTACTAATATCCCCATACACATTTGCAGTCAATGCCTTACTTTCCTGAGATTTATTGTGAGCAGTGGCAGACTTAAAAGTGACCTGATTTTAGAGAGTAGGACTCCATCAATTTGACTTTTTCATTTAATATTTCATGGGACGTGAGCATCCCAGGCAAGGCCAACAATTGTCACCCTTCTCTGGGTGCCTTGAGCTGAGTGACTTGGGAGGCCACTTCAGAGCCAACTGTATTGCTGTGAGTCAGGAGTCACATGTAGCCTGGACCATGCAAGGATGGTAGATTTCCTTCCCAAAGGGTGTGACTGAAACAAAGCTTTTGTGACAGTTGATAATTTCATGGTCACCGTTACTGTGATGAGTTTCCAATTCCAGAATATTTAGATAATTGAATTAAATTTCCCCCAACTGTTGTGGTTGGGATTTGAATCCATATCTGCAGAGCATTAACATAGATATCAAGGTTACCAGTCCAGTGACATTACCATGCCACCATTTTCTATTCCTGCCTTGGCTAACTAAATCTATCAAAGCACCTCCTCTGGAGAGCCAATTGAATGACAATTTTTTTTTGAAGTGTAAAATTATTTGCTTTTCTTTCCCTTTATTTAACAAAGTATTTGTTGATTACTCAGTCTGTCATCTGTTCCGTTGCTGTTTCTAGATTAAAGGGGGGTCATTTTAATCTTTCTTCAAGGCAAGTGGAAGCAGTTAGATGTTCTGTACCATTTTTAAATGCTGCTAAATTTACAATTGATAAATAAAATGTGGAAAGAAATTGACCAGGATATAAAATGACTCGCCAACCAGATTGCATCAGTCCCCTGATGGATGGGCCAGATTAAAGATTTCCATCTTGCCTCTCCCAACCAAATGTAAACCAAATAGTTGCAAGTGAGCTTGGCCACACTTGCCTTAAAAAGCAGATTGTGAAATGAATACCTAGAAGATTTGTGGGTTCAATTCCTGCTCTAGAGACTGGAGCACGCAAACTCAGCAATGTTCTTGATGCAATATTAAGAGAGTACATATTAAAAGGGGTTGTCATATTAAAAGGGGTTCCCTGCTGCAGTGATTCTACTGAAATCAGCTAGGTAGACCTCTTGGAATATGTGTTCCCTGATTGGGTCTGTGATTCTCGGGTCAAACAGGGAACCCTGGCTGACAGGTGTCAACAGGAATGTCAGGGGCTCTGTTCACTGAGAGCTGGCATGAGAAAGCTGGTATATCAAGTACTATGTACATGGAGTCATAGAGATGTACAGCATGGAAACAGACCCTTCGGTCCAAACTGTCCACGCCGACCAGATATCCCAACCCAATCTAGTCCAACCTGCCAGCCTCCATATCCCTCCAAACCCTTCCTATTCATATACCCATCCAAATGCCTCTTAAATGTTGCAATTGTACCAGCCTCCACCACATCCTCTGGCAGCTCATTCCATACACGTACCTACATGTCAATAAAGGGGGCTTTGTGAGAGGATATGACTTCTATAGAGTTGTTTTACCTGCCCTCTCTTAGGTAGAGGTAAATTACCCAGTGGAAGAACAGTAGAGAAGAGGGAGAATTCTTCCTTGTACCTTGGACCAAAATGTATCATTGTCAAGAATTTAAAACAAGTTGTAATTTATTTGAGTTAATAAGGCCAAAATTAACATAATGTTTTTCAAAGATTTCTTATTGAAATGGACAGTGAAGGGGGGGCTGCAATATCACTGAATGTATTGAGTCTCTGATTCGAGAAAGACATACACTGTCTAATAGCTGCTCTTTCTGTTTTAAATAGAATCTCTGAAGACCTCCGAATTATTGAGCTGAAAACTACATACAGCCTTTTTCCTTTATTAATCAGGAGAGAACGCATCAGACTCCAAAGCTAGTATGTTGTGTAGTGAAAGTCTTGGTGACCTATTTAGTTCCTTGCAAATGAGAGTCACTGTTCATTCACTATAAATAACATCTTTTTTGGTCAACCTTTGTCTAAAAGTTGTATATATCTATTAAATATATATTGACAATGTTACTCTTCTATACTGCCCTGAGGAGAAAGTGAGGACTGCAGATGCTGGAGATCAGAGGTGAAAATGTGTTGCCGGAAAAGTGCAGCAGGTCAGGCAGCATCCAAGGAGCAGGAGAATCGATGTTTTGGGCATGAGCCCTTCTTCAGGGCCTTAACCCCTAATAAATGTATTGAATGCAGCATGTGAAAGACACACTGTATTAACTTATGTTGTAAGCGTACCCATTACACTCAAGGCTGTTAATGAGTTATCTCAATTGTTCTCACCTCTGGACTATAAAGTTTGAATTATATCTCTGGTGTATTAAGTCGTATATAATTTGTTTCCCTTTGTCTTACTCTAGTTGCAAGGGAAGCCTTTATGTCAAAGGGACCCAATACAAAGGGATGAAATTTGTGTTATTTGCTTAAAACTTACCAGCTGGTGGATTGCATTCAGTTTTGAGGGAGCACCTCAGGAAGGAGACATTGGCCTTGCAGGGGCTGCAGTGCAGATTCACAGTTGTGGTAGTGTCCCTACTTCTTAGACAATAGGTCTGGGTCAAGTCCCACCCACTCCAGAGATATGTCTGAACAAATGGATTGAAACTATCGAGTCCAAACATAAAAGGAGTTAAACTCTGTGGAAAGGTTTGCGGCTTTTGGAATATTGACTGAAAAGTGCAATATCTAGTCAACATAAAGTGACAAATATTCACTGGTGCATAACATGTGTAAAAAGGCTCAACAGAATGATTCATAGGTAAAACCGTCAAAGTAAGGTTGCGACTACAGGTCACAAATTCATTACAGAACAGACAGAGGCCATTCAGACCATCACATCTGCACTGGCTCTCTTTACTGATTTAACTTAAAGTTAATCTACTTTTCCCTGTAGCTCTGCAAATTGTTTCTATCTATAAATAACATAGAAAAGTACAGTACAGAACAGGCCCTTTGGCCCACAATGTTGTGACGAGGATTAATCCTAATTTAAAATAAAATAATCTAATGTAATCACCCCTCAATTCACTGCTATCCATATGCATGTCCACCAGTTGTTTAAAGTTACTTAATGACTCTGCTTCCACCACCACCGCTGGCAATACATTCCGTGCGTTCACAGCTCTCTGCGTAAAGAACCTACTTCTATTGTCTCTGCTATACCTTCCTCCTAACACCTTAAAACTATAAGCCCTTGTGGCAGTCAATCCTGCCCTGGGGAAAAGTCTCAGGCTATCAACTCTATCTATGCCTCTCATTATCTTGTACACCTCGATCAGGTCACCTCTCTTGCTCCTTCTCTCCAGAGAGAAAAGTCCAAGTTTAGTCAACCTCTCTTCATAAGTTAGGCCCTCCAGTCACGGCAGCATCTCAGTAAACCTTCTTTGCACCTTCTCCAAAGCCTCTGTATCTTTTCTATAAGAGGGCGACCAGAACTGGACACAATATTCCAAGTGTGGTCTCACCAGGGTTTTATCGATTTGCAGCAAAACCTTGCAGCTCTTAAATATGATCCCCCTGTTAATGAAAGCTAAAACACTATATGGTTTCTTAACAACCCTATCCAATTGGGTGGCAACTTTAACGGATCTATGTACTTGAATACCTCTGTTCCTCCACACTGTCAAGAATCCTGTCTTTAATTATATATTCGGCATTCAAGTTATTCCTTCCAAAATGCAGAACTTCGCACTTATCCATCTGCTATTTCTCAGCCCAGCTCTGCATCCTGTCAATATTGTACTGCAGCCTACAAGACCCCTCAATACTATCAACGGCGCGTCCAACCCTTGTGTCATCGGCAAATTCTCTAACCCACCCCTCAGTGAGGAAGGCATATGGCGTACTGGCTTTTATTGGTAGAGGAATTGAGTTCCGGAGTCCTGAGGTCATGATGCAGTTGTATAAGACTCTGGTGCGGCCGCATCTGGAATATTGTGTGCAGTTTTGGTCGCCATACTATAGGAAGGATGTGGAGGCACTGGAACGGGTGCAGAGGAGGTTTACCAGGATGTTGCCTGGTATGGAAGGAAGATCGTATGAGGAAAGATTGAGACACTTGGGGCTGTTTTCATTAGAGAAAAGAAGGTTTAGGGGTGACTTGATTGAGGTGTACAAGATGATTAGGGGGTTAGATAGGGTTGACAGTGTGAACCTTTTCCCGCGTATGGAGTCGGGTATTACAAGGGGGCATAGCTTTAAATTAAGGGGGGGTAGATATAGGACTGAAGTTAGGGGTAGGTTCTTCACTCAGCGAGTCGTAAGTTCATGGAATGCCCTGCCAGTAGCAGTGGTGGACTCTCCCTCTTTATGGGCATTTAAGCGGGCATTGGATAGGTATATGGAGGATAGTGGGTTAGTATAGGTTAGGTGGGCTTGGATCGGCGCAACATCGAGGGCCAAAGGGCCTGTACTGCGCTGTATTCTTCTATGTTCTATGTTCTATGTTCAACTTCCTCATCCAAGTCATTTATAAAAACTACAAAGAGCAGAGGCCCAGGAACAAATCCCTGCGGGTCACCACTCACCACCGACCTCCAGGCAGAATGCTTTCCATCTACAACCACTCTCTGCCTTTTGTCAGCCAACCAATTCTGAATCCAGATAGCCAAATCTCCCTGTATCCCATATGTCCTGACTTCATGAATGAGCTTACCATGGGGACCCTTAAGAAATGCCTTGCTGAAGTCCATAGACACCACATCCACTGCCTGAACTTTGTTAACCTGTCTCGTCCCCTCCTCAAAGAACTCAATAAGATTTGTGAGGCACGACCTGCCCCTCACAAAGCCATGCTGACTGCCTTTAAACAAAGATCTTCACCACCAGCTTAGCAACCTCCTTTCTCGCTTCCCGGATAAATGTGGTCTGGTCCTCAGCTCGTATCAATTTTAATGTTTGCCAAAATGTCTGGCACATCAACTTCCTCTATCTCGATCTGTTCAAGTCTGTTACCCTCATTCACAACAAGGCTGCATTCGGTCCAGAGTGGCATCAAGGGGCCCTAGCAAAACTGTAATCAATTGGTATCAGGGAGCAAACTCTCCAGTGGTTGGAGTCATACTTGACACATACAAAGATGGTTGTCGTAATTGGAAGACAGTCATCTAAGCTCCAGGACATCTCTGTAGGAGTTCCTTAGGGTAGTGTCCTACGCCCAATCATCTTCAGCTGCTTCATCATTATAAGGTCAAATGTGGGGATGTTCGCTAATGATTGCACAATGTTCAGCACCAATGGCAACTCCTCAGATACTGAAGCTGTCTATGTTCAAATGCAACAAGATCTGGACAATACCTAGACTTAGGCTGAGAAGTGGCAAGTAACACTCATGTCACACAAATGCGAGGTTCTGACTATTACCATGCTATGACAATCTAAACACTACCCCATGACATTCAATGGTATTATCATCACTGAATCTCCCATTTTCTCAATCCTGGGGCTTATCATTGAACAGAAACTCAACTCACCACATAAACACAGTGGCTACAAGAGCAGGTCAGAGGCTAGGAATACTGCGCCGAGTAACTCACCTCCCGGTTCCCCAAAGCCCGTCCACCATCTACAAGGCATAAGTCAGGAGTGTGATGGAACACTCCCCACCTGCCTGGATGGGTGCAGCTTTAGCAACACGCAAGGCATTTGACACTATCCATAATCATCTACCCCCATCACATTCAGTTGCAGCAATGTGTACTATCTACAAGATGCACTGCAGAAATTCACCAAAGATTCTTAGACATCACCTTCCAAACCCATGACCAAGGACAAGAATAATGACCAAGGATATGGGAACACCACCAACTACAATTTTGTCTTTAAGCTACTCACCATCCTGACTTGGAAATATATCTCCATTCCTTCACTGTTTCTGGATCAAAATCCTAGAATTCCCTCCTGAAGGGCATTGTGGGTCAACCCACAGCAGGTGGACTGCAGAAGTTCAAGAATGCAGCTCACCCCCACCTTCTCAAGGGCAACTAGGGACGAGCAATAAATGCTGGGCCCAGCCAGCGACACCCACATCCCATAAGTGAATTTTAAAAAAACCTGTTCCACATTGCTGGGTAATCCAACATTTATTGTCCATCCCTTTGGAATTTTTTCAGCTGTGAGCTGCAGATTTTGCTTAGCAGCCATTATCTGCAACTGCTGATTTTCATTCTTCCCATTGTATTAGCCTCCAACCTTCATTTGTCATCTACCTGGCACCTCACAGGTTTGATCCTCTCCTTCTACTGTCATCATTCTAGCTGTCACAAATTATTCAGACCTGATGGTGCCAATATTTTGTTTGGTATAGATTGACTCATCAAGATCAAGTCTGACTTCTCTCCATCTTTATAGGCTTCCCTTGCTTCTTCCTAGTCAAACACTTATACACAAATGCACTCTGTTTCTGAAGTTAGAGTACTGTTTTCCTCACACTGAACATCTTCTTTTCTTTTATGTGGTGCCCTTGACAGTATGCACATCCTGTACTCTGGCTTTAATCTTTCTACTGGCCTTCTGAAAATACTTAATTGTTATTATTGCTTGGCCTGGTATATCATAACACAGTGCCTCTCCCTGATTTCTGTACCCAAAATGTCACTCTTTCTGGTGAACACTGAAACAAAATATTCATTTGGAACCCTATCTCCATCCTCTGGCTTCATGCACAAATTAATATTGTGTTCCTTAATGGATCATTCTGTTTCTCTCGCTATACTTTTATCCTTAATGTACTTGTAAAATAACTTAGGATTTTCTGTTACTTTACCTTCTAATACTCTTTCCTGCATCCTTTTTCCTCTCTTAATTTCCTTTCTAAAATTCCCCTTGCTCTTCCATATTCCTTTCGGTCTTTTCCTGTTTTGAGCCCTTGGTATCTGCCAAAAGTCTCCTTTTGTCTATAGATCTTTAATATCCATGGATTACTGAATTTGTTGGTCCCACCCTGTATCTTTATTGGAAGACTCTGGTGCTTTGCTCACCCTATTTCAATCTTGAATGCTTTCTACTGCTTTGACATAAGCATCCGAAAACCATCTATTCCCACTCCACTCTGGCTACATCATAACTGATCTAATTAAAATTGGCCTTACCTAGTCTAGAACTTTGATCTCACGCACATGCTTGTCCATGAATCTATTGCACTAAAGGGAAAATAATCTATGTTCATAAGGCAATTTTGAAAGAGCATATAAGCATCAAAATGGATCATTTATCCTATTTTCCAAACAATATTCATTATGGACACTCAAACCCAGTGACATATTACAGCGAGTTTAATTCTTATAACGTCTGAGTTAACTTATGAGGTTGAAAGTTCTTTCCTTTAAAACTTTCTGCATACTTATCAAATGTGATTCTCTGCAGCTCTCACTGAGAACCTATAATGCAAGTTAACCCATTGGCTTTTCTCAGTGAATATCAAGAGAAACTTAGGGTGTCCCCCAGTTCTGCTCCTTAGATTGGTAAAATAATTATTTCCTCCCTGAAGATTTCAATGAACTCACTGCCCTTCTCTAGGTTTCAGTTGTGTTTGTTCTGAACTCAAATGGTGAATGTTTCACTTGTTTCTCTGTGTGTCACAGTAAACATCTGAGCGAACATTTAAAAACAAAGTTAACTCCCTAAATAGCTTGCTAGTCATTTGAATGAAATCACTTGTTTCTTGGAATTATGTTTGAACAGACTCTTAAAATATTACTTTCTTCCATCTTAAATAAAGCCCCTTCACAGGGCTAAAACTAAAGACCATTTAGAGAATACAAATTCTCAAATGATAATATTTTATCTAAGGGAGTCCCACTTTTGATGGTATCATTTTTCAATTGTCCAGAATTAAATATTTAATGAACTCATTAATTGTCCAGAATTAACTAATGCCAATCTCTTGTATGCCGATGCTGCTCCTTTTACAAGGTCATACTGTCCTTGACATTTTTTCAGTGATGTCATAAAAGCAGCAATTCCGAAAGGTTTAGAGTTGAAGGGTTTTATGGCCAATTTGATTATAGCTAACAGATACTGCCTCACACAAAAGGCATTCAAGTCTTTTAAAAAAACTTGTACAATGAAAGTGGAGTATTCAGTTCTGGCAGCTCAGCTTAACTCTGGTTTGGGTTGGTTTGAGCAAGCAGTTGGTTGTTGTGAAGTTGCTGGACCCAAAGAAGCAGGTCCATGCAGATCCTCTTCTCTCTGACATCTCTCCTGTAGGACCCCATGTTTGGTTTTACCGTTTGGGCTAAGGAGTGTTTATAGGGATTGTTGCAAGTATTTGGAACAGCATCATTAAGTTGGAATAATCTGTTGTGTTTTCAGATAGATTAAGTTATTTTGTATTCCATTCTTTTTTGTTCATGTTTCATTCAATAATCTTGCTAACAAATTCTGTTTTGTTTAAAACTAAGTGGCTGGGCCAGCTGCATAACTCCTGGGATATCGACTTTACACCTGCTTAAAACAACTAGCAAATTTATGGTCTGGGCTACTTCCTTCAAATGTTCTGACCTGGTCCATAACACCTTTCTTTGCCCCATATCCCTGCACTGTATTTCTATCCAAGTAAACATCCAATGCCCTCTTGAATGCTTCAATTGCAACTATCTTCACCATATTTTCAGGTAGCGCATTGCATACTCGAATCATGTCTGAATTTTTTTTTCTCACATCACCCTTATTTCATTTGCAAATTGTTTAAAATCTGTGCCCTCTCACTCTTTTTTCTTTTATGAGTGGGAACAGCTTCTCACTATCTGTTCTTCCCAACACACACATGATTTAAAAAGTCTCCAGCAAATATCCTCTCAGCGTTCTTCTCTCCGAGGAGAGCACTCCCAATTTCTTCAGTCTGGGGACTATGTGGAGTTATGGGGAGATGATGGCTTGTGGTATTATCACTGGACTGTGAATCCAGTGACCCAGATAATGTTCTAGGGACCTGGATTCGAATCCAACCAAAGCAAATGGTGGAATTCAAATTCAATAATTATCTGGAATTAAGAATGTAAGGACTACTATAAGTCCATTGCTGATTGTCAGAAAAAAATCTTCTGGTTCACTAATGCCCTTTAGGAAAGGAAACTGTCATCCTTACTTGGTCTGGCCTTCACGTGATTCTAGACCCGATGCAATGTGGTTGACTCTCAACTGCCCTCTAGGCAATTAGGGATGGGAAATAAATGCTGCCTAGTCAGGGATGCCCTCATGTTGTTACAGAATAAAGGAAAAAAATCTACCCATACAACTGAAGTTTCTCATTTCTGGAAGGATTCCTGTAAGTTACTTCTGTGCACTTGCAAATGAATTCATATCTTTCCTCTGATGTGTTGCCTACAACTGTACACAATGCTCCTTTGGGTGGCAGTGGGCTCAGTGGTCAGCACAGCGCCAGGGATCCATGTTTGATTCCACCTTAAGATGAATGTCTATGTGGAGTTTGCACATTCTCCCTGTGTCTGTGTGGGTTTCCTCCAGGTAGAACGGTTTTCTGCCTCAGTCCAAAGATGTGCAGGTTGATTGAATTGGCCATGATAAATTGCCTACAGCATCCAGAGATGTGCAAGCTAGATGGACTAGCCATGGTAAATGCAGGCTGACAGGGATAGGGTAGGTCTGTGTGGGATGATCTTCAGAGGATTGGTGTGGACCTGATGGGCTGAATGGCCTGCTTCGACACTGTATGGATTCTATGAGCACCTGAGGTCTAACAAATTGTCTTGTACAAGTTCAATGTCATCTCCTCACTCTTGCACTCTATGCCCCTATTAATAAAGCTGACAACACAGCATGCTTTCAAATTTAGCCTCTCCACCGGTCCTGCCACCTTCAATCACTTGCAAATTGCTCACTACACTTTCCTAGTTTGGAAATTTCACAAAATAAATCCTTCTGCTGAGGTAACTGGTTTCCTGAAATGCCCCGAATTTCTCGGAGAGAAAATAAGTTTGTTTCAACACTCAACACTGATGAATCCTGAACTGATATTATTTTAATCGATAAGTGTTTAAGGCCGCCAGCATTCTTAAAGATCCATCCCACCCTCACAATGTTTGTCTACAACCTCTATCATCAGGGAGAAGGTACAGAAGCCTGAACACCTGCACCAGCCAGTTTCGTAACAGTTTCTACCGCATTGTTGTTAGAATATTGAATGGACTCACAAACTCTGAACATTCGCCTGTACCTGTGTTTTTGTTTTAGCTGCTGTTTATCTGTTATTTACTTATCTATGCTACTTAACTCTGTGATCTGCCTATATTGCTCGCAAGACACTGCCTCGGTACACGTGATAATAAATTCAATTCAATGAATCGCAACAGAATAATACCACTACAGTACCATTGTCGAATTAAAGAGAGACAATTAGCGGTGGGTTTAACCTGACAGTCACTGCAGCTCAGGCAAGGGCAAGGTTGAACCTTCATGGTGACCTCAGCCAGTACAGGAATTGGACACATGCTGTTGATGTCACTCAACATAAAGCAGGCACCCAGCTAACTAAGCTCACCAACCCCAATTTTAGTGCATGAGACACCTTCTCCCATGTCCTTAAACCAGCCCCCACACACCAGGCCTTGTTATCATATGATCTGCTCTTACACACTACCCATTGTTAGCCACTAATAGTCCCCATCAGTATACATTCGTTTTCCCAGGCCAACCATTATCCATGTGTCTGTCCAACTGTTCTTCTCTCTCTTTGGGCTCTACCTCCATCTATCACTTACAACATACCACCTGCCCGTCGCCCCCACCCAAACCTTTTGCATTAAAAAGAAACAACTTGTGCCTAGTTACCATTAGTTCTGAAGAAGTGTCACTGGACGCTTTGTGGGCAATATGGTGGCTCAGTGCTGAGTATCACTGCGTCACAGTGCTAGGGGCCCAGGTTTGATTCCAGCATCAGGTGACTATGTGGAGTTTGCACATTCTCCCCGTGTCTGTGTAGGTTTCTTTTGAGTGCTCTGGCTTTGTCCTTCGTCCAAATGTCCAAATATTTGCAGGTTAGGTCAAGTGACCATGCTAAATTGTCCATGGTGTCCAGGGATGTGTAGACTAAGTGATTAGCCATTAGAAATACAGAGTTACAGGGGTTAGCTGGGATGCTCTTTGGAGGGTCAATATGGGCTGAATGGCCTGCTACCATAGTGTAGGGATTCGATGAAATGTTAACTCTGATTTCTCTCCACAGATGCTGCCTGACCTGCTGAGAATTACCAGCAATGTTTGTTTTGTTTTGGAGGTACTAAGATGGATAAGGAAAGTGAAGGTTTGTAGCTCAGGTTGAGGTTTAGGGTGTAGGTTGAACCTACAGCTCAGCGAGCAAACCTACACCCTATGGATAAGGAAAGATTGGATCAAAGAGATAGATTTTAAGGATCGTTTTAAAACAGGAAAGAGAGGTAGAAATGTTTATGAAGCACATCCCAGAGCTTAGGAGTTAAAACCATAGCTGCCAAAGGGGAAGTCTTCAAAATTGGGGATATGCAAGAGACCAGAAATGGAGATACATGAATATCTTGGAGCACTGAGTAGTTTGGATGGTCCTGAGGCCATAGAGGGATTTGGCAACAAAGAGGATAGATTTCAAATTGGTCAAGGAGCCAAGCTCAGTCAGCAAGGTACGGATAGATCAATGGGATATGGTGCAAGCTAATTTAAGGGCAGAAGAGTTGTCAATGAGTTGAGGTTTATGAACTTTAGATGATTTCTGGCCAGCCTGATGTCTATCAGATTCATCAATTTAGAGGTAACACAGACATGTTTCTGTGCATACCACCTTCGGAGGGCAACCGAGAATGGGCAAAAGAAACACCAGCAATCACACCCCAAAATGTATTTTAAAACCAGAACTAGAGATAAGTTTTTCCTCAACACTTGGTGTTCTAAGGAGCTGGTTTCCTGCTCATTGATGTTAACAATCAGTACCATTGTAAACACCAATGGGTCAAAAATTGGGCAATGATGGAGGAACGGTCTCAGGGAGAATACTGATGAAGGGCTTTTACTCGAAACGTCAATTCTCCTGCTCCTCAGATGCTGCCTGACCTGCTGTGTTTTTCCAGCACCACTCTAATCTTGATTCTAAACTCCAGCATCTGCAGTACCCACTTCCGCCTCAGGGAGATTACCATCAAGGCATGATGTCACATACACCCCTCACCAGTTTCATCAAGAACTTTAATATTAGCTGTAGAGAAACTTACTCTCCTCCCCGCCAATGAACCTGTTAGGCAAAGCTAAGCTTCAAAAGAATAATATCTATATCCTTTGCAATTCAAAGGGGACAACTAAGATTTGTCACCCGACATAATTGGAATGATCATTTCCTGTACAATTTCTCCCCAGACAAAACATGTTTCCAATTATCGGAATTTCAGAAAGGGCAGATAATAATCATGGAAATTAAATGACCATTAGCTTGACATCTGTAGTCAAAAGATTATTAGAACGACGGTAAGGAACAGGAGAATCAAGAATTCCTGTCAATTGGAAAGTTAATGAGTCTGAGCTAATGAAACTTCACTTAAGATATTAAATATGTATATCTGTAACAACCCGACTGGGTGAAAGGACTTGACAAGAATCAAAAGAGGAAATTCCTGCGAGTGGACTTGGAAACTATAATTTGGAGGCTGGGCTCAGCGACTGAACACGACACGGTGTTCAATTATTGGGGCTGATGTTTCTACTCTGACAGCTCAACTCTCTTGTGGTATTGGCCCCAGGTTAGCAACTGTACAAAACAGTTATTATGGAGCTCGATCATAAGTCATGGATGGCAGAGTGACAGAGGGTGATGAGTGGATGGTAAAAAAAAAATTCTCCTTTGTGGGAGATATTAGAACCTATGGATATAGGTTTAGATATAAGGGACCTCCTATTTACAATAGAGATGAGGAAGAATTATTTATCTTGGAGGGTCTTGAACCTTAGGAACAGTGTGTTGGAGATTCAGATTTTAAGGCAAAAATAGATGGATTCTTTACGAACATGCAAGCAACTGATGAGATACTGGACTGGAAGGTTGTGATCCAATCAGATCAGCCAAGATCTTCTCGAACAACAGAGTAGGCTCAAATTGCAGTTAGAGAAAGTGAGGACTGAAAACGCTGGAGGTCAGATATGAGAGTGCATTGTTGGAAAAGCACAGCAGGTCAGGCAGCTTTGGAGGAGCAGGAGAGTCCATATTTCGGGCATAAACCCTTATCAGGTTCCTGATCACAGGCTTATACCCAAAACGTTGATCCTCCTTCTCCTCGGATGTTGCCTGACTTGCTGTGCTTTTCCAGTAACACACTCTCGACTCAAAGGGCTGAATGTCATTACAAATGTTCCTTTTTCTTATGGCGAAATGAAAGCCTACGTTAAAACAGGGAGAATTCCAGCTTTACTAAGTGATATAAGTGATGATTGGTTAACATAATCAAACAAAATAAACTAGGTTACATTTAAGAATAATGATCATGATTTCAAGTCCCACTGCAGGGGCATTTCTATTGATTGACTTAATTTTCTTTTCTTTCAAATAACTTACACATGACCAACCCCGCCTTCCCTTAATGAAAAAGCTAAGTGAAGATTCAAGGCATACGATACATCCCACTAAGATTGAAACTACGAGGAGCAGTGTTCATATCAGCTGTGGCTTTCTGTGCAGCCCTCCTGCTCTCAGAGGAAGGAAGAGTGGGTCCAAGTCCTGCTCCAGAGTCTAGCACACAGTATCTAGATCTCAATACTAGACTGGTGTCATGCCACACTGTTGGACATTCAGCTGTCCAAATCAACCTTCAAATTAATCACCTACCTGCCCTTTCAAGTGAATATAAAAGATCTCAGCACATTTTGGACAACGGGAGGAGAAAAGGGATTTTGTCAAAGTTTTACAACCTGTTGTCGTCGGGATTATTTGCAGGATTACCAATTCAAGGGGAAACCTACATTTAGACTGCATGAGAGGAGAGTGATGGTTGATTAGTAATTGTTTGCCCTCTCAAAAAATATTAAAATCTTCAACAAAATGTGGGTTTTTTTCGGCAATACTCAAGTTCAATACGACCTAATGGCTGTCAGGGAAAGAGAGTTCTCCCCAGTGTCAAAGCTCTGGATGTCGGATCCTCTGTCAATATTATTATAACAGACCATCTGGTGGTTTTAAAATCTTCTCTGACATTTAAATAATGATCACATTCCTGAAGTACCCATGTGGATTGTGCCATCTCGAGGTCACAAAACTGCTTGAGAGATCATTTTCAGTTCGGACTCTAAGGGGAAAAGTCTCCCTTTCTTGCTATGGGATCTTTCTCTTCCACTTGAGAGGGCAGGCAAACTTACTAGCACCCAAAAAAACAGCACCTCCGTTAGTGCAGCACCCTCTCAGTACTGCACTGGGAAAGCTGGCTGAGATATTGTAGAGTCTGTTGATTGGGGGCTAGATTTGCAGGAAAGAATGTCTTCAGCTGAATCAAGACAAGCAGTTGAATGACACCTTTACTAACACCTTCCACCCCGACCTCAAATTTACCTGAACCATCTCAGACTCCTCCCTCCCCTTCCTAGACCTCTCCATTTCTATCTCGGACGACCGACTCAACACGGATGTTTACTATAAACTGACTGACTCCCACAGCTACCTAGATTACACCTCCTCCCACCCTGCCCTCTGTACAAACGCCATCCCATATTCCCAATTCCTTCGCCTTCGCCGCATCTGCTCCCAGGAGGACCAATTCCAATACCAAACAACCCAGATAGCCTCCTTCTTCAAATACCGCAATTTCCCCTCAGACTTGGTTGACGATGCTCTCCACTGCATCTCCTCCACTTCCCGCTCCTCTGCCCTTGAACCCTACCCCTCCAACACAATCATGACAGAACCCCACTGGTCCTCACCTACCACCCCACCAACCACCAGATACATCGCATCATCCTTCGTCATTTCCGCCACCTCCAAACAGACCCCACCACCAGGGATATATTTCCCTCCCCACCCCTATCAGCGTTCCGGAAAGACCACTCCCTCTGCGACTCGCTCGTCAGATCCACATCCCCCACCAACCCAACCTCCACTCCCGCCACCTTCCCCTGCAACCGCAAGAAATGCAAAACTTGCACCCACACCTCCCCCCTCACTTCCCTCCAAGGCCCCAAGGGATCCTTCCATATCCATCAGAAATTCACCTGCACCTCCATACACATCATTTACTGCATCCGCTGCACCCGATGTGGCCTCCTATACATTGGGGAAACAGGCCACCTACTTGCGGAGACGTTTCAGAGAACACCTTTGGGATACCCTCACTAACCAACCCAACCGCCCTGTGGCTGAACACTTTAACTCCCCCTCCCACTTCACCAAGGACATGCAGGTCTTTGGCCTCCTCCATCGCCAGATCATGGCAACACGACATCTGGAGGAAGAGCACCTCATCTTTCACTGAGGAACCCACCAGCCACAAGGGATGAATGCAGATTTCTCCAGCTTTCTCATTTCCCCTCCCCCCCCCACCTTTTCTCAGTCCCAACCCTCAGACTCAGCACTGCCTTCTTGACCTGCAATCTTTTTCCCGACCTCTCCGTCCCCACCCCCTCTCCGGCCTATAACCCTCACCTTAACCTCCTTCCACCTTCGTATTCCCAACGCCCCTCCTCCAAGTCCCTCCTCCCTACCTTTTACCTTAGCCTGCTTGGCCTCCCCATTCCTGAAGAAGCGTTTATGCCCGAAGTGTCAATTCTCCTGTTCCTTTGATGCTGCTTGACCTGCTGCGCTTTTCCAGCAACACACTTTTAAGCTCTGATCTCCAGCATCTGCAGTCCTCACTTTCTCCTCCCTGAATGGATAGATGCCAGCCAAGAGTTATCTGTTTGGCATGTACACCACCTGCCATCACATTGATCATACAGAGCATCAGATGGATAAAAACAATGAATTACAGCATGAAAAACAAAATATGTTAACAATTCTCTAACACAGTGACAGAATGTACCTTTCAATAATCAAATAATGGCAGAATGTGATTTTCAACTGGCATAAAGAGTTCAATAATTTAATCTAACAGAACAGTGTGTTTTTTGGAGTGGAGATGAAATAATTAATATTTTGCAATATTCCATCCTGCCAGGTGCACACATTATTCTGTTGCCCTTCGGACAGCCTGTCCTCTCATTCAGCTCTGATCACAACCATCAAACCTTCATAGTGTGAGCTTTCAGATTATGAATCATTTTATCAACCTCTGCCTTTGACTTAATTTCTCCAGTAACTTCCTGGAAATTCTAGTTCAATATCTTCTCCAATTTTCTTTATTTTCTTGTCTTGCTGAAGAGTATTTTTTGAAAGTCTTTTTTTGTTCTTTCAGTCTGTTTCATCCACTCAAATGTATTCTTTATTCCTGCAATAGCTCTTCCTCTGTCTGGTCTTTTCTCCCCTGCTCTCCTGACAGGGCTGATTAAACTATCTTGCGTTGCAGTTCTATAGCTAAGTTTAGATCAGAGTGGTGCTGAAAAAGCACAACAGGACAGGCAGCGTCCGAGGAGCAGGAAAATCGACGTTTCGGACAGAAGCCCTTCATCAGGAATGTCGGCTGGAAGTCTCCAGTGTGGAGTAGCTTTTCTAGCACCACTCTGATCTAAACTCTGGTTTCCAGCATCTGCAGTCCTCACTTTTGCCTAGTTCTACAGCTAACACAATTGTTCTAGTACCTCATTCAAAGTGTGACAATAGTTGGGGAGGGGGGAAGATTACCAGTGGCACGGTGGCTCAGTGGTTAGCACTGCTGTCTCACAGCACCTGGCTCCCAAGTTTGATTCCAGCCTTGGGTGACTGTCTGTGTGGAGTTGGCACATTCTCCCTGTCTCTGCATGGGTTTCCTCTGGTTTCCTTCTACAGTCACAAAAATGTGCAGGTTAGGGTGAATTGGCTGTGCTAAATTGCCCATAGTGTGAGGTGCATTAAACAGAGGGAAATGGGTCTGGTGGGCTACTCTTCAGAGGGTCAGTGTGGACTTGCTGGGTTGAAGGGCCTGTTTCCACACTGGAGGGAATCTAATTTATCACATGTAAACATTTTCCTACCGGAGCATTGCTTTTGATTCTGGGACCACACTGCAGCAAGGATAGTCCTGCAGTGGGGTGAATGCAAATTCATCAGAAAAGTACTGAGGACATTGAGGGTTAATTTGTGAGGACAGGCACACAGGGCAGAATTGTATTACCTTGACTGCAGAAGATGAAAGGGTAACTTTATTGAAGTGTTTAATCTATTTAAAGAAAATAGGTGGGTTTCAAGATAAACTGTTTTCTTTCATGGTGGAAAGGGAATGCAATGATAAAATTAAATCGAGATCATTCAGAGGTGGTCACTGAAAGCTCTCCTTCCTTCACAAATGAAAAGAAATGCAAATCTGGAATTCACTTCCTCAGAAAGCTGTGTCTGATTGTCAATTGAAAATTCCAAAACAAAGAATGACAAAATTTTGTTCGGCTGAGGTCACACGGGACAATGGATCAAGGCAAGTCGATACAGTTCGAATACAGATCAATCGAGTTCTGACTGAATGGGACAACAGGCTGGAGGGAAAGAATGACCTCCCTCTGTTTTGATGTTCCTATCTCTCAAGTGCAGAAGCAATTTACTAGAACTGGTTTCAGGAGAGAGAAACTTCAGCTATGAAAATAGGTTGAAAACATTGGGAGTGTTTTCTCCGGACAGAACAGGGCTGAAAGAAGATCTGATGGAGACAGCTGGACAGAATAGAAAGGCTGCAACTGTTTCTGCTTGATAAAGAAACAAGAGTAAGAGGAAAGGAGTGTCAATCGAATTGAAACGTTAACTCTGAATTCCCCCCACAGATGCTGTCAGACCTGCTGAGCTTTTCCAGCAATTTCTGATTTACAGTATCTGCAGTACTTCCCAGTTTTTATTTCAGAATGACAGGGCAAAGATTTAAAGTAGTGTTCAAACCAAGCATGGGGGACGTCAGATTAAAAAAAACATTTTCACGCAGTGGTTGTTCAGGTTTGGATTTCACTGCCTGGAAATGTGGTAGAGATAGGTTCAATTCAGGAAGGCCTGGACTGGTTTCCTGAATAGAAGTGATGTGCAGGGATACGGAGAAAAGGCAGGAGATTAGCCCCAGATAATAGAGCTGGTATAGACACGATGGACTGAATGGTCTTCTCCTGCACTGAAATAATTCTGTCAAACTGAAAATGTGTTGCTGGAACAGCGCAGCAAGTCAGGCAGCATCCAGGGAACAGGAGAATCGACGTTTCGGGCATTCTGTTCCCTGGATGCTGCCTGACCTGCTGCACTGTTCCAGCAACACATCAAAGTAAAACTAAAGCTCGAATACAACAGGGTCTGTGGAATTCCAACCAGCTGTCTCTGGGAAGAGCACATTGCTGCTACTTTGATCGCTACTGCATTGGTGAGTTCAAGATAAGTGATGTGCAAATGAAGCAAGGATAATGTGAGAGAGAAACCATTTTCTCAGAGCACGTAGTGAGGGTATGGAATGGACTGTCTGGAAATGTGATGGAGGATGTTTTAACTGAGGTATTCAAGAGGGCATTGCATAGTTATTTGGACTGAGATAGTGTGCAGGGATGTGTGGAAAATTCAAGAGACTCATATGAGATAATAAAGATGTTGCAGATGTAATAATTCAGTGCATCTGTGATATTGCTCCTTCCTTCAGTATTGATGGGTCAATATTATGAGATTCCATTCCCCCTTCCCCCATCTCTCACCTCTTCCTCTTGCCTCCTCCAACTACAACAAACACTGAGGGTACCCTTTAATTCATGACTGCAGCAGTTCAAGACCATGATTCAAGAGGAGGTGATGATCCAGTGGTATTACCCCTAGACTATCAATCCAGAGACCCTGGTAATGATCAGTGAACACAAGTTTGAATTCTGCCAAGGCAGATGTTGGAATTTGAATTCAATAAGTAGGGGGAATTCAGAGTTTAATGTGGTTTAATAAGGAATTGGAATTGGAATCCCTTGTGAAATGGAAGAGGGCGGCCTATGTAAAGATGAGGCGTGAAGATTCAATTGGGGCGATTGAGAGTCATAAGGTAGCCAGGAAGGACCTGAAGAGAGAGATAAGAGCAGCAAGGAGGGGACATGAAAGGTCCTTAGTTGGTAGGATTAGGGAAAACCCTAAGGCTTTCTATAGGTATGTCAGGAATAAAAGAATGACTAGGGTAGGAATAGGTCCAGTCAAGGATAGTAGTGGGAAGTTGCGTGTGGAGGCTGAAGAGATTGGGGAGACACTGAATGAATACTTTTCATCAGTATTCAATCAGGAACAGGACATTGTTGTCAATGTGAATACTGAGTCACAATTAAGTAGAATGGATAGCTTTGAGGTATGTAGAGAAGAGGTGTTGGAAATTCTGGAAAGGGTGAAAATAGATAAGTCCCCTGGGCCTGATGGCATTTATCCTAGGATTCTCTGGGAAGCAAGGAAGGAGATTGCAGAGCCATTGGCCTTGATTTTTATCTCCTCGTTGTCTACAGGAGTAGTGCCAGAAGATTGGAGGCTAGCAAATGTGGTTCCCTTGTTCAAGAAGGGGAGTAGGGATAACCCTAGTAACTATAGGCCGGTGAGTCTCACTTCTGTTGTGGGCAAAATCTTAGATAGAATTGTAAGGGATAGGATTTATGAACATCTGGATAGGAATAATGTGATCAAGGCTAGTCAGCATGGTTTTGTGAAAGGCAGGTTATGCCTCACAAACCTTATTGAATTCTTTGAGAAGGTGACTAAGGAGGTGGACGAGAGGAAAGCGGTAGATGTGGTGTACATGGATTTTAGTAAGGCGTTTGATAAGGTTCCCCATGGTAGACTACTGCAAAAAATACGGAGGTATGGCATTGAGGGTGAGTTGGAGGTTTGGATTAGGAGTTGGCTGGCTGGAAGAAGACAGAGGGTAGTAGTTGATGGCAAAGGTTCATCTTGGAGTGCCGGCAATAGCGGTGTTCCGCAAGAATCTGTTTTGGGACCATTGCTGTTTGTCATTTTTATAAATGACCTGGAGGAGGGGTTAGAAGGTTGGGTGAGCAAGTTTGCGGATGATACGAAAGTCGGAGGAGTTGTAGACAGTGAGGAAGGATGTGGCAGGTTACAGCGGGATATAGATAAGCTGCAGAACTAGGCAGAAAGGTGGCAAATGGAGTTCAATGTAGCTAAGTGTGAGGTGATTCACTTTGGTAAGAGTAACAAAAAGATGGGGTACTGGGCTAATGGTCGGATACTTGGTAGTGTGGATGAGCAGAGGGATCTTGGTGTCCATGTACACAGATCTTTGAAAGTTGCCACCAAGGTAAATAGTGCGGTGAAGAAGGCATATGGCGTACTGGCTTTTATTGGTAGAGGAATTGAGTTCCGGAGTACTGAGGTCATGTTGCAGTTGTATAAGACTCTGGTGCAGCCGCATCTGGAGTATTGTGTGCAGTTTTGGTCGCCATACTATAGGAAGGATGTGGAGGCACTGGAATGGGTGCAGAGGAGGTTTACCAGGATGTTGCCTGGTATGGTAGAAAGATCATATGAGGAAAGGCTGAGGCACTTGGGGTTGTTTTCATTGGAGAAAAGAAGGTTTAGGGGTGACTTGATAGAGGTGTACAAGATGATTAGGGGTTTAGATAGGGACGACAGTGAGAATCTTTTTCCACGTATGGAGTCAGCTATTACAAGGGGGCATAGCTTTAAATTAAGGGGGGGTAGGTATAGGACAGATGTTAGGGGTAGATTCGTTACTCAGCGAGTCGTGAGTTCATGGAATGCCCTGCCAGTAGCAGTGGTGGACTCTCCCTCATTATGGGCATTTAAGCGGGCATTGGATAGGCATATGGAGGATAGTGGGCTAGTGTAAGTTAGGTGGGCTTGGATCGGCGCAACATCGAGGGCCGACGGGCCTGTACTGCGCTGTATTCTTCTATGTTCTATGTTTTATGTCCACGAAACCATTATGAATTGTCAGGGGAAACCCATCTGGTTCACCCCTGTCCTTTAGTGAAGGAAACTGTCATCCTAACTTAATCTATAAGACCATAAGACAGAGGAGTGGAAGTAAGGCCATTTGGCCCATCGGGTCCACTGTGCCATTCAATCATGGCTGATGGGCGTTTCAACTCCACTTACCCGCATTCTCTCCGTAGCCCTTAATTCCTTGTGACATCAAGAATTTATCAATCTCTGCCTTGAAGACATTTAGCGTTCCGGCTTCCACTGCACTCTGCGGCAATGAATTCCACAGGCCCACCACTCTCTGGCTGAAGAAATGTCTCCGCATTTCTGTTCTGAATTTACCCCCTCTAATTCTAAGGCTGTGTCCACAGGTCCTAGTCTCCTCGCCTAATGGAAACAATTTCCTAGCGTCCACCCTTTCCAAGCCATGTATTATCTTGTAAGTTTCTATTAGATCTCCCCTTAATCTTCTAAACTCCAATGAATACTATCCCAGGATCCTCAGCTATTCCTCGTATGTTAGACCTACCATTCCAGGGATTATCCATGTGAATCTCCGCTGGACATGCTCCAGTGCTAGTATGTCCTTCCTGAGGTGTGGGGACCAAAACTGGACACAGTACTCCAAATGGCGCCTAACTAGAGCTTTGCCAAAAATGTGTTGCTGGAAAAGCGCAGCAGGTCAGGCAGCATCCAGGGAACAGGAGAATCGACGTTTCGGGCATAAGCCCTTCTTCAGGAAAGGCTTTATAGAGCTTTATAGAGTCTCAGCAGCACAACAGTGCTTTTATATTCCAACCCTCTTGAGATCAATGACAACATTGCATTCGCTTTCTTAATCACGGACTCAACCTGCACGTTTACTTTCAGAGAATCCTCGACTAGCGCCCCCAGATCCCTTTGTACTTTGGCTTTATGAATTTTCTCACCGTTTCGCAAGTAGTCCATGCTTGTATTCTTTTTTCCAAAGTGCAAGACCTCGCATTTGCTCACATTGAATTCCATCAACCATTTCCTGGACCACTCTCCCAAACTGTCTCGATCCTTCTGCAGCCTACCCACTTCCTCAGTACTACCTGCCTGTCCACCTAACTTCGTATCATCAGCAAACTTCGCTAGAATGTCCCCAGTCCCTTCATCCAGATCATTAATATATGACGTGAACAACACTGAACCTTGCGGAACACCGCTTGTCACCGGATGCCATTCCGAAAAAGAACCTTTTATCCCAATTCTCTGCCTTCTGTCAGACAGCCAACCCTCAATCCATACCAGTAGCTCACCTCGAACACCATGGGCCCTCACCTTACTCAGCAGCCTCCCGTGTGGCATCTTATCAAAGGCCTTTTGGAAGTCTAGACAGACCACATCCACTGGGTTTCCCTGGTCTAACCTACTTGTCACCTCTTCAAAGAATTCCAACAGGTTTGTCAGGCACGACCTCCCCTTACTAAATCCATGTTGACTTGTTCTAATCCGACCCTGCTCTTCCAAGAATTTAGAAGCCTCATCCTTAATGATGGATTCTAGAATTTTACCAACAACCGAGGTTAGGCTAATCGGCCTATAATTTTCCATCTTTTGTCTTGATCCTTTCTTGAACAAGAGGGTTACAACAGCGATCTTCCAATCATCCAGGACTTTCCCTGACTCCAGTGACTTTTGAAAGATCTCAAGCAACACCTCTGCTATTTGCTCAGCCACCTCCCTCAGAACTCTCGGATGTAGCCCATCATGGCCAGGAGATTTATCAATTTTAAGATCTGTTAACTTTTCTAGCACTTCCTCTTTTGTAATGGCAACCATACTCTACTCAGCCCCCTGACTCCCTTTAATTGTTGCGATATTACTCATGTCTTCCACTGTGAAGACTGATGCAAAGTACTTATTAAGTTCTCCAGCTATTTCCTTATCTCCCATCACTAGGCTTCCAGCATCAGTTTGAAGTGGCCCAATGTCTACTTTTGCCTGTCGTTTGTTTCTTATGTACTGAAAGAAACTTTTACTATCATTTCTAATATTACTGGCTAGCCTATCTTCATATTTGTTCCTCTCTTTCCTTATTTCTCTTTGTTATCCTGTTTTTGTAGCCTTCACAATCTTCTGATTTCCCAGTGCTCTTAGCCACTTTATAGGATCTCTCTTTTTCTTTAATACATTTCCTGATTTCCTTTGTCAGCCATGGCTGTCTAATCCCTCGCCAGATAATCTCTCTTTTCTTGGGGATGAACCCCTGTACAGTGTCCTCAGTTACACCAACAAACTCCTGCCATTTTTGCTCTACTGTCTTCCCTGCTAGGCTCTGCTTCCAGTATATTTTTGTCAGTTCCTCTCTCATGCTCTCATAATTACCTTTATTTAACTGTAACACCATTACATCTGATTTTGCCTTCTCTCTTTCAAACTGCAGACTGAACTCTACCATATTATGATCGCTGCTTCCTAACTGTTCCCTTACTTCAAGATTTTTTATAAAGTCTGGTCCATTACATAGCACTAGGTCCAGAATAGCCTGCTCCCTTGTGGGCTCCATGACAAACTGTTCCAAAAAGCCATCCTGCAAGCATTCCATGAATTCCCTTTCTTTGGATCCACTGGCAACATTATTTACCCAGTCCACCTGCATATTGAAGTCTCCCATGATCACCGTGACCTTGCCTTTCTGATATGCCTTCTCTATTTCCCGGTACATGTTGCGCCCCTGGTCCTGCCCACTGTTAGGAGGTCTGAACATAACTCCCACTATGGTTTTTTTGCCTTTGTGGTCCCTCAATTCCACCCACACAGACTCCACATCATCCGACGCTATGTCATTCAGTGCCATAGATTTAATTAATTTTGTTCTTGACTAACAAGGCAACCCCGCCCCCCTCTGCCCACCTCCTTGTCTTTTCGATAAGTTGAAAACCCTTGGATGTTTAACTGCCAGTCCTGACCCCCCTGCAACCACATCTCTGTGATGCTACCACATCATAAATCATTCACGATGATCTGTGCCATTAGTTCATCTGCTTTGTTACAAATGCTATGAGCATTCAGGTAAAGTGCCTTAATGCTAACTTTCTTATCATTAGAGATATTGGAAGTCATAAGATGTCCTAAGTTATCCTTCCTTTTTGCTGCATTCCCAGTCTGCCTCAAGTTTAAATCCACCTGCACACATGCTATCCTGCTGCTTCTCTTTCCATTTAACTCCATACTCCCTGTCGCTTTCACTTTCCCTTCCCCCCAACTCAGAAGTTTAAAGTCCTACTGACCACCCTATTTATCCTCTTCGCTAGAACAATGGTAGAGGCTGATCGGTTCAGGTGGAGACCATCCCAACGGTACAGATCCCCCCGGTTCCAAAACTGATGCCAATGCCCCATGAAGTGGAATCACTCTTTCCCACACCAATCCCTTAGCCATGTGTTTACTTCCCTAATTTTCTTATCCCTATGCCAATTGGCACGTGGCTCGGGCAGTAATCTGGAGATTATGACCCTTGAGGACCTGTACTTCAATTTCCTTCCTAGTGCTGTTAATCTCCAAACAGGTCCTCCACCCTATGTTGTTAGTCCCAACGTGGACCACAACAACTGGATCCTCCCCCTCCCGCTCCAATATCCTTTCAAACCGGTCAGAGATGTCCCGCACCCTGGCACCGGGCTAACAACACCATGCAAGACTCCCGATCCGGCTTGCAAAGGATACTATCTGTCCCTCTAATTATAGAATCCCCTATAACAACTACTTGTCTTTTTGCTTCCCCCTCTTGAATGGCCTTCTGCACCATGGTGCCGTGGTCAGCTGGCTCATCCTGTCCACAGCCCTTTTCCTCATCCGTATAGGGAGCAAGAATCTCATATCTGTTGGACAAGGTCAAGGGCTGAGGCTCCTGCAGTCCTGCACTCAGGTTCCCCCTACCTGCCTCACTTACAGTCACACTCTGATGTCCCTGATCACTAACTGGATGTGAATTACTTAATCTCCCAGGTGTGACTGCCTCCTGAAACAAAGCGTCCTGGTAACTCTCCCCCTCCCGGATGGGCCGCAGTGTTTGAAGCTCAGACTCCAGATCATCATCTCTGATGCGGAGTTCTTCCAGCAACAAACACTTGCTGCAGATGTGGTCACTGCCATTCACAATGGGATCAGCCAGCTCCCACATCATACAGCTACAGCACTTCACCTGCCCAGCCATCTCTGCGGTGTGCTTTTTTTCCCCCCACAGAAGGAGCGGGAGCAGCAGGGGGAAGTGACGACGACCAGAGCGGGAGCAGCAGGGGGAAGTGACGACGACCAGAGCGGGAGCAGCAGGGGGAAGTGACGACGACCAGAGGGGCAGCCGGGAAGGAAAGCAATGAGTATATAAATCGGGAAGGCGCCTCTGGTCGTCGTCACTTCCCCCTGCTGCTCATGCTCCTTCTGTGAGGGAAGAAAAAACTCACCGCTGCCCGATACCGGTAAGTAATTTTAAAGCAAACTGTCTTACCTTAGCTACAGTCTTCCGGGTTCGTTTAACCTCAGCTGCTGCTCGCACTCAAGGTGACCGTTGGCGTCGAATGGTGAGTATTTATACTCACCCCTTTCCTTCCCGCCTGCCCCTCTGGGCGTCGTCACTGCCCCCTGCTCCTCCCGCTTCTTCTGTGAGGAAAAAAAACTGGACCTGCTCAGTTTCTCCAGCATGTTTGAGGAACACATTAACTTCTTTTTCACTAAGATTTTGACCATTTGATGAGCTGCTTCTGCTGCTCCCCTCCCTTCCATCTGTCCACAGAACCAAACTTCCAATCAAACTTCTTGCCGCCTTACCTCCATACATGCATCATTCTGTACTTCTGTCCTGTCTCCCATGGTGACACTCCTGGCTCATCTCACCCATGACACTTACCTCTATCCAATTCCCACAAAACCACTGATCAGCCACTTCCTTCTGGGTTCCTGTCTTGGCAAATATCTCCACCATTCTCTATTCAGTTATTGTTTCCTTTCTTCTTCAAATCTGCTATAATTACACCTGCCTTCAAGAAAAAAAAACACTTCATTACACCCTCCTTACAAACTAGCACCCTGTCTCCAAAATCTTTTCTCTCCAAAGTCTAGGCATCTCCTGAATCCATCTTTCAGGCATATCTACCTCAACAAGGGATTTTCTTAACTGGAAAGCTAAGTAGGTTGAGCTTGTATTTATTGGAATTTAGAAAAATGATATGAGACTTTATTGAAATTTATAAGATTCTTAATATTCTATATAAGAGAATGTCACAGGGTAGATGCAGAATGGTTGTTTCCTCCTGTCAGATAGTCTAGGACCAGTGGACATCATCTGAGCGTAGGGGACTACCCACTTAAAACAGAGATGAAGAGGAATTTTTTTTCTCAGGGGACAGTGAACTCTTCACAACCGAAGGCTGTCAAGTCTGGTTATTAAAGTATAATCAAGGCGAAGATAGATTTTTTTGAGCAGTAAGGGAAATCAAGGGTTATGGTATAAGAAAGGAACTTGAAGTTGAGGATTATCAGATCCACCATTGAATAATGGAGCAGATTCAATGGGTTTACTTTTGTTCTTACATCTTGTGTTCTTAAATGTTTGTGATTTTTAAATAGCAAGGTCACTGAAGTGGTTGTATCTCCGGCCTGATCCCTTTCATAATCATTGGGACTGTATTTCTACAAGAACTATCTGTAAGTTTTCAAACACTGCCAGTTACTGACAGGCACCTGTGGTTACTGAAATATTCTGTCTCCAACAACGATAAGGATTGTATTTACAATTAAGGTCATTTATATATCGGACATCGCTAAGCTGCTTCACAATTCCGTTCAGAGTTTAAATTGACGCATTCCTCCACTCAGAAACCAATGATATATTCTGACAATGTTAGGGTACTGCTGAAAGCCCTTTTATAGAGAGAACTTTTTGATGATGATTCTTTATTTCTGCACACTCATCTTTCCTTTCTGTACTTGCCCTAACGATACTAACTTTTCCCACAAAGCTCTGTCACTTTTACATTTCAAATCTCCTACCTTCTGTGATATCACAAAGTTCTGCTCTCCCCTCAGATGGACGGATGACAGGTTTGCGAGACAAAGTGATGACAAACAGTGCAGGTTCAAGGCCTAGCACTGGCTGAGATTACCATGATAGTTCCATCTTCTTCAACTTCTCCCCTTGCCTGAGACAGTGTTACTGTCATGTTAAACCATCACCAGGCATCTCTCTCTGTAATGAGCGAGTAGCCCTATGGTCCTCTGGGACAATGGTGACCTTACATGTACATCCTTGCCTCTTCACTTGCTTAAATCCTGTGACATTTTTCAACCTTTCTGATGTTGGTGAAATGGTAATTCTGTGCCTCTCCTCACAGGCACTGCCTGAACTGCTGCGTATTTGCAGCATATTCAGTTTCTATTGGAGTGACTGCCAAGTTGCATCGAGCTAATGTCCTCTCTCCCCTCACCGCCTGACCCCACTATCATTCCCAGGTGAAGAAATTGTCAGCTTCTGACTGGCTTATTTTTCCAACAATGCCCTTGCTCAAAAACCGACCTTTCCTTTGAGAGCATTGAAAGAGGGTGGAGGGGTGGTATTCATCTATACTAGACATCACGACCATGGCAAATTCTGACCTCAACTAATGATCTCCAATCCTATTCATCTCACACCTCACTCCGAAACACACACACGCACACACACACACACACATACACACAAATCCTTCTGACAGAGAGAATAAATTGAGATCAACTTCCAGGATCCTAATCAATGACCCCCTTTCTCATCCTAGCCTCAACTTGCCAAGGTGCTGGGACAAGAGAGAGGGCGGGTCATATCTTTTGGTACCTACTGAACAGGTCAGAACAAAGGAATAGGGTACTGCATTTCTATGGTAAAAACAATGACTGCAGATGCTGGAAACCAGATTTTGGATTAGTGGTGCTGGAAGAGCACAACAGTTCAGGCAGCATCCGAGGAGCAGCAAAATCAATGCTTCGGGCTAAAGCCCTTCATCAGGAATATTTCTATCCCAGCTCACTCCAGTATGCTCCGCAGCCAATACAGCACAGTTGAAGGCACTGGCAATGCAGGTAATATGTGAGGCTGCTTGTGCACGGCAAGATCCCACAGACACTATTGAGACGGTGGGTTAGTAATGCTGATTGTGAGGAGGGGAGATAAGAATTGGCCAGGACGCTGCCCTCCTCATGCCCAGGTGATCTTTCCTTCCAAGGAGAGAGTGGGCAGTTTAACCTCAGTCTCATCCGAGAGGGACCAGCGACGGAGCACGGAGTATTTCCGCATCACTGCACTGGGATCTGTCAGCCAAGCCGAATATAACATGAATATGGGAGCGAGTGGGTATGGGTGTGTGTGTTGGGGAAGGGGGTGGGGGGAGTGGTGTGAACCTAATCTGTCACATCACAACATTTCCAAAATTTTCAACCAGGAAATCAGAGATACTAAGGACACCGATAGAGTGACCTATGGAGAGATTTTTGATGTTGAATATAAATATCCCAGAGGAATGGTAAATCCAGAGTAAACAGTTACCATCTCAACCACCCCTGATGGCACAACGTACCAATGGGAAATGGGGCATTGACTAAGGCATCGAGAGTTTGAGATAATCCACGCAGGAAGAAATAACTTTTATTTTTTGCTGTGATGTCCTGGTTGAAAGGGACCGGATTGGTGGGGCGGGGTGAGAGGGGGGGAAGAAAGATTGAAAACTGGAGGGACTAACTGTGTCGCCCTTCCAGAGAGCCGTCCCTGGTACCATGGGCCGAACGGTCTACGCCCGTACAGTGTCTTGGAAAACTCAAAGAGAGGAATATACCGTCCCCAGTGGCCGCGGCAGGTGTGACACTGGGAGTGAATGTTCAGGGAGGGGATAAGGATGGAGCTTCCCCTGAGACGGAAATATGTGTGAAGTTTTGTTTTCACTCTGACAACTTTATTGTTGTATCGCTGTTGCCCTGAATTTGGAAGCCTGAGAAAGTGTGTAAGACTAAGACGGTCTTGTGGGTGTGGGTCATGTGTGACATTGTCGGGAGCCTGTATCCACTGTCCTCTCCCTTTTTTAAAAAAAAATCACCGATTAGGTTTGATTGAAATCGCCTGCAGTTTCAGACATTGAGGATTATTTTATAGGGCGCTGGGAGTGGTTCAGATTTGACTCCCCTCCATCCTTTCCCTTTAGTTCTTTGGAAAAGCCCCAGTGCCTGGAACCGGGTAAGTGAACCCGCGTGGGGAGGGAGGCGAGCAGAGACAGGGAAAGCTGACAGAAGGCCGTTCGGCCCATCCAGCCTGCTATCTGCAGCTGTCTGTCCCCGAGGAGTGTGTTTGTTTGTATATGCCTCCCGGATTTTCTATGGACTTAAAAAGCCTGTTTGCAAAGCTGCCCGTCTCTCAGCGTTGCACCATTTGCAAACCGAACCTACCAGCCCCGTTTTACTTTCCCCGACAGTGGGCTCAACCGTTCCTGAGGGGGACACCGGGCGGTGGGGAAAGAGTGTGGTGTTTATTTTCTGTCGGCAGCTGATCTGTTGCAGGGACAGAGACCTCTCAAGAGTCCCTCCCCAATTCCAGTCTAATGTAGCCTCAATCTCTGCTCATAAATCACCATCCCCATATCTGACCAGCTCCTTCTCTCTCTGTCACACACACATACGTTTCAGACACAGTCTGGAAATCATAAAGATGGTTCGAATCAATTAGGGGCAGACTAAAAGACTATCCCACGGGGGCTCCTACAAGCTGACATGAGGTTAATATGTACCTGTCAACTCCCTACCCAGTCTAACTCTTCCACTGTCGAGATAGGGCAGGGGGAGGGGGTTGGGCAGGACAATGGGGGTGGGCAGGAGGAGGGGGTCTGGTCAATACCTTTGCAGGAGGTTCCCCTTTGGTTATAGATTACATCAACTACTTGTACTGAGATGGCAGCTCGTAAAATTCTGCCCCATTCTATTATACCCGAAAGCAAAAACAACCCTAAGTCTGCTTTCTGAGAGTCTGGATTGAATTACCAAGGCTGGAGTTTAGACTTGCTGGGGATGCGGGGACATTCCTATTCACGTGAAGAAATAGCACAAATTCTTTCGCTGACAACTTCTCAGCTCCCCCTACACAGACACACGCACACACAGACACATAGACACAGACACACAGGTACAGACACATAGACACACACAGACAGACATAGATACAGATATGCACACAGACACACAGGTACAGACACACGCACACAGACACACACAGACAGACACACAGGTACAGACACACGCACACAGACACATAGACACACAGACAGACAGATACAGACGCACACTCATAGACACAGACAGACACACAGGTACAGACACACGCACACAGACACATAGACACAGACACACAGGTACAGACGCACACAGACAGACACAGATACAGACACGCACAGAGACACAGACAGACAGATACAGACACACAGAAACACACAGATACAGACACACAGAGACGTACACAGGCACACATATAGACACATACAAACGTACAGACACATACACAGACACTCACCGAGTTCTGATAAAATAAATCTAACCTAAAGTCGCCATAGTCTTACCAGACCATGGGGCTGCTCTCTCATTCAATACAAACAGTTGGTGGTTTAACCTGAGTCACCAGTCTCTGATGTTATCGTTTGGGTTTTTTTTCGTAGACTCGAGGATCCTGCAGTTTATCTCTCACCCGAAGTCATTTTCAGATTCAAAGCTCCCTTTCTTTATATTTTTTTATATTCATTCCCAAAGCAACAACCTCTGAACCAGCTCCCTTCTCTCTGTCCCCACTAAAAACACTTCGATGACCCCTTGTAACTTTTTGCAAAATTGCAATGAAATTCGGTCACGCAGCCCAACGTAGGAAATAACTGGGAGATTTTGAACACCTACGCTGTTCTGCTAGCAGTTAAAATCGAAACCTGGGTCTTTAATTTCACTCTCGTTGGCTCAAGGCACAAGCTCAAACACAAGTCACAGATATTTTGCTCCAAGTTTCTATTTCAAATAACAAACATACAAAATAAATAACATTTCGTAGTGATTAGCTTTTCTACGTCGGTGGCAATCGGCGTTATATTTCACTGACTGATATTAGAAAAAAACACTTTTTCCAATAGAAAAGTTTTTAAAAGACTTTAAAAATCGAAGTCTCCTGCTTAGATTCTGAGCTGGTATTACACCGCCACCTCGCGGCTGGACTGAGGATCTGCATCCAGTCAGGTCCCAGGAACCAGGAGGGACTCAGAGGGAGGGAATGCGTTCAGATTCTCTTTGACTACACGTGGGGGAGCAGCCAGGTCTGTAAATCTCTCTACTTATGTCGTACAGTGAAAACAATAGCCAACGTATTTAAACACAACGCAGTCCCTGGATCAAATAGGTCAAGTAGCCGAGCAGTGAGTAGATTTAAATGGGGTCTCCGATAATGAATTACATTGCAAACAAAATCCAAAATCGCTGAAAGTTTTTAAAGTTCAAATTTGTGAGTTTTCTTTCTGGATTGTTGAACCGCAGATTGGAGTTGAACGAGATAACCGTCATGAAAAGTCGTTATTTTAAAACCAAACTTATTTCTAACTTCTCGTGATTCCAGGTAACTTTTATAAACTGGGAGACGATCCCTTTGCGGATTGACAGGGTTTGTGTCTGTCTCTTTGTGCTTGTTTCTTTTTGTGTTGATGTCTGTGTGATTGTGTGTCTGTGTTTGTCTGTGTGTGAGACTGTGTTCATATCTGTGTGTCGGTCTGCTTCTGTCTGTGTGTGTTTAAGTGTGTTTTGAGAGACAGTGCATACAAAACAGCGGACTATGTGACCAATCTCCCTTATCGCTTGCCACCCTCTCTCTCAGGAGTAGCCCCCTCTCTCAGGAGTAGCCCCCCTCTCTCTCAGCCTCCCCAATCTGCCCCACCCCGGCAGCTCAGTCGTGGAGCTGCTTCAGTCAAGGATCAGTGCTGGGGCTTTGTCCGCTGAGAATGAACAAGAGCCTGTAGTTGTTCTTTTGTTATTGCTAATTCACACACTAAAAACACTCTCTAGGGATAACTCGAAAGTATCTCAATGAGTTCCTACTCTGCCCGGTCCAAAGTGGAAGCAAGTCGCGCGCTCCAAATAGAAAAGACAAGTATCAGGAAGTTTAAAATAAAACCCCACAGTTAGCACAAGGTGAATTATTGCAGTGAATCGCCGGCCCCCACCAATTGTATCTCAACTCAGGCATTACACTGAGAGTTTAGACAAAACATTCATTCCAATACAACCACTCTTAATTTAAAATTCCCATCTCCATATGTACATCACGAAATGCATTCAAATGTACAAATAAAGCTCTTCACGTTAGGAGTGAATTCTTTTCGAAAAAAAAATCGCTTAAACCGTGTAGTGAAAGAACAGACAGCAAACCTGTGCAGACAGGGAATTCCTGGAGACGGAGGTTAGCGCACACAGGCAGGGATTGAGTTGGGGAACTTAGGGAAGTCCTTTTTGCCGGATTGACTCTCAGTCTGCAGTCTCTCTCTCTCTCTCTGTCTCCCTCTGTGTCTGTCTGGAATGGGACGATCCTATGTCGGAAAACCCAGCTTAATACTGACCTATTCTATAGCCTATGCAACAGCGAAAAAAATGCCGCTTTCGTAAACCATTACGAAACGAGACTTAAGAGGGAGGGGGTAAACGTGAAGAGGGAAAAAGAGTGTCATAGTGGGATCATGCAATATCTGATTTGAATAAAGGCAGCCAACATTTTGCATACTTGTCTAACGTAATTACATTCCATTGCTAAGGCCATCATCATCTTCATACAATATTCCTCAAGCCAAGTCTGAGAGTTCCAGACACACAGTTGAGAGTTGAACAGTGAATCGTACAGAAACGATTGCCCCGAACAGCCTGAATCTTTACTGAGATTTCCAACACCTCCTCCCTCATTGCTCCCAAAACTGCTCTCGATTTATTTACAGTTGGGGAAAAGCAAATCACATTTTTTAAGGCAATCTATTTGGAGATGGATAAAAACTTTGGGAGTGGGGGGGGGGGGGATAACTCCAGGACTTTGAGCAAAATTGAGGCTTTGTAATTTTCTCTTTCTTTGCTTCTGATCTGAAATTGCGAGCGAGAGGCTTTCCAAAGGACGGAGTTTGAGTTTTTGCAAATTACTGTCGCATCTTCTTTTATGATTCATGAGTTTTATTCAGCACCAGCACCACCCCGATTCAAACAGCCCCCTTCCAAAAGTAATAGGATAATGATTCTCCATCCCCTCCCCGCTACTCCTTATTTCTAATTCACTCGCTGAAATTAAGGAAGTTATATCTATATCAGGGGGAATCTGACCTGGTCTTGCCTGTGCTCTGTGACCGCCTTCAGACCCGGTTCAGTGCTGACACTTAAGACAGCAGAAGGGTTTATTGCTGCTTTATGTGATAAGGGGGGAACTGCAGTAAAATTGCCAATTGCAGGAATGAAATCCAATCCAGCTTCGCTCTCTCCTGTTCAAGGGTTGGCCACAGTGACCTGTCTAGACATAACGTGCATAGCAAAGCGGGAATACCGAACCTCAGATGCGGTAAAGCTCATCATTGGGAATCTAGTCAGACTTCCTTGGGATACTCGCTTTGGCTCCTAAAATCACACAGGAGACATCCCGGAAAAGCGGAAGAACTCCTTCGGCTGGCGAATTTATTGGTATTACACAAGTTGATTTTAGGAATAGATTTGGGGCAGAGGGGGCGGGAAGGAACAACAGTTTCATTGGTCTGAGGTGATGCAATGCAATTAGTGCGAGATCTTTCTGAAGTATTGGCGAGGAGGGGGAGGCGGTCCCTTTAATGAACCAGACACACACATTTAACAACTTGATCTAAAATGATAGCTTTACCATTTCACCACAAGTGCTGCCCCTCTGCTCTACCCTGAGAACTGGGAACTTTTCAACCTCCGCAAAGTTTCGGCATTTTACTTGAGACAGTCTCTGAAGCTCTTTAATGATTTCCAGTCTGAAAGTAACGGGAGTTGAGATCAGAGTGGGGCTGGGAAAGCCCAGCAGGTCAGGCAGCATCCGAGGGAGGGGCAGGAAAATCGACGTCTCGGGCAAAAACCCTTCATCAGGAATAGAGGCAGGAAGCCTCCAGGGTGGAGGGATAAATGGGGGTGGGGGTCGGGAGAAGGTAGGGAAGATTCCAATAGGTGAATGGGGGTGGGGGTGGAGGTGATAGGTCAGGGAGGAGGGTGGGGGAAGGTAGCAAAGAGTACAATAGGTGAATGCGGGTGGGGATTGAGGTGATAGGTCAGGGAGGAGGTTGGGGGAAGGGAGCAAAGACTAGAATTCACCTATTGTACACTTTGCTACCTTCTCCCCAGCTCCACCCCCACCCCCATTTATCTCTCCACCCTGGAGGCTTCCTGCCTCTATTCCTGATGAAGGGTTTTCCTGCCCCTCCAATGCTGCCTGACCTGCTGTGCTTTTCCAGCACCACTCTGATTCCAAACTCTGGTTTACAGCATCTGCGGTCCTCACTTTTGCTTAAAGTAACAGGACCCCAGGCTGGAAATGTTACTGGGTTTGTATCTTTATCCTCTGGATGTGGAGCTGACGGCGAACTAAACAAAAACCAACTGTCCCGGAAGTTCAGACACAAGACAGTGATGCTACCCGATTTTGCCTTAACCCTACCAAACACATTCACACACAAAATTCTTTTTCTGCATTTTTCTGCATTTAAACACAAACAGAAATAATACGTGTGAAATGGTTCAACTTTACATAAGTATATGAGAATAAAGAACAGGAGTAGGCCATTCAGCCCCTCCAGCCTGTGCCACTTTTTAAGACAATCATGGCTGATCTCCATTGGGTCCCAACTTCACCGTCCTGCTTGCTCTCCATACTCCTTCAACCCCTTGCTATTTAAAAATCTGGCTATCGCCCCCAATGTCCTCAAAATCCCAGCATCCATCACACTCTGGGACAGTAAATTCCACAGATTGTCACTCTTTGACAAAAGTAATTTCTCCACATCTCTGTTTTAAACATGCTACCCCTTATCCCTATAACTGTGATCTCACATTCTGTATGGTCCCACAAGAGGAAACATTCTCTGTACAAATATTTTGTCAATCCCTTTTAGCAATTCATACAATTAGATCCCCTCTCATTCATCTGAACTTCAGAGAGTACAGACCTAAACTACTTAATCTCTCTTCATAGGAGAAAGCCCTGTTCCCTCAAGTCAATCTATTCAACCTCCTCTGAACTGTCTCCTCTGAAATTACATCCCTCTCCAAGCAAGAGGACTATGGGTGGCATGGTGACTCAGTGGTTAGCCCTGCTGCCTCACAGCATCAGGATCCCAAGTTCAATTCCAGCCATGGACGACTGTCTGTGTGGAGTTTGCAAGTTCTCCCAGTGTCTGCATGGGCTTCCTCTGTGTGCTCTGATTTCCTCCCACAGTCCAAAGATGAGCAGGTCAGGTGAATTAGTTGTGCTAAATTGCCCATAGTGTTAGGTACATTAGTCAGGGGGAAATGGGTCTGGGTGGGTTACTCTTGGGAGGGTTGGTGTGGACTTGTTGGGTTCCCCTACCCTATATTTACCCCTCACTAACACACCCAACACTGTGAGCAATTTAGCATGGCCAATTCACCTGTCCTGCACATCTTTGAATTGTGGGAGGAAACCGGAGCAAACCCACGCAGTCACAGGGAGAATGTGCAAACTCCACACAGACAGGCGGGAATTGAACCCAGGACCCTGGTGCGGTGAGGCAGCAGTACTAACCACTGAGCCAACATGCCGCCCATTAATGCACCTCTGCAGTTCAAGAAAGGAGTGAGAGAGTAGGCATGGAATGAAATGAAACGTCAATTCACCTGATATGAGTTGTTGGGAAAGTTGCTTCATATAATGAAGGAAGTGATAACAGGACACATAAAAATTTGTATTAAGGTGAAACAGAATGAGCATTGCTTTGTGAAAGGAAAATCACATGGTTTACAAATCTGTTAGAGATTTTCTCGGATCTGAATGGCTTGGTTTCCTTTTGAGAGACAAGCATCACTAGTAATTATTTGCCAGTCTTTTTTACCCTTTGAGCACTTGGTGGTGAGTCACCACAACTGGGTTGTTAAGCTTTTGCAATGGTTGGCTTAAAAGTCAACCCCATTTCTGTGGTTCTGGGGTCACATGTAGACCAGACAGCTGACTTCCTTCTCTAAAGGGCATTAATGAACCAGAGGGGTGTTTACTGACAAGTCAGTAGTTTCAAAATAATTATTAATGAGATTCATATCTTACTCCAGTTTTATTACTTAATTTAAGATTACAGAGAACAAGTGGATGTAATGTACACTGATGATATTTACTAAGGTCTAGATTAGAGTGGTGCTGGAAAAGCGCAGTAGTTCTGGCAGCGTCCGAGTCTGACCTGCTGTGCTTTTCCAGCACCACTCTAATCTAGACTCTGGTTTCCAGCATCTGCAGTCCTTGTTTTTACCATATTTAGTAAGGTGTCTTGCAATAATTTGTTACATTCAACTCGGGCTCAGTGGATTGGGGTAATATATCAGCAAAGATAGAAAATTGGTTAGTAGACAGAAAATAGGAACTAGAAATGAATGGAATATTTTCAGATTGGCTTATAAATCCAGGCATGGGTATTTATAGGCTGTAGCAAAGACTTCGTTCAGGGAATCAGACACAAAGTTTCCAAGTTTGCTTAAGAAAGATGTGAGTGTGTGAAAGCTGTGAGTACAATACAAAAAGGGTGGAATAGAATAAGGAAATTCTAATGAGTGGGCATAAAGGTGGCAATTGAGTATAAGTTGGTGAAATATAAAATATCTGTTTTGAGCAGACGAATAAAAAGGCAACACATGCTTTTGAAAACTAAGAGACTATTGCGTGTTGATCGGAGGTAGGTTTTAGGTGTCGCTGTAAGAAAATCAGAGAGATTTAACATCAAGTGGTGATGGTGGTGTCTTTGATTTGCTGTGGTAACATTCACATTTACATGTACATTGTAATCCGGAGCTATGGATGGTGCTGGTAGAATGCCCAAACTTCTTTCCACCTCGTGGCTCACCAGGAATCTCTCCCATTCTTGCCCCCTGCCATTGGTGAGTATTGAAAAGATTCGTAGGTTGCTAATCAGCATCTTTAACTGAATTATGATGACACATTCCTTGACCTTCAACTCCTCGAGTGCCACTCAAACCTAGTGCTTTGGCTCTGAGGCAGAGACACTACCCACTGTACCACAAAACCACTTTGACATTTTGGTACACTAAGTAATTCAGAAAGAAACTAGGTTGTTAACTTTATTGGAAAGGGGTTGGAGTACAACAGTAATCTTGCTGCAGTAACATAGGAGGCTTCTGAGACCGTAACTTTGTAGAATTCAATGTGCTTACCAATAAGAAGGATTTACTTGGCTTAAACAGGGTTCATGAGACTGATTCCAGGATTGAAAGGACTGTCCTTCTCCCAGGAGAAATTGAGCAGGATGGATCTTTGCTTCCAGAGTTCTGGGAAATAAGCAATGATCTAATCAAAAAGATATACAATTCTCAGAGGATTTATGTTGCTCGTCATTGAGGAAGAACTTCTTCACCAAAGGGCTGTGAATCTGTGGAATTCCCTGCCAATGAATGTATTTAAAACAAAGATAGATAGACAGATTTTTGAATAGTAAGAGAAGTAAGGGATTTGGTGGGTAGGTAGGTGAATGCAGCTGAGTCCACAAAAAGACCAGCAATGATGCTATTGAACAGAGCAGGCTCGAGGGGCCGAATGGCCTACTCCTGCTCCTATTGCTTATATTCTAAGCAGTGAAGAGACATTCCATAGCTTATCTGGAGTATAATACTTGAACCTGGGTCTCAGAATTGCTATTTACTACGGAACTGTGGAGAAATATCTTCAGTCAGAGCTTGTGAATTTTTGGAATCCTCTAAATCAGAAGATGCTCAGCTGTGATTTTTAAGATGTGTATGGTCATAATAGGGCCTTCTATAATCTCTGTTTATCTTCCCAGCATTTACATTCCATCCCCTTCACATTAAGGGCTAATATACCTTTTACTTTGGTAATTACTCCTCAACCTTGAGTGGCTGTGAGTGACACGGGAGGTAAATAATCTCAAAATTACAGAATGCAGAGAAGTCAAAAGGTTTTAGCTTTGAAGATGAAGGTATAGAATCAGTTCTGATGGAGCTTAAAAGCACAAGGGACTGCAAGTATTGTTAGTACATTTTGTTGCAGCACAGCAGGTCTTGTGATGCAGTGGTAGTGTCCCTACCTCTGATCCATCCTATCTGGCTTTAAATCCTACATGGCCATACAGGAAAATTGCAACAGCTATTGATATCCAACATTGGTTATAGTGTTGGGCAGAATATATGAGGACATTAGAGTTACGTATAACAAGGGTAATACAGCAATCACATGCAGTTTCATCTTTACAAAGAATAACCAACCCTAATTTTCAGTACTCTTATGGAGGAGAACGTCAGGGAATTAATCAAGCTGATCTTTTTTAGACCAGTTTGCTTAGGTACAGAATAGGGAAGAGGAATGATTGTAGAAAATAGAACATTACAGCGCAGTACAGGCCCTTCAGCCCAAGAAAGTTTAAACAAAGGAACCTTGAAACAGTTACCAGTGGCGAGGAAAGTACGAGAGATGATGAGATTACACCCTTTGAAAATCCCAATGCCATTGTCAGATTCAACAGAGATTTTCAAAAGGAAAATACCATTTGAAAAGTATGCTTGAATTTTATGAGGTGGTAGCTAGCAGAGTGGATAAAGTGGGGATGCAGGGGAGAGCTGCAATATAGGGAATACTACATTAACACAGATTGGGGAAACGTGAAAAGAATCCGAATGAGGTTTGGGTCTCAGAAGTGAAGGAAGGATATCAATGTCTTTGGGAATAGCATGCTTGTTAATTCAGCCAATTCTTGTTTAATGAAGAGACATCAATTTCACAAGCAGTGTTACAAACACATAAACAGGTTTATAATGTCTGTATATAAAACGAGTATGTCCACATCGGTGTAGTTTTATAGAAATACACATATAGTTTCATTTTATGTATTTGTGTATATAAATAAGAGGAATGCATGGGAGGTGACAAAGAGATGGGATTGCTAAAGTGTATGAAGTGCTCCTTCCACAAATAGGATGCTCAGGTGAGTGTCACACTTGACTTAGTTGGTGGTACCAATGAAGCACAAAGATTCAAGTTCAAGTCCCATTCTCAGGCTTGGTTGAAAAACCCAGGTTGATGCTCCAATGCAGGGCGGAGGGCTTGCTGCATTATCAGTGACATGAAACCAAGTTAATCTGCCTGCTTGAGTGAATGTAAAAGATCCATGGCACTATTTTGAAGAAAAGTGGGAAGCTATCTCTGCTGCCCTGGCCAATCTGTTTCCCCCAATCAATCCCACAAAACTAATAGATTATCTCATCATTTTCTCATTACTGATTATGGGAGTTTGCTGTACATACTGGTTATTGTGTTTTGTTACAATAGATGCTGCTTTTCATTGGCTGTCAAGCACTTTGGAACTTCCAGTGGTCTTGAGAGGTGTTATATAAATGGAACTATTTCCTTTTATCTACTAAGAGGGAAGTGTTATAATGTCCAAGAATGAACAGCATAATAGATCAGGTAAATGAGCCAAATGAGTTTATGTGTAGAGATTTAAAAGTCTGTATGCAAAGTTAGTGCAAATTAGTTCAGGAGTAATATTGACAAGGTCAGCCAGTTAGCTGAGGGGAGATGTCCAGAGGAATTGACAAATACAACTGCAGAATAATTTCAAACATGAGGTATAGAGTTACAGAACATAAAATGAACAGTGGAAAAGGGAGACTCCTTCAGAAAGCTATGTATAAATAAGAGTAGATGCAAGAACAAATGGAAATAAAGAGTCTGTTTGACATGATTAAAATCAACAGCAATATGACAAATAAGGAAGGAGGTTAGGAGGCCGATGAGGTAATCAGAGGAAACTTTGAAACAAACATGAAAGAATTCTAAAAAAAATTGGCAAAGAAAGAGTATTCAAGTGTGAATTGAGACCTCAGATAGGAGATTGAGTTGTTGTTGATGGAAATATTGATGAGTCTTTGTCAGCTACTTCACTTCATATGATGCAGCAGAGGAGGTGATGGTTTACTGGCATTATCACTGGACAATTAATCCAGAGACCCAGGGAAATGTCCTGGGGAACTAGGGTTTGATTCTCACTGTGGCAAATGGTGAAACCTGAATCCAATAAATATCTGGCATTGGGAGTTTAATGAAGACCATAAAACTGTTGCCTGATTGCCAGGGGAAAACCCATCTGGCTCTCTAATGTCCTTTAGGGAAGGAAACTATCATCCTTACCTGGGTCTGAGCTACAAATGACTTTAGGTCCACAGCAATGTGATTAATTTTTAACTGCCCTTTTGGCAACTCGGGATAGTTGGTAAACACTGGCCTAGCTAGTGAAAGCCACAGTCTGTGATTGAATGAAATAAAAAAAAAGTATTTGGAAGGGTGCCAATTTCTGGATTAATTAGTTAGGAGGAATGCCCTCAGATTGGTGGGAGCAAGAATTTCACCAGCTATTTATTTAAAGATGAAGTTACTAAGTGCCGGGAGATGAGAAGAAAAGTTATGAAAATTGTACTTGACTAATATTTTTGAGGAGGTGACAGATTGAAAATGGGGGATTTGTGGTGGATATCGCGTATATGGACTTCCAAACATTTTTGCCAAGTTACCACACAAGGAGTCAACCGAATACTGAACTCGTGGAAGTTCAATTGACAATTTTAACAAGTAGTTATAAATAAGGAAACCAAGCATAAGGGGAAGTCACTCGATATGACAGGAAATAATTGATTAGTTGATCTATTTTTGTTCCTGATTGAAAGATGAGCATTGGCTGAAGTGAAAATTCACCCTCCTTCATTCAAAGGAAATTCACATTCTCATGAGAGAATCTATGAGACCTGGGTTTAATTCCTCATCCAGAAGATGATACCTCTGAAAATGCTGCTGGGCACTCAACATTACCCTGGAAAGGATGCATACCTTAACTATAGGCTGAAATGGGACTTGAACCCAGCCACCCACTTTCAGAGATGGGTACAATATTAAACGAGCCTCAGTTAAAACTTGATTAATGTTACATACATCATGCTGAGCCCTGTTCTGTTTGAGGGGTCAAGCACAGATATACTTTCACACAGTATCTGTCTATTCCATGATAATGCCAGAGTCTCGGACATAAAAAATAAGGAAGTGAGATCAAACACCCTCCAATATGTCATTTGAGAATTTGAATTCAGTTCAATTGGATTTAGTTTAAAGATCTGGAAATAAAAAAAAATTGTAATTTGTAAAAATAACCACACACTGTTGGAATATCAAATAAACATATTCACATGTGTACTCAATAGCACACATTCACATTTATTCATATAAATAGACACACATGCATATACTTGGACGTCACACACACAAGTTAAAATTGTGATGAGAGAGAGAGTTTTGAAGAAATTTCTTTACACTGAGGAGCCTGCACTACTTTCCTACAGGGAGTGAGTGAGACATGAATTTTTATATCCTTTAAAGGAAGAATTGATCGTGTTTGAAGCAGTGGATAAGTACACTGCTATGAGAAGAGAGTCCATATTTATTTTAACTAAATTCAAACTGCCCTGGTGGGAATTGAACCCATGTTTTCAGTGATGAATTTTGGATGGTTCTAAGCAAAATGCTGGCACAGATGCAGTGGGTTGACTCCATTAGTGCTGTACACTGGTAAGGTATGAAAATTCCCCAAGAGAGTCCTATTAGTTCAACACAAAATGGAGATCAATCATTGGTCTCGCTGGGATCTGCCTGGGTTTAACATTGTACTCAGTGCATTGATGTTAATGAATTTCAACTCCCTTGTTGAGGATAAGTGAAAGGCAGTGAAGTTATATAACTCAGGCTGGTTGTTCTTAGGATCTGCTATTTATTTCTGTCCTCCCAGGTTCTCATAATATTTTATCGTTCCAATTTTTTTTTGTTTAAAGCCACAGGGATCCTGTGGAAAACATCCTGTTGAAATCCACTAAGTCTTTTCCGAAAGTGAGTTGAGTTTAAAAAAAACTCTCATAACCTCAGAGCAGTTGAAATATGTTGGTCTCCTGCAGTCTTTGTTTGTCTCTCTTGTTCACCGTGCAGGCTTAAAAATAATGAAAGCAATTGCATAGATATAGCGCCTTTCACAGACAATCAGACATCCAAAGTGAAACACCTTTTAAATGTGGTCACTGTTGTCATGCAACAAGAACAGCAGACAATTTGTGCACTGCAAGATCCCATAAAAAGCAATCTGATACTGACCAGATAATCAGGTTTCAGGCTTTGGTTAAGGTGTAAATATTGGCCCTGTCAGTACTCTGTATCCTGCCAACATTACAAAAAATATCCAGAAAATGGGAACGGCTTTGAGATATCCTAAGGACATTAATGGTGCTATAGAAATCTAGCTTTCTTTTCGGGTGTCTTCCTTTCTTTGTTTTAAATGCTGTAGACACTATTGCTGGTGCTTGCAACCTCTCCCTATTGTCCTCAAAGTTAAAAATCACACAATACCAGGTGATAGTCCAACAGGTTTATTTGGAAGTGCAAACTTTTGGAGTGCTGCTCCTTCATCAGGTGGTTGTGGAGCAGGATCAGAAGACACTGAATTTAGAGCAAAAGAGCATTCTGTGTCTTATGAGCCTGCTCCACAGTTATCTGATGAAGGAGCAGCGCTCTGAAAGTTAGTGCTTCCAAATAAACCTGTTGGACTATAACCTGGTGTTGTGTGATTTTTAACTTTGTCCACCCCAACACCGGCTCCCCCCTATATTGTCTTCAAGACATAGTCATATTGGAATGAGATGCAGAATTAAAGATCACTGTGCAGCACCAGAGTGAAGAGGAATAGATGAGGTAATCACGGAGTGAAGCTGCTAAGCTGGGCTTTAAAATCAATTTCAAATTGTGCTCAGGAGGACACAACATCGGGTGCACTTCAGGATGTTGGAATGGAGTGGTCATAATCTTCTAATTTCCAGTGAAAGTCGCATTGGCGATAGTACAATTATGAGGACACGGGAATTAAGGAGAAAGTTAGGGATAGAATCAACTTGTATGGAGAAAATTATTCTTACAGATGGCTTACCAGTTTTGTGGTATGTAAGAAGTCTTAATGAAATTCCCGGAAAGATCACTAAAGTTTGTCAGGTAAAGAAGGGAAGTCCTGGATAATGATCTTATGGATAAACATGTCTTAGATTCAAGGGCAACTGTAGATCATTTTTACCAGCATCTCATCACTCGCCTAGACAAACCACCACTGCCCTCTCCTGTCCTTTCTGAGACAAGCCTGCCCAATTTCAATATGTTGATCAGAGAGTCAGCTCCACAATTGGTGGATAATCCATGGAGCCTGATTACATTGTGTTATGTAAGCAGTATTCAGGTTACTGATGGTGAGGTTTTTAATGGGAAATAGGTAGCAGTTACCATATCCACTTGTTAAATGTGCCCCCACCCGCTTTGAAAGACCTGATTTCTTGCTTGTCACAGAACACAGAATAGTTATGGCACAGAAGAAGGCCATTCAGTATCTGTACTATGTTGTCCCAGTCCATGCATCACCATCAATCCTTGTCTCATTTCCTCTTAAACCTTGAAAGCTTTTGTAGTGATTTGCATTACATTGCTTGGGTCACCTTGCCTTACATCTCCCAACAATGAAGGAACAGAAAAGCAGACTCATTTTTAAGACTGTGATTGGAATTGGGAAGAAATATTTGGATGAAGTGTGAGATCTGACTCACTAGAAGCTTGATAAATGTTGTTTGTATGTTTTTTGACACATGAGGGGCTTGTTTACTTAGGGTTTACTAATGGTTGACCTTTTACTAATGGTTGGAGACAATGAGGTCTGCAGATGCTGGGGATTAGAGTTGAGAGTGTGTTGCTGGAAAAGCACAGCAGTTCAGGCAGCATCCGAGGAAAATCGATGTTTTGGGCTGGAGCCCTTCAGCAGGAATCAGTTCATTCCTGATGAAGGGCTCCGGTCTGAAACATTGATTTTCCGGCTCCTCGGATGTTGCCTGACCTGCTGTCTTTTCCAGCAACACACTCTCAACTCTGATCCCCAGCATCTGTAGACCTCACTGTCTCCAACTATTAGTAAAAGGTCAACCATTAGTAAACCCTAAGTAAACAAGCCCCTCATGTGCCTTCTTAACCACCCTGTCTACATGTTACGCAAACCGCAAAGAATTATGTCCCTGAACCTCTGGGTCTCTCAACCCAAGGCCCTACATTTAATTGTATAACTCTAATTGATTTAGTCTTGAAAGCTCCAGTTATCCTAACATCTTTAACGAAATTGACATGGCCCCTTATTGCAAAATTTTAAGCTCTCACTTTCTTTCTAACTCTTAATTTCTACACCAGAACAAATTGTTTCTCTGTATGTACACAATCAAATCTTTTTGACACTTCAAGCAGATTCCTCAGTCATCCAAACTCTAACAGTAAGACCATAAAACAAAGGAGCAGAAATAGACCGCTCAGCAGTTTGCTCCTCAATTCAATGTGATCACAGTTAATCTGATAATCCCCCACTCTGCCTTTTCCCTGTAACCCTCGATTCCCTTACTGATTAAAAATTTGTTTATCTCAGCCTTGAATATGCTTAATGACCCAACCTCGACAGTCCACTGTGAGAATTTCCACAATCGCATGAAATGTGGGAAGTATCCAGCAGGTCAGGCAGCATCTGCAGAGCAACAGAGACCAAATCAACACTTCAGAGTCCATGACCACTCATCAGAATCTTCCAACAAACTTGATTTTATCATTTAACGGATAGACAGTCAATGACCTAAAATTTAAACTTGGTTTCTGTCTCTACATATTGCCTGACCTGCTGAACACTAAATTTTTATTTCAGGCTGTCAGTTTTTTGTGTGTGACACAGAAATATGACCCACGTTTATTTTGCCTGTTTTAATTCACTAAGCCCCACTGTCATATGGATGATGTTTAAATGTTGCTTTGAGTTCTGCCTGGCTGATGCCGAAGGTGACAGTAAGGGAGAGTGAGGTAGAGAATGAGGCAGGTGATCAGCTTTCCATACACAAAGTCGAGTGTCTGCTGTAATTCAATAGTAGCTGCTTGCTTCTGATGCAGAAGTAAGTATACTCAATGTTGAGATAGTTAGACTTTTAATCAGTAAGGGAAGCAAGGGTTATGGAGGAAGGGCAGGTAAGTGGAGTTTAGGATGATCAGATTAGCCATCATTTCATCAAGTGGCAGTGCAGACTCAATGGGCTGAATGGTGTCACTAAGCTAGTCCTTTTTTTTCTAAAAATTGTTCCTTGGCTCAAGGATACTATGTGCTTGATTTTCTTCAGAGGGGTAATAAACCACACCGGGCTCCCATCAGACTGGTTTGATGCATGGATGAAAAGGTCTTTGAGAGACTTATTGTTCATATGTAAACAGATGAGACTTCAGGCCAAAGTGGTCATGTTTTAGAAGTGACCTGTATAAAAAGGGGTGTGGTCAGCTCTCTAGCGGAGCAATTTTTACTTCAGTCTTGAATTGATTGGAAGATCAACAGGGAGATGTGTAGAAACTCTCTCTCTTTCTGCTCTTCAACTTCAACCTGTAAGCATGTGTTCCATTTGTGGGCGGCGCGGTGGCACAGTGGTTAGCACTGCTGCCTCACAGTGCCAGAAACCTGGGTTCAATTCCCGACTCAGGCGACTCACTGTGTGGAGTTTGCACATTCTCCCCGTGTCTGCGTGGGTTTCCTCTGGGCGCTCCGGTTTCCTCCCACAGTCCAAAGATATGCACGTCAGGTGAATTGGCCATGCCAAATTGCCCGTAGTGTTAGGTAAAGGGGTAAATGTACGGGAATGGGTGGGTTACGCTTCGGCGGGTCGGTGTGGACTTGTTGGGCCGAAGGGCCTGTTTCCACACTGTAAGTAATCTAATTTATATTGGGTTTTAAAGGGAGTTTGTTTATTGGGACTGTTGTGTGTATTCAGAACAGCATAATTAAGTCTAGTTGGATAGTCCGAGTTCTGTAGGGGTTCTTTATTCTGTTCTTTGTGTTTCATTATGTAATGTTGTGAATACATTTTTGTGTGTTTTAAAATCCAATAGTTAACCTAGCTAGTGTACTCTGGGTAATTTTCACTGCACATTTACCAAAACAAATTGCGAAGATATGGTCTGGGGCTGCCTGCTGAAGAATGTTTTGAGTGGTCTGGCCTCGTCCATTACAATAGCTCACCTCTGCTCCATGTCTTACAGTTGTGAATCCAGGCTGCACTCTCTCGCCAGTGATTTCCATGGAATCATTTGAAATGGAGTGATTTGCAAAAGATGTGAAATGTGATGTGGGAAAATGAAAGCAGTTTCACCCAAAGTGTGATTTGGATCTGAAATGTACTGCCTGGAAATGTGGTGGATGCATATTTAATTGGGGCATTCCAAGAAGGAATTAGGTGATTATTTAAAGAGAGACAATGATCAAAAAGGACACTAAGTCAAGAGGCTCATTAGGAGAGCTGGTGAAATCAGGATGGGCCAAATGGCCTCCTTCAGTTCTGTATCGTTTCCGGGACTGAATTAATTTGATTTGATTTATTGTAGTCACATCTACCTGAATACAGTTAAAAGGTTTGTTTTGTGAGCAGTACAGGCAGATCATAGCAAACAGGACATATACAGATCATAGGGTGCTTAGACAGAGCGAAACATACAAGATTGCAACTGCACAGCAAGATCAACATGTGAACTGCTCACTGAGACTTATCCCTCTACCTACATCGTTTGAACAGGTGGCTTGGTCATTTTATCTTTGTTGTGGAACTTGCTATGCAAAGAATTGGCTGCTGTGTTTCGTACATTACAACAGTGACCACACTGCCAGAGGAGAGCACATCACTGCTGTAAATTGCCTTGGCACATACTGTGGTAATAAAACGTGTTATATAAGTGGAAGCTCTTACACTTAAAACATCAGACAGAGGCTGATGAGAAGGTATGAAATGTTCAGTGGATAGTTTTATATTGCACGAATACCCTGCTGTTCATTCCATGATTTGTAACATATTGCTTTCGATGGAATGAAATGCACACTTTCTTTTATTTAAAGTAACTCAAGAATATACGATGACAAATGTCCTACTGTATGTAATCTGGGATTTTTAGTTGTCTATTTTGTTAAATATGAACTTTTGAAAAAATTATTGATTGTTTTAAATATTTATCAGCTTGTGTAATGGTTGGTGCATTTTCAGAGGCCTTTAGTAGACTGACACTGCCACCTTCTGGTCAAAAGTGAGATTTACTTCAAGAGGCATTTCCAGCTTTGGCATTTCTGATATCAATTCAAAATTTGTCACCTACTGCCAAAAAAAATCTCTTTTAATCCATTAAAGTTAATTAAATTATTCAATTCAAATGGGTTTATTTAATACATACAGGTTGATTTCTAACTGGAGAATAATGAAGCAGTGCGGGCTATCAACAGCAGCAGAATTGTACTCCAGCACAATCCATAACCTCATGGCCTGGTACATCCCCCACTCAACCATTAGCATCAAGCCAGGGCTCTGGCTCAATGGACAGTACAGGAGGGCATGTCAGAAGCAGCACCAGGCATACCTAAAAATGAGGTGTCAACCTGGTGAAGCTACCAAACAGGGCTAACGGTGTGCCAAACAGCATGAGCAGCACATGATAGACAAATAAGTGATCCCACAGCCAACTGAACATATCTAAGCTCTTCAGTCCGACCGCGTCCAACTGTGAATTGAGGTGGACAATTTATCAACTCACTGGAGGAGAAGACTCTACAAATATCCCCATCCTCAACAATGGAAGAGCACCCCATCTCAGTGTCACAGATGCCAGTCTTTAACCAATTTGACCCACTCCACGTGATATCAAGAAATAGTTGGAGGCACTTCACACAGCAAAGACTATGGGCCCTGACAACATTCCAGCAATAGAACTTAAGACGTGTGCTCCAGAACAAGCTATTCCAGTACAGTTACAAACTGGCATCTACCCGACAATGTGGAAAATTACCCAGGTATGTCCTGTACACATAAAACAGGACAAATCCAACTTGGAAAAAGTGAGGACTGCAGATGCTGGAGATCAGAGTCAAGAGCGTGGTGCTGGAAAAGCACAGCAGGTCAGGCAGCGTGCAAGGAGCAGGAGAATCAATATTTTGGGCATAAGCCCTTCATCAGGAATCCAACTTGGCCAATTACTGCCCCACCAGTTTACTCTCAAACATAGGTAAAGTGATGGAAGGTGTCTCATTAGTGCTGTCAAACAGCACCTGCTCAGCAATAACCTGCTCAGTGACGCCCAGTTTGGGTTCTGCCAGGGCCACTCAGCTCCTGACCTCATTACAGCCTTGGTTCAAACATGGACAAAAGAGCTGAATTCCAGAGGAGAGGTGAGAGTGACAGCCCTTGTCATCAACGCTGCATTCGACTGAGTGTGGCATCAAGGAACCTTCTCTGGACTGTCCCCAATGCCAGTGCATCTATTCTCATGCGAGTTCTTAGCTGGATGTTTGGTTTGTGATGCAGAATATTGCTAACACTATGGGTTCTGTTCCTACACCAGGAGAAAGGACTGCAGATGCTGGAGTGCCATTCCTGAAGAAGGGCTTATGCCCGAAACGCCGATTCTCCTGCTCCTCGGATGCTGCCTGGCCTGCGGTGTTTTTCCAGCACCACATTTTTCAACTCTGTTCCTACACCAGCTGAGGTTACCATGAAGAATTGTCCTTCTCAACCTCTCCCCTCCCTGAAACATCCTCAGGTTCTTAGTTCCATGTAAAACTGTTCACCGTATTCTAACTGCAGTCTGTCTAGTGTCTTGTATAGTTTTGGAAATACTTCCCTATTTTGATATTCCATTTCCTTTGAAATAAAGGCCTGCGATTTCCATTCATTAGGTTCAGAAGAACTGACGCATTATTAATGAGGAATACACATTGGGACTGGCTGAGTGATAAAAGCTACTGAGGTGAGATTTGAGCCTGTGGGTAGAATTTAATGGTCATTGTATAGGCCTGTTCATTGGGTGAACAGCTAGTGGTAACCATACTACAATTATTTCTGGGATCCCCATCAAAATTAAGTTCCAATCTGCTATCCAAGGGCTGCTGACAGACTTGCCCGCTCCACAAGGAGAAATTGGAACCTGGCAAATTTCCTTTGTAACATATGCCCTGTTTCCAGAAGCCGCCAGCCAATCTCCAATCCTGATAGCACCCCCACCGGGAGTGGTGGTCACTGCTGGTACTGCAGGAGGCCCAAGGCTGAGGATCCTTGATGGAGTCCGACATCATGGTGAGTGAGATCATAGAATCACTACAGTGTGGAAGCAGGCCATTCAGTCCATCAAGTCCACCCTAACCCTCCAAAGAGCTGCCCACCCTATAACTGTAACCCTTCATTTCCCATGGCAAATCCATCTACCCTGCACATTCCTGGATGCTATGGGTAATTTAGCATGGCCAATCCACCTAACCTGCACATCTTTGGACTGTGTGAGGAAACCAGAGCACCTGAGGAAACCCATGCAGACATGGAGAGAATGTGCAAACGATGCCATCCCGTATTCCCAATTCCTCTGCCTCCGCCGTATCTGCTCCCAGGAGGACCAGTTCCACCATAGAACACACCAGATGGCCTCCTTCTTTCGAGACCGCAATTTCCCTTCCCACGTGGTTAAAGATGCCCTCCAACGCATCTCATCCACATCCCGCACCTCCGCTCTCAGACCCCACCCCGCCAACCGTAACAAGGACAGAATGCCCCTGGTGCTCACCTTCCACCCTACAAACATCTGCATAAACCAAATCATCCGCCGACATTTCCGCCACCTCCAAAAAGACCCCATCAACAGGGATATATTTCCCTCCCCACCCCTTTCCGCCTTCCGCAAAGACCATTCCCTCTGTGACCACCTGGTCAGGTCCATGCCCCCCTACGACCCACCCTTCCATCCTGGCACTTTCCCCTGCCACTGCAGGAACTGAAAAACCTGTGCCCACACCACCTCCCTCACCTCTATCCAAGGCCCTAAAGGAGCCTTCCACATCCATCAAAGTTTTACTTGCACATCCACCAATATCATTTATTGTATCCGTTGCTCATGATGCGGCCTCCTCTACATTGGGGAGACTGGGCGCCTCCTAGCAGAGCGCTTTAGGGAACATCTCCGAGACACCCGCACCAATCAACCACACCGCCCCGTGGCCCAACATTTCAACATTTCAACTCCTCCTCCCACCCTGCCGAGGACATGGAGGTCCTGGGCCTCCTTCACCGCTCCCTCACCACCAGACCCCTGGAGGAAGAACGCCTCATCTTCTGCCTCGGAACACTTCAACCCCAGGGCATCAATGTGGACTTCAACAGCTTTCTCATTTCCCCTTCCCCACCTCATCCTAGTTTCAAACTTCCAGCTCCGCACTGTCCCCTTGACTTGTCCGGACTTGTCCGACCTGCCTAGCTCCTTTTCCACCTGTCCACTCCACCCTCTCCTCCCTGACCTATCACCTTCATCTCCTCCCCCACTCACCCATTGTACTCTATGCTACTCTCTCCCCACTCCCATCCTCCCCTAGCTTATCTCTCAACGCTTCAGGCTCTCTGCCTTTATTCCTGATGAAGGGCTTTTGCCCGAAACGTCGATTTCGCTGCTCGTTGGATGCCGCCTGAATTGCTGTGCTCTTCCAGCGCCATTGATCTAGAATCCACATAGACAGACAACCGAGGGTGGAATCGAACCCGGGTCCCTGGGACTGTGAGGCCGCACTGCTAACCACTGAGCTAACCACCGTGCTGTGCCCTAATGAGATCACTAGGATCAGTCAGGGAAGGCCCAGTGAGTTGGTGAGGGGAAGGGAGGGGATGGGGACAGGGAATGTCATTGTGAAAGACAAAGAGATAGCTTCCCTTTTGTTCCTCGCCCCTATCCATATTGGTGGATAATTACCAGTGGCCATTTATGAGTCTCAATGAGTTTCATGCTAAGAAGGTAGTTGTCAGCCTTTCCCCTCCCATCCGAGAATTAATTGCAAGGACCATGAAGACAAAAGGTTGACTATATGCCAACTACCATCCCCACCTCCAATCAGCATTGTTCTGTGTCATATGAGAGGCATAGATAAAGTCGATAGCCAGAGACTATTTCCCAGGGCAGAAATGATTAACACAAGGGGTCATAGTTTTAAGCTGGTTGGAGGAAAGTATAGAGGGGGTGTCAGAGATGTGTTCTTTCCACAGAGAGTTGTGAGAGCATGGAATGCGTTGCCAGCAACAGTTGTGGAAGCAAGGTCATTGGGGACATTTAAGAGACTACTGGACATGCATATGGTCACAGAAATTTGAGGGTGCATACATGAGGATCAGTGGTTGGCACAACATCGTGGGCTGAAGGGCCTGTTCTGTGCTGTACTGTTCTATGTTGTATGTTCTATGTTCTATATCTCCAGTACCATTCGCACTGCACTACCATCCCCAACACAGACCTTCAATTAAGTCATCATTGCTGGCTGACTCAGCATTTATTGACCGTCCCTAATTGCTCCTTAAGAAGGTGGTGGTGAGCTGCCTTCTTAAACCACTGCATTTGGTGATGGTAGACCCACAATGTTGTTATGGTATGATTCCAGGATTTTGACCCAGCCACTGTGAATGAATTGCGATATATTTCCAAGTCAGGATGGTGAGTGGCATGGAGGGGAATGTCCAGGAAACTGTGTTTCCATTTATCTGCTGCCTTTGTCCTTCCAGATGGAAATGGTTGTGGGTTTGGAACATACTGTAGTGCATCTTGTGCATACTAAAAGTTCTGTAGTGCATCTTGTAGATAAGGCACATGCTGCTCCTGAACATCGGTGGTAGAGGCAGCGAATGTTTGCAGATGTGGTGTTGATCAAGCAGGCTGCTTTGTCCTGGATGGTGTCAATCATTGTTGGAGCTGTGCTCACCCAGACAAGTGAGGAGTATTCCATCACCCTCCTGATTTGTGCCTTGCAGACGGTCAACAGGTTTTGGGGAGTCAGGAGGTGAGTTACTTGCTGCAGGATTCTTGCAGCCACTATTTACATATGGAATAACTCCACAGAGGCCGGTCTCCTGTCACCGAGTCACCCTTTATTTACACATGAAAAGTCTTTGACTCTTAGTATTGCCTCAGTCTGAGTCAGCTGTCAAGATTGCCAGTATAACTGTCACTCCCCTTTTTATCTGTCAGCCAGGGCTCCCTGATTGGCACTGTTAACCTGGTCCAATCAGGGAACTCATTTTCTATGAGCTCTAGCTGGCTGAACTCATTACAATCACTACAAATGGCTAGTCCAGTTCATTTCTGATCAATGATAGAATTGCTAGATGTTTGTTTTTGACCAGTGCAGTCTCAATGATCAAAGGGCTTTCTTCGGTCCCATTGATCCTTATGACTCTCATGATAACCCCCAATAGGTTCATTGTGGGGGATTCAGTGTTATTAACACCCTTCGATGTCAAGGGGCAGTGGTTAGATTGTCTCTTGCTGGAGATGGTCATTGCCTGGAATTAAAAATAAACTTATTAAAACAGTAAAGATTGACCAGGTGAACACTCTGGGGTTGAGGTGTTGGTAGATGAAGAAAATTCCTTCTGTCTGCACACACATTCATGCCATTAGGGAAGTGCTTGCATTTTGGCTTCCACACCTGACCTCAGTGAGGGATGTATTGTCCCCTCATCCTAAATTGTTTTAAGAGGGGTTTTGAAGACCACAGGCTTCCTCTATGGATTATGTGAAGGTTTGCAATTTGGAAATCCTGCATTCATATAAATTTCTCCCAGCAAGACTGCTCTTCTCCAGAGAGAGAAGAAAGCAGGGACTGGGAAATCCCAGACACTTGCACTTCCTCAAACTTCTACATTCTGAAATTCCTGATGCAGATGGTGGCAATGAACACTGGAACAGAGTGACGGATTCCAATCAGATTCACAGGGAATCTGAAACCTGCCCTTGCTGTAATTTCATGCACCATGCTCTAACCTTGACGAACCATCATCTGTCTCCTGTATGCTGAGTTTTGGGGTGGATCAATTGTACCTGGCAATACTGCGCCAATTGTCTTGCCATATATTTGCAGTCCTATGGAAATTACTGTCCCTGCTCTGAATGTAAAAGGCAGAACAAAGTTGCATTTACATAGCCCCAAATGCAGGCACGTTATTGCCAGAGGAATGTAAAATGTAGCTGGAGCTCCCATGATTGTCTATGGAGTGGTTGCTCCTGACATTCAGGCTGATGATTAGGTCACTGTTCCCCTTTAAAATCTCAAACATGGTTTCAGTAAGTAAGTGGCCAATTTAAGGATAAGACCTCCTGGGGAGATAGAGGAAGCAGATAGCATTGCTTTATTCAAATGCAAATTTGACTTCTATTTTTAAAAAAATAACATATTGGGTAATAAGAAGTTTCAAATGCTTATGGGAGTATTATCCTTTCACACCTGAGAGCTTGAATATAAAGTGTTTTTGATACACAGAACCTTAATTTAAACTCACCTTTAAAATTATCTTCAACACTGGACAGCATACCTTAGGAAAAGTATGAGGGAATTAGAACGAATGCAGTTTAGATTCACCAGAATGATATGAAGCAAATGGGAATATGAGCACAAAAGTTTTGGGTGTTGGTGGGAGGGAGGTGCAGGAATCAAATTTGAGGAGATGTGGTCAATCAAAGAGTAAAGTCAAAGCCAAAAAGGAAAGTATTAAGACAGGAAATGATCAACAGACCACAATAAGAATGAAATGTCTAAGTGTTCAAGTCAAAGAGTCAACCAAAAGGTAAGACGAGAATTTCTGAAGAGAATAAAATGATAAAACTAAAGGCAGAATAGAAAAGAATGACGTTGGTTCAGGAAATGATGAAAACCATATCTTTTTATTTCTGAGATTTTAAAAATTGTGAACAGGAACGAAAGAGAACAATTTAAAAACTAACGCTACAAGGATTCCTGCATGTTTTGGAAACCAAATAACCTGACTCTCATGTCAAGCAACAGAATTTATAGCAGAAGGTCATGGTGTCATGCAACTAATATGACACCTTGAACAAACCTAGACTCAATCTAGCTACCTGATGAAGGAGCAGCACTTTGAAAGTTAGTACTTCCAAATAAACCTGTTGGACTCTCACCTGGTGTTGTGTTGATTTTTATCCTTGTCCACCCCAGTCCAACACCAGCACCTCCTCATCATCGGTCCTCAAGTAACTAACCATTTTGAGGCGAGGAGCAAGATAGGGAGAAGCATTTTTGTTTCCACCAGGACACAAGCTGTCTCTCTGTTCTTTGTAGTCAAAACCTGTTTTAAATCTGAAGAAAACCAATCATCTTTCCATCAATGGTGGTTGGAAACTGTGATATTTTATTGATAAGTCAGAGATCTTTTATAAGTGAACCAGCCACCTTGTGTCTCCTGTAAAACAGTGGAAGCATGTGGAGGAAAATGACTGAAAATGAAGTTATAACCAGCGCAAGAATCATAAGGAATAGGATCCAATGAACTGCTTCCCAGTTTTCCTCTGCCCATAATCTACTTCCCCTTGCCTGTTTGTTGTCTGTGTGTTTGTCTAGGAGGGAGTTTATAAAGAGATTAGAGTTTGGATTTGTAGTGTTATATGCTGTCAGTTTATCACTGTTTACCTGTAACTAGAGTCTAATTACTTGTGATAAATAGTAATTTGTGTTAAATACAGAAACCTGTCCCATGCATTTTTTATCAATTTGGGTCCGAAAATCAGGTAATTTGGGGAATTCTGTAAACTTACTTTATTTTACTTTTGTGATGACTCCACCAATGAGTCATTACAAAGTATGGGGGCTTGTCTAGAATTGCATTAGAAGCAAGCATTGAGGATTTGGGTGTGACATGAGTAAGTAACTCAAGTGAAGGAAAACACCAAGTCCTGTATTTTGTTTTACAACATGACCATGGAAGGTTAAGAAGCGAATTATAGAAGTTTTTAAAATACTGAGGGGTACAGATAGAATTAATGGTAGTTGTCTTTTCCCTTTGTCTTAAAAAAAACTGTCTCAATCTGTTCAGTTTCAGGTCAATGGTAACACCCGGGTTGTTGAGAGTGGTGCATGTCACAGGATGATGGTTTGATTATCTCTTACCTTCCAGACAAATGGGCACATATTCAAGGTGAGAGGAGAGAAATTTTAAAAAGACATGGGGAAAATGTTTTAAACAGAGAGTGGTTCGCAAGTGGCATGAAGTGGTGGAATCGGGCACACAAACAACATTTAAAAGACCTTTGGAAATGTACATGAATAAGAAAGGTTTGGAAGGATATTGGTCAGGAGCAGGCAGGTGAGACTAGCTTAGTTTGGGATTGTGTTTGGCCTAGACGGGTTGGACCGAAAGATCTTTTTCCGTGATGTATGCCTCTATGACTCTATGTCATTGGAAGCAACAAAGTTAAAAATCACACAACATCAGGTAAAAGTCCAACAGTTTTACTTGGAAGCAGCAAAGGACTTCCTGCAGATGGCAGAATTGTCCCTGGCAATCCTAAGGCAACTATTGAAGTCCCGGTTGATTGATTTGGCAGGTAAACTGGAGTTTGCATTGCATGACAGAGTTGCAGAGGCAGAAATAATTGAGGCTCAAGCATGACACTTGAGTTTAAAGGAAATAGAGGGGAACTGGCAGGGGCTGGTGTTCCCATGTATCTGCTGTGCTTGACCTTCTTGATAGAAGTGGCCATGAGATTGGAAGGTGCTGTCTGAAGATCTTTGTTGAAGTCCTGCAGTGTACCTTGCAGATAAAACACACTGCTGCTACTGAACACTGATGGTGGACGGATTGTGTGCTTGTGGATGTGATGATAATCAAGGGAGATTAATAGGTGGCCTTATAGAGGTTTATAAACAATGAGAGTTATAGGTAAGGTGAATAGCAGGTCTCTTTTCCATAGGGTGGGGGATTTCAGGACTATCAGGCATACTTTTAAGGTGAGGAGTGAAAGATTTAAAACAATATGAGGGGAAACTTGTTTTTTACACAGAGAGTGGTTCGTGCATGGAATGAACTTCCAGTGGAAGTGGTAGTTGCAGGTACAAATACAATGTTTCAAAGACATTTGGATAAGTACATGAATAAGAAATGTTTTGAGGGAAATGGGTGAAGAGCAGACGGGTGGGACTAGTTTAGATTGGAATTATTATCGGCATGGACTGGTTAGACTGAAGGTTCTGTTTCCATACTCTATGACTCTAAAAGAGGCTGAATATTTTAGATCGTGAAATGCTGGAATGAAGTAATATCCAATTACAACTAAGACATCTTGAGCTTAACGAAAAAATGGAGATGGCAGAACAAGGAGAGAGCAGAGGAAAATGGGGAAAAGGAGATGAAATTAAAAAGACAGGAATTGGAAATTCAACAACTGCAATGAGAAATGCAAAAAAAAGAGAGATTAGGAGTGCATGAATATAAGCTTAAATTATGCAATTGAAATAGAAGACAGCAGGTGCTGATGTAAGCCCTAGGGCAGGGAATCGAAGTCATAATTTGAGGTCCAGTAAGGGAATGTTTAAGTTTGCAAAGGGCTGTACTAAAATTTGAGGAAAAGAATATGGAGGTATTATTCTTGTCATGTGAAAATGACTAGAAAAAGGTAATTGGGCAATAGAGAACTGAACATTCCATATGTTGTTAATTGTTAGACAAAACACAGGAAATTTATGCTTCGCTAATGCAGTGAAGGTTTCTCAGGATTATGACATAGTGAGGAAAATTATATTGACTTTATGTGAGTAAGTATCTAATGCAGTTGGGCACTCCTGAATTAAAGGAAGCAACTTGGGCAATCATATATTGGATTAGAGAGAGTTAAATAAAGTAATTTTGTCAGGTGAATAAGAGCATTGAAACTGAAACCATCTATGAAGAACCTTGAGAATTTCTTTTTTAAAGAGGGATTTAAACATTCCCTACCATCCATAATAAAAAACCTATGTTGAGGACTGAAGGTTTGCAAATGTGTACTCACCCAGTGAGTACCTCTATCAGGCAATGGTTAAGTTGACACATGAAAGGTTATTGTGGTTAACAAAAGTACTTAGTGTAGCAAGTAACAAGTTGGCATGGATAGAAGAATATCTGGTAAACAGGAAGAAGGGAGTAGGGATAAATGGGTCCTTTTCAGGTTGGCAAGATATAACAAATGGTGTGCTATAGGGATCAGTGCTGGGACCTCAACTGTTCACAAGCTGTATAAATTACTTTGAAAAAGAGATTGAAAGTATGGTTGGGATATGAGGTGCAAAGAAAATACTAGGCTATTACCAGAAAGATATACATAACAAGTGAATGACCAAGATGTGGCAGTTTGTGTGTGAAAATGTGGAATTGTCCATTTTGTTAGGAAAAATAAAACCAAGTATTATCTAAAAGGTGAAAGGTTACAGAGGTTAAAAGCAAATTACTGCAGATGCTGGAATCTGAAACCAAAAGAGAAAACGCTGGAAAATCTCAGCAGGTCTGGCAGCATCTGTAAGGAGAGAAAAGAGCTGACGTTTTGAGTCTAACTGACCCTTTGAGCTCTGATATGCAGAGGGATCAGGGTGTCCTCCTGCATGAATCACAAGATGATGGTATGCAGTTACAGCAAGTAGTTAGAAAAGCTAATAGAGTGTTGCCAATATCATGAGGGCAATTGAATACCCAATAAGGAAGGCTGTGCTCCACTTATACAGGGCAGATGTGAGACCACATCTGGAGTGCTCTGTATAGCATTGGTCACCTTATTTAAGGAGGGATGTAAATGCAGGCGAGGCAGTTCAAAGAACATTTACTCAACTAATACCTGGACTTTGAGAGTCACAGAGTCATACAGCACATGAACCGACCCTTCAGTCTGATCAGTCCATGTCACCCATAATCCCAAACAAAACTAGTCCCAACTGGAATAGGGCTGTCACTCTATAAGGAAAGGTTGGACAAACAGGGGTTTTGTAGAGTAAGAAACATATAGAATCTTGAAAGATCTTGACAAAAAAGATGAAAAGAATTGACCAGGTCAGGCAGATGGGATTGGTTCTGAACAGCATCTGGTCAGCACAGATATGGTGGGCCAAGCCGCCTCTTCCGACACTGTACTGTTCTATATTCTATCAGATCAGCTTTAACCTTATTGAAGGCTTAAGGGATCAAATGGCCTTCTCCTGCACCTGATTGGTACGTTCTGTGAATCCGGTGATTAGATTATATGAAGAAGTTACAACCATTCATTGGACTATCAAAGGCTGTGTATGTCTGGGGGCTTTTTATAAGGAGGTCAAAACAATGACTGCAGATGCTGGAGACCAGATTCTGGATTAGTGGTGCTGGAAGAGCACAGCAGTTCAGGCAGCATCCAAGGAGCAGCGAAATCGACGAATTGACTCAGTAAATAAAGCAATACTTTGTAGCTGAAGACAATCTTCAGGACAAAAGAGTCAGTCAGATTATTCTGGAATGAGGTGAGGAAACCACTCCCACAAAATGTCGTTTAAATGCAGAAAACCCCTGTGTAAATCAAGAACAAACATTTCCAGGAGAGGGTCGGTCATTTTAAAGCTGAGATTGATAAATAGTTGTTGAACACGGGGCAGGGAGATGAGACCATTTAGCAGGTCTTTCAGCATTTAACGTAAAAGGAGCCAATGGTTAAAAGCAAAAGCTGTTTGTGGTATACAATTTTCAGAAATTAGCTAAGTTTTGCCTCCTATGGAGTCAGACGTCACATGACACCAGCTTATCATCCAACAGGACTTCACCTGACGAAGGTGCAATGCTCTGAAAGCTTGTAATTTTAAATATATACATTGGACTATACCTTGGTGTCCTGTGACTTCCAGCTTTGTCCACTCCAAGTCAACACCAACAGCAACACGTCATGCCTCTTACAGGACATGAACAGGCTGACACAAACACACTTCAGAACTATAAATATATCTGGAGCTTTGGAGTCACTGACTCTGAATGTTCCCCATATATCTTGCAAATGCTAATCCCAGAGAAAGACATATAATGTAAGTGAAGGTGACCTGGCAATAGCAGGATCGTCCCCCATCAAAACTAGCTTCCGTTGTTAGCAGAATGCTTCAATATGTAAGAATTTGCAGTTTGGAGGAGGGGTTCTTGTGACAATCGTTGTTACTGGTGTAATTTTGTTTCTCAAAAGTAGGAGCCAAAGTTAGCAAAGGACACAAGCTTGCGTTTGTAACATCACCAAACAGCAACAAACTCACAAGGACTGGTGAGTAGTAGGCAGATTTTAATTTAAGAGGGTGATAGTTCACTGATGTTTGAAAAATTAATCAACCTTACAATAAACTATTAAAGTTGAATTGTACATTTTGACTATTTTCTCTTGGAGAAGTTCAGCCAGACCCTTAGAGATAGCAGTATTGGAGGGGAGGTTTGGGTTAATTTCCCGACAATGTTTAGAATGAATGAATATATAGATCAGCCATAATCAAATTGAATGACAGAACAGGCTCAAGGGGCTGAATGGCCTGATCCTATTCTATGAACGTAATTTGAGACATGGTGTGTTGTGAGTGGAAGGAACTAGTAATTTTGAAGCAATTTCCAAAACTCTCCACCACTGAGGGCTTTCCTGAGCTCATGCCTCGCTCTGCTGTAGATCCATTGGTCAAAATTGATCACTGGGATTAATCAATAACTGCCAAGGGAGTCGAGGATGATAGAGAATGAACTCAATGGAATTTTATCATTTTGAATCTCGCAATTCCTATGTTAAAAAGGGGAAACATCAAACGGCAAATGGATAAAAAATTAATGATACTCTTAAGAAAATAATTATAACTTCAAGTTTTTTCAGCCTCTAGCTTAGGAGGAGCAGGTAGACTAAAGATTTATTGAGGCAAGTAAAGGAAAGTTCAGGAAAAGTGTAGTCATAAGGAATTATAAAAGCCTGGAGGTAAATTCAACAGTTTGCAGACACCAGAAGGGAGGGGTGAAAATGCAAGTCATTCACTAAGAGAACACGAGCAGATGTATCAGGTTTGAAAGTCAAGCATTCTCTGGCATTTAATATTTTTGTGGCAAATACTGCTGCTGGGCAATGAAAGTGGAAATTAAACTTTATTAGGCAAAAGTGAGGACTGCAAATGCTGGGAACCAGAGTTTAGATCAGAATGGTGCTGGAAAAACACAGCAGGTCAGGCAGCATCCGAGGAGCAGTAAAATCGACATTTCGGGCAAAAGCCCTTCATCAGGAATGACTAGAAAAAATGACGAGACTTTATTGTCAACAGTTAAACAATGGTTAAATTAGGGATGAAAAAGGCACGTCAGCGTGTTAGTAACACTATAACCAGCAGCAAAAGCTCTGCCAGTCTTCAGAAATTTGGCAGGATTGGAGTCAGTGACCTGGCACACAGAAAACCCTTGGACCTTGCAGCTGGTACAGATAGTTCCTCAAGTGCAGACAATGTGGACAAAACAGCATTCATTGCCCGTTCCCAGTCAGTCTGAGGCCATTCAGTGTCACCACGTAGAGCAAGTCAGGACTGGAGTCACTTGTCAGTCCAAGCGAAAAATAACAGGTTGAAGGAAATTGGTTGAACTATTCCTCACGTTTTGCAATTGTTCACAGTGGTATTAAAATGGGTCCCTCCAATCTGCTCACACCTGCTGGAAGGTAGAAATTGTGGCAGCTCATTGCAGACAGAACAATCCGACAATTAGGAATGAAGGATTATGGGGAAAAGGTGAGAAAGTGGAGTTGAGGGTAATCAAATCAGCCATGATCTTACTGAATAGCACAGCAGACAGGATGAGCAGACTGGCCTTTTGTTATAGGGGTCTATTGAATGGAACCTAGGCCCTTCAACCCATCAAGTCTATGCCAGTCAAAATCAAGCATCCAACTACTCCAAGCTCATTTTCCAACCCTTGGCCCATAGTCTGACACATGGCCACAGCCTACGTTTGCTCCTGTGCCGTATGATCTGATGATTGAGGTCAAAGGATTGAGAGGCTATCCCCAAAGCACAAGAGTCGTAGAATCCCCACAGTACAGAAAGAGGCCATCGTTCCATCGAGTTTTGGAAATTCAAATATATTTACACAATGTCAGCTGTTCCTCTGTGCTTCCCGATGAAGGCCTTGTACTCAAAGTCGACTCTCCTACTCCTCGGATGCTGCCTGATTGGCTGTGCTTTTCCAGCACCACACGTCTTGCCTCTGTATATTCTGCTTGGTATTTCCCAAAAATGGTTCAATAAAATATTAACCAGCATCTATGGGGTGGCTTAGTGGTTAGCATTGCTGCCTCACAGTGCCAGGGACCCAGGTTCAATTCCCGCCCTGAGCATCTGTGTGGAGTTTGCACATTCTCCCAGTGTCTGCCTTGGTTTCCTCCAGTCTCCTCCTACAATCCAAAGATGTGCAGGTTAGGTGAATTGGCCATGTTAAATTGCCCGTAGTGTTCGGTGTAGGGAAATGGATCTGGGTGGGTTGCTCTTCGGAGGGTCGGCGTGGACGCGTTGGGCCGAAGGGCCTGCTTCCACACTGTAGGGAATCTAATCTAATCTATGGGACCAGGAGTGTACTGGTTGATCAAATATTCCAGAAAATCAGGTTTATAAGATCATGAGGAGCATGGATAAGTTGAATAGACAAGGCCTTGCCCCAGGTTGGGTGAGTCCAGGCCCAGAGGGCATAGATTTAGGGTGAGAGGGGGAAAAGATATTAAAAAGGGACCTTAGGGGCAAAGTTTTCATGCAGAGGGTGATGCGTGTATGGAATGAGGTGCCAGAGGAAGGGAAGGAGACTGGCATGATTACAACATTTAAATGGCACCTGGATAGGTACATGAATAAGTAGTATTTAGATCGGTTTGGGCCACGTACTGGCAAATGAGACAAAATTAATTTAGGATATCTGGTTGGCAAGGGCAAGGTGGACCGAAGGGTCTGTTTCTGTGCTGCACATCTCTATGGCTCTATGAGGTCCACAATCAATGTAAAATACACTAAGTCATAGAAAATCCCCAGGATACTATGAAGTCACTCCTCAGCCTCTAATGCTCCAGGGAAAATAGCCCCAGCCTATTCAGCCTCTCCTGATAGTTCAAAACACCCTCCCCACCGAAACCCTGGCATCATCTTTGTTAATCTTTTCTGAACCCTTACAAGTTGCACAGCAAAGATCGAAGTATTTAAGGAAAATTGACTTGAAACTGAATCAACTGTTGATATTTTTTGTGGCCATTCGATCGAACAAGTATATTGACATAGAGGTAAAGAAATTTAAAATAATAATTGGACAAAACAATAAAGAAAACTATGTGGTATTTGAGGTACATAATGCTTGCCAATTCAAAGCAAAAAGCTCTGCTATTACATCTGTAAAATGGACTCTACCATTTTCCTGATGACAGATATTAAGCAAGCTGGCCTATATTTACCATTTTTTGTCTCTTTCTTTTTTGAAAAAGGGTGTTATATTGGCAGTTTTCTAATCCTCTAGGACTTAAGAACATAAAGATTCTTGAAAGATCTCTATATCCCATGATAACCTCACTCAAGAAAAATTCAACTACAATCACCATAAGTTTTAATTAAACCATAGCATCTACAACACCTTGTGGAAGAGATTTCCACCACTTTTTCAGATGAAATGCCTCTAGATTTCATTCGTGAACAGTCTAGTTCCAATTTTAAAGATTGTGCACCATTATTCTGTACTCAATTGGACACAGAAGGCTATGTATTTTAAAATGGTTTAGCTGAATTTGCACCAGGTTGGCTAAGTGAAAGCTGGTATCATGCCAACAGTTCAATTTGGTATCTGAAAGACTGCACCTGCACTGACACGGATCATCCACAGGGTGCTGCTTCTGAATTTAACAATGGACATCATTTTTAAGATGCCTAGACTAAATGCTTCCAGACTGTGAATAACGTAAGTGTACATCACCTAAGTCAAAACCAGATTAGAAATGTATTCGAATTGTACAATTATAGACTGGTACGACAGTCTGTGCTCAGGGTGATGCCATCTTTCTGATGTGGACGTCAAACTGAGACACCATCTCCGGTGGAAATAAAAGATCCCATACTTCAAAAAGAACAAGGCCAATAACTATCCTTCAACAAACAATACTAAAACAGATTGCCCTGTGTTACCATGCAGTTCATGGGAATTTGCTGTTTGTAGAATGCAGTGTTTCTTACAAATGTGACCATATTCCAAGAGTACTTTGGCTGGGCCTGTATTCTCTATAGTTTCAAAGAACGAGAGGTGATTTCATTGAAATTTATAAGGTGTGGCTATTTCCCCTGGATGGTGAGCCTAGAACCAGGGGCGTAGTTTCAGAATAAGACAGAGGCCATTTTATGACTGGGATGACGATGTATTTCTTCATCCAGACGGTGGTAGATCTTTAGCACTATCTACTTTAGAGGGCTGAGAAGTTCAATCTTTTAGTGAGTTTGAGACAGAATCCTTCAGCTTTTGGAGACTGATGACATCAGTTATTGAGGTGGATGATCAGCCACGATCTGGAACAAGGGAAATGTGACAGTACAGAGAGCAGCCATTCTGTCCATTGTATCTGTGCAGGCAGAGAGAGAAAACCAAACTAGCCAGCCATTCCAATTCCACGTTCAGGTCACAGTGCTCCAGCTACCTTTCAAACAGAGAGAAGGTTTTTGCCTTCATAACCAAACCAGGCAGTGAATTCCAAACACCCACCTCAAAGAGGAGGAAAATGTTTTTCCACATATTCTCTCTAATCCATCCAGCAATAATCACAAATCTAAGTATTAGAGTCATAGAGATGTACAGCATGGAATCAGACCCTTAGGTCCAACTTGTCCATGCCGACCAGATATTCCAACCCAATCTAGTCCCACCTTGCCAGCACCTGGCCCATATCCCTCCAAACCCTTCCTATTCATATACCCATCCAGATGCCTTTTAAATGTTGCAATTGTACCAGCCTCCACCACTCCCTCTGGCAGTTAATTCCATATGGGTACCCTCTGTGTGAAAAAGTTGCCCCTTAACGTCTCTTTCATATATTTCCCCTCTCAACCTAAACCTATGCCCTCTAGTTCTGGACTCCCCCACCCCAGAGAAAAGACATTATCTATTTATCCTATCCATGCCCCTCATGAATGTATAAACCTCTTTAAGGTCACCCCTCAGCCTCTGATGCTCAAGTGAAAACAGCCCTAGCCTATTCAACCGCTCCCTCCAACCCTGACAACATCCTTGTAAATCCTTTCTGACTCCTTTCAAGTTTCACTACAACTTTCCAATACGAAGGAAACCAGAATTGCACACATTAGTCCAATACTGGTCTAACCAATGCCCTGTACAGCCGCAACATGACCTCCCAACTCCTGTACTGAATACTCTGACCGATAAAGTAAAGCAAATCAAATACCTTCTTCACTATTCTATCTCCATGCGACTCTACGTTCAAGGAGCTATGAACCTGCACTCCAAGATCTCTTTGTTCAGCAACACGCCCTATGACCTTACCATTAAGTGTATAAGTCCTACTAAGGTTTGCTTTCCAAAAATGCAGCACCTCGCATTTATCTTAATTAAACTCCATCTGCCACTTCTCAGCCCATTGGTCCATCTGATCAAGATCCCATTGTAATCTGAGGTAACCTTCTTTGCACCTCTAATTTTTGTGTCATCTCCATACTTACTGACTATACCTCTTATGCTCACACCCAAATCATTTATATAAATGATGAAAAGTAGTGGACCCAGCACTCACCACAGTAGTGGACACCAACACAGAATGATGGAGCAGGCATGATAGGAACAGATTTAGGTCAGTCAGTCTATGTGCCAAATGTCACATTGAAGGATGACTTCTGACAATAGAGGTAGCCATGAAGAGAGACAAGATAGGCTATAATTGTTTCTCTTAGAGTGGAGAAGGATGAGGCAGGGGTTCTGACTGAGGTGTACAGGATTATGAGGGCATAGATAAGGGAGATAGCAAGAACTATTTCTTGGTAGAGGGATTATTAACCGGGTCATCGATTTAAGCTTTAAATGGGAATTAAGGATGATTTGTTCATGCAGGGTGTAGTGAATAACTGGAACTCACTGCCTGAAATGATGGTCAAGATGGGAACCATCACAACATTTCAGAAGTACATAGATTATCACTTCAAATGCCACAGCATACAAGGCTATGGACCAAGTTTTGGAAAATGGGATAGATAGATGCTCAATGGCCAGCACAAACATGATGGGCCAAAGGTCCTCCTTCCATGCTGTACAGATCTATGGCTCTATGGTAGGCTGTATGTTGCTCAAGTGCACCCAAAGTCGAGAGTGTGGTGGTGGAAAAGCGTGCCGGTCAGGCAGCATCCGAGAAACAGGAGAATCTGGCTTATGCTCGGAACGTTGACTCTGCTGCTCCTCGGATGCTGCCTGACCTGCTGCGCTTTTCCAGCACCACACTCTCAACTCTGATCTCAAGCATCTGCAGTCCTCACTTTCTCCAAGTATACCCAAAGTTCTGTAGATCTTCTCATGACTGGAGAGTGCAGTGCCAGATCAGCAGAAGCGACCACAGAACTGATTGTCCATGTTGTCATTGTTGATGATGTTTCACTACTGCCCTCCTTCTGGGCATGTGGGAGTTTTGCAGCTGTGGAGGAGATGGTCATCAAAGAAGCACTGAAGCTGAACCAAGTTTTAGTGCTCACCTCCAAAAGGGGTGTGTCAGCTCAATGTTTTCCCGAGTGAGATGGCCTGCATTATAGAGCTTTGTCATGTTCACTTCCAGTATGTCAATATATTGCTTACACTGATCACCTTGATGAAGTTTGCCCTGAGACAATGGCTGATTTTTGTTTATTCTTTCATGCAATGTGATCAAGGCCAGCACCTGTTGCCCATCCCTAAGTGCCCTTGAACAGAGTGCTTTGCCAAGCCATTTCATAATGCAGTTAAAATCAATCTCAGTGAGTTGGATAACATAGGGTCTGAGTTCCCTGATTGGGGCTGTTAATAAGGGAGGCAATAGCCGAGTGATATTATCATTGGACTTTTTTTATAGATACTTTTATTGAAAAAAGAAAACTTCTTAAAGTTTTTTTTTTACAAAATTACAAAAGTAATACAAGTATAAACACCAATATAAGGTTAAATAAATAAGAAAATAAAATTTTAAAATATCCGAAATGACAAACAAGAAAAAGGTGAAAAACCCAATAAACTACTGATCTATCCTATAAACAACCAAAAGATAAAATAGGATATCATACATTACTCTGAGGGTGAAGGCACGTCCACACATCTACTAGCCCTAGCTCTTTATTCAGATCTGCCAATTGTCTAGACCTAAGAGGTATACCCAAAGTGCTCTCAGGTATCCTATCTATCTCTGGGTCCATAATGCAGTTAAAATCTCCTCCTATAATTGTACGGTGGGCCCCAAAAGCCATCAACTTAGAAAAGGCTTCTGTTACAAATTTAAAGGGGTGTGCTGGGGGCAATAAAGATTCAAAATTTCATATTCTAATCCATGTATTAGGGCTTTGATCAATATGTATCGTCCAGACTCAAGAACCCCACCCAAGATACTTTGAATAAAAATCAGAGAAAATTCACAAATGAGAGAAATCTTTAAAACATTTTACACCAACACAATTAAAAACTATTCCTAAGTGCAAAGAAAAACACAGAACATATTTGAAGGGAGAATTTCCCCCTTGCTCCCAGAGGGCATGTCTACCTGGCAATAACCTCACCATAACCTCTTCGAACTCAGGCCCTGCCCTTGGCCCAGGTGTTATAGAATGGAGTAGACAAAGTTAAAAGTGAGTGACCCATTCCCTCCCCCCCCAACCACACCTAGGTGCATTGAACAAGGGTAATACAAAATATAACTATATAAAACTACAAAGTTACAATCCCCGCAAGTATTAGGTGACTGAGTAAAATGACAAAGAAGAAAACCCCGCACTAAAGACAGATAAAACAGAACAAACCACCTCCCCCCGACCACACACACACACACACACACAAATCGAATAGGCCGCACAGCCTGTAAAAAAAGAAACAAAAGAGAGAGTAAAGAACAAGCCCCCACCTCCCCATCCCTAGGAAAGACAAAAAGGGAAAGAAATAAAGAAGGAAATAAGGGTAGACAGGGGGAGGCAAAATAAAATCGTTATCCTTATCGTTTCAGTCCCACAGTCTATTTAGGAGAGTCCTAGAATTCTTTAACTTTGTCCGGTGATCCAAAGTTATACACGATCCTTCGTGGCTGAAGCGCAGCGTTGCTGGGTAACGCACAGAGTATGCAATATTTAGGTCTTTTAAATGTATCTTCATCTCATCGATTGCCCTCCTCTTGCAGAGCACGGTTGGAGAAAAATCCTGAAATAACATTATCCTGGAACCCTTGTGTATCATGGCCTGGGGAACCTTCCCCATGACTCTGGAGGCTTCCAGAGGCATTTGTTTATCTCTATAACATTGGAGCCAGAATAGAACTGGGCGGGGACGCTGGTCCGACCCGGGCCTGGGTATAGCAACCCAATGGGCCCACACCTCCTGCACCTGGCCCTGATCCCAACTCCAACTTTAATATTTGAGGGAGCCATTGCTCCAAAAAGACTGTGAGCTGGCCTTCTTCTTCCCATTCGGGAAACTCGATTTTTTTCGATGGCCCCGATTGTCGAGGTCGTCGATGTGCTCCTCCAGGGTCTGGATTTGCTACTCGAGAGCCCGGACCTGACCCATGGACGACTCGGCAGCCGACTCCGAGGCCGCAGCCCTGACTCCGCCCCTCTGACGCGCTGTTCAATTTTTGGATTTCTTGGTCATGCTTCTGCAGTACGACTGAGAACAACTCCCACCAGGACTTGGATTCTTCATTGAAGCCGTTGATCTTTTCCTGGAGTTTGTTGATCCCGGAGATCAGGCCCACCTCTGCAGGTAACTCCCCTGAGGCGGCCGCGGACGTCTCTGCTGCTGCGGGGGAGGGGTGCGGGAGGGGTCCCTGTCTGTTGCGAACTGTGGGAATGTTTGCCCTGAGTCATTTTAAAAACAACACCAAACTGTCCAAGTTTGATGTAAAATGACTCACTATGCTGGGCAAAAGCTATCTAAAATGATTTAAAGGGTGTGGTGAAGACGGGTACCCCACTTTGCCTGAGTCTTAGGGAGAACACTACACACTCAGTCTTGCTGGGTCACTGCCGTCTTGAATCCCCCCATCACTGGACTTTTAATCCAGAGATCCAGATAATGTCTGGGGGCTTGAGTTTGAATCCTTCCATGGCAGGTGGTATAATTTGAATTCAATAAATATCTGGCATTAAGGTTCTAATGACCATTAATCCATTGTCGATTGCTGGAAAAAAACCATTTGGTTCACTAATGTCCTTTAGGGAAGGAAACTGCTGCTCATACCTGTTCTTGCCTGCATGTGACTCCAGACCTACAGCAATGGGGTTGACTTTTAACTTTCCTCTGGGCAATTAGGGATGAGCAATAAATGCTGCCTAGCCAGCGACTCCCTCATCCCGTGAATAAATAAAGAAAAATAAATCTGATCCAATCAAGGAGCCCTAGCTGACAGATAAAACCAGGAGCATCAGACAGTCCAACACTCTGAGAGCTGGCTCTGAGCGAGTTGGATCAGTGTCAAGGGCTTTCCATATGTAAATGAAGGGTGACTAGGTGACATGTCACCAGCCTCTGTGGATTTATTTCTGCAATATTTAATTTAATCACAACTAATTTGTACCCTAACCCCACTTACTTGCATTGGCTCCCCAGGTACTCATACACAATAAAAATATTAATAAGACAAGAACACAGTGGCTCAGGTGATACGGTGGCTCAGTGATTAGCACTGCTGCGTCACTGCGCCAGGGAACCAGCTTTGATTCCAGCCTCGGGCAACTGTCTGCATGGAGTTTGCACATTTTCCCTCTGCCTGTGGGGGTTTCCTCTGGGTGCTCTGGTTTCCTCCCACAGTGCGTGGGTTAGGTGAATTGGCCAAGCTAAATTTCCCAAAGTGTTCAGGGATGTGTCGGCTAGGTTCGGGGAATGAGTCTGGGTGAGATACTCCTTGGAGGGTCAGTGTGGACTTGTTGAGCCAACTGGCCAGTTTCCACACTATAGGCATTTTATTCTATTTTATTCTAACACTGTGGAGGAATTTCTTCTCTCTGATGGTTGGAAATATTTGGAAGTCCTTGCCACAGAGAGCTGGGGGCACAGTCCTTGTGCCTGTGTAAGGTTGAGTTTGATAGATTTTTGATAAGTCAGGGAACCTAGAGTTATAAGGACAGAGCAGGAAAGTAGGTATGATGATTGTTGGATCAGCCAAGATCCTATTGAGTAGGCTCGAGGGGCTGAATGGGGAATTCCTATTTTTGACAGTCTTATGGTCTTATTGTATGCTTTGTTAACTGCTGTCTCCACCCATCTCCACCCCCACCTTGATCTCCGCCCCCACGTCAATCTCCGCCCCCACGACCAACTCCACCCCCACGACTAACTCTGCCCCCATGCCTAACTCCGCACCCAACTCCCAGCTCCAGCCCCACACCAGGTCCTAGCTCCCAGCCCTGCCGTATTTTCACCATCCCTCGAAACCTCCCCCTCTCTGAGGATGAACAATCAGTCTTCAGCAGAGGTCTCACCTTCATCCCCCTACGCTCCCGGATCAATGGGTTCGACACGCGGCTAGACATCGAGCATTTTTTCCGCTGCCTTCGCCTCTGCGCCTACTTCTTCAACCAGGACTCTCGCCCACCCTCGGATGACCCCTTCTCCCCCTGCAACACACCCCATCCACCTGGACACCCCGTGCTGGCCTCTTACCCGCCCTCAATCTCTTCATATCCAACTGCCGCCACGACATTGACCGCCTCAACCTGTCCACCCCTTTCACCCACTCCAACCTCTCACCCTCACAACACGCAGCCCTCGACTCTCTCTGCTCCAACCCCAACCACACCATCAAACCGGTAGACAAGGGAGGTGCAGTTTGGCGCACCGATCTTTACACCGCTGAGGCTAAACGCCAACTCGCGGACACCTCCTCCTACTGCCCCCTGGAACTTGACCCCACCTCCCACCACCAAACCATCACCTCCCAGACCATTCATAACCTCATCACCTCAGGAGATCTCCCATCCACCGCCTCCAACCTCATAGCCCCACAACCCCGCACCGCCCATTTCTACATCCTGCCCAAAATCCACAAACCCGACTGCCCCGGCCGACCCATTGTGTCAGCCTGCTCCTGCCCCACTGAACACATCTCTGCATACCTCGACACTGTCCTGTCCCCCTTAGTCCAAGAACTCTCCACCTACGTTCGGGACACCACCCACGCCCTCCACCTCCTCCATAATTTTCCCGGCCCCCAACGCTTTATCTTCACCATGGACATCCAGTCCCTATACATGTCCATCCCCCCATCACGAAGGCCTCCAAGCCCTCCTCTTCTTCCCCTCCCGCCGACCCAACCAGTACCCTTCCACTGATACCCTCCTTCGACTGACTGAACTGGTCCTCACTCTTAACAACTTCTCCTTCCAATCCTCCCACTTCCTCCAAACCAAAGGAGTAGCCGTTGGCACCCGCATGGGCCCCAGCTATGCCTGCCTCTTCATCGGATATATGGAACAGTCCATCTTCTGCAGCTACACTGGCACCACCTCCCACCTTTTCCTCTGGTACATCGATGATTGTATTGGCGCTACCTCGTGCTCCCACGGGGAGGTTGAACAGTTCATCCACTTTACTAACACCTTCCACCCCGACCTCAAATTTACCCAGACCGTCTCAGACTCCTCCCTCCCCTTCCTAGACCTCTCCATTTATATCTCAGGCGACCGACTCAACACAAACATTTACTAAAGACCGACCAACTCCCACAGCTACATAGATTGCACCTCCTCTGACCCTGCCCCCTGTAAAAATGCCATCCCATTTTCCCAATTCCTTCACCTCCGCCGCATCTGCTCCCAGGAGGACTAATTCCACTACCGAACAACCAAAATGGCCTCCTTCTTCAAAGACTGCAATTTCCCCTCCGACTTGGTTGACGATGCTCTCCATCACATTTCCTCCACTTCCCGCACCTCCGCCCTTGAACACCGCCCCTCCAATCGCCACCAGGACAGAACCCCACTGGTCCTCACCTTCCACCCCACCAACCTCCGGATACATCGTATCATCCTCCGTCATTTCCGCCACCTCCAAACAGACCCCACCACTAGGGATATATTTCCCTCCCCACCCCTATCAGCGTTCTGGAGTGACCACTCCCTCCGCGACTCCCTCGTCAGGTCCACACCCCCCACCAACCCAACCTCCACTCCCGGCACCTTCCCCTGCACCCGCAAGAAGTGCAAAACTTGCGCCCACACCCCCCCCTCACCTCTCTCCAAGGCCCCAGTGGATCCTTCCATATCCAGCGCTAATTCACCTGCACCTCCACACACATCATTTACTGTATCCACTGCAACCGATGTGGTCTCCTCTACATTGGGGAGACAGGCCGCCTATTTGCGGAATGTTTCAGAGAACACCTCTGGGACACCCGCACCAACCAACCCAACCGCCCCGTGGCTGAACATTTTAACTCCCCCTCCCACTCTGCCAAGGACATGCCGGTCCTTGGCCTCCTCCATCGCCAGACACTGACCACACGACGCCTGGAGGAAGAGCGCCTCATCTTCCGCCTAGGAACCCTCCAACTACACGGGATGAATGTAGATTTCTCCAGCTTCCTTATTTCCCCTTCCCCCACCTTATCTCAGTCCCAATCCCCGGATTCAGCACCGCCCTCTTGGCCTGCGATCTTCTTCCCGACCTCTCCGCCCCCACCCCCTCTCCGGCCTATCACCCTCACCTCCATCCATCTATTGTATTCCCAGTGCCCCTCCCCTCAAATTCCCTCCCCCCTACCTTTTATCTCAGCCCGCTTGGCACACCAGCCTCATTCCTGAAGAAGGGCTTATGCCCGAAACGTCGATTCTCCTGCTCCTCGGATGCTGCCTGGCCTGCTGTGTTTTTCCAGCACCACATTTTCCAACTCTGGTCTCCAGCATCGGAAGTCCTCACTTTCTCCTAGTTGATCTACCCATCCTGTCGTCTTCAATGATCTGTGCACATACCCACTCAGGTTCCTCTGCTCCTGTACGCCTTTAGAATGGTAACCCTTGTTTTAAATTCTTTCAATGCTCTTCTGGACACCTATCTTCCCAATCCACCAACTTGTCAATATTCCTTTGGAGTTCCCCACAGTCCTCCTCACAGTTGCAATCCTTCTAAGTTTAGTTTCATCTGAAAGTTTTGAAACAGCCCCCAGCACACCAAGTTCCAGATCATTCATATACCGATCGGGAAAAACAAGAGCCGAGTATCGAGCCCTGAGGAACGCCATGACAAATCTTCCTCCAACTCAAAAAGTATCCATTGAAAGTTCACAGATTTTTATGAGAAGCAGGTCTTTCAGCCCATTCTAACCATTCCAGCCCATTGAAAGAGATTATGCCATTCGTCTCAATCTCCGGTTCATTCCACCTAACCCTGCAAACCTGGTAAAATTCAGCAGAAACTAAAACTTCAATCACAGGAAACTTTTCAGTTTCAAAGCAAATATTTGGAGTTAATTAATTAATTTCAATTTCATTTTTTAAAAATGCTTTCAGTTCTTGCTATTCTGATTTGAAAACACTGCTCCTGTCCCCAAGGTTATCCTCTCATAGAGGTCGAGGTCATTTTCCAGTCCTTCACTCAAGCTGTTATTTGATACTAATAGATTCATTCAAAAGCAGAATAATCATGGACATTTATCGTACCCACCCAGAGCAAACAAGTGCCCGAACGGTTTTTTCCAATATGTGCAGAGAATGATATTTGACTGCAATATCTTTCTCTCTGCAGCCCCTTCCCTTGTGTCTTTCAGTTCAATAATTTCAATTAGAGGAAATGATAGCAAGGAAATAGCAACATTCTTTCAGCCCAGTGTTTAACACTGATAAGGGCAGCAGTTACTAATTTCAGTACAAAAGCAGGAAGACCACTGCAGCAGAGTTTCCATTCCAACAAACAGTTCAATTTTATTTTTTGAGCGAATAAGGAAAACTTCTTTTTCCTCACTGAGAGGTAACTTTGTTCAGTTTGTCTGGTGAGCTGACACCTCACAGTGTCTGGTTTTCACTGGCTCCACTGAACTGATCATGGATGTCAATAGGACTGCGAATTATTCAGTGAGTTACTCATTACCTGACAGATTTCTTGGTAAGTTGCACACAAATTATCTGCTGGGATTGGAACTGATTGTTTTGCTGTTGTAAAGTGTTAATTTAGGAATATCAGCGGGTTTGAGGAGCTCTCCAGTTCACTCTCGATTTTTCTTTCCTCATTTTGTTCTCCACTTCACACTGTGTGAGAGATTCTCCACCTCTATTTAGTTTATCTCTTTCATATATTTGTCCAGATATCATTTTCTTCCCTTTTCTCTCTCTATTTCTTACACATGTTCTCTGTTACTTTACAACTGCCTTTTCCAATTAATTCTACTCCATTGTACTCTCTTAATTACTCTGCCTCACTACCTCATAGCCCAATACCCTAAGTTTGCTCCGTTTTCAGGTACTGGTCACTCTGCGCCTTTCCATTCATTATACTGTCTCCCACACTCTTTTTCTCAGCCATTCTATGTTGCTTCTCTTTGTACTTCCATATCCATTGTTTCCATTTTTGCCCATCTCTGACTTATGTTGCATAGAGAACACTTGAAGAGATGATTAATCACTTAGAGTGTACTCTGACCATCCAGCAGGTAGACAGAAGACTGTAAGAAATAGGAACAGAAGCAGACAGTTCAGTCCATCATGCCTGCTCTGGCATTCAATGGGATTCTGGCTGATCCAACATTTCTTATGTCCCCTTTCCTGTTCTTTCCTCATATTCTTTGATTCCCATATTGATCAAGAACTTATCTAGCTCAGCTTTAAGTAAATAGAAAGTCTCTGCCTCCACAGCACTCTGGGCCAAAAGATGCACAACCATCTGAGAGAAGAAAATTCCTCCTCATCTTGATCTTAAATTGGTGCTCCTTTATTCTGAGATGATGCCTTTTCCTCCTAGACTCTACTATGAGGAAAAGCATCCATTCAGTATTTACCCTATCAAGACACTTACATGTTTCAATGAGATCACTTCAGCTCACAAGACAATCCCTCCATACCGGTAGTCATCTGAGTGAACATCTGGGCGGCACGGTGGCACAGTGGTTAGCACTGCTGCTTCACAGCACCAGAGTCCCGGGTTCAATTCCCGCCTCAGGCGACTGACTGTGTGGAGTTGGCACCTTCTCCCCGTGTCTGCGTGGGTTTCCTCCGGGTGCTCCGGTTTCTTCCCACCATCCAAAGTTGTGCAGGGTCAGGTGAATTGGCCATACTAAATTGCCCGTAGTGCTAGGTAAGGGGTAAATGTAGTGGTATGGGTGGGTTTCGCTTCGGAGGGTCGGTGTGGACTTGTTGGGCCGAAGGGCCTGTTTCCACACTGTAATCTAATCTAAACCTTCTCTGAACTGCCTCTGACGAAATAATATTTCCCTTACTAAGGGGATCAAAACTGCTTAGAATACTCCAGATGTGGTCTCGCCAGCATGTTGCACAGTTGTACAGCACCTTGCTGTAAGTTTTCCCTACTCTTATACACAACTCCCTTGAAATTCGGGCCAACATTCCATGAGCCTTCCTGATTTCTGTTGTACCTACCTGCTAGCTATCTTTATTTCATGCACAAGTATCTCCCAGGTCAGAAATCAGTTTTTCCAGTCTTGAAATCCTGTGTTCCAAACCTCGCTTGTATATTTCCATGTTTCTCCCTCAGTCTCTCTACGATGGAATGCGTCACTCATGACTTTGTCTTTCCGTTCCATTCCTGTTAATCTCTCTGAATTAAAGCTCTTGCTCTTCTGAGCAATAAATGATTTAGAAATGCATCATGCACTTCTTAAGTCACACATTCAAGAAAACGTTCGTGGAAAGGGAAAGTTTTATTTGATAGCTTTTGCATCTGACTGGATTTAAAACCAAAACAAAGCAGGCTGTTCAATCCAACTTTCATTTAAACTCCACTTTTAGATGCAGCTTCCAAATATTTGACTGTCCTTTTCAGTTTGATTCATAAACCCACTCTCCAGCTTTGCTCTTTCTTTGTGAAACAAATTCCCTGCCCAGAATCTCCCAAGTTGAGGGTTGAGAATGCCAGTGCAAAGCTACAAAACCCTGAGCTGGTTTAACAGTCGTCATTTTCTCAATCGGTTCAGACTGGGACTTCTGCCCATCTTCGAGGAAGCCCCACCTCCAGGAAAATTGCAGGTCAATTAGATGACTAGCAGACCTCCAGTCCCAGCAAAGCCATTAGGCACCCATGGATAGGAAGCAGCTGTCGCCCTGAGTTGAAGGGTCAGTAACAAAGGGCCATTATTTCATGGATTAACGACAGGACATTTAGAGGGAATTTGAGGAAAGGTCTCTTTTCACCTGGGGGTGATGGGGGCACAGACCGGGGGGACTGTTGAGGCAAGAAACCTCACAAACCTGAAAAGTGAATCTCTAATGAGCACTTGAAAGGCCATAACATTCAAGGCTATGGGTCAAGTGTTAGAAAATGAGATTCGTATGGACAGGTTAGCACAAACCCATTGAGTTGAAGGGCAGCTTCTGTGGTATTTGACTCAATGCAGCTTCATTGCTGGATTTGATACCTAGATGTACATGGAAGGGGTTTCATTAGAGCCAGGTCAACAGGTCCCAATGTGTGGGATGGAAGTTGCTGCAATTGGGAGGACAGTGTCTACTGCATGCCATAAGCAGGTGGGAAGCCAAGTCCTGAGGCACATTCATTTGACACAGAGACCTGTAGGGACCAATCACCAAACCACAACTAAGTCATTAGAGTTCACCTTATTGTTTTGTTCCATGACTGTTGATGAAATACTACCAGAGCAGGAGGTTGCTCTTGTGTGTCACTGGTTGACCACTTAGGGGCTCAAGACCACAATTGACCCATTGAAAGGACAGATACAATTCCTATGGCAGCAAGATAGGTATAGTGTAATAAAAGTCTAGTAAGGGAAGGATATACACAGTGAGTGGTAGATCCCTAGGGAGTACTGAGGAATAAAGGGACCTTGGTGCACAAGTCCATAGATCCCTGAAGAAGTCAGCTCAGGTAGACAGGGTGGGGAAGAAGGCATATGGGATGCCTGCCTTCATCAGTTTGGGTATAGAATCTTGGAACAAGGAAGTCATGTTACAACTTTCCAAAATATTGGTTAGACCACAGATGGAATATAGGTGGAAGGCACAGATGGAATATTGTGTGTGGTTCTGGACACTAACAGAAGGATGTGATTGTATTGGACAGGGTGCAGAGAAGATTCACCAGGATGTGGCCTGAGATGAAAAGTGTCCGTTGTGAGGAGAGATTGGATAGGCTAGGTTTGCTTTCCTTGGAGCAGAGGACGCTAAGGGAGAATCTGATTGAAGTGTACAAGAGCTATAGATTGAATAGAGCATGAGAATATTTTCCCCATGGCAGACATGTCTAAGACCAGAGGGTACAAAAGGACTGGATGGGGTGTAAAATAATTTGATCCAAATGTCGATAGATCTGTGGAGCACACTGCCTGAGAGTGTGTTGAAGGTAGGGATTCTTAAAACATTGAAGAAACATCTGGATGTATACTTTAAATTCTGGGGCACAGTAGGCTGTAGAGCGAATGCAGGTAAATGGGATTAGTGTAGTTTGATGTTTGCAGGTTGGCATAGACAATGTGGGCTGAAGGGCCTGTTTCCATGTTGTTTGACTCTCTGGCTCACTAAAGAATTGTAACTCAAAGCCACCTGAATTTATGCCTGATCTAGATTCAGTAACCCTTTCTTGAGAGGTGTGAGCAAGAATTCCACCAAGGACTGCTCTCCCACAGGCCTCAATCCTTAAATATTTAATGACATTTCTTAAAGGGGACACACCCTCTATCATGATCATCTATCAAATTTGTGTCAACAATATATTCTGTCATCACAGAATTGTCATATGAGTGTGGATCTAACCAGACTCTGTCTCTCCGTGCCCTGACCAACCATCAGTCTCCACCAACCCCTTTCCCAATTGGAAGATAGTTGACCTTTAACGTTGCAAACAATTAGCAAGGAAGGAACCAGATGGTTTGGGAACACATATGACTAACAACGTGCTTACCTGAAAGTACGCAGAAGAATTTAATACAGGAAACCAGAGCACACAGATTCCTCTTCAGTTGGAACTTATTTTGTTTTATAAGCTGCAAAATCCACCTTCTCAAGTTCTAGTAATTCAAACAAGGACTCCTCCCTCCTAAACAAAATGAAACAGGCTGTGTTAACCCTGTAACATTTTTTTCACATGCTTTTGACAACAGGGGCATAAAAATAATTGGTGTTAATCCAAAGAATATTTGGGACAGAGACCACCCTAGTTTCGACCTCCAGTTACTTGAGCACATTACTCAACCTAACACTTAGACAGTACTGAGGGAGTGGCAGAGAAGTTTGTGTCTGTCTTCACAGAGGAACATACTAGAAATCTCCCAGAATTATAGATACAAGAGACTGTCTAAGTAACTTCACAGAGGCCAGTATCTGTCAGTAAGGTGCCCTTTATTAACACATGAATAGTCCTTGATATCAGTGCTGGCTCATTCAGCATCAACTACTAAAGTGTCAGCATCTCTGATATTCACCTTTTTATCCATCAGCCAGGATGCCCTGATTGGACCAGATTAATAGCTCAATCAGGGAACTCATATTCTATGAGGAGAATTTGAGTCAAAATTTTGGCATCCAAAGGGTGGGGGTCTAGAATGCACTGGGGACAAGTATGGGGGAAGGAGTAATAGAGGCAGGAACCCTCACCTTTAAAAAGTACAGTACATGGATGAACTTTTAAATGTCATAACAGTCAAGACTAAGGGCTGGAAAGTGAGATTAGTGTAGATAGGCCAGACCATAAAACCATAAGAAATAGAAACAGAATTAGTCCATTTAGTCTATTTAGTCTGTTCCACCATTTGATCATGGCTGATATGTTCCTCAATCCCATTAATTTGCCTTTCTCCCAACCCTTGATCTGCTTACCAATCAAGAACCTATCTATCTCTGTCTTAAGTACACTCAATCTCCACAGCCTTCTGTAGCAATAAGTTCCACAGAGTTATCATCTCTGGCTGAAGAAATTCCTCGCCATCTGAGTTCTAAAGAGTCATCCCTTCATTCTGAGGCTGTGCCTGAGGTCCTAGTCTCTCCTTTTGGTGGAAACATCTTCTCTACATCCAATCTATGCAGGCCTCTCATTATCCTGTAAGTTTCAATAAGGTTCCCCTTTGTTCGTCAAAACTCCAATAAGTACAGACTCAGAGTCCTCAACCATTCCTCATATAACAAACCCTTCATCCCTGCAATCATTATTGTAAATCTCCTCAGTAACCCCGCCAATGCCAGAAAATTGTTCAATAGATACAGGGCCCAAACTACTCATAATATTCCAAATATGGTCTCACCGGAGCCTTATACACCCCCAGCAGTACATCCCTGCTCTTGTACTCTAGCCCTTTTGAAATGAATGCTAACATTGCATTTGCCTTCCGAACCATGAACTGAATCGATATGATAACTTTAAGAGAATCCTGACCTAGGACTCCCAGTTTCCTTTGAACTTCAGTTTTCTGGAGCCCGTCACATTTAGAAAATAGTCTGTGCCTCTATTTCACAGTTGCCCACATTGTATTCCATCTGCCACTCTTTCCCCACTCTCCTAGCCTGTCCAGGTCCTTGTGCAACCTTCCCGCTTTCTCAACTTTATCTCTCCCTCCACCACCATTTGTGCCATCTGAAAACAGAGCAACAATGCCCTTAGTTCCTTTGTCCAGATCATTATAATTAAAAGTCCCCTTTAACCCCATTCTCTGCCTTCTGCCAGTCAGCCAATCCTCTATCCATGCCAGTACCTTGCCCCTAACATGATGGGCTTTTATCTTATTTACCAATTTCCCGTGCGGCACCTTGTCAAAGTCCTTTCAGAAATCCAAAAAGATCCACTGGCTTTCCTTTGTCTAACTTGCTCATTACCTCCTCAAAGAATTCTAATGGATTTATCAGACATCACCTCCCCTTGATGAAGCCATGCTGACTCAGCCCTATTTTACAATACACTTCCTACCACTTTGCAAACTCATCCTTAATAATGGACTCAAAAGTTTTACCAATGACCAACATCAGGCTAAGCAGCCTATAGTTTCCTGTCTTCTGTCTCCCTCCCCCCCAGCCTTCTGAATCAGGGGTATTGTATTTGCTATTTTCCAATTCTCTGGGATCCTCCCTGACTCCAGTGATTCCTGAAAGATCACCACCTGAAAGATCATCTACAATCTCCTCAGCTATCTCCTTCAGAATTCTAGGGTGTAGTCCACATGATTTATTGGCCTTCCTCTATTTGAGGTGTCTAGAGTCAGGGGACACCGCCTCAGATTAAGAGGCAAGGCATTTAGGACTGAGATGAGAAGAAATTTCTTCACCCACATAGAGGGGAATCTCCCAAATATATCCAGGAATGTTCAGACACATCGCTGCTGAGAATGTTTAAGGTGGAACTTGAGTGGTTTCTGGATACTATTTATATCACAGGACATGAAGATAGGAGGGGAGTTAGTGTTCAGGTAGATGGTTTGTTATGATCTAAAACGGTGAAGCATGCCTGAAAAGCTCATTGGTCGACAACTCAAATGTTCTGTTATTCTCAGTGGCACACTGTCAGCATTCTAGAGGAGCACCACATTATCAAAGGATCAGTACTGAGGGAGCGCTGCATTGTCACTGCCGAGGGACAACAGAGTGCTGGAGTGCTGCACTGTCATTGGACAGATACTGAGGGAGTGCAGCAGTGTTTGAGGGTCAGTAATAAGGGAGTGCTGCACTGTCGAAACATCAGTCCTGAGGAAGTGCTGCACTGTAGGAGGTTCAGTACTGAGGGAGTGCTGCACTTTAGGAGGGTCAGTACTGAGGAAGTGCTGCACTGTAGGAGGGTCAGTACTGAGGGAGTGCTGCACTTTAGGAGGGTCAGTACTGAGGAAGTGCTGCACTGTAGGAGGGTCAGTGCTGACAAGTGCAGAACTGTCAGAGGGTCGGTGCTGAGGAAGTGCTGAACTGTTGGAGGGTCAGTACTGAGTGCTGCACTATCAGAGGGGCAGTACTGAGGGAGTGCAGCACTTCGGAAGGTCAGTACTGAGGGAGTGCTGCACTGTAGGAGGGTCAGTCTGAGGGAGTGCTGCATTGTAGGAGGGTCAGTACTGAGGGAGTGCTGCACTGTTGGAGGGTCAGTACTGAGGAAGTGCTGCACTGTTGGAGGGTCAGAACTGAGGGAGTGCAGAACTATCAATGGATTACTACTTTTGGAGTTCTGCAATGTCAGAGAATCAGTGCTGAGGGAGTGCTGCGCTATTAGAAGGTTAAAAGTGAGGAAGTGCCACAATATTGGATGGTTAGTATTGGGAATACTGCATGTTTCATGATGATGTCTATCCAAATGAGGCAATCCAAGCAAGTTGAATGTAAAGATACTATGGATCTATTTGGAAAAGAATTGTAGGGCATCCTCACTCATCCTCCTGTACCAGTAAAACAGATGGTATAGCTTTTTATTTGGTCAAAGACCTGGCCCAGTATTGATCCTGTGACAAATATCCTTAATACTAATAGTCTGGTCACAATTATGACATTGTTGCTTGTGGGATATTGCTGTGTGCATGTTTTTGCAATGTAGGAAACTTGGCAGTCAATGACAAAGTGTGCACAAGTACTGAAAACATGACACTGTCTTGGATATCCTGGTGCTACAAAAATGCAAGTCTTTGTTTCCCTTTCGCGATCAGGGTCAGTTCTGAAGCCGATTGTCAGTGTCATGATGGGAGGAAAGCTAACTATCCCCATCTCACCTTCTCACTCTCAACATCACAGATGCAGCTCAGATTTCCAAATGTGGAATGAGCCCTCTCTAAAATATGATACAAAATCATACGAAGAGTGAAATGTAGCAATATGGCAGGAAACTATCTGTAGGGATAAGGTTTGGTGGAGAGACTACAAGGCAGCATTATATAAACAGGAAACAGGGTGTATACAGCAATTTGTTCAGCACCAGAGAGAAATGATTGTTCCATTCTTTACTCTCACAAGTGTTATGTTACTCAGAGGTGATGGGGTCATGTGTTAGAAGTTGGCTCAGAGACGAGGGTTACTCGTCCCAGTAACATAGGTCGACTGACTGCTTGTTTCCTCATCAAGTATTTGGCTCAGTTAAAAGAAACCTTTGCTACCAGTCTAAAGGCTATGGATTTACTTGCTGCTGACAAGAATGGATACCTGTAATCAAGTTTCACACAGTACTGGGGTAATGTACTGCTGCTGAAATGACACCTGAGATGTCAAGCCAAGCTAGCCCCTCTGTGTTCACTACCCTCTCATTTGACAAACAGCTGAAAGCTTCCCTATGGTGTTCTCATCAAATGTGCCTTCCTCATCTAATCAGAAACCAGATGATCTCATGATTCACGGATAGCTGTGAGACCTTGATGTTGACAAAATGCCTGCTGAGTTTCTCTACATGTAATGATAACAATTCACCGCATTTGAAAGTTTCTAACGTGGATTCATCTCTCTTTATTAAAGCTCATAACCCATTGTAACTTTGCTTATGGATATAAAGCAGACTTCAGTCACCAAAATCTTCATTGAACTATGCACACACAGAAAAAGGAGTGACCCCCGCGTGGTTGGAGCAAGTCCTTTGACACACTGAATGTCAGATGTCACTTCCTGTGATGTCATTCATAATGTGATTGACAGCTGATACCTTATATAACAACACCAGTCATGGGGTTAGAGAAAAGCATCAGGAATCCAGTGTGTTGTTTGTAAAGTGCCTTACATCCAAGGACCTGAAAACTAGCAGAAGGAACAATCCTTGAGTCTGAATGGGTAGGCCGAGAGCGGACTGATTTAGTGTCTCAGACCTTGGTGTGGCACAGTAAAGTTGACTGGTCATCTCATTGGTGAAGAAGCTTCTCCCAGACATTGTTCTTTCTCCACACCGCACCCCACCATTCTTTACCTGTCCAACCTGTCCATCTTCCTTCCCACTGATCTGCTCCACCCTCTTCTCCAACCTATCTCTTTCACCCCCATCTTCATCTAGGCATCGCATTCCCCGCTACCTCCCCCCCCAGTCCCAACCCCCACCCATTTATCTGTCAACTTGGCCCTGATGAAGGGTTATGCCCAAAATGTCGACTCTCCTGCTCCTCGGATGCTGCCTGACCTGCTGTGCTTTTCTAGCACCACACTCTTTGACTCTGATCTCCAGCATCTGCAGTCCTCACTTTTTACCATACCAGTCATGTCAGCTTTCCCTTTCTTTTCTCATTTCTCCCACTGATTGCACACCCACTCCCATTCAATTACTCCCTGTTCTCCCAATTCTGTGCCCTCGAGATCAAAGACGATTTTATTCCCCACTTGTTGTGGGTCCAGAGGTGACTGAACAGTCCACTGTTTGCACACCCTTTGGCAGATGGAGCAGTGGGTGTTTGCACCAGTCAATGGGTTGCTTTGATGTTTGCACACTCCTTCCCTTCTTTATGCAAGGCTTCCATCTGAGTCTACTGAAGATGCTTTATGAATGCTTCTTCACCAGTTTGGACCAAAGCTGATGTCACTATTCACACATAAACCAAAACATAGAAATATGTCTTCCTTTGAACTTGGAAGTTAAAATGTACATCATCTGAAAAGTGCGAGATTTTTGTTTAAATTCATTAACAAGATGTGGGCATCGCTGGCTAGGGAAGCGATTATTGTCCATCCTTCATCACCCCAGAGGGCAGTTACAAGTCAACCCCATTACTGCAGTCACACATGGTAATGATGTCAATTTCCATCCCTAAAGAAGCAGATGAGTTTTATCCAACAGTGGTTTTATGATCGTTATTGGACTCAATTTCAGACAAAAAAAAACAAAAGAACTACATGTTGGAAATCAAATAAACAGAAATTGCTGGAAAAACTCAACAGGTTTGAGGGTGGCATGGTGGATCAGTGGTTAGCACCACTGCCTCACAATGCCAGTGACCTGGGTTTGATTCCAGCCTCGGGCATCTGTCTGCGCACATTCTTCGCCGTGTCTGCGTGGGTTTCCTCTGTGCTCCAATTTCCTCCCACAATCCAAAGATATGCAGGTCAGGTGAATTGGCCGTGAGATATTGCCCATCGTGTTAGGTGCATTAGTCAGAGGGAAATGCGTCTGGGTGGATTACTCTTTGAAGGGTCAGTGTGGACTTGTTGGACCAAATGGCCTATTTCCACACTGTGGCAAATCTAAGTTAAATTGAGATGTGATAGCATCCGTGGAGAGAGAGTAGAGTTAACATTTTGGGTCCTTTCTGAAGAAGGGTCATGAGATCTGAAACATTAACTATGCTTTCGCCCAATAGTCTTGCTGAGTTTTTGAAGCAATTTCTGTTTGTGTTTCTGCAATTGCATTTGACGTTCTTTGGTTGTTTTTGACTGTGAGTGAATATTTGTGTGCAAATGCAATGGTTTCCTCAAAGTCTTGTCCATGAAATTAACATTTATTGGAAGAAAACACTCTCTGTAATTTCATATTTCCTAAACCTATCTTAAAAGTAACTTATGTACCAGTTACCCTGTTCAAACTCTAAACATCAGCTCATGATCTCCACCTTACTGTTTTTCTAAAAGGTTATTTCTCAAACATTTTTGAGCACCTTTATTCCAATATCTCTGTAACAAACTAACGCATTATAATTGTCTTAATCCCATTCAAGTGGACAACGAGATGTAGTTCATACGCTGCGTCAGGAAAAAGTAGAAATCATCATGTACAGTACTTGGCACAAGGTGGGAACTGTTTCACTTGATGCCTGACTTTGAATGAATCAAATGCATCCAAAGAAGGTCAATGGACATGAAATGATGTTTGATCCTCATCCTTGAAATTGAGGCTTTTGTTATTGTTTTGATGGGATGTGACATTGTTGACAATGGTACAATTTGTTGCCCATTGTAAGTTTCCTTAAACTGAGTGGTTTGCTAAAATTGAGGCTGGGTCTGGAGTCACATGTAGGTCAGACGAGGTAAGGGAAGCAGATTAAACAGCATTAATGAATCAAGCACATTTGTCTCTAAATTACCAATTGATTGAATTGAAGTTTTACAAGTTGACACAGTAGGATATGAATCTATGTCAGCAGAGCTTCAGACTTAGCCTCTGGATTAACCCTCCTCCAGTGCAATCACATCATTCCTTTAACATGGTGTTTAGAACTACACACAGTTCTCCAGTTGTGGCCTAACTAGTGTGTTATGCAGTTATAGCATGACCAGCTTGCTCTGTATTCCATGCCTTAGCTTCTAACTGCAGCTGCCCATATGATTTCTTAAGCAACTTATCTACCTGCCCTGCTACCTTCAGGGATCCATAGATATGCATGCCAAGGTCCCTTGGCTCTTCAGTACTTTCCAGTGCCCTACCATGCATGGTGTAACCCCTGCGTCTTGCATTTCAGACAGTTTTGTAAACAATAAGCTGTTTTGCTCTTGATCTCATGGCCTTTAACTATCTTGGTTAGTCTACCATGAGGGCTCTTATGAGAAATCCCACTAATGTTCATCTAGATCATATCAAAAGAATTACCCTAATCAACACCCCTGGTTACTTCTTCAAAGCATATTGATTAAATTTGTAAATCATGAACTTCCATTACCGAATCCATTTTTACATCCCTAATCAGTCCATACCACTCCAGGACCAGAAAAATATATATATAATTTTATTAACCAGTAGAAATTACAAACAGTTAATGTGAACAGTCATATACACGAAACAGCAATTTACAAAGGAAAGGAGTAACAGAGCTGGGCCCCAAACCCCACCTTACAACCAGTTTTCAGGGAAATGAGAACCAACATAAAACCAGGAGCAGATACATTCTGCCCCTCAATTTGTTTTCAGCATCTGTTAATTGTCAATCACAGTAAGCTAAAAGAAATTTAGATGAGGCAGGTAGACTCTGATTGATTGAGGTGTTGCCATGGGGAATGCAGCAGGGATTGGCATTAAAAAATTGAGATGTATGAACAAATCCCTATCACGTATATTGAACAGGATCCAGTGTGTCCTAAATGCTTCAAGTTGCAAACCAAACTGATAATCTTAAAATTACTTCGCTGGTTTAATTCCGAGGACAGTTGGGATTACTTACTGCTGTCCAAAGCAAAATCACATCTCATGTTGGACATGGTATTCTAAGGGTCCCCTGTGACATTCCCCATAGTGACATTCTGACTGCTGACTACTTGCCTGATCTGAGTTCAATCAGTTACTTCAGATAGACAGCTAAAAGTTCCCCCTGCATCCCCAAGCCAATCATGATCCAACCATCAGCATCTTCTTCGCAAGTCGTATAAATTGGTGTCCCCTTTCCAAATTTGATTTCTTGTATCCCAGTCCTAATGAGTCTCAAATGAAAATTATCCCTTGACATTCAATGGCAACACTGTCCTGGGGGTTACCATTGACCTGAATGAGTGCAACTCCAACTATACTCAAGAAGTTTGACACCATCCAGGACAAGGCAGCTCAATTGATTGGCACCATATCCTCAAGCATCCACTTCCTGCACCACTGACGCTCAGAGCAGCAATGATTACCATCTAAAAGACACATTGCTGAAATTCACCAACATTCCTTAGGTAGCACCTTCAAACCTTGTGATCACTGCCACCTTGAAACAGAGGACAGTAGATACATGGGAACACCATCACATGCAAGTTCCCCTTCAAGCCACTCATCATCCTGACTTGGAAGTGTATCTATGTTCCTTTAGTATCATTGAGTCAACATTGTGGAAGTCCCTCCTGAGCAGTGATATTGATTTACCCACAGTACACGGACTGTATTGATACAAGGTGGCAGCACACCAGATCCTTCTCCAGGACAACTATGGATGAGAAATAAATGCTGGTCCAATCAGCAATGTGCATATTCCGCTGGTGAACAGAAAAGAAAAAGTTTTGACTTTTCTGTTTAATAATTTTCGTGGTCTATGGTACCATTGTGCAGATTGGACTTAGTCAGCCAGATGAATAGTGAATCTACACTCAATAAACAAGGAAATTATTTGCCAGTTTGGGAGGGTAAGGTCAGGGGAGAGTGATGAGGATCAAGGTCCCTTCCAGAGAGGTGCCATATGGTTGATGGGCTGAATGATTTCACCCAGAGAAGGCCATTCTGTGATCACATTCCTGACTTGAACCTGGTCAATAGTTTTCAAGCTTTGAGGCCTCAAAAAATGAATTGTTGCTGTTGAAGAGAACACATCTCAGCCTCTGAAAGACAAAACTGCGGATACTGATGACCTAATTCTCTTCCTCAGTCAGTCGAGTTGATTCATATTGATAATGAGTTTATCAACGAGACCTTGACTGTCTCAGGAATTTCCTGCCATCTGGTGTTCGTAATAGTTGGAGAATGATGAAATAATGAACCACTGCCACAGTCCAAACCTGCCAACTTAGTTTGCCAGATTTAACAAGAACATGACTAAACACAAATTTGTTATGCACAAAATTTAATGCGACTTTTCAAATGTCCTGGCTCAGAGAAAGCTAGCTGAAGGACTAAAATGATCAGTACAACCCGCTACAAAAAGGGAAATAAAAAGGTGAGACAGGGAGGTTTTTGTCATCTGTGTCTCATCGCTCCTGCCTCAGGGAGTTGTGGGTTCAAATCCTACTTGAGAGATTTAAGCATAAAACCTCTTGTGGAATGCTACATTGTTGGAAGGTGTATCTTTCTGGATAAGGATGAAACAACAACATCCCCGTTTGCTCTTTCTGGAAAATGTAATAAGTCTCAAGACACTATTCAAATTGTTTTCAGAGTGTGATGTCCAATATATGAGCCATGTGTGTGTCATTAGATGTGACCCATTTCTGGCTCTTTAATGTTTAATAACACCGATCTCAAAACATATTTCTGCATGGATATGAACTTTAACATTTCCGTTTGCTTGTTGGTGATACAGTGAAGTGAACAGAAAATGTAAAATTATCCTTTCACACCTATATTTACAGAGTGACCAATGACCAAGGAACCAGAATGACCAAGATAATCACATTAAAATAACAATGGTTTTTTGACGAAAACCCCTCATATCGTTACAGCAATACCTCTGGCTTGTTCAGTTTTTTTTTAAAACCAGTGGTACCTTAGAGTCAGTCTTAACTTTTTCATTAACACCCAGATCCTATTCTTTCTTACCTCAAATAAAACAAAGATCATTGGATCCTGGAGATCTGAAACAAACCAATAGAGGAGGTTCTGAGCAGGTCTGGCAGCATCTGCAGAGAGAAAAATGGTTAATGTTTCAATCCAGTGACCCTTCATCAGATCTTACTCAAATTGTTAACTTTATTTCTCTTTCCACAGATGCTTCCAGACTTGCTGAGTTTTTCCTGTACTTTCTGCTTTCGATTCTCTCTTATCTATATGCCTTTATAAATTTGTTAGCTTGTCATGCTTGCAGTGTGATGCATATACAGGAAATTGCATAAAATATGAACATTCATTGTGCCTGTAGGTCAGGTCATGTTGTGCTTCATTCCTCCTGACAACCCTCCACCAATCAGCGTCAACTTGTCTGGTTTAAATTTAAACAAAGCTTGACAGTTAACTGTCAGCAATCATGCCATCCCACTTATTGTGAATTCATGTGGTAACTCCATACATCGGAGTCCACTTGCCAACCACTCAGCACTCTCTTCTCAAACAATCTAAAATGTTATTTCTGAAATAACTCCACTATAAGCTGGTATGCCATCACCAAGTCACCCTTTATTTATCTGTGCATAGTATATAACAATGACCCAGCTAACTCTACAGTGAACAGAACTACTGACACTCTTGTTTATTTATTTGCTTTCTTACAGAATGATTGACGCTGCTGTTTATTTTTTTAAAATTACTGCCACATTACCACCTAACTGTGGTAGTGCTTATTTTTTCCCCAGCACCCGTGTTGTGTGTGTGCAGGTGTGAGACACAGTGAAAGACACAAGGTGCATGAAACTTTATTCAAATTTCCACTACCAGGAAGAAAGGAAACACCTGAGTGGCCAGTGACAGGCAGTGCCCTTCACATCAAAGGGCAATGCTGCGTGGTCAAGCAGTGAAGGGGAGGGCAGGGATTAAACCAAAATAGAGTTGGAAGGGGAAATAATACACTCCACTCCCTGCGGCGCACACCCTTCCCTGAAAAACTCCAGGGTGTTGGTGGACACGGTGTGCTCCTTCTCCAGAGACACCCAGGTTCTAACGTAACACTCTTTTTATCTCTGTCAGCCAGGACTCCCGGATTGGATCAGGTTAACAGCCCCAATTAGCAAACTCATATTCTGTGATGTCCTGAATTGGAATGGCAGAGTTCATTCTAATCACTACAATTTCCCTTCTGGTGTTCTGATGGGTGCAAGACAAAAATATTTTACAAAATATGTTTCTTTTCAACAATTTCCTTACTGTGTTAAGTATATCATTGTTATCCAGCACTCTAGCTGATCCACAATAAGAGGCATCAGCAGGTAGTTTATTAAATGTGTCAGATTAGTACAAAATTGACTGAGGTATAAACACAAAGATCAGTTTGAATTCATCACATCTAAACTAATGTGCTGTAGGAATTTGATTTTTTGCAAAGCCTGACTTCAGGGCAACATAGCCCAAGCTGCAGGTGGTAAGGTGGCTCAGTGGTTAGCACTACTGCCTCAAGTAGTCAGGGACCTGGATTCGATTCCAACCTCAGGTGACAGTCTGTGTGGAGTTTGCACATACTACGATACAGAAGAAGACAGGTCAGTGGAATAAAGTGTGCTGTTTTCTAAATGGCATGTGGGCATCGCTGGCTTTATCAGTTTCTATGTCTATTTGCCTGTCAAGATGTGGTAGTGGAGAAAGTGAGGACTGCAGATGCTGGAGATCAGAGCTGAAAATGTGTTGCTGGAAAAGCGGTGTGGTGGTGAGCTGCTTTCCTCTTGAGCCACTGCAGTGCATATGGTGAACATTGTGAGTGATATGGAGAAGGGAATTCCAGGATATCACACCAAGAGATAGAAAGAAACAGAGATACACATCAAGGTCAGGATTGCTTGTGATTTGAGGAGAAATGGTGAGAATGTGTGAAGCTTGAAGGTAATAATGTTCCCATGTATTTAATGCCCTTATCCTTCTAGATGACAGTATTCATGGGTTTGGGAGGTGCTTTTTAAGGATCTTTTTGGTAAGTTTCTGCAGCGCATCTTGTAGGTAGTCCAGAGTGGTATGGTGGATGAGTGGTTAGCACTGCTACCTCACAGCACCAGGCACCTGGGTTCAATTCCCACCTCAGGTGATTGCCTGTATGGAGTTTGCACATTCTCCCCGTGTCTGCATGGGTTTCCTCTGGGTACTCAGGTTTCCTCCCACAATCCAAAGATAGGCAGGTGAATTGGCCATGTTGGATGTATTAATCAGGTTTAAATATGGGGTGGGAGAATGGATTGCTGTTTGAATGGTTGGTGTGGACTTGTTTGGCCAAAGGGCCTGTTTCAACACTGTGGGGAATCTCATCTAAGAGAAAATGTTCATTAATTATTCATTATCCCATGGCATTTCGGGAACAGAATCTCTCTCCAAAAAATTGACAGACTACTTCAGGACAATGACATTCTGATACAAATCATCCACTTGAAGGCTTCAGCCTGTGTTTTATCTCCATGGAGCTGATCTTTGGGTGGAAAAAGGATACAGAGTCAGTGTACATGGAGTTGAGATGCTGCAGTTATATGAAGGAATGGTAGAACTGCTGAAATATTTTTTTTTAGTTTTTTCCACCAAATTATTTCAGCTTTCCAACAATAACATTAGCTCAGTCGCAGCAGTGTGAACTGCACCAATCAACCACACCGCCCCGTGGCCCAACATTTCAACTCCCCTTCCCACTCTGCCGAGGACATGGAGGTCCTGGGCCTCCTTCACCGCCGCTCCCTCACCACCAGACACCTGGAGGAAGAATGCCTCATCTTCCACCTTGGAACACTTCAACCCCAGGGCATCAATGTAGACTTCAACAGTTTCCTCATTTCTCCTTCCCCCACCTCACCCTAGTTCGAAACTTCCAGCTCAGCACTGCCCCCATGACTTGTCCTACCTGCCTATCTTCTTTTCCACCTGTCCAAACCACTCTCGTCCCTGACCTATCACCTTCATCCCCTCCCCCACTCACCTATTGTATTCTATGCTACTTTTTCCCCAACCCCCCCCTCCTCTAGCTTATCTCTCCATGCTTCAGGATCTCTGCCTTTATTCCTGATGAAGGGCTTTTGCCCAAAACGTCGATTTTGCTGCTGCCTGTTGCTGCCTGAACTGCTGTGCTCTTCCAGCACCACTAATCCAAAATCTGATTTTCAGCATCTGCAGTCATTGTTTTATCGCAGTGTGTACTATGCATAAGATGCACTACGGAAATTTACAAGCAAGATCCTCAAAAAGTGCTTTCCAAACCCACGAATACTTTCATCTAGAAGGACAAGGGCAGCAAATAGATGGGCACACCAGCCCTTACAAGTTTCTCTCCTAGCCACACACCATCCTGACACGGAAATATATCCCCGTTTCCTCAAAATCCTGGAATTCCCTCCTCAGAGCATTATGGGTCTGTATAAAGATGATTTGAAATGGTTCAAGAAGGTTGCTCACCACTACATTCTCAAGGGCAACTAGACATGGGCAATAAATACTGACCTGTCAGTGACACCCATGTCCCACAAGAGAATAAAAACAAAATCCCAGCATTTTGTGAAAGAAGAACTAACTTTTGTTGTGAAGCCCATTCTCTCTTCAGGATTTAGTAACCCTCAAATTTTAATATTGTCTTCACTCAGTCATTGCACTCTCATCTCTGAGTCAGAGGGTTTTGGATTAATTTGCTTCCTTCAGCGGTCTCCAAAACAGTGAATCTGCATCAAAAGTAATTTTTTTACCTTGTCTGTGATGAACCTTTGAGTATATAGAAGACCGCATTACTGCAAGTTTGTTCTTGTGTCTCGCATTCAAATCTTGATACTACCTTCAACGACATGTGGTTGAATGACTCATATTGGATGTCAATCAGCAGCACGCTTGCTATGAGCCAAAAGGTCATGGGTTCACCTTCCACTTCAAAGACTTAACCAGCTCGGTTGGCACAGTCCAGTATTGAAGGAATGCTGCATTATCAGGAATACTGGCTTTTCAATGAGATATTGTACCTTCTCATGAATGTTAAAGACCCCAGAGCACAATTCAAACAAGTAGAGCAAGGCAATTCTCCCTTGTACCTTGGACAATATCTGTCCTTCAATCACCATCAATAAAAATAACAGATTGTCTCATCACTTGTTTGTGGAGCTTGCTCTGAGCAGATCAGTTGCTACGTTTCCTACATTACAATGGTGAATACCCGAAAGAGGGGGACTCAAGTGATTGGGGCATGTAGGCGTGGGTGAAAATCCCTGTCTCCCTGCTTCCCCTGATTAAGTCCAGGGTGGAAAGGGTTTGGTCAGTCTTCCTGCTCAGAGGCCAATTGAGGCCCTTTAGTGATTCTGATGAATAATTTATGGACTTTAGCCTATCGCCACAGCTAGTCAAGTGGTAATGAATGGTAGACTTAACTGTTGGGAAATACACTAAGCAAACTCCATTGAGTTTGTCCTTCTGAATGCGGGGGTGATGGAGTGCAGGTCCTTCATTCAAAGGCTAATATTCCTCCAACGTCTGTAATTTTGAGCCTAAATGAGAGACCTGACAATGTAAACTGGGAATGGGGAGATGGCGAAAAGGGTGGGATGAGCTGACAAGAAGCCAACTCTTGCCCATTTTCTGAGCTCCCTTCCTTCACCCCCTCCCGTCGCTCACGAGGCTGGTGTTCCTCTTCCTTGGAATCCATCTCCCACTGTGCTTACCTGTTCTGGAGGATTCATGGTTGATCTTCTGGGTTAGCCCCGGTGCAATACTGGCAGTGGCCACCATGAGTAGTGGCGCTGCTGTTCAATCGAGTTGTCATCCTCTGATTGGCTGCCATCTCTCAGGGGGAGGACTTCCATTCTTCTGGGTCCTTGACAAGAATGCCACATTACCTCAAAGTCAATGTTGTTTCTCTTGCAGCAGTGACACATGTCTCCTCCAAGGCAAGAACAGAAGAACTAGGAGCCAAAGCAGGCCATTCAGCCCATCGAGTCTGCTCTATCAAAGTGACTTAATCATCCACACTCAACTGCAGCCTGGGCTACCAGGAGCAGCACTGGTCAGAGGCCCGACACTACGTTTGTCACTCATCCCAGACCCCACCTCCTGCATACGATTTTGTGGTGGAACCCAGTAAAGAGTCTCTACCATGATGCTCCGGCCTCAACATTTGAGGCTCGATGGATTCTCAATGTTTGTAATTTAATTGGTTGGTTGGTGGCTTTACAAACTGTGCAAAAGCATACAATGCAACATTGAAATCCTCGAGTCAGGGCATATAGAGAGAAACTGTTCCCACTACATGAAGGGTCAAGAATCAGAAGTGCACAGATGATTGGCAAAAGCAACATTGACAATACAAAGAAAGTTTTTCCAATGAAGTGATCAGGGATGCACAGTTTGAAAGGATGACTGAGGCTTTCAGAACCTAAACTTTCAAAAGAGGAGTTGGTCAAAGAGAAAATATTTATAGGGCAAGGGGCAAAGGGCAGAGAAGTGGAACCATCCAAGTTCCTTTTGCAGAGAACTAGTATAGACTCATTGGGCTGAATGACCTCCTTCTATACTGTATCCATTCAATAATTCTATGCTAAGTATTGTAAAAATTAAGTGATTCTAATAGTTGCAGTGACAAGAAAAGCTCGCTTTCATAGAGCATCTGCCCTTATCTCCATATGAGCCAAAGTATCCCACATTAAATGAAGTGTGTTTCTCGAAGTGTAGTTAATGCAAAATTGTGAAAAACACAGCAGCTAATCTACACACAGCAAGTTCCCACAAACAACAATAAAATAATGATCAAAGAATCTTGTTTAGTAAGCTGACTAAGGCAAAAATATTGAGCAGGATGTTATGGAGAGATTCGCTGCTATTCTTCCTAAATTGCCACAGAATCCTTTGTGCCCAGCTCATATTTTCATCTGAACAACCTCCCTCCTGCAGAGTAGCACTCCTTCAATACCAATGCTCCTTCTAATTTTATTCCTTGCACACAGTCTGGTGATTACATTGCCTGGTACATTTCTGAGCTCTGTGAAGTTGTGAACCCATGCAGCTTAGAATAAACATTACCCAGTACTGCACAGAATATCATACTAAATACTGAGTGTCCAAAAAAATCGATTGGCACTATGGATGATGTTGAAACTTTATTGCTGGAACAGCACAGCAGGTCAGGCAGCATCCAGGGAACAGGAGATTCGACGTTTCGGGCACAGGCCCTTCTTCAGGAATGAGCAGAGAGTGTTCAGCAGGAGAAGATAAAAGGTAGGGAGGAGGGACTTGGAGGAGGGGAGTTGGAAATGTGATAGGTGGAAAGAGGTCAAGGTGAGGGTGATAGGTCGGAGTAGGGTGGAGGCGGAGAGGTCACCTCTCCGCCTCCACCCTACTCCGACCTATCACCCTCACCTTGACCTCTTTCCACCTATCACATTTCCAACTCCCCTCCTCCAAGTCCCTCCTCCCTATCTTTTATCTTCTCCTGCTGAACACTCTCTGCTCATTCCTGAAGAAGGGCCTGTGCCCGAAACGTCGAATCTCCTGTTCCCTGGATGCTGCCTGACCTGCTGTGCTGTTCCAGCAATAAAGTTTCAACTTTGATCTCCAGCATCTGCAGACCTTACTTTCTCCACTATGGATGATGTCATGATTAAAAGTAACCTGAATCAAAATCCACTAAATGAAAGTCTCTCTCTGCTGGCTGTAAGATTCTGAGAGTAAAGTCCATCTCATTTCCAACCAACCTGAGTTTGGAGCCTAATGCTCTCGTAGTGCTCTCTACATGATTTAGGTAAAAAGGAGAAATCATTTCACTACTGCAATGAAGAGCTTCTTTCTGAGCGTTGAAGTTATAGCATGTTGTTTGGCAGCCTACTTTGCATCTGACTCTGAATGAAGTAGAATCACAGAGCTGTACAGCACGGAAACAGACACTTCAGTCCAACTTGTCCATGCCGACCAGGTATCCTACTTTGATCTAGTCCTATTTGCCAGCATTTGGCCCATGTCCCTCTAAACCCTTCCTATTCATCCAGATATCTTTTAAATGTTGTAACTGTACCGGCCTCCACTACTTCATCTGGCAGCTTGTTCCATACATGCACCACCTGCTGCGAGAAAAAAGTGCCCCTTGCATTCCTTTTAAATCTTCCCATCTCACCTTAAAGCTATACCTTCAAGCTTTGGACTCCCCCATCCTGCAAAAAATACCATGACTATTCACTCTATCCATGCCCCTCATGATTTCATAAACTTTTATAAGGTCACTCCTCAGCCTCCGAAACTCCAGGGAAAATAGCCCCAGCCTATTCAGCCTCTCCCTAATAGCTCAAACCCTCCAACTCTGGCAGCATCCTTGTAAATAATTTCTGCACCTTTTCGAGTTTAACAACATCTTTCCTATAGCAGGGAGACCAGAACTAAATGCAGTATTCCAAAAATGGCCTAACCAATGTCCTGCACAGCCGCAACATGCATCCCAACTCTTAAACTCAATGCTCTGACCAAAAAAGGCAAAAGTGCCAAACACCACCTGCGACTCCACTTTCAAAGAACTGTGCACCTGCACCCATAGGTCTCTTTGTTCGGCAATACTTCCCAGGATCCTGCCATTAAGTATATAAGTCCTGCCCTGATTAGTGGGTACCTGAAGACAAGATTGTTCTATGAATGAGCTAGTATCGGCATACTGAATCGAACAGCCTCCTCCTGTGCTGTCATCATTCCACAATACACCTGACCTAGCTGTATTCAAGAGAAGGAGCATTTGAGTGACATCTAAACCATGACAGGCCTAAGGCTGAGCATATTCTGCATGGTAATATGGAAAAAATCCTACTCTGCATGGAACTGAAACCTCAGTATAGTTGATTAGTATAAATGGGCAAAGAGGTAATACAGATGGAGTTTTACTCTGTATTCAACTTACGACAATTTGAAATGGGTATTGTGAAAAAATACCTTTACCCGCTGCACGAACTCTCAAAACCCAACTCTGAATCTAGAGAGAATGATAGAATGTCAGAGTTTTGTAGAAAAATTGATAGTAACTGGAACATTTTAAAGCTCATGAAGAATGTATCCCACCCTCAGGACACAGAATGTACATTTCTGCTCATTAAATGCTATTGAGATGAACATTGCAAGCCTCAGAAATGTGTTGCCACCAATAGAATTGGCATGTCACTTGACTAATCTATAACTGCTGAAAATGGGGAGAGTTTTTAGATTACTTACAGTGTGGAAACAGGCCCTTCGGCCCAACAAGTCCACACCGACCCGCCGAAGCGTAACCCACCCAGACCCTTTCTCCTACATTTACCCCTTCACCTAACACTACGGGCAATTTAGCATGGCCAATTCACCTAACCCCTGCACATTTTTGGATTGTGGGAGGAAACCGGTGCACCCGGAGGAAACCCACGCAGACACGGGGAGAATGTGCAAACTCCACACAGAGAGTCGCCTGAGGCGGGAATTGAACCCGGGTCTCTGGCGCTGTGAAGCAGCAGTGCTAACCACTGTGCTACCGTATTGTTAGCAGACTGGAGTCAAGTTAAGTCACCAGAGGCTGACCAGACCATAGAGTTGCTCTCTCATTAGAGGGAAAACAGGTGGTGATTTAACCTGAGGGCCATCATGCCTTAGGTAATGGGAGAGGTTGAGAAGGAGGATCCTTTATGGTAACTGCAGCTGGTGATGGGATTTGAAACGATGCTGTTCGCATCCCATTGGATTACAACTCAACCGTCCCTCGAGGAGGTGCATGATGCAAAAGTTGTCATACTATCTAAAACAAAGACAACTGCAAAGACAGCAACAACCACAGCTGGATCTCACTCCTTAACATCACAGACAAGGCATTTGCTCAAGTCTCTTTAACAGATCAGGAGCAGTGCGACTTTTCTACTGACAGATCTGCTCTGGACATAATCTTTCCCCTGTGCCAGCCAAAAGACAAGTGCAGGGAACAGAATATACTTCTTTACATACTTTCACAGATCTCACTAAGGAATTTGACATTATCCACAGGGTGGGACTCTGCATGATTTTGGGAAAAATTGACTCTTCGCCAAAACACCTCAGTCCCATCCGCGCTCTCCATGACATAATATACAGTTAGATCGTTCCACTTCCAATAGTGTCAGAGTGAAGAATGGAGCGATGCATGCCTGCGGTCCATCATTTTCTTCTCCCAGCGCCTGACTTTTTCTGCCCCTCAGATGAAGGAGTCCACTTGCATGCTAGGTCAGAGGACAATCTCTATGGTCTTTTAAGACTGAAAGCAAAGACAAAAACATGTTACACTGATCAAAGATCTCATCTATACTGATGATGCCACACCAGCCACATGAAAACTCAATGGCAAATACTCATAGGCTGTCTTTCCCATTTTGAAAATTGTTCTCCACAAGTTTAAACATTCATGGGACAGGTGTTGCATCGTTAACCCTTATTACACCAAATAACACTCCAATGGAAGTGACGAGCATATATTGTTACCTCAAATCTAAAATGACACACAGTCTGTTCCTTGGTGCAAGATATGAGACATACATTGGGAAAGCAGCTTCAGCCTTTGGACAACTCAAACCAAAGCACATGGGATAACATCATGTTAACTCTTAAGACTTTAAACTGATGATTTATGAAGCTTGGGCTCTCAGCACCTTGCTGCAATTGGATATTTACAGCTTTCAGTTTCCATCTTTGTTGTCTACCATATCTAATGGGTATATCCTGGCAGGACAAGTGACAAATATGGCAGTCCTCAGGACAGAGCTTACAAGTTTGCTAACGCTCATCAAGCAGAGATAGCCTTGTTAGTTCAGGCCCATTCACAGGCTGGAAGACAACTGCATACCCAAGTATCTCTGGTAAGGGGAAAGAACTGGGACTGGGCAATCAGTCAGAGCCAGCATTCGGTCAGAGACACAAAGTTCTGCTTCAAGGGTGTTTACATGTGCAATATGAAAACTTTGGACATCATCACATCTGGAGGTCACTAAATCAAGCTTGGAGGAAAATGGTGACACTTCATATGGGCTTGCATGTACAGCCTTCATGAACCAGTGATTACAGCCTGGAAAAAGATTTGCAATATTTGAAGGCTACGTGGAAAAGGTAAAGATACCACAATCCCACTACTGAGAGGGTCACCACACCACAGATGAGGCAGAAGGTTGGGTGGGAATTGAACCCATGCTTTTGGCATCACTCTGCATTATAAACTGGCCAGGCAAAAGTGAGGACTGCAGATGCTGGAAACCAGAGTTTAGATCAGATTGGTGCTGGAAAAGTACAGCAGGTCAGGCAGCATCTAAGGAGCAGGAAAATCGACGTTTCAGGCAAAAGCCCTTCATTGGGAATAGAGGCAGGGAGCCTTCAGGGTGGAGAGACAAATGGGGGGTTGGGGTTGGGGAGAAGGTAGCAAAGTGTACAATAGATGAATGGGGATGGGGATGGAGGTGATAGGTCAAAAGAGGAGGGTGGGGGAAGGTAGCAAAGAGTAAGAGCTTCAGGGCAGAGGAGATGACCTGGGGGTTGCAGCGAGAGAGAGACTCACTGAGATTCTTGTGGAGAGAGGAGGAGAACTTCTTCAAGGGAGGCATCCTTGCAAGAGGATTCGCAGTAAGGTTAAAATCAATTCAGCAAAACTGGCCATCCATTCCAACTGAGCAACCCCCAGTTTAACGTGGGGCACTTGTGACACACAAAAGGTGCAACATATGAAGACATATGAAGACACACCCAGCTGAAATGGACAGTTTGCTGCAGTTAAATGCGTGGCTACAGGGATGGTGCAGGAGGGAGGGATTCCGGAATTTGGATAACTGGGGTTATTTCTGGGGAAGGTGGGACCTCTATAAACAGGATGGTCTACACCTCAACCTGAGGGGCACCAGTATCCTTGGCGGGAGATTTGCTAGTGCTTTTGGGGGTGGGGGGGGGGGGGGGTTTAAACTAACTCTGCAGGGGCATGGGAACCTAGACTGTAGCTTTAGGGTGCAGGACCTGGAGTGTAGGGAGGTTAGGAACATGGCGTCAATCTCAGAGGAGGGTGTCTGTAAACAGGAAAGTGGCTTGAAGTGTGTATACTTCAATGCAAGAAGTATACGAAATAAGGTAGGTGAACTTGCAGCGTGGGTTGATACCTGGGACTTCGATGTTTTGGCTATTACGGAGACATGGGTAGAATAGGGACAGGATTGGCTGTTGCAGGTTCCAGGATTTAAATGTTTTAGTAGGGCCAGAGGTGGGGGTAAAAGAGGGGAAGGTGTGGCATTGCTTGTCAAAAATCATATTACAGCGGTGGAAAGGACGATGGATGAAGACTCGCCATCTGAGGTAGTTTGGGCTGAAGTTAGGAATAGGAAAGGTGAGGTCACCCTGGTAGGAGTTTTTTACAGGCCTCCTAATAGTCCTAGAAACGTAGAAAAAAGGATTGCGAGGATGATTCAGGAGAAGAGTGAAAGTAATAGGGTGGTTGTTATGGGGGACTTTAACTTTCTTGATATTGATTGGGAAAGCTATAGCTCTAGTTCGTTAGATGGGTCGGTGTTTGTCCAATGTGTGCAGGAGGGTTTCCTGACACAATATGTAGATAGGCCAACAAGAGGTGAGGCCACACTGGATTTGGTTCTGGGTAACAAACCAGGCCAGGTGTTAGAATTAGAGGTAGGTGAGCACTTTGGGGACAGTGACCACAATTCGGTGACTTTTACTCTCGTGATGGAGAGGGATAAGTGTGCACTGCAGGGCAAGAGTTATAGCTGGGGGCAGGGAAATTATGATGCGGTGAGGCATGATTTAGGATGCGTGGCTTAGAAAAGTAGGCTTCAAGGCAAGGGCGTAATTGATATGTGGAGCTTGATAAGTATGTACCTGTCAGGAGGGGAGGAAAGGGTCGTGTGAGGGAGCCGTGGTTTAATAAGGAATTGGAATCCCTTGTTAAATGGAAGAGGGTCGCCTATGTAAAGATGAGGCGTGAAGGTTCAACTGGGGCGATTGAGAGTTATAAGGTAGCCAGAAAGGACCTGGAGAGAGATAAGAGCAGCAAGGAGGGGACATGAAAGGTCCTTAGTTGGTAGGATTAGGGAAATCCCTAAGGCTTTCTATAGGTATGTCAGGAATAAAAGAATGACTAGGGTAGGAATAGGTCCAGTCAAGGATAGTAGTGGGATGTTGCGTGTGGAGGCTGAAGAGATTGGGGAGACACTGAATGAATACTTTTCGTCAGTATTCACTCAGGAACAGGACATTGTTGCCGATGTGAATACTGAGTCACAGTTAAGTAGAATGAATGGCTTTGAGGTATGTAGGGAAGAGGTGTTAGAAATTGTGTAAAGGGTGAAAATAGATAAGTCCCCTGGGCCTGATGGCATTTATCCTAGGATTCTCTGGGAAGCAAAGGAGGAGATTGCTGAGTCATTGGCCTTGATTTTTATATCCTCGTTGTCTACAGGAGTAGTGCCAGAAGACTGGAGGCTAGCAAATGTGGTTCCCTTGTTCAAGAAGGGGAGTAGGGATAACCCTAGTAACTATAGGCCGGTGAGTCTCACTTCTGTTGTGGGCAAAGTCTTAGAGAGAATTGTAAGGGATAGGATTTATGAACATTTGGATAAGAATAATGTGATCAAGGATAGTCAGCATGGTTTTGTGAAGGGCAGGTCATGTCTCACAAACCTTATTGAATTATTGAGAAGGTGACTAAGGAGGTGGACGAGGGGAAAGTGGTAGATGTATATGGATTTTAGAAAGGCATTTGATAAGGTTCCCCATGGTAGGCTACTTCAAAAATCCGGAGGTATGGCATTGAGGGTGAGTTGGAGTTTTGGATTAGGAATTGGCTGGCTGGAAGAAGACAGAGGGTAGTAGTTGATGGTAAAGATTCATCTTGGAGTGCTGTTACTAGCGGTGTTCTGCAAGGATCTGTTTTGGGACCATTGCTGTTTGTCATTTTTTATAAATGACCTGGAGGAGGGGCTAGAAGGTTAGGTGAGCAAGTTTGCGGATGATACGAAAGTCGGAGGAGTTGTTGACAGTGAGGAAGGATGTGGCAGGTTACAGCGGGATATAGATAAGCTGCAGAACTGGGCAGAAAGGTGGCAAATGGAGTTCAATGTAGCTAAGTGTGAGGTGATTCACCTTGGTAAGAGTAACAAAAAGATGGGGTACTGGGCTAATGGTCGGATATTGGTAGTGTGGATGAGCAGAGGGATCTTGGTGTCCATGTACACAGATCTTTGAAAGTTGCCACCCAGGTAAATAGTGCGGTGGAGAAGGCATATGGCGTACTGGCTTTTATTGGTAGAGGAATTGAGTTCCGGAGTCCTGAGGTCATGTTGCAGTTGTATAAGACTCTGGTGCAGCCGCATCTGGAGTATTGTGTGCAGTTTTGGTCGCCATACTATAGGAAGGATGTGGAGGCACTGGAATGGGTGCAGAGGAGGTTTACCAGGATGTTGCCTGGTATGGTAGGAAGATCATGTGAGGAAAGGCTGAGGCACTTGGGGTTGTTTTCATTGGAGAAAAGAAGGTTTAGGGGTGATTGATAGAGGTGTACAAGATGATTAGGGGTTTAGATTGGGTTGATCGTGAGAACCTTTTTCCACGTATGGAGTCAGCTATTACGAGGGTGCATAGCTTTAAATTAAGTGGGGGTAGGTATAGGACAGATGTTAGGGGTAGGTTCTTTACTCAGCGAGTCGTGAGTTCATGGAATGCCCTGCCAGTAGCAGTGGTGGACTCTCCCTCCTTATGGGCATTTAAGTGGGCATTGGATAGGCATATAGAGGATAGTGGGCTAGTGTAGGTTAGGTGGGCTTGGATCAGCGCAACTTTGAGGGTCAAAGGGCCTGTACTGCGCTGTATTCTTCTATGTTCTATGTTCTATGTCCATCACCCATTGAAGACGAACGGTTGCCAGATTGTAGAATAGTTGGTTGTCTTAAAGACCTCAGTTCAAACTCACTCATTTATGCTCAGCCAAGCAGTAAATTGCACAATTACTGTACTCCTGAAAGGGACCTGCATTTATTAAAGAAACTCTGCATTTCTATAGCATTTGTCAACATCTCAGGATAATTTCTATAACAAAGTATATACTTAGTAATTTTCATAAATGCTTTAAAGTAATTTTTAATCACTGTTGTGGTGATGGAAATGCAGATCCAATTTACACACAACAAGCTTCCGCGAATACCAATGTGATAATGATCAATAATCTGCTTTTTGCATATGTGTATGATGTAGCATGAAGGAGATATGTTGGCCCAGAAGCCTTAAGTTAAAGATTTATAGTCTTTTTCAAAATATTTTACATTTACCTGAGATGGGGATGAGGTCTTACATTAAAGCCCTATCCAAAGAGAAAAGCATTTCTGACAGTGCAACTTTCCTTCAGAAATGCTGTAAAACTAATTTCAGAGAAGTCAGTAAGATAATTGGACTCCTTCAACTTATTTCCCATTATGAACAAGAGAAGATGGTCCCTCTTCATGTTGGAGATCCGGAGCACAAGATTTGTAATTTTCAGAAGCAATTCACCACCAATTTGCAACTGGGTCTTCGTGGTTGTGAATAACACCTTGAAATCATGACACACTGCAAAGACAGGCAAGCATTCATGTAAATACCTTGCATTTTGGAGAATGTCCATCTGAACTTAGCTCACAATTTACTCACATAAGACTTTCTTTTGTATGAAGTTCTTGTCCATTGTTTTCAAACAAGCATTAGCCTGTTTATTTTAATAGGTTTAAATAAGTGGCCAACTTTGGTAAACTGGATTCTGGATCAGTGGTGCTGGAACAGCACAGCAGTTCAGGCAGCATCGGAGGAGCATCTGTATTATTATGTCGTGCGGATGAGTGAAAATATAAATTGCTGTTTGCCATGAAGCCTGAAATTATTGCTGTCCCTTCTTACTATGCTCTAATATACTGACATGACCTGCACATGGCAGAGTGTTCTCAATTCATTGTTAGCCATAACCTACAAAATACATACTTTTAATTGTTTCTTTTTTTATTAAAGCCTTAATACATTTTGTTTCAATGGAATTGAACTTTGAGGAATTTTCTTTTTGTTCTTCAGTTTTGTAAGCGATGTTGCATTTGTTCTACTCATTAAAAGGATGGAAATTAACCTGCTTTTGTAATTCTGTCTGCAACTGACTTATTGTATCTTCTTTCTTTAAAACATGGCCATAATCTTTAATGTTTTAACGACTCAATTGGGATGCAAATCACCTGCAGAGACATATTATCAAACGAACAGCCAAACAACTGACAGATCCCCATGCAGTAAAGGGAAGCAGCATATACCTTCATTTGTTTAGGGCATAACACACTTATCTAAACACAAAGAACATGGACATGCATTGTCAAGAAGCTGACAAGAATGGGAAGTAATCTAAGTTTGGGTGTAGTTGAGGTATAAATGCCAGCAGAGAACAGGAAAATAATTCAAAGGCCAATTCTTTCGGCACACAATATGTTGGATGAACTAAGAGAAAGTTTGCTTGACCTTCTGTAATCTGTTCAGCAATTACCACACTTCAGTCAGGAAGCTGTAATGATAAGCAGCGCTGGATCCCTGTGTCCAAACAGTTTGCCTTATAAATGCAACCTTGCAAGCAGATTACCTTTATATTCTGAAGTGACCCAAATATGTCCTAAAGAGACCAATGAAAGGGGAACCACAAGGGTTGAGCTAAGACAAAGTGAGGACTGCAGATGCTGGACATCTGAGTCGAAAGCTGTGATCCTGGAAAAAGACAACATGTCAAGCAACATCCGAGGAGCAGAACAGGCAACATTTCAAGTTTCAGCTCTCCATAGCTTATGCTTGAAACATCAACTCTCCAGCTCGTTGAATGCTGCCTGAATGGTTGTGCTTTTCCAACGCCACACTTTTGATCAGGCTGAGCATTGAATAAGGAGAGAGAACCTGTTTCCACTGGCAGGAGTTGAGATAGGTTGCAAAAGAATCAGATGGGAAATATAAGTCCTTTACGCAAAAGGGGAGATAGGCAGAAAGCACCAAACTACAAACAGTTATCTGAGGAAGGATTTAAAAGCTGTTGTTGTAGATATTATATTTAATTTGAAAAATTCAAAGTTTTGTGATTAAACATGATTTCTCTTTCAATTTACTGAATTTCTTTAACATTGTGAAATGCTGCTGATAAAGTAGAACTGGTAGATGTACTGTATTTAGATCTCTAGAATTCATTTGATTAGATGTCACAAAGTTGGTGAAAATTAAAAGCACTTGGCATGAGGAGAATATATAAACATGGGTAAAAGATTAACAAGCTAACAGAAAACTTAATAATGAGTAATTTTCTGGTTTGCAAGACATCATGACTGTCATGCCACAGGGATCAGTGCTGGGACCTAACTTGATCATTGATATAGATGAAGGGATGGAAGGTATGATTGCTAAATTGCTGATGATGCAACAGGCAGGTAGGAAAGTTAGTTGTGAAGATGATATAAAGCGCCTACCAAGGAATGTAGATAGGTTAAGTGACTGAAAGTGTTATTTAAAATAATACAGTAGAGTCCTGGACCATATAAATAGTGGTATAGGTTACAATATCAAGGAAGGTTTAACACAAGTAAAACTATCATTCTCCGATTGAACTGCTTTCTCATGAGAGACTGTCAGCTGGAAGCAATTTAACCTGGAGGGTTAACAAGGTTGAAACTTTATTGCTGGAACAGCACAGCAGGTCAGGCAGCATCCAGGGAACAGGAGATTCGATGTTTCGGGCACAGGCCCTTCTTCAGGAATGCTGAAGAAGGGCCTGTGCCCGAAACGTTGAATCTCCTGTTCCCTGGATGCTGCCTGACCTGCTGTGCTGTTCCAGCAATAAAGTTTCAACTTTGATCTCCAGCATCTGCAGACCTCACTTTCTCCTGGAGGGTTAACAAGCCTCAGTGGAGGGGGAAAGGTTGAGAAGGACAGCTAATCATGGTAACCTCAATCAGTGCAGGAATTGGACCATGTTGTTATCATTACTTTACAGTATAAACCAAACATCTAGCCAAATAAGCTAACCAACCCTCCTAGCTATAGTGACCCTGTATAAAACAGGGTATGATTTGGTCACAAGTGAAGTAGTGTCAAGTTCCAGGTAACACACTTAAAGAAGAATATGTACATGTTGGAGAGGGTGCAGAAAAGATTAAGGTGATTGGTACCAAAGTTGAGAATCGACTGCAGAAGCTGGGGTAGTCTCCATGGAGAAGTTAGGATTGGGAACAGATTTTAATGGGGTGTACTAAATCATAAGGAGTATCTACAGAGGACCCAGGGAGAAACTACATTATTGGAAGGATCAAGAATAAAGTGACACAGATTTAAGATGATTGATGAAAGAAGCTGTGAATATATGACAAAGACTTGTTTTAAAACAGTCAGTGGTTGGCATTTTGGAATGTCCCACCTGAAACTTTAGTGGCGATTAAATCATGTCAGTCGAAGAATTCAATCATTGTCTGAAGCAGAGGAATTTGTCAGAATACGAGAAAGATGGGGCTGGGGTTGACACCAGGCTTCTGCAGAAAACCAGTACTAACAATGGGCTGAATGGCCTCATTCTGCACTGTAGGGATTCTACAATTCTGTAATTTCATATTCATTAATATAGAGCTTGTCATTGCACCTGCCTTCTGCTTATCACCCCTGATTTTCTTAATGATTGAAAATCTATCTCAGTCATAAACATAGTTAATGACCCAGCCTTGACAGCCCTCTGCAGAAAGGATTCCTCAGGATCACCAGCCTCTCAGAGAAGAAACTCCTCCTCATTTCTGTCTTAAATGGATGGCTCCTTACTCTGACATTACGCCAAGGTGAGTGCTAAAGTGTGTTAGTGAATGTGATTGCAATAAAGGGTAGGGTGTGTTTCTCTGGCTGTTAATATATTCAAGCAGATGTCTGTGTAATGTGAATGGATAATTGTGATTTCAAACACCACTTAAGTCACATTGCTTAATGCTGCATTCCTTGGTATTTCTCTTGATGTGATCTCAATCATGATAAACTTTTACTTTCAACTGCTAGGGTCCACTAGGTTTGTTTCAATACATTGATTTGGTAGATGATATCTCTAACAGTGTAGCAACTTTTGCATGACCATCAAGATTGCAGGCTCAAATCTGGATGGAACTTGAATGAACAAAAGCTTCAGATTTTGGGGGTGAGAGTGCTACCACTGAGCAGATGCTGACAAAAAAAATGCTTGAGACAAAAATATTGCTGTCATACCTTTATTACAATGAACAAATTAGGGAGGCAGTTGCATGACATAGTGCCTTTGATGACCTCAAGAAATCTCCATTGTCTTCACTGCCCACAAAGCATGAAAGGTTCTGACCTGAAATGTCAACTCCTCTTCTCTTCTGATGATGCTTGACATGCTGTGTTTTTTCCAGCTTCACACTTTATCCATTCTTACAAAACATTGTCACTGTAATAATGCAGGAAAATACAAAAACAACAGGAGATCCCACAAATAGCAATATTACATTTTTTATCTTCAGTAATGGGAGGTTTAAACAAAGGAATGTGTTCTGGCTACCTATAGCAGTGCTTTAGTGATTCAGTGCAAATCTGCACTCTTATACATATTGTCATGCCCTCATTGATGAGCTCTTAATTTCATCCCATTTCAAACTATATGGTTGGATGGGGATTTATTCAAATTCCATCAAAAGCATGGGTAAGCTTACATTTGGTGGTGGTTATAGGGAATAGTGGGCAAAAGAGGAGAAAATTGGGTCCTCATCCAAACTGACTTTTAACTAAAACAATTCAGTTACATTGCTAAATCCATTAGATTTCTGTGTCAGACAAAACATCCATTTAATTACCAAGTATTTCTAGTTGCAAGATTGATCTTAAACTCTCAAATAAAGTCACTCTCAGAATTAGTGTGAGATATAAATCAACATCAGCTCTTGTTGCATTCTGAAGGGAGACATTTCTTAATTTCTGCAAGGCTTGACATAGTTATTCATTTAAGAGACTATTTATCCAAGATTATCCATCTCCAACCTTAAAAAGCAAAAAAACTGTAAATTCTTGGAAATCTGAAATAGCAACATATTGAAAATAAACATCAGGTCTTTTGTCTTTATTACAAATGCTTATCTTCCTACATTATGACTGTTGTTCATAGATTTCAATTATTTTATATAAGTAGCAACCAAACCCATTAAGGAGCAGAAGTAGACCATTTGGCCAAGTTAGTGTGCTCCACCATTTAATGAGGTCATGGCTGATCTAATCATCCTCATCTTCACTTTCCTGCATATCCCCATAACTTGCCTTACTGATTAAAAATCTTTAATTAGATCCCATCTGGAACTCAAATCCAGGTAACCATAATTCACTAAATGATCATTTAAATTGAAATCAGCAATACCTCACAAAACAAGATTCCTGATGAAGGGCTTATGCCTGAATTCTCCTCCTCGTCGGATACTTTTCCAGCACCACGCTTTCGACTCTGATTGCCAACATCTGCAGTCCTCACTTTCTATCAGTTGCTTTTAACCTTACTGTGAAGCCTCTTCCAAGGATGCCTACCTTGAAGAAGTTCTCCTCCTCTCTCTACAAGGATCTTAGTGAGTCCCTCTCTCATTCCACCCCCCCCCCCCTCGCCTCGAGGTCATCCCCTCTGCCATAAAGCAGATTCCTGATGAAGGGCTTCTGCCCGAAACGTCGATTCTCCTGCTCCTCAGATGCTGCCTGACCGACTGTGCTTTTCCAGCATTACACACTTGACTCAATACCTCACACAAGGCAATTCAGAAAATGGATAAAATGGATTTCCTAAGATTGAATCAATCCTTATCAAGTTAAATAATCTCCACAGTGCAAGTGTCAAAAATCTTAACTGCCCTCATTACACTTTGCGAGCAAGTTAATTTCAGGACTGCAGTGTTTCAGTGTAAAAGCCATCACTGGCTTTCAGGATTAATTAGGAATAGGCAACAATTCCAAGTCAAAAAAGGTGGTGCTGGAAAAGCACAGCAGGTCAGGCAGCATCCAAGGAGCAGGAGACTCGATGTTTTGGACATAAGCCCTTCATCAGGAATAGACAACAATTGTAGACTTTGAAAAAGACACATCCATACTAAAAATTATTTTTCTTTTAAGTTATCCCAGATATCTCTAAAGGTTTAATTTACCGAGATTCTCACTTTCAAGTGGTTCTTAAAAAAGTTTTGTGATCTGAATTTGATTGGGATATGACTCACTCCCTGGTGTCCAACAGGCTTTTTCTCATCAGAACTAAGTGTTATCAACTTAGTTTCAAAATGATCCAGAACAAGTTGACCTAATACAATATACAGTGACATTCGTTAGAACATGGAAACTTAATAAATATGAGAAAGCTTTACTAATATTTTAAAGTTGAATTTATATATTAACTGCGCAGATGATGGTTAGTCCAAATATTGTTAGAACTCCCTCGCGATACTTATCTGGGCACCTTCACTTTAATACCACCACCAAATACTAAAATACTACAGAAAGTTAAAGATCACTTAATTGCATTCAGTTCCAAATACGCCAAGTGTACTCTTAATTAGGGAAGCAGAAAATTAAAGACACATGAATCAAAATACATTATTTAATCAGCTTTCAATGCAGCTCAAGAGAACACATTCAACTTCCGTTTGATGATCTGTTGTACTCAGTTCGAACTGGGTGAGTCAAACAAAAATGTTAACAAAAGAAAAATAAATGCCTGCACTCCGTAACAAAATCGGAAGATTTTATTTTAAATGAATGTTCTCACAAACTAGAGAACAAAAGATAAATTCCTTCAATGCGTTTGATTGTTAAGTTCAAACATAAAAGAAACATTATTCAAAACAGATTTTTTTGTGTCTGACTTAAGGGTGAATGTGTTGACAAAAGAGCAAAGAAGATTTCGTGCATGTCAACTCATTAATCAGCTGATGGTTCCTATTGAAAACATTCGCTGAGTTTGGATCACGATTATTAGCTTTCCCCTTTGGAACAAATGGTGCATGAACCCAGGCCTCCTGTTTCAAAGGTAGGGATTTTGCCACTGCACCACAAAAGCTCAACACAAATCTAATACATTATTTAATCAGCTTTCAATGCAACTAATCAACCTGTCAGAGATGTTATTACACCTTTGGAGCTGCTGGGACTTGAATTTACGCTTCCTGGCTCAAAAGTAGGGACACGATCACTGTTTCACAGGAGCCCTCCTCAAGACAACTTAATTTATTTTGTGACACACTATAGTCCTCCAATCCTCGCAGCTAAGCCATTGGAGGAAAGCCACAACGCAATCCAGATAGATGCTTTGAAGCAATCTGTTCAAATGGGTTATGACATGCTTCGAGAGCAGGTGGCGCTTTACCCAGGCTTTCAGGACCAGAAGTAGTTACACGAACACGGTGCCATTCAACCCTTAAAGCGATCTAGATATTTTCTGATGGACCTGTTCAGAGATGCTAATCCACACCTCTGGGGCAGGTAGGACTTGAACCTAGGCCACTTGGTCTAGAGGTAAACACAATCTAGACTTTTTTTATTGCCCAGAAGAGCTATCACGCACAACTGAGCTGCTTTTCCACCACCAAATTACCATGGCTTTCTTTTATCATTAACTATCACCAGTAATCAGCCATCTGGCCAGTTAGATATCTACAAACAAAGCCCACTAAAACGCAATCTAAATGGTCTGATTTGGGAATGGGATCCAGGTAACCGACCATTTTCTCATATTGAATTCAGTGAATTGTCAGATTAACAGGATTACCTTATTAGAACCCCACCTATAGCATCCCTGGGGTTCTCTTGCTGTACAGTAGCAGTGTCTCTATCCCGAGATCGAGAGACCTGAGTTCGAGTTCCACGTGCTCCAGGTGTATATAAGAGCACTTCTGCTCCGGAACAAAAACGTTTTTGTTTTAATTCCCAGGTATCCCTAACCCAACCAAACCTTTGTTAAATCGTAGCCCATAACTTGCAATTAGGTATCCATTGATTAACGAATTGAACAGATTTGTTGAGTTACGATTGTAATTTACTCTCGAGTATCCAACGTTTCCTCCATAGAGGCCATCTATGACATATTCCATTAATTTTCAAAATGTTCCCAGAGAATACTTACTGAGCATTCAATTAATCTGGAATTCATCTAAATTCCACACCACTTCGTTTCTGGATATGAATGATTCTACACGCAAATTCTCTTGAATTCCTTGAGTAAACTAATCCTAAATTTGCCTCCTCCATATAAGTAATCTGAAGAAATGTCGTGCATGTTTCCCGGAATAATGTTGTACCCAGCCATTTAATGTCGTTGTTGTGACACAAGTTCCCTTACGTTTACTGCCTTCTACCATCCCCTCAGTTCTGGGTTTGTTTTTACACAGAAGAGATTCGGGAGTCTCGCTTCTACTGTCACTCAACATTGTGAACCGACAGGTTATAATATGTCTTTATGAAATAGATATTACTTGAACCTCGGCCTCGGAACTTCAGAGATAGAGACACTACCACTGCCCCACTATCAACCAACCATTGACTGTTTTGAACGCAAACTCTCTGAACTCTTCGATTAGATTCTGCTGCAGTCGCCGCTTCCATTAATCCATACATAAACTTTGTGAACCCTTCATTAGATTACCTTTGCTAACCCACCCATGGTATCGACAGGCTCTTCCAAAACTGTCACTTAATACATTCAAACCATTGACTGAATTGCAATTGCACGCAAACCGATTATACCGAGACAGTTTACAATTGGGATTAATTTTCCCTTTTGTCTTAGTTTGTTGGTACAAAAAAGTAATCTTTTGATTAATAATTTCATTGCTGACAAGGTAATGTGCCATGTATAAATTCCTAATATCATATTCTACCAAAATTGATACAGACATATACAGTCGTGTGTATCTATTCTGCATCTAATGCCACGGCAATTGGAGGTGGGGAAGAAATATCATTAAGTACAAAATCTAAATTTGCAAAATTCTAATGTCCAGGTCATGTTCAATTGCTCGAATTATTGTATTTGGGTGTTTTTAGCTATTCATCAGTTGTACAGACAATTCAGCCATATCTAAATAGATTTATAAAAGCGATTTGTTTTTTCATGACGTGGAAAGACTGAGACTGTTCCTGTTCATTCGAGGTTAAGGGGAAATTTAATAGAGGGATTGAAAATGAAGAGGGCATGAGAAGAGACTGTGACCAATGGGTCAGTAACCAAAAGGTACAAATTTAAGATAATTGGCAAAAGATCCAAAGGAAACATTAACACTTTATAGAGGGAGTGAGATGTGATTGAGATACACAACTTTGAAACGTTTTTTTTTCAAAAAGAACTAGATCATTAGTTGTAGGAGCGAAATTTGTGGGGTTAAGATATTGGTTAGTTTTAATAGAAAGGCATTGTGATGTCTCCTTCCGTGCTGTAAGATTCTACACGGTAGGGGGTTGGGGACTGTTGAAACATGCACATTTCTAATGGAGGGACATTAGAAGTCGGGGAAAGTTTGGAATTTGACGCTGAACATTTCAATATACAGAAGAGATCAGGCTCTGGAGATGACCACGCATTACAAGCACCTCCCACGATAAGTTGTTAAACCGGCTTTGACTACGTGTTCTCATTCCATAGGGAATGCCGATGACGTCCTTGTGTATGTATTTTGTTCTTTTTTTCTTTGGAACTGAAGCGTGACTGCTCCACGTGGACGGTGACTTGCTCTGTCGTATAAAACCCACAAGTTTCTGAGTGTTGGATATCAGAGTTCCAGTCCTGGGACTTGAAGAGAACTAGGAGATCTCGACTTTACTGCGAGAAAGAGAGAGAGACAGAGAGCTAAAGAAATTGTCAGAGGATCAGAAACAGACGCAAACAACTGAAAGAGATCGTTTGTGCTTAAGTTTCACGTTGTCCAATTTAGCACCAAGGACAGCGACCAAACCTCCAACTACATCCTAAAGCAACAATGTAGTGCACTATCTGGTAAGATTTCAACTGGCTTTCGGTCGATAAATTTGTTTCTGGAAAATGCAAAACTGCATCATTTTTAACAGTGTACTTTCCCATGTATTTCCAGACGAATTGATAGTTATTGTGCGTGTGTGTGTGAGAGAGAGAATGAGAGAAATGGGTTTGAGAGATAATAGATTAGAATTTCGAGTCGAGTATGTCTTATTTCCAAGAAAGATTGAAGGGCGAACTTTGATCCTTTTATTCCGTCACCCCACATTCCCCCCAAAGTGGACTTCCCTAATTTTTCAGCCAGGACACAGGTCGGAACCCATTCAGCCGAGTGAGGTAACGCCTTTTTGTGTTGGATTTCAGGACCCGACGCAATGATGATCCGGCTCAGCTCCCACTTCCTGACGCTTTTCGCTCTTCTGAATGTGTTCTGCTCCCGCACATCGGGGTTCGCGGCCCTCGGAACCTACTCCCACCTGGGGTAAGTTCACTCCCCCCTTTCTCTCCAGCTTCCAAAGGCACTCAATTCCATTTCGCCGAGCTGGAAGTTTTTGTTGCAAACGTTTCGTCCCCTGTCTAGGTGACATCCTCAGTGCTTGGGAGCCTCCTGTGAAGCGCTTCTGTGGTGTCTCCTCCGGCATTTATAGTGGCCTGTCCCTGCAGCTTCCGGTTGTCAGTTTCAGCTGTCCGCTGTAGTGGCCGGAAAATTGGGTCCAGGTCGATGTGTTTGTTGATGCAGTTTGTGGATGAGTGCCATGCTCTAGGAACAGAACCACAGCAAAATTGTACACATTTCAAGGGAAAGCTAGATCTGTGTGGCGGGGGTGGGGGTGGGTGGAGTGGGAAAGAGTCACTGGGAGAATGAGGTGATGAGGTCGGAAAGCGGAGACGTCAACATGGATCAATGTTACGATGAATAACCTGTTTATGAGCTGCAGATGTTATAACACTCCTACAAAAACCACAAGTCGCCTTAGACTACACTCTGCAGATTGAATGGGGAGTGTGCAATCTGAGATTCCCTCCCAACTCTTTCTAGTGGACTATCCTGGATTTCAATATCAATGTAACATTACGTATGGCACACACTGGATAGTAACGCTGAATAATTCCCCGACTGAGGAGAAAGTGAGGTCTGCAGATGCTGGAGATCAGAGCTGAAAATGTGTTGCTGGAAAAGCGCAGCAGGTCAGGCAGCATCCAGGGAACAGGAGAATCGACGTTTCGGGCATAAGCCCTTCTTCACCCGACTGTCCCGGGTGAAGAGGAGGGCATCTATCCGATTGAGATTTTCGCTGTTTATTGCGAACGGCTTCCTTTAGTCTGTCCCGATTGCTGTTGGAGTAGAAGTGCAGTGATCCTGTGTTGGGCCACGATTAGGTAATTCGAGGTTTGTCCTAATCGGTACGTAGGGGAAATCGTCTGGAAAACTTCAACGATAAAGTAACCAGTGCCTACAGATAGTGACAAAATCACTTGTGCCTCAAATTGCGTACATATCACCCTTTTATACAATTAGTTTCTGTTATTTTGATACTTTCCATAGTTTGGATTGTCGCCATATTTGGTTCTGTCTATGCTGCTTGTCTGCACTGTGGCCACTGAGTTACACCAACACATTGTGAGCCAGCCTTATGCTGTTTATAATCAGACCCATGCTAATTCGTAATCTGACGCCAGTGATGGCTCCATCAAGGCTGACTATAGTTGGACTGACTTTATTTACCTCTGACCTTCAGGCTGCGAAATGCTGTTGGTTTCGATGGACAGTCCAGTGAGGATCAGTCACAATCACCAGTGACAGCTGATAGTGACATTTACCAAAACCCATTGTCAGACAGCGACAAAGTCTATTACCAGTTGTCCGCAAGCATGCCAAGGTGAGAGAATTACATTGCCAATCCTGCATATTTAAACAAAAAACATTCAGAACTGCTCACTATATTGGTCCAGCACAATGATCTACATTAAAACTTAGGAAAAAAAGAACAGGTGCAGGTCATTCACACCTTAGAGCCTGTTCCACGTTCAAACTCAATTTGTGATTGATCTGGTTGCAGCCTTATTGCTCTTGTCTAATTTCCCTCCCCAGCCCTATAACCCTTGACTCCTTTTTGATTTTAAAAAGAAAATCTGTTAGAGCAGATTTGAACATATTCAGTAACTTTGCCTTCAATGCTCATAGGAAGAGAATTCCCAAGAGGTGCAACTGAGAGCAGAATTATCTCCTCATTTCTATCTTAAATGAAATACATTTTATTTATGAACTGTGCCCACTGTTCGATTCTTTCCTCTCCCAAGAAGCGCCTCAGAATCTCTTCCAAGAAGATTGCCTCCCTTTCTGCTGACATCCAGAGTACAGGCCCAACCTTTATGCCTAAGGCAATCTCTTACTCCCATTACTGTTGAGCACATGACTTCTCAGTAGCCATACTGTTTCGGCAAGTGCTGGTGTGTGTTTGAATGGTTTATAAATGTCAATAAGAAACAATTGCAAGGGAAGAGTAGTTGATGTTGGGGGGCAAAGTCCAGAGAACCCTTCCTTTCAGAGACTGATCCAACAGTTCTGCACAAATTGTCCAATAGTTTTGTAATTAATCATTTATTTTCATAAATCTCTCAAAAGTCCCCTATATCAAAACTGTCTGTGTGGTTCTTTCCATTCCTCCAGAGCAAAACGACATTCAGACGCAATTTTCACCAATGACTACAGCAAACTGGTTGGTGAAATAGCTGCTAGAAAACATCTGGAATCACTGATGGGGAAAAGATACATGGATGCTTGGGGGCAGTGGGGAGTTGCATGGCAGGGACACACTGGGTGTGGGCAGGGGCTCAGCATTGGAGAACATGGAAGATTTTGGGACTTCAAACTGCATCTGAATGTGATTGAACTTTACAATCATGAAATGTATAAACAAGAGCATCAACGTCAATCAATCCCCCCTCAATCAACACTAGAGCAATGAGTTGGGGAATGCATCGCCTTTCTAAATCTGTTAAATAATAAGATAGTTTAAAGTGATGAGCGAACTACTCCTCAGTAACGTTCACATACAATTGATAACATTTTTACAAGTGACACTAGAAACTGGACATTGTTACACCAAATAGAAAAATGCCCTTTTCCATTATAGGGAGAGGAGAAATGTTTTGGCTGCAATTGACAATAAATTGTCAGTGGTCATAAAAACAAATATAAACCCAACTGATGGTGTGGTGGGGATTGAGCATGCACACACTGGAGAAAGAAAAGATTGGCTGTTTAACAGGAAATGGAGAGTGGACATAAATGGGTCTTTTCAGGTTGGTAAGATGAAATAAGCGGAAGGCCATAGGAATTGATGGAACCTCAAATACTTACAAATTATGCAAATAACTTGGATGAAGGAATGTAAGTTATGATTAACAAATCTGATGTTGGTACAAAGATAACTTGGAAAGTAAGTTGTGAAGAGGACATAAAGCAGCTGCAAAAAAAAAGGTTGTGAGTCTACAAAGATGTGGCAGATGAATATAATGTGGGAAATGTGAAATTATCCAATTCAGCAGGAAGAATAAAAAAGCAACATATTCTCTCAATGGTGAAACATTACAGTTTTCTACCATGGAGGTGTCTTAGTACATGAATCACACAAATACTGGTATACAGATAGCTACAGTAAGTGAATAGGAAAGCTAGCAATGTTATTCTTTACTGTGAGGGGAATAGAAAAGTGCATAGTATTGATCACTTTATATAAGGCATCATGTAAATTCATTGGAAGCAGTTCAGAGAAGGTTTACCAGACTAATAAGTAATAATATGTAATGAGTGGTTTATCTTACAAGGAAAAGTTGCATATTCTAGACTTGAATCTGTTAGACTTTGAGAGCATGAGTTGAATTGATTGAAACATAAAATCCTGAGGGTCTTGACAGGGTGAATGTGGAGAGGACATTTCCTTTCATGCAAGAATCAAGAACTAGGGGATACTGTTTTAAATTCAAAGTCCTAGCAGATTTGTCAGACTGAGGTGGATAGATTCTAATTAAGCAAGGAGGTGAAAAGTTATCAGCTGTAAATGGGAATATGGGGCTTGAGGTTACAATCAGATCAGCCATGACCTTGCTGAATGGTGGAGGAGACTCAAGGGCTGAATGGTCAACTCCTTATTGTATGTGTTTTACTCACTATGTTAGGGAGCAAGTTAGTTGAATTGTTCAAAATTATGAAGGTTTTTAAAAGCTTAAGAGTGAAGAAACCGTTTGATGGAAGGTTTGATAACCAAAGTGCACCAGTTTAAGGTAATTGGAAAATATGGTTTCTCATGTGCTGCAGATTGTCCTGATCCAGCATATGCTACGGAATATGAAGGATTCCATACTGACTTTCAAAAAGAAAGCATAAAAAAGATGCAGGATGATAGAGATAGAGTGGGGCAATTAGATAGCCCTTTGAAAGATAGTCTAGCGTTGGCTGAATGGTCTCTGTCTGTGATGTCAGACTCTATGACTCAGTGTTTTGATATGGCAACTGTATTGATGAATATTTCCACAAATTTTTAATTTTAATTGAATCTAAAGGGTGTTCCATTTGAACAAAGATCAAGAGTAAGCCACTTGAGAAAGTCTCTTCAAGCCTGCTCTGCCATTTTATAAGATCATGGTTGATCTGGTTTTAACTCAACTCTGTATTCCTACACATCATCAATAACCTTTCATCCCCTGGCTAATTAAGCATTGATCTACCTCTGCCTTCAGAATGTTTGAAGACTCTGCATCCATTGCCCTTTAAGGAATTGAATTCCAAAGACTCCTAATCTTCTTAGAGGAAAAATATGTCCCCTCATCTGTCTTAGCTGAGCAACACCCTATTTTAAAACTATTACTCCCAGTTCCACCTGACAAGAGGAAACTCCTTTCAATGTTCAACTGGTCAAGTCACCTTAAGATCGTTTATGTTTCAACTAAGTCAGTACTGACTCTTTCTCCAGAGGATACAGATCTAGCCGATTTAACTTTTCCTCCAAAGCAACCTACTCATTCTAGGTCTTAGTCTAGTAAACCTTTTCTGAGCTGCTTCCAATGCATTAGCATCCTTAAGCACCCTGACTAGCACTGGACCCAATACTCTAGATGTGATCCTACCAATGCTCTGTATAACTGAAGCATAATCTCCTTTCCATTCCGAATTTAGTCATGGTTTCAGACACTTAACGGAAGAATTCTAATGGAGACGTTTTATCATGTATAATGTACAGCTGAGGTCGGGGAGCAGGCATATTGAATTTTTTAACTGAACCATGTGCTTGGCCTGAACATTTTAGACTGAAGATGCTTTTGTTTCTGATAACCAGAACCCAGGATGAGCTGAACGCAAGCAAACGTCACATGGATGCTACTTTCCACAAAATGTTGAGGGATCTTATGATGATGGAGCAAGCTACAGAATTTATCAGACGTTTACTATATGACGAGACAAGGTACTTTAAATAAATTTGGAGTAATGTCAAGATTATAGAATACATAACACAGAACAATTCAGCAGAGAACAGGCCCTTCAGCCCTCGATGTTGCGCCAACCTGTGAACTATTCTCAACTCGTCCCCTACACTATCCCAAAATCATCCATGTGCTTATCTGAGGATTGTTTAAATCTCCCTAATGTGGTTGAGTTGACTACATTAGCAGGTAGGGCATTCCACGCCCTTACCACTCTCTGCGTAAAGAACCTGCCTCTGACATCTCTCTTAAATCTATCATCCCTCAATTTGTTGTGATGTCCCCTTGTACACACTGAAGTAATCATCCTAGGAAAAAGACTTTCACTGTCTACCCTATCTAATCCTCTGATCATCTTGTATGTCTCTATCAAATCCCCTCTTAGCCTTCTTCTTGCCAATTAGAACAGGTTCAAGTCGCTCAGCTTTTCCTCATAAGACCTTCCCTCCAGACCAGGCAAAATCCTGGTAAATCTCCTTTGCATCTTTTCCAATGCTTCCACATCCTTCCCAAAATATCGGGATCAGAACTGTACACAATATTCCAAGTGAAGCCGCATCATCATTTTGTATAGTTGCAGCATGATATTGCAGCTCTGGAATTCACTCCCTCTACGAATGAAACCTAACACACCATATGCCTTCTTAACAGTACTATCCTCCTGGGTGTAACGTTTAGGGATCTATGTATATGGACTCCAAGATTCCTCTGCACATGCAGACGACCAAGAATCTTTCCATTGACCCAGTACTCTGCCTTGCTGTTATTCTTCCCAAAGTGCATCACCTCACATTTAGCTGCATTGAACTCCATTTGCCACCTCTCAACCCAATTCTGCAGTTTATCCAAGTCCCCCTGCAACCTGTAACACTTTTCCACACTGTCCACTACTCCACCAACTTTAGTGTCGTCTGCAAATTTACGAATTCATCCACCTAAGTCATTTATAAAAAAGCCAAAGGTTCTGCTATCTCCTCCCTACCTTCCCAGGGAATCCTCGGATAAATTCCATCTGGCCCAGGGCATTGTCTACTTTCACTCCTTCTAGAATTGATAACACCTGGTCGTAACTAACCTAGATCCTTTCTAGTCTAATATCTCATACCTCATTCTTCTCCTCTACAATATTCCCCTTTTGCTTAGTGAAAATGACGAGAATGTGCCTCAAGAGTCCGTAAGCCCAGATCTACACTGGTACTGATGTTTTTCAATGCAAATCTGTCCTGAGTATGCATGGCATAAAAATTGTGTTGAGAAACAACCAAGACACAGGTTACTTGATCTAACCCAATATGTGTTTGCCCTGTACACAGTGTATCCAACAATATATTCAATTTCTCAACTTAAACACTCATAATCTCTGCTTTTGTCAGGTCCTTGGTTGTTGCATTACATAGCCTTGCAAAACCAGATGTAGTCTCTCTATCCAAAGCCTCTCATATTCAATTCAACATGTAAGACATGGTTCAATGGAGTGTTGAAGGGATGCTACACTGTTAGGCGTTCTGTCATTTAATATCCCCAGATAGATGTAAAGATCCACTGACCCTATATGAAAATGGTGAGGGATTTCTCTGTGCCTTGACCAATATTTCTCCTTCAACCAGCATTCATTATCTCACTGCTGCTAGTGGGTCCGTGGTATTGGAAATTGATAAACATATCTTTCCTTATATTAGTACTTCATCTTAAAGCTACTTAATTGGCTGTGAAGTCCTTTGGAAGGTCTTGAGTTTGTGAAAGGTGGGAAGTAAAAACATGCTCTTCCTAGTTGTTTCATACATGTTTGTCAGTGGCACTACCATTCATTACTATCCCTGTAGAGACCAACAACCTTAAAACAATTCACCCTTTCCGTTAATAGTAAAAAGGGTGATAAACACTTTTTCATATTTTAAGATATTTCTCTGTAACAATCAGGCTAAAAGCGTTATCAGCTAAACACTATTATTGTAGTAAACTTATACTGTCAACTACAGAACAGAAAATTTCACCTTTACTGACGACAAAAAAAAATTCACTTCACAACTACACATAACTCTGCCCTTAAGTAGGCAATCAGTTTTCCCAGATCCAGACCGAAATTGATCCTTAGCTTGCAAATGCTTGTTTCCTTTGCTTACTTTTATTTCTCAGCCAGGTACCTTTTTAACCCAAGAACTATCTTTTATGATTACTTTTCCTGGAGGTTCTCCATCTGGCATAGGCTAGGCAAATCTTCCATCCTTGTTGCAAATCCTTCATACATTGTTCCTTTCAATCTGAGCATGAGCACCACTCTGTTTCTGTACTGAGAACCAGACAGACTTTATCAATTTTTATTCATTCCCTCCCCCAGATCCTAATGAAGAGATTGTGATTTTCTCAGGGATAATTCTGAAACTGAGCCCTTCCTCAAAGCTCAACTCCATGATAATGTGAATCACATTGACCTTGTGATTGCTGATTTGCCACATTGAGACCCCTAATCGCTTATCATGAAATTAAATTGAAACATAAGTGTTTGCAACTTCACAATCTGACCATGTTCCAGGGATTTCAGAGATTATAAATCTAATTAATGTAAACAGGACTGTTGCTGCCATTGGTTCATGCGTGAATGTTTCCCACCTTCTTTCCAATAAAACAACTTACATCTCCCGATAATTTCTAATAGACATTTCACCCCACCTTGTTGTTGGACAGGGTTAGGAAAAGTTCCAAAGCCCCTTTCATTTTACCTTAGATTAAAATATAAGTAAAGGTAAAGTCACCATAGTCTTATTGGTGTACTTTCCCCTTAGAGAGAGAACTGATGGTGGTTTAACCTGAGGGTCACAATGCCTCAGGTGAGGAGAGAGTTTGAGAAGAAGCATTGTTCATAGTAACCTCAGCAGGTGTGGGAATTAAACCCAAACTGTTGGAATCATTTTACATTGCAAACGACCTATCCAGCCAACCAAGCTAACCCACCCACAAAATCAAAAGCTATAACAATCTCATTAAACTTCATGTCTAACGTTTGGAAGAATAATATGGACACTCAAGTCCTGAAGTCTGAGCAATCCTCCTGCTGCCAAATTTGTTCTCAAACCATGTGCATGAAACCTAAGCTTAAGTGTGCTTGTTCCAGTTTAAGCAATGCACTTGCTAATACTTTTCAGAAGTGGGCTTCTTAATAGAGTAGAACTTAGCATTGAATTATTTTTGTATATTTTTCTTCTAGATTTCCAACTGAATTGATTCAACACTTACTTTTAAGTTATGATTCAATGCCTTTCAAGAGTTAATGGTAACAAATCCAGGTAATAGAAAGAATTATTGTTCTAAGTATGGTGAACAACTCTTTCTAATTTTCCAGCAGCCAGGAAGATGCAAACTCAGATCATATCTTAGACAACCCCTCGCCTGTTGAAAATTATGTCAGTGATGCAATTTAGAGTCAGCTTCAAGATTCGGTAGGTATAGATTCTCCCACCGGGATACATGTGAAAGTCCTGGATAATTTTCAGTAAGTGCAATTGTAGTTAGTGAGTATTCATTTGCATTAAAACAAACTATCAGTTTCTCACAGGTTTGGCCAGTACAGTATGGCAAAGGAGTTTTTTCTGTTCTGTAACTTCCTGCAGGTACGATATGGTTTATCATCTGGCAGATTGCCTTAATAACTCATTTGTTCATGAATGCCCTGTCAAAAAGGAAATCTAGCATCCATTCCCAGTCTGACTTAAACATACTAGTGTGGTTAATAAGCCACTCAGTTGTATTGGAATAATGGTTCAAGAAGAAGGTGCACTAATATTTTCCAAAGACATCTAAAGACTCAAAATAAATGCTGACCTTGACAGTGACACCCACATCCTGAGAATCAATTAAAAAGAGAACAGTTCCATTCATTGAAATGGGTTTGCAATCTGTGTGATGATGCATCTGGAAATAAAATTCTGTTCACAATGCTCTGGAAATAACAATATTTTATCAAAGCTACTTTAGAGAGGCTTTTTGTAGATAAAAGGATAAATTCATCAACCTCATGCTCTGAGCTGAGAGCTATGCTAAAAGGGAATATGAGTCACAACCACAGATACAATAGGGTAGATGTATTACTGGATGTATTCTCTCTGAATGCCATGCTTGAAGGTGCTTAATGCAATGTACAGTTTCCTCTGGAATAGACTGTAGTTACTCCTGTCAGATATTTTGCTATAAAGTAAATGAGAAGTGATGAAGCATTTTTCTCAAGTGGTCTGTATCAGTGAGTAATGTTCAGGTTGGACTATGTTTGGGAAATATTATAGAATTAAAATTAAAGGTTTCATCATTGTGATATTTCCTACTAATATCCCCATACACATTTGCAGTCAATGCCTTACTTTCCTGAGATTTATTGTGAGCAGTGGCAGACTTAAAAGTGACCTGATTTTAGAGAGTAGGACTCCATCAATTTGACATTTTCATTTAATATTTCATGGGACGTGAGCATCCCAGGCAAGGCCAACAATTGTCACCCTTCTCTGGGTGCCTTGAGCTGAGTGACTTGGGAGGCCACTTCAGAGCCAACTGTATTGCTGTGAGTCAGGAGTCACATGTAGCCTGGACCATGCAAGGATGGTAGATTTCCTTCCCTAAAGGGTGTTACTGAAACAAAGCTTTTGTGACAGTTGATAATTTCATGGTCACCGTTACTGTGATGAGTTTCCAATTCCAGAATATTTAGATAATTGAATTAAATTTCCCCCAACTGTTGTGGTTGGGATTTGAATCCATATCTGCAGAGCATTAACATAGATATCAAGGTTACCAGTCCAGTGACATTACCATGCCACCATTTTCTATTCCTGCCTTGGCTAACTAAATCTATCAAAGCACCTCCTCTGGAGAGCCAATTGAATGACAATTTTTTTTTGAAGTGTAAAATTATTTGCTTTTCTTTCCCTTTATTTAACAAAGTATTTGTTGATTACTCAGTCTGTCATCTGTTCCGTTGCTGTTTCTAGATTAAAGGGGGGGTCATTTTAATCTTTCTTCAAGGCAAGTGGAAGCAGTTAGATGTTCTGTACCATTTTTAAATGCTGCTAAATTTACAATTGATAAATAAAATGTGGAAAGAAATTGACCAGGATATAAAATGACTCGCCAACCAGATTGCATCAGTCCCCTGATGGATGGGCCAGATTAAAGATTTCCATCTTGCCTCTCCCAACCAAATGTAAACCAAATAGTTGCAAGTGAGCTTGGCCACACTTGCCTTAAAAAGCAGATTGTGAAATGAATACCTAGAAGATTTGTGGGTTCAATTCCTGCTCTAGAGACTGGAGCACGCAAACTCAGCAATGTTCTTGATGCAATATTAAGGGAGTACATATTAAAAGGGGTTGTCATATTAAAAGGGGTTCCCTGCTGCAGTGATTCTACTGAAATCAGCTAGGTAGACCTCTTGGAATATGTGTTCCCTGATTGGGGCTGTGATTCTCGGGTCAAACAGGGAACCCTGGCTGACAGGTGTCAACAGGAATGTCAGGGGCTCTGTTCACTGAGAGCTGGCATGAGAAAGCTGGTATATCAAGTACTATGTACATGGAGTCATAGAGATGTACAGCATGGAAACAGACCCTTCGGTCCAAACTGTCCACGCCGACCAGATATCCCAACCCAATCTAGTCCAACCTGCCAGCCTCCATATCCCTCCAAACCCTTCCTATTCATATACCCATCCAAATGCCTCTTAAATGTTGCAATTGTACCAGCCTCCACCACATCCTCTGGCAGCTCATTCCATACACGTATCTACATGTCAATAAAGGGGGCTTTGTGAGAGGATATGACCTCTATAGAGTTGTTTTACCTGCCCTCTCTTAGGTAGAGGTAAATTACCCAGTGGAAGAACAGTAGAGAAGAGGGAGAATTCTTCCTTGTACCTTGGACCAAAATGTATCATTGTCAAGAATTTAAAACAAGTTGTAATTTATTTGAGTTAATAAGGCCAAAATTAACATAATGTTTTTCAAAGATTTCTTATTGAAATGGACAGTGAAGGGGGGGCTGCAATATCACTGAATGTATTGAGTCTCTGACTCGAGAAAGACATACACTGTCTAATAGCTGCTCTTTCTGTTTTAAATAGAATCTCTGAAGACCTCCGAATTATTGAGCTGAAAACTACATACAGCCTTTTTCCTTTATTAATCAGGAGAGAACGCATCAGACTCCAAAGCTAGTATGTTGTGTAGTGAAAGTCTTGGTGACCTATTTAGTTCCTTGTAAATGAGAGTCACTGTTCATTCACTATAAATAACATCTTTTTTGGTCAACCTTTGTCTAAAAGTTGTATATATCTATTAAATATATATTGACAATGTTACTCTTCTATACTGCCCTAAGGAGAAAGTGAGGACTGCAGATGCTGGAGATCAGAGGTGAAAATGTGTTGCCGGAAAAGTGCAGCAGGTCAGGCAGCATCCAAGGAGCAGGAGAATCGATGTTTTGGGCATGAGCCCTTCTTCAGGGCCTTAACCCCTAATAAATGTATTGAATGCAGATGTGAAAGACACACTGTATTAACTTATGTTGTAAGCGTACCCATTACACTCAAGGCTGTTAATGAGTTATCTCAATTGTTCTCACCTCTGGACTATAAAGTTTGAATTATATCTCTGGTGTATTAAGTCGTATATAATTTGTTTCCCTTTGTCTTACTCTAGTTGCAAGGGAAGCCTTTATGTCAAAGGGACCCAATACAAAGGGATGAAATTTGTGTTATTTGCTTAAAACTTACCAGCTGGTGGATTGCATTCAGTTTTGAGGGAGCACCTCAGGAAGGAGACATTGGCCTTGCAGGGGCTGCAGTGCAGATTCACAGTTGTGGTAGTGTCCCTACTTCTTAGACAATAGGTCTGGGTCAAGTCCCACCCACTCCAGAGATATGTCTGAACAAATGGATTGAAACTATCGAGTCCAAACATAAAAGGAGTTAAACTCTGTGGAAAGGTTTGCGGCTTTTGGAATATTGACTGAAAAGTGCAATATCTAGTCAACATAAAGTGACAAATATTCACTGGTGCATAACATGTGTAAAAAGGCTCAACAGAATGATTCATAGGTAAAACCGTCAAAGTAAGGTTGCGACTACAGGTCACAAATTCATTACGGAACAGACAGAGGCCATTCAGACCATCACATCTGCACTGGCTCTCTTTACTGATTTAACTTAAAGTTAATCTACTTTTCCCTGTAGCTCTGCAAATTGTTTCTATCTATAAATAACATAGAAAAGTACAGTACAGAACAGGCCCTTTGGCCCACAATGTTGTGACGAGGATTAATCCTAATTTAAAATAAAATAATCTAATGTAATCACCCCTCAATTCACTGCTATCCATATGCATGTCCACCAGTTGTTTAAAGTTACTTAATGACTCTGCTTCCACCACCACCGCTGGCAATACATTCCGTGCGTTCACAGCTCTCTGCGTAAAGAACCTACTTCTATTGTCTCTGCTATACCTTCCTCCTAACACCTTAAAACTATAAGCCCTTGTGGCAGTCAATCCTGCCCTGGGGAAAAGTCTCAGGCTATCAACTCTATCTATGCCTCTCATTATCTTGTACACCTCGATCAGGTCACCTCTCTTGCTCCTTCTCTCCAGAGAGAAAAGTCCAAATTTAGTCAACCTCTCTTCATAAGTTAGGCCCTCCAGTCACAGCAGCATCTCAGTAAACCTTCTTTGCACCTTCTCCAAAGCCTCTGTATCTTTTCTATAAGAGGGCGACCAGAACTGGACACAATATTCCAAGTGTGGTCTCACCAGGGTTTTATCGATTTGCAGCAAAACCTTGCAGCTCTTAAATATGATCCCCCTGTTAATGAAAGCTAAAACACTATATGGTTTCTTAACAACCCTATCCAATTGGGTGGCAACTTTAACGGATCTATGTACTTGAATACCTCTGTTCCTCCACACTGTCAAGAATCCTGTCTTTAATTATATATTCAGCATTCAAGTTATTCCTTCCAAAATGCAGAACTTCGCACTTATCCATCTGCTATTTCTCAGCCCAGCTCTGCATCCTGTCAATATTGTACTGCAGCCTACAAGACCCCTCAATACTATCAACGGCGCGTCCAACCCTTGTGTCATCGGCAAATTCTCTAACCCACCCCTCAGTGAGGAAGGCATATGGCGTACTGGCTTTTATTGGTAGAGGAATTGAGTTCCGGAGTCCTGAGGTCATGATGCAGTTGTATAAGACTCTGGTGCGGCCGCATCTGGAATATTGTGTGCAGTTTTGGTCGCCATACTATAGGAAGGATGTGGAGGCACTGGAACGGGTGCAGAGGAGGTTTACCAGGATGTTGCCTGGTATGGAAGGAAGATCGTATGAGGAAAGATTGAGACACTTGGGGCTGTTTTCATTAGAGAAAAGAAGGTTTAGGGGTGACTTGATTGAGGTGTACAAGATGATTAGGGGGTTAGATAGGGTTGACAGTGTGAACCTTTTCCCGCGTATGGAGTCGGGTATTACAAGGGGGCATAGCTTTAAATTAAGGGGGGGTAGATATAGGACTGAAGTTAGGGGTAGGTTCTTCACTCAGCGAGTCGTAAGTTCATGGAATGCCCTGCCAGTAGCAGTGGTGGACTCTCCCTCTTTATGGGCATTTAAGCGGGCATTGGATAGGTATATGGAGGATAGTGGGTTAGTATAGGTTAGGTGGGCTTGGATCGGCGCAACATCGAGGGCCAAAGGGCCTGTACTGCGCTGTATTCTTCTATGTTCTATGTTCTATGTTCAACTTCCTCATCCAAGTCATTTATAAAAACTACAAAGAGCAGAGGCCCAGGAACAAATCCCTGCGGGTCACCACTCACCACCGACCTCCAGGCAGAATGCTTTCCATCTACAACCACTCTCTGCCTTTTGTCAGCCAACCAATTCTGAATCCAGATAGCCAAATCTCCCTGTATCCCATATGTCCTGACTTCATGAATGAGCTTACCATGGGGACCCTTAAGAAATGCCTTGCTGAAGTCCATAGACACCACATCCACTGCCTGAACTTTGTTAACCTGTCTCGTCCCCTCCTCAAAGAACTCAATAAGATTTGTGAGGCACGACCTGCCCCTCACAAAGCCATGCTGACTGCCTTTAAACAAAGATCTTCACCACCAGCTTAGCAACCTCCTTTCTCGCTTCCCGGATAAATCTGGTCTGGTCCTCAGCTCGTATCAATTTTAATGTTTGCCAAAATGTCTGGCACATCAACTTCCTCTATCTCGATCTGTTCAAGTCTGTTACCCTCATTCACAACAAGGCTGCATTCGGTCCAGAGTGGCATCAAGGGGCCCTAGCAAAACTGTAATCAATTGGTATCAGGGAGCAAACTCTCCAGTGGTTGGAGTCATACTTGACACATACAAAGATGGTTGTCGTAATTGGAAGACAGTCATCTAAGCTCCAGGACATCTCTGTAGGAGTTCCTTAGGGTAGTGTCCTACGCCCAATCATCTTCAGCTGCTTCATCATTATAAGGTCAAAAGTGGGGATGTTCGCTAATGATTGCACAATGTTCAGCACCAATGGCAACTCCTCAGATACTGAAGCTGTCTATGTTCAAATGCAACAAGATCTGGACAATACCTAGACTTAGGCTGAGAAGTGGCAAGTAACACTCATGTCACACAAATGCGAGGTTCTGACTATTACCATGCTATGACAATCTAAACACTACCCCATGACATTCAATGGTATTATCATCACTGAATCTCCCATTTTCTCAATCCTGGGGCTTATCATTGAACAGAAACTCAACTCACCACATAAACACAGTGGCTACAAGAGCAGGTCAGAGGCTAGGAATACTGCGCCGAGTAACTCACCTCCCGGTTCCCCAAAGCCCGTCCACCCTCTACAAGGCATAAGTCAGGAGTGTGATGGAACACTCCCCACCTGCCTGGATGGGTGCAGCTTTAGCAACACGCAAGGCATTTGACACTATCCATAATCATCTACCCCCATCACATTCAGTTGCAGCAATGTGTACTATCTACAAGATGCACTGCAGAAATTCACCAAAGATTCTTAGACATCACCTTCCAAACCCATGACCAAGGACAAGAATAATGACCAAGGATATGGGAACACCACCAACTACAATTTTGTCTTTAAGCTACTCACCATCCTGACTTGGAAATATATCTCCATTCCTTCACTGTTTCTGGATCAAAATCCTAGAATTCCCTCCTGAAGGGCATTGTGGGTCAACCCACAGCAGGTGGACTGCAGAAGTTCAAGAATGCAGCTCACCCCCACCTTCTCAAGGGCAACTAGGGACGAGCAATAAATGCTGGGCCCAGCCAGCGACACCCACATCCCATAAGTGAATTTTAAAAAAACCTGTTCCACATTGCTGGGTAATCCAACATTTATTGTCCATCCCTTTGGAATTTTTTCAGCTGTGAGCTGCAGATTTTGCTTAGCAGCCATTATCTGCAACTGCTGATTTTCATTCTTCCCATTGTATTAGCCTCCAACCTTCATTTGTCATCTACCTGGCACCTCACAGGTTTGATCCTCTCCTTCTGCTGTCATCATTCTAGCTGTCACAAATTATTCAGACCTGATGGTGCCAATATTTTGTTTGGTATAGATTGACTCATCAAGATCAAGTCTGACTTCTCTCCATCTTTATAGGCTTCCCTTGCTTCTTCCTAGTCAAACACTTATACACAAATGCACTCTGTTTCTGAAGTTAGAGTACTGTTTTCCTCACACTGAACATCTTTCTTTTCTTTTATGTGGTGCCTTTGACAATATGTACATCCTGTACTCTGGCTTTAATCTTTCTACTGGCCTTCTGAAAATACTTAATTGTTATTATTGCTTGGCCTGGTATATCATAACACAGTGCCTCTCCCTGATTTCTGTACCCAAAATGTCACTCTTTCTGGTGAACACTGAAACAAAATATTCATTTGGAACCCTATCTCCATCCTCTGGCTTCATGCACAAATTAATATTGTGTTCCTTAATGGATCATTCTGTTTCTCTCGCTATACTTTTATCCTTAATGTACTTGTAAAATAACTTAGGATTTTCTGTTACTTTACCTTCTAATACTCTTTCCTGCATCCTTTTTCCTCTCTTAATTTCCTTTCTAAAATTCCCCTTGCTCTTCCATATTCCTTTCGGTCTTTTCCTGTTTTGAGCCCTTGGTATCTGCCAAAAGTCTCCTTTTGTCTATAGATCTTTAATATCCATGGATTACTGAATTTGTTGGTCCCACCCTGTATCTTTATTGGAAGACTCTGGTGCTTTGCTCACCCTATTTCAATCTTGAATGCTTTCTACTGCTTTGACATAAGCATCCGAAAACCATCTATTCCCACTCCACTCTGGCTACATCATAACTGATCTAATTAAAATTGGCCTTACCTAGTCTAGAACTTTGATCTCACGCACATGCTTGTCCATGAATCTATTGCACTAAAGGGAAAATAATCTATGTTCATAAGGCAATTTTGAAAGAGCATATAAGCATCAAAATGGATCATTTATCCTATTTTCCAAACAATATTCATTATGGACACTCAAACCCAGTGACATATTACAGCGAGTTTAATTCTTATAACGTCTGAGTTAACTTATGAGGTTGAAAGTTCTTTCCTTTAAAACTTTCTGCATACTTATCAAATGTGATTCTCTGCAGCTCTCACTGAGAACCTATAATGCAAGTTAACCCATTGGCTTTTCTCAGTGAATATCAAGAGAAACTTAGAGTGTCCCCCAGTTCTGCTCCTTAGATTGGTAAAATAATTATTTCCTCCCTGAAGATTTCAATGAACTCACTGCCCTTCTCTAGGTTTCAGTTGTGTTTGTTCTGAACTCAAATGGTGAATGTTTCACTTGTTTCTCTGTGTGTCACAGTAAACATCTGAGCGAACATTTAAAAACAAAGTTAACTCCCTAAATAGCTTGCTAGTCATTTGAATGAAATCACTTGTTTCTTGGAATTATGTTTGAACAGACTCTTAAAATATTACTTTCTTCCATCTTAAATAAAGCCCCTTCACAGGGCTAAAACTAAAGACTATTTAGAGAATACAAATTCTCAAATGATAATATTTTATCTAAGGGAGTCCCACTTTTGATGGTATCATTTTTCAATTGTCCAGAATTAAATATTTAATGAACTCATTAATTGTCCAGAATTAACTAATGCCAATCTCTTGTATGCCGATGCTGCTCCTTTTACAAGGTCATACTGTCCTTGACATTTTTTCAGTGATGTCATAAAAGCAGCAATTCCGAAAGGTTTAGAGTTGAAGGGTTTTATGGCCAATTTGATTATAGCTAACAGATACTGCCTCACACAAAAGGCATTCAAGTCTTTTAAAAAAACTTGTACAATGAAAGTGGAGTATTCAGTTCTGGCAGCTCAGCTTAACTCTGGTTTGGGTTGGTTTGAGCAAGCAGTTGGTTGTTGTGAAGTTGCTGGACCCAAAGAAGCAGGTCCATGCAGATCCTCTTCTCTCTGACATCTCTCCTGTAGGACCCCATGTTTGGTTTTACCGTTTGGGCTAAGGAGTGTTTATAGGGATTGTTGCAAGTATTTGGAACAGCATCATTAAGTTGGAATAATCTGTTGTGTTTTCAGATAGATTAAGTTATTTTGTATTCCATTCTTTTTTGTTCATGTTTCATTCAATAATCTTGCTAACAAATTCTGTTTTGTTTAAAACTAAGTGGCTGGGCCAGCTGCATAACTCCTGGGATATCGACTTTACACCTGCTTAAAACAACTAGCAAATTTATGGTCTGGGCTACTTCCTTCAAATGTTCTGACCTGGTCCATAACACCTTTCTTTGCCCCATATCCCTGCACTGTATTTCTATCCAAGTAAACATCCAATGCCCTCTTGAATGCTTCAATTGCAACTATCTTCACCATATTTTCAGGTAGCGCATTGCATACTCGAATCATGTCTGAATTTTTTTTTCTCACATCACCCTTATTTCATTTGCAAATTGTTTAAAATCTGTGCCCTCTCACTCTTTTTTCTTTTATGAGTGGGAACAGCTTCTCACTATCTGTTCTTCCCAACACACACATGATTTAAAAAGTCTCCAGCAAATATCCTCTCAGCGTTCTTCTCTCCGAGGAGAGCACTCCCAATTTCTTCAGTCTGGGGACTATGTGGAGTTATGGGGAGATGATGGCTTGTGGTATTATCACTGGACTGTGAATCCAGTGACCCAGATAATGTTCTAGGGACCTGGATTCGAATCCAACCAAAGCAAATGGTGGAATTCAAATTCAATAATTATCTGGAATTAAGAATGTAAGGACTACTATAAGTCCATTGCTGATTGTCAGAAAAAAATCTTCTGGTTCACTAATGCCCTTTAGGAAAGGAAACTGTCATCCTTACTTGGTCTGGCCTTCACGTGATTCTAGACCCGATGCAATGTGGTTGACTCTCAGCTGCCCTCTAGGCAATTAGGGATGGGAAATAAATGCTGCCTAGTCAGGGATGCCCTCATGTTGTTACAGAATAAAGGAAAAAAATCTACCCATACAACTGAAGTTTCTCATTTCTGGAAGGATTCCTGTAAGTTACTTCTGTGCACTTGCTAATGAATTCATATCTTTCCTCTGATGTGTTGCCTACAACTGTACACAATGCTCCTTTGGGTGGCAGTGGGCTCAGTGGTCAGCACAGCGCCAGGGATCCATGTTTGATTCCACCTTAAGATGAATGTCTATGTGGAGTTTGCACATTCTCCCTGTGTCTGTGTGGGTTTCCTCCAGGTAGAACGGTTTTCTGCCTCAGTCCAAAGATGTGCAGGTTGATTGAATTGGCCATGATAAATTGCCTACAGCATCCAGAGATGTGCAAGCTAGATGGACTAGCCATGGTAAATGCAGGCTGACAGGGATAGGGTAGGTCTGTGTGGGATGATCTTCAGAGGATTGGTGTGGACCTGATGGGCTGAATGGCCTGCTTCGACACTGTATGGATTCTATGAGCACCTGAGGTCTAACAAATTGTCTTGTAGAAGTTCAATGTCATCTCCTCACTCTTGCACTCTATGCCCCTATTAATAAAGTTGACAACACAGCATGCTTTCAAATTTAGCCTCTCCACCGGTCCTGCCACCTTCAATCACTTGCAAATTGCTCACTACACTTTCCTAGTTTGGAAATTTCACAAAATAAATCCTTCTGCTGAGGTAACTGGTTTCCTGAAATGCCCCGAATTTCTCGGAGAGAAAATAAGTTTGTTTCAACACTCAACACTGATGAATCCTGAACTGATATTATTTTAATCGATAAGTGTTTAAGGCCGCCAGCATTCTTAAAGATCCATCCCACCCTCACAATGTTTGTCTACAACCTCTATCATCAGGGAGAAGGTACAGAAGCCTGAACACCTGCACCAGCCAGTTTCGTAACAGTTTCTACCGCATTGTTGTTAGAATATTGAATGGACTCACAAACTCTGAACATTCGCCTGTACCTGTGTTTTTGTTTTAGCTGCTGTTTATCTGTTATTTACTTATCTATGCTACTTAACTCTGTGATCTGCCTATATTGCTCGCAAGATACTGCCTCGGTACACGTGATAATAAATTCAATTCAATGAATCGCAACAGAATAATACCACTACAGTACCATTGTCGAATTAAAGAGAGACAATTAGCGGTGGGTTTAACCTGACAGTCACTGCAGCTCAGGCAAGGGCAAGGTTGAACCTTCATGGTGACCTCAGCCAGTACAGGAATTGGACACATGCTGTTGATGTCACTCAACATAAAGCAGGCACCCAGCTAACTAAGCTCACCAACCCCAATTTTAGTGCATGAGACACCTTCTCCCATGTCCTTAAACCAGCCCCCACACACCAGGCCTTGTTATCATATGATCTGCTCTTACACACTACCCATTGTTAGCCACTAATAGTCCCCATCAGTATACATTCGTTTTCCCAGGCCAACCATTATCCATGTGTCTGTCCAACTGTTCTTCTCTCTCTTTGGGCTCTACCTCCATCTATCACTTACAACATACCACCTGCCCGTCGCCCCCACCCAAACCTTTTGCATTAAAAAGAAACAACTTGTGCCTAGTTACCATTAGTTCTGAAGAAGTGTCACTGGACGCTTTGTGGGCAATATGGTGGCTCAGTGCTGAGTATCACTGCGTCACAGTGCTAGGGGCCCAGGTTTGATTCCAGCATCAGGTGACTATGTGGAGTTTGCACATTCTCCCCGTGTCTGTGTAGGTTTCTTTTGAGTGCTCTGGCTTTGTCCTTCGTCCAAATGTCCAAATATTTGCAGGTTAGGTCAAGTGACCATGCTAAATTGTCCATGGTGTCCAGGGATGTGTAGACTAAGTGATTAGCCATTAGAAATACAGAGTTACAGGGGTTAGCTGGGATGCTCTTTGGAGGGTCAATATGGGCTGAATGGCCTGCTACCATAGTGTAGGGATTCGATGAAATGTTAACTCTGATTTCTCTCCACAGATGCTGCCTGACCTGCTGAGAATTACCAGCAATTTTTGTTTTGTTTTGGAGGTACTAAGATGGATAAGGAAAGTGAAGGTTTGTAGCTCAGGTTGAGGTTTAGGGTGTAGGTTGAACCTACAGCTCAGCGAGCAAACCTACACCCTATGGATAAGGAAAGATTGGATCAAAGAGATAGATTTTAAGGATCGTTTTAAAACAGGAAAGAGAGGTAGAAATGTTTATGAAGCACATCCCAGAGCTTAGGAGTTAAAACCATAGCTGCCAAAGGGGAAGTCTTCAAAATTGGGGATATGCAAGAGACCAGAAATGGAGATACATGAATATCTTGGAGCACTGAGTAGTTTGGATGGTCCTGAGGCCATAGAGGGATTTGGCAACAAAGAGGATAGATTTCAAATTGGTCAAGGAGCCAAGCTCAGTCAGCAAGGTACGGATAGATCAATGGGATATGGTGCAAGCTAATTTAAGGGCAGAAGAGTTGTCAATGAGTTGAGGTTTATGAACTTTAGATGATTTCTGGCCAGCCTGATGTCTATCAGATTCATCAATTTAGAGGTAACACAGACATGTTTCTGTGCATACCACCTTCGGAGGGCAACCGAGAATGGGCAAAAGAAACACCAGCAATCACACCCCAAAATGTATTTTAAAACCAGAACTAGAGATAAGTTTTTCCTCAACACTTGGTGTTCTAAGGAGCTGGTTTCCTGCTCATTGATGTTAACAATCAGTACCATTGTAAACACCAATGGGTCAAAAATTGGGCAATGATGGAGGAACGGTCTCAGGGAGAATACTGATGAAGGGCTTTTACTCGAAACGTCAATTCTCCTGCTCCTCAGATGCTGCCTGACCTGCTGTGTTTTTCCAGCACCACTCTAATCTTGATTCTAAACTCCAGCATCTGCAGTACCCACTTCCGCCTCAGGGAGATTACCATCAAGGCATGATGTCACATACACCCCTCACCAGTTTCATCAAGAACTTTAATATTAGCTGTAGAGAAACTTACTCTCCTCCCCGCCAATGAACCTGTTAGGCAAAGCTAAGCTTCAAAAGAATAATATCTATATCCTTTGCAATTCAAAGGGGACAACTAAGATTTGTCACCCGACATAATTGGAATGATCATTTCCTGTACAATTTCTCCCCAGACAAAACATGTTTCCAATTATCGGAATTTCAGAAAGGGCAGATAATAATCATGGAAATTAAATGACCATTAGCTTGACATCTGTAGTCAAAAGATTATTAGAACGACGGTAAGGAACAGGAGAATCAAGAATTCCTGTCAATTGGAAAGTTAATGAGTCTGAGCTAATGAAACTTCACTTAAGATATTAAATATGTATATCTGTAACAACCCGACTGGGTGAAAGGACTTGACAAGAACATGCAAGCAACTGATGAGATGCTGGACTGGAAGGTTGTGATCCAATCAGATCAGCCAAGATCTTCTCGAACAACAGAGTAGGCTCAAATTGCAGTTAGAGAAAGTGAGGACTGAAAACACTGGAGGTCAGATATGAGAGTGCATTGTTGGAAAAGCACAGCAGGTCAGGCAGCTTTGGAGGAGCAGGAGTCTCCATATTTCGGGCATAAACCCTTATCAGGTTCCTGATCACAGACTTATACCCAAAACGTTGATCCTGCTTCTCCTCGGATGTTGCCTGACTTGCTGTGCTTTTCCAGTAACACACTCTCGACTCAAAGGGCTGAATGTCATTACAAATGTTCCTTTTTCTTATGGCGAAATGAAAGCCTACGTTAAAACAGGGAGAATTCCAGCTTTACTAAGTGATATAAGTGATGATTGGTTAACATAATCAAACAAAATAAACTAGGTTACATTTAAGAATAATGATCATGATTTCAAGTCCCACTGCAGGGGCATTTCTATTTATTGACTTAATTTTCTTTTCTTTCAAATAACTTACACATGACCAACCCCGCCTTCCCTTAATGAAAAAGCTAAGTGAAGATTCAAGGCATACGATACATCCCACTAAGATTGAAACTACGAGGAGCAGTGTTCATATCAGCTGTGGCTTTCTGTGCAGCCCTCCTGCTCTCAGAGGAAGGAAGAGTGGGTCCAAGTCCTGCTCCAGAGTCTAGCACACAGTATCTAGATCTCAATACTAAACTGGTGTCATGCCACACTGTTGGACATTCAGCTGTCCAAATCAACCTTCAAATTAATCACCTACCTGCCCTTTCAAGTGAATATAAAAGATCTCAGCACATTTTGGACAACGGGAGGAGAAAAGGGATTTTGTCAAAGTTTTACAACCTGTTGTCGTCGGGATTATTTGCAGGATTACCAATTCAAGGGGAAACCTACATTTAGACTGCATGAGAGGAGAGTGATGGTTGATTAGTAATTGTTTGCCCTCTCAAAAAATATTAAAATCTTCAACAAAATGTGGGTTTTTTTCAGCAATACTCAAGTTCAATACGACCTAATGGCTGTCAGGGAAAGAGAGTTCTCCCCAGTGTCATAGCTCTGGATGTCGGATCCTCTGTCAATATTATTATAACAGACCATCTGGTGGTTTTAAAATCTTCTCTTACATTTAAATAATGATCACATTCCTGAAGTACCCATGTGGATTGTGCCATCTCGAGGTCACAAAACTGCTTGAGACATCATTTTCAGTTCGGACTCTAAGGGGAAAAGTCTCCCTTTCTTGCTATGGGATCTTTCTCTTCCACTTGAGAGGGCAGGCAAACTTACTAGCACCCAAAAAAACAGCACCTCCGTTAGTGCAGCACCCTCTCAGTACTGCACTAGGAAAGCTGGCTGAGATATTGTAGAGTCTCTTGATTGGGGGCTAGATTTGCAGGAAAGAATGTCTTCAGCTGAATCAAGACAAGCAGTTGAATGACACCTTTACTAACACCTTCCACCCCGACCTCAAATTTACCTGAACCATCTCAGACTCCTCCCTCCCCTTCCTAGACCTCTCCATTTCTATCTCGGACGACCGACTCAACACGGATATTTACTATAAACTGACTGACTCCCACAGCTACCTAGATTACACCTCCTCCCACCCTGTCCTCTGTAAAAACGCCATCCCATATTCCCAATTCCTTCGCCTTCGCCGCATCTGCTCCCAGGAGGACCAATTCCAATACCAAACAACCCAGATAGCCTCCTTCTTCAAATACCGCAATTTCCCCTCAGACTTGGTTGACGATGCTCTCCACTGCATCTCCTCCACTTCCCGCTCCTCTGCCCTTGAACCCTACCCCTCCAATCACCATCATGGCAGAACCCCACTGGTCCTCACCTACCACCCCACCAACCACCAGATACATCGCATCATCCTTCGTCATTTCCGCCACCTCCAAACAGACCCCACCACCAGGGATATATTTCCCTCCCCACCCCTATCAGCGTTCCGGAAAGACCACTCCCTCTGCGACTCGCTCGTCAGATCCACATCCCCCACCAACCCAACCTCCACTCCCGCCACCTTACCCTGCAACCGCAAGAAATGCAAAACCTGCACCCACACCTCCCCCCTCACTTCCCTCCAAGGCCCCAAGGGATCCTTCCATATCCATCAGAAATTCACCTGCACCTCCATACACATCATTTACTGCATCCGCTGCACCCGATGTGGCCTCCTATACATTGGGGAAACAGGCCACCTACTTGCGGAGACGTTTCAGAGAACACCTTTGGGATACCCTCACTAACCAACCCAACCGCCCTGTGGCTGAACACTTTAACTCCCCCTCCCACTCCACCAAGGACATGCAGGTCTTTGGCCTCCTCCATCGCCAGATCATGGCAACACGACATCTGGAGGAAGAGCACCTCATCTTTCACTGAGGAACCCACCAGCCACAAGGGATGAATGCAGATTTCTCCAGCTTTCTCATTTCCCCTCCCCCCCCCCCACCTTTTCTCAGTCCCAACCCTCAGACTCAACACCGCCTTCTTGACCTGCAATCTTTTTCCCGACCTCTCCGTCCCCACCCCCTCTCCGGCCTATAACCCTCACCTTAACCTCCTTCCACCTTCGTATTCCCAACGCCCCTCCTCCAAGTCCCTCCTCCCTACCTTTTACCTTAGCCTACTTGGCCTCCCCATTCCTGAAGAAGCGTTTATGCCCGAAGTGTCAATTCTCCTGTTCCTTTGATGCTGCCTGACCTGCTGCGCTTTAAGCTCTGATCTCCAACATCTGCAGTCCTCACTTTCTCCTCCCTGAATGGATAGATGCCAGCCAAGAGTTATCTGTTTGGCATGTACACCACCTGCCATCACATTGATCATACAGAGCATCAGATGGATAAAAACAATGAATTACAGCATGAAAAACAAAATATGTTAACAATTCTCTAACACAGTGACAGAATGTACCTTTCAATAATCAAATAATGGCAGAATGTGATTTTCAACTGGCATAAAGAGTTCAATAATTTAATCTAACAGAACAGTGTGTTTTTTGGAGTGGAGATGAAATAATTAATATTTTGCAATATTCCATCCTGCCAGGTGCACACATTATTCTGTTGCCCTTCGGACAGCCTGTCCTCTCATTCAGCTCTGATCACAACCATCAAACCTTCACAGTGTGAGCTTTCAGATTATGAATCATTTTATCAACCTCTGCCTTTGACTTAATTTCTCCAGTAACTTCCTGGAAATCTAGTTTAATATCTTCTCCAATTTTCTTTATTTTCTTGTCTTGCTGAAGAGTATTTTTTGAAAGTCTTTTTTTGTTCTTTCAGTCTGTTTCATCCACTCAAATGTATTCTTTATTCCTGCAATAGCTCTACCTCTGTCTGGTCTTTTCTCCCCTGCTCTCCTGACAGGGCTGATTAAACTATCTTGCGTTGCAGTTCTATAGCTAAGTTTAGACCAGAGTGGTGCTGAAAAAGCACAACAGGACAGGCAGCATCCAAGGAGCAGGAAAATGGACGTTTCGGACAGAAGCCCTTCATCAGGAATGTCGGCTGGAAGTCTCCAGGGTGGAGAGGCTTTTCCAGCACCACTCTGATCTAAACTCTGGTTTCCAGCATCTGCAGTCCTCACTTTTGCCTAGTTCTACAGCTAACACAATTGTTCTAGTACCTCATTCAAAGTGTGACAATAGTTGGGGAGGGGGGAAGATTACCAATGGCACGGTGGCTCAGTGGTTAGCACTGCTGTCTCACAGCACCTGGCTCCCAGGTTTGATTCCAGCCTTGGGTGACTGTCTGTGTGGAGTTGGCACATTCTCCCTGTCTCTGCATGGGTTTCCTCTGGTTTCCTTCTACAGTCACAAAGATGTGCAGGTTAGGGTGAATTGGCTGTGCTAAATTGCCCATAGTGTGAGGTGCATTAAACAGAGGGAAATGGGTCTGGTGGGCTACTCTTCAGAGGGTCAGTGTGGACTTGCTGGGTTGAAGGGCCTGTTTCCACACTGGAGGGAATCTAAGTTATCACATGTAAACATTTTCCTACCGGAGTATTGCTTTTGATTCTGGGACCACACTGCAGCAAGGATAGTCCTGGAGTGGGGTGAATGCAAATTCATCAGAAAAGTACTGAGGACATTGAGGGTTAATTTGTGAGGACAGGCACACAGGGCAGAATTGTATTACCTTGACTGCAGAAGATGAAAGGGTAACTTTATTGAAGTGTTTAATCTATTTAAAGAAAATAGTTGGGTTTCAAGATAAACTGTTTTCTTTCATGGTGGAAAGGGAATGCAATGATAAAATTAAATCGAGATCATTCAGAGGTGGTCACTGAAAGCTCTCCTTCCTTCACAAATGAAAAGAAATGCAAATCTGGAATTCACTTCCTCAGAAAGCTGTGTCTGATTGTCAATTGAAAATTCCAAAACAAAGAATGACAAAATTTTGTTCGGCTGAGGTCACACGAGACAATGGATCAAGGCAAGTTGATACAGTTCGAATACAGATCAATCGAGTTCTGACTGAATGGGACAACAGGCTGGAGGGAAAGAATGACCTCCCTCTGTTTTGATGTTCCTATCTCTCAAGTGCAGAAGCAATTTACTCGAACTGGTTTCAGGAGAGAGAAACTTCAGCTATGAAGATAAATTGAAAATGTTGGGAGTGTTCTCTCCGGACAGAACAGGGCTGAAAGAAGATCTGATGGAGGCAGCTGGACAGAATAGAAAGGCTGCAACTGTTTCTGCTTGATAAAGAAACAAGAGTAAGAGGAAAGGAGTGTCAATCGAATTGAAGCGTTAACTCTGAATTCCCCCCACAGATGCTGTCAGACCTGCTGAGCTTTTCCAGCAATTTCTGATTTACAGATTCTGCAGTACTTCCCAGTTTTTATTTCAGAATGACAGGGCAAAGATTTAAAGTAGTGTTCAAACCAAGCATGGGGGACGTCAGATTAAAAAAAACATTTTCACGCAGTGGTTGTTCAGGTTTGGATTTCACTGCCTGGAAATGTGGTAGAGATAGGTTCAATTCAGGAAGGCCTGGACTGGTTTCCTGGATAGAAGTGATGTGCAGGGATACGGAGAAAAGGCAGGAGATTAGCCCCAGATAATAGAGCTGGTATAGACACGATGGACTGAATGGTCTTCTCCTGCACTGAAATAATTTTGTCAAACTGAAAATGTGTTGCTGGAACAGCGCAGCAAGTCAGGCAGCATCCAGGGAACAGGAGAATCGACGTTTCGGGCATTCTGTTCCCTGGATGCTGCCTGACCTGCTGCACTGTTCCAGCAACACATCAAAGTAAAACTAAAGCTCGAATACAACAGGGTCTGTGGAATTCCAACCAGCTGTCTCTGGGAAGAGCACATTGCTGCTACTTTGATCGCTACTGCATTGGTGAGTTCAAGATAAGTGATGTGCAAATGAAGCAAGGATAATGTGAGAGAGAAACCATTTTCTCAGAGCACGTAGTGAGGGTATGGAATGGACTGTCTGGAAATGTGATGGAGGATGTTTTAACTGAGGTATTCAAGAGGGCATTGCATAGTTATTTGGACTGAGATAGTGTGCACGGATGTGTGGAAAATGCAAGAGACTCATATGAGATAATAAAGATGTTGCAGATGTAATAATTCAGTGCGTCTGTGATATTGCTCCTTCCTTCAGTATTGATGGGTCAATATTATGAGATTCCATTCCCCCTTCCCCCATCTCTCACCTCTTCCTCTTGCCTCCTCCAACTACAACAAACACTGAGGGTACCCTTTAATTCATGACTGCAGCAGTTCAAGACCACGATTCAAGAGGAGGTGATGATCCAGTGGTATTACCCCTAGACTATCAATCCAGAGACCCTGGTAATGATCAGTGAACACAAGTTTGAATTCTGCCAAGGCAGATGTTGGAATTTGAATTCAATAAGTAGGGGGAATTCAGAGTTTAATGTGGTTTAATAAGGAATTGGAATTGGAATCCCTTGTTAAATGGAAGAGGGCGACCTATGTAAAGATGAGGCGTGAAGGTTCAATTGGGGCGATCGAGAGTTATAAGGTAGCCAGGAAGGACCTGAAGAGAGAGATAAGAGCAGCAAGGAGGGGACATGAAAGGTCCTTAGTTGGTAGGATTAGGGAAAACCCTAAGGCTTTCTATAGGTATGTCAGGAATAAAAGAATGACTAGGGTCGGAATAGGTCCAGTCAAGGATAGTAGTGGGAAGTTGCGTGTGGAGGCTGAAGAGATTGGGGAGACACTGAATGAATACTTTTCATCAGTATTCAATCAGGAACAGGACATTGTTGTCAATGTGAAGACTGAGTCACAATTAAGTAGAATGGATAGCTTTGAGGTATGTAGAGAAGAGGTGTTGGAAATTCTGGAAAGGGTGAAAATAGATAAGTCCCCTGGGCCTGATGGCATTTATCCTAGGATTCTCTGGGAAGCAAGGAAGGAGATTGCAGAGCCATTGGCCTTGATTTTTATCTCCTCGTTGTCTACAGGAGTAGTGCCAGAAGATTGGAGGCTAGCAAATGTGGTTCCCTTGTTCAAGAAGGAGAGTAGGGATAACCCTAGTAACTATAGGCCGGTGAGTCTCACTTCTGTTGTGGGCAAAATCTTAGAGAGAATTGTTAGGGATAGGATTTATGAACATCTGGATAGGAATAATGTGATCAAGGCTAGTCAGCATGGTTTTGTGAAAGGCAGGTCATGCCTCACAAACCTTATTGAATTCTTTGAGAAGGTGACTAAGGAGGTGGACGAGAGGAAAGCGGTAGATGTGGTGTATATGGATTTTAGTAAGGCGTTTGATAAGGTTCCCCATGGTAGACTACTGCAAAAAATACGGAGGTATGGCATTGAGGGTGAGTTGGAGGTTTGGATTAGGAGTTGGCTGGCTGGAAGAAGACAGAGGGTAGTAGTTGATGGCAAAGGTTCATCTTGGAGTGCCGTCACTAGCGGTGTTCCGCAAGGATCTGTTTTGGGACCATTGCTGTTTGTCATTTTTATAAATAACCTGGAGGAGGGGTTAGAAGGTTGGGTGAGCAAGTTTGCGGATGGTACGAAAGTCGGAGGAGTTGTAGACAGTGAGGAAGGATGTGGCAGGTTACAGCGGGATATAGATAAGCTGCAGAACTGGGCAGAAAGGTGGCAAATAGAGTTCAATGTAGCTAAGTGTGAGGTGATTCACTTTGGTAAGAGTAACAAAAAGATGGGGTACTGGGCTAATGGTCGGATACTTGGTAGTGTGGATGAGCAGAGGGATCTTGGTGTCCATGTACACAGATCTTTGAAAGTTGCCACCAAGGTAAATAGTGTGGTGAAGAAGGCATATGGCGTACTGGCTTTTATTGGTAGAGGAATTGAGTTCTGGAGTCCTGAGGTCATGTTGCAGTTGTATAAGACTCTGGTGCGGCCGCATCTGGAGTATTGTGTGCAGTTTTGGTCGCCATACTATAGGAAGGATGTGGAGGCACTGGAATGGGTGCAGAGGAGGTTTACCAGGATGTTGCCTGGTATGGTAGAAAGATCATATGAGGAAAGGCTGAGGCACTTGGGGTTGTTTTCGTTGGAGAAAAGAAGGTTTAGGGGTGACTTGATAGAGGTGTACAAGATGATTAGGGGTTCAGATAGGGTCGACAGTGACAATCTTTTTCCACGTATGGAGTCAGCTATTACAAGGGGGCATAGCTTTAAATTAAGTGGGGGTAGGTATAGGACAGATGTTAGGGGTAGATTCTTTACTCAGCGAGTCGTGAGTTCATGGAATGCCCTGCCAGTAGCAGTGGTGGACTCTCCCTCATTATGGGCATTTAAGCGGGCATTGGATAGGCATATGGAGGATAGTGGGCTAGTGTAGGTTAGGTGGGCTTGGATCGGCGCAACATTGAGGGCCGACGGGCCTGTACTGCGCTGTATTCTTCTATGTTCTATGTTTTATGTCCACAAAACCATTATGAATTGTCAGGGGAAACCCATCTGGTTCACTCCTGTCCTTTAGTGAAGGAAACTGTCATCCTAACTTAATCTATAAGACCATAAGACAGAGGAGTGGAAGTAAGGCCATTTGGCCCATCGGGTCCACTGCGCTATTCAATCATGGCTGATGGGCGTTTCAACTCCACTTACCCGCATTCTCTCCGTAGCCCTTAATTCCTTGTGACATCAAGAATTTATCAATCTCTGCCTTGAAGACATTTAGCGTTCCGGCTTCCACTGCACTCTGCGGCAATGAATTCCACAGGCCCACCACTCTCTGGCTGAAGAAATGTCTCCGCATTTCTGTTCTGAATTTACCCCCTCTAATTCTAAGGCTGTGTCCACAGGTCCTAGTCTCCTCGCCTAATGGAAACAATTTCCTAGCGTCCACCCTTTCCAAGCCATGTATTATCTTGTAAGTTTCTATTAGATCTCCCCTTAATCTTCTAAACTCCAATGAATACAATCCCAGGATCCTCAGCTATTCCTCGTATGTTAGACCTACCATTCCAGGGATTATCCGTGTGAATCTCCGCTGGACATGCTCCAGTGCCAGTATGTCCTTCCTGAGGTGTGGGGACCAAAACTGGACACAGTACTCCAAATGGGGCCTAACCAGAGCTTTGCCGAAAATGTGTTGCTGGTAAAGCGCAGCAGGTCAGGCAGCATCCAGGGAACAGGAGAATCGACGTTTCGGGCATAAGCCCTTCTTCAGGAAAGGCTTTATAGAGCTTTATAGAGTCTCAGCAGCACAACAGTGCTTTTATATTCCAACCCTCTTGAGATAAATGACAACATTGCATTCGCTTTCTTAATCACGGACTCAACCTGCACGTTTACTTTCAGAGAATCCTCGACTAGCGCCCCCAGATCCCTTTGTACTTTGGCTTTATGAATTTTCTCACCGTTTTGCAAGTAGTCCATGCTTATATTCTTGTTTCCAAAGTGCAAGACCTCGCATTTGCTCACATTGAATTCCATCAACCATTTCCTGGACCACTCTCCCAAACTGTCTCGATCCTTCTGCAGCCTACCCACTTCCTCAGTACTACCTGCCTGTCCACCTAACTTCGTATCATCAGCAAACTTCGCTAGAATGTCCCCAGTCCCTTCATCCAGATCATTAATATATAACGTGAACAACACTGAACCTTGCGGAACACCGCTTGTCACCGGATGCCATTCCGAAAAAGAACCTTTTATCCCAACTCTCTGCCTTCTGTCAGACAGCCAACCCTCAATCCATACCAGTAGCTCACCTCGAACACCATGGGCCCTCACCTTACTCAGCAGCCTCCCGTGTGGCATCTTATCAAAGGCCTTTTGGAAGTCTAGACAGACCACATCCACTGGGTTTCCCTGGTCTAACCTACTTGTCACCTCTTCAAAGAATTCCAACAGGTTTGTCAGGCACGACCTCCCCTTACTAAATCCATGTTGACTTGTTCTAATCCGACCCTGCTCTTCCAAGAATTTAGAAGCCTCATCCTTAATGATGGATTCTAGAATTTTACCAACAACCGAGGTTAGGCTAATCGGCCTATAATTTTCCATCTTTTGTCTTGATCCTTTCTTGAACAAGAGGGTTACAACAGCGATCTTCCAATCATCCGGGACTTTCCCTGACTCCAGTGACTTTTGAAAGATCTCAAGCAACACCTCTGCTATTTGCTCAGCCACCTCCCACAGAACTCTCGGATGTAGCCCATCATGGCCAGGAGATTTATCAATTTTAAGATCTGTTAACTTTTCTAGCACTTCCTCTTTTGTAATGGCAATCATACTCTACTCAGCCCCCTGACTCCCTTTAATTGTTGCGATATTACTCATGTCTTCCACTGTGAAGACTGATGCAAAGTACTTATTAAGTTCTCCAGCTATTTCCTTATCTCCCATCACTAGCCTTCCAGCATCAGTTTGAAGTGGCCCAATGTCTACTTTTGCCTGTCGTTTGTTTCTTATGTATTGAAAGAAACTTTTACTATCATTTCTAATATTACTGGCTAGCCTATCTTCATATTTGTTCCTCTCTTTCCTTATTTCTCTTTGTTATCCTGTTTTTGTAGCCTTCCCAATCTTCTGATTTCCCAGTGCTCTTCGCCACTTTATAGGATCTCTCTTTTTCTTTAATACATTTCCTGACTTCCTTTGTCAGCCATGGCTGTCTAATCCCTCGCCAGATAATCTCTCTTTTCTTGGGGATGAACCCCTGTACAGTGTCCTCAGTTACACCAACAAACTCCTGCCATTTTTGTTCTACTGTCTTCCCTGCTAGGCTCTGCTTCCAGTATATTTTTGTCAGTTCCTCTCTCATGCTCTCATAATTACCTTTATTTAACTGTAACACCATTACATCTGATTTTGCCTTCTCTCTTTCAAACTGCAGACTGAACTCTACCATATTATGACCGCTGCTTCCTAACTGTTCCCTTACTTCAAGATTTTTTATAAAGTCTGGTCCATTACATAGCACTAGGTCCAGAATAGCCTGCTCCCTTGTGGGCTCCATGACAAACTGTTCCAAAAAGCCATCCTGCAAGCTTTCCATGAATTCCCTTTCTTTGGATCCACTGGCAACATTATTTACCCAGTCCACCTGCATATTGAAGTCTCCCATGATCACCGTGACCTTGCCTTTCTGATATGCCTTCTCTATTTCCCGGTACATGTTGCGCCCCTGGTCCTGCCCACTGTTAGGAGGTCTGAACATAACTCCCACTATGGTTTTTTTGCCTTTGTGGTCCCTCAATTCCACCCACACAGACTCCACATCATCCGACGCTATGTCATTCAGTGCCATAGATTTAATTAATTTTGTTCTTGACTAACAAGGCAACCCCGCCCCCCTCTGCCCACCTCCTTGTCTTTTCGATAAGTTGAAAACCCTTGGATGTTTAACTGCCAGTCCTGACCCCCCTGCAACCACGTCTCTGTGATGCTACCACATCATAATCATTCACGATGATCTGTGCCATTAGTTCATCTGCTTTGTTACAAATGCTATGAGCATTCAGGTAAAGTGCCTTAATGCTAACTTTCTTATCATTAGAGATATTGGAAATCATAAGATGTCCTAAGTTATCCTTCCTTTTTGCTGCATTCCCAGTCTGCCTCAAGTTTAAATCCACCTGCACACATGCTATCCTGCTGCTTCTCTTTCCATTTAACTCCATACTCCCTGTCGCTTTCACTTTCCCTTCCCCCCAACTCAGAAGTTTAAAGTCCTACTGACCACCCTATTTATCCTCTTCGCTAGAACATTGGTAGAGGCTGATCGGTTCAGGTGGAGACCATCCCAACGGTACAGATCCCCCCGGTTCCAAAACTGATGCCAATGCCCCATGAAGTGGAATCACTCTTTCCCACACCAATCCCTTAGCCATGTGTTTACTTCCCTAATTTTCTTATCCCTATGCCAATTGGCACGTGGCTCGGGCAGTAATCTGGAGATTATGACCCTTGAGGACCTGTACTTCAATTTCCTTCCTAGTGCTTGTTAATCTCCAAACAGGTCCTCCACCCTATGTTGTTAGTCCCAACGTGGACCACAACAACTGGATCCTCCCCCTCCCGCTCCAATATCCTTTCAAACCGGTCAGAGATGTCCCGCACCCTGGCACCGGGCAAGCAATACCATGCGAGACTCCCGATACGGCTTGCAAAGGATACTATCTGTCCCTCTAATTATAGAATCCCCTATAACAACTACTTGTCTTTTTGCTTCCCCCTCTTGAATGGCCTTCTGCACCATGGTGCCGTGGTCAGCTGGCTCATCCTGTCCACAGCCCTTTTCCTCATCCGTATAGGGAGCAAGAATCTCATATCTGTTGGACAAGGTCAAGGGCTGAGGCTCCTGCAGTCCTGCACTCAGGTTCCCCCTACCTGCCTCACTTACAGTCACACTCTGATGTCCCTGATCACTAACTGGATGTGAATTACTTAATCTCCCAGGTGTGACTGCCTCCTGAAACAAAGCATCCTGGTAACTCTCCCCCTCCCGGATGGGCCGCAGTGTTTGAAGCTCAGACTCCAGATCATCAACTCTGATGTGGAGTTCTTCCAGCAACAAACACTTGCTGCAGATGTGGTCACTGCCATTCACAATGGGATCAGCCAGCTCCCACATCATACAGCTACAGCACTTCACCTGCCCCCCATCTCTGCGGTGTGCTTTTTTTCCCCCCACAGAAGGAACGGGAGCAGCAGGGGGAAGTGATGGCGACCAGAGCGGGAGCAGCAGGGGGAAGTGACGACGACCAGAGCGGGAGCAGCAGGGGGAAGTGACGACGACCAGAGCGTGAGCAGCAGGGGGAAGTGACGACGACCAGAGGGGCAGCCGGGAAGGAAAGCAGTGAGTATATAAATCGGGAAGGCGCCTCTGGTCGTCGTCACTTCCCCCCCGCTGCTCACGCTCCTTCTGTGAGGGAAGAAAAAACTCACCGCTGCCCGATACCGGTAATTAATTTTAAAGCAAACTGTCTTACCTTAGCTACAGTCTTCCGAGTTCGTTTAACCTCAGCTGCTGCTCGCACTCAAGGTGACCGTTGGCGTCGAATGGTGAGTATTTATACTCACCGCTTTCCTTCCCGCCTGCCCCTCTGGGCGTCGTCATTGCCCCCTGCTGCTCCCGCTCCTTCTGTGAGGAAAAAAAACTGGACCTGCTGAGTTTCTCCAGCATGTTTGAGGAACACATTAACTTCTTTTTCACTAAGACTTTGACCATTTGATGAGCTACTTCTGCTGCTCCCCTCCCTTCCATCTGTCCACAGAACCAAACTTCCAATCAAACTTCTTGCCGCCTTACCTCCATACATGCATCATTCTGGACTTCTGTCCTGTCTCCCGTGGTGACACTCCTGGCTCATCTCACCCATGACACTTACCTCTATCCAATTCCCACAAAACCACTGATCAGCCACTTCCTTCTGGGTTCCTGTCTTGGCAAATATCTCCACCATTCTCTATTCAGTTATTGTTTCCTTTCTTCTTCAAATCTGCTATAATTACACCTGTCTTCAAGAAAAAAAACACTTCATTACACCCTCCTTACAAACTAGCACCCTGTCTCCAAAATCTTCTCTCTCCAAAGTCTAGGCATCTCCTGAATCCATCTTTCAGGCATAAACACCTCAACAAGGGATTTTCTTAACTGGAAAGCTAAGTAGGTTGAGCTTGTATTTATTGGAATTTAGAAAAATGATATGAGACTTTATTGAAATTTATAAGATTCTTAATATTCAATATAAGAGAATGTCACAGGGTAGATGCAGAATGGTTGTTTCCTCCTGTCAGATAGTCTAGGACCAGTGGACATCATCTGAGCATAGGGGACTACCCATTTAAAACAGAGATGAAGAGGAATTTCTTCTCTCAGGGGACAGTGAACTCTTCACAACCGAAGGCTGTCAAGTCTGGTTATTAAAGTATAATCAAGGCGAAGATAGATTTTTTTGAGCAGTAAGGGAAATCAAGGGTTATGGTATAAGAAAGGAACTTGAAGTTGAGGATTATCAGATCCTCCATTGAATAATGGAGCAGATTCAATGGGTTTACTTTTGTTCTTACATCTTGTGTTCTTAAATGTTTGTGATTTTTAAATAGCAAGGTCACTGAAGTGGTTGTATCTCCGGCCTGATCCCTTTCATAATCATTGGGACTGTATTTCTACAAGAACTATCTGTAAGTTTTCAAACACTGCCAGTTACTGACAGGCACCTGTGGTTACTGAAATATTCTGTCTCCAACAAGGATAAGGATTGTATTTACAATTAAGGTCATTTATATATCGAACATCGCTAAGCTGCTTCACAATTCCATTCAGAGTTTAAATTGTTGAATTCCTCCAGTCAGAAACCAATGATATATTCTGACAATGTTAGGGTACTGCTGAAAGCCCTTTTATTGAGAGAACTTTTTGATGATGATTCTTTATTTCTGCACACTCATCTTTCCTTTCTGTACTTGCCCTAACGACACTAACTTTTCCCACAAAGCTCTGTCACTTTTACATTTCAAATCTCCTACCTTCTGTGATATCACAGACAAAGTTCTGTTCTCCCCTCAGATGGACGGATGACAGGTTTGCGAGACAAAGTGATGACAAACAGTGCAGGTTCAAGGCCTAGCACTGGCTGAGATTACCATGATAGTTCCATCTTCTTCAACCTCTCCCCTTGCCTGAGACAGTGTTACTGTCATGTTAAACCATCACCAGGCATCTCTCTCTGTAATGAGCGAGTAGCCCTATGGTCCTCTGGGACAATGGTGACCTTACATGTACATCCTTGCCTCTTCACTTGCTTAAATCCTGTGACATTTTTCAACCTTTCTGATGTTGGTGAAATGGTAATTCTGTACCTCTCCTCACAGGCACTGCCTGAACTGCTGCGTATTTGCAGCATATTCGGTTTCTATTGGAGTGACTGCCAAGTTGCATCGAGCTAATGTCCTCTCTCCCCTCACCGCCCGATCCCACTATCATTCCCAGGTGAAGAAATTGTCAGCTTCTGACTGGCTTATTTTTCCAACAATGCCCTTGCTCAAAAACCGACCTTTCCTTTGAGAGCATTGAAAGAGGGTGGAGGGGTGGTATTCATCTATACTAGACATCACGACCATGGCAAATTCTGACCTCAGCTAATGATCTCCAATCCTATTCATCTCACACCTCACTCCGAAACACACACATGCACACACACACACACACACACATACACATACACACAAATCCTTCTGACAGAGAGAATAAATTGAGATCAACTTCCAGGATCCTAATCAATGACCCCCTTTCTCATCCTAGCCTCAACTTGCCAAGGTGCTGGGACAAGAGAGAGGGCGGGTCATATCTTTTGGTACCTACTGAACAGGTCAGAACAAAGGAATAGGGTACTGCATTTCTATGGTAAAAACAATGACTGCAGATGCTGGAAACCAGATTTTGGATTAGTGGTGCTGGAAGAGCACAACAATTCAGGCAGCACCGGGCGGTGGGGAAAGAGTGCGGGTATTTATTTTCTGTCGGCAGCTGATCTGTTGCAGGGACAGAGACCTCTCAAGAGTCCCTCCCCAATTCCAGTCTAATGTAGCCTCAATCTCTGCTCTTAAATCACCATCCCCATATCTGGCCAGCTCCTTCTCTCTCTGTCACACACACATACGTTTCAGACACAGTCTGGAAATCATAAAGATGGTTCGAATCAATTGGGGGCAGACTCAAAGACTATCCCACGGGGGCTCCTACAAGCTGACATGAGGTTAATATGTACCTGTCAACTCCCTACCCAGTTTAACTCTTCCACTGTCGAGATAGGGCAGGGGGAGGGGGTTGGGCAGGACAATGGGGGTGGGCAGGAGGAGGGGGTCTTGTCAATACCTTTGCAGGAGGTTCCCCTTTGGTTATAGATTACATCAACTACTTGTACTGAGATGGCAGCTCGTAAAATTCTGCCCCATTCTATTATACCCGAAAGCAAAAAAACCCTAAGTCTGCTTTCTGAGAGTCTGGATTGAATTACCAAGGCTGGAGTTTAGACTTGCTGGGGATGCGGGGACATTCCTATTCACGTGAAGAAATATCACAAGTTCTTTCGCTGACAACTTCTCAGCTCCCCCTACACAGGCACACGCACACACAGACACATAGACACATACAGACAGACATAGATACAGATATGCACACAGACACACAGACAGACACACAGGTACAGACACACGCACACAGGCACATAGACACGCACAGACAGACACACAGGTACAGACAAACACAGACACAGATACAGACACGCACACAACATTCACCGAGTTCTGATAAAATAAATCTAACCTAAAGTCGCCAAAGTCTTACCAGACCACGGGGCTGCTCTCTCATTCAATACAAGCAGTTGGTGGTTTAACCTGAGTCACCAGTCTCTGATGTTAACCTATCGTTTGGGGTTTTTTTCGTAGGCTCGAGGATCCTGCAGTTTATCTCTCACCCGAAGTCATTTTCAGATTCAAAGCTCCCTTTCTTTATATTTTTTTACATTCATTCCCAAAGCAACAACCTCTGAACCAGCTCCCTTCTCTCTGCCCCCACTAAAAACACTTCGATGACACCCTTGTAACTTTTTGCAAGATTGCAATGAAATTCGGTCACGCAGCCCAACGTAGGAAATAACTGGGAGATTTTGAACACCTACGCTGTTCTGCTAGCAGTTAAAATCGAAACCTGGGTCTTTAATTCACTCTCGTTGGCTCAAGGCACAAGCTCAAACACAAGTCACAGATATTTTGCTCCAAGTTTCTATTTCAAATAACGAACATACAAAAGAAATAACATTTCGTAGTGATTAGCTTTTCTACGTCGGTGGCAATCGGCGTTATATTTCACTGACTGATATTAGAAAAAAAACTTTTTTCAATAGAGAAGTTTTTAAAAGACTTTAAAAATCGAAGTCTCCTGCTTCGATTCTGAGCTGGTATTACACCGCCACCTCGCGGCTGGACTGAGGATCTGCATCCAGTCAGGTCCCAGGAACCAGGAGGGACTCAGAGGGAGGGAATGCGTTCAGATTCTCTTTGACTACACGTGGGGGAGCAGCCAGGTCTGTAATCTCTCCACTTATGTCGTACAGTGAAAACAATAGCCAACGTATTTAAACACAACGCAGTCCCTGTATCAAATAGGTCAAGCAGCCGAGCAGTGATTAGATTTAAATGGGGTCTCCGATAATGAATTACATTGCAAACAAAATCCAAAGTCGCTGAAAGTTTTTAAAGTTCAAATTTGTGAGTTTTCTTTCTGGATTGTTGAACCGCAGATTGGAGTTGAACGAGATAACCGTCATGAAAAGTCGTTATTTTAAAACCAAACTTATTTCTAACTTCTCGTGATTCCAGGTAACTTTTATAAACTGGAAGACAATCCCTTTGCGGATTGACAGGGTTTGTGTCTGTCTCTTTGTGCTTATTTCTTTTTGTGTTGATGTCTGTGTGATTGTGTGTCTGTGTTTGTGTGTGTGAGACTGTGTTCATATCTGTGTGATTGTGTGTCGGTCTGCTTCTGTCTGTGTGTGTGTGCGTGTGTTTAAGTGTGTTTTGAGAGACAGTGCATACAAAACAGCGGACTATGTGACGAATCTCCCTTATCGCTTGCCACCCCCTCTCTCAGGAGTAGCCCCCTCTCTCAGGAGTAGCCCCCCTCTCTCTTAGCCTCCCTAATCTGCCCCACCCCGGCAGCTCAGTCGTGGAGCTGCTTCAGTCAAGGATCAGTGCTGGGGCTTTGTCCGCTGAGAATGAACAAGAGCCTGTAGTTGTTCTTTTGTTGTTGCTAATTCACACACTAAAAACACTCTCTAGGGATAACTCGAAAGTATCTCAATGAGTTCCTACTCTGCCCGGTCCAAAGTGGAAGCAAGTCGCGCGCTCCAAATAGAAAAGACAAGTATCAGGAAGTTTAAAATAAAACCCCACAGTTAGCACAAGGTGAATTATTGCAGTGAATCGCCGGCCCCCACCAATTGTATCTCAACTCAGGCATTACACTGAGAGTTTAGACAAAACATTCATTCCAATACAACCACTCTTAATTTAAAATTCCCATCTCCATATGTACATCACGAAATGCATTCAAATGTATAAATAAAGCTCTTCACGTTAGGAGTGAAATCTTTTCGAAAAAAAATTGCTTAAACCGTGTAGTGAAAGAACAGACAGCAAACCTGTACAGACAGGGAATTCCTGGAGACGGAGGTTAGCGCACACAGGCAGGGATTGAGTTGGGGAACTTAGGGAAGTCCTTTTTGCCGGATTGACTCTCAGTCTGCAGTCTCTCTCTCTCTCTCTCTGTCTGTCTCCCTCTGTGTCTGTCTGGAATGGGACGATCCTATGTCGGAAAACCCAGCTTAATACTGACCTATTCTATAGCCTATGCAACAGCGAAAAAAAATGCCGCTTTCGTAAACCATTACGAAACGAGACTTAAGAGGGAGGGGGTAAACGTGAAGAGGGAAAAAGAGTGTCATAGTGGGATCATGCAATATCTGATTTGAATAAAGGCAGCCAACATTTTGCATACTTGTCTAACGTAATTACATTCCATTGCTAAGGCCATCATCATCTTCATACAATATTCCTCAAGCCAAGTCTGAGAGTTCCAGACACACAGTTGTGAGTTTAACAGTGAATCGTACAGAAACGATTGCCCCGAACAGCCTGAATCTTTACTGAGATTTCCAACACCTCCTCCCTCATTGCTCCCAAAACTGCTCTCGATTTATTTACAGTTGGGGAAAAACAAATCACATTTTTTAAGGCAATCTATTTGGAGATGGATAAAAACTTTGGGAGTGGGGGGGGGGGGAGGAAAACTCCAGGACCTTGAGCAAAATTGAGGCTTTGTAATTTTCTCTTTCTTTGCTTCTGATCTGAAATTGCGAGCGAGAGGCTTTCCAAAGGACGGAGTTTGAGTTTTTGCAAATTACTGTCGCATCTTCTTTTATGATTCATGAGTTTTATTCAGCACCAGCACCACCCCGATTCAAACAGCCCCCTTCCAAAAGTAATAGGATAATGATTCTCCATCCCCTCCCCGCTACTCCTTATTTCTAATTCACTCGCTGAAATTAAGGAAGTTATATCGATATCAGGGGGAATCTGACCTGGTCTTGCCTGTGCTCTGTGACCGCCTTCAGACCCGGTTCAGTGCTGACACTTAAGACAGCAGAAGGGTTTATTGCTGCTTTATGTGATAAGGGGGGGGGGGGAACTGCAGTAAAATTGCCAATTGCAGGAATGAAATCCAATCCACCTTCGCTCTCTCCTGTTCAAGGGTTGGCCACAGTGACCTGTCTAGACATAACGTGCATAGCAAAGCGGGAATACCGAACCTCAGATGCGGTAAAGCTCATCATTGGGAATCTAGTCAGACTTCCTTGGGATACTCGCTTTGGCTCCTAAAATCACACAGGAGACATCCCGGAAAAGCGGAAGAACTCCTTCGGCTGGCGAATTTATTGGTATTACACAAGTTGATTTTAGGAATAGATTTGGGGCAGAGGGGGCGGGAAGGAACAACAGTTTCATTGGTCTGAGGTGATGCAATGCAATTAGTGCGAGATCTTTCTGAAGTATTGGCGAGGAGGGGGAGGCGGTCCCTTTAATGAACCAGACACACACATTTAACAACTTGATCTAAAATGATAGCTTTACCATTTCACCACAAGTGCTGCCCCTCAGCTCTACCCTGAGAACTGGGAACTTTTCAACCTCCGCAAAGTTTAGACATTTTCCTTGAGACAGTCTCTGAAGCTCTTTAATGATTTCCAGTCTGAAAGTAACGGGAGTTTAGATCAGAGTGGGGCTGGGAAAGCACAGCAGGTCAGGCAGCATCCGAGGGAGGGGCAGGAAAATCGACGTCTCGGGCAAAAGCCCTTCATCAGGAATAGAGGCAGGAAGCCTCCAAGGTGGAGGGATAAATGTGGGTGGGGGTGGGGAGAAGGTAGGGAAGATTCCAATAGGTGAATGGGGGTGGGGATGGAGGTGATAGGTCAGGGAGGTGGGTGGGGGAAGGTAGGGAAGATTCCAATAGGTGAATGGGGGTGGGGATGGCGGTGATAGGTCAGGGAGGAGGGTGGGGGAAGGTAGGGAAGATTCTAATAGGTGAATGGGGGTGGGGATGGAGGTGATAGGTCAGGGAGGAGGGTGGGGAAAGGGAGCAAAGAGTACAATAGGTGAATGGGGGTGGGGATGGAGGTGATAGGTCAGGGAGGAAGGTGGGGGAAGGGAGCAAAGACTAGAATTCACCTATTGTACACTTTGCTACCTTCTCCCCAGCTCCAACCCCCCACCCCCATTTATCTCTCCACCCTGGAGGCTTCCTGCTCTATTCCTGATGAAGGGCTTTTGCGCGAAATGTCGATTTTCCTGCCCCTCCAATGCTGCCTGACCTGCTGTGTTTTTCCAGCACCACTCTGATTCCAAACTCTGGTTTACAGCATCTGCGGTCTTCACGTTTGCTTAAAGTAACAGGACCCCAGGCTGGAAATGTTACTGGGTTTGTATCTTTATCCTCTGGATGTGGAGCTGACGGCGAACTAAACAAAAACCAACTGTCCCGGAAGTTCAGACACAAGACAGTGATGCTACCCGATTTTACCTTACCCCTACCAAACACATTCACACACAAAATAGAGGTGATTCTTTTTTCTGTATTTAAACACAAACAGAAAAAATATGTGAAATGGTTCAACTTTACATAAGTATATGAGAATAAAGAACAGGAGCAGGCCATTCAGCCCCTCCAGCCTGTGCCACTTTTTTAAGACAATCATGGCTGATCTCCATTGGGTCCCAACTTCACCGTCCTGCTTGCTCTCCATACTCCTTCAACCCCTTGCTATTTAAAAATCTGGCTATCGCCCCCAATGTCCTCAAAATCCCAGCATCCATCACACTCTGGGACAGTAAATTCCACAGATTGTCACTCTTTAAAAAAAAAGTAATTTCTCCACATCTCTGTTTTAAATCTGCTACCCCTTATCCCTATAACTGTGATCTCACATTCTGTATGGTCCCACAAGAGGAAACATTATCTGTACAAATATTTTGTCAATCCCCTTTAGCAATTCATACAATTAGATCTCCTCTCATTCATCTGAACTCCAGAGAGTACAGACCTAAACTTCATAGGAGAAAGCCCTGTTCCCTCAAGTCAATCTATTCAACCTCCTCTGAACTGTCTCCACTGAAATTACATCCCTCTTCAAGCAAGAGGACTATGGGTGGCATGGTGACTCAGTGGTTAGCCCTGCTGCCTCACAGCATCAGGATCACAAGTTCAATTCCAGCCGTGGGTGACTGTCTGTGTGGAGTTTGCAAGTTCTCCCAGTGTCTGCATCGGCTTCCTCTGTGTGCTCTGATTTCCTCCCACAGACCAAAGATGAGCAGGTCACGTGAATTAGCTGTGCTAAATTGCCCATAGTGTTCGGTACATTAGTCAGGGGGAAATGGGTCTGGGTGGGTTACTCTTCGGAGGGTTGGTGTGGACTTGTCGGGTTCCCCTACCCTATATTTACCCCTCACTAACACACCCAACACTGTGGGCAATTTAGCATGGCCAATTCACCTGACCTGCACATCTTTGAATTGTGGGAGGAAACCGGAGCAAACCCACGCAGACACAGGGAGAATGTGCAAACTCCACACAGACAGGCGGGAATTGAACCCAGGACCCTGGTGCGGTGAGGCAGCAGTACTAACCACTGAGCCACCATGCCGCCCATTAATGCACCTCTGCAGCTCAAGAAAGGAGTGAGAGAGTAGGCATGGAATGAAATGACACGTCAATTCACCTGATATGAGTTGTTGGGAAAGTTGCTTCATATAATGAAGGAAGTGATAACAGGACACATAAAAATTTGTATTAAGGTGAAACAGAATGAGCATTGCTTTGTGAAAGGAAAATCACATGGTTTACAAATCTGTTAGAGATTTTCTAGGATGTGAATGGCTTGGTACATTTGTAAAATTTCCTTTTGAGAGACAAGCATCACTAGTAATTATTTGCCAGTCTTTTTTACCCTTTGAGCACTTGGTGGTGAGTCACCACAACTGGGTTGTTAAGCTTTTGCAATGGTTGGCTTAAGAGTCAACCCCATTTCTGTGGTTCTGGGGTCACATGTAGACTAGACAGCTGACTTCCTTCTCTAAAGGGCATTAATGAACCAGAGGGGTGTTTACTGACAAGTCAGTAGTTTCAAAATCATTATTAATGAGATTCCTATCTTACTCCAGTTTTATTACTTAATTTAAGATTACAGAGAACAAGTGGATGTAATGTACACTGATGATATTTACTTCGGTCTAGATTAGAGTGGTGCTGGAAAAGTGCAGCAGGTCAGGCAGCGTCCAAGTCTGACCTGCTGTGCTTTTCCAGCACTACTCTAATCTAGACTCTGGTTTCCAGCATCTGCAGCCCTTGTTTTTACCATATTTAGTAAGGTGTCTTGCAATAATTTGTTACATTCAACTTGGGGCTCAGTGGATTGGGGTAATATATCAGCAAAGATAGAAAATTGGTTAGTAGACAGAAAATAGGAACTCGAAATGAATGGGATATTTTCAGATTGGCTTGTAAATCCAGGCATGGGTATTTATAGGCTGTAGCAAAGACTTCGTTCAGGGAATCAGACACAAAGTTTCCAAGTTTGCTTAAGAAAGATGTGAGTGTGTGAAAGCTGTGAGTACAATACAAAAAGGGTGGAATAGAATAAGGAAATTCTAATGAGTGGGCATAAAGGTGGCAATTGAGTATAAGTTGGTGAAATATAAAATATCTGTTTTGAGCAGACGAATAAAAAGGCAACACATTCTTTTGAAAACTAAGAGACTAGTGAGTGTTGATCGGAGGAAGATTTTAGGTGTCGCTGTAAGAAAATCAGAGAGATTTAACATCAAGTGGTGATGGTGGTGTCTTTGATTTGCTGTGGTAACATTCACATTTACATGTACATTGTAATCCGGAGCTATGGATGGTGCTGGTAGAATGCCCAAACTTCTTTCCACCTCGTGGCTCACCAGGAATCTCTCCCATTCTTGCCGCCTGCCATTGGTGAGTATTGAAAAGATTCATAGGTTGATAATCAGCATATTTAACTGCATTATGATGACACATTCCTTGACTTTCAACTCTTCGAGTGCCACTCAAACCTAGTGCTTTGGCTCTGAGGCAGAGACACTACCCACTGTACCACAAAACCACTTTGACATTTTGGTACACTAAGTAATTCAGAAAGAAACTAGGTTGTTAACTTTATTGGAAAGGGGTTGGAGTACAACAGTAATCTTGCTGCAGTAACATAGGAGGCTTCTGAGACCGTAACTTTGTAGAATTCAATGTGCTTACCATTAAGAAGGATTGACTTGGCTTACTTGAACTTTGGTCTCAGAGTTGCTATTTACTACTGAACTGTGGAGAAATATCTTCAGTCAGAGCTTGTGAATTTTTGGAATCCTCTAAACCAGAAGATGCTCACCTGTGTTTTTTAAGATGTGTATGGTCACAATAGGGCCTTCTATAATCTCTGTTTATCTTCCCAGCATTTACATTCCATCCCCTTCACATTAAGGGCTAATATACCTTTTACTTTGGTAAGTACCCCTCAACCTTGAGTGGCTGTGAGTGGCACAGGAGGTAAATAATCTCAAAATTACAGAATGCAGAGAAATCAAAAGGTTTTAGCTTTGAAGATGAAGGTGTAGAATCAGTTCTGATGGAGCTTAAAAGCACAAGGGACTGCAAGTATTGGTAGTACATTTTGTTGCGGCACAGCAGGTCTTGTGGTGCTGTGGTAGTGTCCCTACCTCTGATCCATCCTATCTGGCTTTAAGTCCTGCATGGCCATACAGGAAAATTGCAACAACTATTGATGTCCAACATTGGTTATAGTGTTGGGCGGAATATATATGAGGACATTAGAGATACGTACAGCAAGGGTAATACAGCAATCACATGCAGTTTCATCTTTACAAAGAATAACCAACCCTAATTTTCAGTAATCTTATGGAGGAGAACGTCAGGGAATTAATCAAGCTGATCTTTTTTAGACCAGTTTGCTTCGATACACAATAGGGAAGAAGAATGATTGTAGAACATAGAACATAAAACATTACAGCGCAGTACAGGCCCTTCAGCCCATGATGTTGCACCAACCTGTGAAACCAATCTGAAGCCCATCTATCCCACACTATTCCATTTTCATGAATATGTTTATCCAATGATCATTTAAATACCTTTAAAGTTAAAATGTAACACAGCTGTTTTTAAAAAAAGAAAGTTTAAACAAAGGAACCTTGAAACAGTTACCAGTGGCGAGGAAAGTACTAGAGATGATGAGATTACACCCTTTGAAAATCCCAATGCCATTGTCAGATTCAACAGAGATTTTCAAAAGGAAAATACCATTTGAAAAGTATGCTTGAATTTTATGAGGTGGTAGCTAGCAGAGTGGATAAAGTGGGGATGCAGGGGAGAGCTGCAATATAGGGAATACTACATTAACACAGATTGGGGAAACGTGAAAAGAATCCTAATGAGGTTTGGGTCTCAGAAGTGAAGGAAGGATATCAATGTCTTTGGGAATAGAATGCTTGTTAATTCGGCCAATTCTTGTTTAATGAAGAGACATCAATTTCACAAGCAGTGTTACAAACACATAAACAGGTTTATAATGTATGTATATAAAACGAGTATGTCCACATCGGTGTAGTTTTATAGAAATACACATCTCGTTTCATTTTATGTATTTGTGTATATAAATAAGAGGAATGCATGGGAGGTGAAAAAGAGATGGGATTGCTAAAGTGTATGAAGTGCTCCTTCCACAAATAGGATGCTCAGGTGAGTGTCACACTTGACTTAGTTGGTGGTACCAATGAAGCACAAAGATTCAAGTTCAAGTCCCATTCTCAGGCTTGGGTTGAAAAACCCAGGTTGATGCTCCAATGCAGGGCGGAGGGCTTGCTGCATTATCAGTGACATGAAACCAAGTTAATCTGCCTGCTTGAGTGAAGGTAAAAGATCCATGGCACTATTTTGAAGAAAAGTGGGAAGCTATCTCTGCTGCCCTGGCCAATCTGTTTCCCCCAATCAATCCCACAAAACTAATAGATTATCTCATCATTTTCTCATTACTGATTATGGGAGTTTGCTGTACATACTGGTTATTGTGTTTTGTTACAATAGATGCTGCTTTTCATTGGCTGTCAAGCACTTTGGAACTTCCAGTGGTCTTGAGAGGTGTTATATAAATGGAACTATTTCCTTTTATCTACTAAGAGGGAAGTGTTACAATGTCCAAGAATGAACAGCATAATAGATCAGGTAAATGAGCCAAATGAGTTTATATGTAGAGATTTAAAAGTCTGTATGCAAAGTTAGTGCAAATTAGTTCAGGAGAAATATTGACAAGGTCAGCCAGTTAGCTGAGGGGAGATGTCCAGAGGAATTGACAAATACAACTGCAGAATAATTTCAAACATGAGGTATAGCGTTACAGAACATAAAATGAACACTGGAAAAGGGAGACTCCTTCAGAAAGCTATGTATAAATAAGAGTAGATGCAAGAACAAATGGAAATAAAGAGTCTGTTTGACATGGTTAAAATCAACAGCAATATGACAAATAAGGAAGGAGGTTAGGAGGCCGATTATGTAATCAGAAGAAACTTTGAAACAAACATTAAAGAATTCTAAAAAAAATTGGCAAAGAAAGAGTATTCAAGCGTGAATTGAGACCTCAGAGAGGAGATTGAGTTGTTGTTGATGGAAATATTGATGAGTCTGTGTCAGCTACTTCACTTCATATGATGTAGCAGAGGAGGTGATGGTTTACTGGCATTATCACTGGACAATTAATCCAGAGACCCAGGGAAATGTCCTGAGGAACTAGGGTTTGATTCTCACTGTGGCAAATGGTGAAACCTGAATCCAATAAATATCTGGCATTGGGAGTTTAATGAAGACCATAAAACTGTTGCCTGATTGCCAGGGGAAAACCCATCTGGCTCTCTCATGTCCTTTAGGGAAGGAAACTATCATCCTTACCTGGGTCTGAGCTACAAATGACTTTAGGTCTACAGCAATGTGATTAATTTTTAACTGCCCTTTTGGCAACTAGGGATAGTTGGTAAACAATGGCCGAGCTAGTGAAAGCCACAGTCTGTGATTGAATGAAATTTAAAAAAGAGAAGTATTTGGAAGGGTGCCAATTTCTGGATTAATTAGTTAGGAGGAATGCCCTCAGATTGGTGGGAGCAAGAATTTCATCATCTATTTATTTAAAGATGAAGTTACTAAATGCCGGGTGATGAGAAGAAAAGTTATGAAAATTGTACTTGACGAATATTTTTGAAGAGGTGATAGATTGAAATTGGGGGATTTGTGGTGGATATCGCGTATATGGACTTCCAAACATTTTTGCCAAGTTACCACACAAGGAGACAACCGAATACTGAACTCGTGGAAGTTCAGTTGACAACTTTAACAAGTAGTTATAAATAAGGAAACCACGCATAAGGGGAAGTCACTCGGTATGACAGGAAATAATTGATTAGTTGAGCTATTTTTGTTCCTGATTGAAAGATGAGCATTGGCTGAAGTGAAAATTCACCCTCCTTCATTCAAAGGAAATCCACATTCTCATGAGAGAATCTATGAGACCTGGGTTTAATTCCTCATCCAGAAGATGATACCGCTGAAAATGCTGCTGGGCACTCAACATTACCCTGGAAAGGATGCATACCTTAACTATAGGCTGAAATGGGATTTGAACTCAGCCACACACTTTCAGAGATGGGTACAATATTAAACGAGCCTCAGTTAAAATTTGATTAATGTTACATACATCATGCTGAGCCCTGTTCTGTTTGAGGGGTCAAGCACAGATATACTTTCACTCAGTATCTGTCTATTCCATGATAATGCCAGAGTCACGGACATAAAAAATAAGGAAGTGAGATCAAACACCCTCCAATATGTTATTTGAGAATTTGAATTCAGTTCAATTAGATTTAGTTTAAAGATCTGGAAATAAAAAGAACTGTAATTTGTAAAAATAACCACACACTGTTGGAATATCAAATAAACATATTCACATGTGTACACAATAGCACACATTCACATTTATTCATATAAATAGACGCACATGCATATACTTGGACGTCACACACACAAGTTAAAATTGTGATGAGAGAGAGAGTTTTGAAGAAATTTCTTTACACTGAGGAGCCTGCACTACTTTCCTACAGGGAGTGAGTGAGACATGAATTTTTATATCCTTTAAAGGAAGAATTGATCATGCTTGAAGCAGTGGATAAGTACACTGCTATGGGAAGAGAGTCCATATTTATTTTAACTAAATTCAAACTGCCCTGGTGGGAATTGAACCCATGTTTTCAGTGATGAATTTTGGATGGTTCTAAGCAAAATGCTGGCACAGATGCAGTGGGTTGACTCCATTAGTGCTGTACACTGGTAAGGTATGAAAATTCCCCAAGAGAGTCCTATTAGTTCAACACAAAATGGAGATCAATCATTGGTCTCGCTGGGATCTGCCTGGGTTTAACATTGTACTCAGTGCATTGATGTTAATGAATTTCAACTCCGTTGTTGAGGATAAGTGAAAGGCAGTGAAGTTATATAACTCAGGCTGGTTGTTCTTAGGATATGCTATTTATTTCTGTCCTCCCAGGTTCTCATAATATTTTATCGTTCCAATTTTTTTTTGTTTAAAGCCACAGGGATCCTGTGGAAAACATCCTGTTGAAATCCACTAAGTCTTTTCCTAAAGTGAGTTGAGTTTAAAAAAAACTCTCATAACCTCAGAGCAGCTGAAATATGTTGGTCTCCTGCAGTCTTTGTTTGTCTCTCTTGTTCACCGTGCAGGCTTAAAAATAGTGAAAGCAATTGCATAGATATAGCGCCTTTCACAGACATCCAGACATCCAAAGTGAAGCACCTTTTAAATGTGGTCACTGTTGTCATGCAACAACAACAGCAGACAATTTGTGCACCGCAAGATCCCATAAAAAGCAATCTGATACTGACCACATAATCAGGTTTCAGGCTTTGGTTAAGATGTAAATATTGGCCCTGTTAGTACTCTGTATCCTGGCAACATTACAAAAAATATCCAGAAAATGGGAAAGGCTTTGAGATATCCTCAGGACATTAATGGTGCTATAGAAATCTAGCTTTCTTTTCAGGTGTCTTCCTTTCTTTGTTTTAAATGCTGTAAACACTATTGCTGTCGCTTGCAACCTCTCCCTATTGTCCTCAAAGTTAAAAATCACACAATACCAGGTTATAGTCCAACAGGTTTATTTGGAAGTGCAAACTTTTGGAGTGCTGCTCCTTCATCAGGTGGTTGTGGAGCAGGATCAGAAGATACTGAATTTAGAGCAAAAGAGCATTCTGTGTCTTATGAGCCTGCTCCACAGCTATCTGATGAAGGAGCAGCGCTCTGAAAGCTAGTGCTTCCAAATAAACCTGTTGGACTATAACCTGGTGTGTGATTTTTAACTTTGTCCACCCCAACACCGGCTCCCCCCTATATTGTCTTCAAGACATAGTCATATTGGAATGAGATGCAGAATTAAAGATCACTGTGCAGCACCAGAGTGAAGAGGAATAGATGAGATAATCATGGAGTGAAGCTGCTAAGCTGGGCTTTAAAATCAATTTCAAATTGTGCTCAGGAGGACACAACATCGGGTGCACTTCAGGGTGTTGGAATGGAGTGGTCATAATCTTCTAACTTCCAGTGAAAGTCGCATTGGCGATAGTACAATTATGAGGACACGGGAATTAGGGATAAAGTTAGGGATAGAATCAACTTGTATGGAGAAAATTATTCTTACAGATGGCTTACCAGTTTTGTGGTATGTAAGAAGTCTTAATGAAATTCCCGGAAAGATCACTAAAGTTTGTCAGGTAAAGAAGGGAAGTCCTGGATAATGATCTTATGGATAAACATGTCTTAGATTCAAGGGCAACTGTAGATCTTTTTTACCAGCACCTCATCACTAGCCTAGACAAACCACCACTGCCCTCTCCTGTCCTTTCTGAGACAAGCCTGCCCAATTTCAATATGTTGATCATCAGAGAGTCAGCTCCACAATTGGTGGATAATCCATGGAGCCTGATTACATTGTGTTATGTAAGCAGTATTCAGGTTACTGATGGTGAGGTTTTTAATGGGAAATAGGTAGCAGTTACCATATCCACTTGTTAAATGTGCCCCCACCCGCTTTGAAAGACCTGATTTCTTGCTTGTCACAGAACACAGAATAGTTATGGCACAGAAGAAGGCCATTCAGTATCTGTACTATGTTGTCCCAGTCCATGCATCACCATCAATCCTTGTCTCATTTCCTCTTAAACCTTGAAAGCTTTTGTAGTGATTTGCATTACATTGCTTGGGTCACCTTGCCTTACATCTCCCAACAATGAAGGAACAGAAAAGCAGACTCATTTTTAAGACTGTGATTGGAATTGGGAAGAAATATTTGGATGAAGTGTGAGATCTGACTCACTAGAAGCTTGATAAATGTTGTTTGTATGTTTTTTGACACATGAGGGGCTTGTTTACTTAGGGTTTACTAATGGTTGACCTTTTACTAATGGTTGGAGACAATGAGGTCTGCAGATACTGGGGATTAGAGTTGAGAGTGTGTTGCTGGAAAAGCACAGCAGTTCAGGCAGCATCCGAGGAAAATCGATGTTTTGGGCTGGAGCCCTTCAGCAGGAATCAGTTCATTCCTGATGAAGGGCTCCGGTCTGAAACATTGATTTTCCGGCTCCTCGGATGTTGCCTGACCTGCTGTGCTTTTCCAGCAACACACTCTCAACTCTAATCCCCAGCATCTGCAGACCTCATTGTCTCCAACCATTAGTAAAACGTCAACCATTAGTAAACCCTAAGTAAACAAGCCCCTCATGTGCCTTCTTAACCACCCTGTCTACATGTTACGCAAACCGCAAAGAATTATGTCCCTGAACCTCTGGGTCTCTCGACCCAAGGCCCTACTTTTAATTGTATAACTCTAATTGATTTAGTCTTGAAAACTCCAGTTATCCTAACATCTTTAACAAAATTGACATGGCCCCTTATTGCAAAATTTTAAGCTCTCACTTTCTTTCTAACTCTTAATTTCTACACCAGAACAAATTGTTTCTCTGTATGTACACAATCAAATCTTTTTGACACTTCAAGCAGATTCCTCAATCATCCAAACTCTAACAGTAAGACCATAAAACAAAGGAGCAGAAATAGACCGCTCAGCAGTTTGCTCCTCAATTCAATGAGATCAAAGTTAATCTGCTAATCCTCCACCCTGCCTTTTCCCTGTAACCCTCGATTCCCTTACTGATTAAAAATCTGTTTATCTCAGACTCGAATATGCTTAATGACCCAACCTCGATAGTCCACTGTGAGAATTTCCACAATCGTATGAAATGTGGGAACTATCCAGCAGGTCAGGCAGCATCTGCAGAGCAACAGAGACCAAATCAACACTTCAGAGTCCATGACCACTCATCAGAATCTTCCAACAAACTTGATTTTATCATTTAACGGATAGACAGTCAATGACCTAAAATTTAAACTTGGTTTCTGTCTCTACATATTGCCTGACCTGCTGAACACTGATTTTTTTATTTCAGGCTGTCGGTATTTTGTGTGTGACACAGAAATATGACCCAAGTTTATTTTGCCTGTTTTAATTCACTAAGCCCCACTGTCAAATGGATGATGTTTAAATGTTGCTTTGAGTTATGCCTGGCTGATGCCTGTAGGTGACAGTAAGGGAGAGTGAGGTAGAGAATGAGGCAGGTGATCAACTTTCCATACACAAAGTCGAGTGTCTGCTGTAATTCAATAGTAGCTGCTTGCTTCTGATGCAGAAGTAAGTATACTCAACGTTGAGATAGTTAGACTTTTAATCAGTAAGGGAAGCAAGGGTTATGGAGGAAGGGCAGGTAAGTGGAGTTTAGGATGATCAGATTAGCCATCATTTCATCAAATGGCAGTGCAGACTCAATGGGCTGAATGGTGTCACTAAGCTAGTCCTTTTTTTGGTAAAAATTGTTTCTTGGCTCAAGGAAACTATGTGCTTGATTTTTTTCAGAGAGGTAATAAACCACACCAGGCTCCCATCAGACTGGTTTGATGCATGGATGAAAAGGTTTTTGAGAGACTTATTGTTTATATGTAACCAGATGAGACTTCAGGCCAAAGTGGTCATGTTTTAGAAGTGACCTGTATAAAAAGGGGTGTGGTCAGCTCTCTAGCGGAGCAATTTTTACTTCAGTCTTGAATTGATTGGAAGATCAACAGGGAGCTGTGTAGAAACTCTCTCTCTTTCTGCCCTTCAACTTCAACCTGTAAGCATGTGTTCCATTTAAAGGGAGTTTGCTTATTAGGACTGTTGTGTGTATTCAGAACAGCATAATTAAGTCTAGTTGGATAGTCCGAGTTCTGTAGGGGTTCTTTATTCTGTTCTTTGTGTTTCATTATGTAATGTTGTGAATACATTTTTGTGTGTTTTAAAATCCAATAGTTAACCTAGCTAGCGTACTCTGGGTAATTTTCACTGCACATTTACCAAAACAAATTGCGAAGTTATGGTCTGGGGCTGCCTGCTTAAGATTGTTTTGAGTGGTCTGGCCTAGTACATTACAATGGCTCACCTCTGCTCCGTGTCTTACAGTTGTGAATCCAGGCTGCACTCTCTCGCCAGTGATTTGCATAGAATCATTTGAAATGGAGTGATTTGCAAAAGATGTGAAATGTGATGTGGGAAAATGAAAGCAGTTTCACCCAAAGTGTGATTTGGATCTGAAATGTCCTGCCTGGAAATGTGGTGGATGCATATTTAATTGGGGCATTCCAAGAAGGAATTAGGTGATTATTTAAAGAGAGACAATGATCAAAAAGGACACTAAGTCAAGAGGCTCATTAGGAGAGCTGGTGAAATCAGGATGGGCCAAATGGCCTCCTTCAGTTCTGTATCGTTTCCGGGACTGAATTAATTTGATTTGATTTATTGTAGTCATATCTACCTGAATACAGTTAAAAGGTTTGTTTTGTGAGCAGTACAGGCAGATCATAGCAAACAGGACATATACAGACCATAGGGTGCTTAGACAGAGCGAAACATACAAGATTGCAACTGCACAGCAAGATCAACATGTGAACTGCTCACTGAGACTTATCCCTCTACCTACATCGTTTGAACAGGTGGCTTGGTCATTTTATCTTTGTTGTGGAACTTGCTATGCAAAGAATTGGCTGCTGTGTTTCGTACATTACAACAGTGACCACACTGCCAGAGGAGAGCACATCACTGCTGTAAATTGCCTTGGCACATACTGTGGTAATAAAACGTGTTATATAAGTGGAAGCTCTTTCACTTAAAACATCAGACAGAGGCTGATGAGAAGGTACGAAATGTTCAGTGGATAGTTTTATATTGCATGAATACCCTGCTGTTCATTCCATGATTTGTAACATATTGCTTTCGATGGAATGAAATGCACACTTTCTTTTATTTAAAGTAACTCAAGAATATACAATGACAAATGTCCTACTGTATGTAATCTGGGATTTTTAGTTGTCTATTTTGTTAAATATGAACTTCTGAAAAATTATTGATTGTTTTAAATATTTATCAGCTTGTGTAATGGTTGGTGCATTTTCAGAGGCCTTTAGTAGACTGACACTGCCACCTTCTGGTCAAAAGTGAGATTTACTTCAAGAGGCATTTCAAGCTTTGGCATTTCTGATATCAATTCAAAATTTGTCACCTACTGCCAAAAAAAACTCTTTTAATCCATTAATGTTAATTAAATTATTCAATTCAAATGGGTTTATTTAATACATACAGGTTGATTTCTAACTGGAGAATAATGAAGCAGTGCGGGCTATCAACAGCAGCAGAATTGTACTCCAGCACAATCCATAACCTCATGGCCTGGTACATCCCCCGTTCAACCATTAGCATCAAGCCAGGGGATCAACTGTGGGTCAATGGACAGTACAGGAGGGCATGTCAGAAGCAGCACCAGGCATACCTAAAAATGAGGTGTCAACCTGGTGAAGCTACCAAACAGGGCTAACGGTGAGCCAAACAGCATGAGCAGCACATGATAGACAAATAAGTGATCCCACAACCAACTGAACATATCTAAGCTCTTCAGTCCTTCCCCATCCAACTGTGAATTGAGGTGGAAAATTAACTAACTCACTGGAGGAGAAGACTCTACAAATATCCCCATCCTCAACAATGGAAGAGCACCCCATCACAGCGTCACAGATGCCAGTCTTTAACCAATTTGACCCACTCCACGTGATATCAAGAAATAGTTGGAGGCACTTCATACAGCAAAGGCTATGGGCCCTGACAACATTCCAGCAATAGAACTTAAGACGTGTGCTCCAGAACAAGCTATTTCAGTACAGTTACAAACTGGCATCTACCCGACAATGTGGAAAATTACCCAGGTATGTCCTGTATACATAAAGCAGGACAAATCCAACTTGGAAAAAGTGAGGACTGCAGATGCTGGAGATCAGAGTCAAAAGCGTGGTGCTGGAAAAGCACAGCAGGTCAGGCAGCGTGCAAGGAGCAGGAGAATCAATATTTTGGGCATAAGCCCTTCATCAGGAATCCAACTTGGCCAATTACTGCCCCACCAGTTTACTCTCAAACATAGGTAAAGTGATGGAAGGTGTCTCATTCGTGCTGTCAAACAGCACCTGCTCAGCAATAACCTGCTCAGTGACGCCCAGTTTGGGTTCTGCCAGGGCCACTCAGCTCCTGACCTCATTACAGCCTTGGTTCAAACATGGACAAAAGAGCTGAATTCCAGAGGAGAGGTGAGAGTGACAGCCCTTGTCATCAACGCTGCATTCGACTGAGTGTGGCATCAAGGAACCTTCTCTGGACTGTCCCCAATGCCAGTGCATCTATTCTCATGCGAGTTCTCAGCTGGATGTTTGGTTTGTGATGCAGAATATTGCTAACACTATGGGTTCTGTTCCTACACCAGGAGAAAGGACTGCAGATGCTGGAGTGCCATTCCTGAAGAAGGGCTTATGCCCGAAACGCCGATTCTCCTGCTCCTCGGATGCTGCCTGGCCTGCGGTGTTTTTCCAGCACCACATTTTTCAACTCTGTTCCTACACCAGCTGAGGTTACCATGAAGAATTGTCCTTCTCAACCTCTCCCCTCCCTGAAACATCCTCAGGTTCTTAGTTCCACGTAAAACTGTTCACCGTATTCTAACTGCAGTCTGTCTAGTGTCTTGTATAGTTTTGGAAATACTTCCCTATTTTGATATTCCATTTCCTTTGAAATAAAGGCCTGCGATTTCCATTCATTAGGTTCAGAAGAACTGGCGCATTATTAATGAGGAATACACATTGGGACTGGCTGAGTGATAAAAGCTACTGAGGTGAGATTTGAGCCTGTGGGTAGAATTTAATGGTCATTGTATAGGCCTGTTCATTGGGTGAACAGCTAGTGGTAACCATACTACAATTATTTCTGGGATCCCCATCAAAATTAAGTTCCAATCTGCTATCCAAGGGCTGCTGACAGACTTGCCCGCTCCACAAGGAGAAATTGGAACCTGGCAAATTTCCTTTGTAACATATGCCCTGTTTCCAGAAGCCGCCAGCCAATCTCCAATCCTGATAGCACCCCCACCGGGAGTGGTGGTCACTGCTGGTACTGCAGGAGGCCCAAGGCTGAGGATCCTTGATGGAGTCCGACATCATGGTGAGTGAGATCATAGAATCACTACAGTGTGGAAGCAGGCCATTCAGTCCATCAAGTCCACCCTAACCCTCCAAAGAGCTGCCCACCCTATCCCTGTAACCCTTCATTTCCCATGGCAAATCCATCTACCCTGCACATTCCTGGATGCTACGGGTAATTTAGCATGGCCATTCCATCGAACCTGCACATCTTTGGACTGTGTGAGGAAACCAGAGCACCTGAGGAAACCCATGCAGATATGGAGAGAATGTGCAAACTATGCCATCCCATATTCCCAATTCCTCTGCCTCCGCCGTATCTGCTCCCAGGAGGACCAGTTCCACCATAGAACACACCAGATGGCCTCCTTCTTTCGAGACCGCAATTTCCCTTCCCACGTGGTTAAAGATGCCCTCCAACGCATCTCATCCACATCCCGCACCTCCGCTCTCAGACCCCACCCCGCCAACCGTAACAAGGACAGAATGCCCCTGGTGCTCACCTTCCACCCTACAAACCTCTGCATGAACCAAATCATCCGCCGACATTTCCGCCACCTCCAAAAAGACCCCACCAACAGGGATATATTTCCCTCCCCACCCCTTTCCGCCTTCCACAAAGACCGTTCCCTCTGTGACCACCTGGTCAGGTCCACGCCCCCCTACGACCCACCCTCCCATCCTGGCACTTTCCCCTGCCACTGCAGGAACTGTAAAACTTGTGCCCACACCACCTCCCTCACCTCTATCCAAGGCCCTAAAGGAGCCTTCCACATCCATCAAAGTTTTACTTGCACATCCACCAATATCATTTATTGTATCCGTTGCTCCCGATGCGGTCTCCTCTACATTGGGGAGACTGGGCGCCTCCTAGCAGAGCGCTTTAGGGAACATCTCCGAGACACCCGCACCAATCAACCACACCGCCCCGTGGCCCAACATTTCAACTCCTCCTCCCACTCTGCCGAGGACATGGAGGTCCTGGGCCTCCTTCACTGCCGCTCCCTCACCACCAGACCCCTGGAGGAAGAACGCCTCATCTTCTGCCTCGGAACATTTCAACCCCAGGGCATCAATGTGGACTTCAACAGCTTTCTCATTTCCCCTTCCCCACCTCATCCTAGTTTCAAACTTCCAGCTCCGCACTGTCCCCTTGACTTGTCCGGACTTGTCCGACCTGCCTAGCTCCTTTTCCACCTGTCCACTCCACCCTCTCCTCCCTGACCTATCACCTTCATCTCCTCCCCCACTCACCCATTGTACTCTATGCTACTCTCTCCCCACTCCCATCCTCCCCTAGCTTATCTCTCAACGCTTCAGGCTCTCTGCCTTTATTCCTGATGAAGGGCTTTTGCCCGAAGCGTCGATTTCGCTGTTCGTTGGATGCTGCCTGAATTGCTGTGCTCTTCCAGCGCCATTGATCCAGAATCCACAAAGACAGACAACCGAGGGTGGAATCGAACCCGGGTCCCTGGGACTGTGAGGCCGCACTGCTAACCACTGAGCTAACCACCGTGCTGTGCCCTAATGAGATCACTAGGATCAGTCAGGGAAGGCCCAGTGAGTTGGTGAGGGGAAGGGAGGGGATGGGGACAGGGAATGTCATTGTGAAAGACAAAGAGATAGCTTCCCTTTTGTCCCTCGCCCCCTATCCATATTGGTGGATAAATACCAGTGGCCATTTATGAGTCTCAATGAGTTTCATGCTAAGAAGGTAGTTGTCAGCCTTTCCCCTCCCATCCGAGAATTAATTGCAAGGACCATGAAGACAAAAGGTTGACTATATGCCAACTACCATCCCCACCTCCAATCAGCATTGTTCTGTGTCATATGAGAGGCATAGATAAAGTCGATAGCCAGAGACTATTTCCCAGGGCAGAAATGATTAACACAAGGGGTCATAGTTTTAAGCTGGTTGGAGGAAAGTATAGAGGGGGTGTCAGAGATGTGTTCTTTCCACAGAGAGTTGTGAGAGCATGGAATGCGTTGCCAGCAACAGTTGTGGAAGCAAGGTCATTGGGGACATTTAAGAGACTACTGGACATGCATATGGTCACAGAAATTTGAGAGTGCATACATGAGGATCAGTGGTCAGCACAACATCGTGGGCTGAAGGGCCTGTTCTGTGCTGTACTGTTCTATGTTGTATGTTCTATGTTCTATATCTCCAGTACCATTCACACTGCACTACCATCCCCAACACAGACCTTCAATTAAGTCATCATTGCTGGCTGACTCAGCATTTATTGACCGTCCCTAATTGCTCCTTAAGAAGGTGGTGGTGAGCTGCCTTCTTAAACCACTGCATTTGGTGATGGTAGACCCACAATGTTGTTATGGTATGATTCCAGGATTTTGACCCAGCCACTGTGAATGAATTGCGATATATTTCCAAGTCAGGATGGTGAGTGGCATGGAGGGGAATGTCCAGGAAACTGTGTTTCCATTTATCTGCTGCCTTTGTCCTTCCAGATGGAAATGGTTGTGGGTTTGGAACATACTGTAGTGCATCTTGTGCATACTAAAAGTTCTGTAGTGCATCTTGTAGATAAGGCACATGCTGCTCCTGAACATCGGTGGTAGAGGCAGCGAATGTTTGCAGATGTGGTGTTGATCAAGCAGGCTGCTTTGTCCTGGATGGTGTCAATCATTGTTGGAGCTGTGCTCACCCAGACAAGTGAGGAGTATTCCATCACCCTCCTGATTTGTGCCTTGCAGACGGTCAACAGGTTTTGGGGAGTCAGGAGGTGAGTTACTTGCTGCAGGATTCTTGCAGCCACTATTTACATATGGAATAACTCCACAGAGGCCGGTCTCCTGTCACCGAGTCACCCTTTATTTACACATGAAAAGTCTTTGACTCTTAGTATTGCCTCAGTCTGAGTCAGCTGTCAAGATTGCCAGTATAACTGTCACTCCCCTTTTTATCTGTCAGCCAGGGCTCCCTGATTGGTACTGTTAACCTGGTCCAATCAGGGAACTCATTTTCTATGAGCTCTAGCTGGCTGAACTCATTACAATCACTACAAATGGCTAGTCCAGTTCATTTCTGATCAATGATAGAATTGCTAGATGTTTGTTTTTGACCAGTGCAGTCTCAATGATCAAAGGGCTTTCTTCGGTCCCATTGATCCTTATGACTCTCATGATAACCCCCAGTAAGTTCATTGTGGGGGATTCAGTGTTATTAACACCCTTCGATGTCAAGGGGCAGTGGTTAGATTGTCTCTTGCTGGAGATGGTCATTGCCTGGAATTAAAAATAAACTTATTAAAACAGTAAAGATTGACCAGGTGAACACTCTGGGGGTTGAGGTGTTGGTAGATGAAGAAAATTCCTTCCGTCTGCACACACATTCATGCCATTAGGGAAGTGCTTGCATTTTGGCTTCCACACCTGACCTCAGTGAGGGATGTATTGTCCCCTCATCCTAAATTGTTTTAAGAGGGGTTTTGAAGACCACAGGCTTCCTCTATGGATTATGTGAAGGTTTGCAATTTGGAAATCCTGCATTCATATAAATTTCTCCCAGCAAGACTGCTCTTCTCCCGAGAGAGAGAAGAAAGCAGGGACTGGGAAATCCCCGACACTTGCACTTCCTCAAACTTCTACATTCTGAAATTCCTGATGCAGATGGTGGCAATGAACACTGGAACAGAGTGACGGATTCCAATCAGATTCACAGGGAATCTGAAACCTGCCCTTGCTGTAATTTCATGCGCCATGCTCTAACCTTGACGAACCAGCATCGGTCTCCTGTATGCTGAGTTTTGGGGTGGATCAATTGTACCTGGCAATACTGAGCCAATTGTCTTGCCATATATTTGCAGTCCTATGGAAATTACTGTCCCTGCTCTGAATGTAAAAGGCAGAACAAAGTTGCATTTACATAGCCCCAAATGCAGGCACGTTATTGCCAGAGGAATGTAAAATGTAGCTGGAGCTCCCATGATTGTCTATGGAGTGGTTGCTCCTGACATTCAGGCTGATGATTAGGTCACTGTTCCCCTTTAAAATCTCAAACATGGTTTCAGTAAGTAAGTGGCCAATTTAAGGACCAGACCTCCTGGGGAGATAGAGGAAGCAGATAGCATTGCTTTATTCAAATGCAAATTTGACTTCTAATTTTCAAAAAATAACACATTGGGTAATAAGAAGTTTCAAATGCTTATGGGAGTATTATCCTTTCACACCTGAGAGCTTGAATATAAAGTGTTTTTTATACACAGAACCCTAATTCAAACTCACCTTTAATATTATCTTCAACACTGGACAGCATACCTTAGGAAAAGTACAAGGGAATTAGAAGGAATGCAGTGTAGATTCACCAGAATGATATGAAGCAAATGGGAATATGAGCACAAAAGTTTTGGGTGTTGGTGGGGGGGAGGTGCAGGAATCTAATTTGAGGAGATGTGGTCAATCAAAGAGTAAAGTCAAATCCAAAAAGGAAAGTATTAAGACTGGAAATTATCAACAGACCACAATAAATGAAGTGTCTAAGTGTTCAAGTCAAAGAGTCAACCAAAAGGTAAGACGAGAATATCCGAAGAGAATAAAATGATAAAACTAAAGGCTCTATATCTGAATGCATGAAGCATTTAAAGTTAAACTGATGAACTGAGAACGCAAGTAAACATGAAGAAGTGTATTCTGTTACAGGATGACATAGACTGCGTCCTGAATTTGAAGAATACAGGGGTGAAAGAAAGTGATGGAGGGGTGGCTCTGTAAGTTAATTATGTTATTAGCAGAATAGAAAAGAATGACGTTGGTTCAGGAAATGATGAAAACCATATCTTTTATTTCTGAGATTTTAAAAATTGTGAACAGGAACGAAAGAGAACAATTTAAAAACTAACGCTACAAGGATTCCTGCATGTTTTGGAAACCAAATAACCTGACTCTCATGTCAAGCAACATTTGACCAGCTGTTTGAAGAGCTAATAATTGAAGTCGGTCACAGATAAAGGGACTGTGTATACAGATGCAGCTGGGAGGCAACAAGAAGTTAATTTGTCTGTGATCGAATGACCAGCTATCGATGTCAAAAGCCTTTTGCCTTCCAACAACATTGTGACTGATTCTCAAAGTTAAAAATAGCGCAACACCAAGTTGTAGACCAACAGGTTTATTTGGAAGTACTAGCTTTCTGAGTGCTGCTCCTTTGTCAGGTAGCTAGTAGGGCAGGATCATAAGACACAGAATTTATAGCAGAAGGTCATGGTGTCATGCAACTAATATGACACCTTGAACAAACCTAGACTCAATCTCGCTACCTGATGAAGGAGCAGCACTCTGAAAGTTAGTACTTCCAAATAAACCTGTTGGACTCTCACCTGGTGTTGTGTTGATTTTTATCCTTGTCCACCCCAGTCCAACACCAGCACCTCCTCATCATCGGTCCTCAAGTAACTGACCATTTTGAGGCGAGGAGCAAGATAGGGAGAAGCATTTTTGTTTCCACCAGGACACAAGCTGTCTCTCTGTTCTTTGTAGTCAAAACCTGTTTTAAATCTGAAGAAAACCAATCATCTTTCCATCAATGGTGGTTGGAAACTGTGATATTTTATTGATAAGTCAGAGATCTTTTATAAGTGAACCAGCCACCTTGTGTCTCCTGTAAAACAGTGGAAGCATGTGGAGGAAAATGACTGAAAATGAAGTTATAACCAGCGCAAGAATCATAAGGAATAGGATCCAATGAACTGCTTCCCAGTTTTCCTCTGCCCATAATCTACTTCCCCTTGCCTGTTTGTTGTCTGTGTGTTTGTCTAGGAGGGAGTTTATAAAGAGATTAGAGTTTGGATTTGTAGTGTTATATGCTGTCAGTTTATCACTGTTTACCTGTAACTAGAGTCTAATTACTTGTGATAAATAGTAATTTGTGTTAAATACAGAAACCTGTCCCATGCATTTTTTATCAATCTGGGTCCGAAAATCAGGTAATTTGGGGAATTCTGTAAACTTACTTTATTTTACTTTTGTGATGACTCCACCAATGAGTCATTTCAAAGTACGGGGGCTTGTCTAGAATTGCATTAGAAGCAAGCATTGAGGATTTGGGTGTGACATGAGTAAGTAACTCAAGTGAAGGAAAACACCAAGTCCTGTATTTTGTTTTACAACATGACCATGGAAGGTTAAGAAGCGAATTATAGAAGTTTTTAAAATACTGAGGGGTACAGATAGAATTAATGGTAGTTGTCTTTTCCCTTTGTCTTAAAAAAAACTGTCTCAATCTGTTCAGTTTCAGGTCAATGGTAACACCCGGGTTGTTGAGAGTGGTGCATGTCACAGGATGATGGTTTGATTATCTCTTACCTTCCAGACAAATGGGCACATATTCAAGGTGAGAGGAGAGAAATTTTAAAAAGACATGGGGAAAATGTTTTAAACAGAGAGTGGTTCGCAAGTGGCATGAAGTGGTGGAATCGGGCACACAAACAACATTTAAAAGACCTTTGGAAATGTACATGAATAAGAAAGGTTTGGAAGGATATTGGTCAGGAGCAGGCAGGTGAGACTAGCTTAGTTTGGGATTGTGTTTGGCCTAGACGGGTTGGACCGAAAGATCTTTTTCCGTGATGTATGCCTCTATGACTCTATGTCATTGGAAGCAACAAAGTTAAAAATCACACAACATCAGGTAAAAGTCCAACAGTTTTACTTGGAAGCAGCAAAGGACTTCCTGCAGATGGCAGAATTGTCCCTGGCAATCCTAAGGCAACTATTGAAGTCCCGGTTGATTGATTTGGCAGGTAAACTGGAGTTTGCATTGCATGACAGAGTTGCAGAGGCAGAAATAATTGAGGCTCAAGCATGACACTTGAGTTTAAAGGAAATAGAGGGGAACTGGCAGGGGCTGGTGTTCCCATGTATCTGCTGTGCTTGACCTTCTTGATAGAAGTGGCCATGAGATTGGAAGGTGCTGTCTGAAGATCTTTGTTGAAGTCCTGCAGTGTACCTTGCAGATAAAACACACTGCTGCTACTGAACACTGGTGGTGGATGGACTGTGTGCTTGTGGATGTGATGATAATCAAGGGAGATTAGTAGGTGGCCTTATAGAGGTTTATCAACAATGAGAGTTATAGGTAAGGTGAATAGCAGGTCTCTTTTCCATAGGGTGGGGGATTTCAGGACTATCAGGCATACTTTTAAGGTGAGGAGTGAAAGATTTAAAACAATATGAGGGGAGACTTGTTTTTTACACAGAGAGTGGTTCGTGCATGGAATGAACTTCCAGTGGAAGTGGTAGTTGCAGGTACAAATACAATGTTTCAAAGACATTTGGATAAGTACATGAATAAGAAATGTTTTGAGGGAAATGGGTGAAGAGCAGACGGGTGGGACTAGTTTAGATTGGAATTATTATCGGCATGGACTGGTTAGACTGAAGGTTCTGTTTCCATACTCTATGACTCTAAAAGAGGCTGAATATTTTAGATAGTGAAATGCTGGAATGAAGTAATATCCAATTACAACTAAGACATCTTGAGCTTAACGAAAAAATGGAGATGGCAGAACAAGGAGAGAGCAGAGGAAAATGAGGAAAAGGAGATGAAATTAAAAAGACAGGAATTGGAAATTCAACAACTGCAATGAGAAATGCAAAAAAAAGAGAGATTAGGAGTGCATGAATATAAGCTTAAATTATGCAATTGAAATAGAAGACAGCAGGTGCTGATGTAAGCCCTAGGGCAGGGAATTGAAGTCATAATTTGAGGTCCAGTAAGGGAATGTTTAAGTTTGCAAAGGGCTGTACTAAAATTTGAGGAAAAGAATATGGAGGTATTATTCTTGTCATGTGAAAATGACTAGAAAAAGGTAATTGGGCAATAGAGAACTGAACATTCCATATGTTGTTAATTGTTAGACAAAACACAGGAAATTTATGCTTCGCTAATGCAGTGAAGGTTTCTCAGGATTATGACATAGTGAGGAAAATTATATTGACTGTATGTGAGTAAGTATCTAATGCAGTTGGGCACTCCTGAATTAAAGGAAGCAACTTGGGCAATCATATATTGGATTAGAGAGAGTTAAATAAAGTAATTTTGTCAGGTGAATAAGAGCATTGAAACTGAAACCATCTATGAAGAACCTTGAGAATTTCTTTTTTAAAGAGGGATTTAAACATTCCCTACCATCCATAATAAAAAACCTATGTTGAGGACTGAAGGTTTGCAAATGTGTACTCACCCAGTGAGTACCTCTATCAGGCAATGGTTAAGTTGACACATGAAAGGTTATTGTGGTTAACAAAAGTACTTAGTGTAGCAAGTAACAAGTTGGCATGGATAGAAGAATATCTGGTAAACAGGAAGAAGGGAGTAGGGATAAATGGGTCCTTTTCAGGTTGGCAAGATATAACAAATGGTGTGCTATAGGGATCAGTGCTGGGACCTCAACTGTTCACAAGCTGTATAAATTACTTTGAAAAAGAGATTGAAAGTATGGTTGGGATATGAGGTGCAAAGAAAATACTAGGCTATTACCAGAAAGATATACATAACAAGTGAATGACCAAGATGTGGCAGTTTGTGTGTGAAAATGTGGAATTGTCCATTTTGTTAGGAAAAATAAAACCAAGTATTATCTAAAAGGTGAAAGGTTACAGAGGTTAAAAGCAAATTACTGCAGATGCTGGAATCTGAAACCAAAAGAGAAAACGCTGGAAAATCTCAGCAGGTCTGGCAGCATCTGTAAGGAGAGAAAAGAGCTGACGTTTTGAGTCTAACTGACCCTTTGAGCTCTGATATGCAGAGGGATCAGGGTGTCCTCCTGCATGAATCACAAGATGATGGTATGCAGTTACAGCAAGTAGTTAGAAAAGCTAATAGAGTGTTGCCAATATCATGAGGGCAATTGAATACCCGATAAGGAAGGCTGTGCTCCACTTATACAGGGCAGATGTGAGACCACATCTGGAGTGCTCTGTATAGCATTGGTCACCTTATTTAAGGAGGGATGTAAATGCAGGGGAGGCAGTTCAAAGAACATTTACTCAACTAATACCTGGACTTTGAGAGTCACAGAGTCATACAGCACATGAACCGACCCTTCAGTCTGATCAGTCCATGTCACCCATAATCCCAAACAAAACTAGTCCCAACTGGAATAGGGCTGTCACTCTATAAGGAAAGGTTGGACAAACAGGGGTTTTGTAGAGTAAGAAACATATAGAATCTTGAAAGATCTTGACAAAAAAGATGAAAAGAATTGACCAGGTCAGGCAGATGGGATTGGTTCTGAACAGCATCTGGTCAGCACAGATATGGTGGGCCAAGCCGCCTCTTCCGACACTGTACTGCTCTATATTCTATCAGATCAGCTTTAACCTTATTGAAGGCTTAAGGGATCAAATGGCCTTCTCCTGCACCTGATTGGTACGTTCTGTGAATCCGGTGATTAGATTATATGAAGAAGTTACAACCATTCATTGGACTATCAAAGGCTGTGTATGTCTGGGGGCTTTTTATAAGGAGGTCAAAACAATGACTGCAGATGCTGGAGACCAGATTCTGGATTAGTGGTGCTGGAAGAGCACAGCAGTTCAGGCAGCATCCAAGGAGCAGCAAAATCGACGAATTGACTCAGTAAATAAAGCAATACTTTGTAGCTGAAGACAATCTTCAGGACAAAAGAGTCAGTCAAATTATTCTGGAATGAGGTGAGGAAACCACTCCCACAAAATGTCGTTTAAATGCAGAAAACCCCTGTGTAAATCAAGAACAAACATTTCCAGGAGAGGGTCGGTCATTTTAAAGCTGAGATTGATAAATAGTTGTTGAACACGGGGCAGGGAGATGAGACCATTTAGCAGGTCTTTCAGCATTTAACGTAAAAGGAGCCAATGGTTAAAAGCAAAAGCTGTTTGTGGTATACAATTTTCAGAAATTAGCTAAGTTTTGCCTCCTATGGAGTCAGACGTCACATGACACCAGCTTATCATCCAACAGGACTTCACCTGACGAAGGTGCAATGCTCTGAAAGCTTGTAATTTTAAATATATACATTGGACTATACCTTGGTGTCCTGTGACTTCCAGCTTTGTCCACTCCAAGTCAACACCAACAGCAACACGTCATGCCTCTTACAGGACATGAACAGGCTGACACAAACACACTTCAGAACTATAAATATATCTGGAGCTTTGGAGTCACTGACTCTGAATGTTCCCCATATATCTTGCAAATGCTAATCCCAGAGAAAGACATATAATGCAAGTGAAGGTGACCTGGCAATAGCAGGATCGTCCCCCATCAAAACTAGCTTCCGTTGTTAGCAGAATGCTTCAATATGTAAGAATTTGCAGTTTGGAGGAGGGGTTCTTGTGACAATCGTTGTTACTGGTGTAATTTTGTTTCTCAAAGGTAGGAGCCAAAGTTAGCAAAGGACACAAGCTTGCGTTTGTAACATCACCAAACAGCATCAAACTCACAGGGACTGGTGAGTAGAATGCAGATTTTAATTTAAGAGGGTGATAGTTTACTGATGTTTGAAAAATTAATCAACCTTACAATAAACTATTAAAGTTGAATTGTACATTTTGACTATTTTCTCTTGGAGAAGTTCAGCCAGACCCTTAGAGATAGCAGTATTGGAGGGGAGGTTTGGGTTAATTTCCCGACAATGTTTAGAATGAATGAATATATAGATCAGCCATAATCAAATTGAATGACAGAACAGGCTCAAGGGGCTGAATGGCCTGATCCTATTCTATGAACGTAATTTGAGACATGGTGTGTTGTGAGTGGAAGGAACTAGTAATTTTGAAGCAATTTCCAAAACTCTCCACCACTGAGGGCTTTCCTGAGCTCATGCCTCGCTCTGCTGTAGATCCATTGGTCAAAATTGATCACTGGGATTAATCAATAACTGCCAAGGGAGTCGAGGATGATAGAGAATGAACTCAATGGAATTTTATCATTTTGAATCTCGCAATTCCTATGTTAAAAAGGGGAAACATCAAACGGCAAATGGATAAAAAATTAATGATACTCTTAAGAAAATAATTATAACTTCAAGTTTTTTCAGCCTCTAGCTTAGGAGGAGCAGGTAGACTAAAGATTTGTTGAGGCAAGTAAAGGAAAGTTCAGGAAAAGTGTAGTCATAAGGAATTATAAAACCCTGGAGGTAAATTCAACAGTTTGCAGACACCAGAAGGGAGGGGTGAAAATGCAAGTCATTCACTAAGAGAACACGAGCAGATGTATCAGGTTTGAAAGTCAAGCATTCTCTGGCATTTAATATTTTTGTGGCAAATACTGCTGCTGAGCAATGAAAGTGGAAATTAAACTTTATTAGGCAAAAGTGAGGACTGCAAATGCTGGGAACCAGAGTTTAGATCAGAATGGTGCTGGAAAAACACAGCAGGTCAGGCAGCATCCGAGGAGCAGTAAAATCGACGTTTCGGGCAAAAGCCCTTCATCAGGAATGACTAGAAAAAATGACGAGACTTTATTGTCAACAGTTAAACAATGGTTAAATTAGGGATGAAAAAGGCATGTCAGCGTGTTAGTAACACTATAACCAGCAGCAAAAGCTCTGCCAGTCTTCAGAAATTTGGCAGGATTGGAGTCAGTGACCTGGCACTCAGAAAACCCTTGGACCTTGCAGCTGGTACAGATAGTTCCTCAAGTGCAGACAATGTGGACAAAACAGCATTCATTGCCCATTCCCAGTCAGTCTGAGGCCATTCAGTGTCACCACGCCGAGCAAGTCAGGACTGGAGTCACTTGTCAGTCCAAGCGAAAAATCACAAGTTGAAGGAAATTGGTTGAACTATTCCTCGAGTTTTGCAATTGTTCACAGTGGTATTAAAATGGGTCCCTCCAATCTGCTCACACCTGCTGGAAGGTAGAAATTGTGGCAGTTCATTGCAGACAGAACAATCCGACAATTAGGAATGAAGGATAATGGGGAAAAGGTGAGAAAGTGGAGTTGAGGGTAATCAAATCAGCCATGATCTTACTGAATAGCACAGCAGACAGTATGAGCAGACTGGCCTTTTGTTATAGGGGTCTATTGAATGGAACCTAGGCCCTTCAACCCATCAAGTCTATGCCAGTCAAAATCAAGCATCCAACTACTCCAAGCTCATTTTCCAGCCCTTGGCCCATAGTCTGACAAATGGCCACAGCCTACTTTTGCTCCTGTGCCCTATGATCTGACGACTGAGGTCAAAGGATTGAGAGGCTATGCCCAAAGCACAAGAGCCGTAGAATCCCCACAGTACAGAAAGAGGCCATCGTTCCATCGAGTTTGCACCAACCCTCCAAACAGCAGCCCAACCAAACCCAGCCCTCTGCTGCATCCCCATCACATGGATTTTTTTTTTCAAACATGGCTAATCCATCTAACTCTGCATATCTTTACGAGGAAGCTGCAACACCCAGAGAAAATCCACACAGACTAAAGGGAGAATATGCAAACTCCACATAAACAGTCAGCCAGGGCTGGAATTGAACCCAGGCACTGTGAGGCAGCAGTACTAACCATTATACAACCAGTTAAAAAGCAGCAAGAGTACTGCCTGTAGGTTTGGTTTCCATATTTCAGGGAAGATTGTATCGCAGTATCGATGGTACAGAGGAGAGAAACGAAGATGCTGACAGGAATTCAGAATTCAGCTTGGAGTAATAGCTGTGGATTGGCTGAAGTTGCATTCTTTAGGATGGAGGAGGCTGACAGGAAAGTGTATAAAATTATAAGGAGCCATGATACAGTAGACAAGAGGGGCATTTTTCAATTAGCAGAGAGCATAAACTGACAAAAGAACTGATAGGGAGTCATGGGGGAATTTCTTCACCCGGAGAGTAACTGTTGTCTGGAACTCAGTGTCTCATTTCAGAATCTCCAATCTCCCTGTAACTCTGGTGGATGACGGACCAGAAAGCAGCAAGCTATGTTGCATGTTCAGTCTGTATTACTGCATATCATGTTGTGCTCTCTACTATTTCTCACTGTGAGAGATTTGCTGTGGCCATATTCCTTCAAGTTCGGGATCTACAGGGCCTGCTTGATCAAGTGCAGTAGAGGGAAACCAGTTGATAGTGTAACAACTAGAGATTCTTGTCTTAAACAAGATGTGATCTACTACATAAAGTCATAGGGATGTACAGCATGAAAACAGACCCTTCAGTCCAACCCGTCCATGCCGACCAGATATCTCAACCCAATCCAGTCCCACCTGCCAGCACCCGGCCCAAATTCCTCCAAACCGTTCCAATTTATATACCCATCCAAATGCCTCTTAAGACAATAACTCTATTATAACTCGGTACAGATTAGTTGGATGCGACAGGCATTGTTACAGAAACTATGAGAAAGATTGAAAAAAAAATCCATGTGATTGGGATGCAGCAGAGGGCTGGGTTTGGTTGGGCTGCTCTTTGAAGAGTTGGTGCAAACTCGATGGAACGATGGCCTCTTTCTATACTGTGGGGATTCTATGACTCTTGTGCTTTGGGCATAGCCTCTCAATCCTCTGTACCATCGATACTGCGATGCAATCTTCCTTCTTTGAAATCCTGAGCTGTTCTTTCCACATATCTAAATGACATAATCTTGGTGGGTGGTGCTTAAGGAACACTCAATTTTAACCCTTCCACACACTAATGCCCCTATACCACAGACTCTTTCTTAGCTATAAACATTGAGCCTCTTTCTGTATTGTGAATTCCTAATTTTATGTGATTCTATAAGATACCTTGTTTTAGTAGATTGATTGAAGAATAAATAATGTAAATATCACTGGGCAGAAATCTCCTGAACTTCTTTAAACTAGAGATCGGATCTTGGTTTAATAGCTGATAAGAAGAATGACAGTCCCAACAGTGCTGTACTCCCTCAGTACTGCACCCAGACTGTCAACTGGGATCATATCTGTGGAGTGGGCACCATGAAGCCAAAGCTTTCTGACTCAACAGGCAAGCCAACGCCTTCATATCAGGTTCAAGGCTTTGTGCAAGAGGTGCAGACAGGGAGTTTTGGGGCTACCTTTGTTTTGTAAACAACAAGTGCCAATGGTCTGGAACCTGCTACCCGTGAGAGTGTTGGAGTCAGGAATGATGAATGATTTCAAAAGGAAATTGGACATCAAGCAAGGAAAGAACCTGGCAGGTGTACAGGGATAGAGTAGAGGAATGGAATGAGCTGGATTGCTGTACAGAGAGCCAGCGTTCACTCAATGTGCTGAATGTTCACTGTCCATGGCTTAGGGACTCCATGACTGTTCTAACACTATCACAGTAGGAGCATGCAATGTAGGCTAATGTAGGAGCCATTTGGCAGACAGTAAGATTTCACAAGCAGCAGTGAATAGACAACTAATGGACCTCAGTAGCTTTCAGTTTGTGGTGTAAATTTGGGTGGGAGAGCTGCTCTGCACTTTGACAAATGCTTATACAGGATTGTTAATACCAATTAGAACAGTGGGCTTGATATCACAAGGATCAGGCGAGGCTCACAATCCATATCAGTGATTAGTTGTGGGGGAGTCAATGGTAATATTTCCAGATTTGCTGAAGAAACGAGAGGGAAATGCATGTTTTGAGAAGGATGCAAGGAGACTTCAAAGAAACTTGGACAGGTGAAATGAAAGGTCAATAACATGACAAAGATAATAGTTCAGCTGTCAATGTAATTAATGACCCAGCCTTGACAGCCCTCTGTGGTAAAGAATTTCACAAACCCACTACCCGTTGAGTGAAAGAATTCTTCTTTGTTTTTGTTTTAAATGTGTAATCCTTCTTTCTGAGATTATTATGGCCCTAGACTCTCCCGCAAGGGGAATCAAGTTTCCTGGATGTACCCTGTCAAGCTCTCTAAGAATCTTGTATGTTTCAATAGTGCCGCCTCTCATTCGTCTATATTCCAATGAACACAGGACCAATCTGCTTAACTAATTGGTGAAGAGATTGGGAAGTGTTGGTGATCAAGAGTATTTGGATATCCACGTCAATGAGTCACCTAAAGGAAAGATCCAAATGCAAAAGTCAAGAAGTTTACCTTCAATATAGAGGCATTTCATAACAAGAGTAAAGACGTTTCACTGCAACAGTTTACAGCAACTTGGTAAGACTGAAACTGGAGTACTGTGTACAATTTTGATCTGCAAGGAAGGATATATTTGGCATAAAGGGGCTGTAATGAGCTTCATCAGATCAATCAATGGGATGGTGGCCTTTCTTTGAAAAGAGGGTTTTTTTTAGATTAGATTACTTACAGTGTGGAAACAGGCCCTTTGGCCCAACATGTCCACACCGACCCTCCAAAAAGCAACCCACCCAGACCCATTCCCCTACATTTACCCCTTCACCTAACATTACGGGCAATTTAACATAGCCAATTCACTTAACCTGCACATTTTTGGACTATGGGAGGAAACCCACGCAGACACGGGGAGAATGTGCAAACTCCACACAGACACTTGCCTGAGGCGGGATTAAACTCAGGTCTCTGGCGCTCTGAGGCAGCAGTGCCACCCAATACTCAACCCTACTTTCCTGCCTTTTCCCCTAGCACTTCAGTCCCATGTCAATTAAAGTTTCGTCGATCTCAACCTTGAACACACTTATGAAACCAGCCTTGGTAGCCTTCTGTTATAAAGAATTCCACAGATTCACCACCCTCAAAACATTCCTCCTCATCCCTCTCCAATATGAGTAACCTCTTATTCCAAGACTTTTCTCTGGACATAGTCTTTCCCACAAGGGGAAACAACTCCTCCACATTTATCTTGTCAAAACCCCTAAAAGTATTTTATGTTTCAGTGAGAACTCTCTCTCATTCTCCAAAACTCAGTGAAAACAGACACTGGTCAGCACATCTATATCCTCCTGGAATCTAAAGCTGTCCTTCCGACTACAGAACAACCTTGATAATCTGAACGAGATGGCGGGTGGGGCTATTGGATAATTGATCACTCGAGTAATTGATATGATTGTGAATAAGCAGTAATTTACAAGTGCCAGTCATCCGAACATGCCTTGGCTATCGAGCAGAACACGCCATATTGTCGTTTAACTGATAACTGAATGTTGAGTTGCCTAATGCCGTTTTTATGGGACATTGAGATCTTCTTCGGATAAATCAAGGTTACCCTGTATTCACCATCTGCCATTTATCGTATCATCCACGAACCTACTGATCATCCCTCCTACTGTCAAATCTAAATTGTCTACATATATCACAAACAGCAAGGGCCCCACTGTACACGCACTTCCAGTAACAAAAACACTCAATCATCACTCTCTGGTTGGGTGACAGGAAGCAATTCACCACAGTTTCCTTGGATCCCATGGGTTCTTCCTTTTACTATCAGTCTCCCACACGGACCTTACCAAAAGCCTTGTCGAAATCCAAGTAGGCTACATCAAATGTGTTGTCTTCATCAGCGCACCTGGTTACCTCTTTGAAAACTCAGTCAAGTTGGTCAGATATGACCTCTCCTCAACAAAACCATGCAGCTTATTCTTGGTAAATCCCTCCAAGTGCTGATTAATTCTGTACTTCAGAATTGTTTCCAACAGTTTATCCATCACTGAGATTCGAATACCTGGTGTAGTTTTAGCAAGATTTGTTTAGTTTTATATTTCATTTCCTTTGAATGAAAGGTCAATGGAATATTGGCCTGCCCTGGTACCTGATTAACTCATATGCTGACTTGTTATTTATGAATGAGGGCTCCAAACTTCCTTGGAGCTGTTGCTGTAACTTTCTCATTTAAATGATTGTCAGGAAGGATATGATCTGACTAAGTGCATAGTCTCATTTTCCCACATGAGATTTCATCAACCAAAGTCCTTTTTGCCCACTCACTTAACCTTGTTTATATTTCTCTGCAAACTCCTCACACTCACCACATGCATTCCCATCCACTTACTTCATCCACAAACTTAGCTTTAGTATACTCACAACCATCATCTAACTCGTCAATATATAAAATGATTATAGTACCACCACTGATCCTTGAGGCACTCCATTAGGTACAGGTTGCCATCTGAAAATGTTACTTTATCTCAACTCCCTTCCATTAGTTAGCCAATCCTCTATCCATGCTAACTACACAAATCCTACACCATGGACTCTTACTAAGTAGCCTAATGCATGGTACTTTTCATAGAATCCCTACAGTGTGGAAACAGGCCATTTGGCCCAACAATCCACACCAACCCTCCAAAAAAAAGTAACCCAGCCAGACCCATTCCCTACCCTATTACTCTACATTTCCCCTGACTAATGCACCTAACCTAAACATCCCTAATTACTATGGGCAAACGCCTTTTGGAAATTCAAATATATTTACACAATGTCAGCTGTTCCTCTGTGCATCCCGATGAAGGTCTTGTGCTCGAACAGTCGACTCTCCTACTCCTCGGATGCTGCCTGATTGGCTGTGCTTTTCCAGCACCACACATCTTGCCTCTGTATATTCTGCTTGGTATTTCCCAAAAATGGTTCAATAAAATATTAACCAGCACCTATGGGGTGGCCTAGTGGTTAACATTGCTGCCTCACAGTGCCAGGGACCCAGGTTCAATTCCCGCCCTGAGCATCTGTGTGGAGTTTGCACATTCTCCCAGTGTCTGCCTTGGTTTCCTCCAGTCTCCTCCTACAATCCAAAGATGTGCAGGTTAGGTGAATTGGCCATGTTAAATTGCCTGTAGTGTTAGGTGCAGGGAAATGTGTCTGGGTGGGTTGCTCTTCGGAGGGTTGCCGTGGACGCGTTGGGCCGAAGGGCCTGCTTCCACACTGTAGGGAATCTAATCTAATCTATGGGACCAGGAGTGTACGGGTTGATCAAATATTCCAGAAAATCAGGTTTATAAGATCATGAGGAGCATGGATAAGTTGAATAGACAAGGCCTTGCCCCAGGTTGGGTGAGTCCAGGCCCAGAGGGCATAGATTTAAGGTGAGAGGGGGAAAAGATATAAAAAAGGGACATAAGGGGCAAAGTTTTCACGCAGAGGGTGATGCGTGTATGGAATGAGGTGCCAGAGGAAGGGAAGAAGACTGGCATGATTACAACATTTAAAAGGCACCTGGATAGGTACATGAATAAGTAGTATTTAGATCGGTTTGGGCCACGTACTGGCAAATGAGACAAAATTAATTTAGGATATCTGGTTGGCAAGGGCAAGGTGGACCGAAGGGTCTGTTTCTGTGCTGCACATCTCTATGGCTCTGTGAGGTCCACAATCGATGTAAAAAGACACTAAGTAATAGAAAATCCCCAGGATACTATGAAGTCACTCCTCAGCCTCTGATGCTCCAGGGAAAATAGCCCCAGCCTATTCAGCCTCTCCTGATAGTTCAAAACACCCATCCCACCAAAACCCTGGCATAATCTTTGTTAATCTTTTCTGAACCCTTACAAGTTGCACAGCAAAGTTCGAAGTATTTAAGGAAAATTGACTTGAAACTGAATCAACTGTTGATATTTTTTGTGGCCATTCGATCGAACAAGTATATTGACATAGAGGTAAAGAAATTTAAAATAATAATTGGACAGAACAATAAAGAAAACTATGTGGTATTTGAGGTACATAATGCTTGCCAATTCAAAGCAAAAAGCTCTGCTATTACATCTGTAAATGGACTCTACCATTTTCCTGATGACAGATATTAAGCAAGCTGGCCAAAATTTACCACTTTTTGTCTCTTTCCTTTTTGAAAAAGGGTGTTATAGTGGCAGTTTTCTCAGCCTCTAGCACTTAAGAACATAAGGATTCTTGAAAGATCTCTATATCCCATGATAACCTCACTCAAGAAAAATTCAACTACAATCACCATAAGTTTTAATGAAACCCTCGCATCTACAACACCTTGTGGAAGATTTTTCCATCACTTTTTCAGATGAAATGCCTCTAGATTTCATTCTTGAACAGTCTAGTTCCAATTTTAAAGATTGTGCACCATTATTCTGTACTCAATTGGACACAGAAGGCTATGTATTTTAAAATGGTCTAGCTGAATTTGCACCAGGTTGGCTAAGTGAAAGCTGGTATCATGCCAACAGTTCAATTTGGTATCTGAAAGACTGCACCTGCACTGACACAGATCATCCACAGGGTGCTGCTTCTGAATTTAACAATGGACATCATTTTTAAGATGCCTTGACTAAATGCTTCCAGACTGTGAATAACGTAAGTGTACATCACCTAAGTCATAACCAGATTAGAAATGTATTCGAATTGTACAATTATAGACTGATACGACAGTCTGTGCTCAGGGTGATGCCATCTTTCTGATGTGGACGTCAAACTGAGACACCATCTCCGGTGGAAATAAAAGATCCCATACTTCAAAAAGAACAAGGCCAATAACTATCCTTCAACAAACAATACTAAAACAGATTGCCCTGTGTTACCATGCAGTTCATGGGAATTTGCTGTTTGTAGAATGCAGTGTTTCTTACAAATGTGACCATATTCCAAGAGTACTTTGGCTGGGCCTGTATTCTTTATAGTTTCAAAGAACGGGAGGTGATTTCATTGAAATTTATAAGGTGTGGCTATTTCCCCTGGATGGTGAGCCTAGAACCAGGGGCGTAGTTTCAGAATAAGACAGAGGCCATTTATGACTGGGATGACGATGTATTTCTTCATCCAGACGGTGGTAGATCTTTGGCATTGTCTACTTTAGAGGGCTGAGAAGTTCAATCTTTTAGTGAGTTTGAGACAGAATCCTTCAGCTTTTGGAGACTGATGACATCAGTTATTGAGGTGGATGATCAGCCACGATCTGGAACAAGGGAAATGTGACAGTACAGAGAGCAGCCATTCTGTCCATTGTATCTGTGCAGGCAGAGAGAGAAAACCAAACTAGCCAGCCATTCCAATTCCACGTTCAGGTCACAGTGCTCCAGCTACCTTTCAAACAGGGAGAAGGTTTTTGCCTTCATAACCAAACCAGGCAGTGAATTCCAAATACCCACCTCACAGAGGAGGAAAATATTTTTCCACATATTCTCTCTAATCCATCCAGCAATAATCTCAAATCTAAGTATTAGAGTCATAGAGATGTACAGCATGGAAACAGACCCTTTGCTCCAACTCGTCCATGCCGACCAGATATCCCAACCCAATCTAGTCCCACCTTGCCAACACCTGGCCCATATCCCTCCAAACCCTTCCTATTCATATACCCATCCAGATGCCTTTTAAATGTTGCAATTGTACCAGCCTCCACCACTCCCTCTGGCAGTTAATTCCATACGGGTACCCTCTGTGTGAAAAGGTTGCCCCTTAACGTCTCTTTCATATATTTCCCCTCTCACCCTAAACCTGTGCCCTCTAGTTCTGGACTCCCCCACCCCAAAGAAAAGACATTATCTATTTATCCTATCCATGCCCCTCATGAATGTATAAACCTCTTTCAGGTCACCCCTCAGCCTCTGATGCTCAAGTGAAAACAGCCCTAGCCTATTCAACCACTCCCTCCAACCCTGACAACATCCTTGTAAATCCTTTCTGACTCCTTTCAAGTTTCACTACATCTTTCCAATACGAAGGAAACCAGAATTGCACACATTAGTCCAATCCTGGTCCAACCAATGCCCTGTACAGCCGCAACATGACCTCAACTCCTGTACTGAATACTCTGACCGATAAAGTAAAGCAAATCAAATGCCTTCTTCACTATTCTATCTACATGCGACTCTACATTCAAGGAGCCATGAACCTGCATTCCAAGGTCTCTTTGTTCAGCAAAACTCCCTATGACCTTACTATTATGTGTATAAGTCCTGCTAAGATTTGCTTTCCAAAAATGCAGCACCTCGCATTTATCTAAATTAAACTCCATCTGCCACTTCTCAGCCCATTGGCCCATCTGATCAAGATCCCATTGTAATCTGAGGTAACCTTCTTTGCACCTCTAATTTTTGTGGCATCTGCAAACTTACTGACTATAACTCTTATGCTCACACCCAAATCATTTATATAAATGATGAAAAGTAGTGGACCCAGCACTCACCACAGTAGTGGACACCAACACAGAATGATGGAGCAGGCATGATAGGAACAGATTTAGGTCAGTCAGTCTATGTGCCAAATGTCCCATTGAAGGATGACTTCTGACAACAGAGGTAGCCATGAAGAGAGACAAGATAGGCTATGATTGTTTCTCTTAGAGTGGAGAAGGATGAGGCAGGGGTTCTGACTGAGGTGTACAGGATTATGAGGGCATAGATAAGGGAGATAGCAAGAACTATCCCTTGGTAGAGGGATTATTAACCGGGTCATCGATTTAAGCTTTAAATGGGAATTAAGGATGATTTGTTCATGCAGGCTGTAGTGAATAACTGGAACTCACTGCCTGAAATGATGGTCAAGATGGGAACCATCACAACATTTCAGAAGTACATAGATTATAACTTCAAATGCCACAGCATACAAGGCTATGGACCAAGTTTTGGAAAATGGGATAGATAGATGCTCAATGGCCAGCACAAACATGATGGGCCAAAGGTCCTCCTTCCATGCTGTACAGATCTATGGCTCTATGGTAGGCTGTATGTTGCTCAAGTGCTCCCAAAGTCGAGAGTGTGGTGGTGGAAAAGCGCGCCGGTCAGGCAGCATCCGAGGAAGAGGAGAATCTGGCTTATGCTCGGAACGTTGACTCTGCTGCTCCTCGGATGCTGCCTGAACTGCTGCGCTTTTCCAGCACCACACTCTCGACTCTGATCTCAAGCATCTGCAGTCCTCACTTTCTCCAAGTATACCCAAAGTTCTGTAGATCTTCTCATGACTGGAGAGTGCAGTGCCAGATCAGCAGAAGTGACCACAGAACTGATTGTCCATGTTGTCATTGTTGATGATGTTTCACTACTGCCCTCCTTCTGGGCATGTGGGAGTTTTGCAGCTGTGGAGGAGATGGTCATCAAAGAAGCACTGAAGCTGAACCAAGTTTTAGTGCTCACCTCCAAAAGGGGTGGGTCAGCTCAATGTTTTCCCAAGTGAGATGGCCTGCATTATAGAGCTTTGTGATGTTCACTTCCAGTATGTCAGTATATTGCTTACACTGATCACCTTGATGAAGTTTGCCCTGAGACAATGGCTGATTTTTGTTTATTCTTTCATGCAATGTGATCAAGGCCAGCACCTGTTGCCCATCCCTAAGTGCCCTTGAACAGAGTGCTTTGCCAAGCCATTTCATAATGCAGTTAAAATCAATCTCATTGCTGGGGGTCTGGAGTCATGGAGTCATACAGCATAGAAGAGGCCATTCAACCCAATAAATCTGCATCAATCTATCTACCCGAATCCCACATTCCAGCACTTCGCTCATCGCCTTGAATGTTATGACAGTTCAAATCCACATCCACAGCCTGGAATTATATCTAATTTGGTGATTTCTGACCAAGGCAATAAAGAATGGTGAATAAATATTGCTGTGGCCAGTAATGCCAACATCTCATACAAAGGAATATAAAAAATCAAAAAAGGTCATTGATGCCATGTTTCTTTCCTCCAGGAAATTCGTGAACCAGATTAAGGAATGGGGAGTGGAGTAGATGACAATTGATGAGAGTTTCATCATTCAATTCCAGAATTTATGAAACAAATTTAAATTCTGCCAGCTACCTTGGTGAGTATTGAACCAGTCTCCCCAGAGGATTAGCGCGAGTCTCCACAGTCATCAGTCTCGTGACTTTACCATTATGCCTTCATTTCCACATTAGTCACACAATATGGGAGATATAAAGACAACAGCTTGCTGAGCCAGTATACTGCTGACACGCCATCCAGGAGTCTGGAATGCCCTAGATAAATTGCCAGACTGGATTATGTGTCATGGATCAGGGTTTAAGAAGATAAACATGATTAATAATTTGTAATTCTTCTGATGGTTTACAGATGAATTACAAAATGTTCAATTTGTTTTACAAAGGCACTCTAATGTAAACAGGTTCTTCATTCAGTCCCTCAAGTTTGTCCCAAGTGTAGTGATTATAACAAGGTCAGCGAGTTGGATAACATAGGGTCTGAGTTCCCTGACTGGGGCTGTTAATTAGGGAGGCAATAGCTGAGTGATATTATCATTGGACTTTTTTTTTATAGATACTTTTATTGAAAAAAGAAAACTTTTTAAAGTTTTTTTTTACAAAATTACAAAAGTAATACAAGTATAAACACCAATATAAGGTTAAATAAATAAGACAATAAAATTTTAAAATAACCGAAATGACAAACAAGAAAAAGGTGAAAAACCCAATAAACTACTGATCTATCCTACAAACAACCAAAACATATAATAGGATATCATACATTACCCTGAGGGTGAAGGCACCTCCACACATCTACTAGCCCTAGCTCTTTATTCAGATCTGCCAATTGTCTAGACCTAAGAGATATACCCAAAGTGCTCTTAGGCATCCTATCTATCTCTGGGTCCATAATGCAGTTAAAATCTCCTCCTATAATTGTACGGTGGGCCCCAAAAGCCATCAACTTAGAAAAGGCTTCTGTTACAAATTTAAAGGGGTGTGCTGGGGGCAATAAAGATTCAAAATTCCATATTCTTCCCCATGTATTAGGGCTTTGATCAATATGTATCGTCCAGACTCAAGAACCCCACCCAAGATACTTTGAATAAAAACCAGAGAAAATTCACAAATGAGAGAAATCTTTAAAACATTTTACACCAACACAATTAAAAACTATTCCTAAGTGCAAAGAAAAACACAGAACATATTTGAAGGGAGAATTTCCCCCTTGCTCCCAGAGGGCATGTCTACCTGGCAATAACCTCACCATAACCTCTTCGAACTCAGGCCCTGCCCTTGGCCCAGGTGTTCTCGAATGGAGTAGACAAAGTTAAAAGTGAGTGACCCATTCCCTCCCCCAACCACACCTAGATGCATTGAACAAGGGTAATACAAAATATAACTATATAAAACTACAAAGTTACAATCCCCGCAAGTATTAGGTGACTGAGTAAAATGACAAAGAAGAAAACCCCGCACTAAAGACAGGTAAAACAGAACAAACCACCTCCCCCCCACCCCACACACACACACACACACACACACAAATCGAATAGGCCGCACAGCCTGTAAAAAAAGAAACAAAAGAGAGAGTAAAGAACAAGCCCCCACCCCCCCATCCCCAGGAAAGACAAAAAGGGAAAAGAAATAAAGAAGGAAATAAGGATAGACAGGGGGAGGCAAAATAAAATTGTTATCCGTACGGTTTAAGTCCCACAGTCTATTTAGGAGAGTCCTAGAATTCTTTAGCTTTGTCCGGTGATCCAAAGTTATACACAATCCATTGTGGCTGAAGCGCAGCGTTGCTGGGTAACGCATAGAGTATGGAATATTTAGGTCTTTTAAATGTAACTTCATCTCTTCGATTGCCCTCCTCTTGCGGAGCACAGTTGGAGAAAAATCCTGAAATAACATTATCCTGGAACTCTTTTGTATCATGGCCTGGGGGACCGTCCCAATGACTCTGGAGGCTTCCAGAAGCATTTGTTTAGCTCTATAACATTGGAGCCAGAATAGAACTGGGTGGAGACGCTGGTCCGACCCTGGCCTGCATATAGCAACCCGGTGGGCCCACACCTCCTGCACCTAGCCCTGATCCCAACTCCAACTTTAATATTTGAGGGAGCCATTGTTCCATAAAGACTGTGAGCTGGCCTTCCTCTTCCCATTCGGGAAGCTCCAGCAACCGAGTATTTTTTTCGATGGTCCCGATTGTCGAGGTCGTCGATGTTCTCCTCCAGGGTCTGGATTCGCTGCTCGAGAGCCCGGACCTGACCCATGGACGACTCGGCAGCTGACTCCGAGGCCGCAGCCCTGGCTCCGCCACTCTGACGCGCTGTTCAATTTTTGGATTTCTTGGTCATGCTTCTGCAGTACGACTGAGAACAACTCCCACCAGGACTTGGATTCTTCAATGAAGCCGTTGATCTTTTCCTGGAGTTTGTTGATCCCGGAGATCAGGCCCACCTCTGCAGGTAACTCCCCTGAGGCGGCCGCGGACGTCTCTGCTGCTGTGGGGGTGGGGTGGGGGAGGGGTCCCTGTCTGTTGCGAACTGTGGGAATGTTTGCCCTGAGTCATTTTAAAAACAACACCAAACTGTCCAAGTTTGATGTACAATGACTCACTGTGCTGGGCAAAAGCTATCTAAAATGATTTAAAGGGTGTGGTGAAGACGGGTACCCCACTTTGCCTGAGTCTTAGGGAGAACACTACACACTCAGTCTTGCTGGGTCACTGCCGTCTTGAATCCCCCCATCACTGGACTTTTAATCCAGAGATCCAGATAATGTCTGGGGGCTTGAGTTTGAATCCTTCCATGGCAGGTGGTATAATTTGAATTCAATAAATATCTGGCATTAAGGTTCTAATGACCATTAATCTATTGTCGATTGCTGGAAAAAAACATTTGGTTCACTAATGTCCTTTAGCGAAGGAAACTGCCGCTCATACCTGTTCTTGCCTGCATGTGACTCCAGACCTACAGCAATGGGGTTGACTTTTAACTTTCCTCTGGGCAATTAGGGATGAGCAATAAATGCTGCCTAGCCAGCGACTCCCTCATCCCGTGAATAAATAAAGAAAAATAAATCTGATCCAATCAAGGAGCCCTAGCTGACAGATAAAACCAGGAGCATCAGACAGTCCAACACTCTGAGAGCTGGCTCTGAGCGAGTTGGATCAGTGTCAAGGGCGTTCCATATGTAAATGAAGGGTGACTAGGTGACGTGTCACCAGCCTCTGTGGATTTATTTCTGCAATATTTAATTTAATCACAACTAATTTGTACCCTAACCCCACTTACTTGCATTGGTTCCCCAGGTACTCATACACAATAAAAATATTAATAAGACAAGAACACAGTGGCTCAGGTGATACGGTGGCTCAGTGATTAGCACTGCTGCGTCACTGCGCCAGGGAACCAGCTTTGATTCCAGCCTCGGGCAACTGTCTGCTTGGAGTTTGCACATTTTCCCTCTGCCTGTGGGGGTTTCCTCTGGGTGCTCTGGTTTCCTCCCACAGTGCGTGGGTTAGGTGAATTGGTCAAGCTAAATTTCCCAAAGTGTTCAGGGATGTGTCGGCTAGGTTCGGGGAATGAGTCTGGGTGAGATACTCCTTGGAGGGTCAGTGTGGACTTGTTGGGCCAACTGGCCAGTTTCCACACTATAGGCATTCTATTCTATTTTATTCTAACACTGTGGAGGAATTTCTTCTCTCTGATGGTTGGAAATATTTGGAAGTCCTTGCCACAGAGAGCTGTGGGGGCACAGTCCTTGTGCCTGTGTAAGGTTGAGTTTAATAGATTTTTGATAAGTCAGGGAACCAAGAGTTATAAGGACAGAGCAGGAAAGTAGGTATGATGATTGTTGGATCAGCCAAGATCCTATTGAGTAGCCTCGAGGGGCTGAATGGGGTATTCCTATTTTTGACAGTCTTATGGTCTTATTGTATGCTTTGTTAACTGCTGTCTCCACCCATCTCCGCCCCCACCTTGATCTCCGCACCCACGTCGATCTCCGCCCCCACGACCAACTCCGTCCCCACGACCAACTCCACCCCCACGACTAACTCTGCCCCCATGCCTAACTCCGCACCCAACTCCCAGCTCCAGCCCCACACCAGGTCGTAGCTCCCAGCCCTGCTGTATTTTCACCATCCCTCGAGACCTCCCCCTCTCTGAGGATGAACAATCAGTCTTCAGCAGAGGTCTCACCATCATCCCCCGATGCTCCCGGATCAATGGGTTCGACACGCGGCTCGACATCGAGCATTTTTTCCGCTGCCTTCGCCTCCGTGCCTACTTCTTCAACCAGGACTCTCGCCCACCCTCGGATGACCCCTTCTCCCCCTCCAACACACCCCATCCACCTGGACACCCCGTGCTGGCCTCTTACCCGCCCTCAATCTCTTCATATCCAACTGCCGCCACGACATTGACCGCCTCAACCTGTCCACCCCTTTCACCCACTCCAACCTCTCACCCTCACAACATGCAGCCCTCCACTCTCTCTGCTCCAACCCCAACCTCACCATCAAACCGGTAGACAAGGGAGGTGCAGTTTGGCGCACCGATCTTTACACCGCTGAGGCTAAACGCCAACTCGCGGACACCTCCTCCTACTGCCCCCTTGAACTTGACCCCACCTACCACTACCAAACCATCACCTCCCAGACCATCCATAACCTCATCACGTCAGGAGATCTCCCATCCACCGCCTCCAACCTCATAGCGCCACAACCCCGCACCGCCCATTTCTACATCCTGCCCAAAATCCACAAACCCGACTGCCCCGGCCGACCCATTGTGTCAGCCTGCTCTTGCCCCACTGAACACATCTCTGCATACCTCGACACTGTCCTGTCCCCCTTAGTCCAAGAACTCCCCACCTACGTTCGGGACACCACCCACGCCCTCCACCTCCTCCATAATTTTCCCGGCCCCCAACGCTTTATCTTCACAATGGGACATCTACTCCCTATACACTTCCATCCCCCCATCACGAAGGCCTCCAAGCCCTCCTCTTCTTCCTCTCCCGCCGACCCAACCAGTACCCTTCCACTGATACCCTCCTTCGACTGACTGAACTGGTCCTCACTCTTAAAAACTTCTCCTTCCAATCCTCCCACTTCCTCCAAACCAAAGGAGTAGCCGTGGGCACCCGCATGGGCCCCAGCTATGCCTGCCTCTTCATCGGATATATGGAACAGTCCATCTTCTGCAGCTACACTGGCACCACCCCCCACCTTTTCCTCTGGTACATCGATGATTGTATTGGCGCTACCTCGTTCTCCCACGAGGAGGTTGAACAGTTCATCCACTTTACTAACACCTTCCACCCCGACCTCAAATTTACCCAGACCGTCTCAGACTCCTCCCTCCCCTTCCTAGACCTCTCCATTTCTATCTCAGGCGACCGACTCAACACAAACATTTACTACAAACCGACCAACTCCCACAGCTACATAGATTGCACCTCCTCTGACCCTGCCCCCTGTAAAAACGCCATCTCATATTCCCAATTCCTTTCCCTCCGCCGCATCTGCTCCCAGGAGGACCAATTCCAATACCGAACAACTGAAATGGCCTCCTTCTTCAAAGACTGCAATTTCCCCTCCGACTTGGTTGACGATGCTCTCCACCACATCTCCTCCACTTCCCGCACCTCCGCCCTTGAACACTGCCCCTCCAATCGCCACCAGGACAGAACCCCACTGGTCCTCACCTTCCACTCCACCAACCTCCGGATACATCGTATCATCCTCCATCATTTCCGCCACCTCCAAACAGACCCCACCACTAGGGATATATTTCCATCCCCACCCCTATCAGCATTCTGGAGTGACCACTCCCTCCGCGACTCCCTCGTCAGGTCCACACCCCCCACCAACCCAACCTCCACTCCCGGCACCTTCCCCTGCAACCGCAAGAAGTACAAAACTTGCGCCCACACCTCCCCTCTCACCTCACTCCAAGGCCCCAGTGGATCCTTCCATATCCGGCGCAAATTCACCTGCACCTCCATACACATCATTTACTGTATCCACTGCAACCGATGTGGTCTCCTCTACATTGGGGAGACAGGCCGCCTATTTGCGGAACGTTTCAGGGAACACCTCCGGGACACCCGCACCAACGAACCCAACCGCCCCGTGGCTGAACATTTTAACTCCCCCTCCCACTCTGCCAAGGACATGCCGGTCCTTGGCCTCCTCCATCGCCAGACCCTGACCACACGACGCCTGGAGGAAGAGCCTCATCTTCCGCCTAGGAACCCTCCAACTACACAGGATGAATGTAGATTTCTCCAGCTTCCTTATTTCCCCTTCCCCCACCTTATCACATTCCCAACCCCCGGATTCAGCACCGCCCTCTTGGCCTGCGATCTTCTTCCCGACCTCTCCGCCCCCATCCCCTCTCCGGCCTATCACCCTCACCCTCACCTCCTTCCATCTATCGTATTCCCAGTGCCCCTCCCCCCAAATTCCCTCCCCTCTACCTTTTATCTCAGCCCGCTTGGCACACCAGCCTCATTCCTGAAGAAGGGCTTATGCCCGAAACGTCGATTCTTCTGCTCCTCGGATGCTGCCTGGCCTGCTGTGTTTTTCCAGCACCACATTTTCCAACTCTGGTCTCCAGCATCTGCAGTCCTCACTTTCTCCTAGTTGATCTACCCATCCTGTCGTCTTCAATGATCTGTGCACATACCCACTCAGGTTCCTCTGCTCCTGTACGCCTTTAGAATGGTAACCCTTGTTTTAAATTCTTTCAATGCTCTTCTGGACACCTATCTTCCCAATCCACCAACTTGTCAATATTCCTTTGGAGTTCCCCACAGTCCTCCTCACAGTTGCAATCCTTCTAAGTTTAGTTTCATCTGAAAGTTTTGAAACAGCCCCCAGCACACCAAGTTCCAGATCATTAATATACCGATCGGGAAAAACAAGAGCCCAGTATAGAGCCCTGAGGAACGCCATGACAAATCTTCCTCCAACTCAAAAAGTATCCATTGAAAGTTCACAGATTTCTATGAGAAGCAGGCCTTTCAGCCCATTCTAACCATTCCAGCCCATTGAAAGAGATTATGCCATTCGTCTCAATCTCCGGTTCATTCCACCTAACCCTGCAAACCTGGTAAAACTCAGCAGAAACTAAAAATTCAATCACAGGATTGGAAATTTTTCAGTTTCAAAGCAAATATTTGGAGTTAATTAATTAATTGCAATTTCATTTTTTAAAAATGCTTTCAGCTCTTGCTATTCTGATTTGAAAACACTGCTCCTGTCCCCAAGGTTATCCTCTCATAGAGGTCGAGGTCATTTTCCAGTCCTTCACTCAAGCTGTTAATTGATATTAATAGATTCATTCAAAAGCAGAATAATCATGGACATTTATCATACCCACCCAGAGCAAACAAGTGCCCTAACGGTTTTTTCCAATATGTGCAGAGAATGATATTTGACTGCAATATCTTTCTCTCTGCAGCCCCTTCCCTTGTGTCTTTCAGTTCAATAATTTCAATTAGAGGAAATGATAGCAAGGAAATAGCAACATTCTTTCAGCCCAGTGTTTAACACTGATAAGGGCAGCAGTTACTAATTTCAGTACAAAAGCAGGAAGACCACTGCAGCAGAGTTTCCATTCCAACAAACAGTCCAATTTTATTTTTTGAGCGAATAAGGAAAACTTCTTTTTCCTCACTGAGAGGTAACTTTGTTCAGTTTGTCTGGTGAGCTGACACCTCACAGTGTCTGGTTTTCACTGGCTCCACTGAACTGATCATGGATGTCAATAGGACTGCGAATTATTCAGTGAGTTACTCGTTACCTGACAGATTTCTTGGTAAGTTGCACACAAATTATCTGCTGGGATTGGAACTGATTGTTTTGCTGTTGTAAAGTGTTAATTTAGGAATATCAGCGGGTTTGAGGAGCTCTCCAGTTCACTCTCGATTTTTCTTTCCTCATTTTTTTCTCCACTTCACACTGTGTGAGAGATTCTCCACCTCTATTTGGTTTATCTCTTTCATATATTTGTCCAGATATCATTTTCTTCCCTTTTCTCTCTCTATTTCTTACACATGTTCTCTGTTACTTTACAACTGCCTTTTCCAATTAATTCTACTCCATTGTACTCTCTTAATTACTCTGCCTCACTCCCTCATAGCCCAATACCCTAAGTTTGCTCCGTTTTCAGGTACTGGTCACTCTGCGCCTTTCCATTCATTATACTGTCTCCCACACTCTTTTTCTCAGCCATTCTATGTTGCTTCTCTTTGTACTTCCATATCCATTGTTTTCATTTTTGCCCATCTCTGACTTATGTTGCACAGAGAACACTTGAAGAGATGATTAATCACTTAGAGTGTACTCTGACCATCCAGCAGGTAGACAGAAGACTGGAAGAAATAGGAACAGAAGCAGACAGTTCAGTCCATCATGCCTGCTCTGGCATTCAATGGGATTCTGGCTGATCCAACATTTCTTATGTCCCCTTTCCTGTCCTTTCCTCATATTCTTTGATTCCCATATTGATCAAGAACTTATCTAGCTCAGCTTTAAGTAAATAGAAAGTCTCTGCCTCCACAGCACTCTGGGCCAAAAGATGCACAACCATCTGAGAGAAGAAAATTCCTCCTCATCTTGATCTTAAATTGGTGCTCCTTTATTCTGAGATGATGCCTTTTCCTCCTAGACTCTACTATGAGGAAAAGCATCCATTCAGTATTTACCCTATCAAGTCACTTACATGTTTCAATGAGATCACTTCTGCTCACAAGACAATCCCTCCATACCGGGAGTCATCTGAGTGAACCTTCTCTGAACTGCCTCTGACGAAATAATATTTCCCTAAATAAGGGGATCAAAACTGCTTAGAATACTCCAGATGTGGTCTCGCCAGCATGTTGCACAGTTGTACAGCACCTTACTGTAAGTTTTCCCTACTCTTATACGCAACTCCCTTGAAATTCGGGCCAACATTCCATGAACCTTCCTGATTTCTGTTGTACCTACCTGCTAGCTATCTTTATTTCGTGCACAAGTATCTCCCAGGTCAGAAATCAGTTTTTCCAGTCTTGAATATCCTGTGTTCCAAACCTCGCTTGTATATTTCCATGTTTCTCCCTCAGTCTCTCTACGATGGAATGTGTCACTCATGACTTTATCTTTCCGTTCCATTCCTGTTAATCTCTCTGAATTAAAGCTCTTGCTCTTCTGAGCAATAAATGATTTAGAAATGCATCATGCACTTCTTAAGTCACACATTCAAGAAAACGTTCTTGGAAAGAGAAAGTTTTATTTGATAGCTTTTGCGTCTGACTGGATTTAAAACCAAAACAAAGCAGGCTGTTCAATCCAACTTTCATTTAAACTCCACTTTTAGATGCAGCTTCCACATATTTGACTGTCCTTTTCAGTTTGATTCATAAACCCACTCTCCAGCTTTGCTCTTTCTTTGTGAAACAAATTCCCTGCCCAGAATCTCCCAAGTTGAGGGTTGAGAATGCCAGTGCAAAGCTACAAAACCCTGAGCTGGTTTAACAGTCGTCATTCTCTCAATTGGTTCAGATTGGGACTTCTGCCCATCTTCGAGGAAGCCCCACCTCCAGGAAAGTTGCAGGTCAATTAGATGACTAGCAGACCTCCAGTCCCAGCAAAGCCATTAGAAACCCATGGATAGGAAGCAGCTGTCGCCCTGAGTTGAAGGGTCAGTAACAAGGGGCCATTATTTCATGGATTAAGGACAGGACATTTAGAGGGAATTTGAGGAAAGGTCTTTTTTCACCTGGGGGTGATGGGGGCACAGACTGGGGGGACTGTTGAGGCAAGAAACCTCACCAACTTGAAAAGTGAATCTCTAATGAGCACTTGAAAGGCCATAACATTCAAGGCTATGGGTCAAGTGTTAGAAAATGAGATTCGTATGGACAGGTTAGCACAAACCCATTGATTTGAAGGGCAGCTTCTGTGGTGGTTGACTCAATGCAGCTTCATTGATGGATTTGATACCTAGATGTACATGGAAGGGGTTTCATTAGAGCCAGGCCAACAGGTCCCAATGTGTGGGATGGAAGTTGCTGCAAGTGGGAGGACAGTGTCGACTGCATGCCGCAAGCAGGTGGGGAAGCCAAGTCCTGGGGCACATTCATTTGACACAGAGAGCTGTAGGGACCAATCACCAAACCACAACCAAGTCATTAGAGTTCACCTTATTGTTTTGTTCCATGAGTGTTGATGAAATACTACCAGAGCAGGAGGTTGCTCTTGTGTGTCACTGGTTGACCACTTAGGGACTCAAGACCACAATTGACCCATTGAAAGGACAGATACAATTCCTATGGCAGCAAGATAGGTATAGTGTAATAAAAGTCTAGTAAGGGAAGGATATACACACAGTGAGTGGTAGATCCCTGGGGAGTACTGAGGAATAAAGGGACCTTGGTGCACAAGTCCATAGATCCCTGAAGATGTCAGCTCAGGTAGACAGGGTGGGGAAGAAGGCATATGGGATGCCTGCCTTCATCAGTTTGGATGTAGAATCTAGGAACAAGAAAGTCATATTACAACTTTCCAAAATATTGGTTAGACCACAGATGGAATATATGTGGAAGGCACAGATGGAATATTGTGTGTGGTTCTGGACACTAACAGAAGGATGTGATTATATTGGACAGGGTGCAGAGAAGATTCACCAGGATGTGGCCTGAGATGAAAAGTGTCCGTTGTAAGGAGAGATTGGATAGGATAGGTTTGCTTTCCTTGGAGCAGAGGACGCTAAGGGAGAATCTGATTGAAGTGTACAAAAGCTATAGATTGAATAGAGCATGAGAATATTTTCCCCATGGCAGACATGTCTAAGACCAGAGGGTACAAAAGGACTGGATGGGGTGTAAGTGGCTTATGGGAGGTTTGAGTAAAATAATTTGATCCAAATGTCGATAGATCTGTGGAGCACACTGCCTGAGAGTGTGTTGAAGGTAGGGATTCTTAAAACATTGAAGAAACATCTGGATGTGTACTTTAAATTCTGGGGCACAGTAGGCTGTAGAGCGAATGCAGGTAAATGGGATTAGTGTAGTTTGATGTTTGCAGGTTGGCATAGACATTGTGGACTGAAGGGCCTGTTTCCATGTTGTTTGACTCTATGGCTCACTAAAGAATTGTAACTCAAAGCTACCTGAATTTATGCCTGATTGAGATTCAGTAACCCTTTCTTGAGAGGTGTGAGCAAGAATTCCTCCAAGAGCTGTTCTCCCACAGGCCTCAATCCTTAAATATTTAATGACATTTCTTAAAGGGGACACACCCTTTATCATGATCATCTATCAAATTTGCGTCAACAATATATTCTGTCATCACAGAATTGTCATATGCGTGTGGATCTAACCAGACTCTGTCTCTCCGTGCCCTGACCAACCATCAGTCTCCACCAACCCCTTTCTAATAGGAAGACAGTTGACCTTTAACATCGCAAACAATTAGCAAGGAAGGAACCAGATGGTTTGGGAACACATATGACTAACAACATGCTTACCTGAAAGTAAGCAGAAGAATTTAATTCAGGAAACCAGAGCACACAGATTCATCTACACTTGGAACTTATTTTGTTTTACAAGCTGCAAAATCCACCTTCTCAAGTTCTTGTAATTCAAACAAGGACTCCTCCCTCCTAAACAAAATGAAACAGGCTGTGTTAACCCTGTAACATTTTTCTCACATGCTTTTGACAACAGGCATAAAAATAATTGGTTTTAATCCAGAGAATATTTGGGACAAGGACCACCCTAGTTTCTTCCTCCAGTCACTTGAGCACATTACTCAACGTAACACTTGGACAGTACTGAGGGAGTGGCAGAGAAGTTTATGTCTGTCTTCACAGAGGGACATACTAGAAATCTCCCAGAGTTTTCGATACAAGAGACTATCTAAATAACTTCACAGAGGCCAGTATCTGTCAGTAAGGTGCCCTTTATTAACACAAGAATAGTCCTTGATATCAATGCTGGCTCATTCAGCATCAATTACTAAAGTGTCAGCATCTCTGATATTCACCTTTTTATCCGTCAGTCAGGACTCCCTGATTGGACCAGATTAATAGCCCAATCAGGGAACTCATATTCTATGAGGTTCAGCTGGCTGACCTTGTTAAAATAACTACATTAATGAGAATAGGGAATGAAATAAGTTAGTTTAAAAAATGGTTATTGGGAAATGAATGGGAATGAAGGTTGATCAGTTCCCAGATCCCAATGATCTACATTTCAGAATGTTGAAGGAGTTGGCGTTAGATACATTGGTGGTCATCTTTCGAAATTATGTATATTTGGGAAAAAATACCTCCAGATGGGAAGGTTAAAAACTTAACCCCACTATTTAAGAAAGGAAAGAGAAACAATAAGAATTAGACCTGTTAGTCTGATGTCAGCAGTAGAGAAATGACTCAAATCTCTTATTGTGATAACTGAACATCTAAAAAATAATTATCTGACTGGACAAAGTCAATATCCACTGGGATGTTGGAGAAACTCAGAAGATCTGGAAACTTCTGTGAACAGAAAGCACAGTTAGTATTTGTGAAGAAGGATTATTGAACATGAAACACTAGCTCAATTTCTCTTACACAGATACTGCTAGACCGGTTGAGTCTCTCCAGCAAATGTCTTTGTTTCCAATCCCCGACATCTGCAGTTCTCTCTTTCATTCTCCAGGATGTTGCCTGGGATGGAGAATCTCAGCTATAAAGAGAAATGGGATTATTTCTTTCAAACAAAAAAAAGTGAAGAAGCCTGATAGAGGTGTATAACATTATGAGGGGCATAGACAGGGTGCAGAGGAAGCAGCTGTTACCTTCAGCTGTAATAATAATGGGGCATAACAAATTTAAGGACAGGAGATTTTGAGAAAATTTGAATCAAAATTTTGGCATCCAAAGGGTGGGGGTCTGGAATGCACTAGGGACAAATATGGGGGAAGGAGAAATAGAGGCAGGAAACCTCACCTTTAAAAAGTACAGTACATGGATGAACTTTTAAATGTCATAACAGTCAAGACTAAGGGCTGGAAAGTGAGATTAGTGTAGATAGGCCAGTCCATTACACTATAAGAAATAGAAACAGAATTAGTCCATTTAGCCTATTTAGTCTGTTCCACCATTTGATCATGGCTGATATGTTCCTCAATCCCATTAATTTGCCTTTCTCCCAGCTCTTGATCTGCTTACCAATCAAGAACCTATCTATCTCTGTCTTAAGTACACTCAATCTCCACAGCCTTCTGCAGCAATAAGTTCCACAGAGTCATCATCTCTGGCTGAAGAAATTCGTCGCCATCTGAGTTCAAAAGAGTCATCCCTTCATTCTGAGGCTGTGCCTGAGGTCCTAGTCTCTCCTTTTGGTGGAAACATCTTCTCTACATCCAATCTATGCAGGCCTCTCATTATCCTGTAAGTTTCAATAAGGTTCCCCTTTGTCCGTCAAAACTCCAACAAGTACAGACTCAGAGTCCTCAACCATTCCTCATATAACAAACCCTTCATCCCTGCAATCATTATTGTAAATCTCCTCAGTAACCCCGCCAATGCCAGAAAATTGTTCAATAGATACAGGGCCCAAACTACTCATAATATTCCAAATGTGGTCTCACTGGAGCCTTATACACCCCCAGCAGTACATCCCTGCTCTTGTACTCTAGACGTTTTGAAATGAATGCTAACATTGCATTTGCCTTCTGAACCACGAACTGAATCTATATGATAACTTTAAGAGAATCCTGATCTAGGACTCCCAGTTTCCTTTGCACTTCAGTTTTCTGGAGCCCGTCACATTTAGAAAATAGTCTGTGCCTCTATTTCACAGTTGCCCACATTGTATTCCATCTGCCACTCTTTCCCCACTCTCCGAGCCTGTCCAGGTCCTTGTGCAACCTCCCCGCTTTCTCAACTTTATCTCTCCCTCCACCACCATTTGTGTCATCTGAAAACAGAGCAACAATGCCCTCAGTTCCTTTGTCCAGATCATTATGATTAAAAGTCCCCTTTAACCCCATTCTCTGCCTTCTGCCAGTCAGCCAATCCTCTATCCATGCCAATACCTTGCACCTAACATGATGGGCTTTTATCTTATTTACCAATTTCCCGTGCGGCACCTTGTCAAAGTCCTTTCAGAAATCCAAAAAGATCCATTGGCTTTCCTTTGTCTAACTTGCTCGTTACCTCCTCAAAGAATTCTAATGGATTTATCAGACATCATCTCCCCTTGATGAAGCCATGCTGACTCAGCCCTATTTTACAATACACTTCCTACCACTTTGCAAACTCATCCTTAATAATGGACTCGAAAGTTTTACCAATGACCAATATCAGGCTAAGCAGCCTACAGTTTCCTGTTTTCTGTCTCCCCAGACCTGGCCCAGTATTGATCCTGTGATAAATATCCTTAAGACTAATAGTCTGGTCACAATTATTACATTGTTGCTTGTGGGATCTTGCTGTGCGCATGTTGTTGCAATGTAGGAAACTTGGCAGTCAATGACAAGCTGTGCACAAGTACTGAAAACATGACACTGTCTTGGATATCCTGGCGCTACAGAAATGCAAGTCTTTGTTTCCCTTTCGCGATCAGGGTCAGTTCTGAAGCTGATTGTCAGTGTCATGATGGGAGGAAAGCTGGCTATCCCCATCCCACCTCCTCACTCTCAACATCACAGATGTAGCTCAGATTTCCAAATGTGGAATGAGCCCTCTCCAAAATATGATACAAAATCATACAAAGAGCAACATGGCAGGAAACTATCTGTAGGGATCAAAGTTAAAAATCACACAACACCAGGTTACAGTCCAACAGGTTTAATTGGAAGCACACAAACTTTCGGAGCAACGCTCCTTCATCAGGTGAGTGTGGAGGGCTCGATCGTAACACAGAATTTATAGCAAAAATTTGCAGTGTGATGTAACTGAAATTATACATTGAAGAATTGATTGTCTGTTAAGCCTGTTAAGATTGTCTGTTAAGACAATCAATTCTTCAATGTATAATTTTAACTTTGTACACCCCAGTCCAACACCGGCATCTCCGAATCATGTAGGGATCACGGTTTGGTGGAGAGACTACAAGGCAGCATTATATAAACAAGAAACAGGGTGTATACAGCAATTTGTTCAGCACCAGAGAGAAATGATTGTTCCATTCTTTACTCTCACAAGTGTTATGTTACTCAGGGGTGATGGGGTCATGTATTAGACGTTGGCTCAGAGACTAGGGTTACTCGTCCCAGTAACATAGGTCGACTGACTGCTTGTTTCCTCATCAAGTATTTGGCTCAGTTAAAAGAAACCTTTGCTACCAGTCTAAAGGCTATGGATTTACTTGCTGCTGACAAGAATGGATACCTGTAATCAAGTTTCACACAGTACTGGGGCAATGTACTGCTGCTGAAATGACACCTGAGATGTCAAGCCAAGCTAGCTCCTCTGTGTTCACTACCCTCTCATTTGACAAATAGCTGAAAGCTTCCCTGTGGTGTTCTCATCAAATGTGCCTTCCTCATCTAATCAGAAACCAGATGATCTCATGATTCATGGATAGCTGTGAGACCTTGATGTTGACAAAATGCCTGCTGAGTTTCTCTACATGTAATGATAACAATTCACCACATTTGAAAGTTTCTAACGTGGATTAATCTCTCTTTATTAAAGCTCATAACCCATTGTAACTTTGCTTATGGACATAAAGCAGACTTCAGTCACCAAAACCTTCATTGAACTATGCACACACAGAAAAAGGAGTGACCCCCGCGTGGTTGGAGCAAGTCCTTTGACACACTGAATGTCAGATGTCACTTCCTGTGATGTCATTCATAATGTGATTGACAGCTGATACCTTATATAACAACACCAGTCATGGGGTTAGAGAAAAGCATCAGGAATCCAGTGTGTTGTTTGTAAAGTGCCTTACATCCAAGGACCTGAAAACTAGCAGAAGGAACAATCCTTGAGTCTGAATGGGTAGGCCCGAGAGCGGACTGATTTAGGGTCTCAGACCTTGGTGTGGCACAGTAAAGTTGACTGGTCATCTCATTGGTGAAGAAGCTTCTCCCAGACATTGTTCTTTCTCCACACCGCACCCTACCATTCTTTACCTGTCCAACCTGTCCATCTTCCTTCCCACTGATCTGCTCCACCCTCTTCTCCAACCTATCTCTTTCACCCTCATCTCCATCTAGGCATCGCATTCCCCGCTACCTACCCCCCCAGTCCCAACCCCCACCCATTTATCTGTCAACTTGGCCCACAAGCATCATTCCTGATGAAGGGCTTATGCCCAAAATGTCGACTCTCCTGCTCCTCGGATGCTGCCTGACCTGCTGTGCTTTTCTAGCACCACACTCTTTGACTCTGATCTCCAGCATCTGCAGTCCTCACTTTTTACCATACTTGTCATGTCAGCTTTCCCCTGCTTTTTTTTCTCATTTCTCCCACTGATTGCACGCCCACTCACATTCAATTACTCCCTGTTCTCCCAATTCTGTGCCCTCGAGATCAAAGACGATTTTATTCCCCACTTGTTGTGGGTCCAGAGGTGACTGAACAGTCCACTGTTTGCACACCCTTTGGCAGATGGAGCAGTGGGTGTTTGCACTAGTCAATGGGATGCTTTGATGTTTGCACACTCCTTCCCTTCTTTATGCAAGGCTTCCATCTGAGTCTACTGAAGACACTTCATGAATGCTTCTTCACCAGTTTGGACCAAAGCTGATGTCACTATTCACACATAAACCAAAACATAGAAATATGTCTTCCTTTGAACTGGGAAGTTAAAATGTACATCATCTGAAAAGTGCGAGATTTTTGTTTAAATTCATTAACAAGATGTGGGCATCGCTGGCTAGGGAAGCGATTATTGTCCATCCTTCATCACCCCAGAGGGCAGTTACAAGTCAACCCCATTACTGTAGTCACACATGGTAATGATGTCAATTTCCATCCCTAAAGAAGCAGATGAGTTTTATCCAACAGTGGTTTTATGATCATTATTGGACTCAAATCCAGACAAAAAAAAACAAAAGAACTACATGTTGGAAATCAAATAAACAGAAATTGCTGGAAAAACTCAACAGGTTTGAGGGTGGCATGGTGGCTCAGTGGTTAGCACCACTGCCTCACAATGCCAGTGACCTGGGTTTGATTCCAGCCTCGGGCATTCTGTCTACGCACATTCTTCGCCGTGTCTGCGTGGGTTTCCTCTGTGCTCCAATTTCCTCCCACAATCCAAAGATATGCAGGTCAGGTGAATTGGCCGTGAGGTATTGCTCATCGTGTTAGGTGCATTAGTCAGAGGGAAATGCGTCTGGGTGGATTATTCTTTGAAGGGTCAGTGTGGACTTGTTGGACCAAATGGCCTATTTCCACACTGTGGCAAATCTAAGTTAAATTGAGATGTGATAGCATCCGTGGAGAGAGAGAGTAGAGTTAACATTTTGGGTCCTTTCTGAAGAAGGGTCATGAGATCTGAAACATTAACTATGCTTTCGCCCAATAGTCTTGCTGAGTTTTTGAAGCAATTTCTGTTTGTGTTTCTGCAATTGCATTTGACGTTCTTTGGTTGTTTTTGACTGTGAGTGAATATTTGTGTGCAAATGCAATGGTTTCCTCAAAGTCTTGTCCATGAAATTAACATTTATTGGAAGAAAACACTCTCTGTAATTTCATATTTCCTAAGCCTATCTTAAAAGTAACTTATGTACCAGTTACCCTGTTCAAACTCTAAACATCAGCTCATGATCTCCACCTTACTGTTTTTCTAAAAGGTTATTTCTCAAACATTTTTGAGCACCTTTATTCTCAATATCTCTGTAACAAACTAACGCATTATAATTGTCTTAATCCCATTCAAGTGGACAACTAGATGTAGTTCATAAGCTGTGTCAGGAAAAAGTAGAAATCATCATGTACAGTACTTGGCACAAGGTGGGAACTGTTTCACTTGATGCCTGACTTTGAATGAATCAAATGCATCCAAAGAAGGTCAATGGACATGAAATGATGTTTGATCCTCATCCTTGAAATTGAGGCTTTTGTTATTGTTTTGATGGGATGTGAGATTGTTGACAATGGTACAATTTGTTGCCCATTGTAAGTTTCCTTAAACTGAGTGGTTTGCTAAAATTGAGGCTGGGTCTGGAGTCACATGTAGGTCAGACGAGGTAAGGGAAGCAGTTTAAACAGCATTAATGAATCAAACACATTTGTCTCTAAATTCCCAATTGATTGAATTTAAGTTTTACAAGTTGACACAGTAGGATATGAATCTATGTCAGCAGAACTTCAGGCTTAGCCTCTGGATTAACCCTCCTCCAGTGAAATCATATCATTCCTTTAACATGGTGTTTAGAACTACACACAGTTCTCCAGTTGTGGCCTAACTAGTGTGTTATGCAGTTATAGCATGACCAGCTTGCTCTGTATTCCATGCCTTAGCTTCTAACTGCAGCTGCCCATGTGATTTCTTAAGCAACTTATCTACCTGCCCTGCTACCTTCAGGGATCCATAGATATGCATGCCAAGGTCCCTTGGCTCTTCAGTACTTTCCAGTGCCCTACCATGCATGGTGTAACCCCTGCGTCTTGCATTTCAGACAGTTTTGTAAACAATAAGCCGTTTTGCTCTTGATCTCATGGCCTTTAACTTTCTTGGTTAGTCTACCATGAGGGCTCTTATGAGAAATCCCACTAATGTTCATCTAGATCATATCAAAAGAATTACCCTAACCAACACCCCTGGTTACTTCTTCAAAGCATATTGATTAAATTTGTAAATCATGAACTTCCATTACCGAATCCATTTTTACATCCCTAATCAGTCCATACCAGTCCAGGACCAGAAAAATATATATATAATTTTATTAACCAGTAGAAATTACAAACAGTTAATGTGAACAGTCATATACACGAAACAGCAATTTACAAAGGAAAGGAGTGACAGAGCTGGGCCCCAAACCCCACCTTACAACCAGTTTTCAGGGAAATGAGAACCAACATCAAACCAGGAGCAGATACATTCTGCCCCTCAATTTGTTTTCAGCATCTGTTAATTGTCAATCACAGTAAGCTAAAAGAAATTTAGATGAGGCAGGTAGACTCTGATTGATTGAGGTGTTGCCATGGGGAATGCAGCAGGGATTGGCATTAAAAAATTGAGATGTATGAACAAATCCCTAGCACGTATATTGAACAGGATCCAGTGTGTCCTAAATGCTTCAAGTTGCAAACCAAACTGATAATCTTAAAATTACTTCGCTGGTTTAATTCCTAGGACAGTTGGGATTACTTACTGCTGTCCAAAGCAGAATCACATCTCATGTTGGACATGGTATTCTAAGGGTCCCCTGTGACATTCCCCATAGTGACATTCTGACTGCTGACTACTTGCCTGATCTGAGTTCAATCAGTTCCTTCAGATAGACAGCTAAAAGTTCCCCCTGCATCCCCAAGCCAATCATGATCCAACCATCAGCATCTTCTTCGCAAGTCGTATAAATTGGTGTCCCCTTTCCAAAGTTGATTTCTTGTATCCCAGTCGTAATGAGTCTCAAATGAAAATTATCCCTTGACATTCAATGGCAACACTGTCCTGGGGGTTACCATTGACCTGAATGAGTGCAACTCCAACTATACTCAAGAAGTTTGACACCATCCAGGACAAGGCAGCTCAATTGATTGGCACCATATCCTCAAGCATCCACTTCCTGCACCACTGATGCTCAGAGCAGCAATGATTACCATCTAAAAGACACATTGCTGAAATTCACCAACATTCCTTAGGTAGCACCTTCAAACCTTGTGATCTCTGCCACCTTGAAACAGAGGACAATAGATACATGAGAACACCATCACATGCAAGTTCCCCTTCAAGCCACTCATCATCCTGACTTGGAAGTGTATCTATGTTCCTTTAGTATCATTGAGTCAACATTGTGGAAGTCCCTCCTCAGCAGTGATATTGATTTACCCACAGTACACGGACTTATTGATACAAGGTGGCAGCACACCAGATCCTTCTCCAGGGCAACTATGGATGAGAAATAAATGCAGGTCCAATCAGCAATGTGCATATTCCACTGGTGAACAGAAAAGAAAAAGTTTTGACTTTTCTGTTTAATAATTTTCGTGGTCTATGGTACCATTGTGCAGATTGGACTTAGTCAGCCAGATGAATAGTGAATCTACACTCAATAAACAAGGAAATTATTTGCCAGTTTGGGAGGGTAAGGTCAGGGGAGAGTGATGAGGATCAAGGTCCCTTCCAGAGAGGTGCCATATGGTTGATGGGCTGAATGATTTCACCCAGAGAAGGCCATTCTGTGATCACATTCCTGACTTGAACCTGGTCAATAGTTTTCAAGCTTTGAGACCTCAAAAAATGAATTGTTGCTGTTGAAGAGAACACATCTCAGCCTCTGAAAGACAAAACTGCGGATACTGATGATCTAATTCTCTTCCTCAGTCAGTCGAGTTGATTCATATTGATAATGAGTTTATCAACGAGACCTTGACTGTCTCAGGAATTTCCTGCCATCTGGTGTTCGTAATAGTTGGAGAACGATGAAATAATGAACCACTGCCACAGTCCAAACCTGCCAACTTAGTTTGCCAGATTTAACAAGAACATGACGAAACACAAATTTGTTATGCACAAAATTTAATGCAACTTTTCAAATGTCCTGGCTCAGAGAAAGCTAGCGGAAGGACTAAAATGATCAGTACAACCCGCTACAAAAAGGGAAATAAAAAGGTGAGACAGGGAGGTTTTTGTCATCTGTGTCTCATCGCTCCTGCCTCAGGGAGTTGTGGGTTCAAATCCTACTTGAGAGATTTAAGCATAAAACCTCTTGTGGAATGCTACATTGTTGGAAGGTGTATCTTTCTGGATAAGGATTAAACAACAACATCCCCGTTTGCTCTTTCTGGAAAATGTAATAAGTCTCAAGACACTATTCAAATTGTTTTCAGAGTGTGTTGTCCAATATATGAGCCATCTGTGTGTCATTAGATGTGACCCATTTCTGGCTCTTTAATGTTTAATAACACCGATCTCAAAACATATTTCTGCATGGATATGAACTTTAACATTTCCGTTTGCTTGTTGGTGATACAGTGAAGTGAACAGAAAATGTAAAATTATCCTTTCACACCTATATTTACAGAGTGACCAATGACCAAGGAACCAGAATGACCAAGATAATCACATTAAAACAACAATGGTTTTTCGACGAAAACCCCTCATATCGTTACAGCAATACCTCTGGCTTGTTCAGTTTTTTTTTAAAACCAGTGGTACCTTAGAGTCAGTCTTAACTTTTTCATTAACACCCAGATCCTATTCTTTCTTACCTAAAATAAAACAAAGATCATTGGATCCTGGAGATCTGAAACAAACCAATAGAGGAGGTTCTGAGCAGGTCTGGCAGCATCTGCGGAGAGACTAATGGTTAATGTTTCAATCCAGTGACCCTTCATCAGATCTTACTCAAATTGTTAACTTTATTTCTCTTTCCACAGATGCTTCCAGACTTGCTGAGTTTTTCCTGTACTTTCTGCTTTCGATTCTCTCTTATCTATATGCCTTTATAAATTTGTTAGCTTGTCATGCTTGCAGTGTGATGCATATACAGGAAATTGCATAAAATATGAACATTCATTGTGCCTGTAGGTCAGGTCATGTTGTGCTTCATTCCTCCTGACAACCCTCCACCAATCAGCGTCAACTTGTCTGGTTTAAATTTAAACAAAGCTTGACAGTTAACTGTCAGCAATCATGCCATCCCACTTATTGTGATTTCATGTGGTAACTCCATACATTGGAGTCCACTTGCCAACCACTCAGCACTCTCTTCTCAAACAATCTAAAATGTTATTTCTGAAATAACTCCACTATAAGCTGGTATGCCATCACCAAGTCACCCTTTATTTATCTGTGCATAGTATATAACAATGACCCAGCTAACTCTACAGTGAACAGAACTACTGACACTCTTGTTTATTTATTTGTTTTCTTACAGAATGATTGACACTCCTGTTTTTTTTTAAATTACTGCCACACTACCGCCTAACTGCGGTAGAGCTTATTTTTTCTCCAGCACCCGTGTTGTGTGTGTGCAGGTGTGAAACACAGTGAAAGACACAAGGTGCATGAAACTTTATTCAAATTTCCACTACCAGGAAGAAAGGAAACACCTGAGTGGCCAGTGACAGGCAGTGCCCTTCACATCAAAGAGCAATGCTGCGTGGTCAACCAGTGAAGGGGAGGGCAGGGATTAAATCAAAATAGAATTGGAGGGGGAAATAATGCACTCCACTCCCTGCGGCGCCCACCTCTCCCTGAACAACTCCAGGGTGTTGGTGGACACGGCGTGCTCCTTCTCCAGAGACACCCAGGTTATAACGTAACACTCTTTTTATCTCTGTCAGCCAGGACTCCCTGATTGGATCAGGTTAACAGCCCCAATTAGCGAACTCATATTCTGTGATGTACTGAATTGGAATGGCAGAGTTCATTCTAATCACTACAATTTCCCTTCTGGTGTTCTGATGGGTGCAAGACAAAAATATTTTACAAAATATGTTTCTTTTCAACAATTTCCTTACTGTGTTAAGTATATCATTGTTATCCAGCACTCTAGCTGATCCACAATAAGAGGCATCAACAGGTAGTTTATTAAATGTGTCAGATTAGTACAAAATTGACTGAGGTATAAACACAAAGATCAGTTTGAATTCATCACATCTAAACTAATGTGCTGTAGGAATTTGATTTTTTGCAAAGCCTGACTTCAGGGCAACATAGCCCAAGCTGCAGGTGGTAAGGTGGCTCAGTGGTTAGCACTACTGCCTCAAGTAGTCAGGGACCTGGATTCTATTCCAACCTCAGGTGACAGTCTGTGTGGAGTTTGCACATACTACGATACAAAAGAAGACAGGTCAGTGGAATAAAGTGTGCTGTTTTCTAAATGGCATGTGGGCATCGCTGGCTTTATCAGTTTCTATGTCTATTTGCCTGTCAAGATGTGGTGGTGGAGAAAGTGAGGACTGCAGATGCTGGAGATCAGAGCTGAAAATGTGTTGCTGGAAAAGCGGTGTGGTGGTGAGCTGCTTTCCTCTTGCATATGGTGAACATTGTGAGTGATATGGAGAAGGGAATTCCAGGATATCACACCAAGAGATAGAAAGAAACAGAGATACACATCAAGGTCAGGATTGCTTGTGATTTGAGGAGAAATGGTGAGAATGTGTGAAGCTTGAAGGTAATAATGTTCCCATGTATTTAATGCCCTTATCCTTCTAGATGACAGTATTCATGGGTTTGGGAGGTGCTTTTTAAGGATCTTTTTGGTAAGTTTCTGCAGCGCATCTTGTAGGTAGTCCAGAGTGGTATGGTGGCTGAGTGGTTAGCACTGCTGCCTCACAGCACCAGGCACCTGGGTTCAATTCCCACCTCAGGTGATTGCCTGTATGGAGTTTGCACATTCTCCCCGTGTCTGCATGGGTTTCCTCTGGGTACTCAGGTTTCCTCCCACAATCCAAAGATAGGCAGGTGAATTGGCCATGTTGGATGTATTAATCAGGTTTAAATATGGGGTGGGAGAATGGATTGCTGTTTGAATGGTTGGTGTGGACTTGTTTGGCCAAAGGGCCTGTTTCAACACTGTGGGGAATCTCATCTAAGAGAAAATGTTCATTAATTATTCATTATCCCATGGCATTTCGGGAACAGAATCTCTCTCCAAAAAATTGACAGACTACTTCAGGACAATGACATTCTGATACAAATCATCCACTTGAAGGCTTCAGCCTGTGTTTTATCTCCATGGAGCTGATCTTTGGGTGGAAAAAGGATACAGAGTCAGTGTACATGGAGTTGAGATGCTGCAGTTATATGAAGGAATGGTAGAACTGCTGAAATATTTTTTTTTAGTTTTTTCCACCAAATTATTTCAGCTTTCCAACAATAACATTAGCTCAGTCGCAGCAGTGTGAACTGCACCAATCAACCACACCGCCCCGTGGCCCAACATTTCAACTCCCCTTCCCACTCTGCCGAGGACATGGAGGTCCTGGGCCTCCTTCACCGCCGCTCCCTCGCCACCAGACGCCTGGAGGAAGAATGCCTCATCTTCCACCTTGGAACACTTCAACCCCAGGGCATCAATGTAGACTTCAACAGTTTCCTCATTTCTCCTTCCCCCACCTCACCCTAGTTCGAAACTTCCAGCTCAGCACTGCCCCCATGACTTGTCCTACCTGCCTATCTTCTTTTCCACCTGTCCAAACCACTCTCGTCCCTGACCTATCACCTTCATCCCCTCCCCCACTCACCTATTGTATTCTATGCTACTTTTTCCCCAACCCCCCCCCTCCTCTAGCTTATCTCTCCATGCTTCAGGATCTCTGCCTTTATTCCTGATGAAGGGCTTTTGCCCAAAACATCGATTTTGCTGCTGCCTGTTGCTGCCTGAACTGCTGTGCTCTTCCAGCACCACTAATCCAAAATCTGATTTTCAGCATCTGCAGTCATTGTTTTATCGCAGTGTGTACTATGCATAAGATGCACTGCGGAAATTTACAAGCAAGATCCTCAAAAAGTGCTTTCTAAACCCACGAATACTTTCATCTAGAAGGACAAGGGCAGCAAATAGATGGGCACACCAGCCCTTACAAGTTTCTCTCCTAGCCACACACCATCCTGACACGGAAATATATCCCCGTTTCCTCAAAATCCTGGAATTCCCTCCTCAGAGCATTATGGGTCTGTATAAAGATGATTTGAAATGGTTCAAGAAGGTTGCTTCCCACTACATTCTCAAGGACAACTAGACATGGGCAATAAATACTGACCTGTCAGTGACACCCATGTCCCACAAGAGAATAAAAACAAAATCCCAGCATTTTGTGAAAGAAGAACTAACTTTTGTTGTGAAGCCCATTCTCTCTTCAGGATTTAGTAACCCTCTAATTTTAATATTGTCTTCACTCAGTCATTGCACTCTCATCTCTGAGTCAGAGGGTTTTGGTTTAATTTGCTTCCTTCAGCAGTCTCCAAAACAGTGAATCTGCATCAAAAGTAATTTTTTTACCTTGTCTCTGATGAACCTTTGAGTATATAGAAGACCGCATTACTACAAGTTTGTTCTTGTGTCTCGCATTCAAATCTTGATACTACCTTCAACGACATGTGGTTGAATGACTCATATTGGATGTCAATCAGCAGCACGCTTGCTATGAGCCGAAAGGTCATGGGTTCACCTTCCACTTCATAGACTTAACCAGCTAGGTTGGCACAGTCCAGTATTGAAGGAATGCTGCATTATCAGGAATACTGGCTTTTCAATGAGATATTGTACCTTCTCATGAATGTTAAAGACCCCAGAGCACATTTCAAAGAAGTAGAGCAAGGCAATTCTCCCTTGTACCTTGGACAATATCTGTCCTTCAATCACCATCAATAAAAATAACAGATTGTCTCATCACTTGTTTGTGGAGCTTGCTCTGAGCAGATCAGTTGCTACGTTTTCTACATTACAATGGTGAATACCCGAAAGAGGGGGTCTCAAGTGATTGGGGCATGTAGGCGTGGGTGAAAATCCCTGTCTCCCTGCTTCCCCCTGATTAAGTCCAGGGTGAAAAGGGTTTGGTCAGTCTTCCTGCTCAGAGGCCAATTGAGGCCCTTTAGTGATTCTGACGAATAATTTATGGACTTTAGCCTATCGCCACAGCTAGTCAACTGGTAATGAATGGTAGACTTAACTGTTGGGAAATACACTAAGCAAACTCCATTGAGTTTGTCCTTCTGAATGCGGGGGTGATGGAGTGCAGGTCCTTCATTCAAAGGCTAATATTCCTCCAACGTCCGTAATTTTGAGCCTAAATGAGAGACCTGACAATGTAAACTGGGGATGGGGAGATGGGGAAAAGGGTGGGATGAGCTGACAAGAAGCCAACTCTTGCCCATTTTCTGAGCTCCCTTCCTTCACCCCCTCCCGTCTCTCACGAGGCTGGTGTTCCTCTTCCTTGGAATCCATCTCCCACTGTGCTTACCTGTTCTGGAGGATTCATGGTTGATCTTCTGGGTTAGCCCCGGTGCAATACTGGCAGTGGCCACCATGAGTAGTGGCGCTGCTGTTCAATCGAGTTGTCATCCTCTGATTGGCTGCCATCTCTCAGGGGGAGGACTTCCATTCTTCTGGGTCCTTGACAAGAATGCCACATTACCTCAAAGTCAATGTTGTTTCTCTTGCAGCAGTGACACATGTCTCCTCCAAGGCAAGAACAGAAGAACTAGGAGCCAAAGCAGGCCATTCAGCCCATCGAGTCTGCTCTATCAAAGTGACTTAATCATCCACACTCAACTGCAGCCTGGGCTACCAGGAGCAGCACTGGTCAGAGGCCCGACACTGCGTTTGTCACTCATCCCAGACCCCACCTCCTGCATACGATTTTGTGGTGGAACCCAGTAAAGAGTCTCTATCATGATGCTCCGGCCTCAACATTTCAGGCTCGATGGATTCTCAATGTTTGTAATTTAATTGGTTGGTTGGCGGCTTTACAAACTGTGCAAAAGCATACAATGCAACATTGAAATCCTCGAGTCAGGGCATATAGAGAGAAACTGTTCCCACTACATGAAGGGTCAAGAATCAGAAGTGCACAGATGATTGGCAAAAGCAACATTGACAATACAAAGAAAGTTTTTCCAATGAAGTGATCAGGGATGCACAGTTTGAAAGGATGACTGAGGCTTTCAGAACCTAAACTTTCAAAAGAGGAGTTGGTCAAAGAGAAAATATTTATAGGGCAAGGGGCAAAGGGCAGAGAAGTGGAACCATCCAAGTTCCTTTTGCAGAGAACTAGTATAGACTCATTGGGCTGAATGACCTCCTTCTATACTGTAACCATTCAATAATTCTATGCTAAGTATTGTAAAAATTAAGTGATTCTAATAGTTGCAGTGACAAGAAAAGCTCGCTTTCATAGAGCATCTGCCCTTATCTCCATATGAGCCAAAGTATCCCACATTAAATGAAGTGTGTTTCTCGAAGTGTAGTTTAAAGCAAAATTGTGAAAAACACAGCAGCTAATCTACACACAGCAAGTTCCCACAAACAACAATAAAATAATGATCAAAGAATCTTGTTTAGTAAGCTGACTAAGGCAAAAATATTGAGCAGGATGTTATGGAGAGATTCGCTGCTATTCTTCCTAAATTGCCACAGAATCCTTTGTGCCCAGCTCATATTTTCATCTGAACAACCTCCCTCCTGCAGAGTAGCACTCCTTCAATACCAATGCTCCTTCTAATTTTATTCCTTGCACACAGTCTGGTGAATACATTGCCTGGTACATTTCTGAGCTCTGTGAAGTTGTGAACCCATGCAGCTTAGAATAAACATTACCCAGTACTGCACAGAATATCATACTAAATACTGAGTGTCCAAAAAAATCGATTGGCACTATGGATGATGTCATGATTAAAAGTAACCTGAATCAAAATCCACTAAATGAAAGTCTCTCTCTGCTGGCTGTAAGATTCTGAGAGTAAAGTCCATCTCATTTCCAACCAACCTGAGTTTGGAGCCTAATGCTCTCGTAGTGCTCTCTACATGATTTAGGTAAAAAGGAGAAATCATTTCACTACTGCAATGAAGAGCTTCTTTCTGAGCGTTGAAGTTATAGCATGTTGTTTGGCAGCCTACTTTGCATCTGACTCTGAATGAAGTAGAATCACAGAGCTGTACAGCACGGAAACAGACACTTCAGTCCAACTTGTCCATGCCGACCAGGTATCCTACTTTGATCTAGTCCTATTTGCCAGCATTTGGCCCATGTCCCTCTAAACCCTTCCTATTCATCCAGATATCTTTTAAATGTTGTAACTGTACCGGCCTCCACTACTTCATCTGGCAGCTTGTTCCATACATGCACCACCTGCTGCGAGAAAAAAGTGCCCCTTGCATTCCTTTTAAATCTTCCCATCTCACCTTAAAGCTATACCTTCAAGCTTTGGACTCCCCCATCCTGCAAAAAATACCATGACTATTCACTCTATCCATGCCCCTCATGATTTCATAAACTTTTATAAGGTCACTCCTCAGCCTCCGAAACTCCAGGGAAAATAGCCCCAGCCTATTCAGCCTCTCCCTAATAGCTCAAACCCTCCAACTCTGGCAGCATCCTTGTAAATAATTTCTGCACCTTTTCGAGTTTAACAACATCTTTCCTATAGCAGGGAGACCAGAACTAAATGCAGTATTCCAAAAATGGCCTAACCAATGTCCTGCACAGCCGCAACATGCATCCCAACTCTTAAACTCAATGCTCTGACCAAAAAAGGCAAAAGTGCCAAACACCACCTGCGACTCCACTTTCAAAGAACTGTGCACCTGCACCCATAGGTCTCTTTGTTCGGCAATACTTCCCAGGATCCTGCCATTAAGTATATAAGTCCTGCCCTGATTAGTGGGTACCTGAAGACAAGATTGTTCTATGAATGAGCTAGTATCGGCATACTGAATCGAACAGCCTCCTCCTGTGCTGTCATCATTCCACAATACACCTGACCTAGCTGTATTCAAGAGAAGGAGCATTTGAGTGACATCTAAACCATGACAGGCCTAAGGCTGAGCATATTCTGCATGGTAATATGGAAAAAATCCTACTCTGCATGGAACTGAAACCTCAGTATAGTTGATTAGTATAAATGGGCAAAGAGGTAATACAGATGGAGTTTTACTCTGTATTCAACTTACGACAATTTGAAATGGGTATTGTGAAAAAATACCTTTACCCGCTGCACGAACTCTCAAAACCCAACTCTGAATCTAGAGAGAATGATAGAATGTCAGAGTTTTGTAGAAAAATTGATAGTAACTGGAACATTTTAAAGCTCATGAAGAATGTATCCCACCCTCAGGACACAGAATGTACATTTCTGCTCATTAAATGCTATTGAGATGAACATTGCAAGCCTCAGAAATGTGTTGCCACCAATAGAATTGGCATGTCACTTGACTAATCTATAACTGCTGAAAAAGGGGAGAGTTTTTAGATTACTTACAGTGTGGAAACAGGCCCTTCGGCCCAACAAGTCCACACCGACCCGCCGAAGCGTAACCCACCCAGACCCTTTCTCCTACATTTACCCCTTCACCTAACACTACGGGCAATTTAGCATGGCCAATTCACCTAACCCCTGTACATTTTTGGATTGTGGGAGGAAACCGGAGCACCCGGAGGAAACCCACGCAGACACGGGGAGAATGTGCAAACTCCACACAGAGAGTCGCCTGAGGCGGGAATTGAACCCGGGTCTCTGGCGCTGTGAAGCAGCAGTGCTAACCACTGTGCTACCGTATTGTTAGCAGACTGGAGTCAAGTTAAGTCACCAGAGGCTGACCAGACCATAGAGTTGCTCTCTCATTAGAGAGGGAAAACAGGTGGTGATTTAACCTGAGGGCCATCATGCCTTAGGTAATGGGAGAGGTTGAGAAGGAGGATCCTTTATGGTAACTGCAGCTGGTGATGGGATTTGAAACGATGCTGTTCGCATCCCATTGGATTACAACTCAACCGTCCCTCGAGGAGGTGCATGATGCAAAAGTTGTCATACTATCTAAAACAAAGACAACTGCAAAGACAGCAACAACCACAGCTGGATCTCACTCCTTAACATCACAGACAAGGCATTTGCTCAAGTCTCTTTAACAGATCAGGAGCAGTGCGACTTTTCTACTGACAGATCTGCTCTGGACATAATCTTTCCCCTGTGCCAGCCAAAAGACAAGTGCAGGGAACAGAATATACTTCTTTACATACTTTCACAGATCTCACTAAGGAATTTGACATTATCCACAGGGTGGGACTCTGCATGATTTTGGGAAAAATTGACTCTTCGCCAAAACACCTCAGTCCCATCCGCGCTCTCCATGACATAATATACAGTTAGATCGTTCCACTTCCAATAGTGTCAGAGTGAAGAATGGAGCGATGCATGCCTGCGGTCCATCATTTTCTTCTCCCAGCGCCTGACTTTTTCTGCCCCTCAGATGAAGGAGTCCACTTGCATGCTAGGTCAGAGGACAATCTCTATGGTCTTTTAAGACTGAAAGCAAAGACAAAAACATGTTACACTGATCAAAGATCTCATCTATACTGATGATGCCACACCAGCCACATGAAAACTCAACGGCAAATACTCATAGGCTGTCTTTCCCATTTTGAAAATTGTTCTCCACAAGTTTAAACATTCATGGGACAGATGTTGCATCGTTAACCCTTATTACACCAAATAACACTCCAATGGAAGTGACGAGCATATATTGTTACCTCAAATCTACAATGACACACAGTCTGTTCCTTGGTGCAAGATATGAGACATACATTGGGAAAGCAGCTTCAGCCTTTGGACAACTCAAACCAAAGCACATGGGATAACATCATGTTAACTCTTAAGACTTTAAACTGATGATTTATGAAGCTTGGGCTCTCAGCACCTTGCTGCAATTGGATATTTACAGCTTTCAGTTTCCATCTTTGTTGTCTACCATATCTAATGGGTATATCCTGGCAGGACAAGTGACAAATATGGCAGTCCTCAGGACAGAGCTTACAAGTTTGCTAACGCTCATCAAGCAGAGATAGCCTTGTTAGTTCAGGCCCATTCACAGGCTGGAAGACAACTGCATACCCAAGTATCTCTGGTAAGGGGAAAGAACTGGGACTGGGCAATCAGTCAGAGCCAGCATTCGGTCAGAGACACAAAGTTCTGCTTCAAGGGTGTTTACATGTGCAATATGAAAACTTTGGACATCATCACATCTGGAGGTCACTAAATCAAGCTTGAAGGAAAATGGTGACACTTCATATGGGCTTGCATGTACAGCCTTCATGAACCAGTGATTACAGCCTGGAAAAAGATTTGCAATATTTGAAGGCTACGTGGAAAAGGTAAAGATACCACAATCCCACTACTGAGAGGGTCACCACACCACAGATGAGGCAGAAGGTTGGGTGGGAATTGAACCCATGCTTTTGGCATCACTCTGCATTATAAACTGGCCAGGCAAAAGTGAGGACTGCAGATGCTGGAAACCAGAGTTTAGATCAGATTGGTGCTGGAAAAGTACAGCAGGTCAGGCAGCATCTAAGGAGCAGGAAAATCGACGTTTCAGGCAAAAGCCCTTCATTGGGAATAGAGGCAGGGAGCCTTCAGGGTGGAGAGACAAATGGGGGGTTGGGGTTGGGGAGAAGGTAGCAAAGTGTACAATAGATGAATGGGGATGGGGATGGAGGTGATAGGTCAAAAGAGGAGGGTGGGGGAAGGTAGCAAAGAGTAAGAGCTTCAGGGCAGAGGAGATGACCTGGGGGTTGCAGCGAGAGAGAGACTCACTGAGATTCTTGTGGAGAGAGGAGGAGAACTTCTTCAAGGGAGGCATCCTTGCAAGAGGATTCGCAGTAAGGTTAAAATCAATTCAGCAAAACTGGCCATCCATTCCAACTGAGCAACCCCCAGTTTAACGTGGGGCACTTGTGACACACAAAAGGTGCAACATATGAAGACATATGAAGACACACCCAGCTGAAATGGACAGTTTGCTGCAGTTAAATGCGTGGCTACAGGGATGGTGCAGGAGGGAGGGATTCCGGAATTTGGATAACTGGGGTTATTTCTGGGGAAGGTGGGACCTCTATAAACAGGATGGTCTACACCTCAACCTGAGGGGCACCAGTATCCTTGGCGGGAGATTTGCTAGTGCTTTTGGGGGTGGGGGGGGGGGGGGGGGGTTTAAACTAACTCTGCAGGGGCATGGGAACCTAGACTGTAGCTTTAGGGTGCAGGACCTGGAGTGTAGGGAGGTTAGGAACATGGCGTCAATCTCAGAGGAGGGTGCCTGTAAATAGGAAAGTGGCTTGAAGTGTGTATACTTCAATGCAAGAAGTATACGAAATAAGGTAGGTGAACTTGCAGCGTGGGTTGATACCTGGGACTTCGATGTTTTGGCTATTACGGAGACATGGGTAGAATAGGGACAGGATTGGCTGTTGCAGGTTCCAGGATTTAAATGTTTTAGTAGGGCCAGAGGTGGGGGTAAAAGAGGGGAAGGTGTGGCATTGCTTGTCAAAAATCATATTACAGCGGTGGAAAGGACGATGGATGAAGACTCGCCATCTGAGGTAGTTTGGGCTGAAGTTAGGAATAGGAAAGGTGAGGTCACCCTGGTAGGAGTTTTTTACAGGCCTCCTAATAGTCCTAGAAACGTAGAAAAAAGGATTGCGAGGATGATTCAGGAGAAGAGTGAAAGTAATAGGGTGGTTGTTATGGGGGACTTTAACTTTCTTGATATTGATTGGGAAAGCTATAGCTCTAGTTCGTTAGATGGGTCGGTGTTTGTCCAATGTGTGCAGGAGGGTTTCCTGACACAATATGTAGATAGGCCAACAAGAGGTGAGGCCACACTGGATTTGGTTCTGGGTAACAAACCAGGCCAGGTGTTAGAATTAGAGGTAGGTGAGCACTTTGGGGACAGTGACCACAATTCGGTGACTTTTACTCTCGTGATGGAGAGGGATAAGTGTGCACTGCAGGGCAAGAGTTATAGCTGGGGGCAGGGAAATTATGATGCGGTGAGGCATGATTTAGGATGCGTGGCTTAGAAAAGTAGGCTTCAAGGCAAGGGCGTAATTGATATGTGGAGCTTGATAAGTATGTACCTGTCAGGAGGGGAGGAAAGGGTCGTGTGAGGGAGCCGTGGTTTAATAAGGAATTGGAATCCCTTGTTAAATGGAAGAGGGTCGCCTATGTAAAGATGAGGCGTGAAGGTTCAACTGGGGCGATTGAGAGTTATAAGGTAGCCAGAAAGGACCTGGAGAGAGATAAGAGCAGCAAGGAGGGGACATGAAAGGTCCTTAGTTGGTAGGATTAGGGAAATCCCTAAGGCTTTCTATAGGTATGTCAGGAATAAAAGAATGACTAGGGTAGGAATAGGTCCAGTCAAGGATAGTAGTGGGATGTTGCGTGTGGAGGCTGAAGAGATTGGGGAGACACTGAATGAATACTTTTCGTCAGTATTCACTCAGGAACAGGACATTGTTGCCGATGTGAATACTGAGTCACAGTTAAGTAGAATGAATGGCTTTGAGGTATGTAGGGAAGAGGTGTTAGAAATTGTGTAAAGGGTGAAAATAGATAAGTCCCCTGGGCCTGATGGCATTTATCCTAGGATTCTCTGGGAAGCAAAGGAGGAGATTGCTGAGTCATTGGCCTTGATTTTTATATCCTCGTTGTCTACAGGAGTAGTGCCAGAAGACTGGAGGCTAGCAAATGTGGTTCCCTTGTTCAAGAAGGGGAGTAGGGATAACCCTAGTAACTATAGGCCGGTGAGTCTCACTTCTGTTGTGGGCAAAGTCTTAGAGAGAATTGTAAGGGATAGGATTTATGAACATTTGGATAAGAATAATGTGATCAAGGATAGTCAGCATGGTTTTGTGAAGGGCAGGTCATGTCTCACAAACCTTATTGAATTATTGAGAAGGTGACTAAGGAGGTGGACGAGGGGAAAGTGGTAGATGTATATGGATTTTAGAAAGGCATTTGATAAGGTTCCCCATGGTAGGCTACTTCAAAAATACGGAGGTATGGCATTGAGGGTGAGTTGGAGTTTTGGATTAGGAATTGGCTGGCTGGAAGAAGACAGAGGGTAGTAGTTGATGGTAAAGATTCATCTTGGAGTGCTGTTACTAGCGGTGTTCTGCAAGGATCTGTTTTGGGACCATTGCTGTTTGTCATTTTTTATAAATGACCTGGAGGAGGGGCTAGAAGGTTAGGTGAGCAAGTTTGCGGATGATACGAAAGTCGGAGGAGTTGTTGACAGTGAGGAAGGATGTGGCAGGTTACAGCGGGATATAGATAAGCTGCAGAACTGGGCAGAAAGGTGGCAAATGGAGTTCAATGTAGCTAAGTGTGAGGTGACTCACCTTGGTAAGAGTAACAAAAAGATTGGGTACTGGGCTAATGGTCGGATATTGGTAGTGTGGATGAGCAGAGGGATCTTGGTGTCCATGTACACAGATCTTTGAAAGTTGCCACCCAGGTAAATAGTGCGGTGGAGAAGGCATATGGCGTACTGGCTTTTATTGGTAGAGGAATTGAGTTCCGGAGTCCTGAGGTCATGTTGCAGTTGTATAAGACTCTGGTGCAGCCGCATCTGGAGTATTGTGTGCAGTTTTGGTCGCCATACTATAGGAAGGATGTGGAGGCACTGGAATGGGTGCAGAGGAGGTTTACCAGGATGTTGCCTGGTATGGTAGGAAGATCATGTGAGGAAAGGCTGAGGCACTTGGGGTTGTTTTCATTGGAGAAAAGAAGGTTTAGGGGTGATTGATAGAGGTGTACAAGATGATTAGGGGTTTAGATTGGGTTGATCGTGAGAACCTTTTTCCACGTATGGAGTCAGCTATTACGAGGGTGCATAGCTTTAAATTAAGTGGGGGTAGGTATAGGACAGATGTTAGGGGTAGGTTCTTTACTCAGCGAGTCGTGAGTTCATGGAATGCCCTGCCAGTAGCAGTGGTGGACTCTCCCTCCTTATGGGCATTTAAGTGGGCATTGGATAGGCATATAGAGGATAGTGGGCTAGTGTAGGTTAGGTGGGCTTGGATCAGCGCAACTTTGAGGGTCAAAGGGCCTGTACTGCGCTGTATTCTTCTATGTTCTATGTTCTATGTCCATCACCCATTGAAGACGAACGGTTGCCAGATTGTAGAATAGTTGGTTGTCTTAAAGACCTCAGTTCAAACTCACTCATTTATGCTCAGCCAAGCAGTAAATTGCACAATTACTGTACTCCTGAAAGGGACCTGCATTTATTAAAGAAACTCTGCATTTCTATAGCATTTGTCAACATCTCAGGATAATTTCTATAACAAAGTATATACTTAGTAATTTTCATAAATGCTTTAAAGTAATTTTTAATCACTGTTGTGGTGATGGAAATGCAGATCCAATTTACACACAGCAAGCTTCCGCGAATACCAATGTGATAATGATCAATAATCTGCTTTTTGCATATGTGTATGATGTAGCATGAAGGAGATATGTTGGCCCAGAAGCCTTAAGTTAAATATTTATAGTCTTTTTCAAAATATTTTACATTTACCTGAGATGGGGATGAGGTCTTACATTAAAGCCCTATCCAAAGAGAAAAGCATTTCTGACAGTGCAACTTTCCTTCAGAAATGCTGTAAAACTAATTTCAGAGAAGTCAGTAAGATAATTGGACTCCTTCAACTTATTTCCCATTATGAACAAGAGAAGATGGTCCCTCTTTATGTTGGAGATCCGGAGCACAAGATTTGTAATTTTCAGAAGCAATTCACCACCAATTTGCAACTGGGTCTTCGTGGTTGTGAATAACACCTTGAAATCATGACACACTGCAAAGACAGGCAAGCATTCATGTAAATACCTTGCATTTTGGAGAATGTCCATCTGAACTTAGCTCACAATTTACTCACATAAGACTTTCTTTTGTATGAAGTTCTTGTCCATTGTTTTCAAACAAGCATTAGCCTGTTTATTTTAATAGGTTTAAATAAGTGGCCAACTTTGGTAAACTGGATTCTGGATCAGTGGTGCTGGAACAGCACAGCAGTTCAGGCAGCATCGGAGGAGCAGTCAAATCAGCACAGCAGTTTTGGCAGCATCCGAGGAGCAGTAAAATACTACCAGGTAAAGAGAAATCAATACAAATACATTCAGCATCTGTATTATTATGTCGTGCGGATGAGTGAAAATATAAATTGCTGTTTGCCATGAAGCCTGAAATTATTGCTGTCCCTTCTTACTATGCTCTAATATACTGACAAGACCTGCACATGGCAGAGTGTTCTCAATTCATTGTTAGCCATAACCTACAAAATACATACTTTTAATTGTTTCTTTTTTTTATTAAAGCCTTAATACATTTTGTTTCAATGGAATTGAACTTTGAGGAATTTTCTTTTTGTTCTTCAGTTTTGTAAGCGATGTTGCATTTGTTCTACTCATTAAAAGGATGGAAATTAACCTGCTTTTGTAATTCTGTCTGCAACTGACTTATTGTATCTTCTTTCTTTAAAACATGGCCATAATCTTTAATGTTTTAACGACTCAATTGGGATGCAAATCACCTGCAGAGACATATTATCAAACGAACAGCCAAACAACTGACAGATCCCCATGCAGTAAAGGGAAGCAGCATATACCTTCATTTGTTTAGGGCATAACACACTTATCTAAACACAAAGAACATGGACATGCATTGTCAAGAAGCTGACAAGAATGGGAAGTATCTAAGTTTGGGTGTAGTTGAGGTATAAATGCCAGCAGAGAACAGGAAAATAATTCAAAGGCCAATTCTTTCGGCACACAATATGTTGGATGAACTAAGAGAAAGTTTGCTTGACCTTCTGTAATCTGTTCAGCAATTACCACACTTCAGTCAGGAAGCTGTAATGATAAGCAGCGCTGGATTCCTGTGTCCAAACAGTTTGCCTTATAAATGCAACCTTGCAAGCAGATTACCTTTATATTCTGAAGTGACCCAAATATGTCCTAAAGAGACCAATGAAAGGTGAACCACAAGGGTTGAGCTAAGACAAAGTGAGGACTGCAGATGCTGGACATCTGAGTCGAAAGGTGTGATCCTGGAAAAAGACAACATGTCAAGCAACATCCGAGGAGCAGAACAGGCAACATTTCAAGTATCAGCTCTCCATAGCTTATGCTTGAAACATCAACTCTCCAGCTCGTTGAATGCTGCCTGAATGGTTGTGCTTTTCCAACGCCACACTTTTGATCAGGCTGAGCATTGAATCAGGAGAGAGAACCTGTTTCCACTGGCAGGAGTTGAGATAGGTTGCAAAAGAATCAGATGGGAAATATAAGTCCTTTACGCAAAAGGGGAGATAGGCAGAAAGCACCAAACTACAAACAGTTATCTAAGGAAGGATTTAAAAGCTGTTGTTGTAGATATTATATTTAATTTGAAAAATCAAAGTTTTGTGATTAAACATGATTTCTCTTTCAATTTACTGAATTTCTTTAACATTGTGAAATGCTGCCGATAAAGTAGAACTGGTAGATGTACTGTATTTAGATCTCTAGAATTCATTTGATTAGATGTCACAAAGTTGGTGAAAATTAAAAGCACTTGGCATGAGGAGAATATATAAACATGGGTAAAAGATTAACAAGCTAACAGAAAACTTAATAATGAGTAATTTTCTGGTTTGCAAGACATCATGACTGTCATTCCACAGGGATCAGTGCTGGGACCTAACTTGATCATTGATATAGATGAAGGGATGGAAGGTATGATTGCTAAATTGCTGATGATGCAACAGGCAGGTAGGAAAGTTAGTTGTGAAGATGATATAAAGCGCCTACCAAGGAATGTAGATAGGTTAAGTGACTGAGAGTGTTATTTAAAATAATACAGTAGAGTCCTGGACCATATAAATAGTGGTATAGGTTACAATATCAAGGAAGGTTTAATACAAGTAAAACTATCATTCTCCGATTGAACTGCTTTCTCATGAGAGACTGTCAGCTGGAAGCAATTTAACCTGGAGGGTTAACAAGGTTGAAACTTTATTGCTGGAACAGCACAGCAGGTCAGGCAGCATCCAGGGAACAGGAGATTCGACGTTTCGGGCACAGGCCCTTCTTCAGGAATGCTGAAGAAGGGCCTGTGCCCGAAACGTTGAATCTCCTGTTCCCTGGATGCTGCCTGACCTGCTGTGCTGTTCCAGCAATAAAGTTTCAACTTTGATCTCCAGCATCTGCAGACCTCACTTTCTCCTGGAGGGTTAACAAGCCTCAGTGGAGGGGGAAAGGTTGAGAAGGACAGCTAATCATGGTAACCTCAATCAGTGCAGGAATTGGACCATGTTGTTATCATTACTTTACAGTATAAACCAAACATCTCGCCAAATAAGCTAACCAACCCTCCTAGCTATAGTGACCCTGTATAAAACAGGGTATGATTTGGTCACAAGTGAAGTAGTGTCAAGTTCCAGGTAACACACTTAAAGAAGAATATGTACATGTTGGAGAGGGTGCAGAAAAGATTAAGGTGATTGGTACCAAAGTTGAGAATAGACTGCAGAAGCTGGGGTAGTCTCCATGGAGAAGTTAGGATTGGAAACAGATTTTAATGGGGTGTACTAAATCATAAGGAGTATCTACAGAGGACCCAGGGAGAAACTACATTATTGGAAGGATCAAGAATAAAGTGACACAGATTTAAGATGATTGATGAAAGAAGCTGTGAATATATGACAAAGACTTGTTTTAAAACAGTCAGTGGTTGGCATTTTGGAATGTCCCACCTGAAACTTTAGTGGCAATTAAATCATGTCAGTCGAAGAATTCAATCATTGTCTGAAGCAGAGGAATTTGTCAGAATACGAGAAAGGTGGGGCTGGGGTTGACACCAGGCTTCTGCAGAAAACCAGTACTAACAATGGGCTGAATGGCCTCATTCTGCACTGTAGGGATTCTACAATTCTGTAATTTCATATTCATTAATATAGAGCTTGTCATTGCACCTGCCTTCTGCTTATCACCCCTGATTTTCTTAATGATTGAAAATCTATCTCAGTCATAAACATAGTTAATGACCCAGCCTTGACAGCCCTCTGCAGAAAGGATTCCTCAGGATCACCAGCCTCTCAGAGAAGAAACTCCTCCTCATTTCTGTCTTAAATGGATGGCTCCTTACTCTGACATTACGCCAAGGTGAGTGCTAAAGTGTGTTAGTGAATGTGATTGCAATAAAGGGTACGGTGTGTTTCTCTGGCTGTTAATATATTCAAGCAGATGTCTGTGTAATGTGAATGGATAATTGTGATTTCAAACACCACTTAAGTCACATTGCTTCATGCTGCATTCCTTGGTATTTCTCTTGATGTGATCTCAATCATGATAAACTTTTACTTTCAACTGCTAGGGTCCACGAGGTTTGTTTCAATACATTGATTTGGTAGATGATATCTCTAACAGTGTAGCAACTTTTGCATGACCATCAAGATTGCAGGCTCAAATCTGGATGGAACTTGAATGAACAAAAGCTTCAGATTTTGGGAGTGAGAGTGCTACCACTGAGCAGATGCTGACAAAAAAAATGCTTGAGACAAAAATATTGCTGTCATACCTTTATTACAATGAACAAATTAGGGAGGCAGTTGCATGACATAGTGCTTTTGATGACCTCAAGAAATCACCATTGCCTTCACTGCCCACAAAGCATGAAAGGTTCTGACCTGAAATGTCAACTCCTCTTCTCTTCTGATGATGCTTGACATGCTGTGTTTTTTCCAGCTTCACACTTTATCCACTCTTACAAAACATTGTCACTGTCATAATGGAGGAAAATACAAAAACAACAGGAGATCCCACAAATAGCAATATTACATTTTTTATCTTCAGTAATGGGAGATTTAAACAAAGGAATGTGTTCTGGCTACCTATAGCAGTGCTTTAGTGATTCAGTGCAAATCTGCACTCTTATACATATTGTCATGCCCTCATTGATGAGCTCTTAATTTCATCCCATTTCAAACTATATGGTTGGATGGGGATTTATTCAAATTCCATCAAAAGCATGGGTTAGCTTACATTTGGTGGTGGTTATAGGGAATAGTGGGCAAAAGAGGAGAAAATTGGGTCCTCATCCAAACTGATGTTTAACTAAAACAATTCAGTTACATTGCTAAATCCATTAGATTTCTGTGTCAGACAAAACATCCATTTAATTACCAAGTATTTCTAGTTGCAAGATTGATCTTAAACTCTCAAATAAAGTCACTCTCAGAATTAGTGTGAGATATAAATCAACATCAGCTCTTGTTGCATTCTGAAGGGAGACATTTCTTAATTTCTGCAAGGCTTGACATAGTTATTCATTTAAGAGACTATTTATCCAAGATTATCCATCTCCAACCTTAAAAAGCAAAAAAACTGTAAATTCTTGGAAATCTGAAATAGCAACATATTGAAAATAAACATCAGGTCTTTTGTCTTTATTACAAATGCTTATCTTCCTACATTATGACTTGTTCATAGATTTCAATTATTTTATATAAGTAGCAACCAAACTCATTAAGGAGCAGAAGTAGACCATTTGGCCAAGTTAGTGTGCTCCACCATTTAATGAGGTCATGGCTGATCTAATCATCCTCATCTTCACTTTCCTGCATATCCCCATAACTTGCCTTACTGATTAAAAATCTTTAATTAGATCCCATCTGGAACTCAAATCCAGGTAACCATAATTCACTAAATGATCATTTAAATTGAAATCAGCAATACCTCACAAAACAAGATTCCTGATGAAGGGCTTATGCCTGAATTCTCCTCCTCGTCGGATACTTTTCCAGCACCACGCTTTCGACTCTGATTGCCAACATCTGCAGTCCTCACTTTCTATCAGTTGCTTTCAACCTTACTGTGAAGCCTCTTCCAAGGATGCCTACCTTGAAGAAGTTCTCCTCCTCTCTCTACAAGGATCTTAGTGAGTCCCTCTCTCATTCCACCCCCCCCGCCTCGAGGTCATCCCCTCTGCCATAAAGCAGATTCCTGATGAAGGGCTTCTGCCCGAAACGTCGATTCTCCTGCTCCTCAGATGCTGCCTGACCGACTGTGCTTTTCCAGCATTACACACTTGACTCAATACCTCACACAAGGCAATTCAGAAAATGGATAAAATGGATTTCCTAAGATTGAATCAATCCTTATCAAGTTAAATAATCTCCACAGTGCAAGTGTCAAAAATCTTAACTGCCCTCATTACACTTTGCGAGCAAGTTAATTTCAGGACTGCAGTGTTTCAGTGTAAAAGCCATCACTGGCTTTCAGGATTAATTAGGAATAGGCAACAATTCCAAGTCAAAAAAGGTGGTGCTGGAAAAGCACAGCAGGTCAGGCAGCATCCAAGGAGCAGGAGACTCGATGTTTTGGACATAAGCCCTTCATCAGGAATAGACAACAATTGTAGACTTTGAAAAAGACACATCCATACTAAAAATTATTTTTCTTTTAAGTTATCCCAGATATCTCTAAAGATTTAATTTACCGAGATTCTCACTTTCAAGTGGTTCTTAAAAAAGTTTTGTGATCTGAATTTGATTGGGATATGACTCACTCCCTGGTGTCCAACAGGCTTTTTCTCATCAGAACTAAGTGTTATCAACTTAGTTTCAAAATGATCCAGAACAAGTTGACCTAATACAATACACAGTGACATTCGTTAGAACATGGAAACTTAATAAATATGAGAAAGCTTTACTAACATTTTAAAGTTGAATTTATATATCAACTGCGCAGATGATGGTTAGTCCAAATATTGTTAGAACTCCCTCACGATACTTATCTGGGCACCTTCACTTTAATACCACCACCAAATACTAAAATACTACAGAAAGTTAAAGATCACTTAATTCATTCAGTTCCAAATGCGCCAAGTGTACTCTTAATTAGGGAAGCACTATAGTCCTCCAATCCTAGCAGCTAAGCCATTGGAGGAAAGCCACAACGCAATCCAGATAGATGCTTTGAAGCAATCTGTTCAAATGGGTTATGACATGCTTCGAGAGCAGGTGGCGCTTTACCCAGGCTTTCAGGACCAGAAGTAGTTACATGAACACGGTGCCATTCAACCCTTAAAGCGATCTAGATATTTTCTGATGGACCTGTTCAGAGATGCTAATCCACACCTCTGGGGCAGGTAGGACTTGAACCCAGGCCACTTGGTCTAGAGGTAAACACAATCTAGATTTTTTTTATTACCCAGAAGAGCTATCACGCACAACTGAGCTGCTTTTCCACCACCAAATTACCATGGCTTTCTTTTATCATTAACTATCACCAGTAATCAGCCATCCGGCCAGTTAGATATCTACAAACAAAGCCCACTAAAACGCAATCTAAATGGTCTGATTTGGGAATGGGATCCAGGTAACCGACCATTTCCCTTATTAGAACCCCACCTATAGCATCCCTGGGGTTCTCTTGCTGTACAGTAGTAGTGTCTCTATCCCGAGATCGAGAGACCTGAGTTCGAGTTCCACGTGCTCCAGGTGTATATAAGAGCACTTCTGCTCCGGAACAAAAACGTTTTTGTTTTAATTCCCAGGTATCCCTAACCCAACCAAACCTTTGTTAAATCGTAGCCCATAACTTGCAATTAGGTATCCATTCATTAACGAATTGAACAGATTTGTTGAGTTACGATTGTAATTTACTCTCGAGTATCCAACGTTTCCTCCATAGAGGCCATCTATGACATATTCCATTAATTTTCAAAATGTTCCGAGAGAATTCTTACTGAGCATTCAATTAATCTGGAATTCATCTAAATTCCACACCACTTCGTTTCTGGATATGAATGATTCTACACGCAAATTCTCTTGAATTCCTTGAGTAAACTAATCCTAAATTTGCCTCCTCCATATAAGTAATCTGAAGAAATGTCGTGCATGTTTCCCGGAATAATGTTGTACCCAGCCATTTAATGTGGTTGTTGTGACACAAGTTCCCTTACGTTTACTGCCTTCTACCATCCCCTCAGTTCTGGGTCTGTTTTTACACAGAAGAGATTCGGGAGTCTCGCTTCTACTGTCACTCAACATTGTGAACCGACAGGTTATAATATGTCTTTTATGAAATAGATATTACTTGAACCTCGGCCTCGGAACTTCAGAGATAGGGACACTACCACTGCCCCACTATCAACCAACCATTGACTGTTTTGAACGCAAACTCTCTGAACTCTTCGATTAGATTCTGCTGCAGTCGCCGCTTCCATTAATCCATACATAAACTTTGTGAACCTTTCATTAGATTACCTTTGCTAACCCACCCATGGTATCGACAGGCTCTTCCTAAACTGTCACTTAATACATTCAAACCATTGACTGAATTGCAATTGCATGCAAACCGATTATACCGAGACAGTTTTCAATTGGGATTAATTTTCCCTTTTGTCTTAGTTTGTTGGTACAAAAAAGTAATCTTTTGATTAATTATTTCATCGCTGACAAGGTAATGTGCCATGTATAAATTCCTAATATCATATTCTAAAAAAATTGATACAGACATATACAGTCGTGTGTATCTATTCTGCATCTAATGCCACGGCAATTGGAGGTGGGGAAGAAATATCATTAAGTACAAAATCTAAATTTGCACAAATTCTAATGTCCAGGTCATGTTCAATTGCTCGAATTATTGTATTTGGGTGTTTTTAGCTATTCATCAGTTGTACAGACAATTCAGCCATATCTAAATAGATTTATAAAAGCGATTTGTTTTTTCATGACGTGGAAAGACTGAGACTGTTCCTGTTCATTCGAGGTTAAGGGGAAATTTAATAGAGGGATTGAAAATGAAGAGGGCATGAGAAGAGACTGTGACCAATGGGTCAATAACCAAAAGGTACAAATTTAAGATAATTGGCAAAAGATCCAAAGGAGACATTAACACTTTATAGAGGGAGTGAGATGTGATTGAGATACACAACTTTGAAACGCTTTTTCAAAAAGAACTAAATCATTAGTTGAAGGAGCGAAATTTGTGGGGTTAAGATATTGGTTAGTTTTAATAGAAAGGCATTGTGATGTTCCTTCCGTGCTGTAAGATTCTACACGGTAGGGGGTTGGGGACTGTTGAAACATGCACATTTCTAATGGAGGAACATTAGAAGTCGGGGAAAGTTTGGAATTTGACGCTGAACATTTCAATATACAGAAGAGACCAGGCTCTGGAGATGACCACGCATTACAAGCACCTCCCACGATAAGTTGTTAAACCGGCTTTGACTACGTGTTCTCATTCCATAGGGAATGCCGATGACGTCCTTGTGTATGTATTTTGTCCTTTTTTTCCTTGGAACTGGAGCGTGACTGCTCCACGTGGACGGTGACTTGCTCTGTCGTATAAAACCCACAAGTTTCTGAGTGTTGGATATCAGAGTTCCAGACCTGGGACTTGAAGAGAACTAGGAGATCTCGACTTTACTGCGAGAAAGAGAGAGACAGAGAGCTAAAGAAATTGTCAGAGGATCAGAAACAGACGCAAACAACTGAAAGAGATCGTTTGTGCTTCAATTTCTCGTTGTCCAATTCAGCACCAAGGGCAGCGACCAAACCTCCAACTACAGCCTCAAGCAACAACGTAGTGCAGTATCTGGTAAGCCTTTCAACTGGCTTTCGGTCGATAAATTTGTTTCTGGAAAATGCAAAACTGCATCATTTTTAACAAAGTTAAAAATCACACAACACCAGGTGGAGGGCTTGTGGAGGGCTCGATCGTAACACAGAATTTATAGCAAAAATTACGATCGAGTCCTCCACAATCACCTGATGAAGGAGCGTCGCTCCGAAAGCTAGTGTGCTTCCAATTAAACCTGTTGGACTATAACCTGGTGTTGTGTGATTTTTAACTTTGTACACCCCAGTCCAACACCGGCATCTCCGAATCATTTTTAACAGTGTACTTTCCCATGTATTTCCAGACGAATTGATAGTTATTGTGCGTATGTGTGTGAGAGAGAGAATGAGAGAAATGGGTTTGAGAGATAATAGATTAGAATTTCGAGTCGAGTATGTCTTATTTCCAAGAAAGATTGAAGGGCGAACTTTGATCCTTTTATTCCGTCACCCCACATTCCCCCCAAAGTGGACTTCCCTAATTTTTCAGCCAGGACACAGGTCGGAACCCATTCAGCCGAGTGAGAGACCCTGAGGTAACGCCTTTTTGTGTTGGATTTCAGGACCCGACGCAATGATGATCCGGCTCAGCTCCCACTTCCTGACGCTTTTCGCTCTTCTGAATGTGTTCTGCTCCCGCACATCGGGGTTCGCGGCCCTCGGAACCTACTCCCACCTGGGGTAAGTTCACTCCCCCCTTTCTCTCCAGCTTCCAAAGGCACTCAATTCCATTTCAATCCCCCACCCCCACCCGCCCCATTAACTTTCTTTGTCTAAAAGTCCTGAACTAATGTGGGCAATCCTACATTATTGTAGATTTGAAAATATAGCATTGAGCTGTACAGAGAGCTGTCGTGGTAGGGGAGGGAGGAGGTTTGTGGGGAGGTGGCTCATTCTGTAGATTTAAGGCTGAGATAGATTCTTGTGTGATGTGGTGCTGGAAAAGCACAGCGGGTCAGGCAGCATCCGAGGAGCAGGAGAATCGACGTTTCGGGCAAAAGCCCTTCATTATGAAGATGGATTCTTGACCAGTTAGGTCAAGGGTTACCGGAAAGGAGCAGGGAAGTGAGGAGCATGGAATGAGCAAAATGGTAGAGCAAACTCGCGGGGCTGAATGGCCTACTCCTGTTCCTATTTCTGATGGGCTCATCTGCAATCTCGATTGTACATTGCAGGATGTAGCACTTACTTGGGGGTGGGATGGCTGGCTCAGCCTCAAGTCCAGAGCTTTGCTATGACAACACGCGCTGTTGGGGGTGGGGAGCGGGGAGGATTCGCTGATGATGATCACAATTTCCAGAGTATTTCATTTCATTTCGCCTGATATTAATCCATCACATTAAGTGCGTATATAATGTTCATAAATAATTATGGCCTCCATACCGAATAAAATTGTACACAAAGTTTGTGAGAAGATTTGTCGCTCGGGTGCTCGTTGCTGTGGTTCTGTTCGCCGAGCTGGAAGTTTTTGTTGCAAACGTTTCGTTCCCCTGTCTAGGTGACATCCTCAGTGCTTGGGAGCCTCCTGTGAAGCGCTTCTGTGGTGTTTCCTCCGGCATTTATAGTGGCCTGTGTTAGGGGATGCCCCGACTGTCCTGGGTGAAGAGAAGGGCATCCATCCGATTGAGATTTTCGCTGTTTATTGCGAACGGCTTCCTTTAGTCTGTCCCGAATGCTGTTGGAGTAGAAGTGCAGTGATCCTGTGTTGGGCCACGATTAGGTAATTCGAGGTTTGTCCTAATCGGTACGTAGCGGAAATCGTCTGGAAAACTTCAACGATAAAGTAACCAGTGCCTACAGATAGTGACAAAATCACTTGTGCCTCAAATTGCGTACATATTACCCTTTTATACAATTAGTTTCTGTTATTTTGATACTTTTCATAGTTTGGATTGTTGCCATATTTGGTTCTGTCTATGCTGCTTGTCTGCACTGTGGCCACTGAGTTACACCAACACATTGTGAGCCAGCCTTATGCTGTTTATAATCAGACTCATGCTAATTCGTAATCTGACGCCAGTGATGGCTCCATCAAGGCTGACTATAGTTGGACTGACTTTATTTACCTCTGACCTTCAGGCTGCGAAATGCTGTTGGTTTCGATGGACAGTCCAGTGAGGATCAGTCACAATCACCAGTGAGAGCTGATAGTGACATTTATCAAAACCCATCGTCAGACAGCGACAAAGTCTATTACCAGTTGTCCGCAAGCATGCCAAGGTGAGAGAATTACATTGCCAATCCTGCATATTTAAACAAAAAAAAATTCAGAACTGCTCACTATATTGGTCCAGCACAATGATCTACATTAAAACTTAGGAAAAAAAGGCACCTTGGAGCCTGTTCCACGTTCAAACTCAATTTGTGATTGATCTGGTTGCAGCCTTATTTCTCTTGTCTAATTTCCCTCCCCAGCCCTATAACCCTTGACTCCTTTTTGATTTTAAAAAGAAAATCTGTTAGTTCAGAATTGAACATATTCAGTAACTTTGCCTTCAATGCTCATAGGAAGAGAATTCCCAAGAGGTGCAACTGAGAGCAGAATTATCTCCTCATTTGTATCTTAAGCGAAATACATTTTATTTATGAACTGTGCCTCTCCCAAGAAGCACCTCAGAATCTTTTCCAAGAAGATTTCCTCCCTTTCCACTGACATCCAGTGAGTACAGGCCCAACCTTTATGCCTAATGCAATCTCTTATTCCCATTAATGTTGAGCACATGACTTCTCAGTAGCCATACTGCTTAGGCAAGTGCTGGTGTGTGTTTGAATGGTTTATAAATGTCCATCACTATGTTAGGGAGCAAGTTAGTTGAATTGTTCAAAATTATGAAGGTTTTTAAAAGCTTAAGAGTGAAGAAACCGTTTGATGGAAGGTTTGATAACCAAAGTGCACCAGTTTAAGGTAATTGGAAAATATGGTTTCTCATGTGCTGCAGATTGTCCTGATCCAGCATATGCTACGGAATATGAAGGATTCCATACTGACTTTCAAAAAGAAAGCATAAAAAAGATGCAGGATGATAGAGATAGAGTGGGGCAATTAGATAGCCCTTTGAAAGATAGTCTAGCATTGGCTGAATGGTCTCTGTCTGTGATGTCAGACTCTATGACTCAGTGTTTTGATATGGCAACTGTATTGATGAATATTTCCCCAAATTTTTAATTTTAATTGAATCTAAAGGGTGTTCCATTTGAACAAAGATCAAGAGTAAGCCACTTGAGAAAGTCTCTTCAAGCCTGCTCTGCCATTTTATAAGATCATGGTTGATCTGGTTTTAACTCAACTCTGTATTCCTACACATCATCAATAACCTTTCATCCCCTGGCTAATTAAGCATTGATCTACCTCTGCCTTCAGAATGTTTGAAGACTCTGCATCCATTGCCCTTTAAGGAATTGAATTCCAAAGACTCCTAATCTTCTTCGAGGAAAAATATGTTTCCTCATCTGTCTTAGCTGAGCAACACCCTATTTTAAAACTATTACTCCCAGTTCCACCTGACAAGAGGAAACTCCTTTCAATGTACAACTGGTCAAGTCACCTTAAGATCTTTTATGTTTCAACTAAGTCACTACTGACTTTCTCCAGAGGATACAGATCTAGTCGATTTAACTTTTCCTCCAAAGCAACCTACTCATTCTAGGTCTTAGTCTTGTAAACCTTTTCTGAGCTGCTTCCAATGCATTAGCATCCTTAAGCACCCTGACTAGCACTGGACCCAATACTCTAGATGTGATCCTACCAATGCTCTGTATAACTGAAGCATAATCTCCTTTCCATTCCGAATTTAATCATGGTTTCAGCCACTTAAAACGTTTCCATTAGAATTCTTCTGTTATCATGTGTAACGTACTTCTGAGGTCAGGGAGCAGGCATATTGAATCTTTTTAACTGAATCATGTGCTTGGCCTGAACATTTTAGACTGAAGATGCTTTTGTTTCTGATAACCAGAACCCAGGATGAGCAGAACGCAAGCAAACGTCACGTTGATGCGGAATTCCACAATACGTACATGAATGCAATGTTGAAGAAGGCATTGGATGACTTTATCAAAATGCTGGTAAATGGAGAGATAAGGTACTTTAAACACATTTGGAGCAATGACAAGGTTATAGAATATAGAACATAGAACAATACAGCACAGAACAGGCCCTTCAGCCCTCGATGTTGCGCTGACTGTGAACTATTCTCAGCTTGTCCCAAAATCATCCATGTGCTTATCTGAGGATTGTTTAAATCTCCCTAATGTGGCTGAGTTAACTACATTAGCAGGTAGGGCATTCCACGCCCTTACCACTCTCTGCACAAAGAACCTGCCTCTGACATCTGTCTTAAATCTACCAACCCTCAATTTGTTGTGATGCCCCCTCGTACACACTGAAGTAATCATTCTAGGAAACAGACTTTCACTGTCTACCCTATCTAATCCTCTGATCATCTTGTATGTCTCTATCAAATCCCCTCTTAGCCTTCTTCTTGCCAATCAGAACAGGTTCTAGTCTCTCAGCCTTTCCTCATAAGACCTTCCCTCCAGACCAGGCAAAATCCTGGTAAATCTCCTCTGCACTTTTTCCAATGCTTCCACACCCTTCCCAAAATCTCGGGACCAGAACTGTACACAATATTCCAAGTGTAGCCGCATCAGCGTTTTGTATAGTTGCAGCATGATGTTGCGGCTCCGGAACTCAATCCCTCTACGAATGAAACCTAACACACTGTATGCCTTCTTAACAACACTATCCTCCTGGGTGCAACTTTTAGGGATCTATGTACATGGACTCCAAGATCCCTCTGCATATGCAGACTACCAAGAATCTTTCCATTGACCCAGTACTCTGCCTTGCTGATGCCCAAAGTGCATCACCTCACATTTAGCTGCATTGAACTCCATTTGCCACCTCTCAACCCAATTTTGCAGTTTATCCAAGTCCCCCTGCAACCTGTACCACTTTTCCACACTGTCCACTACTCCACCAACTTTAGTGTCGTCTGCAAATTTACGAATCCATCCACCTATGCCTGTGTCTAAGTCATTTATGAAAATGACAAACAGCAGTGGTCCCAAAACAGATCCTTGTGGCACACCAGTAGTAACCAGACTCCAGGCTAAATATTTTCCATCAACCACCACTCGCTGCCTTCTTTCAGAAAGCCAGTTTCTAATCCAAACTGCTAAATTACCCTCAATTTCATGCCTCTGCATTTTCTCCAACAGTCTACCATGTGGAACCTTATGAAAGGCTTTCCTGAAGTCTATGTATACCACGTCAATTGCCCTACCATTATCTACATGCTTCGTCACCTTCTCAAAATACTCAATGAGGTTTGTGAGACACGACCTGCCCTTGATGAAACCATGTTGACTATCTGAAATCAAATTGTTGTTTGCGAGATAATTATAAATCTTATCTCTTATAATCCTTTCCAAAACCTTTCCTACAACAGAAATAAGGCTCACTGGTCTACAATTACCTGGCTCATCTCTATGCCCTTCTTGAACAAGGGCACAACATTTGTAAGGCTCCAGTCCTCTGGTACCAAACCTGTAGACAATGACGACTCAAACATCAAAGCCAAAGGCCCTGCTATCTCCTCCTAGCTTCCCAGAGAATCCTCGGATAAATTCCATCTGGCCCAGGGGACTTGTCTCCTTTCACTCCTTCTAGAATTGATAACTCCTGGTCATAACTAACCTAGATCCTTTCTAGTCTAATATCTCATACCTCATTCTTCTCCTCTACAATATTCTCCTTTTGCTTAGTGAAAATGACCAGAATGTGCCTCAAGAGTCCATAAGCCCAGATCAATGCAAATCTGTCCTGTGTATGCATGGTATAAACATTGTGTTGAGAAACAACCATGACACAGGTTACTTGATCTAACCCAATATGTGTTTGCCCTGCACACACCATATATTCAATTTCTCAACTTAAAACACTCATAATCTCTGCTATTGTCACGTCCTTGGTTGTTGCATTACATAGCCTTGCAAAACCAGATATAGTCTCTCTATCCAAAGCCTCTCATATTCAATTCAACATGTAAGACATGGTTCAATGGAGTGTTGAAGGGATGCTACACTGTTAGGCGTTCTGTCATTTAATATCCCCAGATAGATGTAAAGATCCACTGACCCTATATGAAAATGGTGGGGGATTTCTCTGTGCCTTGACCAATATTTCTCCTTCAACCAGCATTCATTATCTCACTGCTGCTAGTGGGTCCGTGGTATTGGAAATTGGTAAACATATCTTTCCTTATATTAGTACTTCATCTTAAAGCTACTTAATTGGCTGTGAAGTCCTTTGGAAGGTCTTGAGTTTGTTAAAGATGGGAAGTAAATCATGCTCTTCCTAGTTGTTTCATACATGTTTGTCAGTGGCACTACCATTCATTACTATCCCTGCAGAGACCAGCAACCTTAAAACAATTCACCCTTTCCGTTAATGGAGAAAAGGGTGATAAATACTTTTTCATATTTTAAGATCTTTCTCTGTAACAATCAGACTAAAAGCGTTATCAGCTAAACACTATTATTGTAGTAAACTTATACTGTCAACTACAGAACAGAAAATTTCCCCTTTACTGTCGACAAAAGAAAAATTCACTTCACAACTACATATAACTCTGCCCTTAAGTATGCAATCAGTTTTCCCAGATCCAGACCGAAATTGATCCTTAGATTGCAAATGCTTGCTTCCTTTGGTTCCTTTTATTTCCCAGCCAGGTACCTTTTTAACCCAAGAACTATCCAAAGTTTGTGCAAAGATTTGTAGCTCGGGTGCTCGTTGTTGTGGTTCTGTTCGCCGAGCTGGAAGTTTTTGTTGCAAACGTTTCGTCCCCTGGCTAGGCGACATCATCAGTGCTTGGGAGCCTCCTGCGAAGCGCTTCTTTGATGTTTCCTCCGGTGTTTATAGTGGTCTGTTCCTGCCGCTTCCGGTTGTCAGTTTCAGCTGTCCGCTGTAGTGGTTGGTATATTGGGTCCAGGACGATGTGTTTGTTGATGGAGTTTGTGGATGAATGCCATGCCTCTAGGAATTCCCTGGCTGTTCTCTGTCTGGCAAGGTATACCTATACAAGGTATTCGCCAAAAACGGATACCCGCGCAACTTCATCAACAGATGCCTAAGAGAAAGACCACAGAACGAGGACATACCACAACCAAAAGGATGAGCCACACTACCATACATCAGGAGCATCTCAGAACTGACAGCCAGACTACTGCGACCCCTAGGACTCATAACGGCACACAAATCAACAGCCACGCTCAGACAACTCACCAGAACGAAGGACCCGATACCCAACATGAGCAAAACTAAAGTAGTGTACAAAATACCATGCAAAGACTGCAAAAAACACTATATAGGACAAACAGGAAGACAGCTAACAATCCGCATACATGAACATCAACTAACCACGAAACGACACGACCAGCTATCCTTAGTAGCCACACACGCAGACAACAAGCAACATGAATTCGACTGGGACAACACTACTATCATAGGGCAAGCCAGACAGAGAACAGCCAGGGAATTCCTAGAGGCATGGCATTCATCCACAAACTCCATCAACAAACACATCGACCTGGACCCAATATACCAACCACTACAGCGGACAGCTGAAACTGACAACCGGAAGCGGCAGGGACAGACCACTATAAACCCCGGAGGAAACATCAAAGAAGCGCTTCGCAGGAGGCTCCCAAGCACTGATGATGTCGCCTAGCCAGGGGACGAAACGTTTGCAACAAAAACTTCCAGCTCGGCGAACAGAACCCCAAGAACTATCTCTTATGATTACTTTTCCTGGAGGTTCTCCATCTGGCATAGGCCAGGCAAATCTTCCATCCTTGTTGCAAATCCTTCATACATTGTTCCTTTCAATCTGAGCATGAGCACCACTCTGTTTCTGTAGAGTGAACCAGACAGACTATCAAATTTTATTCATTCCGTCCCCCAGATCCTAATGAAGCGATTGTGATTTTCTCAGGGATAGTTCTAAAACTGAGCCCGTCCTCAAAGCCCAACTCCATGATACTGTGAATCACACTGACCTTGTGATTGCTGATTCGCCACATTGAGACCCCAAATTGCTTATCATGAAATTAAATTAAAACATAAGTGTTTGCAACTTCACAATCTGACCATGTTCCAGGGATTTCAGAGATTATAAATCTAATTAATGTAAACAGGACTGTTGCTGCCATTGGTTCATGCGTGAATGTTTCCCACCTTCTTTCCAATAAAACAACTTACATCTCCCGATAATCTCTAACACACATTTCATCCCATCTTGTTGTTGGACAGGGTTAGGAAAAGTTCCAAAGCCCCTTTCATTTTACCTTAGATTAAAATATAAGTAAAGGTAAAGTCACCATTGTCTTATTGGTGTACTTTCCCCTTAGAGAGAGAACTGATGGTGGTTTAACCTGAGGGTCACAATGCCTCAGGTGAGGAGAGAGTTTGAGAAGAAGCATTGTTCATAGTAACTTCAGCAGGTGTGGGAATTAAACCCACACTGTTGGAATCATTTTACATTGCAAACGACCTATCCAGCCAACCAAGCTAACCCACCCACAAAATCAAAAGCTATAACAATCTCATTAAACTTCATGTCTAACGTTTGGAAGAATAATATGGACACTCAAGTCCTGAAGTCTGAGCAATCCTCCTGCTGCCAAATTTGATCTCAAAACATGTGCACGAAACCTAAGCTTAAGTGTGCTTGTTCCAGTTTAAGCAATGCACTTGCTAATACATTTCAGAAGTGGGCTTCTTAATAGAGTAGAACTTAGCATTGAATTCTTTTTGTATATTTTTCTTCTAGATTTCCAACTGAATTGATTCAACACTTACTTTTATGTAATGATTCAATGCCTTTCAAGAGTTAAAGGTAACAAATCCAGGTAATAGAAAGAATTATTGTTCTCAGTATGGTGAACAACTCTTTCTAATTTTCCAGCAGCCAGCAAGATCCAAACTCAGCTGATACCTTAGACAACCCCTCGCCTGTTGAAAATTATGTCAGTGATGCGATTTAGAGTCAGCTTCAAGATTAGGTAGGTATAGATTCTCCCACCGGGATACATGTGAAAGTCCTGGATAATTTTCAGTAAGTGCAATTGTAGTTAGTGAGTATTCATTTGCATTAAAACAAACTATCAGTTTCTCACAGGTTTGGTCAGTACAGTATGGCAAAGGAGTTTTTTCTGTTCTGTAACTTCCTGCAGGTACGATATGGTTTATCATCTGGCAGATTGCCTTAATAACTCATTTGTTCACGAATGTCCTGTCAAAAAGGAAATCCAGCATCCATTCCCAGTCTGACTTAAACATACTAGTGTGGTTAATAAGCCACTCAGTTGTATTGGAATAATGGTTCAAGAAGAAGGTGCACTAATATTTTCCAAAGACATCTAAAGACTCAAAATAAATGCTGATCTTGACAGTGACACCCACATCCTGAGAATCAATTAAAAAGAGAACAGTTCCATTCATTGAAATGGGTTTGCAATCTGTGTGATGATGCATCTGGAAATAAAATTCTGTTCACAATGCTCTGGAAATAACAATATTTTATCAAAGCTACTTTAGAGAGACTTTTTGTAGATAAAAGGATAAATTCATCAACCTCATGCTCTGAGCTGAGAGCTATGGTAAAAGGGAATATGAGTCACAACCACAGATACAATAGGGTAGATGTATTACTGGATGTATTCTCTCTGAATGCCATGCTTGAAGGTGCTTAATGCAATGTACAGTTTCCTCTGGAATAGACTGTAGTTACTCCTGTCAGATATTTTGCTATAAAGTAAATGAGAAGTGATGAAGCATTTTTCTCAAGTGGTCTGTATCAGTGAGTAATGTTCAGGTTGGACTATGTTTGGGAAATATTATAGAATTAAAATTAAAGGTTTCATCATTGTGATATTTCCGACTAATATCCCCATACACATTTGCAGTCAATGCCTTACTTTCCTGAGATTTATTGTGAGCAGTGGCAGACTTAAAAGTGACCTGATTTTAGAGAGTAGGACTCCATCAATTTGACATTTTCATTTAATATTTCATGGGACGTGAGCATCCCAGGCAAGGCCACCAATTGTCACCCTTCTCTGGGTGCCTTGAGCTGAGTGACTTGGGAGGCCACTTCAGAGCCAACTGTATTGCTGTGAGTCAGGAGTCACATGTAGCCTGGACCATGCAAGGATGGTAGATTCCCTTCCCTAAAGGGTGTTACTGAAACAAAGCTTTTGTGACAGTTGATAATTTCATGGTCACCGTTACTGTGATGAGTTTCCAATTCCAGAATATTTAGTTAATTGAATTAAATTTCCCCCAACTGTTGTGGTTGGGATTTGAATCCATATCTGCAGAGCATTAACATAGATATCAAGGTTACCAGTCCAGTGACATTACCATGCCACCATTTTCTATTCCTGCCTTGGCTAATTAAATCTATCAAAGTACCTCCTCTGGAGAGCCAATTGAATGACAATTTTTTTTTGAAGTGTAAAATTATTTGCTTTTCTTTCCCTTTATTTAACAAAGTATTTGTTGATTACTCAGTCTGTCATCTGTTCCGTTGCTGTTTCTAGATTAAAGGGGGGTCATTTTAATCTTTCTTCAAGGCAAGTGGAAGCAGTTAGATGTTCTGTACCATTTTTAAATGCTGCTAAATTTACAATTGATAAATAAAATGTGGAAAGAAATTGACCAGGATATAAAATGACTCGCCAACCAGATTGCATCAGTCCCCTGATGGATGGGCCAGATTAAAGATTTCCATCTTGCCTCTCCCAACCAAATGTAAACCAAATAGTTGCAAGTGAGCTTGGCCACACTTGCCTTAAAAAGCAGATTGTGAAATGAATACCTAGAAGATTTGTGGGTTCAATTCCTGCTCTAGAGACTGGAGCACGCAAACTCGGCAATGTTCTTGATGCAATATTAAGGGAGTACATATTAAAAGGGGTTGTCATATTAAAAGGGGTTCCCTGCTGTAGTGATTCTACTGAAATCAGCTAGGTAGACCTCTTGGAATATGTGTTCCCTGATTGGGGCTGTTATTCTGGTCCAAACAGGGAACCCGGCTGACAGATATAAACAGGAATGTCAGGGGCTCTGTTCACTGAGAGCTGGCATGAGAAAGCTAGTATATCAAGTACTATGTACATAGAGTCATAGAGATGTACAGCATGGAAACAGACCCTTCGGTCCAAACTGTCCACGCCGACCAGATATCCCAACCCAATCTAGGCCCACCTGCCAGCCTCCATATCCCTCCAAACCCTTCCTATTCATATACCCATCCAAATGCCTCTTAAATGTTGCAATTGTACCAGCCTCCACCACATCCTCTGGCAGCTCATTCCATACACGTACCTACATGTCAATAAAGGGGGGCTTTGTGAAAGGATATGACTTCTATAGAGTTGTTTTACCTGCCCTCTCTTAGGTAGAGGTAAATTACCCAGTGGAAGAACAGTAGAGAAGAGGGAGAATTCTTCCTTGTACCTTGGACCAAAATGTATCATTGTCAAGAATTTAAATCAAGTTGTAATTTATTTGAGTTAATAAGGCCAAAATTAACATAATGTTTCTCAAAGATTTCTTATTGAAATGGACAGTAAAGGGAGGGGGCTGCAATATCACTGAATGTATTGAGTCTCTGACTCGAGAAAGACATACACTGTCTAATAGCTGCTCTTTCTGTTTTAAATAGAATCTCTGAAGACCTCCGAATTATTGAGCTGAAAACTACATACAGCCTTTTTCCTTTATTAATCAGGAGAGAATGCATCAGACTCCAAAGCTAGTATGTTGTGTAGTGAAAGTCTTGGTGACCTATTTAGTTCCTTGTAAATGAGAGTCACTGTTCATTCACTATAAATAACATCTTTTTTGGTCAACCTTTGTCTAAAAGTTGTATATATCTATTAAATATATATTGACAATGTTACTCTTCTATACTGCCCTGAGGAGAAAGTGAGGACTGCAGATGCTGGAGATCAGAGGTGAAAATGTGTTGCTGGAAAAGTGCAGCAGGTCAGGCAGCATCCAAGGAGCAGGAGAATCGATGTTTTGGGCATGAGCCCTTCTTCAGGGCCTTAACCCCTAATAAATGTATTGAATGCAGATGTGAAAGACACACTGTATTAACTTATGTTGTAAGCGTACCCATTACACTCAAGGCTGTTAATGAGTTATCTCAATTGTTCTCACTTCTGGACTATAAACTTTGAATTATATCTCTGGTGTATTAAGTCGTATATAATTTGTTTCCCTTTGTCTTACTCTAGTTGCAAGGGAAGCCTTTATGTCAAAGGGACCCAATACAAAGGGATGAAATTTGTGTTATTTGCTTAAAACTTACCAGCTGGTGGATTGCATTCAGTTTTGAGGGAGCACCTCAGGAAGGAGACATTGGCCTTGCAGGGGCTGCAGTGCAGATTCACAGTTGTGGTAGTGTCCCTACTTCTTAGGTCTGGGTCAAGTCCCACCCATTCCAGAGATATGTCTGAACAAATGGATTGAAACTATCGAGTACGAACATAAAAGGAGTTAAACTCTGAGGAAAGGTTTGCGGCTTTTGGAATATTGATTGAAAAGTGCAATATCAAGTCAACATAAAGTGACAAATATTCACTGGTGCATAACATGTGTAAAAAGGCTCAACAGAATGATTGTTGTCAAAGTAACAACAAAGTAACAATTGTCAAAGTAAGGTTGCGACTACAGGTCACAAATTCATTACAGAACAGACAGAGGCCATTCAGACCATCACATCTGCATTGGCTCTCTTTACTGATTTAACTTAAAGTTAATCTACTTTTCCCTGTAGCTCTGCAAATTGTTTCTATCTATAAATAACATAGAAAAGTACAGTACAGAACAGGCCCTTTGGCCCACGATGTTGTGACGAGAATTAATCCTAATTTAAAATAAAATAATCTAATGTAATCACCCCTCAATTCACTGCTATCCATGTGCATGTCCACCAGTTGCTTAAAGTTACTTAATGACTCTGCTTCCACCACCACCGCTGGCAATACATTCCGTGCGTTCACAGCTCTCTGCGTAAAGAACCTACTTCTATTGTCTCTGCTATACCTTCCTCCTAACACCTTAAAACTATAAGCCCTTGTGGCAGTCAATCCTGCCCTGGGGAAAAGTCTCAGGCTATCAACTCTATCTATGCCTCTCATTATCTTGTACACCTCGATCAGGTCACCTCTCTTGCTCCTTCTCTCCGGAGAGAAAAGTCCAAGTTTAGTCAACCTCTGTTCATAAGTTAGGCCCTCCAGTCACGGCAGCATCTCAGTAAACCTTCTTTGCACCTTCTCCAAAGCCTCTGTATCTTTTCTATAAGAGGGCGACCAGAACTGGACACAATATTCCAAGTGTGGTCTCACCAGGGTTTTATCGATTTGCAGCAAAACCTTGCAGCTCTTAAATATGATCCCCCTGTTAATGAAAGCTAAAACACTATATGGTTTCTTAACAACCCTATCCAATTGGGTGGCAACTTCAACGGATCTATGTACTTGAATACCTCTGTTCCTCCACACTGTCAAGAATCCTGTCTTTAATTATATATTCAGCATTCAAGTTATTTCTTCCAAAATGCAGAACTTCGCACTTATCCATCTGCTATTTCTCAGCCCAGCTCTGCATCCTGTCAATATTGTACTGCAGCCTACAAGACCCCTCAATACTATCAACGGCGCGTCCAACCCTTGTGTCATCGGCAAATTCTCTAACCCACCCCTCAACTTCCTCATCCAAGTCATTTATAAAAACTACAAAGAGCAGAGGCCCAGGAACAAATCCCTGCGGGTCACCACTCACCACCGACCTCCAGGCAGAATGCTTTCCATCTACAACCACTCTCTGCCATTTGTCAGCCAACCAATTCTGAATCCAGATAGCCAAATCTCCCTGTATCCCATATGTCCTGACTTCATGAATGAGCTTACCATGGGGACCCTTAAGAAATGCCTTGCTGAAGTCCATAGACACCACATCCACTGCCTGAACTTTGTTAACCTGTCTCGTCCCCTCCTCAAAGAACTCAATAAGATTTGTGAGGCACGACCTGCCCCTCACAAAGCCATGCTGACTGCCTTTAAACAAAGATCTTCACCACCAGCTTAGCAACCTCCTTTCTCGCTTCCCGGATAAATCTGGTCTGGTCCTCAGCTCTTATCAATTTTAATGTTTGCCAAAATTTCTGGCACATCAACTTCCTCTATCTCGATCTGTTCAAGTCTGTTACCCTCATTCACAACAAGGCTGCATTCGGTCCAGAGTGGCATCAAGGGGCCCTAGCAAAACTGTAATCAATTGGTATCAGGGAGCAAACTCTCCAGTGGTTGGAGTCATACTTGACACATACGAAGATGGTTGTCGTAATTGGAAGACAGTCATCTAAGCTCCAGGACATCTCTGTAGGAGTTCCTTAGGGTAGTGTCCTACGCCTAACCATCTTCAGCTGCTTCATCATTATAAGGTCAAAAGTGGGGATGTTCGCTAATGATTGCACAATGTTCAGCACCAATGGCAACTCCTCAGATACTGAAGCAGTCTATGTTCAAATGCAACAAGATCTGGACAATACCTAGACTTAGGCTGAGAAGTGGCAAGTAACACTCATGTCACACAAAGGCGAGGTTGTGACTATTACCATGCTATGACAATCTAAACACTACCCCATGACATTCAATGGTATTATCATCACTGAATCTCCCATTTTCTCAATCCTGGGGCTTATCATTGAACAGAAACTCAACTCACCACATAAACACAGTGGCTACAAGAGCAGGTCAGAGGCTAGGAATACTGCGCCGAGTAACTCACCTCCCGGTTCCCCAAAGCCCGTCCACCATCTACAAGGCATAAGTCAGGAGTGTGATGGAACACTCTCCACCTGCCTGGATGGGTGCAGCTTTAACAACACGCAAGGCATTTGACACTATCCATAATCATCTACCCCCATCACATTCAGTTGCAGCAATGTGTACTATCTACAAGATGCACTGCAGAAATTCACCAAAGATTCTTAGACATCACCTTCCAAACCCATGACCAAGGACAAGAATAATGACCAAGGATATGGGAACACCACCAACTACAATTTTGCCTTTAAGCTACTCACCATCCTGACTTGGAAATATATCTCCATTCCTTCACTGTTTCTGGATCAAAATCCTAGAATTCCCTCCTGAAGGGCATTGTGGGTCAACCCACAGCAGGTGGACTGCAGAAGTTCAAGAAGGCAGCTAACCCCCACTTTCTCAAGGGCAACTAGGGATGAGCAATAAATGCTGGGCCCAGCCAGCGACACCCACATCCCATAAGTGAATTGAAAAAAAACACTGTTCCACATTGCTGAGTAGTCCAACATTTATTGTCCATCCCTTTGGAAGTTTTTCAGCTGTGAGCTGCAGATTTTGCTTAGCAGCCATTATCTGCAACTGCTGATTTTCATTCTTCCCATTGTATTAGCCTCCAACCTTCATTTGTCATTTACCTGGCACCTCACAGGTTTGATCCTCTCCTTCTGCTGTCATCATTCTAGCTGTCACAAATTATTCAGACCTGATGGTGCCAATATTTTGTTTGGTATAGATTGACTCATCAAGATCAACTTCTCTCCATCTTTATAGGCTTCCCTTGCTTCTTCCTAGTCAAACACTTATACACAAATGCACTCTGTTTCTGAAGTTAGAGTACTGTTTTCCTCACACTGAACATCTTTCTTTTCTTTTATGTGGTGCCCTTGACAGTATGCACATCCTGTACTCTGGCTTTAATCTTTCTACTGGCCTTCTGAAAATACTTAATTGTTATTATTGCTTGGCCTGGTATATCATAACACAGTGCCTCTCCCTGATTTCTGTACCCAAAATGTCACTCTTTCTGGTGAACACTGAAACAAAATATTCTTTTGGAACCCTATCTCCATCCTCTGGCTTCATGCACAAATTAATATAGTGTTCCTTGATGGATCATTCTGTTTCTCTAGCTATATTTTTATCCTTAATGTACTTGTAAAATAACTTAGGATTTTCTGTTACTTTACCTTCTAATACTCTTTCCTGCATCCCTTTTCCTCTCCTAATTTCCTTTCTAAAATTCCCCTTGCTCTTCCATATTTCTTTCAGTCTTTCCCTGTTTTGAGCCCTTGGTATCTGCCAAAAGTCTCCTTTTGTCTATAGATCTTGAATATCCATGGATTACTGAATTTGTTGATCCCACCCTGTATTTTTATTGGAAGACTCTGGGGCTTTGCTCGCCCTATTTCAATCTTGAATGCTTTCTACTGCTCTGACATAAGCATCCGAAAACCATCTATTCCCACTCCACTCTGGCTACATCATAACTGATCTAATTAAAATTGGCCTTACCTAGTCTAGAACTTTGATCTCACGCACATCCTTGTCCATGAATCTATTGCATTAAAGGGAAAATAATCTATGTTCATAAGGAAATTTTGAAAGAGCATATAAGCATCAAAATGGATCATTTATCCTATTTTCCAAACAATATTCATTATGGACACTCAAACCCAGTGACATATTACAGCGAGTTTAATTCTTATAACGTCTGAATTAACTTATGTGGTTGAAAGTTCTTTCCTTTAAAACTTTCTGCATACTTATCAAATGTGATTCTCTGCAGCTCTCACTGAGAAACTATAATGCAAGTTAACCCATTGGCTTTTCTCAGTGAATATCAAGAGAAACTTAGGGTGTCCCCCAGTTCTGCTCCTTAGATTGCTAAAAAAATTATTTCCTCCCTGAAGATTTCAATGAACTCACTGCCCTTCTCTAGGTTTCAGTTGTTTTTGTTCTGAACTCAAATGGTGAATGTTTCACTTGTTTCTCTGTGTGTCACAGTAAACATCTGAGTGAAAATTTAAAAACAAATTTAACTCCCTAAATAGCTTGCTAGTCGTTTGAATGAAATCACTTGTTTCTTGGAATTATGTTTGAACAGACTCTTAAAATATTACTTTCTTCCATCTTAAATAAAGCCCCTTCACAGGGCTAAAACTAAAGACCATTTAGAGAATACAAATTCTCAAATGATAATATTTTATCTAAGGGAGTCCCACTTTTGATGGTATCATTTTTCAATTGTCCAGAATTAAATATTTAATGAACTTATTAATTGTCCAGAATTAACTAATGCCAATCTCTTGTATGCCGATGCTGCTCCTTTTACAAGGTCATATTGTTCTTGACATTTTTTCAGTGATGTCATAAAAGCAGCAATTCCGAAAGGTTTAGAGTTGAAGGGTTTTATGGCCAATTTGATTATAGCTAACAGATACTGCCTCACACAAAAGGCATTCAAGTCTTTTAAAAAAAAAACTTGTACAATGAAAGTGGAGTGTCCAGTTCTCCCAGCTCTGCTTAACTCTGGTTTGGGTTGGTTTGAGCAAGCAGTTGGTTGTTGTGAAGTTGCTGGACCCAAAGAAGCAGGTCCATGCAGATCCTCCTCTCTCTGACATCTCTCCTGTAGGACCCCATGTTTGGTTTTACTTTTTGGGCTAAGGAGTGTTTATAGGGATTGTTGCAAGTATTTGGAACAGCATCATTAAGTTGGAATTATCTGTTGGGTTTTCAGATAGATTAAGTTATTTTGTATTCCATTCTTTTTTGTTCGTGTTTCATTCAATAATCTTGCTAACAAATTCTGTTTTGTTTAAAACTAAGTGGTTGGGCCAGCTGCATAACTCCTGGGATATCGACTTTACACCTGCTTAAAACAACTGGCAAAGTTATGGTCTGGGCTAATTCCTTCAAATGTTTTGAGGGTGTCTGACCTGGTCCATAACACCTTTCTTTGCCCCATATCCCTGCACTGTATTTCTATCCAAATAAACATCCAATGCCCTCTTGAATGCTTCAATTGCAACTATCTTCACCATATTTTCAGGTAGCGCATTGCATACTCGAAACATGTCTGAATTTTTTTTTCTCACATCACCCTTATTTCATTTGCAAATTGTTTAAAATCTGTGCCCTCTCACTCTTTATTTCTTTATGAGTGGGAACAGCTTCTCACTATCTGTTCTGCCCAACACACACATGATTTACAAAGTCTCCAGCAAATATCCTCTCAGCGTTCTTCTCTCCGAGGAGAGCACTCCCAATTTCTTCAGTCTGGGGACCATGTGGAGTTATGGGGAGATGATGGCTTGTGGTATTATCACTGGACTGTGAATCCAGTGACCCAGATAATGTTCTAGGGACCTGGATTCGAATCCAACCACAGCATATGGTGGAATTCGAATTCAATAACTATCTGGAATTAAGAATGTAAGGACTACTATAAGTCCATTGCTGATTCTCAGAAAAAAACCTTCTGGTCACTAATGCCCTTTAGGAAAGGAAACTGTCATCCTTACCTGGTCTGGCCTACATGTGATTCTAGACCCGATGCAATGTGGTTGACTCTCAACTGCCCTCTAGGCAATTAGGGATGGGCAATAAATGCTGCCTAGTCAGGGATGCCCTCATGTTGTTACAGAATAAAGGAAAAAAATCTACCCACACAACTGAAGTTTCTCATTTCTGGAAGGATTCCTGTAAGTTACTTCTGTACTCTTGCTAATGAATTCATATCTTTCCTCTGATGTGTTGCCTACAACTGTACACAATGATCCTTTGGGTGGCAGTGGGCTCAGTGGTCAGCACAGCGCCAGGGATCCATGTTTGATTCCACCTTAAGACGAATGTCTATGTGGAGTTTGCACATTCTCCCTGTGTCTGTGTGGGTTTCCTCCAGGTAGAACGGTTTTCTGCCTCAGTTCAAAGATGTGCAGGTTGATTGAATTGGCCATGATAAATTGCCTACAGCATCCAGAGATGTGCAAGCTAGATGGACTAGCCATGGTAAATGCAGGCTGACAGGGATAGGGTAGGTCTGTGTGGGATGATCTTCAGAGGATTGGTGTGGACCTGATGGGCTGAATGGCCTGCTTCTACACTGTATGGATTCTATGAGCATCTGAGGTCTAACAAATTGTCTTGTACAAGTTCTATGTCATCTCCTCACTCTTGCACTCTATGCCCCTATTGATAAAGCTGACAACACAGCATGCTTTCAAAATTAGCCTCTCCACCTGTCCTGCCACTTTCAATGATCTGTGCACATATACACCTCTGCCACTCCTGAACCCTTTTACAATTATGTTCTCTATTCTTTATTGTCTTTCAATGTTCTTCTGACCAAAGTGCATCACCTCACATGTTTCTGCACTGAACATCATTTGTCACCTATCCATCCTGACTTACCACTTTGACAGGAGAAAGTGAGGACTGCAGATGCTGGAAATCAGAGCTCAAAATGTGTTTCTGGAAAAGCGCAGCAGGTCAGGCAGCATCCAAGGAACAGGAGAATCGACGTTTCGGGCATGATCCCTTCTTCAGGAATGAGGAGAGTGTGCCAAGCAGGCAAAGATAAAAGGTAGGGAGGAGGTACTTGGGGGACGGGCATTGGAAATGCGATAGATGGAAGGAGATTAAGATGAGGGTGATCGGCCGGAGTGGGGGTGGGGGCGGAGAGGTCAGGAAAAAGATTGCAGGTGAGGAAGGTGGTGCTGAGTTTGAGGGTTTGGACTGAGACAAGGTGGGGGGAGGGGAAATGAGGAAACTGGAGAAATCTGAGTTCATCCCTTGTGGTTGGAGGGTTCCTTGGCAGAAGATGAGGCACTCTTCCTCCAGTCGTCGTGTTGCTTTGGTCTGGTGATGGAGGAGTCTAAGGACCTGCATGTCCTTGGTGGAGTGGGAGGGGGAGTTGAAGCGTTGAGCCAGGGGGTGATTGGGTTGGTTGGTCCGGGTGTCCCAGAGGTGTTCTCTGAAACGTTCCGCAAGTCTCCCCAATATAGAGGCGGCCACATCGGGTGCAGCGGATGCAGTAAATGGTGTGTGTGGAGGTGCAGGTGAATTTGTGGTGGATATGGAAGGATCCCTTGGGGCCTTGGAGGGAAGTAAGGGGGGAGGTGTGGTCACATGTTTTGCATTTCTGCGGTTGCAGGGGAAGGTGCCGGGAGTGGAGATTGGGTTGGTGGGGGTGTGGACCTGACGAGGGAGTCACGGAGGGAGTGGTCTTTTCGGAACGCTGATAGGGGAGGGGAGGGAAATATATCCCTGGTAGTGGGGTCCGTTTGGAGGTGGCGGAAATGACGACGGATGATATGATGAGTTGATATCAGTGAGCCTGACGTTACCATTTTGACAAGTCGTTTTGGAGTTCCACACTGCCATATCTTACAGTTACGATTCTTCACGTTTGGTGTAATTTGCAAACTTTGAAATTTCCCTCTGCTCACCACAATCCAAACTGTTAATATGCATCAGAAACGGTAAGGGTCCCAATACCAACTCCTGAGGAACTCCTCTCCAAACCTTCCTCCTGTCTAAAATATATCCATCGATTGACCCAGTAATTCAAAGTTGCAGTCAGCTATACTAATTCTTCCTTGATGGTCGTCTTTTACAAATCAGAACATGCGTACAATTTCACCTGAATACGTTTGACATTCTATTCCATGCAATGTGTTTTAATAGTTACTCATTCGAAAGTGAACACACATATACTGATCACCAAACTAAGGAAAGCCACAAGAGATTAATTAAATGCTCTAAACCTTGTTTTGGATTGACTTTAGAATGAGGGCATTATTTATCATACTAAGCAGGCACTAACCACATTGAATTATCATCCAACTTATGATTAACATCCAATATAAAGAAATGTGAAAAGGTTAGTGTTGGTGAGGAGAAAATAACAGTTGTACCATGGAAGTGTCAAACAATGCCCACTTTCAATGAAAGATCATCTAACCACGTTCTATTGTTATGAAAGAACAGTTCTGAAGAAAGATCACTGGACCCAACATGTTAACTGTGCTTTGTCTCCACAATTGCTAGCCATGACGTAGAGGTGTCAGTGCTGGACTGTGGTGGACAAAGTTAGAAGTCACCGGGTTATAGTCCAACAGGTTTATCTGAAATCATAAGCTTTCAGATTGCTGTTCTTTTGTCAGGTGAAGTGTTCAAATAAATCTAGGACTATAACCTCCAGTCGTGTAACTTCTGACTTTGTCACAGATGCTGCCAGACCTGCTGAGTGTCTCTAGTAATTTCTACTTATGTTTTTATTGTTATGATCCTAGCTGATGGTCAGACCCCAGAATGAAATCTTGCTTGGTAGATCATATGCTTATTTTTCTTTTGTTCAATTAGTTATTTTAGTTGTCTGTCACTGAAATGTATTCACGTGAGGCTGCAGATTCTTTTCAACAAAGGAATAAAAGTTTATTAAACAAAAGAAGAAATGTTAAGAAGCTTCCTAAATACAAAAGTTGGTTTGCAAAATCTTAAAGACACAGTGAAATTCAAACTATTTCCTGATAATATCCATTGCATGGATTTGAGGCCAGAGAAATTACAATCTTATCTCAACTCTACGATGTTCTACTTAACTGGGTCCTTTCAGTTTATTTACTATAGACTTTGGAAACTACTCAAATCTGTTATCTTAAATTTTCTCAGGTCTAATCACTTGCAAATTGCTAACTACACTTTCCTAGTTTGGAAATTTCACAAAATAAATCCTTCTGCTGAGGTAACTGGTTTCCTGAACTGCCCCGAATTTCGAGGAGAGAAAATAAGTTTGTTTCTACACTCAACACTAATGAATCCTGAACTGATATGATTTTTAAAAATAAGTGTTTAAGGCCGCCAGCATTCTTAAAGATTCATCCCACCCACACAATGTTTGTCTACAACCTCTATTATCAGGGAGAAGGTACAGAAGCCTGAAAACTCTCACCAGCCAGTACCGTAACAGTTTCTACCGCATTGTTGTTAGAATATTGAATGGACTCACAAACTCTGAACATTCGCCTGTACCTGTGTTTTTGTTTTAGCTGCTGTTTATCTGTTATTTACTTATCTATGCTACTTAACTCTGTGATCTTCCTATATTGCTCGCAAGACACTGCCTCGGTCCACGTGATAATAAATTCAATTCAATGAATCGCAATAGAATAATTCCACTACAGTACCATTGTCGAATTAAAGAGAGACAATTAGCGGTGGGTTTAACCTGACAGTCACTGCAGCTCAGGCAAGGGCAAGGTTGAACCTTCATGGTGACCTCAGCCAGTACAGGAATTGGACACATGCTGTTGATGTCACTCAACATAAAGCAGGCACCCAGCTAACTAAGCTCACCAACCCCAATTTTAGTGCATGAGACACCTTCTCCCATGTCCTTAAACCAGCCCCCACACACCAGGCCTTGTTATCATATGATCTGCTCTTACACACTACCCATTGTTAGCCACTAATAGTCCCCATCAGTATACATTCGTTTTCCCAGGCCAACCATTATCCATGTGTCTGTCCAACTGTTCTTCTCTCTCTTTGGGCTCTACCTCCATCTATCACTTACAACATACCACCTGCCCGTCGCCCCCACCCAAACCTTTTGCATTAAAAAGAAACAACTTGTGCCTAGTTACCATTAGTTCTGAAGAAGTGTCACTGGACGCTTTGTGGGCAATATGGTGGCTCAGTGCTGAGTATTACTGCCTCACAGTGCTCGGGGCCCAGGTTTGATTCCAGCATCAGGTGACTATGCGGAGTTTGCACATTCTCCCCGTGTCTGTGTCAGTTTCTTTTGAGTGCTCTGGCTTTGTCCTTCGTCCAAATGTCCAAATATTTGCAGGTTAGGTCAAGTGACCATGCTAAATTGTCCATGGTGTCCAGGGATGTGTAGACTAAGTGATTAGCCATTAGAAATACGGAGTTACAGGGGTTAGGTGAGATGCTCTTTGGAGGGTCAATATGGGCTGAATGGCCTGCTACCATAGTGTAGAGATTCGATGAAATGTTAACTCTGATTTCTCTCCACATTTGCTGCCAGACCTGCTGAGATTTACCAGCAATTTTTGTTTTGTTTTGGAGGTACTAAGATGGATAAGGAAAGTGAAGGTTTGTAGCTCAGGTTGAGGTTTAGGGTGTAGGTTGAACCTACAGCTCAGCGAGCAAACCTACACCCATATGTATAAGGAAAGATTGGATCAAAGAGATAGATTTTAAGGATCATTTTAAATCAGGAAAGAGAGGTAGAAATGTTTATGAAGCACATCCCAGAGCTTAGGAGTTAAAACCATAGCTGCCAAAGGGGAAGTCTTCAAAATTGGGGATAAGCAAGAGACCAGAACTGGAGATACATGAATATCTTGGAGCACTGAGTAGTTTGGATGGTCCTGAGGCCATAGAGGGATTTGGCAACAGAGAGGATAAATTTCAAATTGGTCAAGGAGCCAAGCTCAGTCAGCAAGGTACGGATAGATCAATAGGATATGGTGCAAGCTAATTTAAGGGCAGAAGAGTTGTCAATGAGTTGAGGTTTATGAACTTTAGATGATTTCTGGCCAGCCTAATGTCTATCAGATTCATCAATTTAGAGGTAACACAGACATGTTCCTGTGTATACCACCTTCGGAGGGCAACCAAGAATGGGCAAAAGAAACACCAGCAATCACACCCCAAAATGTATTTTAAAACCAGAACTAGAGATAAGCTTTTCCTCAACACTTGGTGTTCTAAGGAGCTGGTTTCCTGCTCATTGATGTTAACAATCAGTACCATTGTAAACACCAATGGGTCAAAAATTGGGCAATGATGGAGGAACGGTCTCAGGGAGATTACTGATGAAGGGCTTTTACTCGAAACGTCAATTCTCCAGCTCCTCAGATGCTGCCTGACCTGCTGCGTTTTTCCAGCACCACTCTAATCTTGATTCTAATCTCCAGCATCTGCAGTACCCACTTCCGCCTCAGGGAGATTACCATCAAGGCATGATGTCACATACACCCCTCATCAGTTTCATCAAGAACTTTAATATTAGCTGTAGGGAAACTTACTCTCCTCCCCGCCAATGAACCTGTTAGGCAAAGCTAAGCTTCAAAAGAATAATATCTATATCCTTTGCAATTCAAAGGGGACAATTAAGATTTGTCACCCGACATAATTGGAATGATCATTTCCTGTTCAATTTCTCCCCAGACAAAACATGTTTCCAATTATCAGAATTTCAGAAAGGGCAGATAATAATCATGGAAATTAAATGACCATTAGCTTTACATCTGCAGTCAAAAGATTATTAGAACGACGGTAAGGAACAGGAGAATCAAGAATTCCTGTCAATTGGAAAGTTAATGAGTCTGAACTAATGAAACTTCACTTAAGATATTAAATATGCATATCTGTAACAACCCGACTGGGTGAAAGGACTTGACAAGAATCAAAAGAGGAAATTCCTGCGAGTGGACTTGGAAACTATAATTTGGAGGCTGGGCTCAGCGACTTAACACGACACGGTGTTCAATTATTGTCAGATGTTTCTATTCTGACAGCTCAATTCTCTTGTGGTATTGGCCCCAGGTTAGCAACTGTACAAAACAGTTATTATGGAGCTCGATCATAAGTCATGGATGGCAGAGTGACAGAGGGTGATGAGTGGATGATAAAAAAAAAATTCTCCTTTGTGGGAGATATTAGAACCTATGGATATAGGTTTAGATATAAGGGACCTCCTATTTACAATAGAGATGAGGAAGAATTATTTATCTTGGAGGGTCTTGAACCTTAGGAACAGTGTGTTGGAGATTCAGATTTTAAGGCAAAAATAGATGGATTCTTTACGAACATGCAAGCAACTGATGAGATACTGGACTGGAAGGTTGTGATCCAATCAGATCAGCCAAGATCTTCTCGAACAACAGAGTAGGCTCAAATTGCAGTTAGAGAAAGTGAGGACTGAAAACGCTGGAGGTCAGATATGAGAGTGCATTGTTGGAAAAGCACAGCAGGTCAGGCAGCTTTGGAGGAGCAGGAGAGTCCATATTTCGGGCATAAACCCTTATCAGGTTCCTGATCACAGGCTTATACCCAAAACGTTGATCCTCCTGCTCCTCGGATGTTGCCTGACTTGCTGTGCTTTTCCAGCAACACACTCTCGACACAAAGAGCTGAATGTCATTACAAATGTTCCTTTTTCTTATGGCTATATGAAAGCCTACGTTAAAACAGAGAGAATTCCAGCTTTACTAAGTGATATAAGTGATGATTGGTTAACATAATCAAACAAAATAAACTAGGTTACATTGAAGAATGATGATCATGATTTCAAGTCCCACTGCAGGGGCATTTCTATTTATTGACTTAATTTTCTTTTCTTTCAAATAACTTACACATGACCAACCCCGCCTTCCCTTAATGAAAAAGCGAAGTGAAGATTCAAGGCATACAATACATCCCACCAAGATTGAAACTAGGAGGAGCAGTGTTCATATCAGCTGTGGCTTTCTGTGCAGCCCTCCTGCTCTCAGAGGAAGGAAGAGTGGGTCCAAGTCCTGCTCCAGAGTCTAGCACACAGTATCTAGATCTCAATACTAGACTGGTGTCATGCCACACTGTTGGACATTCAGCTGCCCAAATCAACCTTCAAATTAATCACCTACCTGCCCTTTCAAGTGAATATAAAAGATCTCAGCACATTTTGGACAACAGGAGGAGAAAAGGTATTTTGTCAAAGTTTTACAACCTGTTGTCGTCGGGATTATTTGCAGGATTACCAATTCAAGGGGAAACCAACATTTAGACTGCATGAGAGGAGAGTGATGGTTGGTTAGTAATTGTTTGCCCTCTCAAAAAATATTAAAATCTTCAACAAAATGTGGGTTTTTTTCGGCAATACTCAAGTTCAATACGACCTAATGGCTGTCAGGGAAAGAGAGTTCTCCCCAGTGTCATAGCTCTGGATGTCGGATCCTCTGTCAATATTATTATAACAGACCATCTGGTGGTTTTAAAATCTTCTCTGACATTTAAATAATGATCACATTCTTGAACTACCCATGTGGATTGTGCCATCTCGAGGTCACAAAACTGCTTGAGAGATCATTTTCAGTTCGGACTCTAAGGGGAAAAGTCTCCCTTTCTTGCTATGGGATCTTTCTCTTCCACTTGAGAGGGCAGGCAAACTTACTGGCACCCAAAAAAACAGCACCTCCGTTAGTACAGCACCCTATCAGTACTGCACTAGGAAAGCTGGCTGAGATATTGTAGAGTCTCTTGATTGGGGGCTAGATTTGCAGGAAAGAATGTCTTCAGCTGAATCAAGACAAGCAGTTGAATGACACCTTTACTAACATCTTCCACCCCGACCTCAAATTTACCTGAACCATCTCAGACTCGTCCCTCCCCTTCCTAGACCTCTCCATTTCTATCTCGGACGACCGACTCAACACGGATGTTTACTATAAACTGACTGACTCCCACAGTTACCTAGATTACACCTCCTCCCACCCTGCCACCTGTAAAAACGCCATCCCATATTCCCAATTCCTTCGCCTTCGCCGCATCTGCTCCCAGGAGGACCAATTCCAATACCAAACAACCCAGATAGCCTCCTTCTTCAAATACCGCAATTTCCCCTCAGACTTGGTTGACGATGCTCTCCACTGCATCTCCTCCACTTCTCGCTCCTCTGCCCTTGAACCCTACCCCTCCAATCACCATCATGACAGAACCCCACTGGTCCTCACCTACCACCCCACCAACCACCAGATACATCGCATCATCCTTCGTCATTTCCGCCACCTCCAAACAGACCCCACCACCAAGGATATATTTCCCTCCCCTCCCCTATCAGCATTCTGGAAAGACCACTCCCTCTGCGACTCGCTCGTCAGATCCACATCCCCCACCAACCAAACCTCCACTCCCGCCACCTTCCCCTGCAACCGCAAGAAATGCAAAACTTGCACCCACACCTCCCCCCTCACTTGCCTCCAAGGCCCCAAGGGATCCTTCCATATCCATCAGAAATTCACCTGCACCTCCATACACATCATTTACTGCATCCGCTGCACCCGATGTGGCCTCCTATACATTGGGTAAACAGGCCACCTACTTGCGGAGACGTTTCAGAGAACACCTTTGGGATACCCGCACTAACCAACCCAACGCCCTGTGGTTGAACACTTTAACTCCCCCTCCCACTCCACCAAGGACATGCAGGTCTTTGGCCTCCTCCATCGCCAGACCATGGCAACACGACATCTGGAGGAAGAGCGCCTCATCTTCCTCTGAGGAACCCTCCAGCCACAAGGGATGAATGCAGATTTCTCCAGCTTTCTCATTTCCCCTCCCCCCTACCTTTTCTCAGTGCCACCCCTCAGACTCAGCACCGCCTTCTTGACCTGCAATCTTTTTCCCGACCTCTCCGTCCCCACCCCCTCTCCGGCCTATCACCCTCACCTTAACCTCCTTCCACCTTCGTATTCCCAACGCCCCTCCTCCAAGTCCCTCCTCCCTACCTTTTATCTTAGCCTGCTTGGCCTCCCCATTCCTGAAGAAGCGTTTATGCCCGAAGTGTCAATTCTCCTGTTCCTTTGATGCTGCCTGACCTGCTGCACTTTAAGCTCTGATCTCCAGCATCTGCAGTCCTCACTTTCTCCTCCCTGAATGGATAGATGCCAGCCAAGAGTTATCTGTTTGACATGTACACCACCTGCCATCACATTGATCATACAGAGCATCAGATGGATAAAAACAATGAATTACAGCATTAAAAACAAAATATGTTAACAATTCTCTAACACAGTGACAGAACGTACCTTTCAATAATCAAATAATGGCAGAATGTGATTTTCAACTGGCATAAAGAGTTCAATAATTTAATCTAACAGAACAGTGTGTTATTTGGAGTGGAGATGAAATAATTAATATTTTGCAATATTCCATCCTGCCAGGTGCACACATTATTCTGTTGCCCTTTGGACAACCTGTCCTCTCATTCAGCTCTGATCACAACCATCAAACCTTCATAGTGTGAGCTTTCAGATTATGAATCATTTTATCAACCTCTGCCTTTGACTTAATTTCTCCAGTAACTTCCTGGAAATTCTAGTTCAATATCTTCTCCAATTTTCTTTATTTTCTTGTCTTGCTGAAGAGTATTTTTTGAAAGTCTTTTTTTGTTCTTTCAGCCTGTTTCATCCACTCAAATGTATTCTTTATTCCTGCAATAGCTCTACCTCTGTCTGGTCTTTTCTCCCCTGCTCTCCTGACAGGGCTGATTAAACTATCTTGCGTTGCAGTTCTATAGCTAAGTTTAGATCAGAGTGGTACTGAAAAAGCACAACAGGTCAGGCAGCGTCCGAGGAGCAGGAAAATCGACGTTTCGGACAGAAGCCCTTCATCAGGAATAAAGGCTGGAAGTCTCCAGTGTGGAGTGGCTTTTCCAGCACCACTCTGATCTAAACTCTGGTTTCCAGCATCTGCAGTCCTCACTTTTGCCTAGTTCTACAGCTAACACAATTGTTCTAGTACCTCATTCAAAGTGTGACAATAGTTGGGGAGGGGGGAAGATTACCAGTGGCACGGTGGCTCAGTGGTTAGCACTGCTGTCTCACAGCACCTGGCTCCCAAGTTTGATTCCAGCCTTGGGTGACTGTCTGTGTGGAGTTGGCACATTCTCCCTGTCTCTGCATGGGTTTCCTCTGGTTTCCTTCTACAGTCACAAAGATGTGCAGGTTAGGGTGAATTGGCTGTGCTAAATTGCCCATAGTGTGAGGTGCATTAAACAGAGGGAAATGGGTCTGGTGGGCTACTCTTCAGAGGGTCAGTGTGGACTTGCTGGGTTGAAGGGCCTGTTTCCACACTGGAGGGAATCTAATTTATCACATGTAAACATTTTCCTACCGGAGTATTGCTTTTGATTCTGGGTACCACACTTCAGCAAGGATAGTCCTGGAGTGGGGTGAATGCAAATTCATCAGAAAAGCACTGAGGACATTGAGGGTTAATTTGTGAGGACAGGCACACAGGGCAGAATTGTATTACCTTGACTGCAGAAGATGAAAGGGTAACTTTATTGAAGTGTTTAATCTATTTAAAGAAAATAGTTGGGTTTCAAGATAAACTGTTTTCTTTCATGGTGGAAAGGGAATGCAATGATAAAATTAAATCGAGATCATTCAGAGGTGGTCACTGAAAGCTCTCCTTCCTTCACAAATGAAAAGAAATGCAAATCTGGAATTCACTTCCTCAGAAAGCTGTGTCTGATTGTCAATTGAAAATTCCAAAACAAAGAATGACAAAATTTTGTTCGGCTGAGGTCACACGGGACAATGGATCAAGGCAAGTCGATACAGTTCGAATACAGATCAATCGAGTTCTGACTGAATGGGACAACAGGCTGGAGGGAAAGAATGACCTCCCTCTGTTTTGATGTTCCTATCTCTCAAGTGCAGAAGCAATTTACTAGAACTGGTTTCAGGAGAGAGAAACTTCAGCTATGAAAATAGGTTGAAAACATTGGGAGTGTTTTCTCCGGACAGAACAGGGCTGAAAGAAGATCTGATGGAGGCAGCTGGACAGAATAGAAAGGCTGCAACTGTTTCTGCTTGATAAAGAAACAAGAGTAAGAGGAAAGGAGTGTCAATCGAATTGAAGCGTTAACTCTGAATTCCCCCCACAGATGCTGTCAGACCTGCTGAGCTTTTCCAGCAATTTCTGATTTACAGCATCTGCAGTACTTCCCAGTTTTTATTTCAGAATGACAGGGCAAAGATTTAAAGTAGTGTTCAAACCAAGCATGGGGGACGTCAGATTAAAAAAAACATTTTCACGCAGTGGTTGTTCAGGTTTGGATTTCACTGCCTGGAAATGTGGTAGAGATAGGTTCAATTCAGGAAGGCCTGGACTGGTTTCCTGGATAGAAGTGATGTGCAGGGATACGGAGAAAAGGCAGGAGATTAGCCCCAGATAATAGAGCTGGTATAGACACGATGGACTGAATGGTCTTCTCCTGCACTGAAATAATTCTGTCAAACTGAAAATGTGTTGCTGGAACAGCGCAGCAAGTCAGGCAGCATCCAGGGAACAGGAGAATCGACGTTTCGGGCATTCTGTTCCCTGGATGCTGCCTGACCTGCTGCACTGTTCCAGCAACACATCAAAGTAAAACTAAAGCTCGAATACAACAGGGTCTGTGGAATTCCAACCAGCTGTCTCTGGGAAGAGCACATTGCTGCTACTTTGATCGCTACTGCATTGGTGAGTTCAAGATAAGTGATGTGCAAATGAAGCAAGGATAATGTGAGAGAGAAACCATTTTCTCAGAGCACGTAGTGAGGGTATGGAATGGACTGTCTGGAAATGTGATGGAGGATGTTTTAACTGAGGTATTCAAGAGGGCATTGCATAGTTATTTGGACTGAGATAGTGTGCAGGGATGTGTGGAAAATGCAAGAGACTCATATGAGATAATAAAGATGTTGCAGATGTAATAATTCAGTGCGTCTGTGATATTGCTCCTTCCTTCAGTATTGATGGGTCAATATTATGAGATTCCATTCCCCCTTCCCCCATCTCTCACCTCTTCCTCTTGCCTCCTCCAACTACAACAAACACTGAGGGTACCCTTTAATTCATGACTGCAGCAGTTCAAGACCACGATTCAAGAGGAGGTGATGATCCAGTGGTATTACCCCTAGACTATCAATCCAGAGACCCTGGTAATGATCAGTGAACACAAGTTTGAATTCTGCCAAGGCAGATGTTGGAATTTGAATTCAATAAGTAGGGGGAATTCAGAGTTTAATGTGGTTTAATAAGGAATTGGAATTGGAATCCCTTGTTAAATGGAAGAGGGCGGCCTATGTAAAGATGAGGCGTGAAGGTTCAATTGGGGCGATTGAGAGTTATAAGGTAGCCAGGAAGGACCTGAAGAGAGAGATAAGAGCAGCAAGGAGGGGACATGAAAGGTCCTTAGTTGGTAGGATTAGGTAAAAACCCTAAGACTTTCTATAGGTATGTCAGGAATAAAAGAATGACTAGGGTCGGAATAGGTCCAGTCAAGGATAGTAGTGGGAAGTTGCGTGTGGAGGCTGAAGAGATTGGGGAGACACTGAATGAATACTTTTCATCAGTATTCAATCAGGAACAGGACATTGTTGTCAATGTGAAGACTGAGTCACAATTAAGTAGAATGGATAGCTTTGAGGTATGTAGAGAAGAGGTGTTGGAAATTCTGGAAAGGGTGAAAATAGATAAGTCCCCTGGGCCTGATGGCATTTATCCTAGGATTCTCTGGGAAGCAAGGAAGGAGATTGCAGAGCCATTGGCCTTGATTTTTATCTCCTCGTTGTCTACAGGAGTAGTGCCAGAAGATTGGAGGCTAGCAAATGTGGTTCCCTTGTTCAAGAAGGAGAGTAGGGATAACCCTAGTAACTATAGGCCGGTGAGTCTCACTTCTGTTGTGGGCAAAATCTTAGAGAGAATTGTAAGGGATAGGATTTATGAACATCTGGATAGGAATAATGTGATCAAGGCTAGTCAGCATGGTTTTGTGAAAGGCAGGTCATGCCTCACAAACCTTATTGAATTCTTTGAGAAGGTGACTAAGGAGGTGGATGAGAGGAAAGCGGTAGATGTGGTGTACATGGATTTTAGTAAGGCGTTTGATAAGGTTCCCCATGGTAGACTACTGCAAAAAATACGGAGGTATGGCATTGAGGGTGAGTTGGAGGTTTGGATTAGGAGTTGGCTGGCTGGAAGAAGACAGAGGGTAGTAGTTGATGGCAAAGGTTCATCTTGGAGTGCCGTCAATAGCGGTGTTCCGCAAGGATCTGTTTTGGGACCATTGCTGTTTGTCATTTTTATAAATGACCTGGAGGAGGGGTTAGAAGGTTGGGTGAGCAAGTTTGCGGATGATACGAAAGTCGGAGGAGTTGTAGACAGTGAGGAAGGATGTGGCAGGTTACAGCGGGATATAGATAAGCTGCAGAACTGGGCAGAAAGGTGGCAAATAGAGTTCAATGTAGCTAAGTGTGAGGTGATTCACTTTGGTAAGAGTAACAAAAAGATGGGGTACTGGGCTAATGGTCGGATACTTGGTAGTGTGGATGAGCAGAGGGATCTTGGTGTCCATGTACACAGATCTTTGAAAGTTGCCACCAAGGTAAATAGTGTGGTGAAGAAGGCATATGGCGTACTGGCTTTTATTGGTAGAGGAATTGAGTTCCGGAGTACTGAGGTCATGTTGCAGTTGTATAAGACTCTGGTGCGGCCGCATCTGGAGTATTGTGTGCAGTTTTGGTCGCCATACTATAGGAAGGATGTGGAGGCACTGGAATGGGTGCAGAGGAGGTTTACCAGGATGTTGCCTGGTATGGTAGAAAGATCATATGAGGAAAGGCTGAGGCACTTGGGGTTGTTTTCATTGGAGAAAAGAAAGTTTAGGGGTGACTTGATAGAGGTGTACAAGATGATTAGGGGTTCAGATAGGGTCGACAGTGACAATCTTTTTCCACGTATGGAGTCAGCTATTACAAGGGGGCATAGCTTTAAATTAAGTGGGGGTAGGTATAGGACAGATGTTAGGGGTAGATTCTTTACTCAGCGAGTCGTGAGTTCATGGAATGCCCTGCCAGTAGCAGTGGTGGACTATCCCTCATTATGGGCATTTAAGCGGGCATTGGATAGGCATATGGAGGATAGTGGGCTAGTGTAGGTTAGGTGGGCTTGGATCGGCGCAACATTGAGGGCCGACGGGCCTGTACTGCGCTGTATTCTTCTATGTTCTATGTTTTATGTCCACAAAACCATTATGAATTGTCAGGGGAAACCCATCTGGTTCACTCCTGTCCTTTAGTGAAGGAAACTGTCATCCTAACTTAATCTATAAGACCATAAGACAGAGGAGTGGAAGTAAGGCCATTTGGCCCATCGGGTCCACTGCGCCATTCAATCATGGCTGATGGGCGTTTCAACTCCACTTACCCGCATTCTCTCCGTAGCCCTTAATTCCTTGTGACATCAAGAATTTATCAATCTCTGCCTTGAAGACATTTAGCGTTCCGGCTTCCACTGCACTCTGCGGCAATGAATTCCACAGGCCCACCACTCTCTGGCTGAAGAAATGTCTCCGCATTTCTGTTCTGAATTTACTCCCTCTAATTCTAAGGCTGTGTCCACAGGTCCTAGTCTCCTCGCCTAATGGAAACAATTTCCGAGCGTCCACCCTTTCCAAGCCATGTATTATCTTGTAAGTTTCTATTAGATCTCCCCTTAATCTTCTAAACTCCAATGAATACAATCCCAGGATCCTCAGCTATTCCTCGTATGTTAGACCTACCATTCCAGGGATTATCCGTGTGAATCTCCGCTGGACATGCTCCAGTGCCAGTATGTCCTTCCTGAGGTGTGGGGACCAAAACTGGACACAGTACTCCAAATGGGGCCTAACCAGAGCTTTGCCGAAAATGCGTTGCTGGAAAAGCGCAGCAGGTCAGGCAGCATCCAGGGAACAGGAGAATCGACGTTTCGGGCATAAGCCCTTCTTCAGGAAAGGCTTTATAGAGCTTTATAGAGTCTCAGCAGCACAACAGTGCTTTTATATTCCAACCCTCTTGAGATAAATGACAACATTGCATTCGCTTTCTTAATCACGGACTCAACCTGCACGTTTACTTTCAGAGAATCCTCGACTAGCGCCCCCAGATCCCTTTGTACTTTGGCTTTATGAATTTTCTCACCGTTTCGCAAGTAGTCCATGCTTATATTCTTTTTTCCAAAGTGCAAGACCTCGCATTTGCTCACATTGAATTCCATCAACCATTTCCTGGACCACTCTCCCAAACTGTCTCGATCCTTCTGCAGCCTACCCACTTCCTCAGTACTACCTGCCTGTCCACCTAACTTCGTATCATCAGCAAACTTCGCTAGAATGTCCCCAGTCCCTTCATCCAGATCATTAATATATAACGTGAACAACACTGAACCTTGCGGAACACCGCTTGTCACCGGATGCCATTCCGAAAAAGAACCTTTTATCCCAACTCTCTGCCTTCTGTCAGACAGCCAACCCTCAATCCATACCAGTAGCTCACCTCGAACACCATGGGCCCTCACCTTACTCAGCAGCCTCCCGTGTGGCATCTTATCAAAGGCCTTTTGGAAGTCTAGACAGACCACATCCACTGGGTTTCCCTGGTCTAACCTACTTGTCACCTCTTCAAAGAATTCCAACAGGTTTGTCAGGCACGACCTCCCCTTACTAAATCCATGTTGACTTGTTCTAATCCGACCCTGCTCTTCCAAGAATTTAGAAGCCTCATCCTTAATGATGGATTCTAGAATTTTACCAACAACCGAGGTTAGGCTAATCGGCCTATAATTTTCCATCTTTTGTCTTGATCCTTTCTTGAACAAGAGGGTTACAACAGCGATCTTCCAATCATCCGGGACTTTCCCTGACTCCAGTGACTTTTGAAAGATCTCAAGCAACACCTCTGCTATTTGCTCAGCCATCTCCCTCAGAACTCTCGGATGTAGCCCATCATGGCCAGGAGATTTATCAATTTTAAGATCTGTTAACTTTTCTAGTGCTTCCTCTTTTGTAATGGCAACCATACTCTACTCAGCCCCCTGACTCCCTTTAATTGTTGCGATATTACTCATGTCTTCCACTGTGAAGACTGATGCAAAGTACTTATTAAGTTCTCCAGCTATTTCCTTATCTCCCATCACTAGGTTTCCAGCATCAGTTTGAAGTGGCCCAATGTCTACTTTTGCCTGTCGTTTGTTTCTTATGTATTGAAAGAAACTTTTACTATCATTTCTAATATTACTGGCTAGCCTATCTTCATATTTGTTCCTCTCTTTCCTTATTTCTCTTTGTTATCCTGTTTTTGTAGCCTTCCCAATCTTCTGATTTCCCAGTGCTCTTAGCCACTTTATAGGATCTCTCTTTTTCTTTAATACATTTCCTGATTTCCTTTGTCAGCCATGGCTGTCTAATCCCTCGCCAGATAATCTCTCTTTTCTTGGGGATGAACCCCTGTACAGTGTCCTCAGTTACACCAACAAACTCCTGCCATTTTTGCTCTACTGTCTTCCCTGCTAGGCTCTGCTTCCAGTATATTTTTGTCAGTTCCTCTCTCATGCTCTCATAATTACCTTTATTTAACTGTAACACCATTACATCTGATTTTGCCTTCTCTCTTTCAAACTGCAGACTGAACTCTACCATATTATGACCGCTGCTTCCTAACTGTTCCCTTACTTCAAGATTTTTTATAAAGTCTGGTCCATTACATAGCACTAGGTCCAGAATAGCCTGCTCCCTTGTGGGCTCCATGACAAACTGTTCCAAAAAGCCATCCTGCAAGCTTTCCATGAATTCCCTTTCTTTGGATCCACTGGCAACATTATTTACCCAGTCCACCTGCATATTGAAGTCTCCCATGATCACCGTGACCTTGCCTTTCTGATATGCCTTCTCTATTTCCCGGTACATGTTGCGCCCCTGGTCCTGCCCACTGTTAGGAGGTCTGAACATAACTCCCACTATGGTTTTATTGCCTTTGTGGTCCCTCAATTCCACCCACACAGACTCCACATCATCCGACGCTATGTCATTCAGTGCCATAGATTTAATTAATTTTGTTCTTGACTAACAAGGCAACCCTGCCCCCCTCTGCCCACCTCCTTGTCTTTTCGATAAGTTGAAAACCCTTGGATGTTTAACTGCCAGTCCTGACCCCCCTGCAACCACGTCTCTGTGATGCTACCACATCATAATCATTCACGATGATCTGTGCCATTAGTTCATCTGCTTTGTTACAAATGCTATGAGCATTCAGGTAAAGTGCCTTAATGCTAACTTTCTTATCATTAGAGATATTGGAAATCATAAGATGTCCTAAGTTATCCTTCCTTTTTGCTGCATTCCCAGTCTGCCTCAAGTTTAAATCCACCTGCACACATGCTATCCTGCTGCTTCTCTTTCCATTTAACTCCATACTCCCTGTCGCTTTCACTTTCCCTTCCCCCCAACTCAGAAGTTTAAAGTCCTACTGACCACCCTATTTATCCTCTTCGCTAGAACATTGGTAGAGGCTGATCGGTTCAGGTGGAGACCATCCCAACGGTACAGATCCCCCCGGTTCCAAAACTGATGCCAATGCCCCATGAAGTGGAATCACTCTTTCCCACATCAATCCCTTAGCCATGTGTTTACTTCCCTAATTTTCTTATCCCTATGCCAATTGGCACGTGGCTCGGGCAGTAATCTGGAGATTATGACCCTTGAGGACCTGTACTTCAATTTCCTTCCAGTGCTTGTTAATCTCCAAACAGGTCCTCCACCCTATGTTGTTAGTCCCAACGTGGATCACAACAACTGGATCCTCCCCCTCCCGCTCCAATATCCTTTCAAACCGGTCAGAGATGTCCCGCACCCTGGCACCGGGCTAGCAACACCATGCGAGACTCCCGATACGGCTTGCAAAGGATACTATCTGTCCCTCTAATTATAGAATCCCCTATAACAACTCCTTGTCTTTTTGCTTCCCCCTCTTGAATGGCCTTCTGCACCATGGTGCCGGGGTCAGCTGGCTCATCCTGTCCACAGCCCTTTTCCTCATCCGTATAGGGAGCAAGAATCTCATATCTGTTGGACAAGGTCAAGGGCTGAGGCTCCTGCAGTCCTGCACTCAGGTTCCCCCTACCTGCCTCACTTACAGTCACACTCTGATGTCCCTGATCACTAACTGGATGTGAATTACTTAATCTCCCAGGTGTGACTGCCTCCTGAAACAAAGCGTCCTGGTAACTCTCCCCCTCCCGGATGGGCCGCAGTGTTTGAAGCTCAGACTCCAGATCATCATCTCTGATGCGGAGTTCTTCCAGCAACAAACACTTGCTGCAGATGTGGTCACTGCCATTCACAATGGGATCAGCCAGCTCCCACATCATACAGCTACAGCACTTCACCTGCCCAGCCATCTCTGCGGTGTGCTTTTTTTCCCCCCACAGAAGGAGCGGGAGCAGCAGGGGGAAGTGACGACGACCAGAGCGGGAGCAGCAGGGGGAAGTGACGACGACCAGAGGGGCAGCCGGGAAGGAAAGCAATGAGTATATAAATCGGGAAGGCGCCTCTGGTCGTCGTCACTTCCCCCTGCTGCTCATGCTCCTTCTGTGAGGGAAGAAAAAACTCACCGCTGCCCGATACCGGTAAGTAATTTTAAAGCAAACTGTCTTACCTTAGCTACAGTCTTCCGGGTTCGTTTAACCTCAGCTGCTGCTCGCACTCAAGGTGACCGTTGGCGTCGAATGGTGAGTATTTATACTCACCCCTTTCCTTCCCGCCTGCCCCTCTGGGCGTCGTCACTGCCCCCTGCTGCTCCCGCTTCTTCTGTGAGGAAAAAAAACTGGACCTGCTGAGTTTCTCCAGCATGTTTGAGGAACACATTAACTTCTTTTTCACTAAGATTTTGACCATTTGATGAGCTGCTTCTGCTGCTCCCCTCCCTTCCATCTGTCCACAGAACCAAACTTCCAATCAAACTTCTTGCCGCCTTACCTCCATACATGCATCATTCTGTACTTCTGTCCTGTCTCCCGTGGTGACACTCCTGGCTCATCTCACCCATGACACTTACCTCTATCCAATTCCCACAAAACCACTGATCAGCCACTTCCTTCTGGGTTCCTGTCTTGGCAAATATCTCCACCATTCTCTATTCAGTTATTGTTTCCTTTCTTCTTCAAATCTGCTATAATTACACCTGCCTTCAAGAAAAAAAACACTTCATTACACCCTCCTTACAAACTAGCACCCTGTCTCCAAAATCTTTTCTCTCCAAAGTCTAGGCATCTCCTGAATCCATCTTTCAGGCATAAACACCTCAACAAGGGATTTTCTTAACTGGAAAGCTAAGTAGGTTGAGCTTGTATTTATTGGAATTTAGAAAAATGATATGAGACTTTATTGAAATTTATAAGATTCTTAATATTCTATATAAGAGAATGTCACAGGGTAGATGCAGAATGGTTGTTTCCTCCTGTCAGATAGTCTAGGACCAGTGGACATCATCTGAGAGTAGGGGACTACCCATTTAAAACAGAGATGAAGAGGAATTTTTTCTCTCAGGGGACAGTGAACTCTTCACAACCGAAGGCTGTCAAGTCTGGTTATTAAAGTATAATCAAGGCGAAGATAGATTTTTTTGAGCAGTAAGGGAAATCAAGGGTTATGGTATAAGAAAGGAACTTGAAGTTGAGGATTATCAGATCCTCCATTGAATAATGGAGCAGATTCAATGGGTTTACTTTTGTTCTTACATCTTGTGTTCTTAAATGTTTGTGATTTTTAAATAGCAAGGTCACTGAAGTGGTTGTATCTCCGGCCTGATCCCTTTCATAATCATTGGGACTGTATTTCTACAAGAACTATCTGTAAGTTTTCAAACACTGCCAGTTACTGACAGGCACCTGTGGTTACTGAAATATTCTGTCTCCAACAACGATAAGGATTGTATTTACAATTAAGGTCATTTATATATCGGACATCGCTAAGCTGCTTCACAATTCCGTTCAGAGTTTAAATTGACGCATTCCTCCACTCAGAAACCAATGATATATTCTGACAATGTTAGGGTACTGCTGAAAGCCCTTTTATAGAGAGAACTTTTTGATGATGATTCTTTATTTCTGCACACTCATCTTTCCTTTCTGTACTTGCCCTAACGATACTAACTTTTCCCACAAAGCTCTGTCACTTTTACATTTCAAATCTCCTACCTTCTGTGATATCACAGACAAAGTTCTGCTCTCCCCTCAGATGGACGGATGACAGGTTTGCGAGACAAAGTGATGACAAACAGTGCAGGTTCAAGGCCTAGCACTGGCTGAGATTACCATGATAGTTCCATCTTCTTCAACTTCTCCCCTTGCCTGAGACAGTGTTACTGTCATGTTAAACCATCACCAGGCATCTCTCTCTGTAATGAGCGAGTAGCCCTATGGTCCTCTGGGACAATGGTGACCTTACATGTACATCCTTGCCTCTTCACTTGCTTAAATCCTGTGACATTTTTCAACCTTTCTGATGTTGGTGAAATGGTAATTCTGTGCCTCTCCTCAAAGGCACTGCCTGAACTGCTGCGTATTTGCAGCATATTCAGTTTCTATTGGAGTGACTGCCAAGTTGCATCGAGCTAATGTCCTCTCTCCCCTCACCGCCCGACCCCACTATCATTCCCAGGTGAAGAAATTGTCAGCTTCTGACTGGCTTATTTTTCCAACAATGCCCTTACTCAAAAACCAACCTTTCCTTTGAGAGCATTGAAAGAGGGTGGAGGGGTGGTATTCAACTATACTAGACATCACGACCATGGCAAATTCTGACCTCAGCTAATGATCTCCAATCCTATTCATCTCACACCTCACTCCGAAACACACACATGCACACACACACACACACACACATACACATACACACAAATCCTTCTGACAGAGAGAATAAATTGAGATCAACTTCCAGGATCCTAATCAATGACCCCCTTTCTCATCCTAGCCTCAACTTGCCAAGGTGCTGGGACAAGAGAGAGGGCGGGTCATATCTTTTGGTACCTACTGAACAGGTCAGAACAAAGGAATAGGGTACTGCATTTCTATGGTAAAAACAATGACTGCAGATGCTGGAAACCAGATTTTGGATTAGTGGTGCTGGAAGTGCAAAACAATTCAGGCAGCACCGGGCGGTGGGGAAAGAGTGCGGGTGTTTATTTTCTGTCGGCAGCTGATCTGTTGCAGGGACAGAGACCTCTCAAGAGTCCCTCCCCAATTCCAGTCTAATGTAGCCTCAATCTCTGCTCATAAATCACCATCCCCATATCTGGCCAGCTCCTTCTCTCTCTGTCACACACACATACGTTTCAGACACAGTCTGGAAATCATAAAGATGGTTCGAATCAATTGGGGGCAGACTCAAAGACTATCCCACGGGGGCTCCTACAAGCTGACATGAGGTTAATATGTACCTGTCAACTCCCTACCCAGTTTAACTCTTCCACTGTCGAGATAGGGCAGGGGGAGGGGGTTGGGCAGGACAATGGGGGTGGGCAGGAGGAGGGGGTCTTGTCAATACCTTTGCAGGAGGTTCCCCTTTGGTTATAGATTACATCAACTACTTGTACTGAGATGGCAGCTCGTAAAATTCTGCCCCATTCTATTATACCCGAAAGCAAAAAAACCCTAAGTCTGCTTTCTGAGAGTCTGGATTGAATTACCAAGGCTGGAGTTTAGACTTGCTGGGGATGCGGGGACATTCCTATTCACGTGAAGAAATATCACAAGTTCTTTCGCTGACAACTTCTCAGCTCCCCCTACACAGGCACACGCACACACAGACACATAGACACATACAGACAGACATAGATACAGATATGCACACAGACACACAGACAGACACACAGGTACAGACACACGCACACAGGCACATAGACACGCACAGACAGACACACAGGTACAGACAAACACAGACACAGATACAGACACGCACACAACATTCACCGAGTTCTGATAAAATAAATCTAACCTAAAGTCGCCAAAGTCTTACCAGACCACGGGGCTGCTCTCTCATTCAATACAAGCAGTTGGTGGTTTAACCTGAGTCACCAGTCTCTGATGTTAACCTATCGTTTGGGTTTTTTTTCGTAGGCTCGAGGATCCTGCAGTTTATCTCTCACCCGAAGTCATTTTCAGATTCAAAGCTCCCTTTCTTTATATTTTTTTATATTCATTCCCAAAGCAACAACCTCTGAACCAGCTCCCTTCTCTGTCCCCACTAAAAACACTTCGATGACACCCTTGTAACTTTTTGCAAGATTGCAATGAAATTCGGTCACGCAGCCCAACGTAGGAAATAACTGGGAGATTTTGAACACCTACGCTGTTCTGCTAGCAGTTAAAATCGAAACCTGGGTCTTTAATTCACTCTCGTTGGCTCAAGGCACAAGCTCAAACACAAGTCACAGATATTTTGCTCCAAGTTTCTATTTCAAATAACGAACATACAAAAGAAATAACATTTCGTAGTGATTAGCTTTTCTACGTCGGTGGCAATCGGCGTTATATTTCACTGACTGATATTAGAAAAAAAACTTTTTTCAATAGAGAAGTTTTTAAAAGACTTTAAAAATCGAAGTCTCCTGCTTCGATTCTGAGCTGGTATTACACCGCCACCTCGCGGCTGGACTGAGGATCTGCATCCAGTCAGGTCCCAGGAACCAGGAGGGACTCAGAGGGAGGGAATGCGTTCAGATTCTCTTTGACTACACGTGGGGGAGCAGCCAGGTCTGTAATCTCTCCACTTATGTCGTACAGTGAAAACAATAGCCAACGTATTTAAACACAACGCAGTCCCTGTATCAAATAGGTCAAGCAGCCGAGCAGTAATTAGATTTAAATGGCGTCTCCGATAATGAATTACATTGCAAACAAAATCCAAAGTCGCTGAAAGTTTTTAAAGTTCAAATTTGTGAGTTTTCTTTCTGGATTGTTGAACCGCAGATTGGAGTTGAACGAGATAACCGTCATGAAAAGTCGTTATTTTAAAACCAAACTTATTTCTAACTTCTCGTGATTCCAGGTAACTTTTATAAACTGGGAGACAATCCCTTTGCGGATTGACAGGGTTTGTGTCTGTCTCTTTGTGCTTATTTCTTTTTGTGTTGATGTCTGTGTGATTGTGTGTCTGTGTTTGTCTGTGTGTGTGAGACTGTGTTCATATCTGTGTGATTGTGTGTCGGTCTGCTTCTGTCTGTGTGTGTGTGCGTGTGTTTAAGTGTGTTTTGAGAGACAGTGCATACAAAACAGCGGACTATGTGACGAATCTCCCTTATCGCTTGCCACCCCCTCTCTCAGGAGTAGCCCCCCGCCTCTCTCTCTCTCTCTTAGCCTCCCCAATCTGCCCCACCCCGGCAGCTCAGTCGTGGAGCTGCTTCAGTCAAGGATCAGTGCTGGGGCTTTGTCCGCTGAGAATGAACAAGAGCCTGTAGTTGTTCTTTTGTTATTGCTAATTCACACACTAAAAACACTCTCTAGGGATAACTCGAAAGTATCTCAATGAGTTCCTACTCTGCCCGGTCCAAAGTGGAAGCAAGTCGCGCGCTCCAAATAGAAAAGACAAGTATCAGGAAGTTTAAAATAAAACCCCACAGTTAGCACAAGGTGAATTATTGCAGTGAATCGCCGGCCCCCACCAATTGTATCTCAACTCAGGCATTACACTGAGAGTTTAGACAAAACATTCATTCCAATACAACCACTCTTAATTTAAAATTCCCATCTCCATATGTACATCACGAAATGCATTCAAATGTATAAATAAAGCTCTTCACGTTAGGAGTGAAATCTTTTCGAAAAAAAATTGCTTAAACCGTGTAGTGAAAGAACAGACAGCAAACCTGTACAGACAGGGAATTCCTGGAGACGGAGGTTAGCGCACACAGGCAGGGATTGAGTTGGGGAACTTAGGGAAGTCCTTTTTGCCGGATTGACTCTCAGTCTGCAGTCTCTCTCTCTCTCTCTCTCTCTGTCTCCCTCTGTGTCTGTCTGGAATGGGACGATCCTATGTCGGAAAACCCAGCTTAATACTGACCTATTCTATAGCCTATGCAACAGCGAAAAAAAATGCCGCTTTCGTAAACCATTACGAAACGAGACTTAAGAGGGAGGGGGTAAACGTGAAGAGGGAAAAAGAGTGTCATAGTGGGATCATGCAATATCTGATTTGAATAAAGGCAGCCAACATTTTGCATACTTGTCTAACGTAATTACATTCCATTGCTAAGGCCATCATCATCTTCATACAATATTCCTCAAGCCAAGTCTGAGAGTTCCAGACACACAGTTGTGAGTTTAACAGTGAATCGTACAGAAACGATTGTCCCGAACAGCCTGAATCTTTACTGAGATTTCCAACACCTCCTCCCTCATTGCTCCCAAAACTGCTCTCGATTTATTTACAGTTGGGGAAAAGCAAATCACATTTTTTAAGGCAATCTATTTGGAGATGGATAAAAACTTTGGGAGTGGGGGGGGGGGGAGGAAAACTCCAGGACCTTGAGCAAAATTGAGGCTTTGTAATTTTCTCTTTCTTTGCTTCTGATCTGAAATTGCGAGCGAGAGGCTTTCCAAAGGACGGAGTTTGAGTTTTTGCAAATTACTGTCGCATCTTCTTTTATGATTCATGAGTTTTATTCAGCACCAGCACCACCCCGATTCAAACAGCCCCCTTCCAAAAGTAATAGGATAATGATTCTCCATCCCCTCCCCGCTACTCCTTATTTCTAATTCACTCGCTGAAATTAAGGAAGTTATATCTATATCAGGGGGAATCTGACCTGGTCTTGCCTGTGCTCTGTGACCGCCTTCAGACCCGGTTCAGTGCTGGCACTTAAGACAGCAGAAGGGTTTATTGCTGCTTTATGTGATAAGGGGGGAACTGCAGTAAAATTGCCAATTGCAGGAATGAAATCCAATCCACCTTCGCTCTCTCCTGTTCAGTGACCTATCTAGACATAACGTGCATAGCAAAGCGGGAATACCGAACCTCAGATGCGGTAAAGCTCATCATTGGGAATCTAGTCAGACTGCCTTGGGATACTCGCTTTGGCTCCTAGAATCACACAGGAGACATCCCGGAAAAGCGGAAGAACTCCTTCGGCTGGCGAATTTATTGGTATTACACAAGTTGATTTTAGGAATAGATTTGGGGCAGAGGGGGCGGGAAGGAACAACAGTTTCATTGGTCTGAGGTGATGCAATGCAATTAGTGCGAGATCTTTCTGAAGTATTGGCGAGGAGGGGGAGGCGGTCCCTTTAATGAACCAGACACACACATTTAACAACTTGATCTAAAATGATAGCTTTACCATTTCACCACAAGTGCTGCCCCTCAGCTCTACCCTGAGAACTGGGAACTTTTCAACCTCCGCAAAGTTGAGGCATTTTCCTTGAGACAGTCTCTGAAGCTCTTTAATGATTTCCAGTCTGAAAGTAACGGGAGTTTAGATCAGAGTGGGGCTGGGAAAGCCCAGCAGGTCAGGCAGCATCCGAGGGAGGGGCAGGAAAATCGACGTCTCGGGCAAAAGCCCTTCATCAGGAATAGAGGCTGGAAGCCTCCAGGGTGGAGGGATAAATGGGGGTGGGGGTGGGGAGAAGGTAGGGGAGATTCCAATATGTGAATGGGGGTGGGGATGGAGGTGATAGGTCAGGGAGGAGGGTGGGGGAAGGTAGGGAAGATTCCAATAGGTGAATGGGGGTGGGGATGGAGGTGATAGGTCAGGGAGGAGGGTGGGGGAAGGGAGCAAAGAGTACAATAGGTGAATGGGGGTGGGGATGGAGGTGATAGGTCAGGGAGGAGGGTGGGGGAAGGGAGCAAATACTAGAATTCACCTATTGTACACTTTGCTACCTTCTCCCCAGCTCCTCCCCCACCCCCCTCCCATTTATCTCTCCACCCTGTAGGCTTCCTGCCTTTATTCCTGATGAATGGCTTTTGCGCGAAATGTCGATTTTCCTGCCTCTCCAATGCTGCCTGACCTGCTGTGCTTTTCCAGCACCACTCTGATTCCAAACTCTGGTTTACAGCATCTGCGGTCCTCACTTTTGCATTAAAGTAACAGGACCCCAGGCTGGAAATGTTACTGGGTTTGTATCTTTATCCTCTGGATGTGGAGCTGACGGCGAACTAAACAAAAACCAACTGTCCCGGAAGTTCAGACACAAGAGAGTGATGCTACCCGATTTTACCTTACCCCTACCAAACACATTCACACACAAAATAGAGGTGATTCTTTTTTCTGTATTTAAACACAAACAGAAATAATACGTGTGAAATGGTTCAACTTTACATAAGTATATGAGAATAAAGAACAGGAGTAGGCCATTCAGCCCCTCCAGCCTGTGCCACTTTTTAAGACAATCATGGCTGATCTCCATTGGGTCCCAACTTCACCGTCCTGCTTGCTCTCCATACTCCTTCAACCCCTTGCTATTTAAAAATCTGGCTATCGCCCCTAATGTCCTCAAAATCCCAGCATCCATCACACTCTGGGACAGTAAATTCCACAGATTGTCACTCTTTAAAAAAAAAGTAATTTCTCCACATCTCTGTTTTAAACATGCTACCCCTTATCCCTATAACTGTGATCTCACATTCTGTATGGTCCCACAAGAGGAAACATTATCTGTACAAATATTTTGTCAATCCCTTTTAGCAATTCATACAATTAGATCTCCTCTCATTCATCTGAACTCCAGAGAGTACAGACCTAAACTTCATAGGAGAAAGCCCTGTTCCCTCAAGTCAATCTACTCAACCTCCTCTGAACTGTCTCCACTGAAATTACATCCCTCTTCAAGCAAGAGGACTATGGGTGGCATGGTGACTCAGTGGTTAGCCCTGCTGCCTCACAGCATCAGGATCCCAAATTCAATTCCAGCCGTGGGTGACTGTCTGTGTGGAGTTTGCAAGTTCTCCCAGTGTCTGCATCGGCTTCCTCTGTGTGCTCTGATTTCCTCCCACAGACCAAAGATGAGCAGGTCACGTGAATTAGCTGTGCTAAATTGCCCATAGTGTTCGGTACATTAGTCAGGGGGAAATGGGTCTGGGTGGGTTACTCTTCGGAGGGTTGGTGTGGACTTGTCGGGTTCCCCTACCCTATATTTACCCCTCACTAACACACCCAACACTGTGGGCACCTGATAATGTTTCCTCCTGTGGGCACACATCAATTCACCTGATATGAGTTGTTGGGAAAGTTGCTTCATATAATGAAGGAAGTGATAACAGGACACATAAAAATTTGTATTAAGGTGAAACAGAATGAGCATTGCTTTGTGAAAGGAAAATCACACGGTTTACAAATCTGTTAGAGATTTTCTAGGATGTGAATGGCTTGGTACATTTGTAAAATTTCCTTTTGAGAGACAAGCATCACTAGTAATTATTTGCCAGTCTTTTTTACCCTTTGAGCACTTGGTGGTGAGTCACCACAACTGGGTTGTTAAGCTTTTGCAATGGTTGGCTTAAGAGTCAACCCCATTTCTGTGGTTCTGGGGTCACATGTAGACTAGACAGCTGACTTCCTTCTCTAAAGGGCATTAATGAACCAGAGGGGTGTTTACTGACAAGTCAGTAGTTTCAAAATCATTATTAATGAGATTCCTATCTTACTCCAGTTTTATTACTTAATTTAAGATTACAGAGAACAAGTGGATGTAATGTACACTGATGATATTTACTAAGGTCTAGATTAGAGTGGTGCTGGAAAAGTGCAGCAGGTCAGGCAGCGTCCAAGTCTGACCTGCTGTGCTTTTCCAGCACTACTCTAATCTAGACTCTGGTTTCCAGCATCTGCAGCCCTTGTTTTTACCATATTTAGTAAGGTGTCTTGCAATAATTTGTTACATTCAACTTGGGGCTCAGTGGATTGGGGTAATATATCAGCAAAGATAGAAAATTGGTTAGTAGACAGAAAATAGGAACTCGAAATGAATGGGATATTTTCAGATTGGCTTGTAAATCCAGGCATGGGTATTTATAGGCTGTGGCAAAGACTTCATTCAGGGAATCAGACACAAAGTTTCCAAGTTTGCTTAAGAAAGATGTGAGTGTGTGAAAGCTGTGAGTACAATACAAAAAGGGTGGAATAGAATAAGGAAATTCTAATGAGTGGGCATAAAGGTGGCAATTGAGTATAAGTTGGTGAAATATAAAATATCTGTTTTGAGCAGACGAATAAAAAGGCAACACATTCTTTTGAAAACTAAGAGACTAGTGAGTGTTGATCGGAGGAAGATTTTAGGTGTCGCTGTAAGAAAATCAGAGAGATTTAACATCAAGTGGTGATGGTGGTGTCTTTGATTTGCTGTGGTAACATTCACATTTACATGTACATTGTAATCCGGAGCTATGGATGGTGGTGGTAGAATGCCCAAACTTCTTTCCACCTCGTGGCTCACCAGGAATCTCTCCCATTCTTGCCGCCTGCCATTGGTGAGTATTGAAAAGATTCATAGGTTGATAATCAGCATATTTAACTGCATTATGATGACACATTCCTTGACTTTCAACTCTTCGAGTGCCACTCAAACCTAGTGCTTTGGCTCTGAGGCAGAGACACTACCCACTGTAACACAAAACCACTTTGACATTTTGGTACACTAAGTAATTCAGAAAGAAACTAGGTTGTTAACTTTATTGGAAAGGGGTTGGAGTACAACAGTAATCTTGCTGCAGTAACATAGGAGGCTTCTGAGACCGTAACTTTGTAGAATTCAATGTGCTTACCATTAAGAAGGATGTACTTGGCTTACTTGAACTTTGGTCTCAGAGTTGCTATTTACTACTGAACTGTGGAGAAATATCTTCAGTCAGAGCTTGTGAATTTTTGGAATCCTCTGAACCAGAAGATGCTCACCTGTGATTTTTAAGATGTGTATGGTCACAATAGGGCCTTCTTTAATCTCTGTTTATCTTCCCAGCATTTACATTCCATCCCCTTCACATTAAGGGCTAATATACCTTTTACTTTGGTAAGTACCCCTCAACCTTGAGAGCTGTGAGTGGCACGGGAGGTAAATAATCTCAAAATTACAGAATGCAGAGAAGTCAAAAGGTTTTAGCTTTGAAGATGAAGGTGTAGAATCAGTTCTGATGGAGCTTAAAAGCACAAGGGACTGCAAGTATTGGTAGTACATTTTGTTGCAGCACAGCAGGTCTTGTGGTGCTGTGGTAGTGTCCCTACCTCTGATCCATCCTATCTGGCTTTAAGTCCTGCATGGCCATACAGGAAAATTGCAACAACTATTGATGTCCAACATTGGTTATAGTGTTGGTTATAGTATGAGGACATTAGAGATACGTACAGCAAGGGTAATACAGCAATCACATGCAGTTTCATCTTTACAAAGAATAACCAACCCTAATTTTCAGTAATCTTATGGAGGAGAACGTCAGGGAATTAATCAAGCTGATCTTTTTTAGACCAGTTTGCTTCGATACACAATAGGGAAGAAGAATGATTGTAGAACATAGAACATAAAACATTACAGCGCAGTACAGGCCCTTCAGCCCATGATGTTGCACCGACCTGTGAAACCAATCTGAAGCCCATCTATCCCACACTATTCCATTTTCATGAATATGTTTATCCAATGATCATTTAAATACCTTTAAAGTTAAAATGTAACACAGCTGTTTTTAAAAAAAGAAAGTTTAAACAAAGGAACCTTGAAACAGTTACCAGTGGCGAGGAAAGTACTAGAGATGATGAGATTACACCCTTTGAAAATCCCAATGCCATTGTCAGATTCAACAGAGATTTTCAAAAGGAAAATACCATTTGAAAAGTATGCTTGAATTTTATGAGGTGGTAGCTCGCAGAGTGGATAAAGTGTGGATGCAGGGGAGAGCTGCAATATAGGGAATACTACATTAACACAGATTGGGGAAACGTGAAAAGAATCCTAATGAGGTTTGGGTCTCAGAAGTGAAGGAAGGATATCAATGTCTTTGGGAATAGAATGCTTGTTAATTCGGCCAATTCTTGTTTAATGAAGAGACATCAATTTCACAAGCAGTGTTACAAACACATAAACAAGTTGAGAATGTCTGTATATAAAATGAGTATGTCCACATCGGTGTAGTCTTCTATAAATACACATATAGTTTCATTTTATGTATTTATGTATATAAATAAGAGGAATGCATGGGAGGTGAAAAAGAGATGGGATTGCCAAAGTGTATGAAGTGCTCCTTCCACAAACAGGATGCTCAGGTGAGTGTCACACTTGACTTAGTTGGTGGTACCAATGAAGCACAAAGATTCAAGTTCAAGTCCCACTCTCAGGCTTGGGTTGAAAAACCCAGGTTGATGCTCCAATGCAGGGCGGAGGGCTTGCTGCATTATCAGTGACATGAAACCAAGTTAATCTGCCTGCTTGAGTGAATGTAAAAGATCCCGTGGCACTATTTTGAAGGAAAGTGGGAAGCTATCTCTGCTGCCCTGGCCAATCTGTTTCCCCCAATCAATCCCACAAAACTAATAGATTATCTCGTCATTTTCTCATTAATGATTATGGGAGTTTGCTGTACATACTGGTTACTGTGTTTTGTTACAATAGATGCTGCTTTTCATTGGCTGTCAAACACTTTGGAACTTCCAGTGGTCTTGAGAGGTGTTATTTAAATGGAAGTATTTCCTTTTATCTACTAGGAGGGAAGTGTTATAATGTCCAAGAATGAACAGCATAATAGATCAGGTAAATGAGCCAAATGAGTTTACGTGTAGAGATATAAAAGTCTGTATGCAAAGTTAGTGCAAATTAGTTCAGGAGTAATATTGACAAGGTCAGCCAGTTAGCTGAGGGGAGATGTCCAGAGGAATTGACAAATACAACTGCAGAATAATTTCAAACATGAGGTATAGAGTTACAGAACATAAAATGAACAGTGGAAAAGGGAGACTCCTTCAGAAAGCTATGTATAAATAAGAGTAGATGCAAGAACAAATGGAAATAAAGAGTCTGTTTGACATGATTAAAATCAACAGCAATATGACAAATAAGGAAGGAGGTTAGGAGGCCGATGAGGTAATCAGAGGAAACTTGGAAACAAACATTAAAGAATTCTAAAAAAAATTGGCAAAGAAAGAGTATTCAAGCGTGAATTGAGACCTCAGAGAGGAGATTGAGATGTTGTTGATGGAAATATTGATGAGTCTTTGTCAGCTACTTCACTTCATATGATGTAGCAGAGGAGGTGATGGTTTACTGGCATTATCACTGGACAATTAATCCAGAGACCCAGGGAAATGTCCTGAGGAACTAGGGTTTGATTCTCACTGTGGCAAATGGTGAAACCTGAATCCAATAAATACCTGGCATTGGGAGTTTAATGAAGACCATAAAACTGTTGCCTGATTGCCAGGGGAAAACCCATCTGGCTCTCTAATGTCCTTTAGGGAAGAAAACTATCATCCTTACCTGGGTCTGAGCTACAAATGACTTTAGGTCCACAGCAATGTGATTAATTTTTAACTGCCCTTTTGGCAACTCGGGATAGTTGGTAAACACTGGCCTAGCTAGTGAAAGCCACAGTCTGTGATTGAATGAAATTAAAAAAAAGTATTTGGAAGGGTGCCAATTTCTGGATTAATTAGTTAGGAGCAATGCCCTCAGATTGGTGGGAGCAAGAATTTCACCAGCTATTTATTTAAAGATGAAGTTACCAAGTGCCGGGAGATGAGAAGAAAAGTTATGAAAATTGTACTTGACTAATATTTTTGAGGCGGTGACAGATTGAAAATGGGGGATTTGTGGTGGATATCGCGTATATGGACTTCCAAACATTTTTGCCAAGTTACCACACAAGGAGCCAACCGAATACTGAATTCGTGGAAGTTCAATTGACAATTTTAACAAGTAGTTATAAATAAGGAAACCAAGCATAAGGGGAAGTCATTCGATATGACAGGAAATAATTGATTAGTTGATCTATTTTTGTTCCTGATTGAAAGATGAGCATTGGCTGAAGTGAAAATTCACCCTCCTTCATTCAAAGGAAATCCACATTCTCATGAGAGAATCTATGAGACCTGGATTTAATTCCTCATCCAGAAGATGATACCTCTGAAAATGCTGCTGGGCACTCAACATTACCCTGGAAAGGATGCGTTCCTTAACTATAGGCTGAAATGGGACTTGAACCCAGCCACCCACTTTCAGAGATGGGTTCAATATTAAACGAGCCTCAGTTAAAACTTGATTAATGTTACATACATCATGCTGAGCCCTGTTCTGTTTGAGGGGTCAAGCACAGATATACTTTCACACAGTATCTGTCTATTCCATGATAATGCCAGAGTCTCGGACATAAAAAATAAGGAAGTGAGATCAAACACCCTCCAATATGTCATTTGAGAATTTGAATTCAGTTCAATTGGATTTAGTTTAAAGATCTGGAAATAAAAAAAAATTGTAATTTGTAAAAATAACCACACACTGTTGGAATATCAAATAAACATATTCACATGTGTACACAATAGCACACATTCACATTTATTCATATAAATAGACACACATGCATATACTTGGACGTCACACACTCAAGTTAAAATTGTGATGAGAGAGAGAGTTTTGAAGAAATTTCTTTACACTGAGGAGCCTGCACTACTTTCCTACAGGGAGTGAGTGAGACATGAATTTTTATATCCTTTAAAGGAAGAATTGATCATGTTTGAAGCAGTGGATAAGTACACTGCTATGGGAAGAGAGTCCATATTTATTTTAACTAAATTCAAACTGCCCTGGTGGGAATTGAACCCATGTTTTCAGTGATGAATTTTGGATGGTTCTAAGCAAAATGCTGGCACAGATGCAGTGGGTTGACTCCATTAGTGGTGTACACTGGTAAGGTATGAAAATTCCCCAAGAGAGTCCTATTAGTTCAACACAAAATGGAGATCAATCATTGGTCTCGCTGGGATCTGCCTGGGTTTAACATTGTACTCAGTGCATTGATGTTAATGAATTTCAACTCCCTTGTTGAGGATAAGTGAAAGGCAGTGAAGTTATATAACTCAGGCTGGTTGTTCTTAGGATCTGCTATTTATTTCTGTCCTCCCAGGTTCCCATAATATTTTATCGTTCCAATTTTTTTTTGTTTAAAGCCACAGGGATCCTGTGGAAAACATCCTGTTGAAATCCACTAAGTCTTTTCCTAAAGTGAGTTGAGTTTAAAAAAAACTCTCATAACCTCAGAGCAGCTGAAATATGTTGGTCTCCTGCAGTCTTTGTTTGTCTCTCTTGTTCACCGTGCAGGCTTAAAAATAGTGAAAGCAATTGCATAGATATAGCGCCTTTCACAGACAATCAGACATCCAAAGTGAAGCACCTTTTAAATGTGGTCACTGTTGTCATGCAACAAAAACAGCAGACAATTTGTGCACTGCAAGATCCCATAAAAAGCAATCTGATACTGACCACATAATCAGGTTTCAGGCTTTGGTTAAGATGTAAATATTGGCCCTGTTAGTACTCTGTATCCTGGCAACATTACAAAAAATATCCAGAAAATGGGAAAGGCTTTGAGATATCCTAAGGACATTAATGGTGCTATAGAAATGTAGCTTTCTTTTCAGGTGTCTTCCTTTCTTTGTTTTAAATGCTGTAAACACTATTGCTGTCGCTTGCAACCTCTCCCTATTGTCCTCAAAGTTAAAAATCACACAATACCAGGTGATAGTCCAACAGGTTTATTTGGAAGTGCAAACTTTTGGAGTGCTGCTCCTTCATCAGGTGGTTGTGGAGCTGGATCATAAGACACTGAATTTAGAGCAAAAGAGCATTCTGTGTCTTATGAGCCTGCTCCACAGCTATCTGATGAAGGAGCAGCGCTCTGAAAGCTAGTGCTTCCAAATAAACCTGTTGGACTATAACCTGGTGTGTGATTTTTAACTTTGTCCACCCCAACACCGGCTCCCCCCTATATTGTCTTCAAGACATAGTCATATTGGAATGAGATGCAGAATTAAAGATCACTGTGCAGCACCAGAGTGAAGAGGAATAGATGAGATAATCATGGAGTGAAGCTGCTAAGCTGGGCTTTAAAATCAATTTCAAATTGTGCTCAGGAGGACACAACATCGGGTGCACTTCAGGGTGTTGGAATGGAGTGGTCATAATCTTCTAACTTCCAGTGAAAGTCGCATTGGCGATAGTACAATTATGAGGACACGGGAATTAGGGATAAAGTTAGGGATAGAATCAACTTGTATGGAGAAAATTATTCTTACAGATGGCTTACCAGTTTTGTGGTATGTAAGAAGTCTTAATGAAATTCCCGGAAAGATCACTAAAGTTTGTCAGGTAAAGAAGGGAAGTCCTGGATAATGATCTTATGGATAAACATGTCTTAGATTCAAGGGCAACTGTAGATCATTTTTACCAGCATCTCATCACTCGCCTAGACAAACCACCACTGCCCTCTCCTGTCCTTTCTGAGACAAGCCTGCCCAATTTCAATATGTTGATCAGAGAGTCAGCTCCACAATTGGTGGATAATCCATGGAGCCTGATTAAATTGCGTTATGTAAGCAGTATTCAGGTTACTGATGGTGAGGTTTTTAATGGGAAATAGGTAGCAGTTACCATATCCACTTGTTAAATGTGCCCCCACCCGCTTTGAAAGACCTGATTTCTTGCTTGTCACAGAACACAGAATAGTTATGGCACAGAAGAAGGCCATTCAGTGTCTGTACTATGTTGTCCCAGTCCATGCATCACCATCAATCCTTGTCTCATTTCCTCTTAAACCTTGAAAGCTTTTGTAATGATTTGCATTACATTGCTTGGGTCACCTTGCCTTACATCTCCCAACAATGAAGGAACAGAAAAGCAGACTCATTTTTAAGACTGTGATTGGAATTGGGAAGAAATATTTGGATGAAGTGTGAGATCTGACTCACTAGAAGCTTGGTAAATGTTGTTTGTATGTGTTTTGACACATGAGGGGCTTGTTTACTTCGGGTTTACTAATGGTTGACCTTTTACTAATGGTTGGAGACAATGAGGTCTGCAGATGCTGGGGATTAGAGTTGAGAGTGTGTTGCTGGAAAAGCACAGCAGTTCAGGCAGCATCCGAGGAAAATCGATGATTTGGGCTGGAGCCCTTCAGCAGGTATCAGCTCATTCGTGATGAAGGGCTCCGGTCTGAAACGTCGATTTTCCTGCTCCTCGGATGCTGCCTGACCTGCTGTCTTTTCCAGCAACACACTCTCAACTTTTATCATGTTGGCCTGGCTTTGGTTGAATCACTTCGATTGGAAGATGAAGAACTGGAGGTTCCATTTAGCTCTTTGGGAGTCCTCTGTCATTCACTGAAATACTGATTTCAATATTGGTTGTCAAAGCAATTTTCTCACTGTCTCTCTATGTCTCATTCAAACTCAACAAACTCATGGAGTCATACAGCACAGAAACAGACTCTTCAGTCCAACCAGTCCATGTTGACCATAATCGCAAACTAAACTAGTCCCACCTGCATGCTCCTGGCTCATATCCCTCCAAACATTTCTTATTCATGTACTTATCCAAATAACTTTTAAACATTGTAACTGTACCTGCACCACCACTTCTTCTGAAAGCTCATTCCACAAACAAACCACTCTTTTTGTAAAAAAGATTCCCCTCACATCCTTTTAACATCTTTCTCCTCTCACCTTAAAAATATGCCCCCTCATCTTATAATCCCCCACCATAGGAAAAAGACACCCGCTATTCACCTTATCTATACCCCTCATAATTTTTATGAACTCTGTAAGGTCAGCCCTCAAACTCTTGCACTGCAGTGAAAAAACTCCCAGCCTATCCATCCTCTCCCTGTAGTTCAAACCTTCCATTCCTGGCAACATCCTGGTAAATCTCTTCTGGCCCCTCTCCAGCTCAATAATATCCTTCTGATAACAGATGCTACCAGAACTCTTCAATGTCCTGTGCAATCTCAATATGACATCCCAACTGCTATAGTCAAAAGATCTGAGTAATAAAGGCAAGCATGCTAAATTCCTTCGTAACCACCCTGTCTGCATGTTACGCAAACCTCAAAGAACTATGTCCCTGAACCCCTGCGTCTCTCGACCCAAGGCCCTACTTTTAATTGTATAACTCTAATTGATTTAGTCTTGAAAGCTCCAGTTATCCTAACATCTTTAACAAAATTGACATGGCCCCTTATTGCAAAATTTTAAGCTCTCAGTTTCTTTCTAACTCTTAATTTCTACACCAGAACAAATTGTTTCTCTATATGTACACAATCAAATCTTTTTGACACTTCAAGCAGATTCCTCAGTCATCCAAACTCTAACAGTAAGACCATAAAACAAAGGAGCAGAAATAGACCGCTCAGCAGTTTGCTCCTCAATTCAATGAGATCATAGTTAATCTGATAATCCTCCACCCTGCCTTTTCCCTGTAACCCTTGATTCCCTGACTGATTAAAAATCTGTTTATCTCAGCCTCGAGTATGCTTAATGACCCAACCTCGACAGTCCACTGTGAGAATTTCCACAATCGTATGAAATGTGGGAAGTATCCAGCAGTTCAGGCAGCATCTGCAGAGCAACAGAGACCAAATCAACACTTCAGAGTCCATGACCACTCATCAGAATCTTCCAACAAACTTGATTTTATCACTTAACGGATAGACAGTCAATGACCTAAAATTTAAACTTGGTTTCTGTCTCTACATATTGCCTGACCTGCTGAACACTGAATTTTTATTTCAGGCTGTCGGTATTTTGTGTGTGACACAGAAATATGACCCAAGTTTATTTTGCCTGTTTTAATTCACTAAGCCCCACTGTCATATATATGATGTTTAAATGTTGCTTTGAGTTATGCCTGGCTGATGCCTATAGGTGACAGTAAGGGAGAGTGAGGTAGAGAATGAGGCAGGTGATCAGCTTTCCATACACAAAGTCGAGTGTCTGCTGTAATTCAATAGTAGCTGCTTGCTTCTGATGCAGAAGTAAGTATACTCAACGTTGAGATAGTTAGACTTTTAATCAGTAAGGGAAGCAAGGGTTATGGAGGAAGGGCAGGTAAGTGGAGTTTAGGATGATCAGATTAGCCATCATTTCATCAAATGGCAGTGCAGACTCAATGGGCTGAATGGTGTCACTAAGCTAGTGCTTTTTTTGGTAAAAATTGTTCCTTGGCTCAAGGAAACTATGTGCTTGATTTTTTTCAGAGGGGTAATAAACCACACCAGGCTCCCATCAGACTGGTTTGATGCATGGATGAAAAGGTTTTTGAGAGACTTATTGTTTATATGTAACCAGATGAGACTTCAGGCCAAAGTGGTCATGTTTTAGAAGTGACCTGTATAAAAAGGGGTGTGGTCAGCTCTCTAGCGGAGCAATTTTTACTTTAGTCTTGAATTGATTGGAAGATCAACAGGGAGCTGCGTAGAAACTCTCTCTCTTTCTGCCCTTCAACTTCAACCTGTAAGCATGTGTTCCATTTAAAGGGAGTTTGCTTATTGGGACTGTTGTGTGTATTCAGAACAGCATAATTAAGTCTAGTTGGATAGTCCGAGTTCTGTAGGGGTTCTTTATTCTGTTCTTTGTGTTTCATTATGTAATGTTGTGAATACATTTTTGTGTGTTTTAAAATCCAATAGTTAACCTAGCTAATGTACTCTGGGTAATTTTCACTGCACATTTACCAAAACAAATTGCAAAGTTATGGTCTGGGGCTGCCTGCTTAAGATTGTTTTGAGTGGTCTGGCCTCGTCCATTACAATGGCTCACCGCTGCTCCGTGTCTTACAGTTGTGAATCCAGGCTGCACTCTCTCGCCAGTGATTTGCATAGAATCATTTGAAATGGAGTGATTTGCAAAAGATGTGAAATGTGATGTGGGAAAATGAAAGCAGTTTCACCCAAAGTGTGATTTGGATCTGAAATGTACTGCCTGGAAATGTGGTGGATGCATATTTAATTGGGGCTTTCCAAGAAGGAATTAGGTGATTACTTAAAGAGAGAAAATGATCAAAAAGGACACTAAGTCAAGAGGCTCATTAGGAGAGCTGGTGAAATCAGGATGGGCCAAATGGCCTCCTTCAGTTCTGTATCGTTTCCGGGACTGAATTAATTTGATTTGATTTATTGTAGTCACATCTACCTGAATACAGTTAAAAGGTTTGTTTTGTGAGCAGTACAGGCAGATCATAGCAAACAGGACATATACAGATCATAGGGTGCTTAGACAGAGCGAAACATACAAGATTGCAACTGCACAGCAAGATCAACATGTGAACTGCTCACTGAGACTTATCCCTCTACCTACATCGTTTGAACAGGTGGCTTGGTCATTTTATCTTTGTTGTGGAACTTGCTATGCAAAGAATTGGCTGCTGTGTTTCGTACATTACAACAGTGACCACAGTGCCAGAGGAGAGCACATCACTGCTGTAAATTGCCTTGGCACATCCTGTGGTAATAAAACGTGTTATATAAGTGGAAGCTCTTACACTTAAAACATCAGACAGAGGCTGATGAGAAGGTACGAAATGTTCAGTGGATAGTTTTATATTGCATGAATACCCTGCTGTTCATTCCATGATTTGTAACATATAGCTTTCGATGGAATGAAATGCACACTTTCTTTTATTTAAAGTAACTCAAGAATATACGATGACAAATGTCCTACTGTATGTAATCTGGGATTTTTCGTTGTCTATTTTGTTAAATATGAACTTCTGAAAAATTATTGATAATTTGAAATATTTATCAGCTTGTGTAATGGTTGGTGCATTTTCAGAGGCCATTAGTAGACTGACACTGCCACATTCTGGTCAAAAGTGAGATTTACTTCAAGAGGCATTTCAAGCTTTGGCATTTCTGATATCAATTCAAAATTTGTCACCTACTGCCAAAAAAAATCTCTTTTAACCCATTAAATTTAATTACATTAATCAATTCAGATGGGTTTATTTAAAACATACAGGTTGATTTCTAACTGGAGAATAATAAAGCAGTGCGGGCTATCAACAGCAGCAGAATTGTACTCCAGCACAATCCATAACCTCATGGCCTGGTACATCCCCCACTCAACCATTAGCATCAAGCCAGGGGATCAACTCTGGCTCAACGGACAGTACAGGAGGGCATGTCAGAAGCAGCACCAGGCATACCTAAAAATGAGGTGTCAACCTGGTGAAGCTACCAAACAGGGCTAATTGTATGCCAAACAGCATGAGCAGCACATGATAGACAAATAAGTGATCCCACAACCAACTGAACATATCTAAGCTCTTCAGTCCGACTGCGTCCAACTGTGAATTGAGGTGGACAATTAAACAACTCACTGGAGGAGAAGACTCTACAAATATCCCCATCCTCAACAATGGAAGAGCACCCCATCACAGTGTCACAGATGTCAGTCTTTAACCAATTTGACCCACTCCACGTGATGTCAAGAAATAGTTGGAGGCACTTCACACAGCAAAGGCTATGGGCCCTGACAACATTCCAGCAATAGAACTTAAGACGTGTGCTCCAGAACAAGCTATTCCAGTACAGTTACAAACTGGCATCTACCCGACAAAGTGGAAAATTACCCAGGTATGTCCTGTACACATAAAGCAGGACAAATCCAACTTGGAAAAAGTGAGGACTGCAGATGCTGGAGATCAGAGTCAAGAGTGTGGTGCTGGAAAAGCACAGCAGATCAGGCAGAGTGCAAGGAGCAGGAGAATCAATATTTTGGGCATAAGCCCTTCATCAGGAATCCAACTTGGCCAATTACTGCCCCACCAGTTTACTCTCAAACATAGGTAAAGTGATAGAAGGTGTCTCATTAGTGCTGTCAAACAGCACCTGCTCAGCAATAACCTGCTCAGTGACGCCCAGTTTGGGTTCTGCCAGGGCCACTCAGCTCCTGACCTCATTACAGCCTTGGTTCAAACATGGAGAAAAGAGCTGAATTCCAGAGGGGAGGTGAGAGTGACAGCCCTTGTCATCAACGCTGCATTTGACTGAGTGTGGCATCAAGGAACCTTCTCTGGACTGTCCCCAATGCCAGTGCATCTATTCTCATGTGAGTTCTTAGCTGGATGTTTGGTTTGTGATGCAGAATATTGCTAACACTATGGGTTCTATTCCTACACCAGGAGAAAGGACTGCAGATGCTGGAGTGCCATTCCTGAAGAAGGGCTTATGCCCGAAACGCCGATTCTCCTGCTCCTCGGATGCTGCCTGGCTGCTGTGTTTTTCCAGCACCACATTTTTCAACTCTGTTCCTACACCAGCTGAGGTTACCATGAAGAATTGTCATTCTCAACCTCTCCCCTCCCTGAAACATCCTCAGGTTCTTTGTTCCATGTAAAACTGTTCACCGTATTCTAACTGCAGTCTGTCTAGTGTCTTGTATAGTTTTGGAAATACTTCCCTATTTTGATATTCCATTTCCTTTGAAATAAAGGCCTGCGATTTCCATTCATTAGGTTCAGAAGAACTGGCGCATTATTAATGAGGAATACACATTGGGACTAGCTGAGTGATAAAAGCTACTGAGGTGAGATTTGAGCTTGTGGGTAGAATTTAATGGTCATTGTATAGGCCTGTTCATTGGGTGAACAGCTAGTGGTAACCATACTACAATTATTTCTGAGATCCCCATCAAAATTAAGTTCCAATCCGCTATCCAAGGGCTGCTGACAGACTTCCCCGCTCCACAAGGAGAAATTGGAACCTGGCAAATTTCCTTTGTAACGTATGCCCTGTTTCCAGAAGCCGCCAGCCAATCTCCAATCCTGATAGCACCCCCACCGGGAGTGGTGGTCACTGCTGGTACTGCAGGAGGCCCAAGGCTGAGGATCCTTGATGGAGTCCTACATCATGGTGAGTGAGATCATAGAATCACTACAGTGTGGAAGCAGGCCATTCAGTCCATCAAGTCCACCCCAACCCTCCAAAGAGCTGCCCACCCTATCCCTGTAACTCTTCATTTCCCATGGCAAATGCATCTACCCTGCACATTCCTGGATGCTACAGGTAATTTAGCATGGCCAATCCACCTAACCTGCACATCTTTGGACTGTGTGAGGAAACCAGAGCACCTGAGGAAACCCATGTAGACATGGAGAGAATGTGCAAACTATGCCATCCTGTATTCCCAATTCCTCTGCCTCCGCCGTATCTGCTCCCGGGAGGACCAGTTCCACCATAGAACACACAAGATGGCCTCCTTCTTTAGAGACCGCAATTTCCCTTCCCACGTGGTTAAAGATGCCCTCCAACGCATCTCGTCCACATTCCGCACCTCCGCCCTCAGACCTCACCTCTCCAACCGTAACAAGGACAGAACGCCCCTGGTGCTCACCTTCCACCCTACAAACCTCCGCATAAACCAAATCATCCGCCGACATTTCCGCCACCTCCAAAAAGACCCCACCACCAGGGATATATTTCCCTCCCCACCCCTTTCCGCCTTCCGCAAAGACCGTTCCGTCCGTGACCACCTGGTCAGGTCCACGCCCCCCTACGACCCACCCTCCCATCCTGGCACCTTCCCCTGCCACTGCAGGAACTGTAAAACCTATGCCCACACCTCCTCCCTCACCTCTATCCAAGGCCCTAAAGGAGCCTTCCACATCCATCAAAGTTTTACTTGCACATCCACTAATATCATTTATTGTATCCGTTGCTCCCGATGCGGTCTCCTCTACATTGGGGAGACTGGGCGCCTCCTAGCAGAGCGCTTTAGGGAACATCTCCGAGACACCCGCACCAATCAACCACACCGCCCCGTGGCCCAACATTTCAACTCCTCCTCCCACTCTGCCGAGGACATGGAGGTCCTGGGCCTCCTTCATCGCCACTCCCTCACCACCAGACGCCTGGAGGAAGAACGCCTCATCTTCCGCCTCAGAACACTTCAACCCCAGGACATCAATGTGGACTTTAACAGCTTCCTCATTTCCCCTTCCCCCACCTCATCCTAGTTTCAAACTTCCAGCTCCGCACTGTCCCCGTGACTTGTCCGGACTTGTCCGAACTGCCTAGCTACTTTTCCACCTGTCCACTCCACCCTCTCCTCCCTGACCTATCACCTTCATCCCCTTCTCCACTCACGTATTGTACTCTATGCCACTTTCTCCCCACCCCCCTGTAGCTTATCTCTCAACGCTTCAGGCTCTCTGCCTTTATTCCTGATGAAGGGCTTTTGCCCAAAATGTCGATTTCGCTGTTCGTTGGATGCTGCCTGAATTGCTGTGCTCTTCCAGCACCACTGATCCAGAATCCACATAGACAGACAACCGAGGGTGGAATCGAACCCGGGTCCCTGGGACTGTGAGGCCGAACTGCTAACCACTGAGCTAACCACCGTGCTGTGCCCTAATGAGATCACTAGGATCAGTCAGGGAAGGCCCAGTGAGTTGGTGAGGGAAAGGGAGGGGATGGGGAAAGGGAATGTCATTGTGAAAGACAAAGAGATAGCTTTCCTTTTGTCCCTCGCCCCTATCCATATTGGTGGATAAATACCAGTAGCCATTTATGAGTCTCAATGAGTTTCATGCTAAGAAGGTAGTTGTCAGCCTTTCCCCTCCCATCCGAGAATTAATTGCAAGGACTATGAAGACAAAAGGTTGACTATATGCCAAATACCATCCCCACCGACAATCAGCATTGTTCTGTGTCATATGAGAGGCATAGATAGAGTCGATAGACAGAGACTATTTCCCAGGGCAGAAATGACTAACACGAGGGGTCATAGTTTTAAGCTTGTTGGAGGAAAGTATAGAGGGGGTGTCAGAGATGTGTTCTTTCCACAGAGAGTTGTGAGAGCATGGAATGCGTTGCCAGCAGCAGTTGTGGAAGCAAGGTCATTGGGGACATTTAAGAGACTACTGGACATGCATATGGTCACAGAAATTTGAGGGTGCATACATGAGGATCAGTGGTCAGCACAACATCGTGGGCTGAAGGGCCTGTTCTGTGCTGTACTGTTCTATGTTGTATGTTCTATGTTCTATATCTCCAGTACCATTCGCACTGCACTACCATCCCCAACACACACCTTCAATTAAGTCTTCATTGCTGGCTGACTCAGCATTTATTGACCGTCCCTAATTGCTCCTTAAGAAGTTGGTGGTGAGCTGCCTTCTTAAACCACTGCATTTGGTGATGGTAGACCCACAATGTTGTTATGGTATGATTCCAGGATTTTGACCCAGCCACTGTGAATGAATTGCGATATATTTCCAAGTCAGGATGGTGAGTGGCATGGAGGGGAATGTCCAGGAAACTGTGTTTCCATTTATCTGCTGCCTTTGTCCTTCCAGATGGAAATGGTTGTGGGTTTGGAACATACTGTAGTGCATCTTGTGCATACTAAAAGTTCTGTAGTGCATCTTGTAGATAAGGCACATGCTGCTCCTGAACATCGGTGGTAGAGGCAGCGAATGTTTGCAGATGTGGTGTTGATCAAGCAGGCTGCTTTGTCCTGGATGGTGTCAATCATTGTTGGAGCTGCGCTCCCCCAGACAAGTGAGGAGTATTCCACCACCCTCCTGATTTGCGCCTTGCAGACGGTCAACAGGTTTTGGGGAGTCAGGAGGTGAGTTACTTGCTGCAGGATTCTTGCAGCCACTATTTACATATGGAATAACTCCACAGAGGCCGGTCTCCTGTCACCGAGTCACCCTTTATTTACACATGAAAAGTCTTTGACTCTTAGTATTGCCTCGGTCTGAGTCAGCTGTCAAGATTGCCAGTATAACTGTCACTCCCCTTTTTATCTGTCAGCCAGGGCTCCCTGATTGGTACTGTTAACCTGGTCCAATCAGGGAACTCATTTTCTATGAGCTCTAGCTGGCTGAACTCATTACAATCACTACAAATGGCTAGTCCAGTTCATTTCTGATCAATGATAGAATTGCTAGATGTTTGTGTTTGACCAGTTCAGTCTCAATGATCAAAGGGCTTTCTTCGGTCCCATTGATCCTTATGACTCTCATGATAACCCCCAGTAGGTTCATTGTGGGGGATTCAGTGTTATTAACACCCGTCGATGTCAAGGGGCAGTGGTTAGATTGTCTCTTGCTGGAGATGGTCATTGCCTGGAATTAAAAATAAACTTATTAAAACAGTAAAGATTGACCAGGTGAACACTCTGGGGGTTGAGGTGTTGGTAGATGAAGAAAATTCCTTCCGTCTGCACACAGATTCATGCCATTAGGGAAGTGCTTGCATTTTGGCTTCCACACCTGACCTCAGTGAGGGATGTATTGTCCCCTCACCCTAAATTGTTTTAAGAGGGGTTTTGAAGACCACAGGCTTCCTCTATGGATTATGTGAAGGTTTGCAATTTGGAAATCCTGCATTCATATAAATTTCTCCCAGCAAGACTGCTCTTCTCCAGAGAGAGAAAAGAAAGCAGGGAGTGGGAAATCCCAGACACTTGCACTTCCTCAAACTTCTACATTCTGAAATTCCTGATGCAGATGGTGGCAATGAACACTGGAACAGAATGACGGATTCCAATCAGATTCACAGGGAATCTGAAACCTGCCCTTGCTGTAATTTCATGCGCCATGCTCTAACCTTGATGAACCAGCATCTGTCTCCTGTATGCTGAGTTTTGTGGTGGATCAATTGTACCTGGCAATACTGCGCCAATTGTCTTGCCATATATTTGCAGTCCTATGGAAATTACTGTCCCTGCTCTGAATGTAAAAGGCAGAACAAAGTTGCATTTACATAGCCCCAAATGCAGGCACGTTATTGCCAGAGGAATGTAAAATGTAGCTGGAGCTCCCATGATTGTCTATGGAGTGGTTGCTCCTGACATTCAGGCTGATGATTAGGTCACTGTTCCCCTTTAAAATCTCAAACATGGTTTCAGTAAGGAAGTGACCAATTTAAGGATTAGACCTCCTGGGGAGATAGAGGAAGCAGATAGCATTGCTTTATTCAAATGCAAATTTGACTTCTATTTTTAAAAAAATAACATATTGGGTAATAAGAAGTTTCAAATGCTTATGGGAGTATTATCCTTTCACACCTGAGAGCTTGAATATAAAGTGTTTTTGATACACAGAACCCTAATTCAAACTCACCTTTAATATTATCTTCAGCACTGGGCAGCATACCTTAGGAAAAGTATAAGGGAATTAGAAGGAATGCAGTGTAGATTCACCAGAATGATATGAAGCAAATGGGAATATGAGCACAAAAGTTTTGGGTGTTGGTGGGGGGGAGGTGCAGGAATCTAATTTGAGGAGATGTGGTCAATCAGAGAGTAAAGTCAAAGCCAAAAAGGAAAGTATTAAGACAGGAAATGATCAACAGACCACAATAAGAATGAAGTGTCTAAGTGTTCAAGTCAAAGAGTCAACCAAAAGGTAAGACGAGAATTTCTGAAGAGAATAAAATGATAAAACTAAAGGCAGAATAGAAAAGAATGACGTTGGTTCAGGAAATGATGAAAACCATATCTTTTTATTTCTGAGATTTAAAAAATTGTGAACAGGAACGAAAGAGAACAATTTAAAAACTAACGCTACAAGGATTCCTGCATGTTTTGGAAACCAAATAACCTGACTCTCATGTCAAGCAACATTTGACCAGCTGTTTGAAGAGCTAATAATTGAAGTAGGTCACAGATAAAGGGACTGTGTATACAGATGCAGCTGGGAGGCAACAAGAAGTTAATTTGTCTGTGATCGAATGACCAGCTATCGATGTCAAAAGCCTTTTGCCTTCCAACAACATTGTGACTGATTCTCAAAGTTAAAAATAGCGCAACACCAAGTTGTAGACCAACAGGTTTATTTGGAAGTACTAGCTTTCTGAGTGCTGCTCCTTTGTCAGGTAGCTAGTAGGGCAGGATCATAAGACACAGAATTTATAGCAGAAGGTCATGGTGTCATGCAACTAATATGACACCTTGAACAAACCTAGACTCAATCTAGCTACCTGATGAAGAAGCAGCACTCTGAAAGTTAGTACTTCCAAATAAACCTGTTGGACTCTCACCTGGTGTTGTGTTTATTTTTATCTTTGTCCACCCCAGTCCAACACCAGCACCTCCTCATCAAGTAACTGACCATTTTGAGGCGAGGAGCAAGATAGGGAGAAGCATTTTTGTTTCCACCAGGACACAAGCTGTCTCTCTGTTCTTTGTAGTCAAAACCTGTTTTAAATCTGAAGAAAACCAATCATCTTTCCATCAATGGTGGTTGGAAACTGTGATATTTTATTGATAAGTCAGAGATCTTTTATAAGTGAACCAGCCACCTTGTGTCTCCTGTAAAACAGTGGAAGCATGTGGAGGAAAATGACTGAAAATGAAGTTATAACCAGCGCAAGAATCATAAGGAATAGGATCCAATGAACTGCTTCCCAGTTTTCCTCTGCCCATAACCTACTTCCCCTTGCCTGTTTGTTATCTGTGTGTTTGTCTAGGAGGGAGTTTATAAAGAGATTAGAGTTTTGATTTGTAGTGTTATATGCTGTCAGTTTATCACTGTTTACCTGTAACTAAAGTCTAATTAATTGTGATAAATAGTAATTTGTGTTAAATACAGAAACCTGGCCCATGCATTTTTTATCAATCTGGGTCCGAAAATCAGGTAATTTGGGGAATTCTGTAAACTTACTTTATTTTACTTTTGTGATGACTCCACCAATGAGTCATTACAAAGTATGGGGGCTTGTCTAGAATTGCATTAGAAGCAAGCATTGAGGATTTGGGTGTGACATGAGTAAGTAACTCAAGTGAAGGAAAACACCAAGTCCTGTATTTTGTTTTACAACATGACCATGGAAGGTTAAGAAGCGAATTATAGAAGTTTTTAAAATACTGAGGGGTACAGATAGAATTAATGGTAGTTGTCTTTTCCCTTTGTCTTAAAAAAAACTGTCTCAATCTGTTCAGTTTCAGGTCAATGGTAACACCCGGGTTGTTGAGAGTGGTGCATGTCACAGGATGATGGTTTGATTATCTCTTACCTTCCAGACAAATGGGCACATATTCAAGGTGAGAGGAGAGAAATTTTAAAAAGACATGGGGAAAATGTTTTAAACAGAGAGTGGTTCGCAAGTGGCATGAAGTGGTGGAATCGGGCACACAAACAACATTTAAAAGTCCTTTGGAAATGTACATGAATAAGAAAGGTTTGGAAGGATATGGGTCAGGAGCAGGCAGGTGAGACTAGCTTAGTTTGGGATTGTGTTTGGCCTAGACGGGTTGGACCGAAAGATCTTTTTCCGTGATGTATGCCTCTATGACTCTATGTCATTGGAAGCAACAAAGTTAAAAATCACACAACATCAGGTAAAAGTCCAACAGTTTTACTTGGAAGCAGCAAAGGACTTCCTGCAGATGGCAGAATTGTCCCTGGCAATCCTAAGGCAACTATTGAAGTCCCGGTTGATTGATTTGGCAGGTAAACTGGAGTTTGCATTGCATGACAGAGTTGCAGAGGCAGAAATAATTGAGGCTCAAGCATGACACTTGAGTTTAAAGGAAATAGAGGGGAACTGGCAGGGGCTGGTGTTCCCATGTATCTGCTGTGCTTGACCTTCTTGATAGAAGTGGCCATGAGATTGGAAGGTGCTGTCTGAAGATCTTTGTTGAAGTCCTGCAGTGTACCTTGCAGATAAAACACACTGCTGCTACTGAACACTGGTGGTGGACGGACTGTGTGCTTGTGGATGTGATGATAATCAAGGGAGATTAATAGGTGGCCTTATAGAGGTTTATAAACAATGAGAGTTATAGGTAAGGTGAATAGCAGGTCTCTTTTCCATAGGGTGGGGGATTTCAGGACTATCAGGCATACTTTTAAGGTGAGGAGTGAAAGATTTAAAACAATATGAGGGGAAACTTGTTTTTTACACAGAGAGTGGTTCGTGCATGGAATGAACTTCCAGTGGAAGTGGTAGTTGCAGGTACAAATACAATGTTTCAAAGACATTTGGATAAGTACATGAATAAGAAATGTTTTGAGGGAAATGGGTGAAGAGCAGACGGGTGGGACTAGTTTAGATTGGAATTATTATCGGCATGGACTGGTTAGACTGAAGGTTCTGTTTCCATACTCTATGACTCTAAAAGAGGCTGAATATTTTAGATAGTGAAATGCTGGAATGAAGTAATATCCAATTACAACTAAGACATCTTGAGCTTAACGAAAAAATGGAGATGGCAGAACAAGGAGAGAGCAGAGGAAAATGAGGAAAAGGAGATGAAATTAAAAAGACAGGAATTGGAAATTCAACAACTGCAATGAGAAATGCAAAAAAAAGAGAGATTAGGAGTGCATGAATATAAGCTTAAATTATGCAATTGAAATAGAAGACAGCAGGTGCTGATGTAAGCCCTAGGGCAGGGAATCGAAGTCATAATTTGAGGTCCAGTAAGGGAATGTTTAAGTTTGCAAAGGGCTGTATTAAAATTTGAGAAAAAGGATATGGAGGTATTATTCTTGTCATGTGAAAATGACTAGAAAAAGGTAATTGGGCAATAGAGAACTGAACATTCCATATGTTGTTAATTGTTAGACAAAACACAGGAAATTTATGCTTCGCTAATGCAGTGAAGGTTTCTCAGGATTATGACATAGTGAGGAAAATTATATTGACTGTATGTGAGTAAGTATCTAATGCAGTTCGGCACTCCTGAATTAAAGGAAGCAACTTGGGCAATCATATATTGGATTAGAGAGAGTTAAATAAAGTAATTTTGTCAGGTGAATAAGAGCATTGAAACTGAAACCATCTATGAAGAACCTTGAGAATTTCTTTTTTAAAGAGGGATTTAAACATTCCCTACCATCCAGAATAAAAAACCTATGTTGAGGACTGAAGGTTTGCAAATGTGTACTCACCCAGTGAGTACCTCTATCAGGCAATGGTTAAGTTGACACATGAAAGGTTATTGTGGTTAACAAAAGTACTTAGTGTAGCAAGTAACAAGTTGGCATGGATAGAAGAATATCTGGTAAACAGGATGAAGGGAGTAGGGATAAATGGGTCCTTTTCAGGTTGGCAAGATATAACAAATGGTGTGCTATAGGGATCAGTGCTGGGACCTCAACTGTTCACAAGCTGTATAAATTACTTTGAAAAAGAGATTGAAAGTATGGTTGGGGATATGAGGTGCAAAGAAAATACTAGGCTATTACCAGAAAGATATACATAACAAGTGAGTGACCAAGATGTGGCAGTTTGTGTGTGAAAATGTGGAATTGTCCATTTTGTTAGAAAAAATAAAACCAAGTATTATCTAAAAGGTGAAAGGTTACAGAGGTTAAAAGCAAATTACTGCAGATGCTGGAATCTGAAACCAAAAGAGAAAACGCTGGAAAATCTCAGCAGGTCTGGCAGCATCTGTAAGGAGAGAAAAGAGCTGACGTTTTGAGTCTAACTGATCCTTTGAGCTCTGATATGCAGAGGGATCAGGGTGTCCTCCTGCATGAATCACAAGATGATGGTATGCAGTTACAGCAAGTAGTTAGAAAAGCTAATAGAGTGTTGCCAATATCATGAGGGCAATTGAATACCCGATAAGGAAGGCTGTGCTCCACTTATACAGGGCAGATGTGAGACCACATCTGGAGTGCTCTGTATAGCATTGGTCACCTTATTTAAGGAGGGATGTAAATGCAGGCGAGGCAGTTCAAAGAACATTTACTCAACTAATACCTGGACTTTGAGAGTCACAGAGTCATACAGCATATGAACCGACCCTTCAGTCTGATCAGTCCATGTCACCCATAATCCTAAACAAAACTAGTCCCAACTGGAATAGGGCTGTCACTCTATAAGGAAAGGTTGGACAAACAGGGGTTTTGTAGAGTAAGAAACATATAGAATCCTGAAAGATCTTGACAAAAAAGATGAAAAACATTGACCAGGTCAGGCAGATGGGATTGGTTCTGAACAGCATCTGGTCAGCACAGATATGGTGGGCCAAGCCGCCTCTTCCGACACTGTACTGTTCTATATTCTATCAGATCAGCTTTAACCTTATTGAAGGCTTAAGGGATCAAATGGCCTTCTCCTGCACCTGATTGGTACGTTCTGTGAATCCGGTGATTAGATTATATGAAGAAGTTACAACCATTCATTGGACTATCAAAGGCTGTGTATGTCTGGGGGCTTTTTATAAGGAGGTCAAAACAATGACTGCAGATGCTGGAGACCAGATTCTGGATTAGTGGTGCTGGAAGAGCACAGCAGTTCAGGCAGCATCCAAGGAGCAGCGAAATCGACGAATTGACTCAGTAAATAAAGCAATACTTTGTAGCTGAAGACAATCTTCAGGACAAAAGAGTCAGTCAGATTATTCTGGAATGAGGTGAGGAAACCACTCCCACAAAATGTCGTTTAAATGCAGAAAACCCCTGTGTAAATCAAGAACAAACATTTCCAGGAGAGGGTCGGTCATTTTAAAGCTGAGATTGATAAATAGTTGTTGAACACGGGGCAGGGAGATGAGACCATTTAGCAGGTCTTTCAGCATTTAACGTAAAAGGAGCCAATGGTTAAAAGCAAAAGCTGTTTGTGGTATACAATTTTCAGAAATTAGCTAAGTTTTGCCTCCTATGGAGTCAGACGTCACATGACACCAGCTTATCATCCAACAGGACTTCACCTGACGAAGGTGCAATGCTCTGAAAGCTTGTAATTTTAAATATATACATTGGACTATACCTTGGTGTCCTGTGACTTCCAGCTTTGTCCACTCCAAGTCAACACCAACAGCAACACGTCATGCCTCTTACAGGACATGAACAGGCTGACACAAACACACTTCAGAACTATAAATATATCTGGAGCTTTGGAGTCACTGACTCTGAATGTTCCCCATATATCTTGCAAATGCTAATCCCAGAGAAAGACATATAATGTAAGTGAAGGTGACCTGGCAATAGCAGGATGGTCCCCCATCAAAACTAGCTTCCGTTGTTAGCAGAATGCTTCAATATGTAAGAATTTGCAGTTTGGAGGAGGGGTTCTTGTGACAATCGTTGTTACTGGTGTAATTTTGTTTCTCAAAAGTAGGAGCCAAAGTTAGCAAAGGACACAAGCTTGCGTTTGTAACATCACCAAACAGCATCAAACTCACAGGGACTGGTGAGTAGAATGCAGATTTTAATTTAAGAGGGTGATAGTTTACTGATGTTTGAAAAATTAATCAACCTTACAATAAACTATTAAAGTTGAATTGGACATTTTGACTATTTTCTCTTGGAGAAGTTCAGCCAGAACCCTAGAGATAGCAGTATTGGAGGGGAGGTTTGGGTTAATCTACCGACAATGTTTAGAATGAATGAATATATAGATCAGCCATAATCAAATTGAATGACAGAACAGGCTCAAGGGGCTGAATGGCCTGATCCTATTCCATTAACTTAATTTGAGACATGGTGTGTTGTGAGTGGAAGGAACTAGTAATTTTGAAGCAATTTCCAACAGTCTCCACCACTGAGGGCTTTCCTGAGCTCATGCCTCGCTCTGCTGTAGATCCATTGGTCAAAATTGATCACTGGGATTAATCAATAACTGCCAAGGGAGTCCAGGATGATAGAGAGTGAACTCGATGGAATTTTATCATTTTGAATCTTGCAATTCCTATGTTAAAAAGGGGAAACATCAAACGGCAAATGGATAAAAAATTAATGATACTCTTAAGAAAATAATTATAACTTCAAGTTTTTTCAGCCTCTAGCTTAGGAGGAGCAGGTAGACTAAAGATTTGTTGAGGCAAGTAAAGGAAGGTTCAGGAAAAGTGTAGTCATAAGGAATTATAAAAGCCTGGAGGTAAATTCAACAGTTTGCAGACACCAGAAGGGAGGGGTGAAAATGCAAGTCATTCACTAAGAGAACACGAGCAGATGTATCAGGTTTGAAAGTCAAGCATTCTCTGGCATTAAATATTTGTGTGGCAAATACTGCTGCTGAGCAATTAAAGTGAAAATTAAACTTTATTAGGCAAAAGTGAGGACTGCAAATGCTGGGAACCAGAGTTTAGATCAGAATGGTGCTGGAAAAACACAGCAGGTCAGGCAGCATCCGAGGAGCAGTAAAATCGACGTTTCGGGCAAAAGCCCTTCATCAGGAATGACTAGAAAAAATGACGAGACTTTATTGTCAACAGTTAAACAATGGTTAAATTAGGGATGATAAAGGCACGTCAGCGTGTTAGTAACACTATAACCAGCAGCAAAAGCTCTGCCAGTCTTCAGAAATTTGGCAGGATTGGAGTCAGTGACCTGGCACTCAGAAAACCCTTGGACCTTGCAGCTGGTACAGATAGTTCCTCAAGTGCAGACAATGTGGACAAAACAGCATTCATTGCCCATTCCCAGTCAGTCTGAGGCCATTCAGTGTCACCACGTAGAGCAAGTCAGGACTGGAGTCACTTGTCAGTCCAAGCGAAAAATAACAGGTTGAAGGAAATTGGTTGAACTATTCCTCACGTTTTGCAATTGTTCACAGTGGTATTAAAATGGGTCCCTCCAATCTGCTCACACCTGCTGGAAGGTAGAAATTGTGGCAGCTCATTGCAGACAGAACAATCCGACAATTAGGAATGAAGGATAATGGGGAAAAGGTGAGAAAGTGGAGTTGAGGGTAATCAAATCAGCCATGATCTTACTGAATAGCACAGCAGACAGTATGAGCAGACTGGCCTTTTGTTATAGGGGTCTATTGAATGGAACCTAGGCCCTTCAACCCATCAAGTCTATGCCAGTCAAAATCAAGCATCCGACTACTCCAAGCTCATTTTCCAGCCCTTGGCCCATAGTCTGACACATGGCCACAGCCTACTTTTGCTCCTGTGCCCTATGATCTGATGACTGAGGTCAAAGGATTGAGAGGCTATGCCCAAAGCACAAGAGTCGTAGAATCCCCACAGTACAGAAAGAGGCCATCGTTCCATCGAGTTTGCACCAACCCTCCAAACAGCAGCCCACCCAAACCCAGCCCTCTTGCTGCATCCCCATCACATGGATTTTTTTTTTCAAACATGGCTAATCCATCTAACTCTGCATATCTTTACGAGGAAGCTGCAATACCCAGAGAAAATCCACACAGACAAAGGGAGAATGTGCAAACTCCACATAAACAGTCAGCCAGGGCTGGAATTGAACCCAGGCACTGTGAGTCAGCAGTACTAACCATTATACAACCAGTTAAAAAGCAGCAAGAGTACTGCCTGTAGGTTTGGTTTCCATATTTCAGGGAAGATTGTATCGCAGTATCAATGGTACAGAGGAGAGAAACGAAGATGCTGCCAGGAATTCAGAATTCAGCTTGGAGTAATAGCTGTGGATTGGCTGAAGTTGCATTCTTTAGGATGAAGGAGACTGACAGGAAAGTGTATAAAATTATAAGGAGCCACGATAGAGTAGCCAAGAGAGGCATTTTTCGATTAGCAGAGAGCATAAACTGACAAAAGAACTGATAGGGAGTCATGGGGGAATTTCTTCACCCGGAGAGTAACTGTTGTCTGGAGCTCAGTGTCTCATTTCAGAATCTCCAATCTCGCTGTAACCCAAGTGGAAGACGGACCAGAAAGCAGCAAGTGATGTTGCATGTTCAGTCTGTATTACTGCATATCATGTTGTGCTCTCTACTATTTCTCACTGTGAGAGATTTGCTGTGGCCATATTCCTTCAAGTTAGGGATCTACAGGGCCTGCTTGATCAAGTGCAGTAGAGGGAAACCAGTTGATAGTGTAACAACTAGAGATTCTTGTCTTAAACAAGATGTGATCTACTACATAAAGTCATCGGGATGTACAGCATGAAAACAGACCCTTCAGTCCAACCCGTCCATGCCGACCAGATATCTCAACCCAATCCAGTCCCACCTGCCAGCACCCGGCCCATATCCCTCCAAACCGTTCCTATTCATATACTCATCCAAATGCCTCTTAAGACAATAACTCTATGATAACTAGGTACAGATTAGTTGGATGCGACAGGCATTGTTACAGGAACTATGAGAAAGATTGAGATGGTTCATCTTCCTTCTTTGAAATCCTGAACTGTTCTTTCCCCATATCTAAATGACATAATCTTAGTGGGTGGTGCTTAAGGAACACTCAATTTTAACCCTTCCACACACTAATGCCCCTATACCACAGACTCTTTCTTAGGTATAAACTTTGAGCCTCTTTCTGTGTTGTGAATTCCTAATTTTATGTGATTCTATAAGATACCTTGTTTTAGTTAGATTGAGTGAAGAATAAATAATGTAAATATCACTGGGCAGAAATCTCCTGAACTTCTTTAAACTAGAGATCGGATCTTGGTTTAATAGCTGATAAGAAGAATGACAGTCCCAACAGTGCTGTACTCCCTCAGTACTGCACCCAGACTGTCAACTGGGATCATATCTGTGGAGTGGGCACCATGAAGCCAAAGCTTTCTGACTCAACAGGCAAGCTAACACCTTCATATCAGGTTCAAGGCTTTGTGCAAGAGGTGCAGACAGGGAGTTTTGGGGCTCCCTTTGTTTTGTAAACAAGAAGTGCCAATGGTCTAGAACCGCTACCCGTGAGAGTGTTGGAGTCAGGAATGATGAATGATTTCAAAAGGAAATTGGACAGTAAGCAAGGAAAGAACCTGGCAGGTGTACAGGGATAGAGTAGAGCAATGGAATGAACTGGATTGCTGTACAGGGAGCCAGCATTCACTCAATCTGCTGAATGTTCACTGTCCATGGCTTAGGGACTCCATGACTGTTCTAACTCTATCACAGTAGGAGCATGCAATGTAGGCTAATGCAGGAGCCATTTGGCAGACAGTAAGATTTCACAAGCAGCAGTGAATAGACAACTAATGGACCTCAGTAGCTTTCAGTTTATGGTGTAAGTTTGGGTGGGAGAGCTGCTCTGCACTTTGACAAATGCTTGTACAGGATTGTTAATACCAGTTAGAACAGTGGGCTTGATATCACAAGGCTGGAAATGTGTTGCTGGAAAAGCGCAGCAGGTCAGGCAGCATCCAGGGAACAGGAGAATCGACGTTTCGGGCATTAGCCCTTCTTCAGGAACATTCCTGAAGAAGGGCTTATGCCCGAAACGTCGATTCTCCTGTTCCCTGGATGCTGCCCGACCTGCTGCACTTTTCCAGCAACACATTTTCAGCTCTGATCTCCATTCCAGAATAATCTGACTGACTCTTTTGTCCTGAAGATTGTCTACAGCTACAAAGTATTGCTTTATTTACTGAGTCAATTCGTCGATTTCGCTGCTCCTTGGATTCCATCCTCACCACATGCATTCCCATCCACTTACTTTATCCACAAACTTAGCTTTAGTATACTCACAACCATCATCTAACTCGTCAATATATAAAATGATTATGGTACCACCACTGATCCTTGAGGCGCTCCATTAGGTACAGGTTGCCATCTGAAAATGTTACTTTACCTCAACTCCCTTCCATTAGTTAGCCAATCCTCTATCCATGCTAACTATACAAACCCTGCACCATGGACTCTTACTAAGTAGCCTAATGCATGGTACTTTTCATAGAATCCCTACAGTGTGGAAACAGGCCATTTGGCCCAACAAGTCCACACCAACCCTCCAAAAAAAAGTAACCCAGCCAGACCCATTCCCTACCCTATTACTCTACATTTCCCCTGACTAATGCACCTAACCTAAACATCCCTAATTACTATGGGCAAACGCCTTTTGGAAATTCAAATATATTTACACAATGTCAGCTGTTCCTCTGTGCTTCCCGATGAAGGCCCTGTACTCGAAGTCGACTCTCCTACTCCTCGGATGCTGCCTGATTGGCTGTGCTTTTCCAGCACCACACTTCTTGCCTCTGTATATTCTGCTTGGTATTTCCCAAAAATGATTCAATAAAATATTAACCAGCACCTATGGGGTGGCTTAGTGGTTAGCATTGATGCCTCACAGTGCCAGGGACCCAGGTTCAATTCCCGCCCTGAGCATCTGTGTGGAGTTTGCACATTCTCCCAATGTCTGCCTTGGTTTCCTCCAGTCTCCTCCTACAATCCAAAGATGTGCAGGTTAGGTGAATTGGCCATGTTAAATTGCCCGTAGTGTTCGGTGTAGGGAAATGGATCTGGGTGGGTTGCTCTTCGGAGGGTCGGCGTGGACGCGTTGGGCCGAAGGGCCTGCTTCCACACTGTAGGGAATCTAATCTAATCTATGGGACCAGGAGTGTACTGGTTGATCAAATATTCCAGAAAATCAGGTTTATAAGATCATGAGGAGCATGGATAAGTTGAATAGACAAGGCCTTGCCCCAGGTTGGGTGAGTCCAGGCCCAGAGGGCATAGATTTAGGGTGAGAGGGGGGAAAGATATTAAAAAGGGACCTTAGGGGCAAAGTTTTCATGCAGAGAGTGACGCGTGAATGGAATGAGGTGCCAGAGGAAGGGAAGGAGACTGGCATGATTGCAACATTTAAATGGCACCTGGATAGGTACATGAATAAGTAGTATTTAGATCGGTTTGGGCCACGTACTGGCAAATGAGACAAAATTAATTTAGGATATCTGGTTGGCAAGGGCAAGGTGGACTGAAGGGTCTGTTTCTGTGCTGCACATCTCAATGGCTCTATGAGGTCCACAATCGATGTAAAATACACTAAGTCATAGAAAATCCCCAGGATACTATGAAGTCACTCCTCAGCCTCTAATGCTCCAGGGAAAATAGCCCCAGCCTATTCAGAATCTCCTGATAGTTCAAAACACCCATCCCACCGAAACCCTGGCATCATCTTTGTTAATCTTTTCTGAACCCTTACAAGTTGCACAGCAAAGTTCGAAGTATTTAAGGAAAATTGACTTGAAACTGAATCAACTGTTGATATTTTTTGTGGCCATTCGATCGAACAAGTATATTGACATAGAGGTAAAGAAATTTAAAATAATAATTGGACAAAACAATAAAGAAAACTATGTGGTATTTGAGGTACATAATGCTTGCCAATTCAAAGCAAAAAGCTCTGCTATTACATCTGTAAATGGACTCTACCATTTTCCTGATGACAGATATTAAGCAAGCTGGCCTATATTTACCATTTTTTGTCTCTTTCTTTTTTGAAAAAGGGTGTTATATTGGCAGTTTTCTAATCCTCTAGGACTTAAGAACATAAGGATTCTTGAAAGATCTCTATATCCCATGATAACCTCACTCATGAAAAATTCAACTACAATCACCATAAGTTTTAATTAAACCATAGCATCTACAACACCTTGTGGAAGAGATTTCCACCACTTTTTCAGATGAAATGCCTCTAGATTTCATTCTTGAACAGTCTAGTTCCAATTTTAAAGATTGTGCACCATTATTCTGTACTCAATTGGACACAGAAGGCTATGTATTTTAAAATGGTTTAGCTGAATTTGCACCAGGTTGGCTAAGTGAAAGCTGGTATCATGCCAACAGTTCAATTTGGTATCTGAAAGACTGCAACTGCACTGACACGGATCATCCACAGGGTGCTGCTTCTGAATTTAACAATGGACATCATTTTTAAGATGCCTTGACTAAATGCTTCCAGACTGTGAATAACGTAAGTGTACATCACCTAAGTCATAACCAGATTAGAAATGCATTCGAAGTGTACAATTATAGACTGGTACGACAGTCTGTGCTCAGGGTGATGCCATCTTTCTGATGTGGACGTCAAACTGAGACACCATCTCCGGTGGAAATAAAAGATCCCATACTTCAAAAAGAACAAGGCCAATAACTATCCTTCAACAAACAATACTAAAACAGATTGCCCTGTGTTACCATGCAGTTCATGGGAATTTGCTGTTTGTAGAATGCAGTGTTTCTTACAAATGTGACCATATTCCAAGGGTACTTTGGCTGGGCCTGTATTCTCTATAGTTTCAAAGAACGAGAGGTGATTTCATTGAAATTTATAAGGTGTGGCTATTTCCCCTGGATGGTGAGCCTAGAACCAGGGGCGTAGTTTCAGAATAAGACAGAGGCCATTTTATGACTGGGATGACGATGTATTTCTTCATCCAGACGGTGGTAGATCTTTAGCACTATCTACTTTAGAGGGCTGAGAAGTTCAATCTTTTAGTGAGTTTGAGACAGAATCCTTCAGCTTTTGGAGACTGATGACATCAGTTATTGAGGTGGATGATCAGCCACGATCTGGAACAAGGGAAATGTGACAGTACAGAGAGCAGCCATTCTGTCCATTGTATCTGTGCAGGCAGAGAGAGAAAACCAAACTAGCCAGCCATTCCAATTCCAAGTTCAGGTCACAGTGCTCCAGCTACCTTTCAAACAGGGAGAAGGTTTTTGCCTTCATAACCAAACCAGGCAGTGAATTCCAAACACCCACCTCAAAGAGGAGGAAAATGTTTTTCCACATATTCTCTCTAATCCATCCAGCAATAATCGCAAATCTAAGTATTAGAGTCATAGAGATGTACAGCATGGAAACAGACCCTTCGGTCCAACTTGTCCATGCCGACCAGATATTCCAACCCAATCTAGTCCCACCTTGCCAGCACCTGGCCCATATCCCTCCAAACCCTTCCTATTCATATACCCATCCAGATGCCTTTTAAATGTTGCAATTGCACCAGCCTCCACCACTCCCTCTGGCAGTTAATTCCATATGGGTATCCTCTGTGTGAAAAAGTTGCCCCTTAACGTCTCTTTCATATATTTCCCCTCTCACCCTAAACCTATGCCCTCTAGTTCTGGACTCCCCCACCCCAGAGAAAAGACATTATCTATTTATCCTATCCATGCCCCTCATGAATGTATAAACCTCTTTAAGGTCACCCCTCAGCCTCTGATGCTCAAGTGAAAACAGCCCTAGCCTATTCAACCGCTCCCTCCAACCCTGACAACATCCTTGTAAATCATTTCTGACTCCTTTCAAGTTTCACTACATCTTTCCAATACGAAGGAAACCAGAATTGCACACATTAGTCCAATACTGGTCTAACCAATGCCCTGTACAGCCGCAACATGACCTCCCAACTCCTGTACTGAATACTCTGACCAATAAAGTAAAGCCAATCAAATGCCTTCTTCACTATTCTATCTCCATGCGACTCTACGTTCAAGGAGCTATGAACCTGCACTCCAAGATCTCTTTGTTCAGCAACACGCCCTATGACCTTACCATTAAGTGTCTAAGTCCTGCTAAGGTTTGCTTTCCAAAAATGCAGCACCTCGCATTCATCTTAATTAAACTCCATCTGCCACTTCTCAGCCCATTGGTCCATCTGATCAAGATCCCATTGTAATCTGAGGTAACCTTCTTTGCACCTCTAATTTTTGTGTCATCTCCAAACTTACTGACTATACCTCTTATGCTCACACCCAAATCATTTATATAAATGATGAAAAGTAGTGGACCCAGCACTCACCACAGTAGTGGACACCAACACAGAATGATGGAGCAGGCATGATAGGAACAGATTTAGGTCAGTCAGTCTATGTGCCAAATGTCACATTGAAGGATGACTTCTGACAATAGAGGTAGCCATGAAGAGAGACAAGATAGGCTATAATTGTTTCTCTTAGAGTGGAGAAGGATGAGGCAGGGGTTCTGACTGAGGTGTACAGGATTATGAGGGCATAGATAAGGGAGATAGCAAGAACTATTCCTTGGTAGAGGGATTATTAACCGGGTCATCGATTTAAGCTTTAAATGGGAATTAAGGATGATTTGTTCATGCAGGGTGCAATGAATAACTGGAACTCACTGCCTGAAATGATGGTCAAGATGGGAACCATCACAACATTTCAGAAGTACATAGATTATCACTTCAAATGCCACAGCATACAAGGCTATGGACCAAGTTTTGGAAAATGGGATAGATAGATGCTTAATGGCCAGCACAAACATGATGGGCCAAAGGTCCTCCTTCCATGCTGTACAGATCTATGGCTCTATGGTAGGCTGTATGTTGCTCAAGTGCACCCAAAGTCGAGAGTGTGGTGGTGGAAAAGTGCGCCGGTCAGGCAGCATCCGAGGAACAGGAGAATCTGGCTTATGCTCGGAACATTGACTCTGCTGCTCCTCGGATGCTGCCTGACCTGCTGCGCTTTTCCAGCACCACACTCTCAACTCTGATCTCAAGCATCTGCAGTCCTCACTTTCTCCAAGTATACCCAAAGTTCTGTAGATCTTCTCATGACTGGAGAGTGCAGTGCCAGATCAGCAGAAGTGACCACAGAACTGATTGTCCATGTTGTCATTGTTGATGATGTTTCACTACTGCCCTCCTTCTGGGCATGTGGGAGTTTTGCAGCTGTGGAGGAGATGGTCATCAAAGAAGCACTGAAGCTGAACCAAGTTTTAGTGCTCACCTCCAAAAGGGGTGTGTCAGCTCAATGTTTTCCCGAGTGAGATGGCCTGCATTATAGAGCTTTGTCATGTTCACTTCCAGTATGTCAGTATATTGCTTACACTGATCACCTTGATGAAGTTTGCCCTGAGACAATGGCTGATTTTTGTTTATTCTTTCATGCAATGTGATCAAGGCCAGCACCTGTTGCCCATCCCTAAGTGCCCTTGAACAGAGTGCTTTGCCAAGCCATTTCATAATGCAGTTAAAATCAATCTCATTGCTGGGGGTCTGGAGTCATGGAGTCATACAGCATAGAAGAGGCCATTCAACCCAATAAATCTGCATCAATCTATCTACCCTAATCCCACATTCCAGCACTTGGCTCATCGCCTTGAATGTTATGACAGTTCAAATCCTCATCCACAGCCTGGAATTATATCTAATTTGGTGATTTCTGACCAAGGCAATAAAGAATGGTGAATAAATATTGCTGTGGCCAGTAATGCCAACATCTCATACAAAGGAATATAAAAAATCAAAAAAGGTCATTGATGCCATGTTTCTTTCCTACAGGAAATTAGTGAACCAGATTAAGGAATGGGGAGTGGAGTAGATGACAATTGATGAGAGTTTCATCATTCAATTCCAGAATTTATGAAACAAATTTAAATTCTGCCAGCTACCTTGGTGAGTATTGAACCAGTCTCCCCAGAGGATTAGCGCGAGTCTCCACAGTCATCAGTCTCGTGACTTTACCATTATGGCTTCATTTCCACATTAGTCACACAATATGGGAGATATAAAGACACAGCTTGCTGAGCCAGTATACTGCTGACACGCCATGCAGTAGTCTGGAATGCCCTAGATAAATTGCCAGACTGGATTATGTGTCATGGATCAGGGTTTAAGAAGATAAACATGATTAATAATTTGTAATTCTTCTGATGGTTTACAGATGAATTACAAAATGTTCAATTTGTTTTACAAAGGCACTCTCATGTAAACAGGTTCTTCATTCAGTCCCTCAAGTTTGTCCCAAGTGTAGTGATTATAACAAGGTCAGCGAGTTGGATAACATAGGGTCTGAGTTCCCTGACTGGGGCTGTTAATAAGGGAGGCAATAGCTGAGTGATATTATCATTGGACTTTTTTTTTATAGATACTTTTATTGAAAAAAGAAAACTTTTTAAAGTTTTTTTTTACAAAATTACAAAAGTAATACAAGTATAAACACCAATATAAGGTTAAATAAATAAGACAATAAAATTTTAAAATAACCGAAATGACAAACAAGAAAAAGGTGAAAAACCCAATAAACTACTGATCTATCCTACAAACAACCAAAACATATAATAGGATATCATACATTACCCTGAGGGTGAAGGCACCTCCACACATCTACTAGCCCTAGCTCTTTATTCAGATCTGCCAATTGTCTAGACCTAAGAGATATACCCAAAGTGCTCTTAGGCATCCTATCTATCTCTGGGTCCATAATGCAGTTAAAATCTCCTCCTATAATTGTACGGTGGGCCCCAAAAGCCATCAACTTAGAAAAGGCTTCTGTTACAAATTTAAAGGGGTGTGCTGGGGGCAATAAAGATTCAAAATTCCATATTCTTCCCCATGTATTAGGGCTTTGATCAATATGTATCGTCCAGACTCAAGAACCCCACCCAAGATACTTTGAATAAAAACCAGAGAAAATTCACAAATGAGAGAAATCTTTAAAACATTTTACACCAACACAATTAAAAACTATTCCTAAGTGCAAAGAAAAACACAGAACATATTTGAAGGGAGAATTTCCCCCTTGCTCCCAGAGGGCATGTCTACCTGGCAATAACCTCACCATAACCTCTTCGAACTCAGGCCCTGCCCTTGGCCCAGGTGTTCTCGAATGGAGTAGACAAAGTTAAAAGTGAGTGACCCATTCCCTCCCCCAACCACACCTAGATGCATTGAACAAGGGTAATACAAAATATAACTATATAAAACTACAAAGTTACAATCCCCGCAAGTATTAGGTGACTGAGTAAAATGACAAAGAAGAAAACCCCGCACTAAAGACAGGTAAAACAGAACAAACCACCTCCCCCCCACCCCACACACACACACACACACACATCGAATAGGCCGCACAGCCTGTAAAAAAAGAAACAAAAGAGAGAGTAAAGAACAAGCCCCCACCCCCCCATCCCCAGGAAAGACAAAAAGGGAAAAGAAATAAAGAAGGAAATAAGGGTAGACAGGGGGAGGCAAAATAAAATTGTTATCCGTACGGTTTAAGTCCCACAGTCTATTTAGGAGAGTCCTAGAATTCTTTAGCTTTGTACGGTGATCCAAAGTTATACACAATCCATTGTGGCTGAAGCGCAGCGTTGCTGGGTAACGCATAGAGTATGGAATATTTAGGTCTTTTAAATGTAACTTCATCTCTTCGATTGCCCTCCTCTTGCGGAGCACAGTTGGAGAAAAATCCTGAAATAACATTATCCTGGAACTCTTTTGTATCATGGCCTGGAGGACCGTCCCCATGACTCTGGAGGCTTCCAGAAGCATTTGTTTATCTCTATAACATTGGAGCCAGAATAGAACTGGGTGGAGACGCTGGTCCGACCCTGGCCTGCATATAGCAACCCGGTGGGCCCACACCTCCTGCACCTAGCCCTGATCCCAACTCCAACTTTAATATTTGAGGGAGCCATTGTTCCATAAAGACTGTGAGCTGGCCTTCCTCTTCCCATTCGGGAAGCTCCAGCAACCGAGTATTTTTTTCGATGGCCCCGATTGTCGAGGTCATCGATGTTCTCCTCCAGGGTCTGGATTCGCTGCTCGAGAGCCCGGACCTGACCCATGGACGACTCGGCAGCTGACTCCGAGGCCGCAGCCCTGGCTCCGCCACTCTGACGCGCTGTTCAATTTTTGGATTTCTTGGTCATGCTTCTGCAGTACGACTGAGAACAACTCCCACCAGGACTTGGATTCTTCAATGAAGCCGTTGATCTTTTCCTGGAGTTTGTTGATCCCGGAGATCAGGCCCACCTCTGCAGGTAACTCCCCTGAGGCGGCCGCGGACGTCTCTGCTGCTGCGGGGATGGTGTGGGGGAGGGGTCCCTGTCTGTTGCGAACTGTGGGAATGTTTGCCCTGAGTCATTTTAAAAACAACACCAAACTGTCCAAGTTTGATGTAAAATGACTCACTGTGCTGGGCAAAAGCTATCTAAAATGATTTAAAGGGTGTGGTGAAGACGGTACCCCACTTTGCCTGAGTCTTAGGGAGAACACTACACACTCAGTCTTGCTGGGTCACTGCCGTCTTGAATCCCCCCATCACTGGACTTTTAATCCAGAGATCCAGATAATGTCTGGGGGCTTGAGTTTGAATCCTTCCATGGCAGGTGGTATAATTTGAATTCAATAAATATCTGGCATTAAGGTTCTAATGACCATTAATCCATTGTCGATTGCTGGAAAAAAACATTTGGTTCACTAATGTCCTTTAGCGAAGGAAACTGCCGCTCATACCTGTTCTTGCCTGCATGTGACTCCAGACCTACTGCAATGGGGTTGACTTTTAACTTTCCTCTGGGCAATTAGGGATGAGCAATAAATGCTGCCTAGCCAGCGACTCCCTCATCCCGTGAATAAATAAAGAAAAATAAATCTGATCCAATCAAGGAGCCCTAGCTGACAGATAAAACCAGGAGCATCAGACAGTCCAACACTCTGAGAGCTGTCTCTGAGCGAGTTGGATCAGTGTCAAGGGCTTTCCATATGTAAATGAAGGGTGACTAGGTGACGTGTCACCAGCCTCTGTGGATTTATTTCTGCAATATTTAATTTAATCACAACTAATTTGTACCCTAACCCCACTTACTTGCATTGGCTCCCCAGGTACTCATACACAATAAAAATATTAATAAGACAAGAACACAGTGGCTCAGGTGATACGGTGGCTCAGTGATTAGCACTGCTGCGTCACTGCGCCAGGGAACCAGCTTTGATTCCAGCCTCGGGCAACTGTCTGCTTGGAGTTTGCACATTTTCCCTCTGCCTGTGGGGGTTTCCTCTGGGTGCTCTGGTTTCCTCCCACAGTGCGTGGGTTAGGTGAATTGGCCAAGCTAAATTTCCCAAAGTGTTCAGGGATGTGTCGGCTAGGTTCGGGGAATGAGTCTGGGTGAGATACTCCTTGGAGGGTCAGTGTGGACTTGTTGGGCCAACTGGCCAGTTTCCACACTATAGGCATTCTATTCTATTTTATTCTAACACTGTGGAGGAATTTCTTCTCTCTGATGGTTGGAAATATTTCGAAGTCCTTGCCACAGAGAGCTGTGGGGGCACAGTCCTTGTGCCTGTGTAAGGTTGAGTTTGATAGATTTTTGATAAGTCAGGGAACCAAGAGTTACAAGGACAGAGCAGGAAAGTAGGTATGATGATTGTTGGATCAGCCAAGATCCTATTGAGTAGGCTCGAGGGGCTGAATGGGGTATTCCTATTTTTGACAGTTTTATGGTCTTATTGTATGCTTTGTTAACTGCTGTCTCCACCCATCTCCGCCCCCACCTTGATCTCCGCCCCCACGTCGATCTCCGCCCCCACGACCAACTCCGTCCCCACGACCAACTCCACCCCCACGACTAACTCTGCCCCCATGCCTAACTCCGCACCCAACTCCCAGCTCCAGCCCCACACCAGGTCGTAGCTCCCAGCCCTGCTGTATTTTCACCATCCCTCGAGACCTCCCCCTCTCTGAGGATGAACAATCAGTCTTCAGCAGAGGTCTCACCATCATCCCCCTATGCTCCCGGATCAATGGGTTCGACACGCGGCTCGACATCGAGCATTTTTTCCGCTGCCTTCGCCTCCGCGCCTACTTCTTCAACCAGGACTCTCGCCCACCCTCGGATGACCTCTTCTCCCCCTCCAACACACCCCATCCACCTGGACACCCCGTGCTGGCCTCTTACCCGCCCTCAATCTCTTCATATCCAACTGCCGCCACGACATTGACCGCCTCAACCTGTCCACCCCTTTCACCCACTCCAACCTCTCACCCTCACAACATGCAGCCCTCCACTCTCTCTGCTCCAACCCCAACCTCACCATCAAACCGGTAGACAAGGGAGGTGCAGTTTGGCGCACCGATCTTTACACCGCTGAGGCTAAACGCCAACTCGCGGACACCTCCTCCTACTGCCCCCTTGAACTTGACCCCACCTACCACTACCAAACCATCACCTCCCAGACCATCCATAACCTCATCACGTCAGGAGATCTCCCATCCACCGCCTCCAACCTCATAGCGCCACAACCCCGCACCGCCCATTTCTACACCCTGCCCAAAATCCACAAACCCGACTGCCCCGGCCGACCCATTGTGTCAGCCTGCTCTTGCCCCACTGAACACATCTCTGCATACCTCGACACTGTCCTGTCCCCCTTAGTCCAAGAACTCCCCACCTACGTTCGGGACACCACCCACGCCCTCCACCTCCTCCATAATTTTCCCGGCCCCCAACGCTTTATCTTCACAATGGGACATCTACTCCCTATACACTTCCATCCCCCCATCACGAAGGCCTCCAAGCCCTCCTCTTCTTCCTCTCCCGCCGACCCAACCAGTACCCTTCCACTGATACCCTCCTTCGACTGACTGAACTGGTCCTCACTCTTAACAACTTCTCCTTCCAATCCTCCCACTTCCTCCAAACCAAAGGAGTAGCCATGGGCACCCGCATGGGCCCCAGCTATGCCTGCCTCTTCATCGGATATATGGAACAGTCCATCTTCTGCAGCTACACTGGCACCACCCCCCACCTTTTCCTCTGGTACATCGATGATTGTATTGGCGCTACCTCGTGCTCCCACGAGGAGGTTGAACAGTTCATCCACTTTACTAACATCTTCCACCCCGACCTCAAATTTACCCAGACCGTCTCAGACTCCTCCCTCCCCTTCCTAGACCTCTCCATTTCTATCTCAGGCGACCGACTCAACACAAACATTTACTACAAACCGACCAACTCCCACAGCTACATAGATTGCACCTCCTCTGACCCTGCCCCCTGTAAAAACGCCATCTCATATTCCCAATTCCTTTCCCTCCGCCGCATCTGCTCCCAGGAGGACCAATTCCAATACCGAACAACTGAAATGGCCTCCTTCTTCAAAGACTGCAATTTCCCCTCCGACTTGGTTGACGATGCTCTCCACCACATCTCCTCCACTTCCCGCACCTCTGCCCTTGAACACTGCCCCTCCAATCGCCACCAGGACAGAACCCCACTGGTCCTCACCTTCCACTCCACCAACCTCCGGATACATCGTATCATCCTCCATCATTTCCGCCACCTCCAAACAGACCCCACCACTAGGGATATATTTCCATCCCCACCCCTATCAGCATTCTGGAGTGACCACTCCCTCCGCGACTCCCTCGTCAGGTCCACACCCCCCACCAACCCAACCTCCACTCCCGGCACCTTCCCCTGCAACCGCAAGAAGTACAAAACTTGCGCCCACACCTCCCCTCTCACCTCACTCCAAGGCCCCAGTGGATCCTTCCATATCCGGCGCAAATTCACCTGCACCTCCATACACATCATTTACTGTATCCACTGCAACCGATGTGGTCTCCTCTACATTGGGGAGACAGACCGCCTATTTGCGGAACGTTTCAGGGAACACCTCCGGGACACCCGCACCAACGAACCCAACCGCCCCGTGGCTGAACATTTTAACTCCCCCTCCCACTCTGCCAAGGACATGCCGGTCCTTGGCCTCCTCCATCGCCAGACCCTGACCACACGACGCCTGGAGGAAGAGCCTCATCTTCCGCCTAGGAACCCTCCAACTACACAGGATGAATGTAGATTTCTCCAGCTTCCTTATTTCCCCTTCCCCCACCTTATCACAGTCCCAACCCCCGGATTCAGCACCGCCCTCTTGGCCTGCGATCTTCTTCCCGACCTCTCCGCCCCCATCCCCTCTCCGGCCTATCACCCTCACCCTCACCTCCTTCCATCTATCGTATTCCCAGTGCCCCTCCCCCCAAATTCCCTCCCCTCTACCTTTTATCTCAGCCCGCTTGGCACACCAGCCTCATTCCTGAAGAAGGGCTTATGCCCGAAACGTCGATTCTTCTGCTCCTCGGATGCTGCCTGGCCTGCTTTGTTTTTCCAGCACCACATTTTCCAACTCTGGTCTCCAGCATCTGCAGTCCTCACTTTCTCCTCGTTGATCTACCCATCCTGTCGTCTTCAATGATCTGTGCACATACCCACTCAGGTTCCTCTGCTCCTGTACGCCTTTAGAATGGTAACCCTTGTTTTAAATTCTTTCAATGCTCTTCTGGACACCTATCTGCCCAATCCACCAACTTGTCAATATTCCTTTGGAGTTCCCCACAGTCCTCCTCACAGTTGCAATCCTTCTAAGTTTAGTTTCATCTGAAAGTTTTGAAACAGCCCCCAGCACACCAAGTTCCAGATCATTAATATACCGATCGGGAAAAACAAGAGCCCAGTATAGAGCCCTGAGGAACGCCATGACAAATCTTCCTCCAACTCAAAAAGAATCCATTGAAAGTTCACAGATTTCTATGAGAAGCAGGCCTTTCAGCCCATTCTAACCATTCCAGCCCATTGAAAGAGATTATGCCATTCGTCTCAATCTCCGGTTCATTCCACCTAACCCTGCAAACCTGGTAAAACTCAGCAGAAACTAAAAATTCAATCACAGGAAATTTTTCAGTTTCAAAGCAAATATTTGGAGTTAATTAATTAATTGCAATTTCATTTTTTAAAAATGCTTTCAGCTCTTGCTATTCTGATTTGAAAACACTGCTCCTGTCCCCAAGGTTATCCTCTCATAGAGGTCGAGGTCATTTTCCAGTCCTTCACTCAAGCTGTTAATTGATATTAATAGATTCATTCAAAAGCAGAATAATCATGGACATTTATCGTACCCACCCAGAGCAAACAAGTGCCCTAACGGTTTTTTCCAATATGTGCAGAGAATGATATTTGACTGCAATATCTTTCTCTCTGCAGCCCCTTCCCTTGTGTCTTTCAGTTCAATAATTTCAATTAGAGGAAATGATAGCAAGGAAATAGCAACATTCTTTCAGCCCAGTGTTTAACACTGATAAGGGCAGCAGTTACTAATTTCAGTACAAAAGCAGGAAGACCACTGCAGCAGAGTTTCCATTCCAACAAACAGTCCAATTTTATTTTTTGAGCGAATAAGGAAAACTTCTTTTTCCTCACTGAGAGGTAACTTTGTTCAGTTTGTCTGGTGAGCTGACACCTCACAGTGTCTGGTTTTCACTGGCTCCACTGAACTGATCATGGATGTCAATAGGACTGCGAATTATTCAGTGAGTTACTCGTTACCTGACAGATTTCTTGGTAAGTTGCACACAAATTATCTGCTGGGATTGGAACTGATTGTTTTGCTGTTGTAAAGTGTTAATTTAGGAATATCAGCGGGTTTGAGGAGCTCTCCAGTTCACTCTCGATTTTTCTTTCCTCATTTTTTTCTCCACTTCACACTGTGTGAGAGATTCTCCACCTCTATTTGGTTTATCTCTTTCATATATTTGTCCAGATATCATTTTCTTCCCTTTTCTCTCTCTATTTCTTACACATGTTCTCTGTTACTTTACAACTGCCTTTTCCAATTAATTCTACTCCATTGTACTCTCTTAATTACTCTGCCTCACTCCCTCATAGCCCAATACCCTAAGTTTGCTCCGTTTTCAGGTACTGGTCACTCTGCGCCTTTCCATTCATTATACTGTCTCCCACACTCTTTTTCTCAGCCATTCTATGTTGCTTCTCTTTGTACTTCCATATCCATTGTTTTCATTTTTGCCCATCTCTGACTTATGTTGCACAGAGAACACTTGAAGAGATGATTAATCACTTAGAGTGTACTCTGACCATCCAGCAGGTAGACAGAAGACTGGAAGAAATAGGAACAGAAGCAGACAGTTCAGTCCATCATGCCTGCTCTGGCATTCAATGGGATTCTGGCTGATCCAACATTTCTTATGTCCCCTTTCCTGTCCTTTCCTCATATTCTTTGATTCCCATATTGATCAAGAACTTATCTAGCTCAGCTTTAAGTAAATAGAAAGTCTCTGCCTCCACAGCACTCTGGGCCAAAAGATGCACAACCATCTGAGAGAAGAAAATTCCTCCTCATCTTGATCTTAAATTGGTGCTCCTTTATTCTGAGATGATGCCTTTTCCTCCTAGACTCTACTATGAGGAAAAGCATCCATTCAGTATTTACCCTATCAAGTCACTTACATGTTTCAATGAGATCACTTCTGCTCACAAGACAATCCCTCCATACCGGGAGTCATCTGAGTGAACCTTCTCTGAACTGCCTCTGACAAAATAATATTTCCCTAAATAAGGGGATCAAAACTGCTTAGAATACTCCAGATGTGGTCTCGCCAGCATGTTGCACAGTTGTACAGCACCTTACTGTAAGTTTTCCCTACTCTTATACGCAACTCCCTTGAAATTCGGGCCAACATTCCATGAACCTTCCTGATTTCTGTTGTACCTACCTGCTAGCTATCTTTATTTCGTGCACAAGTATCTCCCAGGTCAGAAATCAGTTTTTCCAGTCTTGAGTATCCTGTGTTCCAAACCTCGCTTGTATATTTCCATGTTTCTCCCTCAGTCTCTCTACGATGGAATGTGTCACTCATGACTTTGTCTTTCCGTTCCATTCCTGTTAATCTCTCTGAATTAAAGCTCTTGCTCTTCTGAGCAATAAATGATTTAGAAATGCATCATGCACTTCTTAAGTCACACATTCAAGAAAACGTTCTTGGAAAGAGAAAGTTTTATTTGATAGCTTTTGCGTCTGACTGGATTTAAAACCAAAACAAAGCAGGCTGTTCAATCCAACTTTCATTTAAACTCCACTTTTAGATGCAGCTTCCAAATATTTGACTGTCCTTTTCAGTTTGATTCATAAACCCACTCTCCAGCTTTGCTCTTTCTTTGTGAAACAAATTCCCTGCCCAGAATCTCCCAAGTTGAGGGTTGAGAATGCCAGTGCAAAGCTACAAAACCCTGAGCTGGTTTAACAGTCGTCATTCTCTCAATTGGTTCAGATTGGGACTTCTGCCCATCTTCGAGGAAGCCCCACCTCCAGGAAAGTTGCAGGTCAATTAGATGACTAGCAGACCTCCAGTCCCAACAAAGCCATTAGGCACCCATGGATAGGAAGCAGCTGTCGCCCTGAGTTGAAGGGTCAGTAACAAGGGGCCATTATTTCATGGATTAAGGACAGGACATTTAGAGGGAATTTGAGGAAAGGTCTTTTTTCACCTGGGGGTGATGGGGGCACAGACTGGGGGGACTGTTGAGGCAAGAAACCTCACCAACTTGAAAAGTGAATCTCTAATGAGCACTTGAAAGGCCATAACATTCAAGGCTATGGGTCAAGTGTTAGAAAATGAGATTCGTATGGACAGGTTAGCACAAACCCATTGAGTTGAAGGGCAGCTTCTGTGGTGGTTGACTCAATGCAGCTTCATTGATGGATTTGATACCTAGATGTACATGGAAGGGGTTTCATTAGAGCCAGGCCAACAGGTCCCAATGTGTGGGATGGAAGTTGCTGCAATTGGGAGGACAGTGTCGACTGCATGCCGCAAGCAGGTGGGGAAGCCAAGTCCTGGGGCACATTCATTTGACACAGAGAGCTGTAGGGACCAATCACCAAACTACAACCAAGTCATTAGAGTTCACCTTATTGTTTTGTTCCATGACTGTTGATGAAATACTACCAGAGCAGGAGGTTGCTCTTGTGTGTCACTGGTTGACCACTTAGGGACTCAAGACCACAATTGACCCATTGAAAGGACAGATACAATTCCTATGGCAGCAAGATAGGTATAGTGTAATAAAAGTCTAGTAAGGGAAGGATATACACACAGTGAGTGGTAGATCCCTGGGGAGTACTGAGGAATAAAGGGACCTTGGTGCACAAGTCCATAGATCCCTGAAGATGTCAGCTCAGGTAGACAGGGTGGGGAAGAAGGCATATGGGATGCCTGCCTTCATCAGTTTGGATGTAGAATCTAGGAACAAGAAAGTCATATTACAACTTTCCAAAATATTGGTTCGACCACAGATGGAATATATGTGGAAGGCACAGATGGAATATTGTGTGTGGTTCTGGACACTAACAGAAGGATGTGATTATATTGGACAGGGTGCAGAGAAGATTCACCAGGATGTGGCCTGAGATGAAAAGTGTCCGTTGTAAGGAGAGATTGGATAGGATAGGTTTGCTTTCCTTGGAGCAGAGGACGCTAAGGGAGAATCTGATTGAAGTGTACAAGAGCTATAGATTGAATAGAGCATGAGAATATTTTCCCCATGGCAGACATGTCTAAGACCAGAGGGTACAAAAGGACTGGATGGGGTGTAAGTGGCTTATGGGAGGTTTGAGTAAAATAATTTGATCCAAATGTCGATAGATCTGTGGAGCACACTGCCTGAGAGTGTGTTGAAGGTAGGGATTCTTAAAACATTGAAGAAACATCTGGATGTTTACTTTAAATTCTGGGGCACAGTAGGCTGTAGAGCGAATGCAGGTAAATGGGATTAGTGTAGTTTGATGTTTGCAGGTTGGCATAGACATTGTGGACTGAAGGGCCTGTTTCCATGTTGTTTGACTCTATGGCTCACTAAAGAATTGTAACTCAAAGCCACCTGAATTTATGCCTGATTGAGATTCAGTAACCCTTTCTTGAGAGGTGTGAGCAAGAATTCCTCCAAGAGCTGTTCTCCCACAGGCCTCAATCCTTAAATATTTAATGACATTTCTTAAAGGGGACACACCCTTTATCATGATCATCTATCAAATTTGCGTCAACAATATATTCTGTCATCACAGAATTGTCATATGCGTGTGGATCTAACCAGACTCTGTCTCTCCGTGCCCTGACCAACCATCAGTCTCCACCAACCCCTTTCTAATAGGAAGACAGTTGACCTTTAACATCGCAAACAATTAGCAAGGAAGGAACCAGATGGTTTGGGAACACATATGACTAACAACATGCTTACCTGAAAGTAAGCAGAAGAATTTAATTCAGGAAACCAGAGCACACAGATTCATCTACACTTGGAACTTATTTTGTTTTACAAGCTGCAAAATCCACCATCTCAAGTTCTTGTAATTCAAACAAGGACTCCTCCCTCCTAAACAAAATGAAACAGGCTGTGTTAACCCTGTAACATTTTTCTCACATGCTTTTGACAACAGGCATAAAAATAATTGGTTTTAATCCAGAGAATATTTGGGACAAGGACCACCCCAGTTTCTTCCTCCAGTCACTTGAGCACATTACTAAACATAACACTTGGACAGTACTGAGGGAGTGGCAGAGAAGTTTATGTCTGTCTTCACAGAGGGACATACTAGAAATCTCCCAGAGTTTTCGATACAAGAGACTATCTAAATAACTTCACAGAGGCCAGTATCTGTCAGTAAGGTGCCCTTTATTAACACATGAATAGTCCTTGATATCAATGCTGGCTCATTCAGCATCAATTACTAAAGTGTCAGCATCTCTGATATTCACCTTTTTATCCGTCAGTCAGGACTCCCTGATTGGACCAGATTAATAGTCCAATCAGGGAACTCATATTCTATGAGGTTCAGCTGGCTGACCTTGTTAAAATAACTACATTAATGAGAATAGGGAATGAAATAAGTTAGTTTAAAAAATGGTTATTGGGAAATGAATGGGAATGAAGGTTGATCAGTTCCCAGATCCCAATGATCTACATTTCAGAATGTTGAAGGAGTTGGCGTTAGATACATTGGTGGTCATCTTTCGAAATTATGTATATTTGGGAAAAAATACCTCCAGATGGGAAGGTTAAAAACTTAACCCCACTATTTAAGAAAGGAAAGAGAAACAATAAGAATTAGACCTGTTAGTCTGATGTCAGCAGTAGAGAAATGACTCAAATCTCTTATTGTGATAACTGAACATCTAAAAAATAATTATCTGACTAGACAAAGTCAATATCCACTGGGATGTTGGAGAAACTCAGAAGATCTGGAAACTTCTGTGAACAGAAAGCACAGTTAGTATTTGTGAAGAAGGATCATTGAACATGAAACACTAGCTCAATTTCTCTTACACAGATACTGCTAGACCGGTTGAGTCTCTCCAGCAAATGTCTTTGTTTCCAATCCCCGACATCTGCAGTTCTCTCTTTCATTCTCCAGGATGTTGCCTGGGATGGAGAATCTCAGCTATAAAGAGAAATGGGATTATTTCTTTCAAACAAAAAAAAGTGAAGAAGCCTGATAGAGGTGTATAACATTATGAGGGGCATAGACAGGGTGCAGAGGAAGCAGCTGTTACCTTCAGCTGTAATAATAATGGGGCATAACAAATTTAAGGACAGGAGATTTTGAGAAAATTTGAATCAAAATTTTGGCATCCAAAGGGTGGGGGTCTGGAATGCACTAGGGACAAATATGGGGGAAGGAGAAATAGAGGCAGGAAACCTCACCTTTAAAAAGTACAGTACATGGATGAACTTTTAAATGTCATAACAGTCAAGACTAAGGGCTGGAAAGTGAGATTAGTGTAGATAGGCCAGTCCATTACACTATAAGAAATAGAAACAGAATTAGTCCATTTAGCCTATTTAGTCTGTTCCACCATTTGATCATGGCTGATATGTTCCTCAATCCCATTAATTTGCCTTTCTCCCAGCTCTTGATCTGCTTACCAATCAAGAACCTATCTATCTCTGTCTTAAGTACACTCAATCTCCACAGCCTTCTGCAGCAATAAGTTCCACAGAGTCATCATCTCTGGCTGAAGAAATTCGTCGCCATCTGAGTTCAAAAGAGTCATCCCTTCATTCTGAGGCTGTGCCTGAGGACCTAGTCTCTCCTTTTGGTGGAAACATCTTCTCTACATCCAATCTATGCAGGCCTCTCATTATCCTGTAAGTTTCAATAAGGTTCCCCTTTGTCCGTCAAAACTCCAACAAGTACAGACTCAGAGTCCTCAACCATTCCTCATATAACAAACCCTTCATCCCTGCAATCATTATTGTAAATCTCCTCAGTAACCCCGCCAATGCCAGAAAATTGTTCAATAGATACAGGGCCCAAACTACTCATAATATTCCAAATGTGGTCTCACCGGAGCCTTATACACCCCCAGCAGTACATCCCTGCTCTTGTACTCTAGACGTTTTGAAATGAATGCTAACATTGCATTTGCCTTCTGAACCACGAACTGAATCTATATGATAACTTTAAGAGAATCCTGATCTAGGACTCCCAGTTTCCTTTGCACTTCAGTTTTCTGGAGCCCGTCACATTTAGAAAATAGTCTGTGCCTCTATTTCACAGTTGCCCACATTGTATTCCATCTGCCACTCTTTCCCCACTCTCCTAGCCTGTCCAGGTCCTTGTGCAACCTCCCCGCTTTCTCAACTTTATCTCTCCCTCCACCACCATTTGTGTCATCTGAAAACAGAGCAACAATGCCCTCAGTTCCTTTGTCCAGATCATTATGATTAAAAGTCCCCTTTAACCCCATTCTCTGCCTTCTGCCAGTCAGCCAATCCTCTATCCATGCCAGTACCTTGCCCCTAACATGATGGGCTTTTATCTTATTTACCAATTTCCCGTGCGGCACCTTGTCAAAGTCCTTTCAGAAATCCAAAAAGATCCATTGGCTTTCCTTTGTCTAACTTGCTCGTTACCTCCTCAAAGAATTCTAATGGATTTATCAGACATCATCTCCCCTTGATGAAGCCATGCTGACTCAGCCCTATTTTACAATACACTTCCTACCACTTTGCAAACTCATCCTTAATAATGGACTCGAAAGTTTTACCAATGACCAATATCAGGCTAAGCAGCCTACAGTTTCCTGTTTTCTGTCTCCCCAGACCTGGCCCAGTATTGATCCTGTGATAAATATCCTTAAGACTAATAGTCTGGTCACAATTATTACATTGTTGCTTGTGGGATCTTGCTGTGCGCATGTTGTTGCAATGTAGGAAACTTGGCAGTCAATGACAAGCTGTGCACAAGTACTGAAAACATGACACTGTCTTGGATATCCTGGCGCTACAGAAATGCAAGTCTTTGTTTCCCTTTCGCGATCAGGGTCAGTTCTGAAGCTGATTGTCAGTGTCATGATGGGAGGAAAGCTGGCTATCCCCATCCCACCTCCTCACTCTCAACATCACAGATGTAGCTCAGATTTCCAAATGTGGAATGAGCCCTCTCCAAAATATGATACAAAATCATACAAAGAGCAACATGGCAGGAAACTATCTGTAGGGATCTAAGTTAAAAATCACACAACACCAGGTTACAGTCCAACAGGTTTAATTGGAAGCACACAAACTTTCGGAGCAACGCTCCTTCATCAGGTGATTGTGGAGGGCTCGATCGTAACACAGAATTTATAGCAAAAATTTGCAGTGTGATGTAACTGAAATTATACATTGAAGAATTGATTGTCTGTTAAGCCTGTTAAGATTGTCTGTTAAGACAATCAATTCTTCAATGTATAATTTTAACTTTGTACACCCCAGTCCAACACCGGCATCTCCGAATCATGTAGGGATCACGGTTTGGTGGAGAGACTACAAGGCAGCATTATATAAACAGGAAACAGGGTGTATACAGCAATTTGTTCAGCACCAGAGAGAAATGATTGTTCCATTCTTTACTCTCACAAGTGTTATGTTACTCAGGGGTGATGGGGTCATGTGTTAGAAGTTGGCTCAGAGACTAGGGTTACTCGTCCCAGTAACATAGGTCTACTCACTGCTTGTTTCCTCATCAAGTATTTGGCTCAGTTAAAAGAAACCTTTGCTACCAGTCTAAAGGCTATGGATTTACTTGCTGCTGACAAGAATGGATACCTGTAATCAAGTTTCACACAGTACTGGGGTAATGTACTGCTGCTGAAATGACACCTGAGATGTCAAGCCAAGCTAGCTCCTCTGTGTTCACTACCCTCTCATTTGACAAATAGCTGAAAGCTTCCCTGTGGTGTTCTCATCAAATGTGCCTTCCTCATCTAATCAGAAACCAGATGATCTCATGATTCACGTATAGCTGTGAGACCTTGATGTTGACAAAATGCCTGCTGAGTTTCTCTACATGTAATGATAACAATTCACCGCATTTGAAAGTTTCTAACGTGGATTAATCTCTCTTTATTAAAGCTCATAACCCATTGTAACTTTGCTTATGGACATAAAGCAGACTTCAGTCACCAAAACCTTTATTGAACTATGCACACACAGAAAAAGGAGTGACCCCCACATGGTTGGAGCAAGTCCTTTGACACACTGAATGTCAGATGTCACTTTCTGTGATGTCATTCATAATGTGATTGACAGCTGATACCTTATATAACAACACCAGTCATGGGGTTAGAGAAAAGCATCAGGAATCCAGTGTGTTGTTTGTAAAGTGCCTTACATCCAAGGACCTGAAAACTAGCAGAAGGAACAATCCTTGAGTCTGAATGGGTAGGCCCGAGAGCGGACTGATTTAGGGTCTCAGACCTTGGTGTGGCACAGTAAAGTTGACTGGTGATCTCATTGGTGAAGAAGCTTCTCCCAGACATTGTTCTTTCTCCACACCGCACCCTACCATTCTTTACCTGTCCAACCTGTCCATCTTCCTTCCCACTGATCTGCTCCACCCTCTTCTCCAACCTATCTCTTTCACCCTCATCTCCATCTAGGCATCGCATTCCCCGCTACCTACCCCCCCAGTCCCAACCCCCACCCATTTATCTGTCAACTTGGCTCACAAGCATCATTCCTGATGAAGGGCTTATGCCCAAAATGTCGACTCTCCTGCTCCTCGGATGCTGCCTGACCTGCTGTGCTTTTCTAGCACCACACTCTTTGACTCTGATCTCCAGCATCTGCAGTCCTCACTTTTTACCATACCAGTCATGTCAGCTTTCCCCTGCTTTTTTTTCTCATTTCTCCCACTGATTGCACGCCCACTCACATTCAATTACTCCCTGTTCTCCCAATTCTGTGCCCTCGAGATCAAAGACGATTTTATTCCCCACTTGTTGTGGGTCCAGAGGTGACTGAACAGTCCACTGTTTGCACACCCTTTGGCAGATGGAGCAGTGGGTGTTTGCACTAGTCAATGGGATGCTTTGATGTTTGCACACTCCTTCCCTTCTTTATGCAAGGCTTCCATCTGAGTCTACTGAAGACACTTTATGAATGCTTCTTCACCAGTTTGGACCAAAGCTGATGTCACTATTCACACATAAACCAAAACATAGAAATATGTCTTCCTTTGAACTGGGAAGTTAAAATGTACATCATCTGAAAAGTGCGAGATTTTTGTTTAAATTCATTAACAAGATGTGGGCATCGCTGGCTAGGGAAGCGATTATTGTCCATCCTTCATCACCCCAGAGGGCAGTTACAAGTCAACCCCATTACTGTAGTCACACATGGTAATGATGTCAATTTCCATCCCTAAAGAAGCAGATGAGTTTTATCCAACAGTGGTTTTATGATCATTATTGGACTCAAATCCAGACAAAAAAAAACAAAAGAACTACATGTTGGAAATCAAATAAACAGAAATTGCTGGAAAAACTCAACAGGTTTGAGGGTGGCATGGTGGCTCAGTGGTTAGCACCACTGCCTCACAATGCCAGTGACCTGGGTTTGATTCCAGCCTCGGGCATTCTGTCTACGCACATTCTTCGCCGTGTCTGCGTGGGTTTCCTCTGTGCTCCAATTTCCTCCCACAATCCAAAGATATGCAGGTCAGGTGAATTGGCCGTGAGGTATTGCTCATCGTGTTAGGTGCATTAGTCAGAGGGAAATGCGTCTGGGTGGATTATTCTTTGAAGGGTCAGTGTGGACTTGTTGGACCAAATGGCCTATTTCCACACTGTGGCAAATCTAAGTTAAATTGAGATGTGATAGCATCCGTGGAGAGAGAGAGTAGAGTTAACATTTTGGGTCCTTTCTGAAGAAGGGTCATGAGATCTGAAACATTAACTATGCTTTCGCCCAATAGTCTTGCTGAGTTTTTGAAGCAATTTCTGTTTGTGTTTCTGCAATTGCATTTGACGTTCTTTGGTTGTTTTTGACTGTGAGTGAATATTTGTGTGCAAATGCAATGGTTTCCTCAAAGTCTTGTCCATGAAATTAACATTTATTGGAAGAAAACACTCTCTGTAATTTCATATTTCCTAAGCCTATCTTAAAAGTAACTTATGTACCAGTTACCCTGTTCAAACTCTAAACATCAGCTCATGATCTACACCTTACTGTTTTTCTAAAAGGTTATTTCTCAAACATTTTTGAGCACCTTTATTCTCAATATCTCTGTAACAAACTAACGCATTATAATTGTCTTAATCCCATTCAAGTGGACGACTAGATGTAGTTCATAAGCTGCGTCAGGAAAAAGTAGAAATCATCATGTACAGTACTTGGCACAAGGTGGGAACTGTTTCACTTGATGCCTGACTTTGAATGAATCAAATGCATCCAAAGAAGGTCAATGGACATGAAATGATGTTTGATCCTGATTCTTGAAATTGAGGCTTTTGTTATTGTTTTGATGGGATGTGAGATTGTTGACAATGGTACAATTTGTTGCCCATTGTAAGTTTCCTTAAACTGAGTGGTTTGCTAAAATTGAGGCTGGGTCTGGAGTCACATGTAGGTCAGACGAGGTAAGGGAAGCAGATTAAACAGCATTAATGAATCAAACACATTTGTCTCTAAATTCCCAATTGATTGAATTTAAGTTTTACAAGTTGACACAGTAGGATATGAATCTATGTCAGCAGAGCTTCAGACTTAGCCTCTGGATTAACCCTCCTCCAGTGAAATCATATCATTCCTTTAACATGGTATTTAGAACTACACAGTTCTCCAGTTGTGGCCTAACTAGTGTGTTATGCAGTTATAGCATGACCAGCTTGCTCTGTATTCCATGCCTTAGCTTCTAACTGCAGCTGCCCATGTGATTTCTTAAGCAACTTATCTACCTGCCCTGCTACCTTCAGGGATCCATAGATATAAATGCCAAGGTCCCTTGGCTCTTCAGTACTTTCCAGTGCCCTACCATGCGTGGTGTAACCCCTGCATCTTGCATTTCAGACAGTTTTGTAAACAATAAGCCGTTTTGCTCTTGATCTCATGGCCTTTAACTATCTTGGTTAGTCTACCATGAGGGATCTTATGAGAAATCCCACTAATGTTCATCTAAATCATATCAAAAGAATTCCCTAATCAACACCCCTGGTTACTTCTTCAAAGCATATTGATTAAATTTGTAAATCATGAACTTCCATTAACTAATCCATTTTTACATCCCTAATCAGTCCATACCACTCCAGGACCAGAAAAATATATATATAATTTTATTAACCAGTAGAAATTACAAACAGTTAATGTGAACAGTCATATACACGAAACAGCAATTTACAAAGGAAAGGAGTGACAGAGCTGGGCCCCAAACCCCACCTTACAACCAGTTTTCAGGGAAATGAGAACCAACATCAAACCAGGAGCAGATACATTCTGCCCCTCAATTTGTTTTCAGCATCTGTTAATTGTCAATCACAGTTAGCTAAAAGAAATTTAGATGAGGCAGGTAGACTCTGATTGATTGAGGTATTCCCATGGGGAATGCAGCAGGGATTGGCATTAAAAAATTGAGATGTATGAACAAATCCCTATCGCGTATATTGAACAGGACCCAGTGTGGCCTAAATGCTTCAAGTTGCAAACCAAACTGATAATCTTAAAATTACTTTGCTGGTTTAATTCCTAGGACAGTTGGGATTACTTACTGCTGTCCAAAGCAGAATCACATCTCATGTTGGACATGGTATTCTAAGGGTCCCCTGTGACATTCCCCATAGTGACATTCTGACTGCTGACTACTTGCCTGATCTGAGTTCAATCAGTTCCTTCAGATAGACAGCTAAAATTTCCCCCTGCATCCCCAAGCCAATCATGATACAACCATCAGCAACTTCTTCGCAAGTCGTATAAATTGGTGTCCCCTTTCCAAATGTGATTTCTTGTATCCCAGTCCTAATGAGTGTCAAATGAAAATCATCCCTTGACATTCAATGGCAACACTGTCCTGGGGGTTACCATTGACCTGAATGAGTGCAACTCCAACCATACTCAAGAAGTTTGACACCATCCAGGACAAGGCAGCTCAATTGATTGGCACCATATCCTCAAACATCCACTTCCTACACCACTGACGCTCAGAGCAGCAATGATTACCATCTAAAAGATACACTGCTGAAATTCTCCAACATTCCTTAGGTAGCACCTTCAAACCTTGTGATCTCTGCCACCTTGAAACGGAGGACAGTAGATACATGAGAACAACACCACATGCAAGTTCCCCTTCAAACCACTCATCATCCTGACTTGGAAGTGTATCTATGTTCCTTTAGTATCATTGAGTCAACATTGTGGAAGTCCCTCCTGAGCAGTGATATTGATTTACCCACAGTACACGGACTGTATTGATTCAAGGTGGCAGCTCACCAGATCCTTCTCCAGGGCAGCTATGGGTGAGAAATAAATGCTGGTCCAATCAGCAATGTGCACATTCCACTGGTGAACAGAAAAGAAAAAGTTTTGACTTTTCTGTTTAATAATTTTTGTGGTCTATTGGACCATTGTGCAGATTGGACTTAGTCAGCCAGATGAATAGTGAATCTACACTCAATAAACAAGGAAATTATTTGCCAGTTTGGGAGGGTAAGGTCAGGGGAGAATGATGAGGATCAAGGTCCCTTCCAGAGAGGTGCCATATGGTTGATGGGCTGAATGATTTCACCCAGAGAAGGCCATTCTGTGATCACATTCCTGACTTGAACCGAGTCAATAGTTTTCAAGCTTTGAGGCCTCAAAAAATGAACTGTTGCTGTTGAAGAGAACACATCTCAGCCTCCGAAAGACAAAACTGCGGATACTGATGACCTAATTCTCTTCCTCAGTCAGTCGAGTTGATTCATATTGATAATGAGTTTATCAACGAGACCTTGACTGTCTCAGGAATTTCCTGCCATCTGGTGTTCGTAATAGTTGGAGAATGATGAAATAATGAACCACTGCCACAGTCCAAACCTGCCAACTGAGTTTGCCAGATTTAACAAGAACATGACTGAACACAAATTTGTTATGCACAAAATTTAATGCAACTTTTCAAATGTCCTGGCTCAGAGAAAGCTAGCGGAAGGACTAAAATGATCAGTACAACCCGCTACAAAAAGGGAAATAAAAAGGTGAGACAGGGAGGTTTTTGTCATCTGTGTCTCATCGCTCCTGCCTCAGGGAGTTGTGGGTTCAAATCCTACTTGAGAGATTTAAGCATAAAACCTCTTGTGGAATGCTACATTGTTGGAAGGTGTATCTTTCTGGATAAGGATTAAACAACAACATCCCCATTTGCTCTTTCTGGAAAATGTAATAAGTCTCAAGACACTATTCAAATTGTTTTCAGAGTGTGTTGTCCAATATATGAGCCATGTGTGTGTCATTAGATGTGACCCATTTCTGGCTCTTTAATGTTTAATAACACCGATCTCAAAACATATTTCTGCATGGATATGAACTTTAACATTTCCGTTTGCTTGTTGGTGATACAGTGAAGTGAACAGAAAATGTAAAATTATCCTTTCACACCTATATTTACAGAGTGACCAATGACCAATGAACCAGAATGACCAAGATAATCACATTAAAATAACAATGGTTTTTCGACGAAAACCCCTCATATCGTTACAGCAATACCTCTGGCTTGTTCAGTTTTTTTTTTAAAACCAGTGGTACCTTAGAGTCAGTCTTAACTTTTTCATTAACACCCAGATCCTATTCTTTCTTACCTAAAATAAAACAAAGATCATTGGATCCTGGAGATCTGAAACAAACCAATAGAGGAGGTTCTGAGCAGGTCTGGCAGCATCTGCGGAGAGAAAAATGGTTAATGTTTCAATCCAGTGACCCTTCATCAGATCTTACTCAAATTGTTAACTTTATTTCTCTTTCCACAGATGCTTCCAGACTTGCTGAGTTTTTCCTGTACTTTCTGCTTTCGATTCTCTCTTATCTATATGCCTTTATAAATTTGTTAGCTTGTCATGCTTGCAGTGTGATGCATATACAGGAAATTGCATAAAATATGAACATTCATTGTGCCTGTAGGTCAGGTCATGTTGTGCTTCATTCCTCCTGACAACCCTCCACCAATCAGCGTCAACTTGTCTGGTTTAAATTTAAACAAAGCTTGACAGTTAACTGTCAGCAATCATGCCATCCCACTTATTGTGATTTCATGTGGTAGCTCCATACATCGGAGTCCACTTGCCAACCACTCAGCACTCTCTTCTCAAACAATCTAAAATGTTATTTCTGAAATAACTCCACTATAAGCTGGTATGCCATCACCAAGTCACCCTTTATTTATCTGTGCATAGTATATAACAATGACCCAGCTAACTCTACAGTGAACAGAACTACTGACACTCTTGTTTATTTATTTGCTTTCTTACAGAATGATTGACGCTGCTGTTTATTTTTTTAAAATTACTGCCACATTACCACCTAACTGTGGTAGTGCTTATTTTTTCCCCAGCACCCGTGTTGTGTGTGTGCAGGTGTGAGACACAGTGAAAGACACAAGGTGCATGAAACTTTATTCAAATTTCCACTACCAGGAAGAAAGGAAACACCTGAGTGGCCAGTGACAGGCAGTGCCCTTCACATCAAAGGGCAATGCTGCGTGGTCAAGCAGTGAAGGGGAGGGCAGGGATTAAACCAAAATAGAGTTGGAAGGGGAAATAATACACTCCACTCCCTGCGGCGCACACCCTTCCCTGAAAAACTCCAGGGTGTTGGTGGACACGGTGTGCTCCTTCTCCAGAGACACCCAGGTTCTAACGTAACACTCTTTTTATCTCTGTCAGCCAGGACTCCTGGATTGGATCAGGTTAATAGCCCCAATTAGCAAACTCATATTCTGTGATGTCCTGAATTGGAATGGCAGAGTTCATTCTAATCACTACAATTTCCCTTCTGGTGTTCTGATGGGTGCAAGACAAAAATATTTTACAAAATATGTTTCTTTTCAACAATTTCCTTACTGTGTTAAGTATATCATTGTTATCCAGCACTCTAGCTGATCCACAATAAGAGGCATCAGCAGGTAGTTTATTAAATGTGTCAGATTAGTACAAAATTGACTGAGGTATAAACACAAAGATCAGTTTGAATTCATCACATCTAAACTAATGTGCTGTAGGAATTTGATTTTTTGCAAAGCCTGACTTCAGGGCAACATAGCCCAAGCTGCAGGTGGTAAGGTGGCTCAGTGGTTAGCACTACTGCCTCAAGTAGTCAGGGACCTGGATTCGATTCCAACCTCAGGTGACAGTCTGTGTGGAGTTTGCACATACTACGATACAGAAGAAGACAGGTCAGTGGAATAAAGTGTGCTGTTTTCTAAATGGCATGTGGGCATCGCTGGCTTTATCAGTTTCTATGTCTATTTGCCTGTCAAGATGTGGTAGTGGAGAAAGTGAGGACTGCAGATGCTGGAGATCAGAGCTGAAAATGTGTTGCTGGAAAAGCGGTGTGGTGGTGAGCTGCTTTCCTCTTGAGCCACTGCAGTGCATATGGTAAACATTGTGACTGATATGGAGAAGGGAATTCCAGGATATCACACCAAGAGATAGAAAGAAACAGAGATACACATCAAGGTCAGGATTGCTTGTGATTTGAGGAGAAATGGTGAGAATGTGTGAAGCTTGGAGGGAATAATGTTCCCATGTATTTAATGCCCTTATCCTTCTAGATGACAGTATTCATGGGTTTGGGAGGTGCTTTTTAAGGATCTTTTTGGTAAGTTTCTGCAGCGCATCTTGTAGGTAGTCCAGAGTGGTATGGTGGATGAGTGGTTAGCACTGCTGCCTCACAGCACCAGGCACCTGGGTTCAATTCCCACCTCAGGTGATTGCCTGTATGGAGTTTGCACATTCTCCCCGGGTCTGCATGGGTTTCCTCTGGGTACTCAGGTTTCCCCCCACAATCCAAAGATAGGCAGGTGAATTGGCCATGTTGGATGTATTAATCAGGTTTAAATATGGGGTGGGAGAATGGGTTGCTGTTTGGATGGTTGGTGTGGACTTGTTTGGCCAAAGGGCCTGTTTCCATACTGTGGGGAATCTCATCTAAGAGAAAATGTTCATTAATTATTCATTATCCCATGGCATTTCGGGAACAGAATCTCTCTCCAAAAAATTGACAGACTACTTCAGGACAATGACATTCTGATACAAATCATCCACTTGAAGGCTTCAGCCTGTGTTTTATCTCCATGGAGCTGATCTTTGGGTGGAAAAAGGATACAGAGTCAGTGTACATGGAGTTGAGATGCTGCAGTTATATGAAGGAATGGTAGAACTGCTGAAATGTTTTTTTTTAGTTTTTTCCACCAAATTATTTCAGCTTTCCAACAATAACATTAGCTCAGTCGCAGCAGTGTGAACTGCACCAATCAACCACACCGCCCCGTGGCCCAACATTTCAACTCCCCTTCCCACTCTGCCGAGGACATGGAGGTCCTGGGCCTCCTTCACCGCCGCTCCCTCACCACCAGACGCCTGGAGGAAGAATGCCTCATCTTCCACCTTGGAACACTTCAACCCCAGGGCATCAATGTAGACTTCAACAGTTTCCTCATTTCTCCTTCCCCCACCTCACCCTAGTTCGAAACTTCCAGCTCAGCACTGCCCCCATGACTTGTCCTACCTGCCTATCTTCTTTTCCACCTGTCCAAACCACTCTCGTCCCTGACCTATCACCTTCATCCCCTCCCCCACTCACCTATTGTATTCTTTGCTACTTTTTCCCCAACCCCACCCTCCTCTAGTTTATCTCTCCATGCTTCAGGATCTCTGCCTTTATTCCTGATGAAGGGCTTTTGCCCAAAACGTCGATTTTGCTGCTGCCTGTTGCTGCCTGAACTGCTGTGCTCTTCCAGCACCACTAATCCAAAATCTGATTTTCAGCATCTGCAGTCATTGTTTTACCGCAGTGTGTACTATGCATAAGATGCACTGCGGAAATTTACAAGCAAGATCCTCAAAAAGTGCTTTCCAAACCCACGAATACTTTCATCTAGAAGGACAAGGGCAGCAAATAGATGGGCACACCAGCCCTTACAAGTTTCTCTCCTAGCCACACACCATCCTGACACGGAAATATATCCCCGTTTCCTCAAAATCCTGGAATTCCCTCCTCAGAGCATTATGGGTCTGTATAAAGATGATTTGAAATGGTTCAAGAAGGTTGCTCACCACTACATTCTCAAGGGCAACTAGACATGGGCAATAAATACTGACCTGTCAGTGACACCCATGTCCCACAAGAGAATAAAAACAAAATCCCAGCATTTTGTGAAAGAAGAACTAACTTTTGTTGTGAAGCCCATTCTCTCTTCAGGATTTAGTAACCCTCAAATTTTAATATTGTCTTCACTCAGTCATTGCACTCTCATCTCTGAGTCAGAGGGTTTTGGATTAATTTGCTTCCTTCAGCGGTCTCCAAAACAGTGAATCTGCATCAAAAGTAATTTTTTTACCTTGTCTGTGATGAACCTTTGAGTATATAGAAGACCGCATTACTGCAAGTTTGTTCTTGTGTCTCGCATTCAAATCTTGATACTACCTTCAACGACATGTGGTTGAATGACTCATATTGGATGTCAATCAGCAGCACGCTTGCTATGAGCCGAAAGGTCATGGGTTCACCTTCCACTTCAAAGACTTAACCAGCTCGGTTGGCACAGTCCAGTATTGAAGGAATGCTGCATTATCAGGAATACTGGCTTTTCAATGAGATATTGTACCTTCTCATGAATGTTAAAGACCCCAGAGCACAATTCAAACAAGTAGAGCAAGGCAATTCTCCCTTGTACCTTGGACAATATCTGTCCTTCAATCACCATCAATAAAAATAACAGATTGTCTCATCACTTGTTTGTGGAGCTTGCTCTGAGCAGATCAGTTGCTACGTTTCCTACATTACAATGGTGAATACCCGAAAGAGGGGGACTCAAGTGATTGGGGCATGTAGGCGTGTGTGAAAATCCCTGTCTCCCTGCTTCCCCCTGATTAAGTCCAGGGTGGAAAGGGTTTGGTCAGTCTTCCTGCTCAGAGGCCAATTGAGGCCCTTTAGTGATTCTGATGAATAATTTATGGACTTTAGCCTATCGCCACAGCTAGTCAAGTGGTAATGAATGGTAGACTTAACTGTTGGGAAATACACTAAGCAAACTCCATTGAGTTTGTCCTTCTGAATGCGGGGGTGATGGAGTGCAGGTCCTTCATTCAAAGGCTAATATTCCTCCAACGTCTGTAATTTTGAGCCTAAATGAGAGACCTGACAATGTAAACTGGGGATGGGGAGATGGCGAAAAGGGTGGGATGAGCTGACAAGAAGCCAACTCTTGCCCATTTTCTGAGCTCCCTTCCTTCACCCCCTCCCGTCTCTCACGAGGCTGGTGTTCCTCTTCCTTGGAATCCATCTCCCACTGTGCTTACCTGTTCTGGAGGATTCATGGTTGATCTTCTGGGTTAGCCCCGGTGCAATACTGGCAGTGGCCACCATGAGTAGTGGCGCTGCTGTTCAATCAAGTTGTCATCCTCTGATTGGCTGCCATCTCTCAGGGGTAGGACTTCAATTCTTCTGGGTCCTTGACAAGAATGCCACATTACCTCAAAGTCAATGTTGTTTCTCTTGCAGCAGTGACACATGTCTCCTCCAAGGCAAGAACACAAGAACTAGGAGCCAAAGCAGGCCATTCAGCCCATCGAGTCTGCTCTATCAAAGTGACTTAATCATCCACACTCAACTGCAGCCTGGGCTACCAGGAGCAGCACTGGTCAGAGGCCCGACACTACGTTTGTCACTCATCCCAGACCCCACCTCCTGCGTACGATTTTGTGGTGGAACCCAGTAAAGAGTCTCTACCATGATGCTCCGGCCTCAACATTTGAGGCTCGATGGATTCTCAATGTTTGTAATTTAATTGGTTGGTTGGCGGCTTTACAAACTGTGCAAAAGCATACAATGCAACATTGAAATCCTCGAGTCAGGGCATATAGAGAGAAACTGTTCCCACTACATGAAGGGTCAAGAATCAGAAGTGCACAGATGATTGGCAAAAGCAACATTGACAATACAAAGAAAGTTTTTCCAATGAAGTGATCAGGGATGCACAGTTTGAAAGGATGACTGAGGCTTTCAGAACCTAAACTTTCAAAAGAGGAGTTGGTCAAAGAGAAAATATTTATAGGGCAAGGGGCAAAGGGCAGAGAAGTGGAACCATCCAAGTTCCTTTTGCAGAGAACCAGTATAGACTCATTGGGCTGAATGACCTCCTTCTATACTGTAAGCATTCAATAATTCTATGCTAAGTATTGTAAAAATTAAGTGATTCTAATAGTTGCAGTGACAAGAAAAGCTCGCTTTCATAGAGCATCTGCCCTTATCTCCATATGAGCTAAAGTATCCCACATTAAATGAAGTGTGTTTCTCGAAGTGTAGTTAATGCAAAATTGTGAAAAACACAGCAGCTAATCTACACACAGCAAGTTCCCACAAACAACAATAAAATAATGATCAAAGAATCTTGTTTAGTAAGTTGACTAAGGCAAAAATATTGAGCAGGATGTTATGGAGAGATTCGCTGCTATTCTTCCTAAATTGCCACAGAATCCTTTGTGCCCAGCTCATATTTTCATCTGAACAACCTCCCTCCTGCAGAGTAGCACTCCTTCAATACCAATGCTCCTTCTAATTTTATTCCTTGCACACAGTCTGGTGATTACATTGCCTGGTACATTTCTGAGCTCTGTGAAGTTGTGAACCCATGCAGCTTAGAATAAACATTACCCAGTACTGCACAGAATATCATACTAAATACTGAGTGTCCAAAAAAATCGATTGGCACTATGGATGATGTCATGATTAAAAGTAACCTGAATCAAAATCCACTAAATGAAAGTCTCTCTCTGCTGGCTGTAAGATTCTGAGAGTAAATTCCATCTCATTTCCAACCAACCTGAGTTTGGAGCCTAATGCTCTCGTAGTGCTCTCTACATGATTTAGGTAAAAAGGAGAAATCATTTCACTACTGCAATGAAGAGCTTCTTTCTGAGCGTTGAAGTTATAGCATGTTGTTTGGCAGCCTACTTTGCATCTGACTCTGAATGAAGTAGAATCACAGAGCTGTACAGCACGGAAACAGACACTTCAGTCCAACTTGTCCATGCCGACCAGGTATCCTACTTTGATCTAGTCCTATTTGCCAGCATTTGGCCCATGTCCCTCTAAACCCTTCCTATTCATCCAGATATCTTTTAAATGTTGTAACTGTACCGGCCTCCACTACTTCATCTGGCAGCTTGTTCCATACATGCACCACCTGCTGCGAGAAAAAAGTGCCCCTTGCATTCCTTTTAAATCTTCCCATCTCACCTTAAAGCTATACCTTCAAGCTTTGGACTCCCCCATCCTGCAAAAAATACCATGACTATTCACTCTATCCATGCCTCTCATGATTTCATAAACTTTTATAAGGTCACTCCTCAGCCTCCAACACTCCAGGGAAAATAGCCCCAGCCTATTCAGCCTCTCCCTAATAGCTCAAACCCTCCAACTCTGGCAGCATCCTTGTAAATAATTTCTGCACCTTTTCGAGTTTAACAACATCTTTCCTATAGCAGGGAGACCAGAACTAAATGCAGTATTCCAAAAATGGCCTAACCAATGTCCTGCACAGCCGCAACATGCATCCCAACTCTTAAACTCAATGCTCTGACCAAAAAAGGCAAAAGTGCCAAACACCACCTGCGACTCCACTTTCAAAGAACTGTGCACCTGCACCCATAGGTCTCTTTGTTCGGCAATACTTCCCAGGATCCTGCCATTAAGTATATAAGTCCTGCCCTGATTAGTGGGTACCTGAAGACAAGATTGTTCTATGAATGAGCTAGTATCGGCATACTGAATCGAACAGCCTCCTCCTGTGCTGTCATCATTCCACAATACACCTGACCTAGCTGTATTCAAGAGAAGGAGCATTTGAGTGACATCTAAACCATGACAGGCCTAAGGCTGAGCATATTCTGCATGGTAATATGGAAAAAATCCTACTCTGCATGGAACTGAAACCTCAGTATAGTTGATTAGTATAAATGGGCAAAGAGGTAATACAGATGGAGTTTTACTCTGTATTCAACTTACGACAATTTGAAATGGGTATTGTGAAAAAATACCTTTACCCGCTGCACGAACTCTCAAAACCCAACTCTGAATCTAGAGAGAATGATAGAATGTCAGAGTTTTGTAGAAAAATTGATAGTAACTGGAACATTTTAAAGCTCATGAAGAATGTATCCCACCCTCAGGACACAGAATGTACATTTCTGCTCATTAAATGCTATTGAGATGAACATTGCAAGCCTCGGAAATGTGTTGCCACCAATAGAATTGGCATGTCACTTGACTAATCTATAACTGCTGAAAAAGGGGAGAGTTTTTAGATTACTTACAGTGTGGAAACAGGCCCTTCGGCCCAACAAGTCCACACCGACTCGCCGAAGCGTAACCCACCCAGACCCTTTCTCCTACATTTACCCCTTCACCTAACACTACGGGCAATTTAGCATGGCCAATTCACCTAACCCCTGCACATTTTTGGATTGTGGGAGGAAACCGGAGCACCCGGAGGAAACCCACGCAGACACGGGGAGAATGTGCAAACTCCACACAGAGAGTCGCCTGAGGCGGGAATTGAACCCGGGTCTCTGGCGCTGTGAAGCAGCAGTGCTAACCACTGTGCTACCATATTGTTAGCAGACTGGAGTCAAGTTAAGTCACCAGAGGCTGACCAGACCATAGAGTTGCTCTCTCATTAGAGAGGGAAAACAGGTGGTGATTTAACCTGAGGGCCATCATGCCTTAGGTAATGGGAGAGGTTGAGAAGGAGGATCCTTTATGGTAACTGCAGCTGGTGATGGGATTTGAAACGATGCTGTTCGCATCCCATTGGATTACAACTCAACCGTCCCTCGAGGAGGTGCATGATGCAAAAGTTGTCATACTATCTAAAACAAAGACAACTGCAAAGACAGCAACAACCACAGCTGGATCTCACTCCTTAACATCACAGACAAGGCATTTGCTCAAGTCTCTTTAACAGATCAGGAGCAGTGCAACTTTTCTACTGACAGATCTGCTCTGGACATAATCTTTCCCCTGTGCCAGCCAAAAGACAAGTGCAGGGAACAGAATATACTTCTTTACATACTTTCACAGATCTCACTAAGGAATTTGACATTATCCACAGGGTGGGACTCTGCATGATTTTGGGAAAAATTGACTCTTCGCCAAAACACCTCAGTCCCATCCGCGCTCTCCATGACATAATATACAGTTAGATCATTCCACTTCCAATAGTGTCAGAGTGAAGAATGGAGCGATGCATGCCTGCGGTCCATCATTTTCTTCTCCCAGCGCCTGACTTTTTCTGCCCCTCAGATGAAGGAGTCCACTTGCATGCCAGGTCAGAGGACAATCTCTATGGTCTTTTAAGACTGAAAGCAAAGACAAAAACATGTTACACTGATCAAAGATCTCATCTATACTGATGATGCCACACCAGCCACATGAAAACTCAACGGCAAATACTCATAGGCTGTCTTTCCCATTTTGAAAATTGTTCTCCACAAGTTTAAACATTCATGGGACAGGTGTTGCATCGTTAACCCTTATTACACCAAATAACACTCCAATGGAAGTGACGAGCATATATTGTTACCTCAAATCTACAATGACACACAGTCTGTTCCTTGGTGCAAGATATGAGACATACATTGGGAAAGCAGCTTCAGCCTTTGGACAACTCAAACCAAAGCACATGGGATAACATCATGTTAACTCTTAAGACTTTAAACTGATGATTTATGAAGCTTGGGCTCTCAGCACCTTGCTGCAATTGGATATTTACAGCTTTCAGTTTCCATCTTTGTTGTCTACCATATCTAATGGGTATATCCTGGCAGGACAAGTGACAAATATGGCAGTCCTCAGGACAGAGCTTACAAGTTTGCTAACGCTCATCAAGCAGAGATAGCCTTGTTAGTTCAGGCCCATTCACAGGCTGGAAGATAACTGCATACCCAAGTATCTCTGGTAAGGGGAAAGAACTGGGACTGGGCAATCAGTCAGAGCCAGCATTCGGTCAGAGACACAAAGTTCTGCTTCAAGGGTGTTTACATGTGCAATATGAAAACTTTGGACATCATCACATCTGGAGGTCACTAAATCAAGCTTGGAGGAAAATGGTGACACCTCATATGGGCTTGCATGTACAGCCTTCATGAACCAGTGATTACAGCCTGGAAAAAGATTTGCAATATTTGAAGGCTACGTGGAAAAGGTAAAGATACCACAATCCCACTACTGAGAGGGTCACCACACCACAGATGAGGCAGAAGGTTGGGTGGGAATTGAACCCATGCTTTTGGCATCACTCTGCATTATAAACTGGCCAGGCAAAAGTGAGGACTGCAGATGCTGGAAACCAGAGTTTAGATCAGATTGGTGCTGGAAAAGTACAGCAGGTCAGGCAGCATCCAAGGAGCAGGAAAATCGACGTTTCAGGCAAAAGCCCTTCATTGGGAATAGAGGCAGGGAGCCTTCAGGGTGGAGAGACAAATGGGGGGTTGGGGTTGGGGAGAAGGTAGCAAAGTGTACAATAGATGAATGGGGATGGGGATGAAGGTGATAGGTCAAAAGAGGAGGGTGGGGGAAGGTAGCAAAGAGTAAGAGCTTCAGGGCAGAGGAGATGACCTGGGGGTTGCAGCGAGAGAGAGACTCACTGAGATTCTTGTGGAGAGAGGAGGAGAACTTCTTCAAGGGAGGCATCCTTGCAAGAGGATTCGCAGTAAGGTTAAAATCAATTCGGCAAAACTGGCCATCCATTCCAACTGAGCAACCCCCAGTTTAACGTGGGGCACTTGTGACACACAAAAGGTGCAACATATGAAGACATATGAAGACACACCCAGCCGAAATGGATGGTTTGCTGCAGTTAAATGCGTGGCTACAGGGATGGTGCAGGAGGGAGGGATTCCGGAATTTGGATAACTGGGGTTATTTCTGGGGAAGGTGGGACCTCTATAAACAGGATGGTCTACACCTCAACCTGAGGGGCACCAGTATCCTTGGCGGGAGATTTGCTAGTGCTCTGGGGGTGGGGTGGGGGGTTTAAACTAACTCTGCAGGGGCATGGGAACCTAGACTGTAGCTTTAGGGTGCAGGACCTGGAGTGTAGGGAGGTTAGGAACATGGCGTCAATCTCAGAGGAGGGTGCCTGTAAACAGGATAGTGGCTTGAAGTGTGTATACTTCAATGCAAGAAGTATACGAAATAAGGTAGGTGAACTTGCAGCGTGGGTTGGTACCTGGGACTTCGATGTTGTGGCTATTACGGAGACATGGGTAGAATAGGGACAGGATTGGCTGTTGCAGGTTCCAGGATTTAAATGTTTTAGTAGGGCCAGAGGTGGGGGTAAAAGAGGGGAAGGTGTGGCATTGCTTGTCAAAAATCATATTACAGCGGTGGAAAGGACGATGGATGAAGACTCGCCATCTGAGGTAGTTTGGGCTGAAGTTAGGAATAGGAAAGGTGAGGTCACCCTGGTAGGAGTTTTTTACAAGCCTCCTAATAGTCCTAGAAACGTAGAAAAAAGGATTGCGAGGATGATTCAGGAGATGAGTGAAAGTAATAGGGTGGTTGTTATGGGGGACTTTAACTTTCTTGATATTGATTGGGAAAGCTATAGCTCTAGTTCGTTAGATGGGTCGGTGTTTGTCCAATGTGTGCAGGAGGGTTTCCTGACACAATATGTAGATAGGCCAACAAGAGGTGAGGCCACACTGGATTTGGTTCTGGGTAACAAACCAGGCCAGGTGTTAGAATTAGAGGGAGGTGAGCACTTTGAGGACAGTGACCACAATTCGGTGAGTTTTACTCTCGTGATGGAGAGGGATAAGTGTGCACTGCAGGGCAAGAGTTATAGCTGGGGGCAGGGAAATTATGATGCGGTGAGGCATGATTTAGGATGCGTGGCTTAGAAAAGTAGGCTTCAAGGCAAGGGCGTAATTGATATGTGGAGCTTGATAAGTATGTACCTGTCAGGAGGGGAGGAAAGGGTCGTGTGAGGGAGCCGTGGTTTAATAAGGAATTGGAATCCCTTGTTAAATGGAAGAGGGTCGCCTATGTAAAGATGAGGCGTGAAGGTTCAACTGGGGCGATTGAGAGTTATAAGGTAGCCAGAAAGGACCTGGAGAGAGATAAGAGCAGCAAGGAGGGGACATGAAAGGTCCTTAGTTGGTAGGATTAGGGAAATCCCTAAGGCTTTCTATAGGTATGTCAGGAATAAAAGAATGACTAGGGTAGGAATAGGTCCAGTCAAGGATAGTAGTGGGATGTTGCGTGTGGAGGCTGAAGAGATTGGGGAGACACTGAATGAATACTTTTCGTCAGTATTCACTCAGGAACAGGACATTGTTGCCGATGTTAATACTGAGTCACAGTTAAGTAGAATGAATGGCTTTGAGGTATGTAGGGAAGAGGTGTTAGAAATTCTGTAAAGGGTGAAAATAGATAAGTCCCCTGGGCCTGATGGCATTTATCCTAGGATTCTCTGGGAAGCAAAGGAGGAGATTGCTGAGTCATTGGCCTTGATTTTTATATCCTCGTTGTCTACAGGAGTAGTGCCAGAAGACTGGAGGCTAGCAAATGTGGTTCCCTTGTTCAAGAAGGGGAGTAGGGATAACCCTAGTAACTATAGGCCGGTGAGTCTCACTTCTGTTGTGGGCAAAGTCTTAGAGAGAATTGTAAGGGATAGGATTTATGAACATTTGGATAAGAATAATGTGATCAAGGATAGTCAGCATGGTTTTGTGAAGGGCAGGTCATGTCTCACAAACCTTATTGAATTATTGAGAAGGTGACTAAGGAGGTGGACGAGGGGAAAGTGGTAGATGTATATGGATTTTAGAAAGGCGTTTGATAAGGTTCCCCATGGTAGGCTACTTCAAAAATACGGAGGTATGGCATTGAGGGTGAGTTGGAGTTTTGGATTAGGAATTGGCTGGCTGGAAGAAGACAGAGGGTAGTAGTTGATGGTAAAGATTCATCTTGGAGTGCTGTTACTAGCGGTGTTCCGCAAGGATCTGTTTTGGGACCATTGCTGTTTGTCATTTTTTATAAATGACCTGGAGGAGGGGCTAGAAGGTTGGGTGAGCAAGTTTGCGGATGATACGAAAGTCGGAGGAGTTGTTGACAGTGAGGAAGGATGTGGCAGGTTACAGCGGGATATAGATAAGCTGCAGAACTGGGCAGAAAGATGGCAAATGGAGTTCAATGTAGCTAAGTGTGAGGTGATTCACCTTGGTAAGAGTAACAAAAAGATGGGGTACTGGGCTAATGGTCGGATATTGGTAGTGTGGATGAGCAGAGGGATCTTGGTGTCCATGTACACAGACCTTTGAAAGTTGCCACCAAGGTAAATAGTGCGGTGAAGAAGGCATATGGCGTACTGGCTTTTATTGGTAGAGGAATTAAGTTCCGGAGTCCTGAGGTCATGTTGCAGTTGTATAAGACTCTGGTGCAGCCGCATCTGGAGTATTGTGTGCAGTTTTGGTCGCCATACTATAGGAAGGATGTGGAGGCACTGGAATGGGTGCAGAGGAGGTTTACCAGGATGTTGCCTGGTATGGTAGGAAGATCATGTGAGGAAAGGCTGAGGCACTTGGGGTTGTTTTCATTGGAGAAAAGAAGGTTTAGGGGTGATTGATAGAGGTGTACAAGATGATTAGGGGTTTAGATTGGGTTGATCGTGAGAACCTTTTTCCACGTATGGAGTCAGCTATTACGAGGGTGCATAGCTTTAAATTAAGTGGGGGTAGGTATAGGACAGATGTTAGGAGTAGGTTCTTTACTCAGCGAGTCGTGAGTTCATGGAATGCCCTGCCAGTAGCAGTGGTGGACTCTCCCTCCTTATGGGCATTTAAGTGGGCATTGGATAGGCATATAGAGGATAGTGGGCTAGTGTAGGTTAGGTGGGCTTGGATCAGCGCAACTTTGAGGGTCAAAGGGCCTGTACTGCGCTGTATTCTTCTATGTTCTATGTTCTATGTCCATCACCCATTGAAGACGAACGGTTGCCAGATTGTAGAATAGTTGGTTGTCTTGAAGACCTCAGTTCAAACTCACTCATTTATGCTCAGCCAAGCAGTAAATTGCACAATTACTGTACTCCTGAAAGGGACCTGCATTTATTAAAGAAACTCTGCATTTCTATAGCATTTGTCAACATCTCAGGATAATTTATATCACAAAGTATATACTTAGTAATTTTCATAAATGCTTTAAAGTAATTTTTAATCACTGTTGTGGTGATGGAAATGCAGATCCAATTTACACACAGCAAGCTTCCGCGAATACCAATGTGATAATGATCAATAATCTGCTTTTTGCATATGTGTATGATGTAGCATGAAGGAGATATGTTGGCCCAGAAGCCTTAAGTTAAAGATTTATAGTCTTTTTCAAAATATTTTACATTTACCTGAGATGGGGATGAGGTCTTACATTAAAGCCCTATCCAAAGAGAAAAGCATTTCTGACAGTGCAACTTTCCTTCAGAAATGCTGTAAAACTAATTTCAGAGAAGTCAGTAAGATAATTGGACTCCTTCAACTTATTTCCCATTATGAACAAGAGAAGATGGTCCCTCTTCATGTTGGAGATCCGGAGCACAAGATTTGTAATTTTCAGAAGCAATTCACCACCAATTTGCAACTGGGTCTTCGTGGTTGTGAATAACACCTTGAAATCATGACACACTGCAAAGACAGGCAAGCATTCATGTAAATACCTTGCATTTTGGAGAATGTCCATCTGAACTTAGCTCACAATTTACTCACATAAGACTTTCTTTTGTATGAAGTTCTTGTCCATTGTTTTCAAACAAGCATTAGCCTGTTTATTTTAATAGGTTTAAATAAGTGGCCAACTTTGGTAAACTGGATTCTGGATCAGTGGTGCTGGAACAGCACAGCAGTTCAGGCAGCATCGGAGGAGCAGTCAAATCAGCACAGCAGTTTTGGCAGCATCCGAGGAGCAGTAAAATACTACCAGGTAAAGAGAAATCAATACAAATACATTCAGCATCTGTATTATTATGTCGTGCGGATGAGTGAAAATATAAATTGCTGTTTGCCATGAAGCCTGAAATTATTGCTGTCCCTTCTTACTATGCTCTAATATACTGACAAGACCTGCACATGGCAGAATGTTCTCAATTCATTGTTAGCCATAACCTACAAAATACATACTTTTAATTGTTTCTTTTTTTATTAAAGCCTTAATACATTTTGTTTCAATGGAATTGAACTTTGAGGAATTTTCTTTTTGTTCTTCAGTTTTGTAAGCGATGTTGATTTGTTCTACTCATTAAAAGGATGGAAATTAACCTGCTTTTGTAATTCTGTCTGCAACTGACTTATTGTATCTTCTTTCTTTAAAACATGGCCATAATCTTTAATGTTTTAACGACTCAATTGGGATGCAAATCACCTGCAGAGACATATTATCAAACGAACAGCCAAACAACTGACAGATCCCCATGCAGTAAAGGGAAGCAGCATATACCTTCATTTGTTTAGGGCATAACACACTTATCTAAACACAAAGAACATGGACATGCATTGTCAAGAAGCTGACAAGAATGGGAAGTAATCTAAGTTTGGGTGTAGTTGAGGTATAAATGCCAGCAGAGAACAGGAAAATAATTCAAAGGCCAATTCTTTCGGCACACAATATGTTGGATGAACTAAGAGAAAGTTTGCTTGACCTTCTGTAATCTGTTCAGCAATTACCACACTTCAGTCAGGAAGCTGTAATGATAAGCAGCGCTGGATCCCTGTGTCCAAACAGTTTGCCTTATAAATGCAACCTTGCAAGCAGATTACCTTTATATTCTGAAGTGACCCAAATATGTCCTAAAGAGACCAATGAAAGGGGAACCACAAGGGTTGAGCTAAGACAAAGTGAGGACTGCAGATGCTGGACATCTGAGTCGAAAGCTGTGATCCTGGAAAAAGACAACATGTCAAGCAACATCCAAGGAGCAGAACAGGCAACATTTCAAGTTTCAGCTCTCCATAGCTTATGCTTGAAACATCAACTCTCCAGCTCGTTGAATGCTGCCTGAATGGTTGTGCTTTTCCAACGCCACACTTTTGATCAGGCTGAGCATTGAATAAGGAGAGAGAACCTGTTTCCACTGGCAGGAGTTGAGATAGGTTGCAAAAGAATCAGATGGGAAATATAAGTCCTTTACGCAAAAGGGGAGATAGGCAGAAAGCACCAAACTACAAACAGTTATCTGAGGAAGGATTTAAAAGCTGTTGTTGTAGATATTATATTTAATTTGAAAAATTCAAAGTTTTGTGATTAAACATGATTTCTCTTTCAATTTACTGAATTTCTTTAACATTGTGAAATGCTGCTGATAAAGTAGAACTGGTAGATGTACTGTATTTAGATCTCTAGAATTCATTTGATTAGATGTCACAAAGTTGGTGAAAATTAAAAGCACTTGGCATGAGGAGAATATATAAACATGGGTAAAAGATTAACAAGCTAACAGAAAACTTAATAATGAGTAATTTTCTGGTTTGCAAGACATCATGACTGTCATGCCACAGGGATCAGTGCTGGGACCTAACTTGATCATTGATATAGATGAAGGGATGGAAGGTATGATTGCTAAATTGCTGATGATGCAACAGGCAGGTAGGAAAGTTAGTTGTGAAGATGATATAAAGCGCCTACCAAGGAATGTAGATAGGTTAAGTGACTGAGAGTGTTATTTAAAATAATACAGTAGAGTCCTGGACCATATAAATAGTGGTATAGGTTACAATATCAAGGAAGGTTTAACACAAGTAAAACTATCATTCTCCGATTGAACTGCTTTCTCATGAGAGACTGTCAGCTGGAAGCAATTTAACCTGGAGGGTTAACAAGGTTGAAACTTTATTGCTGGAACAGCACAGCAGGTCAGGCAGCATCCAGGGAACAGGAGATTCGACGTTTCGGGCACAGGCCCTTCTTCAGGAATGCTGAAGAAGGGCCTGTGCCCGAAACGTTGAATCTCCTGTTCCCTGGATGCTGCCTGACCTGCTGTGCTGTTCCAGCAATAAAGTTTCAACTTTGATCTCCAGCATCTGCAGACCTCACTTTCTCCTGGAGGGTTAACAAGCCTCAGTGGAGGGGGAAAGGTTGAGAAGGACAGCTAATCATGGTAACCTCAATCAGTGCAGGAATTGGACCATGTTGTTATCATTACTTTACAGTATAAACCAAACATCTAGCCAAATAAGCTAACCAACCCTCCTAGCTATAGTGACCCTGTATAAAACAGGGTATGATTTGGTCACAAGTGAAGTAGTGTCAAGTTCCAGGTAACACACTTAAAGAAGAATATGTACATGTTGGAGAGGGTGCAGAAAAGATTAAGGTGATTGGTACCAAAGTTGAGAATCGACTGCAGAAGCTGGGGTAGTCTCCATGGAGAAGTTAGGATTGGGAACAGATTTTAATGGGGTGTACTAAATCATAAGGAGTATCTACAGAGGACCCAGGGAGAAACTACATTATTGGAAGGATCAAGAATAAAGTGACACAGATTTAAGATGATTGATGAAAGAAGCTGTGAATATATGACAAAGACTTGTTTTAAAACAGTCAGTGGTTGGCATTTTGGAATGTCCCACCTGAAACTTTAGTGGCGATTAAATCATGTCAGTCGAAGAATTCAATCATTGTCTGAAGCAGAGGAATTTGTCAGAATACGAGAAAGGTGGGGCTGGGGTTGACACCAGGCTTCTGCAGAAAACCAGTACTAACAATGGGCTGAATGGCCTCATTCTGCACTGTAGGGATTCTACAATTCTGTAATTTCATATTCATTAATATAGAGCTTGTCATTGCACCTGCCTTCTGCTTATCACCCCTGATTTTCTTAATGATTGAAAATCTATCTCAGTCATAAACATAGTTAATGACCCAGCCTTGACAGCCCTCTGCAGAAAGGATTCCTCAGGATCACCAGCCTCTCAGAGAAGAAACTCCTCCTCATTTCTGTCTTAAATGGATGGCTCCTTACTCTGACATTACGCCAAGGTGAGTGCTAAAGTGTGTTAGTGAATGTGATTGCAATAAAGGGTACGGTGTGTTTCTCTGGCTGTTAATATATTCAAGCAGATGTCTGTGTAATGTGAATGGATAATTGTGATTTCAAACACCACTTAAGTCACATTGCTTCATGCTGCATTCCTTGGTATTTCTCTTGATGTGATCTCAATCATGATAAACTTTTACTTTCAACTGCTAGGGTCCACGAGGTTTGTTTCAATACATTGATTTGGTAGATGATATCTCTAACAGTGTAGCAACTTTTGCATGACCATCAAGATTGCAGGCTCAAATCTGGATGGAACTTGAATGAACAAAAGCTTCAGATTTTGGGAGTGAGAGTGCTACCGCTGAGCAGATGCTGACAAAAAAAATGCTTGAGACAAAAATATTGCTGTCATACCTTTATTACAATGAACAAATTAGGGAGGCAGTTGCATGACATAGTGCTTTTGATGACCTCAAGAAATCACCATTGTCTTCACTGCCCACAAAGCATGAAAGGTTCTGACCTGAAATGTCAACTCCTCTTCTCTTCTGATGATGCTTGACATGCTGTGTTTTTTCCAGCTTCACACTTTATCCATTCTTACAAAACATTGTCACTGTCATAATGGAGGAAAATACAAAAACAACAGGAGATCCCACAAATAGCAATAATACATTTTTTATTTTCAGTAATGGGAGGTTTAAACAAAGGAATGTGTTCTGGCTACCTATAGCAGTGCTTTAGTGATTCAGTGCAAATCTGCACTCTTATACATATTCTCATGCCCTCATTGATGAGCTCTTAATTTCATCCCATTTCAAACTATATGGTTGGATGGGGATTTATTCAAATTCCATCAAAAGCATGGGTAAGCTTACATTTGGTGGTGGTTATAGGGAATAGTGGGCAAAAGAGGAGAAAATTGGGTCCTCATCCAAACTGACTTTTAACTAAAACAATTCAGTTACATTGCTAAATCCATTAGATTTCTGTGTCAGACAAAACATCCATTTAATTACCAAGTATTTCTAGTTGCAAGATTGATCTTAAACTCTCAAATAAAGTCACTCTCAGAATTAGTGTGAGATATAAATCAACATCAGCTCTTGTTGCATTCTGAAGGGAGACATTTCTTAATTTCTGCAAGGCTTGACATAGTTATTCATTTAAGAGACTATTTATCCAAGATTATCCATCTCCAACCTTAAAAAGCAAAAAAACTGTAAATTCTTGGAAATCTGAAATAGCAACATATTGAAAATAAACATCAGGTCTTTTGTCTTTATTACAAATGCTTATCTTCCTACATTATGACTGTTGTTCATAGATTTCAATTATTTTATATAAGTAGCAACCAAACTCATTAAGGAGCAGAAGTAGACCATTTGGCCAAGTTAGTGTGCTCCACCATTTAATGAGGTCATGGCTGATCTAATCATCCTCATCTTCACTTTCCTGCATATCCCCATAACTTGCCTTACTGATTAAAAATCTTTAATTAGATCCCATCTGGAACTCAAATCCAGGTAACCATAATTCACTAAATGATCATTTAAATTGAAATCAGCAATACCTCACAAAACAAGATTCCTGATGAAGGGCTTATGCCTGAATTCTCCTCCTCGTCGGATACTTTTCCAGCACCACGCTTTCGACTCTGATTGCCAACATCTGCAGTCCTCACTTTCTATCAGTTGCTTTTAACCTTACTGTGAAGCCTCTTCCAAGGATGCCTACCTTGAAGAAGTTCTCCTCCTCTCTCTACAAGGATCTTAAGTGAGTCCCTCTCTCATTCCACCCCCCCGCCTCGAGGTCATCCCCTCTGCCATAAAGCAGATTCCTGATGAAGGGCTTCTGCCCGAAACGTCGATTCTCCTGCTCCTCAGATGCTGCCTGACCGACTGTGCTTTTCCAGCATTAAACACTTGACTCAATACCTCACACAAGGCAATTCAGAAAATGGATAAAATGGATTTCCTAAGATTGAATCAATCCTTATCAAGTTAAATAATCTCCACAGTGCAAGTGTCAAAAATCTTAACTGCCCTCATTACACTTTGCGAGCAAGTTAATTTCAGGACTGCAGTGTTTCAGTGTAAAAGCCATCACTGGCTTTCAGGATTAATTAGGAATAGGCAACAATTCCAAGTCAAAAAAGGTGGTGCTGGAAAAGCACAGCAGGTCAGGCAGCATCCAAGGAGCAGGAGACTCGATGTTTTGGACATAAGCCCTTCATCAAGAATAGACAACAATTGTAGACTTTGAAAAAGACACATCCATACTAAAAATTATTTTTCTTTTAAGTTATCCCAGATATCTCTAAAGATTTAATTTACCGAGATTCTCACTTTCAAGTGGTTCTTAAAAAGGTTTTGTGATCTGAATTTGATTGGGATATGACTCACTCCCTGGTGTCCAACAGGCTTTTTCTCATCAGAACTAAGTGTTATCAACTTAGTTTCAAAATGATCCAGAACAAGTTGACCTAATACAATACACAGTGACATTCGTTAGAACATGGAAACTTAATAAATATGAGAAAGCTTTACTAACATTTTAAAGTTGAATTTCTATATCAACTGCGCAGATGATGGTTAGTCCAAATATTGTTAGAACTCCCTCACGATCTGGGCACCTTCACTTTAATACCACCACCAAATACTAAAATACTACAGAAAGTTAAAGATCACTTAATTCATTCAGTTCCAAATACGCCAAGTGTACTCTTAATTAGGGAAGCAGAAAATTAAAGACACATGAATCAAAATACATTATTTAATCAGCTTTCAATGCAGCTCACGAGAACACATTCAACTTCCGTTTGATGATCTGTTGCACTCAGTTCGAACTGGGTGAGTCAAACAAAAATGTTAACAAAAGAAAAACAAATGCCTGCACTCCGTAACAAAATCGGAAGATTTTATTTTAAATGAATGTTCTCACAAACTAGAGAACAAAAGATAAATTCCTTCAATGCGTTTGATTGTTAAGTTCAAACATAAAAGAAACATTATTCAAAACAGATGTTTTTGTGTCTGACTTAAGGGTGAATGTGTTGACAAAAGAGCAAAGAAGATTTCGTGCATGTCAACTCATTAATCAGCTGCTGGTTCCTATTGAAAACATTCGCTGAGTTTGGATCACGATTATTAGCTTTCCCCTTTGGAACAAATGGTGCATGAACCCAGGCCTCCTGTTTCAAAGGTAGGGATTTTGCCACTGCACCACAAAAGCTCAACACAAATCTAATACATTATTTAATCAGTTTTCAATGCAACTAATCAACCTGTCAGAGATGTTATTACACCTTTGGAGCTGCTGGGACTTGAATTTACGCTTCCTGGCTCAAAAGTAGGGACACTATCACTGTTTCACAGGAGCCCTCCTCAACACAATTTATTTTGTGACACACTATAGTCGTCCAATCTAGCAGCTAAGCCATTGGAGGAAAATCACAACGCAATCCAGATAGATGCTTTGAAGCAATCTGTTCAAATGGGTTATGACATGCTTCGAGAGCAGGTGGCGCTTTACCCAGGCTTTCAGGACCAGAGGTAGTTACACTAACACTGTGCCATTCAACCCTTAAAGCGATCTAGATATTTTCTAATGGACCTGTTCAGAGATGCTAATCCACACCTCTGGGGCAGGTAGGACTTGCACCCAGGCCACTTGGTCTAGAGGTAAACACAATCTAGATTTTTTTTATTACCCAGAAGAGCTATCACGCACAACTGAGCTGCTTTTCCACCACCAAATTACCATGGCTTTCTTTTATCATTAACTATCACCAGTAATCAGCCATCTGGCCAGTTAGATATCTACAAACAAAGCCCACTAAAACGCAATCTAAATGGTCTGATTTGGGAATGGGATCCAGGTAACCGACCATTTTCTCATATTGAATTCAGTGAATTGTCAGATTAACAGGATTACCTTATTAGAACCCCACCTATAGCATCCCTGGGGTTCTCTTGCTGTACAGTAGTAGTGTCTCTATCCCGAGATCGAGAGACCTGAATTCGAGTTCCACGTGCTCCAGGTGTATATAAGAGCACTTCTGCTCCGGAACAAAAACGTTTTTGTTTTAATTCCCAGGTATCCCTAACCCAACCAAACCTTTGTTAAATCGTAGCCCATAACTTGCAATTAGGTATCCATTGATTAACGAATTGAACAGATTTGTTGAGTTACGATTGTAATTTACTCTCGAGTATCCAACGTTTCCTCCATAGAGGCCATCTATGACATATTCCATTAATTTTCAAAATGTTCCCAGAGAATACTTACTGAGCATTCAATTAATCTGGAATTCATCTAAATTCCACACCACTTCGTTTCTGGATATGAATGATTCTACACGCAAATTCTCTTGAATTCCTTGAGTAAACTAATCCTAAATTTGCCTCCTCCATGTAAGTAATCTGAAGAAATGTCGTGCATGTTTCCCGGAATAATGTTGTACCCAGCCATTTAATGTCGTTGTTGTGACACAAGTTCCCTTACGTTTACTGCCTTCTACCATCCCCTCAGTTCTGGGTCTGTTTTTACACAGAAGAGATTCGGGAGTCTCGCTTCTACTGTCACTCAACATTGTGAACCGACAGGTTATAATATGTCTTTATGAAATAGATATTACTTGAACCTCGGCCTCGGAACTTCAGAGATAGAGACACTACCACTGCCCCACTATCAACCAACCATTGACTGTTTTGAACGCAAACTCTCTGAACTCTTCGATTAGATTCTGCTGCAGTCGCCGCTTCCATTAATCCATACATAAACTTTGTGAACCCTTCATTAGATTACCTTTGCTAACCCACCCATGGTATCGACAGGCTCTTCCTAAACTGTCACTTAATACATTCAAACCATTGACTGAATTGCAATTGCACGCAAACCGATTATACCGAGACAGTTTACAATTGGGATTAATTTTCCCTTTTGTCTTAGTTTGTTGGTACAAAAAAGTAATCTTTTGATTAATAATTTCATCGCTGACAAGGTAATGTGCCATGTATAAATTCCTAATATCATATTCTACCAAAATTGATACAGACATATACAGTCGTGTGTATCTATTCTGCATCTCATGCCACGGCAATTGGAGGTGGGGAAGAAATATCATTAAGTACAAAATCTAAATTTGCAAAATTCTAATGTCCAGGTCATGTTCAATTGCTCGAATTATTGTATTTGGGTGTTTTTTAGCTATTCATCAGTTGTACAGACAATTCAGCCATATCTAAATAGATTTATAAAAGCGATTTGTTTTTTCATGACGTGGAAAGACTGAGACTGTTCCTGTTCATTCGAGGTTAAGGGGAAATTTAATAGAGGGATTGAAAATGAAGAGGGCATGAGAAGAGACTGTGACCAATGGGTCAGTAACCAAAAGGTACAAATTTAAGATAATTGGCAAAAGATCCAAAGGAAACATTAACACTTTATAGAGGGAGTGAGATGTGATTGAGATACACAACTTTGAAACGTTTTTTTCAAAAAGAACTAGATCATTAGTTGTAGGAGCGAAATTTGTGGGGTTAAGATATTGGTTAGTTTTAATAGAAAGGCATTGTGATGTCTCCTTCCGTGCTGTAAGATTCTATCCGGTAGGGGGGTGGGGACTGTTGAAACATGCACATTTCTAATGGAGGGACATTAGAAGTCGGAGAAAGTTTGGAATTTGACGCTGAACATTTCAATATACAGAAGAGATCAGGCTCTGGAGATGACCACGCATTACAAGCACCTCCCACGATAAGTTGTTAAACCGGCTTTGACTACGTGTTCTCATTCCATAGGGAATGCCGATGACGTCCTTGTGTATGTATTTTGTCCTTTTTTTCTTTGGAACTGAAGCGTGACTGCTCCACGTGGACGGTGACTTGCTCTGTCGTATAAAACCCACAAGTTTCTGAGTGTTGGATATCAGAGTTCCAGTCCTGGGACTTGAAGAGAACTAGGAGATCTCGACTTTACTGCGAGAAAGAGAGAGAGACAGAGAGCTAAAGAAATTGTCAGAGGATCAGAAACAGACGCAAACAACTGAAAGAGATCGTTTGTGCTTAAGTTTCACGTTGTCCAATTCAGCACCAAGGGCAGCGACCAAACCTCCAACTACATCCTAAAGCAACAATGTAATGCACTATCTGGTAAGCCTTTCAACTGGCTTTCGGTCGATAAATTTGTTTCTGGAAAATGCAAAACTGCATCATTTTTAACAGTGTACTTTCCCATGTATTTCCAGACGAATTGATAGTTATTGTGCGTGTGTGTGTGAGAGAGAGAATGAGAGAAATGGGTTTGAGAGATAATAGATTAGAATTTCGAGTCGAGTATGTCTTATTTCCAAGAAAGATTGAAGGGCGAACTTTGATCCTTTTATTCCGTCACCCCACATTCCCCCCAAAGTGGACTTCCCTAATTTTTCAGCCAGGACACAGGTCGGAACCCATTCAGCCGAGTGAGGTAACGCCTTTTTGTGTTGGATTTCAGGACCCGACGCAATGATGATCCGGCTCAGCTCCCACTTCCTGACGCTTTTCGCTCTTCTGAATGTGTTCTGCTCCCGCACATCGGGGTTCGCGGCCCTCGGAACCTACTCCCACCTGGGGTAAGTTCACTCCCCCCTTTCTCTCCAGCTTCCAAAGGCACTCAATTCCATTTCGCCGAGCTGGAAGTTTTTGTTGCAAACGTTTCGTCCCCTGTCTAGGTGACATCCTCAGTGCTTGGGAGCCTCCTGTGAAGCGCTTCTGTGGTGTCTCCTCCGGCATTTATAGTGGCCTGTCCCTGCAGCTTCCGGTTGTCAGTTTCAGCTGTCCGCTGTAGTGGCCGGTATATTGGGTCCAGGTCGATGTGTTTGTTGATGCAGTTTGTGGATGAGTGCCATGCTCTAGGAACAGAACCACAGCAAAATTGTACACATTTCAAGGGAAAGCTAGATCTGTGTGGCGGGGGTGGGGGTGGGTGGAGTGGGAAAGAGTCACTGGGAGAATGAGGTGATGAGGTCGGAAAGCGGAGACGTCAACATGGATCAATGTTACGATGAATAACCTGTTTATGAGCTGCAGATGTTATAACACTCCTACAAAAACCACAAGTCGCCTTAGACTACACTCTGCAGATTGAATGGGGAGTGTGCAATCTGAGATTCCCTCCCAACTCTTTCCAGTGGACTATCCTGGATTTCAATATCAATGTAACATTACGTATGGCACACACTGGATAGTAACGCTGAATAATTCCCCGACTGAGGAGAAAGTGAGGTCTGCAGATGCTGGAGATCAGAGCTGAAAATGTGTTGCTGGAAAAGCGCAGCAGGTCAGGCAGCATCCAGGGAACAGGAGAATCGACGTTTCGGGCATAAGCCCTTCTTCACCCGACTGTCCCGGGTGAAGAGGAGGGCATCCATCCGATTGAGATTTTCGCTGTTTATTGCGAACGGCTTCCTTTAGTCTGTCCCGATTGCTGTTGGAGTAGAAGTGCAGTGATCCTGTGTTGGGCCACGATTAGGTAATTCGAGGTTTGTCCTAATCGGTACGTAGGGGAAATCGTCTGGAAAACTTCAACGATAAAGTAACCAGTGCCTACAGATAGTGACAAAATCACTTGTGCCTCAAATTGCGTACATATCACCCTTTTATACAATTAGTTTCTGTTATTTTGATACTTTCCATAGTTTGGATTGTCGCCATATTTGGTTCTGTCTATGCTGCTTGTCTGCACTGTGGCCACTGAGTTACACCAACACATTGTGAGCCAGCCTTATGCTGTTTATAATCAGACCCATGCTAATTCGTAATCTGACGCCAGTGATGGCTCCATCAAGGCTGACTATAGTTGGACTGACTTTATTTACCTCTGACCTTCAGGCTGCGAAATGCTGTTGGTTTCGATGGACAGTCCAGTGAGGATCAGTCACAATCACCAGTGACAGCTGATAGTGACATTTACCAAAACCCATTGTCAGACAGAGACAAAGTCTATTACCAGTTGTCCGCAAGCATGCCAAGGTGAGAGAATTACATTGCCAATCCTGCATATTTAAACAAAAAACATTCAGAACTGCTCACTATATTGGTCCAGCACAATGATCTACATTAAAACTTAGGAAAAAAAGAACAGGTGCAGGTCATTCACACCTTAGAGCCTGTTCCACGTTCAAACTCAATTTGCGATTGATCTGGTTGCAGCCTTATTGCTCTTGTCTAATTTCCCTCCCCAGCCCTATAACCCTTGACTCCTTTTTGATTTTAAAAAGAAAATCTGTTAGAGCAGATTTGAACATATTCAGTAACTTTGCCTTCAATGCTCATAGGAAGAGAATTCCCAAGAGGTGCAACTGAGAGCAGAATTATCTCCTCATTTCTATCTTAAATGAAATACATTTTATTTATGAACTGTGCCCACTGTTCGATTCTTTCCTCTCCCAAGAAGCGCCTCAGAATCTCTTCCAAGAAGATTGCCTCCCTTTCTGCTGACATCCAGAGTACAGGCCCAACCTTTATGCCTAAGGCAATCTCTTACTCCCATTACTGTTGAGCACATGACTTCTCAGTAGCCATACTGTTTCGGCAAGTGCTGGTGTGTGTTTGAATGGTTTATAAATAAGAAACAATTGCAAGGGAAGAGTAGTTGATGTTGGGGGGCAAAGTCCAGAGAACCCTTCCTTTCAGAGACTGATCCAACAGTTCTGCACAAATTGTCCAATAGTTTTGTAATTAATCATTTATTTTCATAAATCTCTCAAAAGTCCCCTATATCAAAACTGTCTGTGTGGTTCTTTCCATTCCTCCAGAGCAAAACGACATTCAGACGCAATTTTCACCAATGACTACAGCAAACTGGTTGGTGAAATAGCTGCTAGAAAACATCTGGAATCACTGATGGGGAAAAGATACATGGATGCTTGGGGGCAGTGGGGAGTTGCATGGCAGGGACACACTGGGTGTGGGCAGGGGCTCAGCATTGGAGAACATGGAAGATTTTGGGACTTCAAACTGCATCTGAATGTGATTGAACTTTACAATCATGAAATGTATAAACAAGAGCATCAACGTCAATCAATCCCCCCTCAATCAACACTAGAGCAATGAGTTGGGGAATGCATCGCCTTTCTAAATCTGTTAAATAATAAGATAGTTTAAAGTGATGAGCGAACTACCCCTCAGTAACGTTCACATACAATTGATAACATTTTTACAAGTGACACTAGAAACTGGACATTGTTACACCAAATAGAAAAATGCCCTTTTCCATTATAGGGAGAGGAGAAATGTTTTGGCTGCAATTGACAATAAATTGTCAGTGGTCATAAAAACAAATATAAACCCAACTGATGGTGTGGTGGGGATTGAGCATGCACACACTGGAGAAAGAAAAGATTGGCTGTTTAACAGGAAATGGAGAGTGGACATAAATGGGTCTTTTCAGGTTGGTAAGATGAAATAAGCGGAAGGCCATAGGAATTGATGGAACCTCAAATACTTACAAATTATGCAAATAACTTGGATGAAGGAATGTAAGTTATGATTAACAAATCTGATGTTGGTACAAAGATAACTTGGAAAGTAAGTTGTGAAGAGGACATAAAGCAGCTGCAAAAAAAAAGGTTGTGAGTCTACAAAGATGTGGCAGATGAATATAATGTGGGAAATGTGAAATTATCCAATTCAGCAGGAAGAATAAAAAAGCAACATATTCTCTCAATGGTGAAACATTACAGTTTTCTACCATGGAGGTGTCTTAGTACATGAATCACACAAATACTGGTATACAGATAGCTACAGTAAGTGAATAGGAAAGCTAGCAATGTTATTCTTTACTGTGAGGGGAATAGAAAAGTGCATAGTATTGATCACTTTATATAAGGCATCATGTAAATTCATTGGAAGCAGTTCAGAGAAGGTTTACCAGACTAATAAGTAATAATATGTAATGAGTGGTTTATCTTACAAGGAAAAGTTGCATATTCTAGACTTGAATCTGTTAGACTTTGAGAGCATGAGTTGAATTGATTGAAACATAAAATCCTGAGGGTCTTGACAGGGTGAATGTGGAGAGGACATTTCCTTTCATGCAAGAATCAAGAACTAGGGGATACTGTTTTAAATTCAAAGTCCTAGCAGATTTGTCAGACTGAGGTGGATAGATTCTAATTAAGCAAGGAGGTGAAAAGTTATCAGCTGTAAATGGGAATATGGGGCTTGAGGTTACAATCAGATCAGCCATGACCTTGCTGAATGGTGGAGGAGACTCAAGGGCTGAATGGTCAACTCCTTATTGTATGTGTTTTACTCACTATGTTAGGGAGCAAGTTAGTTGAATTGTTCAAAATTATGAAGGTTTTTAAAAGCTTAAGAGTGAAGAAACCGTTTGATGGAAGGTTTGATAACCAAAGTGCACCAGTTTAAGGTAATTGGAAAATATGGTTTCTCATGTGCTGCAGATTGTCCTGATCCAGCATATGCTACGGAATATGAAGGATTCCATACTGACTTTCAAAAAGAAAGCATAAAAAAGATGCAGGATGATAGAGATAGAGTGGGGCAATTAGATAGCCCTTTGAAAGATAGTCTAGCGTTGGCTGAATGGTCTCTGTCTGTGATGTCAGACTCTATGACTCAGTGTTTTGATATGGCAACTGTATTGATGAATATTTCCACAAATTTTTAATTTTAATTGAATCTAAAGGGTGTTCCATTTGAACAAAGATCAAGAGTAAGCCACTTGAGAAAGTCTCTTCAAGCCTGCTCTGCCATTTTATAAGATCATGGTTGATCTGGTTTTAACTCAACTCTGTATTCCTACACATCATCAATAACCTTTCATCCCCTGGCTAATTAAGCATTGATCTACCTCTGCCTTCAGAATGTTTGAAGACTCTGCATCCATTGCCCTTTAAGGAATTGAATTCCAAAGACTCCTAATCTTCTTAGAGGAAAAATATGTCCCCTCATCTGTCTTAGCTGAGCAACACCCTATTTTAAAACTATTACTCCCAGTTCCACCTGACAAGAGGAAACTCCTTTCAATGTTCAACTGGTCAAGTCACCTTAAGATCGTTTATGTTTCAACTAAGTCAGTACTGACTCTTTCTCCAGAGGATACAGATCTAGCCGATTTAACTTTTCCTCCAAAGCAACCTACTCATTCTAGGTCTTAGTCTAGTAAACCTTTTCTGAGCTGCTTCCAATGCATTAGCATCCTTAAGCACCCTGACTAGCACTGGACCCAATACTCTAGATGTGATCCTACCAATGCTCTGTATAACTGAAGCATAATCTCCTTTCCATTCCGAATTTAGTCATGGTTTCAGACACTTAACGGAAGAATTCTAATGGAGACGTTTTATCATGTATAATGTACAGCTGAGGTCGGGGAGCAGGCATATTGAATTTTTTAACTGAACCATGTGCTTGGCCTGAACATTTTAGACTGAAGATGCTTTTGTTTCTGATAACCAGAACCCAGGATGAGCTGAACGCAAGCAAACGTCACATGGATGCTACTTTCCACAAAATGTTGAGGGATCTTATGATGATGGAGCAAGCTACAGAATTTATCAGACGTTTACTATATGACGAGACAAGGTACTTTAAATAAATTTGGAGTAATGTCAAGATTATAGAATACATAACACAGAACAATTCAGCAGAGAACAGGCCCTTCAGCCCTCGATGTTGCGCCAACCTGTGAACTATTCTCAACTCGTCCCCTACACTATCCCAAAATCATCCATGTGCTTATCTGAGGATTGTTTAAATCTCCCTAATGTGGTTGAGTTGACTACATTAGCAGGTAGGGCATTCCACGCCCTTACCACTCTCTGCGTAAAGAACCTGCCTCTGACATCTCTCTTAAATCTATCATCCCTCAATTTGTTGTGATGCCCCCTTGTACACACTGAAGTAATCATCCTAGGAAAAAGACTTTCACTGTCTACCCTATCTAATCCTCTGATCATCTTGTATGTCTCTATCAAATCCCCTCTTAGCCTTCTTCTTGCCAATTAGAACAGGTTCAAGTCGCTCAGCTTTTCCTCATAAGACCTTCCCTCCAGACCAGGCAAAATCCTGGTAAATCTCCTTTGCATCTTTTCCAATGCTTCCACATCCTTCCCAAAATATCGGGATCAGAACTGTACACAATATTCCAAGTGAAGCCGCATCATCATTTTGTATAGTTGCAGCATGATATTGCAGCTCCGGAATTCACTCCCTCTACGAATGAAACCTAACACACCATATGCCTTCTTAACAGTACTATCCTCCTGGGTTTAACGTTTAGGGATCTATGTATATGGACTCCAAGATTCCTCTGCACATGCAGACGACCAAGAATCTTTCCATTGACCCAGTACTCTGCCTTGCTGTTATTCTTCCCAAAGTGCATCACCTCACATTTAGCTGCATTGAACTCCATTTGCCACCTCTCAACCCAATTCTGCAGTTTATCCAAGTCCCCCTGCAACCTGTAACACTTTTCCACACTGTCCACTACTCCACCAACTTTAGTGTCGTCTGCAAATTTACGAATTCATCCACCTAAGTCATTTATAAAAAAGCCAAAGGTTCTGCTATCTCCTCCCTACCTTCCCAGGGAATCCTCGGATAAATTCCATCTGGCCCAGGGCATTGTCTACTTTCACTCCTTCTAGAATTGATAACACCTGGTCGTAACTAACCTAGATCCTTTCTAGTCTAATATCTCATACCTCATTCTTCTCCTCTACAATATTCCCCTTTTGCTTAGTGAAAATGACGAGAATGTGCCTCAAGAGTCCGTAAGCCCAGATCTACACTGGTACTGATGTTTTTCAATGCAAATCTGTCCTGAGTATGCATGGCATAAAAATTGTGTTGAGAAACAACCAAGACACAGGTTACTTGATCTAACCCAATATGTGTTTGCCCTGTACACAGTGTATCCAACAATATATTCAATTTCTCAACTTAAACACTCATAATCTCTGCTTTTGTCAGGTCCTTGGTTGTTGCATTACATAGCCTTGCAAAACCAGATGTAGTCTCTCTATCCAAAGCCTCTCATATTCAATTCAACATGTAAGACATGGTTCAATGGAGTGTTGAAGGGATGCTACACTGTTAGGCGTTCTGTCATTTAATATCCCCAGATAGATGTAAAGATCCACTGACCCTATATGAAAATGGTGAGGGATTTCTCTGTGCCTTGACCAATATTTCTCCTTCAACCAGCATTCATTATCTCACTGCTGCTAGTGGGTCCGTGGTATTGGAAATTGATAAACATATCTTTCCTTATATTAGTACTTCATCTTAAAGCTACTTAATTGGCTGTGAAGTCCTTTGGAAGGTCTTGAGTTTGTGAAAGGTGGGAAGTAAAAACATGCTCTTCCTAGTTGTTTCATACATGTTTGTCAGTGGCACTACCATTCATTACTATCCCTGTAGAGACCAACAACCTTAAAACAATTCACCCTTTCCGTTAATAGTAAAAAGGGTGATAAACACTTTTTCATATTTTAAGATATTTCTCTGTAACAATCAGGCTAAAAGCGTTATCAGCTAAACACTATTATTGTAGTAAACTTATACTGTCAACTACAGAACAGAAAATTTCACCTTTACTGACGACAAAAAAAAATTCACTTCACAACTACACATAACTCTGCCCTTAAGTAGGCAATCAGTTTTCCCAGATCCAGACCGAAATTGATCCTTAGCTTGCAAATGCTTGTTTCCTTTGCTTACTTTTATTTCTCAGCCAGGTACCTTTTTAACCCAAGAACTATCTTTTATGATTACTTTTCCTGGAGGTTCTCCATCTGGCATAGGCTAGGCAAATCTTCCATCCTTGTTGCAAATCCTTCATACATTGTTCCTTTCAATCTGAGCATGAGCACCACTCTGTTTCTGTACTGAGAACCAGACAGACTTTATCAATTTTTATTCATTCCCTCCCCCAGATCCTAATGAAGAGATTGTGATTTTCTCAGGGATAATTCTGAAACTGAGCCCTTCCTCAAAGCTCAACTCCATGATAATGTGAATCACATTGACCTTGTGATTGCTGATTTGCCACATTGAGACCCCTAATCGCTTATCATGAAATTAAATTGAAACATAAGTGTTTGCAACTTCACAATCTGACCATGTTCCAGGGATTTCAGAGATTATAAATCTAATTAATGTAAACAGGACTGTTGCTGCCATTGGTTCATGCGTGAATGTTTCCCACCTTCTTTCCAATAAAACAACTTACATCTCCCGATAATTTCTAATAGACATTTCACCCCACCTTGTTGTTGGACAGGGTTAGGAAAAGTTCCAAAGCCCCTTTCATTTTACCTTAGATTAAAATATAAGTAAAGGTAAAGTCACCATAGTCTTATTGGTGTACTTTCCCCTTAGAGAGAGAACTGATGGTGGTTTAACTTGAGGGTCACAATGCCTCAGGTGAGGAGAGAGTTTGAGAAGAAGCATTGTTCATAGTAACCTCAGCAGGTGTGGGAATTAAACCCACACTGTTGGAATCATTTTACATTGCAAACGACCTATCCAGCCAACCAAGCTAACCCACCCACAAAATCAAAAGCTATAACAATCTCATTAAACTTCATGTCTAACGTTTGGAAGAATAATATGGACACTCAAGTCCTGAAGTCTGAGCAATCCTCCTGCTGACAAATTTGTTCTCAAACCATGTGCATGAAACCTAAGCTTAAGTGTGCTTGTTCCAGTTTAAGCAATGCACTTGCTAATACTTTTCAGAAGTGGGCTTCTTAATAGAGTAGAACTTAGCATTGAATTATTTTTGTATATTTTTCTTCTAGATTTCCAACTGAATTGATTCAACACTTACTTTTAAGTTATGATTCAATGCCTTTCAAGAGTTAATGGTAACAAATCCAGGTAATAGAAAGAATTATTGTTCTAAGTATGGTGAACAACTCTTTCTAATTTTCCAGCAGCCAGGAAGATGCAAACTCAGATCATATCTTAGACAACCCCTCGCCTGTTGAAAATTATGTCAGTGATGCAATTTAGAGTCAGCTTCAAGATTAGGTAGGTATAGATTCTCCCACCGGGATACATGTGAAAGTCCTGGATAATTTTCAGTAAGTGCAATTGTAGTTAGTGAGTATTCATTTGCATTAAAACAAACTATCAGTTTCTCACAGGTTTGGTCAGTACAGTATGGCAAAGGAGTTTTTTCTGTTCTGTAACTTCCTGCAGGTACGATATGGTTTATCATCTGGCAGATTGCCTTAATAACTCATTTGTTCATGAATGCCCTGTCAAAAAGGAAATCTAGCATCCATTCCCAGTCTGACTTAAACATACTAGTGTGGTTAATAAGCCACTCAGTTGTATTGGAATAATGGTTCAAGAAGAAGGTGCACTAATATTTTCCAAAGACATCTAAAGACTCAAAATAAATGCTGACCTTGACAGTGACACCCACATCCTGAGAATCAATTAAAAAGAGAACAGTTCCATTCATTGAAATGGGTTTGCAATCTGTGTGATGATGCATCTGGAAATAAAATTCTGTTCACAATGCTCTGGAAATAACAATATTTTATCAAAGCTACTTTAGAGAGGCTTTTTGTAGATAAAAGGATAAATTCATCAACCTCATGCTCTGAGCTGCGAGCTATGCTAAAAGGGAATATGAGTCACAACCACAGATACAATAGGGTAGATGTATTACTGGATGTATTCTCTCTGAATGCCATGCTTGAAGGTGCTTAATGCAATGTACAGTTTCCTCTGGAATAGACTGTAGTTACTCCTGTCAGATATTTTGCAATAAAGTAATTGAGAAGTGATGAAGCATTTTTCTCAAATGGTCTATATCAGTGAGTAATGTTCAGGTTGGACTATGTTTGGGAAATATTATAGAATTAAAATTAAAGGTTTTATCATTGTGATATTTCCGACTAATATCCCCATACACATTTGCAGTCAATGCCTTACTTTCCTGAGATTTATTATGAGCAGTGCAGACTTAAAAGTGACCTGATTTTAGAGAGTAGGACTCCATCAATTTGACATTTTCATTTAATATTTCATGGGACGTGAGCATCCCAGGCAAGGCCAACAATTGTCACCCTTCTCTGGGTGCCTTGAGCTGAGTGACTTGGGAGGCCACTTCAGAGCCAACTGTATTGTTGTGAGTCAGGAGTCACATGTAGCCTGGACCATGCAAGGATGGTAGATTCCCTTCCCTAAAGGGTGTTACTGAAACAAAGCTTTTGTGACAGTTGATAATTTCATGGTCACCATTACTGTGATGAGTTTCCAATTCCAGAATATTTAGTTAATTGAATTAAATTTCCCCCAACTGTTGTGGTTGGGATTTGAATCCATATCTGCAGAGCATTAACATAGATATCAAGGTTACCAGTCCAGTGACATTACCATGCCACCATTTTCTATTCCTGCCTTGGCTAATTAAATCTATCAAAGTACCTCCTCTGGAGAGCCAATTGAATGACAATTTTTTTTTGAAGTGTAAAATTATTTGCTTTTCTTTCCCTTTATTTAACAAAGTATTTGTTGATTACTCAGTCTGTCATCTGTTCCGTTGCTGTTTCTAGATTAAAGGGGGGTCATTTTAATCTTTCTTCAAGGCAAGTGGAAGCAGTTAGATGTTCTGTACCATTTTTAAATGCTGCTAAATTTACAATTGATAAATAAAATGTGGAAAGAAATTGACCAGGATATAAAATGACTCGCCAACCAGATTGCATCAGTCCCCTGATGGATGGGCCAGATTAAAGATTTCCATCTTGCCTCTCCCAACCAAATGTAAACCAAATAGTTGCAAGTGAGCTTGGCCACACTTGCCTTAAAAAGCAGACTGTGAAATGAATACCTAGAAGATTTGTGGGTTCAATTCCTGCTCTAGAGACTGGAGCACGCAAACTCGGCAATGTTCTTGATGCAATATTAAGGGAGTACATATTAAAAGGGGTTGTCATATTAAAAGGGGTTCCCTGCTGTAGTGATTCTACTGAAATCAGCTAGGTAGACCTCTTGGAATATGTGTTCCCTGATTGGGGCTGTTATTCTGGTCCAAACAGGGAACCCGGCTGACAGATATAAACAGGAATGTCAGGGGCTCTGTTCACTGAGAGCTGGCATGAGAAAGCTAGTATATCAAGTACTATGTACATAGAGTCATAGAGATGTACAGCATGGAAACAGACCCTTCGGTCCAAACTGTCCACGCCGACCAGATATCCCAACCCAATCTAGGCCCACCTGCCAGCCTCCATATCCCTCCAAACCCTTCCTATTCATATACCCATCCAAATGCCTCTTAAATGTTGCAATTGTACCACATCCACCACATCCTCTGGCAGCTCATTCCATACACGTACCTACATGTCAATAAAGGGGGCTTTGTGAGAGGATATGACTTCTATAGAGTTGTTTTACCTGCCCTCTCTTAGGTAGAGGTAAATTACCCAGTGGAAGAACAGTAGAGAAGAGGGAGAATTCTTCCTTGTACCTTGGACCAAAATGTATCATTGTCAAGAATTTAAATCAAGTTGTAATTTATTTGAGTTAATAAGGCCAAAATTAACATAATGTTTCTCAAAGATTTCTTATTGAAATGGACAGTGAAGGGGGGGCTGCAATATCACTGAATGTATTGAGTCTCTGACTCGAGAAAGACATACACTGTCTAATAGCTGCTCTTTCTGTTTTAAATAGAATCTCTGAAGACCTCCGAATTATTGAGCTGAAAACTACATACAGCCTTTTTCCTTTATTAATCAGGAGAGAATGCATCAGACTCCAAAGCTAGTATGTTGTGTAGTGAAAGTCTTGGTGACCTATTTAGTTCCTTGTAAATGAGAGTCACTGTTCATTCACTATAAATAACATCTTTTTTGGTCAACCTTTGTCTAAAAGTTGTATATATCTATTAAATATATATTGACAATGTTACTCTTCTATACTGCCCTGAGGAGAAAGTGAGGACTGCAGATGCTGGAGATCAGAGGTGAAAATGTGTTGCTGGAAAAGTGCAGCAGGTCAGGCAGCATCCAAGGAGCAGGAGAATCGATGTTTTGGGCATGAGCCCTTCTTCAGGGCCTTAACCCCTAATAAATGCATTGAATGCAGATGTGAAAGACACACTGTATTAACTTATGTTGTAAGCGTACCCATTACACTCAAGGCTGTTAATGAGTTATCTCAATTGTTCTCACTTCTGGACTATAAACTTTGAATTATATCTCTGGTGTATTAAGTCGTATATAATTTGTTTCCCTTTGTCTTACTCTAGTTGCAAGGGAAGCCTTTATGTCAAAGGGACCCAATACAAAGGGATGAAATTTGTGTTATTTGCTTAAAACTTACCAGCTGGTGGATTGCATTCAGTTTTGAGGGAGCACCTCAGGAAGGAGACATTGGCCTTGCAGGGGCTGCAGTGCAGATTCACAGTTGTGGTAGTGTCCCTACTTCTTAGGTCTGGGTCAAGTCCCACCCATTCCAGAGATATGTCTGAACAAATGGATTGAAACTATTGAGTACGAACATAAAAGGAGTTAAACTCTGAGGAAAGGTTTGCGGCTTTTGGAATATTGATTGAAAAGTGCAATATCAAGTCAACATAAAGTGACAAATATTCACTGGTGCATAACATGTGTAAAAAGGCTCAACAGAATGATTCATAGGTAAAACTGTCAAAGTAAGGTTGCGACTACAGGTCACAAATTCATTACAGAACAGACAGAGGCCATTCAGACCATCACATCTGCACTGGCTCTCTTTACTGATTTAACTTAAAGTTAATCTACTTTTCCCTGTAGCTCTGCAAATTGTTTCTATCTATAAATAACATAGAAAAGTATAGTACAAAACAGGCCCTTTGGCCCACGATGTTGTGGCGAGGATTAATCCTAATTTAAAATAAAATAATCTAATGTAATCACCCCTCAATTCACTGCTATCCATGTGCATGTCCACCAGTTGTTTAAAGTTACTTAATGACTCTGCTTCCACCACCACCGCTGGCAATACATTTCGTGCGTTCACAGCTCTCTGCGTAAAGAACCTACTTCTATTGTCTCTGCTATACCTTCCTCCTAACACCTTAAAACTATAAGCCCTTGTGGCAGTCAATCCTGCCCTGGGGAAAAGTCTCAGGCTATCAACTCTATCTATGCCTCTCATTATCTTGTACACCTCGATCAGGTCACCTCTCTTGCTCCTTCTCTCCAGAGAGAAAAGTCCAAGTTTAGTCAACCTCTCTTCATAAGTTAGGCCCTCCAGTCACGGCAGCATCTCAGTAAACCTTCTTTGCACCTTCTCCAAAGCCTGTGTATCTTTTCTGTAAGAGGGCAACCAGAACTGGACACAATATTCCAAGTGTGGTCTCACCAGGGTTTTATCGATTTGCAGCAAAACCTTGCAGCTCTTAAATATGATCCCCCTGTTAATGAAAGCTAAAACACTATATGGTTTCTTAACAACCCTATCCAATTGGGTGGCAACTTTAACGGATCTATGTACTTGAATACCTCTGTTCCTCCACACTGTCAAGAATCCTGTCTTTAATTATATATTCAGCATTCAAGTTATTCCTTCCAAAATGCAGAACTTTGCACTTATCCATCTGCTATTTCTCAGCCCAACTCTGCATCCTGTCAATATTGTACTGCAGCCTACAAGACCCCTCAATACTATCAACGGCGCGTCCAACCCTTGTGTCATCGGCAAATTCTCTAACCCACCCCTCAACTTCCTCATCCAAGTCATTTATAAAAACTACAAAGAGCAGAGGCCCAGGAACAAATCCCTGCGGGTCACCACTCACCACCGACCTCCAGGCAGAATGCTTTCCATCTACAACCACTCTCTGCCTTTTGTCAGCCAACCAATTCTGAATCCAGATAGCCAAATCTCCCTGTATCCCATATGTCCTGACTTCATGAATGAGCTTACCATGGGGACCCTTAAGAAATGCCTTGCTGAAGTCCATAGACACCACATCCACTGCCTGAACTTTGTTAACCTGTCTCGTCCCCTCCTCAAAGAACTCAATAAGATTTGTGAGGCACGACCTGCCCCTCACAAAGCCATGCTGACTGCCTTTAAACAAAGATCTTCACCACCAGCTTAGCAACCTCCTTTCTCGCTTCCCGGATAAATCTGGTCTGGTCCTCAGCTCTTATCAATTTTAATGTTTGCCAAAATTTCTGGCACAACAACTTCCTCTATCTCGATCTGTTCAAGTCTGTTACCCTCATTCACAACAAGGCTGCATTCGGTCCAGAGTGGCATCAAGGGGCCCTAGCAAAACTGTAATCAATTGGTATCAGGGAGCAAACTCTCCAGTGGTTGGAGTCATACTTGACACATACGAAGATGGTTGTCGTAATTGGAAGACAGTCATCTAAGCTCCAGGACATCTCTGTAGGAGTTCCTTAGGGTAGTGTCCTACGCCTAACCATCTTCAGCTGCTTCATCATTATAAGGTCAAAAGTGGGGATGTTCGCTAATGATTGCACAATGTTCAGCACCAATGGCAACTCCTCAGATACTGAAGCAGTCTATGTTCAAATGCAACAAGATCTGGACAATACCTAGACTTAGGCTGAGAAGTGGCAAGTAACACTCATGTCACACAAAGGCGAGGTTGTGACTATTACCATGCTATGACAATCTAAACACTACCCCATGACATTCAATGGTATTATCATCACTGAATCTCCCATTTTCTCAATCCTGGGGCTTATCATTGAACAGAAACTCAACTAACCACATAAACACAGTGGCTACAAGAGCAGGTCAGAGGCTAGGAATACTGCGCCGAGTAACTCACCTCCCGGTTCCCCAAAGCCCGTCCACCATCTACAAGGCATAAGTCAGGAGTGTGATGGAACACTCCCCACCTGCCTGGATGGGTGCAGCTTTAACAACACGCAAGGCATTTGACACTATCCATAATCATCTACCCCCATCACATTCAGTTGCAGCAATGTGTACTATCTACAAGATGCACTGCAGAAATTCACCAAAGATTCTTAGACATCACCTTCCAAACCCATGACCAAGGACAAGAATAATGACCAAGGATATGGGAACACCACCAACTACAATTTTGCCTTTAAGCTACTCACCATCCTGACTTGGAAATATATCTCCATTCCTTCACTGTTTCTGGATCAAAATCCTAGAATTCCCTCCTGAAGGGCATTGTGGGTCAACCCACAGCAGGTGGACTGCAGAAGTTCAAGAAGGCAGCTAACCCCCACTTTCTCAAGGGCAACTAGGGATGAGCAATAAATGCTGGGCCCAGCCAGCGACACCCACATCCCATAAGTGAATTGAAAAAAAACACTGTTCCACATTGCTGAGTAGTCCAACATTTATTGTCCATCCCTTTGGAATTTTTTCAGCTGTGAGCTGCAGATTTTGCTTAGCAGCCATTATCTGCAACTGCTGATTTTCATTCTTCCCATTGTATTAGCCTCCAACCTTCATTTGTCATTTACCTGGCACCTCACAGGTTTGATCCTCTCCTTCTGCTGTCATCATTCTAGCTGTCACAAATTATTCAGACCTGATGGTGCCAATATTTTGTTTGGTATAGATTGACTCATCAAGATCAACTTCTCTCCATCTTTATAGGCTTCCCTTGCTTCTTCCTAGTCAAACACCTATACACAAATGCACTCTGTTTCTGAAGTTAGAGTACTCTTTTCCTCACACTGAACATCTTTCTTTTCTTTTATGTGGTGCCCTTGACAGTATGCACATCCTGTACTCTGGCTTTAATCTTTCTACTGGCCTTCTGAAAATACTTAATTGTTATTATTGCTTGGCCTGGTATATCATAACACAGTGCCTCTCCCTGATTTCTGTACCCAAAATGTCACTCTTTCTGGTGAACACTGAAACAAAATATTCTTTTGGAACCCTATCTCCATCCTCTGGCTTCATGCACAAATTAATATTGTGTTCCTTGATGGATCATTCTGTTTCTCTAGCTATATTTTTATCCTTAATGTACTTGTAAAATAACTTAGGATTTTCTGTTACTTTACCTTCTAATACTCTTTCCTGCATCCCTTTTCCTCTCCTAATTTCCTTTCTAAAATTCCCCTTGCTCTTCCATATTTCTTTCAGTCTTTCCCTGTTTTGAGCCCTTGGTATCTGCCAAAAGTCTCCTTTTGTCTATAGATCTTGAATATCCATGGATTACTGAATTTGTTGATCCCACCCTGTATTTTTATTGGAAGACTCTGGGGCTTTGCTCGCCCTATTTCAATCTTGAATGCTTTCTACTGCTCTGACATAAGCATCCGAAAACCATCTATTCCCACTCCACTCTGGCTACATCATAACTGATCTAATTAAAATTGGCCTTACCTAGTCTAGAACTTTGATCTCACGCACATCCTTGTCCATGAATCTATTGCATTAAAGGGAAAATAATCTATGTTCATAAGGAAATTTTGAAAGAGCATATAAGCATCAAAATGGATCATTTATCCTATTTTCCAAACAATATTCATTATGGACACTCAAACCCAGTGACATATTACAGCGAGTTTAATTCTTATAACGTCTGAATTAACTTATGTGGTTGAAAGCTCTTTCCTTTAAAACTTTCTGCATACTTATCAAATGTGATTCTCTGCAGCTCTCACTGAGAAACTATAATGCAAGTTAACCCATTGGCTTTTCTCAGTGAATATCAAGAGAAACTTAGGGTGTCCCCCAGTTCTGCTCCTTAGATTGCTAAAAAAATTATTTCCTCCCTGAAGATTTCAATGAACTCACTGCCCTTCTCTAGGTTTCAGTTGTTTTTGTTCTGAACTCAAATGGTGAATGTTTCACTTGTTTCTCTGTGTGTCACAGTAAACATCTGAGTGAAAATTTAAAAACAAAATTAACTCCCTAAATAGCTTGCTAGTCATTTGAATGAAATCACTTGTTTCTTGGAATTATGTTTGAACAGACTCTTAAAATATTACTTTCTTCCATCTTAAATAAAGCCCCTTCACAGGGCTAAAACTAAAGACCATTTAGAGAATACAAATTCTCAAATGATAATATTTTATCTAAGGGAGTCCCACTTTTGATGGTATCATTTTTCAATTGTCCAGAATTAAATATTTAATGAACTTATTAATTGTCCAGAATTAACTAATGCCAATCTCTTGTATGCCGATGCTGCTCCTTTTACAAGGTCATATTGTTCTTGACATTTTTTCAGTGATGTCATAAAAGCAGCAATTCCGAAAGGTTTAGAGTTGAAGGGTTTTATGGCCAATTTGATTATAGCTAACAGATACTGCCTCACACAAAAGGCATTCAAGTCTTTTAAAAAAAAAACTTGTACAATGAAAGTGGAGTGTCCAGTTCTCCCAGCTCTGCTTAACTCTGGTTTGGGTTGGTTTGAGCAAGCAGTTGGTTGTTGTGAAGTTGCTGGACCCAAAGAAGCAGGTCCATGCAGATCCTCCTCTCTCTGACATCTCTCCTGTAGGACCCCATGTTTGGTTTTACTTTTTGGGCTAAGGAGTGTTTATAGGGATTGTTGCAAGTATTTGGAACAGCATCATTAAGTTGGAATTATCTGTTGGGTTTTCAGATAGATTAAGTTATTTTGTATTCCATTCTTTTTTGTTCGTGTTTCATTCAATAATCTTGCTAACAAATTCTGTTTTGTTTAAAACTAAGTGGTTGGGCCAGCTGCATAACTCCTGGGATATCGACTTTACACCTGCTTAAAACAACTGGCAAAGTTATGGTCTGGGCTAATTCCTTCAAATGTTTTGAGGGTGTCTGACCTGGTCCATAACACCTTTCTTTGCCCCATATCCCTGCACTGTATTTCTATCCAAATAAACATCCAATGCCCTCTTGAATGCTTCAATTGCAACTATCTTCACCATATTTTCAGGTAGCGCATTGCATACTCGAAACATGTCTGAATTTTTTTTTCTCACATCACCCTTATTTCATTTGCAAATTGTTTAAAATCTGTGCCCTCTCACTCTTTATTTCTTTATGAGTGGGAACAGCTTCTCACTATCTGTTCTGCCCAACACACACATGATTTAAAAAGTCTCCAGCAAATATCCTCTCAGCGTTCTTCTCTCCGAGGAGAGCACTCCCAATTTCTTCAGTCTGGGGACCATGTGGAGTTATGGGGAAATGATGGCTTGTGGTATTATCACTGGACTGTGAATCCAGTGACCCAGATAATGTTCTAGGGACCTGGATTCGAATCCAACCACAGCATATGGTGGAATTCGAATTCAATAACTATCTGGAATTAAGAATGTAAGGACTACTATAAGTCCATTGCTGATTCTCAGAAAAAAACCTTCTGGTCACTAATGCCCTTTAGGAAAGGAAACTGTCATCCTTACCTGGTCTGGCCTACATGTGATTCTAGACCCGATGCAATGTGGTTGACTCTCAACTGCCCTCTAGGCAATTAGGGATGGGCAATAAATGCTGCCTAGTCAGGGATGCCCTCATGTTGTTACAGAATAAAGGAAAAAAATCTACCCACACAACTGAAGTTTCTCATTTCTGGAAGGATTCCTGTAAGTTACTTCTGTACTCTTGCTAATGAATTCATATCTTTCCTCTGATGTGTTGCCTACAACTGTACACAATGATCCTTTGGGTGGCAGTGGGCTCAGTGGTCAGCACAGCGCCAGGGATCCATGTTTGATTCCACCTTAAGACGAATGTCTATGTGGAGTTTACACATTCTCCCTGTGTCTGTGTGGGTTTCCTCCAGGTAGAACGGTTTTCTGCCTCAGTCCAAAGATGTGCAGGTTGATTGAATTGGCCATGATAAATTGCCTACAGCATCCAGAGATGTGCAAGCTAGATGGACTAGCCATGGTAAATGCAGGCTGACAGGGATAGGGTAGGTCTGTGTGGGATGATCTTCAGAGGATTGGTGTGGACCTGATGGGCTGAATGGCCTGCTTCTACACTGTATGGATTCTATGAGCATCTGAGGTCTAACAAATTGTCTTGTACAAGTTCTATGTCATCTCCTCACTCTTGCACTCTATGCCCCTATTGATAAAGCTGACAACACAGCATGCTTTCAAAATTAGCCTCTCCACCTGTCCTGCCACTTTCAATGATCTGTGCACATATACACCTCTGCCACTCCTGAACCCTTTTACAATTATGTTCTCTATTCTTTATTGTCTTTCAATGTTCTTCTGACCAAAGTGCATCACCTCACATGTTTCTGCACTGAACATCATTTGTCACCTATCCATCCTGACTTACCACTTTGACAGGAGAAAGTGAGGACTGCAGATGCTGGAAATCAGAGCTCAAAATGTGTTTCTGGAAAAGCGCAGCAGGTCAGGCAGCATCCAAGGAACAGGAGAATCGACGTTTCGGGCATGATCCCTTCTTCAGGAATGAGGAGAGTGTGCCAAGCAGGCAAAGATAAAAGGTAGGGAGGAGGTACTTGGGGGACGGGCATTGGAAATGCGATAGATGGAAGGAGATTAAGATGAGGGTGATCGGCCGGAGTGGGGGTGGGGGCGGAGAGGTCAGGAAAAAGATTGCAGGTGAGGAAGGTGGTGCTGAGTTTGAGGGTTTGGACTGAGACAAGGTGGGGGGAGGGGAAATGAGGAAACTGGAGAAATCTGAGTTCATCCCTTGTGGTTGGAGGGTTCCTTGGCAGAAGATGAGGCACTCTTCCTCCAGTCGTCGTGTTGCTTTGGTCTGGTGATGGAGGAGTCTAAGGACCTGCATGTCCTTGGTGGAGTGGGAGGGGGAGTTGAAGCGTTGAGCCAGGGGGTGATTGGGTTGGTTGGTCCGGGTGTCCCAGAGGTGTTCTCTGAAACGTTCCGCAAGTCTCCCCAATATAGAGGCGGCCACATCGGGTGCAGCGGATGCAGTAAATGGTGTGTGTGGAGGTGCAGGTGAATTTGTGGTGGATATGGAAGGATCCCTTGGGGCCTTGGAGGGAAGTAAGGGGGGAGGTGTGGTCACATGTTTTGCATTTCTGCGGTTGCAGGGGAAGGTGCCGGGAGTGGAGATTGGGTTGGTGGGGGGTGTGGACCTGACGAGGGAGTCACGGAGGGAGTGGTCTTTTCGGAACGCTGATAGGGGAGGGGAGGGAAATATATCCCTGGTGGTGGGGTCCGTTTGGAGGTGGCGGAAATGACGACGGATGATATGATGAGTTGATATCAGTGAGCCTGACGTTACCATTTTGACAAGTCGTTTTGGAGTTCCACACTGCCATATCTTACAGTTACGATTCTTCCACGTTTGGTGTAATTTGCAAACTTTGAAATTTCCCTCTGCTCACCACAATCCAAACTGTTAATATGCATCAGAAACGGTAAGGGTCCCAATACCAACTCCTGAGGAACTCCTCTCCAAACCTTCCTCCTGTCTAAAATATATCCATTGATTGACCCAGTAATTCAAAGTTGCAGTCAGCTATACTAATTCTTCCTTGATGGTCGTCTTTTACAAATCAGAACATGCGTACAATTTCACCTGAATACGTTTGACATTCTATTCCATGCAATGTGTTTTAATAGTTACTCATTCGAAAGTGAACACACATATACTGATCACCAAACTAAGGAAACCCACAAGAGATTAATTAAATGCTCTAAACCTTGTATTGGATTGACTTTAGAATGAGGGCATTATTTATCATACTAAGCAGGCACTAACCACATTGAATTACCATCCAACTTATGATTAACATCCAATATAAAGAAATGTGAAAAGGTTGGTGTTGGTGAGGAGAAAATAACAGTTGTACCATGGAAGTGTCAAACAATGCCCACTTTCAATGAAAGAGCATCTAACCACGTTCTATTGTTATGAAAGAACAGTTCTGAAGAAAGATCACTGGACCCAACATGTTAACTGTGCTTTGTCTCCACAGTTGCTCGCCATGACGTAGAGGTGTCAGTGCTGGACTGTGGTGGACAAAGTTAGAAGTCACCGGGTTATAGTCCAACAGGTTTATCTGAAATCATAAGCTTTCAGAGTGCTGTTCTTTTGTCAGATGAAGTGTTCAAATAAATCTAGGACTATAACCTCCAGTCGTGTAACTTCTGACTTTGTCACAGATGCTGCCAGACCTGCTGAGTGTCTCTAGCAATTTCTATTTATGTTTCTATTGTTATGATCCTAGCTGATGGTCAGACCCCAGAATGAAATCTTGCTTGGTAGATCATATGCTTATTTTTCTTTTGTTCAATTAGTTATTTTAGTTATCTGTCACTGAAATGTATTCACGTGAGGCTGCAGATTCTTTTCAACAAAGGAATAAAAGTTTATTAAACAAAAGAAGAAATGTTAAGAAGCTTCCTAAATACAAAAGTTGGTTTGCAAAATCTTAAAGACACAGTGAAATTCAAACTATTTCCTGATAATATCCATTGCATGGATTTGAGGCCAGAGAAATTACAATCTTATCTCAACTCTACGATGTTCTACTTAACTGGGTCCTTTCAGTTTATTTACTATAGACTTTGGAAACTACTCAAATCTGTTATCTTAAATTTTCTCAGGTCTAATCACTTGCAAATTGCTAACTACACTTTCCTAGTTTGGAAAGTTCACAAAATAAATCCTTCTGCTGAGGTAACTGGTTTCCTGAACTGCCCCGAATTTCTCGGAGAGAAAATAAGTTTGTTTCTACACTCAACACTAATGAATCCTGAACTGATATGATTTTTAAAAATAAGTGTTTAAGGCCGCCAGCATTCTTAAAGATTCATCCCACCCTCACAATGTTTGTCTACAACCTCTATCATCAGGGAGAAGGTACAGAAGCCTGAACACTTGCACCAGCCAGTTTCGTAACAGTTTCTACCGCATTGTTGTTAGAATATTGAATGGACTCACAAACTCTGAACATTCGCCTGTACCTGTGTTTTTGTTTTAGCTGCTGTTTATCTGTTATTTACTTATCTATGCTACTTAACTCTGTGATCTTCCTATATTGCTCGCAAGACACTGCCTCGGTTCACGTGATAATAAATTCAATTCAATGAATCGCAATAGAATATTTCCACTACAGTACCATTGTCGAATTAAAGAGAGACAATTAGCGGTGGGTTTAACCTGACAGTCACTGCAGCTCAGGCAAGGGCAAGGTTGAACCTTCATGGTGACCTTAGCAAGTACAGGAATTGGACACATGCTGTTGATGTCACTCAACATAAAGCAGGCACCCAGCTAACTAAGCTCACCAACCCCAATTTTAGTGCATGAGACACCTTCTCCCATGTCCTTAAACCAGCCCCCACACACCAGGCCTTGTTATCACATGATCTGCTCTTACACACTACCCATTGTTAGCCACTAATAGTCCCCATCAGTATACATTTGTTTTCCTAGGCCAACCATTATCCATGTGTCTGTCCAACTGTTCTTCTCTCTCTTTGGCTCTACCTCCATCTATCATTTACAACATACCACCTGCCCGTCGCCCCCACCCAAACCTTTTGCATTAAAAAGAAACAACTTGTGCCTAGTTACCATTAGTTCTGAAGAAGTGTCACTGGACGCTTTGTGGGCAATATGGTGGCTCAGTGCTGAGTATTACTGCCTCACAGTGCTCGGGGCCCAGGTTTGATTCCAGCATCAGGTGACTATGCGGAGTTTGCACATTCTCCTCGTGTCTGTGTCGGTTTCTTTTGAGTGCTCTGGCTTTGTCCTTCGTCCAAATGTCCAAATATTTGCAGGTTAGGTCAAGTGACCATGCTAAATTGTCCATGGTGTCCAGGGATGTGTAGACTATGTGATTAGCCATTAGAAATACAGATTGACAGGGGTTAGGTGAGATGCTCTTTGGAGGGTCAATATGGGCTGAATGGCCTGCTACCATAGTGTAGGGATTCGATGAAATGTTAACTCTGATTTCTCTCCACAGATGCTGCCAGACCTGCTGAGATTTACCAGCAATTTTTGTTTTGTTTTGGAGGTACTAAGATGGATAAGGAAAGTGAAGGCTTGTAGCTCAGGTTGAGGTTTAGGGTGTAGGTTGAACCTACAGCTCAGCGAGCAAACCTACACCCTATGGATAAGGAAAGATTGGATCAAAGAGATAGATTTTAAGGATCGTTTTAAATCAGGAAAGAGAGGTAGAAATGTTTATGAAGCACATCCCAGAGCTTAGGAGTTAAAACCATAGCTGCCAAAGGGGAAGTCTTCAAAATTGGGGATAAGCAAGAGACCAGAACTGGAGATACATGAATATCTTGGAGCATTGAGTAGTTTGGATGGTCCTGAGGCCATAGAGGGATTTTGCAACAGAGAGGATAAATTTCAAATTGGTCAAGGAGCCAAGCTCAGTCAGCAAGGTACGGATAGATCAATGGGATATGGTGCAAGCTAATTTAAGGGCAGAAGAGTTGTCAATGAGTTGAGGTTTATGAACTTTAGATGATTTCTGGCCAGCCTAATGTCTATCAGATTCATCAATTTAGAGGTAACACAGACATGGTTCTGTGCATACCACCTTCGGAGGGCAACCAAGAATGGGCAAAAGAAACACCAGCAATCACACCCCAAAATGTATTTTAAAACCAGAACTAGAGATAAGCTTTTCCTCAACACTTGGTGTTCTAAGGAGCTGGTTTCCTGCTCATTGATGTTAACAATCAGTACCATTGTAAAGACCAATGGGTCAAGAATTGGGCAATGATGGAGGAATGGTCTCAGGGAGATTACCGATGAAGGGCTTTTACCCGAAATGTCAATTCTCCTGCTCCTCAGATGCTGCCTGACCTGCTGTGTTTTTCCAGCACCACTCTAATCTTGATTCTAAACTCCAGCATCTGCAGTGCCCACTTCCGCCTCAGGGAGATTACCATCAAGGCATGATGTCACATACACCCCTCACCAGTTTCATCAAGAACTTTTATATTAGCTGTAGGGAAACTTACTCTCCTCCCGCCAATGAACCTGTTAGGCAAAGCGAAGCTTCAAAAGAATAATATCTATATCCTTTGCAATTCAAAGGGGACAATTAAGACTTGTCACCTGATATAATTGGAATGATCATTTACTGTACAATTTCTCCCCAGACAAAACATGTTTCCAATTATCGGACTTTCAGAAAGGGCAGATAATAATGATGGAAATTAAATGACCATTAGCTTTACATCTGTAGTCAAAAGATTATTAGAACGACGGTAACGAACAGGAGAATCAAGAATTCCTGTCAATTGGAAAGTTAATGAGTCTGAACTAATGAAACTTCACTTAAGATATTAAATATGTATATCTGTAACAACCCGACTGGGTGAAAGGACTTGACAAGAATCAAAAGAGGAAATTCCTGCGAGTGGACTTGGAAACTATAATTTGGAGGCTGGGCTCAGCGACTTAACACGACACGGTGTTCAATTATTGTCAGATGTTTCTATTCTGACAGCTCAATTCTCTTGTGGTATTGGCCCCAGGTTAGCAACTGTACAAAACAGTTATTATGGAGCTCGATCATAAGTCATGGATGGCAGAGTGACAGAGGGTGATGAGTGGATGATAAAAAAAAAAATCTCCTTTGTGGGAGATATTAGAACCTATGGATATAGGTTTAGATATAAGGGACCTCCTATTTACAATGGAGATGAGGAAGAATTATTTATCTTGGAGGGTCTTGAACCTTAGGAACAGTGTGTTGGAGATTCAGATTTTAAGGCAAAAATAGATGGATTCTTTACGAACATGCAAGCAACTGATGAGATACTGGACTGGAAGGTTGTGATCCAATCAGATCAGCCAAGATCTTCTCGAACAACAGAGTAGGCTCAAATTGCAGTTAGAGAAAGTGAGGACTGAAAACGCTGGAGGTCAGATATGAGAGTGCATTGTTGGAAAAGCACAGCAGGTCAGGCAGCTTTGGAGGAGCAGGAGAGTCCATATTTCGGGCATAAACCCTTATCAGGTTCCTGATCACAGGCTTATACCCAAAACGTTGATCCTCCTGCTCCTCGGATGTTGCCTGACTTGCTGTGCTTTTCCAGCAACACACTCTCGACACAAAGGGCTGAATGTCATTACAAATGTTCCTTTTTCTTATGGCTATATGAAAGCCTACGTTAAAACAGAGAGAATTCCAGCTTTACTAAGTGATATAAGTGATGATTGGTTAACATAATCAAACAAAATAAACTAGGTTACATTGAAGAATGATGATCATGATTTCAAGTCCCACTGCAGGGGCATTTCTATTTATTGACTTAATTTTCTTTTCTTTCAAATAACTTACACATGACCAACCCCGCCTTCCCTTAATGAAAAAGCGAAGTGAAGATTCAAGGCATACAATACATCCCACCAAGCTTGAAACTAGGAGGAGCAGTGTTCATATCAGCTGTGGCTTTCTGTGCAGCCCTCCTGCTCTCAGAGGAAGGAAGAGTGGGTCCAAGTCCTGCTCCAGAGTCTAGCACACAGTATCTAGATCTCAATACTAGACTGGTGTCATGCCACACTGTTGGACATTCAGCTGCCCAAATCAACCTTCAAATTAATCACCTACCTGCCCTTTCAAGTGAATATAAAAGATCTCAGCACATTTTGGACAACAGGAGGAGAAAAGGTATTTTGTCAAAGTTTTACAACCTGTTGTCGTCGGGATTATTTGCAGGATTACCAATTCAAGGGGAAACCTACATTTAGACTGCATGAGAGGAGAGTGATGGTTGGTTAGTAATTGTTTGCCCTCTCAAAAAATATTAAAATCTTCAACAAAATGTGGGTTTTTTTCGGCAATACTCAAGTTCAATCCGACCTAATGGCTGTCAGGGAAAGAGAGTTCTCCCCAGTGTCATAGCTTTGGATGTCGGATCCTCTGTCAATATTATTATAACAGACCATCTGGTGGTTTTAAAATCTTCTCTGACATTTAAATAATGATCACATTCTTGAAGTACCCATGTGGATTGTACCATCTCGAGGTCACAAAACTGCTTGAGAGATCATTTTCAGTTCGGACACTAAGGGGAAAAGTCTCCCTTTCTTGCTATGGGATCTTTCTCTTCCACTTGAGAGGGCAGGCAAACTTACTGGCACCCAAAAAAACAGCACCTCCGTTAGTGCAGCACCCTCTCAGTACTGCACTAGGAAAGCTGGCTGAGATATTGTAGAGTCTCTTGATTGGGGGCTAGATTTGCAGGAAAGAATGTCTTCAGCTGAATCAAGACAAGCAGTTGAATGACACCTTTACTAACACCTTCCACCCCGACCTCAAATTTACCTGAACCATCTCAGACTCCTCCCTCCCCTTCCTAGACCTCTCCATTTCTATCTCGGACGACCGACTCAACACGGATATTTACTATAAACTGACTGACTCCCACAGCTACCTAGATTACACCTCCTCCCACCCTGCCCTCTGTAAAAACGCCATCCCATATTCCCAATTCCTTCGCCTTCGCCGCATCTGCTCCCAGGAGGACCAATTCCAATACCAAACAACCCAGATAACCTCCTTCTTCAAATACCGCAATTTCCCCTCAGACTTGGTTGACGATGCTCTCCACTGCATCTCCTCCACTTCCCACTCCTCTGCCCTTGAACCCTACCCCTCCAATCACAATAATGACAGAACCCCACTGGTCCTCACCTACCACCCCACCAACCACCAGATACATCGCATCATCCTTCGTCATTTCCGCCACCTCCAAACAGACCCCACCACCAGGGATATATTTCCCTCCCCACCCCTATCAGCGTTCCGGAAAGACCACTCCCTCTGCGACTCGCTCGTCAGATCCACATCCCCCACCAACCCAACCTCCACTCCCGCCACCTTCCCCTGCAACCGCAAGAAATGCAAAACTTGCACCCACACCTCCCCCCTCACTTCCCTCCAAGGCCCCAAGGGATCCTTCCATATCCATCAGAAATTCACCTGCACCTCCATACACATCATTTACTGCATCCGCTGCACCCGATGTGGCCTCCTATACATTGGGGAAACAGGCCACCTACTTGCGGAGACGTTTCAGAGAACACCTTTGGGATATCCTCACTAACCAACCCAACCGCCCAGTGGCTGAACACTTTAACTCCCCCTCCCACTTCACCAAGGACATGCAGGTCTTTGGCCTCCTCCATCGCCAGATCATGGCAACACGACATCTGGAGGAAGAGCACCTCATCTTTCACTGAGGAACCCACCAGCCACAAGGGATGAATGCAGATTTCTCCAGCTTTCTCATTTCCCCTCCCCCCCCCACCTTTTCTCAGTCCCAACCCTCAGACTCAGCACCGCCTTCTTGACCTGCAATCTTTTTCCCGACCTCTCCGTCCCCACCCCCTCTCCGGCCTATAACCCTCACCTTAACCTCCTTCCACCTTCGTATTCCCAACGCCCCTCCTCCAAGTCCCTCCTCCCTACCTTTTACCTTAGCCTGCTTGGCCTCCCCATTCCTGAAGAAGCGTTTATGCCCGAAGTGTCAATTCTCCTGTTCCTTTGATGCTGCCTGACCTGCTGCGCTTTTCCAGCAACACACTTTTAAGCTCTGATCTCCAGCATCTGCAGTCCTCACTTTCTCCTCCCTGAATGGATAGATGCCAGCCAAGAGTTATCTGTTTGGCATGTACACCACCTGCCATCACATTGATCATACAGAGCATCAGATGGATAAAAACAATGAATTACAGCATGAAAAACAAAATATGTTAACAATTCTCTAACACAGTGACAGAATGTACCTTTCAATAATCAAATAATGGCAGAATGTGATTTTCAACTGGCATAAAGAGTTCAATAATTTAATCTAACAGAACAGTGTGTTTTTTGGAGTGGAGATGAAATAATTAATATTTTGCAATATTCCATCCTGCCAGGTGCACACATTATTCTGTTGCCCTTCGGACAGCCTGTCCTCTCATTCAGCTCTGATCACAACCATCAAACCTTCATAGTGTGAGCTTTCAGATTATGAATCATTTTATCAACCTCTGCCTTTGACTTAATTTCTCCAGTAACTTCCTGGAAATTCTAGTTCAATATCTTCTCCAATTTTCTTTATTTTCTTGTCTTGCTGAAGAGTATTTTTTGAAAGTCTTTTTTTGTTCTTTCAGTCTGTTTCATCCACTCAAATGTATTCTTTATTCCTGCAATAGCTCTTCCTCTGTCTGGTCTTTTCTCCCCTGCTCTCCTGACAGGGCTGATTAAACTATCTTGCGTTGCAGTTCTATAGCTAAGTTTAGATCAGAGTGGTGCTGAAAAAGCACAACAGGACAGGCAGCGTCCGAGGAGCAGGAAAATCGACGTTTCGGACAGAAGCCCTTCATCAGGAATGTCGGCTGGAAGTCTCCAGTGTGGAGTAGCTTTTCTAGCACCACTCTGATCTAAACTCTGGTTTCCAGCATCTGCAGTCCTCACTTTTGCCTAGTTCTACAGCTAACACAATTGTTCTAGTACCTCATTCAAAGTGTGACAATAGTTGGGGAGGGGGGAAGATTACCAGTGGCACGGTGGCTCAGTGGTTAGCACTGCTGTCTCACAGCACCTGGCTCCCAAGTTTGATTCCAGCCTTGGGTGACTGTCTGTGTGGAGTTGGCACATTCTCCCTGTCTCTGCATGGGTTTCCTCTGGTTTCCTTCTACAGTCACAAAAATGTGCAGGTTAGGGTGAATTGGCTGTGCTAAATTGCCCATAGTGTGAGGTGCATTAAACAGAGGGAAATGGGTCTGGTGGGCTACTCTTCAGAGGGTCAGTGTGGACTTGCTGGGTTGAAGGGCCTGTTTCCACACTGGAGGGAATCTAATTTATCACATGTAAACATTTTCCTACCGGAGCATTGCTTTTGATTCTGGGACCACACTGCAGCAAGGATAGTCCTGCAGTGGGGTGAATGCAAATTCATCAGAAAAGTACTGAGGACATTGAGGGTTAATTTGTGAGGACAGGCACACAGGGCAGAATTGTATTACCTTGACTGCAGAAGATGAAAGGGTAACTTTATTGAAGTGTTTAATCTATTTAAAGAAAATAGGTGGGTTTCAAGATAAACTGTTTTCTTTCATGGTGGAAAGGGAATGCAATGATAAAATTAAATCGAGATCATTCAGAGGTGGTCACTGAAAGCTCTCCTTCCTTCACAAATGAAAAGAAATGCAAATCTGGAATTCACTTCCTCAGAAAGCTGTGTCTGATTGTCAATTGAAAATTCCAAAACAAAGAATGACAAAATTTTGTTCGGCTGAGGTCACACGGGACAATGGATCAAGGCAAGTCGATACAGTTCGAATACAGATCAATCGAGTTCTGACTGAATGGGACAACAGGCTGGAGGGAAAGAATGACCTCCCTCTGTTTTGATGTTCCTATCTCTCAAGTGCAGAAGCAATTTACTAGAACTGGTTTCAGGAGAGAGAAACTTCAGCTATGAAAATAGGTTGAAAACATTGGGAGTGTTTTCTCCGGACAGAACAGGGCTGAAAGAAGATCTGATGGAGACAGCTGGACAGAATAGAAAGGCTGCAACTGTTTCTGCTTGATAAAGAAACAAGAGTAAGAGGAAAGGAGTGTCAATCGAATTGAAACGTTAACTCTGAATTCCCCCCACAGATGCTGTCAGACCTGCTGAGCTTTTCCAGCAATTTCTGATTTACAGTATCTGCAGTACTTCCCAGTTTTTATTTCAGAATGACAGGGCAAAGATTTAAAGTAGTGTTCAAACCAAGCATGGGGGACGTCAGATTAAAAAAAACATTTTCACGCAGTGGTTGTTCAGGTTTGGATTTCACTGCCTGGAAATGTGGTAGAGATAGGTTCAATTCAGGAAGACCTGGACTGGTTTCCTGAATAGAAGTGATGTGCAGGGATACGGAGAAAAGGCAGGAGATTAGCCCCAGATAATAGAGCTGGTATAGACACGATGGACTGAATGGTCTTCTCCTGCACTGAAATAATTCTGTCAAACTGAAAATGTGTTGCTGGAACAGCGCAGCAAGTCAGGCAGCATCCAGGGAACAGGAGAATCGACGTTTCGGGCATTCTGTTCCCTGGATGTTGCCTGACCTGCTGCACTGTTCCAGCAACACATCAAAGTAAAACTAAAGCTCGAATACAACAGGGTCTGTGGAATTCCAACCAGCTGTCTCTGGGAAGAGCACATTGCTGCTACTTTGATCGCTACTGCATTGGTGAGTTCAAGATAAGTGATGTGCAAATGAAGCAAGGATAATGTGAGAGAGAAACCATTTTCTCAGAGCACGTAGTGAGGGTATGGAATGGACTGTCTGGAAATGTGATGGAGGATGTTTTAACTGAGGTATTCAAGAGGGCATTGCATAGTTATTTGGACTGAGATAGTGTGCAGGGATGTGTGGAAAATTCAAGAGACTCATATGAGATAATAAAGATGTTGCAGATGTAATAATTCAGTGCATCTGTGATATTGCTCCTTCCTTCAGTATTGATGGGTCAATATTATGAGATTCCATTCCCCCTTCCCCCATCTCTCACCTCTTCCTCTTGCCTCCTCCAACTACAACAAACACTGAGGGTACCCTTTAATTCATGACTGCAGCAGTTCAAGACCATGATTCAAGAGGAGGTGATGATCCAGTGGTATTACCCCTAGACTATCAATCCAGAGACCCTGGTAATGATCAGTGAACACAAGTTTGAATTCTGCCAAGGCAGATGTTGGAATTTGAATTCAATAAGTAGGGGGAATTCAGAGTTTAATGTGGTTTAATAAGGAATTGGAATTGGAATCCCTTGTGAAATGGAAGAGGGCGGCCTATGTAAAGATGAGGCGTGAAGATTCAATTGGGGCGATTGAGAGTTATAAGGTAGCCAGGAAGGACCTGAAGAGAGAGATAAGAGCAGCAAGGAGGGGACATGAAAGGTCCTTAGTTGGTAGGATTAGGGAAAACCCTAAGGCTTTCTATAGGTATGTCAGGAATAAAAGAATGACTAGGGTAGGAATAGGTCCAGTCAAGGATAGTAGTGGGAAGTTGCGTGTGGAGGCTGAAGAGATTGGGGAGACACTGAATGAATACTTTTCATCAGTATTCAATCAGGAACAGGACATTGTTGTCAATGTGAATACTGAGTCACAATTAAGTAGAATGGATAGCTTTGAGGTATGTAGAGAAGAGGTGTTGGAAATTCTGGAAAGGGTGAAAATAGATAAGTCCCCTGGGCCTGATGGCATTTATCCTAGGATTCTCTGGGAAGCAAGGAAGGAGATTGCAGAGCCATTGGCCTTGATTTTTATCTCCTCGTTGTCTACAGGAGTAGTGCCAGAAGATTGGAGGCTAGCAAATGTGGTTCCCTTGTTCAAGAAGGGGAGTAGGGATAACCCTAGTAACTATAGGCCGGTGAGTCTCACTTCTGTTGTGGGCAAAATCTTAGAGAGAATTGTAAGGGATAGGATTTATGAACATCTGGATAGGAATAATGTGATCAAGGCTAGTCAGCATGGTTTTGTGAAAGGCAGGTTATGCCTCACAAACCTTATTGAATTCTTTGAGAAGGTGACTAAGGAGGTGGACGAGAGGAAAGCGGTAGATGTGTTGTACATGGATTTTAGTAAGGCGTTTGATAAGGTTCCCCATGGTAGACTACTGCAAAAAATACGGAGGTATGGCATTGAGGGTGAGTTGGAGGTTTGGATTAGGAGTTGGCTGGCTGGAAGAAGACAGAGGGTAGTAGTTGATGGCAAAGGTTCATCTTGGAGTGCCGGCAATAGCGGTGTTCCGCAAGAATCTGTTTTGGGACCATTGCTGTTTGTCATTTTTATAAATGACCTGGAGGAGGGGTTAGAAGGTTGGGTGAGCAAGTTTGCGGATGATACGAAAGTCGGAGGAGTTGTAGACAGTGAGGAAGGATGTGGCAGGTTACAGCGGGATATAGATAAGCTGCAGAACTAGGCAGAAAGGTGGCAAATGGAGTTCAATGTAGCTAAGTGTGAGGTGATTCACTTTGGTAAGAGTAACAAAAAGATGGGGTACTGGGCTAATGGTCGGATACTTGGTAGTGTGGATGAGCAGAGGGATCTTGGTGTCCATGTACACAGATCTTTGAAAGTTGCCACCAAGGTAAATAGTGCGGTGAAGAAGGCATATGGCGTACTGGCTTTTATTGGTAGAGGAATTGAGTTCCGGAGTCCTGAGGTCATGTTGCAGTTGTATAAGACTCTGGTGCAGCCGCATCTGGAGTATTGTGTGCAGTTTTGGTCGCCATACTATAGGAAGGATGTGGAGGCACTGGAATGGGTGCAGAGGAGGTTTACCAGGATGTTGCCTGGTATGGTAGAAAGATCATATGAGGAAAGGCTGAGGCACTTGGGGTTGTTTTCATTGGAGAAAAGAAGGCTTAGGGGTGACTTGATAGAGGTGTACAAGATGATTAGGGGTTTAGATAGGGACGACAGTGAGAATCTTTTTCCACGTATGGAGTCAGCTATTACAAGGGGGCATAGCTTTAAATTAAGGGGGGGTAGGTATAGGACAGATGTTAGGGGTAGATTCGTTACTCAGCGAATCGTGAGTTCATGGAATGCCCTGCCAGTAGCAGTGGTGGACTCTCCCTCATTATGGGCATTTAAGCGGGCATTGGATAGGCATATGGAGGATAGTGGGCTAGTGTAAGTTAGGTGGGCTTGGATCGGCGCAACATCGAGGGCCGACGGGCCTGTACTGCGCTGTATTCTTCTATGTTCTATGTTTTATGTCCACAAAACCATTATGAATTGTCAGGGGAAACCCATCTGGTTCACCCCTGTCCTTTAGTGAAGGAAACTGTCATCCTAACTTAATCTATAAGACCATAAGACAGAGGAGTGGAAGTAAGGCCATTTGGCCCATCGGGTCCACTGTGCCATTCAATCATGGCTGATGGGCGTTTCAACTCCACTTACCCGCATTCTCTCCGTAGCCCTTAATTCCTTGTGACATCAAGAATTTATCAATCTCTGCCTTGAAGACATTTAGCGTTCCGGCTTCCACTGCACTCTGCGGCAATGAATTCCACAGGCCCACCACTCTCTGGCTGAAGAAATGTCTCCGCATTTCTGTTCTGAATTTACCCCCTCTAATTCTAAGGCTGTGTCCACAGGTCCTAGTCTCCTCGCCTAATGGAAACAATTTCCTAGCGTCCACCCTTTCCAAGCCATGTATTATCTTGTAAGTTTCTATTAGATCTCCCCTTAATCTTCTAAACTCCAATGAATACTATCCCAGGATCCTCAGCTATTCCTCGTATGTTAGACCTACCATTCCAGGGATTATCCATGTGAATCTCCGCTGGACATGCTCCAGTGCTAGTATGTCCTTCCTGAGGTGTGGGGACCAAAACTGGACACAGTACTCCAAATGGCGCCTAACTAGAGCTTTGCCAAAAATGTGTTGCTGGAAAAGCGCAGCAGGTCAGGCAGCATCCAGGGAACAGGAGAATCGACGTTTCGGGCATAAGCCCTTCTTCAGGAAAGGCTTTATAGAGCTTTATAGAGTCTCAGCAGCACAACAGTGCTTTTATATTCCAACCCTCTTGAGATCAATGACAACATTGCATTCGCTTTCTTAATCACGGACTCAACCTGCACGTTTACTTTCAGAGAATCCTCGACTAGCGCCCCCAGATCCCTTTGTACTTTGGCTTTATGAATTTTCTCACCGTTTCGCAAGTAGTCCATGCTTGTATTCTTTTTTCCAAAGTGCAAGACCTCGCATTTGCTCACATTGAATTCCATCAACCATTTCCTGGACCACTCTCCCAAACTGTCTCGATCCTTCTGCAGCCTACCCACTTCCTCAGTACTACCTGCCTGTCCACCTAACTTCGTATCATCAGCAAACTTCGCTAGAATGTCCCCAGTCCCTTCATCCAGATCATTAATATATGACGTGAACAACACTGAACCTTGCGGAACACCGCTTGTCACCGGATGCCATTCCGAAAAAGAACCTTTTATCCCAATTCTCTGCCTTCTGTCAGACAGCCAACCCTCAATCCATACCAGTAGCTCACCTCGAACACCATGGGCCCTCACCTTACTCAGCAGCCTCCCGTGTGGCATCTTATCAAAGGCCTTTTGGAAGTCTAGACAGACCACATCCACTGGGTTTCCCTGGTCTAACCTACTTGTCACCTCTTCAAAGAATTCCAACAGGTTTGTCAGGCACGACCTCCCCTTACTAAATCCATGTTGACTTGTTCTAATCCGACCCTGCTCTTCCAAGAATTTAGAAGCCTCATCCTTAATGATGGATTCTAGAATTTTACCAACAACCGAGGTTAGGCTAATCGGCCTATAATTTTCCATCTTTTGTCTTGATCCTTTCTTGAACAAGAGGGTTACAACAGCGATCTTCCAATCATCCAGGACTTTCCCTGACTCCAGTGACTTTTGAAAGATCTCAAGCAACACCTCTGCTATTTGCTCAGCCACCTCCCTCAGAACTCTCGGATGTAGCCCATCATGGCCAGGAGATTTATCAATTTTAAGATCTGTTAACTTTTCTAGCACTTCCTCTTTTGTAATGGCAACCATACTCTACTCAGCCCCCTGACTCCCTTTAATTGTTGCGATATTACTCATGTCTTCCACTGTGAAGACTGATGCAAAGTACTTATTAAGTTCTCCAGCTATTTCCTTATCTCCCATCACTAGGCTTCCAGCATCAGTTTGAAGTGGCCCAATGTCTACTTTTGCCTGTCGTTTGTTTCTTATGTATTGAAAGAAACTTTTACTATCATTTCTAATATTACTGGCTAGCCTATCTTCATATTTGTTCCTCTCTTTCCTTATTTCTCTTTGTTATCCTGTTTTTGTAGCCTTCACAATCTTCTGATTTCCCAGTGCTCTTAGCCACTTTATAGGATCTCTCTTTTTCTTTAATACATTTCCTGATTTCCTTTGTCAGCCATGGCTGTCTAATCCCTCGCCAGATAATCTCTCTTTTCTTGGGGATGAACCCCTGTACAGTGTCCTCAGTTACACCAACAAACTCCTGCCATTTTTGCTCTACTGTCTTCCCTGCTAGGCTCTGCTTCCAGTATATTTTTGTCAGTTCCTCTCTCATGCTCTCATAATTACCTTTATTTAACTGTAACACCATTACATCTGATTTTGCCTTCTCTCTTTCAAACTGCAGACTGAACTCTACCATATTATGATCGCTGCTTCCTAACTGTTCCCTTACTTCAAGATTTTTTATAAAGTCTGGTCCATTACATAGCACTAGGTCCAGAATAGCCTGCTCCCTTGTGGGCTCCATGACAAACTGTTCCAAAAAGCCATCCTGCAAGCATTCCATGAATTCCCTTTCTTTGGATCCACTGGCAACATTATTTACCCAGTCCACCTGCATATTGAAGTCTCCCATGATCACCGTGACCTTGCCTTTCTGATATGCCTTCTCTATTTCCCGGTACATGTTGCGCCCCTGGTCCTGCCCACTGTTAGGAGGTCTGAACATAACTCCCACTATGGTTTTTTTGCCTTTGTGGTCCCTCAATTCCACCCACACAGACTCCACATCATCCGACGCTATGTCATTCAGTGCCATAGATTTAATTAATTTTGTTCTTGACTAACAAGGCAACCCCGCCCCCCTCTGCCCACCTCCTTGTCTTTTCGATAAGTTGAAAACCCTTGGATGTTTAACTGCCAGTCCTGACCCCCCTGCAACCACATCTCTGTGATGCTACCACATCATAATCATTCACGATGATCTGTGCCATTAGTTCATCTGCTTTGTTACAAATGCTATGAGCATTCAGGTAAAGTGCCTTAATGCTAACTTTCTTATCATTAGAGATATTGGAAGTCATAAGATGTCCTAAGTTATCCTTCCTTTTTGCTGCATTCCCAGTCTGCCTCAAGTTTAAATCCACCTGCACACATGCTATCCTGCTGCTTCTCTTTCCATTTAACTCCATACTCCCTGTCGCTTTCACTTTCCCTTCCCCCCAACTCAGAAGTTTAAAGTCCTACTGACCACCCTATTTATCCTCTTCGCTAGAACATTGGTAGAGGCTGATCGGTTCAAGTGGAGACCATCCCAACGGTACAGATCCCCCCGGTTCCAAAACTGATGCCAATGCCCCATGAAGTGGAATCACTCTTTCCCACACCAATCCCTTAGCCATGTGTTTACTTCCCTAATTTTCTTATCCCTATGCCAATTGGCACGTGGCTCGGGCAGTAATCTGGAGATTATGACCCTTGAGGACCTGTACTTCAATTTCCTTCCTAGTGCTGTTAATCTCCAAACAGGTCCTCCACCCTATGTTGTTAGTCCCAACGTGGACCACAACAACTGGATCCTCCCCCTCCCGCTCCAATATCCTTTCAAACCGGTCAGAGATGTCCCGCACCCTGGCACCGGGCTAACAACACCATGCGAGACTCCCGATCCGGCTTGCAAAGGATACTATCTGTCCCTCTAATTATAGAATCCCCTATAACAACTACTTGTCTTTTTGCTTCCCCCTCTTGAATGGCCTTTTGCACCATGGTGCCGTGGTCAGCTGGCTCATCCTGTCCACAGCCCTTTTCCTCATCCGTATAGGGAGCAAGAATCTCATATCTGTTGGACAAGGTCAAGGGCTGAGGCTCCTGCAGTCCTGCACTCAGGTTCCCCCTACCTGCCTCACTTACAGTCACACTCTGATGTCCCTGATCACTAACTGGATGTGAATTACTTAATCTCCCAGGTGTGACTGCCTCCTGAAACAAAGCATCCTGGTAACTCTCCCCCTCCCGGATGGGCCGCAGTGTTTGAAGCTCAGACTCCAGATCATCATCTCTGATGCGGAGTTCTTCCAGCAACAAACACTTGCTGCAGATGTGGTCACTGCCATTCACAATGGGATCAGCCAGCTCCCACATCATACAGCTACAGCACTTCACCTGCCCCCCATCTCTCCGGTGTGCTTTTTTTCCCCCCACAGAAGGAGCGGGAGCAGCAGGGGGAAGTGACGACGGCCAGAGCGGGAGCAGCAGGGGGAAGTGACGACGACCAGAGCGGGAGCAGCAGGGGGAAGTGACGACGACCAGAGGGGCAGCCGGGAAGGAAAGCAGTGAGTATATAAATCGGGAAGGCGCCTCTGGTCGTTGTCACTTCCCCCTGCTGCTCACGCTCCTTCTGTGAGGGAAGAAAAAACTCACCGCTGCCCGATACCGGTAAGTAATTTTAAAGCAAACTGTCTTACCTTAGCTACAGTCTTCCGAGTTCATTTAACCTCAGCTGCTGCTCGCACTCAAGGTGACCGTTGGCGTCGAATGGTGAGTATTTATACTCACCCCTTTCCTTCCCGCCTGCCCCTCTGGGCGTCGTCACTGCCCCCTGCTGCTCCCGCTCCTTCTGTGAGGAAAAAAAACTGGACCTGCTGAGTTTCTCCAGCATGTTTGAGGAACACATTAACTTCTTTTTCACTAAGACTTTGACCATTTGATGAGCTACTTCTGCTGCTCCCCTCCCTTCCATCTGTCCACAGAACCAAACTTCCAATCAAACTTCTTGCCGCCTTACCTCCATACATGCATCATTCTGTACTTCTGTCCTGTCTCCCGTGGTGACACTCCTGGCTCATCTCACCCATGACACTTACCTCTATCCAATTCCCACAAAACCACTGATCAGCCACTTCCTTCTGGGTTCCTGTCTTGGCAAATATCTCCACCATTCTCTATTCAGTTATTGTTTCCTTTCTTCTTCAAATCTGCTATAATTACACCTGTCTTCAAGAAAAAAAACACTTCATTACACCCTCCTTACAAACTAGCACCCTGTCTCCAAAATCTTCTCTCTCCAAAGTCTAGGCATCTCCTGAATCCATCTTTCAGGCATAAACACCTCAACAAGGGATTTTCTTAACTGGAAAGCTAAGTAGGTTGAGCTTGTATTTATTGGAATTTAGAAAAATGATATGAGACTTTATTGAAATTTATAAGATTCTTAATATTCAATATAAGAGAATGTCACAGGGTAGATGCAGAATGGTTGTTTCCTCCTGTCAGATAGTCTAGGACCAGTGGACATCATCTGAGCATAGGGGACTACCCATTTAAAACAGAGATGAAGAGGAATTTCTTCTCTCAGGGGACAGTGAACTCTTCACAACCGAAGGCTGTCAAGTCTGGTTATTAAAGTATAATCAAGGCGAAGATAGATTTTTTTGAGCAGTAAGGGAAATCAAGGGTTATGGTATAAGAAAGGAACTTGAAGTTGAGGATTATCAGATCCTCCATTGAATAATGGAGCAGATTCAATGGGTTTACTTTTGTTCTTACATCTTGTGTTCTTAAATGTTTGTGATTTTTAAATAGCAAGGTCACTGAAGTGGTTGTATCTCCGGCCTGATCCCTTTCATAATCATTGGGACTGTATTTCTACAAGAACTATCTGTAAGTTTTCAAACACTGCCAGTTACTGACAGGCACCTGTGGTTACTGAAATATTCTGTCTCCAACAAGGATAAGGATTGTATTTACAATTAAGGTCATTTATATATCGAACATCGCTAAGCTGCTTCACAATTCCATTCAGAGTTTAAATTGTTGAATTCCTCCAGTCAGAAACCAATGATATATTCTGACAATGTTAGGGTACTGCTGAAAGCCCTTTTATTGAGAGAACTTTTTGATGATGATTCTTTATTTCTGCACACTCATCTTTCCTTTCTGTACTTGCCCTAACGACACTAACTTTTCCCACAAAGCTCTGTCACTTTTACATTTCAAATCTCCTACCTTCTGTGATATCACAGACAAAGTTCTGTTCTCCCCTCAGATGGACGGATGACAGGTTTGCGAGACAAAGTGATGACAAACAGTGCAGGTTCAAGGCCTAGCACTGGCTGAGATTACCATGATAGTTCCATCTTCTTCAACCTCTCCCCTTGCCTGAGACAGTGTTACTGTCATGTTAAACCATCACCAGGCATCTCTCTCTGTAATGAGCGAGTAGCCCTATGGTCCTCTGGGACAATGGTGACCTTACATGTACATCCTTGCCTCTTCACTTGCTTAAATCCTGTGACATTTTTCAACCTTTCTGATGTTGGTGAAATGGTAATTCTGTACCTCTCCTCACAGGCACTGCCTGAACTGCTGCGTATTTGCAGCATATTCGGTTTCTATTGGAGTGACTGCCAAGTTGCATCGAGCTAATGTCCTCTCTCCCCTCACCGCCCGATCCCACTATCATTCCCAGGTGAAGAAATTGTCAGCTTCTGACTGGCTTATTTTTCCAACAATGCCCTTGCTCAAAAACCGACCTTTCCTTTGAGAGCATTGAAAGAGGGTGGAGGGGTGGTATTCATCTATACTAGACATCACGACCATGGCAAATTCTGACCTCAGCTAATGATCTCCAATCCTATTCATCTCACACCTCACTCCAAAACACACACACACACATCCTTCTGACAGAGAGAATAAATTGAGATCAACTTCCAGGATCCTAATCAATGACCCCCTTTCTCATCCTAGCCTCAACTTGCCAAGGTGCTGGGACAAGAGAGAGGGCGGGTCATATCTTTTGGTACCTACTGAACAGGTCAGAACAAAGGAATAGGGTACTGCATTTCTATGGTAAAAACAATGACTGCAGATGCTGGAAACCAGATTTTGGATTAGTGGTGCTGGAAGAGCACAACAATTCAGGCAGCACCGGGCGGTGGGGAAAGAGTGCGGTGTTTATTTTCTGTCGGCAGTTGATCTGTTGCAGGGACAGAGACCTCTCAAGAGTCCTTCCCCAATTCCAGTCTAATATCGCCTCAATCTCTGCTCATAAATCACCATCCCCATATCTGGCCAGCTCCTTCTCTCTCTGTCACACACACATACGTTTCAGACACAGTCTGGAAATCATAAAGATGGTTCGAATCAATTGGGGGCAGACTCAAAGACTATCCCACGGGGGCTCCTACAAGCTGACGTGAGGTTAATATGTACCTGTCAACTCCCTACCCAGTTTAACTCTTCCACTGTCGAGATAGGGCAGGGGGAGGGGGTTGGGCAGGACAATGGGGGTGGGCAGGAGGAGGGGGTCTGGTCAATACCTTTGCAGGAGGTTCCCCTTTGGTTATAGATTACATCAACTACTTGTACTGAGATGGCAGCTCGTAAAATTCTGCCCCATTCTATTATACCCGAAAGCAAAAAAACCCTAAGTCTGCTTTCTGAGAGTCTGGATTGAATTACCAAGGCTGGAGTTTAGACTTGCTGGGATGCGGGGACATTCCTCTTCACGTGAAGAAATAGCACAAATTCTTTCGCTGACAACTTCTCAGCTCCCCCTACACAGGCACACGCACACACAGACACAGAGACACACACAGACAGACATAGATACAGATATGCACACAGACACACAGACAGACACACAGGTACAGACACACGCACACAGGCACATAGACACGCACAGACACACAGGTACAGACAAACACAGACACAGATACAGACACGCACACAACATTCACCGAGTTCTGATAAAATAAATCTAACCTAAAGTCGCCATAGTCTTACCAGACCATGGGGCTGCTCTCTCATTCAATACAAGCAGTTGGTGGTTTAACCTGAGTCACCAGTCTCTGATGTTAACCTATCGTTTGGGGTTTTTTTCGTAGACTCGAGGATCCTGCAGTTTATCTCTCACCCGAAGTCATTTTCAGATTCAAAGCTCCCTTTCTTTATATTTTTTTACATTCATTCCCAAAGCAACAACCTCTGAACCAGCTCCCTTCTCTCTGTCCCCACTAAAAACACTTCGATGACACCCTTGTAACTTTTTGCAAGATTGCAATGAAATTCGGTCACGCAGCCCAACGTAGGAAATAACTGGGAGATTTTGAACACCTACGCTGTTCTGCTAGCAGTTAAAATCGAAACCTGGGTCTTTAATTCACTCTCGTTGGCTCAAGGCACAAGCTCAAACACAAGTCACAGATATTTTGCTCCAAGTTTCTATTTCAAATAACGAACATACAAAAGAAATAACATTTCGTAGTGATTAGCTTTTCTACGTCGGTGGCAATCGGCGTTATATTTCACTGACTGATATTAGAAAAAAAACTTTTTTCAACAGAGAAGTTTTTAAAAGACTTTAAAAATCGAAGTCTCCTGCTTCGATTCTGAGCTGGTATTACACCGCCACCTCGCGGCTGGACTGAGGATCTGCATCCAGTCAGGTCCCAGGAAGCAGGAGGGACTCAGAGGGAGGGAATGCGTTCAGATTTTCTTTGACTGCACGTGGGGGAGCAGCCAGGTCTGTAATCTCTCCACTTATGTCGTACAGTGAAAACAATAGCCGACGTATTTAAACACAACGCAGTCCCTGTATCAAATAGGTCAAGTAGCCGAGCAGTGATTAGATTTAAATGGGGTCTCCGATAATGAATTACATTGCAAACAGAATCCAAAGTCGCTGAAAGTTTTTAAAGTTCAAATTTGTGAGTTCTCTTTCTGGATTGTTGAACCGCAGATTGGAGTTGAACGAGATAACCGTCATGAAAAGTCGTTATTTTAAAACCAAACTTATTTCTAACTTCTCGTGATTCCAGGTAACTTTTATAAACTGGGAGACAATCCCTTTGCGGATTGACAGGGTTTGTGTCTGTCTCTTTGTGCTTGTTTCTTTTTGTGTTGATGTCTGTGTGATTGTGTGTCTGTGTTTGTGTGTGTGTGAGAGAGACTGTGTTCATATCTGTGTGACTGTGTGTCGGTCTGCTTCTGTCTGTGTGTGTGTGTGTGCGTGTGTTTAAGTGTGTTTTGAGAGACAGTGCATACAAAACAGCGGACGGTGTGACCAATCTCCCTTATCGCTTGCCACCCCCTCTCTCAGGAGTAGCCCCCTCTCTCAGGAGTAGCCCCCCTCTCTCTTAGCCTCCCTAATCTGCCCCACCCCGGCAGCTCAGTCGTGGAGCTGCTTCAGTCAAGGATCAGTGCTGGGGCTTTGTCCGCTGAGAATGAACAAGAGCCTGTAGTTGTTCTTTTGTTGTTGCTAATTCACACACTAAAAACACTCTCTAGGGATAACTCGAAAGTATCTCAATGAGTTCCTACTCTGCCCGGTCCAAAGTGGAAGCAAGTCGCGCGCTCCAAATAGAAAAGACAAGTATCAGGAAGTTTAAAATAAAACCCCACAGTTAGCACAAGGTGAATTATTGCAGTGAATCGCCGGCCCCCACCAATTGTATCTCAACTCAGGCATTACACTGAGAGTTTAGACAAAACATTCATTCCAATACAACCACTCTTAATTTAAAATTCCCATCTCCATATGTACATCACGAAATGCATTCAAATGTATAAATAAAGCTCTTCACGTTAGGAGTGAAATCTTTTCGAAAAAAAATCGCTTAAACCGTGTAGTGAAAGAACAGACAGCAAACCTGTGCAGACAGGGAATTCCTGGAGACGGAGGTTAGCGCACACAGGCAGGGATTGAGTTGGGGAATTTAGGGAAGTCCTTTTTTCCGGATTGACTCTCAGTCTGCAGTCTCTCTCTCTCTCTCTGTCTGTCTCCCTCTGTGTCTGTCTGGAATGGGACGATCCTATGTCGGAAAACCCAGCTTAATACTGACCTATTCTATAGCCTATGCAACAGCGAAAAAAAATGCCGCTTTCGTAAACCATTACGAAACGAGACTTAAGAGGGAGGGGGTAAACGTGAAGAGGGAAAAAGAGTGTCATAGTGGGATCATGCAATATCTGATTTGAATAAAGGCAGCCAACATTTTGCATACTTGTCTAACGTAATTACATTCCAGTGCTAAGGCCATCATCATCTTCATACAATATTCCTCAAGCCAAGTCTGAGAGTTCCAGACGCACAGTTGTGAGTTTAACAGTGAATCGTACAGAAACGATTGCCCCGAACAGCCTGAATCTTTACTGAGATTTCCAACACCTCCTCCCTCATTGCTCCCAAAACTGCTCTCGATTTATTTACAGTTGGGGAAAAGCAAATCACATTTTTTAAGGCAATCTATTTGGAGATGGATAAAAACTTTGGGGGGGAGGAAAACTCCAGGACCTTGAGCAAAATTGAGGCTTTGTAATTTTCTCTTTCTTTGCTTCTGATCTGAAATTGCGAGCGAGAGGCTTTCCAAAGGACGGAGTTTGAGTTTTTGCAAATTACTGTCACATCTTCTTTAAGATTCATGAGTTTTATTCAGCACCAGCACCACCCCGATTCAAACAGCCCCCTTCCAAAAGTAATAAGATAATGATTCTCCATCCCCTCCCCGCTACTCCTTATTTCTAATTCACTCGCTGAAATTAAGGAAGTTATATCGATATCAGGGGGAATCTGACCTGGTCTTGCCTGTGCTCTGTGACCGCCTTCAGACCCGGTTCAGTGCTGACACTTAAGACAGCAGAAGGGTTTATTGCTGCTTTATGTGATAAGGGGGGGAACTGCAGTAAAATTGCCAATTGCAGGAATGAAATCCAATCCACCTTCGCTCTCTCCTGTTCAAGGGTTGGCCACAGTGACCTGTCTAGACATATCGTGCATAGCAAAGCGGGAATACCGAACCTCAGATGCGGTAAAGCTCATCATTGGGAATCTAGTCAGACTTCCTTGGGATACTCGCTTTGGCTCCTAAAATCACACAGGAGACATCCCGGAAAAGCGGAAGAACTCCTTCGGCTGGCGAATTTATTGGTATTACACAAGTTGATTTTAGGAATAGATTTGGGGCAGAGGGGGCGGGAAGGAACAACAGTTTCATTGGTCTGAGGTGATGCAATGCAATTAGTGCGAGATCTTTCTGAAGTATTGGCGAGGAGGGGGAGGCGGTCCCTTTAATGAACCAGACACACACATTTAACAACTTGATCTAAAATGATAGCTTTACCATTTCACCACAAGTGCTGCCCCTCTGCTCTACCCTGAGAACTGGGAACTTTTCAACCTCCGCAAAGTTTCGGCATTTTCCTTGAGACAGTCTCTGAAGCTCTTTAATGATTTCCAGTCTGAAAGTAACGGGAGTTGAGATCAGAGTGGGGCTGGGAAAGCACAGCAGGTCAGGCAGCATCCGAGGGAGGGGCAGGAAAATCGACGTCTCGGGCAAAAACCCTTCATCAGGAATAGAGGCTGGAAGCCTCCAGGGTGGAGGGATAAATGGGGGTGGGGGTCGGGAGAAGGTAGGGAAGATTCCAATAGGTGAATGGGGGTGGGGGTGGAGGTGATAGGTCAGGGAGGAGGGTGGGGGAAGAGAGCAAAGAGTACAATAGGTGAATGCGGGTGGGGATTGAGGTGATAGGTCAGGGAGGAGGTTGGGGGAAGGGAGCAAAGACTAGAATTCACCTATTGTACACTTTGCTACCTTCTCCCCAGCTCCACCCCCACCCCCATTTATCTCTCCACCCTGGAGGCTTCCTGCCTCTATTCCTGATGAAGGGTTTTCCTGCCCCTCCAATGCTGCCTGACCTGCTGTGCTTTTCCAGCACCACTCTGATTCCAAACTCTGGTTTCCAGCATCTGCGGTCCTCACTTTTGCTTAAAGTAACAGGACCCCAGGCTGGAAATGTTACTGGGTTTGTATCTTTATCCTCTGGATGTGGAGCTGACGGCGAACTAAACAAAAACCAACTGTCCCGGAAGTTCAGACACAAGAGAGTGATGCTACCCGATTTTACCTTATCCCTACCAAACACATTCACACACAAAATTCTTTTTCTGCATTTTTCTGCATTTAAACACAAACAGAAATAATACGTGTGAAATGGTTCAACTTTACATAAGTATATGAGAATAAAGAACAGGAGTAGGCCATTCAGCCCCTCCAGCCTGTGCCACTTTTTAAGACAATCATGGCTGATCTCCATTGGGTCCCAACTTCACCGTCCTGCTTGCTCTCCATACTCCTTCAACCCCTTGCTATTTAAAAATCTGGCTATCGCCCCCAATGTCCTCAAAATCCCAGCATCCATCACACTCTGGGACAGTAAATTCCACAGATTGTCACTCTTTGACAAAAGTAATTTCTCCACATCTCTGTTTTAAACATGCTACCCCTTATCCCTATAACTGTGATCTCACATTCTGTATGGTCCCACAAGAGGAAACATTCTCTGTACAAATATTTTGTCAATCCCTTTTAGCAATTCATACAATTAGATCTCCTCTCATTCATCTGAACTTCAGAGAGTACAGACCTAAACTACTTAATCTCTCTTCATAGGAGAAAGCCCTGTTCCCTCAAGTCAATCTATTCAACCTCCTCTGAACTGTCTCCACTGAAATTACATCCCTCTCCAAGCAAGAGGACTATGGGTGGCATGGTAACTCAGTGGTTAGCCCTGCTGCCTCACAGCATCAGGATCCCAAGTTCAATTCCAGCCATGGACGACTGTCTGTGTGGAGTTTGCAAGTTCTCCCAGTGTCTGCATGGGCTTCCTCTGTGTGCTCTGATTTCCTCCCACAGTCCAAAGATGAGCAGGTCAGGTGAATTAGCTGTGCTAAATTGCCCATAGTGTTCGGTACATTAGTCAGGGGGAAATGGGTCTGGGTGGGTTACTCTTGGGAGGGTTGGTGTGGACTTGTTGGGTTCCCCTACCCTATATTTACCCCTCACTAACACACCCAACACTGTGAGCAATTTAGCATGGCCAATTCACCTGTCCTGCACATCTTTGAATTGTGGGAGGAAACCGGAGCAAACCCACGCAGTCACAGGGAGAATGTGCAAACTCCACACAGACAGGCGGGAATTGAACCCAGGACCCTGGTGCGGTGAGGCAGCAGTACTAACCACTGAGCCACCATGCCGCCCATTAATGCACCTCTGCAGTTCAAGAAAGGAGTGAGAGAGTAGGCATGGAATGAAATGAAACGTCAATTCACCTGATATGAGTTGTTGGGAAAGTTGCTTCATATAATGAAGGAAGTGATAACAGGACACATAAAAATTTGTATTAAGGTGAAACAGAATGAGCATTGCTTTGTGAAAGGAAAATCACATGGTTTACAAATCTGTTAGAGATTTTCTCGGATCTGAATGGCTTGGTTTCCTTTTGAGAGACAAGCATCACTAGTAATTATTTGCCAGTCTTTTTTACCCTTTGAGCACTTGGTGGTGAGTCACCACAACTGGGTTGTTAAGCTTTTGCAATGGTTGGCTTAAAAGTCAACCCCATTTCTGTGGTTCTGGGGTCACATGTAGACCAGACAGCTGACTTCCTTCTCTAAAGGGCATTAATGAACCAGAGGGGTGTTTACTGACAAGTCAGTAGTTTCAAAATAATTATTAATGAGATTCATATCTTACTCCAGTTTTATTACTTAATTTAAGATTACAGAGAACAAGTGGATGTAATGTACACTGATGATATTTACTAAGGTCTAGATTAGAGTGGTGCTGGAAAAGCGCAGTAGTTCTGGCAGCGTCCGAGTCTGACCTGCTGTGCTTTTCCAGCACCACTCTAATCTAGACTCTGGTTTCCAGCATCTGCAGTCCTTGTTTTTACCATATTTAGTAAGGTGTCTTGCAATAATTTGTTACATTCAACTCGGGCTCAGTGGATTGGGGTAATATATCAGCAAAGATAGAAAATTGGTTAGTAGACAGAAAATAGGAACTAGAAATGAATGGAATATTTTCAGATTGGCTTATAAATCCAGGCATGGGTATTTATAGGCTGTAGCAAAGACTTCGTTCAGGGAATCAGACACAAAGTTTCCAAGTTTGCTTAAGAAAGATGTGAGTGTGTGAAAGCTGTGAGTACAATACAAAAAGGGTGGAATAGAATAAGGAAATTCTAATGAGTGGGCATAAAGGTGGCAATTGAGTATAAGTTGGTGAAATATAAAATATCTGTTTTGAGCAGACGAATAAAAAGGCAACACATGCTTTTGAAAACTAAGAGACTATTGCGTGTTGATCGGAGGTAGGTTTTAGGTGTCGCTGTAAGAAAAGCAGAGAGATTTAACATCAAGTGGTGATGGTGGTGTCTTTGATTTGCTGTGGTAACATTCACATTTACATGTACATTGTAATCCGGAGCTATGGATGGTGCTGGTAGAATGCCCAAACTTCTTTCCACCTCGTGGCTCACCAGGAATCTCTCCCATTCTTGCCGCCTGCCATTGGTGAGTATTGAAAAGATTCGTAGGTTGCTAATCAGCATCTTTAACTGAATTATGATGACACATTCCTTGACCTTCAACTCCTCGAGTGCCACTCAAACCTAGTGCTTTGGCTCTGAGGCAGAGACACTACCCACTGTACCACAAAACCACTTTGACATGGAGGTACACCAAGTAATCAGAAAGAAACTAGGTTGTTAACTTTATTGGAAAGGGGTTGGAGTACAACAGTAATCTTGCTGCAGTAACATAGGAGGCTTCTGAGACCGTAACTTTGTAGAATTCAATATGCTTACCATTAAGAAGGATGTACTTGGCTTAAACAGGGTTCATGAGACTGATTCCAGGATTGAAAGGACTGTCCTTCTCCCAGGAGAAATTGAGCAGGATGGATCTTTGCTTCCAGAGTTCTGGGAAATAAGCAATGATCTAATCAAAAGATATACAATTCTCAGAGGATTTATGTTGCTCGTCATTGAGGAAGAACTTCTTCACCAAAGGGCTGTGAATCTGTGGAATTCCCTGCCAATGAATGTATTTAAAACAAAGATAGATAGACAGATTTTTGAATAGTAAGAGAAGTAAGGGATTTGGTGGGTAGGTAGGTGAATGCAGCTGAGTCCACAAAAAGACCAGCAATGATGCTATTGAACAGAGCAGGCTCTAGGGGCCGAATGGCCTACTCCTGCTCCTATTGCTTATATTCTAAGCAGTGAAGAGACATTCCTTAGCTTATCTGGAGTATAATACTTGAACCTGGGTCTCAGAATTGCTATTTACTACGGAACTGTGGAGAAATATCTTCAGTCAGAGCTTGTGAATTTTTGGAATCCTCTAAATCAGAAGATGCTCAGCTGTGATTTTTAAGATGTGTATGGTCATAATAGGGCCTTCTATAATCTCTGTTTATCTTCCCAGCATTTACATTCCATCCCCTTCACATTAAGGGCTAATATACCTTTTACTTTGGTAATTACTCCTCAACCTTGAGTGGCTGTGAGTGACACGGGAGGTAAATAATCTCAAAATTACAGAATGCAGAGAAGTCAAAAGGTTTTAGCTTTGAAGATGAAGGTATAGAATCAGTTCTGATGGAGCTTAAAAGCACAAGGGCTGCAAGTATTGGTAGTACATTTTGTTGCAGCACAGCAGGTCTTGTGATGCAGTGGTAGTGTCCCTACCTCTGATCCATCCTATCTGGCTTTAAATCCTGCATGGCCATACAGGAAAATTGCAACAGCTATTGATATCCAACATTGGTTATAGTGTTGGGCAGAATATATGAGGACATTAGAGTTACGTATAACAAGGGTAATACAGCAATCACATGCAGTTTCATCTTTACAAAGAATAACCAACCCTAATTTTCAGTACTCTTATGGAGGAGAACGTCAGGGAATTAATCAAGCTGATCTTTTTTAGACCAGTTTGCTTAGGTACAGAATAGGGAAGAGGAATGATTGTAGAAAATAGAACATTACAGCGCAGTACAGGCCCTTCAGCCCAAGAAAGTTTAAACAAAGGAACCTTGAAACAGTTACCAGTGGCGAGGAAAGTACGAGAGATGATGAGATTACACCCTTTGAAAATCCCAATGCCATTGTCAGATTCAACAGAGATTTTCAAAAGGAAAATACCATTTGAAAAGTATGCTTGAATTTTATGAGGTGGTAGCTAGCAGAGTGGATAAAGTGGGGATGCAGGGGAGAGCTGCAATATAGGGAATACTACATTAACACAGATTGGGGAAACGTGAAAAGAATCCTCATGAGGTTTGGGTCTCAGAAGTGAAGGAAGGATATCAATGTCTTTGGGAATAGAATGCTTGTTAATTCGGCCAATTCTTATTTAATGAAGAGACATCAATTTCACAAGCAGTGTTACAAACACATAAACAGGTTTATAATGTCTGTATATAAAACGAGTATGTCCACATCGGTGTAGTTTTATAGAAATACACATATAGTTTCATTTTATGTATTTGTGTATATAAATAAGAGGAATGCATGGGAGGTGACAAAGAGATGGGATTGCTAAAGTGTATGAAGTGCTCCTTCCACAAATAGGATGCTCAGGTGAGTGTCACACTTGACTTAGTTGGTGGTACCAATGAAGCACAAAGATTCAAGTTCAAGTCCCATTCTCAGGCTTGGGTTCAAAAACCCAGATTGATGCTCCAATGCAGGGCGGAGGGCTTGCTGCATTATCAGTGACATGAAACCAAGTTAATCTGCCTGCTTGAGTGAATGTAAAAGATCCATGGCACTATTTTGAAGAAAAGTGGGAAGCTATCTCTGCTGCCCTGGCCAATCTGTTTCCCCCAATCAATCCCACAAAACTAATAGATTATCTCATCATTTTCTCATTACTGATTATGGGAGTTTGCTGTACATAATGGTTATTGTGTTTTGTTACAATAGATGCTGCTTTTCATTGGCTGTCAAGCACTTTGGAACTTCCAGTGGTCTTGAGAGGTGTTATATAAATGGAACTATTTCCTTTTATCTACTAAGAGGGAAGTGTTATAATGTCCAAGAATGAACAGCATAATAGATCAGGTAAATGAGCCAAATGAGTTTATGTGTAGAGATATAAAAGTCTGTATGCAAAGTTAGTGCAAATTAGTTCAGGAGTAATATTGACAAGGTCAGCCAGTTAGCTGAGGGGAGATGTCCAGAGGAATTGACAAATACAACTGCAGAATAATTTCAAACATGAGGTATAGAGTTACAGAACATAAAATGAACAGTGGAAAAGGGAGACTCCTTCAGAAAGCTATGTATAAATAAGAGTAGATGCAAGAACAAATGGAAATAAAGAGTCTGTTTGACATGATTAAAATCAACAGCAATATGACAAATAAGGAAGGAGGTTAGGAGGCCGATGAGGTAATCAGAGGAAACTTTGAAACAAACATGAAAGAATTCTAAAAAAAATTGGCAAAGAAAGAGTATTCAAGTGTGAATTGAGACCTCAGATAGGAGATTGAGTTGTTGTTGATGGAAATATTGATGAGTCTTTGTCAGCTACTTCACTTCATATGATGCAGCAGAGGAGGTGATGGTTTACTGGCATTATCACTGGACAATTAATCCAGAGACCCAGGGAAATGACCTGGGGAACTAGGGTTTGATTCTCACTGTGGCAAATGGTGAAACCTGAATCCAATAAATATCTGGCATTGGGAGTTTAATGAAGACCATAAAACTGTTGCCTGATTGCCAGGGGAAAACCCATCTGGCTCTCTAATGTCCTTTAGGGAAGAAAACTATCATCCTTACCTGGGTCTGAGCTACAAATGACTTTAGGTCCACAGCAATGTGATTAATTTTTAACTGCCCTTTTGGCAACTCGGGATAGTTGGTAAACACTGGCCTAGCTAGTGAAAGCAACAGTCTGTGATTGAATGAAATAAAAAAAAAGTATTTGGAAGGGTGCCAATTTCTGGATTAATTAGTTAGGAGGAATGCCCTCAGATTGGTGGGAGCAAGAATTTCACCAGCTATTTATTTAAAGATGAAGTTACTAAGTGCCGGGAGATGAGAAGAAAAGTTATGAAAATTGTACTTGACTAATATTTTTGAGGAGGTGACAGATTGAAAATGGGGGATTTGTGGTGGATATCGCGTATATGGACTTCCAAACATTTTTGCCAAGTTACCACACAAGGAGTCAACCGAATACTGAACTCGTGGAAGTTCAATTGACAATTTTAACAAGTAGTTATAAATAAGGAAACCAAGCATAAGGGGAAGTCACTCGATATGACAGGAAATAATTGATTAGTTGATCTATTTTTGTTCCTGATTGAAAGATGAGCATTGGCTGAAGTGAAAATTCACCCTCCTTCATTCAAAGGAAATTCACATTCTCATGAGAGAATCTATGAGACCTGGGTTTAATTCCTCATCCAGAAGATGATACCTCTGAAAATGCTGCTGGGCACTCAACATTACCCTGGAAAGGATGCATACCTTAACTATAGGCTGAAATGGGACTTGAACCCAGCCACCCACTTTCAGAAATGGGTACAATATTAAACGAGCCTCAGTTAAAACTTGATTAATGTTACATACATCATGCTGAGCCCTGTTCTGTTTGAGGGGTCAAGCACAGATATACTTTCACACAGTATCTGTCTATTCCATGATAATGCCAGAGTCTCGGACATAAAAAATAAGGAAGTGAGATCAAACACCCTCCAATATGTCATTTGAGAATTTGAATTCAGTTCAATTGGATTTAGTTTAAAGATCTGGAAATAAAAAAAATTTGTAATTTGTAAAAATAACCACACACTGTTGGAATATCAAATAAACATATTCACATGTGTACTCAATAGCACACATTCACATTTATTCATATAAATAGACACACATGCATATACTTGGACGTCACACACACAAGTTAAAATTGTGATGAGAGAGAGAGTTTTGAAGAAATTTCTTTACACTGAGGAGCCTGCACTACTTTCCTACAGGGAGTGAGTGAGACATGAATTTTTATATCCTTTAAAGGAAGAATTGATCGTGTTTGAAGCAGTGGATAAGTACACTGCTATGAGAAGAGAGTCCATATTTATTTTAACTAAATTCAAACTGCCCTGGTGGGATTTGAACCCATGATTTCAGTGATGAATTTTGGATGGTTCTAAGCAAAATGCTGGCACAGATGCAGTGGGTTGACTCCATTAGTGCTGTACACTGGTAAGGTATGAAAATTCCCCAAGAGAGTCCTATTAGTTCAACACAAAATGGAGATCAATCATTGGTCTCGCTGGGATCTGCCTGGGTTTAACATTGTACTCAGTGCATTGATGTTAATGAATTTCAACTCCCTTGTTGAGGATAAGTGAAAGGCAGTGAAGTTATATAACTCAGGCTGGTTGTTCTTAGGATCTGCTATTTATTTCTGTCCTCCCAGGTTCTCATAATATTTTATCGTTCCAATTTTTTTTTGTTTAAAGCCACAGGGATCCTGTGGAAAACATCCTGTTGAAATCCACTAAGTCTTTTCCGAAAGTGAGTTGAGTTTAAAAAAAACTCTCATAACCTCAGAGCAGTTGAAATATGTTGGTCTCCTGCAGTCTTTGTTTGTCTCTCTTGTTCACCGTGCAGGCTTAAAAATAATGAAAGCAATTGCATAGATATAGCGCCTTTCACAGACAATCAGACATCCAAAGTGAAACACCTTTTAAATGTGGTCACTGTTGTCATGCAACAAGAACAGCAGACAATTTGTGCACTGCAAGATCCCATAAAAAGCAATCTGATACTGAGCAGATAGTCAGGTTTCAGGCTTTGGTTAAGGTGTAAATATTGGCCCTGTCAGTACTCTGTATCCTGCCAACATTACAAAAAATATCCAGAAAATGGGAACGGCTTTGAGATATCCTAAGGACATTAATGGTGCTATAGAAATCTAGCTTTCTTTTCGGGTGTCTTCCTTTCTTTGTTTTAAATGCTGTAGACACTATTGCTGGTGCTTGCAACCTCTCCCTATTGTCCTCAAAGTTAAAAATCACACAATACCAGGTGATAGTCCAACAGGTTTATTTGGAAGTGCAAACTTTTGGAGTGCTGCTCCTTCATCAGGTGGTTGTGGAGCAGGATCAGAAGACACTGAATTTAGAGCAAAAGAGCATTCTGTGTCTTATGAGCCTGCTCCACAGTTATCTGATGAAGGAGCAGCGCTCTGAAAGTTAGTGCTTCCAAATAAACCTGTTGGACTATAACCTGGTGTTGTGTGATTTTTAACTTTGTCCACCCCAACACCGGCTCCCCCCTATATTGTCTTCAAGACATAGTCATATTGGAATGAGATGCAGAATTAAAGATCACTGTGCAGCACCAGAGTGAAGAGGAATAGATGAGGTAATCACGGAGTGAAGCTGCTAAGCTGGGCTTTAAAATCAATTTCAAATTGTGCTCAGGAGGACACAACATCGGGTGCACTTCAGGGTGTTGGAATGGAGTGGTCATAATCTTCTAACTTCCAGTGAAAGTCGAATTGGCGATAGTACAATTATGAGGACACGGGAATTAAGGAGAAAGTTAGGGATAGAATCAACTTGTATGGAGAAAATTATTCTTACAGATGGCTTACCAGTTTTGTGGTATGTAAGAAGTCTTAATGAAATTCCCGGAAAGATCACTAAAGTTTGTCAGGTAAAGAAGGGAAGTCCTGGATAATGATCTTATGGATAAACATGTCTTAGATTCAAGGGCAACTGTAGATCATTTTTACCAGCATCTCATCACTCGCCTAGACAAACCACCACTGCCCTCTCCTGTCCTTTCTGAGACAAGCCTGCCCAATTTCAATATGTTGATCAGAGAGTCAGCTCCACAATTGGTGGATAATCCATGGAGCCTGATTACATTGTGTTATGTAAGCAGTATTCAGGTTACTGATGGTGAGGTTTTTAATGGGAAATAGGTAGCAGTTACCATATCCACTTGTTAAATGTGCCCCCACCCGCTTTGAAAGACCTGATTTCTTGCTTGTCACAGAACACAGAATAGTTATGGCACAGAAGAAGGCCATTCAGTATCTGTACTATGTTGTCCCAGTCCATGCATCACCATCAATCCTTGTCTCATTTCCTCTTAAACCTTGAAAGCTTTTGTAGTGATTTGCATTACATTGCTTGGGTCACCTTGCCTTACATCTCCCAACAATGAAGGAACAGAAAAGCAGACTCATTTTTAAGACTGTGATTGGAATTGGGAAGAAATATTTGGATGAAGTGTGAGATCTGACTCACTAGAAGCTTGATAAATGTTGTTTGTATGTTTTTTGACACATGAGGGGCTTGTTTACTTAGGGTTTACTAATGGTTGACCTTTTACTAATGGTTGGAGACAATGAGGTCTGCAGATGCTGGGGATTAGAGTTGAGAGTGTGTTGCTGGAAAAGCACAGCAGTTCAGGCAGCATCCGAGGAAAATCGATGTTTTGGGCTGGAGCCCTTCAGCAGGAATCAGTTCATTCCTGATGAAGGGCTCCGGTCTGAAACATTGATTTTTGGCTCCTCGGATGTTGCCTGACCTGCTGTCTTTTCCAGCAACACACTCTCAACTCTGATCCCCAGCATCTGTAGACCTCACTGTCTCCAACTATTAGTAAAAGGTCAACCATTAGTAAACCCTAAGTAAACAAGCCCCTCATGTGCCTTCTTAACCACCCTGTCTACATGTTACGCAAACCTCAAAGAATTATGTCCCTGAACCTCTGGGTCTCTCGACCCAAGGCCCTACATTTAATTGTATAACTCTAATTGATTTAGTCTTGAAAGCTCCAGTTATCCTAACATCTTTAACGAAATTGACATGGCCCCTTATTGCAAAATTTTAAGCTCTCACTTTCTTTCTAACTCTTAATTTCTACACCAGAACAAATTGTTTCTCTGTATGTACACAATCAAATCTTTTTGACACTTCAAGCAGATTCCTCAGTCATCCAAACTCTAACAGTAAGACCATAAAACAAAGGAGCAGAAATAGACCGCTCAGCAGTTTGCTCCTCAATTCAATGTGATCACAGTTAATCTGATAATCCCCCACTCTGCCTTTTCCCTGTAACCCTCGATTCCCTTACTGATTAAAAATTTGTTTATCTCAGCCTTGAATATGCTTAATGACCCAACCTCGACAGTCCACTGTGAGAATTTCCACAATCGCATGAAATGTGGGAAGTATCCAGCAGGTCAGGCAGCATCTGCAGAGCAACAGAGACCAAATCAACACTTCAGAGTCCATGACCACTCATCAGAATCTTCCAACAAACTTGATTTTATCATTTAACGGATAGACAGTCAATGACCTAAAATTTAAACTTGGTTTCTGTCTCTACATATTGCCTGACCTGCTGAACACTAAATTTTTATTTCAGGCTGTCAGTTTTTTATGTGTGACACAGAAATATGACCCACGTTTATTTTGCCTGTTTTAATTCACTAAGCCCCACAGTCATATGGATGATGTTTAAATGTTGCTTTGAGTTATGCCTGGCTGATGCCTATAGGTGACAGTAAGGGAGAGTGAGGTAGAGAATGAGGCAGGTGATCAGCTTTCCATACACAAAGGCGAGTGTCTGCTGTAATTCAATAGTAGCTGCTTGCTTCTGATGCAGAAGTAAGTATACTCAATGTTGAGATAGTTAGACTTTTAATCAGTAAGGGAAGCAAGGGTTATGGAGGAAGGGCAGGTAAGTGGAGTTTAGGATGATCAGATTAGCCATCATTTCATCAAGTGGCAGTGCAGACTCAATGGGCTGAATGGTGTCACTAAGCTAGTCCTTTTTTTTCTAAAAATTGTTCCTTGGCTCAAGGATACTATGTGCTTGATCTTCTTCAGAGGGGTAATAAACCACACCGGGCTCCCATCAGACTGGTTTGATGCATGGATGAAAAGGTCTTTGAGAGACTTATTGTTCATATGTAAACAGATGAGACTTCAGGCCAAAGTGGTCATGTTTTAGAAGTGACCTGTATAAAAAGGGGTGTGGTCAGCTCTCTAGCGGAGCAATTTTTACTTCAGTCTTGAATTGATTGGAAGATCAACAGGGAGCTGTGTAGAAACTCTCTCTCTTTCTGCTCTTCAACTTCAACCTGTAAGCATGTGTTCCATTTGTGGGCGGCGCGGTGGCACAGTGGTTAGCACTGCTGCCTCACAGTGCCAGAAACCTGGGTTCAATTCCCGACTCAGGCGACTCACTGTGTGGAGTTTGCACATTCTCCCCGTGTCTGCGTGGGTTTCCTCTGGGCGCTCCGGTTTCCTCCCACAGTCCAAAGATATGCACGTCAGGTGAATTGGCCATGCCAAATTGCCCGTAGTGTTAGGTAAAGGGGCAAATGTACGGGAATGGGTGGGTTACGCTTCGGCGGGTCGGTGTGGACTTGTTGGGCCGAAGGGCCTGTTTCCACACTGTAAGTAATCTAATTTATATTGGGTTTTAAAGGGAGTTGTTTATTGGGACTGTTGTGTGTATTCAGAACAGCATAATTCAGTCTAGTTGGATAGTCCGAGTTCTGTAGGGGTTCTTTATTCTGTTCTTTGTGTTTCATTATGTAATGTTGTGAATACATTTTTGTGTGTTTTAAAATCCAATAGTTAACCTAGCTAGCGTACTCTGGGTAATTTTCACTGCACATTTACCAAAACAAATTGCGAAGATATGGTCTGGGGCTGCCTGCTGAAGAATGTTTTGAGTGGTCTGGCCTAGTCCATTACAATAGCTCACCTCTGCTCCATGTCTTACAGTTGTGAATCCAGGCTGCACTCTCTCGCCAGTGATTTCCATGGAATCATTTGAAATGGAGTGATTTGCAAAAGATGTGAAATGTGATGTGGGAAAATGAAAGCAGTTTCACCCAAAGTGTGATTTGGATCTGAAATGTACTGCCTGGAAATGTGGTGGATGCATATTTAATTGGGGCATTCCAAGAAGGAATTAGGTGATTATTTAAAGAGAGACAATGATCAAAAAGGACACTAAGTCAAGAGGCTCATTAGGAGAGCTGGTGAAATCAGGATGGGCCAAATGGCCTCCTTCAGTTCTGTATCGTTTCCGGGACTGAATTAATTTGATTTGATTTATTGTAGTCACATCTACCTGAATACAGTTAAAAGGTTTGTTTTGTGAGCAATACAGGCAGATCATAGCAAACAGGACATATACAGATCATAGGGTGCTTAGACAGAGCGAAACATACAAGATTGCAACTGCACAGCAAGATCAACATGTGAACTGCTCACTGAGACTTATCCCTCTACCTACATCGTTTGAACAGGTGGCTTGGTCATTTTATCTTTGTTGTGGAACTTGCTATGCAAAGAATTGGCTGCTGTGTTTCGTACATTACAACAGTGACCACACTGCCAGAGGAGAGCACATCACTGCTGTAAATTGCCTTGGCACATCCTGTGGTAATAAAACGTGTTATATAAGTGGAAGCTCTTACACTTAAAACATCAGACAGAGGCTGATGAGAAGGTATGAAATGTTCAGTGGATAGTTTTATATTGCATGAATAACCTGCTGTTCATTCCATGATTTGTAACATATTGCTTTTGATGGAATGAAATGCACACTTTCTTTTATTTAAAGTAACTCAAGAATATACGATGACAAATGTCCTACTGTATGTAATCTGGGATTTTTAGTTGTCTATTTTGTTAAATATGAACTTCTGAAAAAATTGTTGATTGTTTTAAATATTTATCAGCTTGTGTAATGGTTGGTGCATTTTCAGAGGCCTTTAGTAGACTGACACTGCCACCTTCTGGTCAAAAGTGAGATTTACTTCAAGAGGCATTTCCAGCTTTGGCATTTCTGATATCAATTCAAAATTTGTCACCTACTGCCAAAAAAAATCTCTTTTAATCCATTAAAGTTAATTAAATTATTCAATTCAAATGGGTTTATTTAATACATACAGGTTGATTTCTAACTGGAGAATAATGAAGCAGTGCGGGCTATCAGCAGCAGCAGAATTGTACTCCAGCACAATCCATAACCTCATGGCCTGGTACATCCCCCACTCAACCATTAGCATCAAGCCAGGGCTCTGGCTCAATGGACAGTACAGGAGGGCATGTCAGAAGCAGCACCAGGCATACCTAAAAATGAGGTGTCAACCTGGTGAAGCTACCAAACAGGGCTAACGGTGTGCCAAACAGCATGAGCAGCACATGATAGACAAATAAGTGATCCCACAACCAACTGAACATATCTAAGCTCTTCAGTCCGACCGCGTCCAACTGTGAATTGAGGTGGACAATTTATCAACTCACTGGAGGAGAAGACTCTACAAATATCCCCATCCTCAACAATGGAAGAGCACCCCATCTCAGTGTTCCAGATCCCAGTCTTTAACCAATTTGACCCACTCCACGTGATATCAAGAAATAGTTGGAGGCACTTCATACAGCAAAGACTATGGGCCCTGACAACATTCCAGCAATAGAACTTAAGACGTGTGCTCCAGAACAAGCTATTCCAGTACAGTTACAAACTGGCATCTACCCGACAATGTGGAAAATTACCCAGGTATGTCCTGTACACATAAAGCAGGACAAATCCAACTTGGAAAAAGTGAGGACTGCAGATGCTGGAGATCAGAGTCAAGAGCGTGGTGCTGGAAAAGCACAGCAGGTCAGGCAGCGTGCAAGGAGCAGGAGAATCAATATTTTGGGCATAAGCCCTTCATCAGGAATCCAACTTGGCCAATTACTGCCCCACCAGTTTACTCTCAAACATAGGTAAAGTGATGGAAGGTGTCTCATTAGTGCTGTCAAACAGCACCTGCTCAGCAATAACCTGCTCAGTGACGCCCAGTTTGGGTTCTGCCAGGGCCACTCAGCTCCTGACCTCATTACAGCCTTGGTTCAAACATGGAGAAAAGAGCTGAATTCCAGAGGGGAGGTGAGAGTGACAGCCCTTGTCATCAACGCTGCATTCGACTGAGTGTGGCATCAAGGAACCTTCTCTGGACTGTCCCCAATGCCAGTGCATCTATTCTCATGCGAGTTCTTAGCTGGATGTTTGGTTTGTGATGCAGAATATTGCTAACACTATGGGTTCTGTTCCTACACCAGGAGAAAGGACTGCAGATGCTGGATTGCCATTCCCGAAGAAGGGCTTATGCCTGAAACGCCGATTCTCCTGCTCCTCGGATGCTGCCTGGCCTGCGGTGTTTTTCCAGCACCACATTTTTCAACTCTGTTCCTACACCAGCTGAGGTTACCATGAAGAATTGTCCTTCTCAACCTCTCCCCTCCCTGAAACATCCTCAGGTTCTTAGTTCCATGTAAAACTGTTCACCGTATTCTAACTGCAGTCTGTCTAGTGTCTTGTATAGTTTTGGAAATACTTCCCTATTTTGATATTCCATTTCCTTTGAAATAAAGGCCTGCGATTTCCATTCATTAGGTTCAGAAGAACTGACGCATTATTAATGAGGAATACACATTGGGACTGGCTGAGTGATAAAAGCTACTGAGGTGAGATTTGAGCCTGTGGGTAGAATTTAATGGTCATTGTTTAGGCCTGTTCATTGGGTGAACAGCCAGTGGTAACCATACTACAATTATTTCTGGGATCCCCATCAAAATTAAGTTCCAATCTGCTATCCAAGGGCTGCTGACAGACTTGCCCGCTCCACAAGGAGAAATTGGAACCTGGCAAATTTCCTTTGTAACATATGCCCTGTTTCCAGAAGCTGCCAGCCAATCTCCAATCCTGATAGCACCCCCACCGGGAGTGGTGGTCACTGCTGGTACTGCAGGAGGCCCAAGGCTGAGGATCCTTGATGGAGTCCGACATCATGGTGAGTGAGATCATAGAATCACTACAGTGTGGAAGCAGGCCATTCAGTCCATCAAGTCCACCCTAACCCTCCAAAGAGCTGCCCACCCTATAACTGTAACCCTTCATTTCCCATGGCAAATCCATCTACCCTGCACATTCCTGGATGCTATAGGTAATTTAGCATGGCCAATCCACCTAACCTGCACATCTTTGGACTGTGTGAGGAAACCAGAGCACCTGAGGAAACCCATGCAGACATGGAGAGAATGTGCAAACTATGCCATCCCGTATTCCCAATTCCTCTGCCTCCGCCGTATCTGCTCCCAGGAGGACCAGTTCCACCATAGAACACACCAGATGGCCTCCTTCTTTCGAGACCGCAATTTCCCTTCCCACGTGGTTAAAGATGCCCTCCAACGCATCTCATCCACATCCCGCACCTCCGCTCTCAGACCCCACCCCGCCAACCGTAACAAGGACAGAATGCCCCTGGTGCTCACCTTCCACCCTACAAACCTCTGCATAAACCAAATCATCCGCCGACATTTCCGCCACCTCCAAAAAGACCCCATCAACAGGGATATATTTCCCTCCCCACCCCTTTCCGCCTTCCGCAAAGACCATTCCCTCTGTGACCACCTGGTCAGGTCCATGCCCCCCTACGACCCACCCTTCCATCCTGGCACTTTCCCCTGCCACTGCAGGAACTGTAAAACCTGTGCCCACACCACCTCCCTCACCTCTATCCAAGGCCCTAAAGGAGCCTTCCACATCCATCAAAGTTTTACTTGCACATCCACCAATATCATTTATTGTATCCGTTGCTCATGATGCGGCCTCCTCTACATTGGGGAGACTGGGCGCCTCCTAGCAGAGCGCTTTAGGGAACATCTCCGAGACACCCGCACCAATCAACCACACCGCCCCGTGGCCCAACATTTCAACTCCTCCTCCCACCCTGCCGAGGACATGGAGGTCCTGGGCCTCCTTCACCGCCGCTCCCTCACCACCAGACCCCTGGAGGAAGAACGCCTCATCTTCTGCCTCGGAACACTTCAACCCCAGGGCATCAATGTGGACTTCAACAGCTTTCTCATTTCCCCTTCCCCACCTCATCCTAGTTTCAAACTTCCAGCTCCGCACTGTCCCCTTGACTTGTCCGGACTTGTCCGACCTGCCTAGCTCCTTTTCCACCTGTCCACTCCACCCTCTCCTCCCTGACCTATCACCTTCATCTCCTCCCCCACTCACCCATTGTACTCTATGCTACTCTCTCCCCACTCCCATCCTCCCCTAGCTTATCTCTCAACGCTTCAGGCTCTCTGCCTTTATTCCTGATGAAGGGCTTTTGCCCGAAACGTCGATTTCGCTGCTCGTTGGATGCCGCCTGAATTGCTGTGCTCTTCCAGCGCCATTGATCTAGAATCCACATAGACAGACAACCGAGGGTGGAATCGAACCCGGGTCCCTGGGACTGTGAGGCCGCACTGCTAACCACTGAGCTAACCACCGTGCTGTGCCCTAATGAGATCACTAGGATCAGTCAGGGAAGGCCCAGTGAGTTGGTGAGGGGAAGGGAGGGGATGGGGACAGGGAATGTCATTGTGAAAGACAAAGAGATAGCTTCCCTTTTGTTCCTCGCCCCTATCCATATTGGTGGATAATTACCAGTGGCCATTTATGAGTCTCAATGAGTTTCATGCTAAGAAGGTAGTTGTCAGCCTTTCCCCTCCCATCCGAGAATTAATTGCAAGGACCATGAAGACAAAAGGTTGACTATATGCCAACTACCATCCCCACCTCCAATCAGCATTGTTCTGTGTCATATGAGAGGCATAGATAAAGTCGATAGCCAGAGACTATTTCCCAGGGCAGAAATGATTAACACAAGGGGTCATAGTTTTAAGCTGGTTGGAGGAAAGTATAGAGGGGGTGTCAGAGATGTGTTCTTTCCACAGAGAGTTGTGAGAGCATGGAATGCGTTGCCAGCAACAGTTGTGGAAGCAAGGTCATTGGGGACATTTAAGAGACTACTGGACATGCATATGGTCACAGAAATTTGAGGGTGCATATATGAGGATCAGTGGTTGGCACAACATCGTGGGCTGAAGGGCCTGTTCTGTGCTATACTGTTCTATGTTGTATGTTCTATGTTCCATATCTCCAGTACCATTCACACTGCACTACCATCCCCAACACAGACCTTCAATTAAGTCATCATTGCTGGCTGACTCAGCATTTATTGACCGTCCCTAATTGCTCCTTAAGAAGGTGGTGGTGAGCTGCCTTCTTAAACCACTGCATTTGGTGATGGTAGACCCACAATGTTGTTATGGTATGATTCCAGGATTTTGACCCAGCCACTGTGAATGAATTGCGATATATTTCCAAGTCAGGATGGTGAGTGGCATGGAGGGGAATGTCCAGGAAACTGTGTTTCCATTTATCTGCTGCCTTTGTCCTTCCAGATGGAAATGGTTGTGGGTTTGGAACATACTGTAGTGCATCTTGTGCATACTAAAAGTTCTGTAGTGCATCTTGTAGATAAGGCACATGCTGCTCCTGAACATCGGTGGTAGAGGCAGCGAATGTTTGCAGATGTGGTGTTGATCAAGCAGGCTGCTTTGTCCTGGATGGTGTCAATCATTGTTGGAGCTGTGCTCACCCAGACAAGTGAGGAGTATTCCATCACCCTCCTGATTTGTGCCTTGCAGACGGTCAACAGGTTTTGGGGAGTCAGGAGGTGAGTTACTTGCTGCAGGATTCTTGCAGCCACTATTTACATATGGAATAACTCCACAGAGGCCGGTCTCCTGTCACCGAGTCACCCTTTATTTACACATGAAAAGTCTTTGACTCTTAGTATTGCCTCAGTCTGAGTCAGCTGTCAAGATTGCCAGTATAACTGTCACTCCCCTTTTTATCTGTCAGCCAGGGCTCCCTGATTGGCACTGTTAACCTGGTCCAATCAGGGAACTCATTTTCTATGAGCTCTAGCTGGCTGAACTCATTACAATCACTACAAATGGCTAGTCCAGTTCATTTCTGATCAATGATAGAATTGCTAGATGTTTGTTTTTGACCAGTGCAGTCTCAATGATCAAAGGGCTTTCTTCGGTCCCATTGATCCTTATGACTCTCATGATAACCCCCAATAGGTTCATTGTGAGGGATTCAGTGTTATTAACACCCTTCGATGTCAAGGGGCAGTGGTTAGATTGTCTCTTGCTGGAGATGGTCATTGCCTGGAATTAAAAATAAACTTATTAAAACAGTAAAGATTGACCAGGTGAACACTCTGGGGTTGAGGTGTTGGTAGATGAAGAAAATTCCTTCTGTCTGCACACACATTCATGCCATTAGGGAAGTGCTTGCATTTTGGCTTCCACACCTGACCTCAGTGAGGGATGTATTGTCCCCTCATCCTAAATTGTTTTAAGAGGGGTTTTGAAGACCACAGGCTTCCTCTATGGATTATGTGAAGGTTTGCAATTTGGAAATCCTGCATTCATATAAATTTCTCCCAGCAAGACTGCTCTTCTCCAGAGAGAGAAGAAAGCAGGGACTGGGAAATCCCAGACACTTGCACTTCCTCAAACTTCTACATTCTGAAATTCCTGATGCAGATGGTGGCAATGAACACTGGAACAGAGTGATGGATTCCAATCAGATTCACAGGGAATCTGAAACCTGCCCTTGCTGTAATTTCATGCGCCATGCTCTAACCTTGACGAACCATCATCTGTCTCCTGTATGCTGAGTTTTGGGGTGGATCAATTGTACCTGGCAATACTGCGCCAATTGTCTTGCCATATATTTGCAGTCCTATGGAAATTACTGTCCCTGCTCTGAATGTAAAAGGCAGAACAAAGTTGCATTTACATAGCCCCAAATGCAGGCACGTTATTGCCAGAGGAATGTAAAATGTAGCTGGAGCTCCCATGATTGTCTATGGAATGGTTGCTCCTGACATTCAGGCTGATGATTAGGCCACTGTTCCCCTTTAAAATCTCAAACATGGTTTCAGTAAGTAAGTGGCCAATTTAAGGATAAGACCTCCTGGGGAGATAGAGGAAGCAGATAGCATTGCTTTATTCAAATGCAAATTTGACTTCTATTTTTAAAAAAATAACATATTGGGTAATAAGAAGTTTCAAATGCTTATGGGAGTATTATCCTTTCACACCTGAGAGCTTGAATATAAAGTGTTTTTGATACACAGAACCTTAATTTAAACTCACCTTTAAAATTATCTTCAACACTGGACAGCATACCTTAGGAAAAGTATAAGGGAATTAGAACGAATGCAGTTTAGATTCACCAGAATGATATGAAGCAAATGGGAATATGAGCACAAAAGTTTTGGGTGTTGGTGGGGGGGAGGTGCAGGAATCAAATTTGAGGAGATGTGGTCAATCAGAGAGTAAAGTCAAAGCCGAAAAGGAAAGTATTAAGACAGGAAATGATCAACAGACCACAATAAGAATGAAATGTCTAAGTGTTCAAGTCAAAGAGTCAACCAAAAGGTAAGACGAGAATTTCTGAAGAGAATAAAATGATAAAACTAAAGGCAGAATAGAAAAGAATGACGTTGGTTCAGGAAATGATGAAAACCATATCTTTTTATTTCTGAGATTTTAAAAATTGTGAACAGGAACGAAAGAGAACAATTTAAAAACTAACGCTACAAGGATTCCTGCATGTTTTGGAAACCAAATAACCTGACTCTCATGTCAAGCAACATTTGACCAGCTGTTTGAAGAGCTAATAATTGAAGTAGGTCACAGATAAAGGGACTGTGTATACAGATGCAGCTGGGAGGCAACAAGAAGTTAATTTGTCTGTGATCGAATGACCAGCTATCGATGTCAAAAGCCTTTTGCCTTCCAACAACATTGTGACTGATTCTCAAAGTTAAAAATAGCGCAACACCAAGTTGTAGACCAACAGGTTTATTTGGAAGTACTAGCTTTCTGAGTGCTGCTCCTTTGTCAGGTAGCTAGTAGGGCAGGATCATAAGACACAGAATTTATAGCAGAAGGTCATGGTGTCATGCAACTAATATGACACCTTGAACAAACCTAGACTCAATCTAGCCACCTGATGAAGGAGCAGCACTCTGAAAATTAGTACTTCCAAATAAACCTGTTGGACTCTCACCTGGTGTTGTGTTGATTTTTATCCTTGTCCACCCCAGTCCAACACCAGCACCTCCTCATCATCGGTCCTCAAGTAACTGACCATTTTGAGGCGAGGAGCAAGATAGGGAGAAGCATTTTTGTTTCCACCAGGACACAAGCTGTCTCTCTGTTCTTTGTAGTCAAAACCTGTTTTAAATCTGAAGAAAACCAATCATCTTTCCATCAATGGTGGTTGGAAACTGTGATATTTTATTGATAAGTCAGAGATCTTTTATAAGTGAACCAGCCACCTTGTGTCTCCTGTAAAACAGTGGAAGCATGTGGAGGAAAATGACTGAAAATGAAGTTATAACCAGCGCAAGAATCATAAGGAATAGGATCCAATGAACTGCTTCCCAGTTTTCCTCTGCCCATAATCTACTTCCCCTTGCCTGTTTGTTGTCTGTGTGTTTGTCTAGGAGGGAGTTTATAAAGAGATTAGAGTTTGGATTTGTAGTGTTATATACTGTCAGTTTATCACTGTTTACCTGTAACTAGAGTCTAATTACTTGTGATAAATAGTAATTTGTGTTAAATACAGAAACCTGTCCCATGCATTTTTTATCAATTTGGGTCCGAAAATCAGGTAATTTGGGGAATTCTGTAAACTTACTTTATTTTACTTTTGTGATGACTCCACCAATGAGTCATTACAAAGTACGGGGGCTTGTCTAGAATTGCATTAGAAGCAAGCATTGAGGATTTGGGTGTGACATGAGTAAGTAACTCAAGTGAAGGAAAACACCAAGTCCTGTATTTTGTTTTACAACATGCCCATGGAAGGTTAAGAAGCGAATTATAGAAGTTTTTAAAATACTGAGGGGTACAGATAGAATTAATGGTAGTTGTCTTTTCCCTTTGTCTTAAAAAAAACTGTCTCAATCTGTTCAGTTTCAGGTCAATGGTAACACCCGGGTTGTTGAGAGTGGTGCATGTCACAGGATGATGGTTTGATTATCTCTTACCTTCCAGACAAATGGGCACATATTCAAGGTGAGAGGAGAGAAATTTTAAAAAGACATGGGGAAAATGTTTTAAACAGAGAGTGGTTCGCAAGTGGCATGAAGTGGTGGAATCGGGCACACAAACAACATTTAAAAGACCTTTGGAAATGTACATGAATAAGAAAGGTTTGGAAGGATATGGGTCAGGAGCAGGCAGGTGAGACTAGCTTAGTTTGGGATTGTGTTTGGCCTAGACGGGTTGGACCGAAAGATCTTTTTCCGTGATGTATGCCTCTATGACTCTATGTCATTGGAAGCAACAAAGTTAAAAATCACACAACATCAGGTAAAAGTCCAACAGTTTTACTTGGAAGCAGCAAAGGACTTCCTGCAGATGGCAGAATTGTCCCTGGCAATCCTAAGGCAACTATTGAAGTCCCGGTTGATTGATTTGGCAGGTAAACTGGAGTTTGCATTGCATGACAGAGTTGCAGAGGCAGAAATAATTGAGGCTCAAGCATGACACTTGAGTTTAAAGGAAATAGAGGGGAACTGGCAGGGGCTGGTGTTCCCATGTATCTGCTGTGCTTGACCTTCTTGAGAGAAGTGGCCATGAAATTGGAAGGTGCTGTCTGAAGATCTTTGTTGAAGTCCTGCAGTGTACCTTGCAGATAAAACACACTGCTGCTACTGAACACTGATGGTGGATGGACTGTGTGCTTGTGGATGTGATGATAATCAAGGGAGATTAATAGGTGGCCTTATAGAGGTTTATAAACAATGAGAGTTATAGGTAAGGTGAATAGCAGGTCTCTTTTCCATAGGGTGGGGGATTTCAGGACTGTCAGGCATACTTTTAAGGTGAGGAGTGAAAGATTTAAAACAATATGAGGGGAAACTTGTTTTTTACACAGAGAGTGGTTCGTGCATGGAATGAACTTCCAGTGGAAGTGGTAGTTGCAGGTACAAATACAATGTTTCAAAGACATTTGGATAAGTACATGAATAAGAAATGTTTTGAGGGAAATGGGTGAAGAGCAGACGGGTGGGACTAGTTTAGATTGGAATTATTATTGGCATGGACTGGTTAGACTGAAGGTTCTGTTTCCATACTCTATGACTCTAAAAGAGGCTGAATATTTTAGATAGTGAAATGCTGGAATGAAGTAATATCCAATTACAACTAAGACATCTTGAGCTTAACGAAAAAATGGAGATGGCAGAACAAGGAGAGAGCAGAGGAAAATGAGGAAAAGGAGATGAAATTAAAAAGACAGGAATTGGAAATTCAACAACTGCAATGAGAAATGCAAAAAAAAGAGAGATTAGGAGTGCATGAATATAAGCTTAAATTATGCAATTGAAATAGAAGACAGCAGGTGCTGATGTAAGCCCTAGGGCAGGGAATCGAAGTCATAATTTGAGGTCCAGTAAGGGAATGTTTAAGTTTGCAAAGGGCTGTATTAAAATTTGAGGAAAAGAATATGGAGGTATTATTCTTGTCATGTGAAAATGACTAGAAAAAGGTAATTGGGCAATAGAGAACTGAACATTCCAGATGTTGTTAATTGTTAGACAAAACACAGGAAATTTATGCTTCGCTAATGCAGTGAAGGTTTCTCAGGATTATGACATAGTGAGGAAAATTATATTGACTGTATGTGAGTAAGTATCTAATGCAGTTGGGCACTCCTGAATTAAAGGAAGCAACTTGGGCAATCATATATTGGATTAGAGAGAGTTAAATAAAGTAATTTTGTCAGGTGAATAAGAGCATTGAAACTGAAACCATCTATGAAGAACCTTGAGAATTTCTTTTTTAAAGAGGGATTTAAACATTCCCTACCATCCATAATAAAAACCTATGTTGAGGATTGAAGGTTTGCAAATGTGTACTCACCCAGTGAGTACCTCTATCAGGCAATGGTTAAGTTGACACATGAAAGGTTATTGTGGTTAACAAAAGTACTTAGTGTAGCAAGTAACAAGTTGGCATGGATAGAAGAATATCTGGTAAACAGGAAGAAGGGAGTAGGGATAAATGGGTCCTTTTCAGGTTGGCAAGATATAACAAATGGTGTGCTATAGGGATCAGTGCTGGGACCTCAACTGTTCACAAGCTGTATAAATTACTTTGAAAAAGAGATTGAAAGTATGGTTGGGATATGAGGTGCAAAGAAAATACTAGGCTATTACCAGAAAGATATACATAACAAGTGAATGACCAAGATGTGGCAGTTTGTGTGTGAAAATGTGGAATTGTCCATTTTGTTAGGAAAAATAAAACCAAGTATTATCTAAAAGGTGAAAGGTTACAGAGGTTAAAAGCAAATTACTGCAGATGCTGGAATCTGAAACCAAAAGAGAAAACGCTGGAAAATCTCAGCAGGTCTGGCAGCATCTGTAAGGAGAGAAAAGAGCTGACGTTTTGAGTCTAACTGACCCTTTGAGCTCTGATATGCAGAGGGATCAGGGTGTCCTCCTGCATGAATCACAAGATGATGGTATGCAGTTACAGCAAGTAGTTAGAAAAGCTAATAGAGTGTTGCCAATATCATGAGGGCAATTGAATACCCAATAAGGAAGGCTGTGCTCCACTTATACAGGGCAGATGTGAGACCACATCTGGAGTGCTCTGTATAGCATTGGTCACCTTATTTAAGGAGGGATGTAAATGCAGGCGAGGCAGTTCAAAGAACATTTACTCAACTAATACCTGGACTTTGAGAGTCACAGAGTCATACAGCACATGAACCGACCCTTCAGTCTGATCAGTCCATGTCACCCATAATCCCAAACAAAACTAGTCCCAACTGGAATAGGGCTGTCATTCTATAAGGAAAGGTTGGACAAACAGAGGTTTTGTAGAGTAAGAAACATATAGAATCCTGAAAGATCTTGACAAAAAAGATGAAAAACATTGACCAGGTCAGGCAGATGGGATTGGTTCTGAACAGCATCTGGTCAGCACAGATATGGTGGGCCAAGCCGCCTCTTCCGACACTGTACTGTTCTATATTCTATCAGATCAGCTTTAACCTTATTGAAGGCTTAAGGGATCAAATGGCCTTCTCCTGCACCTGATTGGTACGTTCTGTGAATCCGGTGATTAGATTATATGAAGAAGTTACAACCATTCATTGGACTATCAAAGGCTGTGTATGTCTGGGGGCTTTTTATAAGGAGGTCAAAACAATGACTGCAGATGCTGGAGACCAGATTCTGGATTAGTGGTGCTGGAAGAGCACAGCAGTTCAGGCAGCATCCAAGGAGCAGCGAAATCGACGAATTGACTCAGTAAATAAAGCAATACTTTGTAGCTGAAGACAATCTTCAGGACAAAAGAGTCAGTCAGATTATTCTGGAATGAGGTGAGGAAACCACTCCCACAAAATGTCGTTTAAATGCAGAAAACCCCTGTGTAAATCAAGAACAAACATTTCCAGGAGAGGGTCGGTCATTTTAAAGCTGAGATTGATAAATAGTTGTTGAACACGGAGCAGGGAGATGAGACCATTTAGCAGGTCTTTCAGCATTTAACGTAAAAGGAGCCAATGGTTAAAAGCAAAAGCTGTTTGTGGTATACAATTTTCAGAAATTAGCTAAGTTTTGCCTCCTATGGAGTCAGACGTCACATGACACCAGCTTATCATCCAACAGGACTTCACCTGACGAAGGTGCAATGCTCTGAAAGCTTGTAATTTTAAATATATACATTGGACTATATCTTGGTGTCCTGTGACTTCCAGCTTTGTCCACTCCAAGTCAACACCAACAGCAACACGTCATGCCTCTTACAGGACATGAACTGGCTGACACAAACACACTTCAGAACTATAAATATATCTGGAGCTTTGGAGTCACTGACTCTGAATGTTCCCCATATATCTTGCAAATGCTAATCCCAGAGAAAGACATATAATGTAAGTGAAGGTGACCTGGCAATAGCAGGATCGTCCCCCATCAAAACTAGCTTCCGTTGTTAGCAGAATGCTTCAATATGTAAGAATTTGCAGTTTGGAGGAGGGGTTCTTGTGACAATCGTTGTTACTGGTGTAATTTTGTTTCTCAAAAGTAGGAGCCAAAGTTAGCAAAGGACACAAGCTTGCGTTTGTAACATCACCAAACAGCATCAAACTCACAGGGACTGGTGAGTAGTAGGCAGATTTTAATTTAAGAGGGTGATAGTTTACTGATGTTTGAAAAATTAATCAACCTTACAATAAACTATTAAAGTTGAATTGTACATTTTGACTATTTTCTCTTGGAGAAGTTCAGCCAGAACCCTAGAGATAGCAGTATTGGAGGGGAGGTTTGGGTTAATCTACCGACAATGTTTAGAATGAATGAATATATAGATCAGCCATAATCAAATTGAATGACAGAACAGGCTCAAGGGGCTGAATGGCCTGATCCTATTCCATGAACGTAATTTGAGACATGGTGTGTTGTGAATGGAAGGAACTAGTAATTTTGAAGCAATTTCCAACAGTCTCCACCACTGAGGGCTTTCCTGAGCTCATGCCTCGCTCTGCTGTAGATCCATTGGTCAAAATTGATCACTGGGATTAATCAATAACTGCCAAGGGAGTCCAGGATGATAGAGAGTGAACTCGATGGAATTTTATCATTTTGAATCTTGCAATTCCTATGTTAAAAAGGGGAAACATCAAACGGCAAATGGATAAAAAATTAATGATACTCTTAAGAAAATAATTATAACTTCAAGTTTTTTCAGCCTCTAGCTTAGGAGGAGCAGGTAGACTAAAGATTTGTTGAGGCAAGTAAAGGAAAGTTCAGGAAAAGTGTAGTCATAAGGAATTATAAAAGCCTGGAGGTAAATTCAACAGTTTGCAGACACCAGAAGGGAGGGGTGAAAATGCAAGTCATTCACTAAGAGAACACGAGCAGATGTATCAGGTCTGAAAGTCAAGCATTCTCTGGCATTTAATATTTTTGTGGCAAATACTGCTGCTGGGCAATGAAAGTGGAAATTAAACTTTATTAGGCAAAAGTGAGGACTGCAAATGCTGGGAACCAGAGTTTAGATCAGAATGGTGCTGGAAAAACACAGCAGGTCAGGCAGCATCCGAGGAGCAGTAAAATCGACGTTTCGGGCAAAAGCCCTTCATCAGGAATGACTAGAAAAAATGACGAGACTTTATTGTCAACAGTTAAACAATGGTTAAATTAGGGATGAAAAAGGCACGTCAGCGTGTTCGTAACACTATAACCAGCAGCAAAAGCTCTGCCAGTCTTCAGAAATTTGGCAGGATTGGAGTCAGTGACCTGGCACTCAGAAAACCCTTGGACCTTGCAGCTGGTACAGATAGTTCCTCAAGTGCAGACAATGTGGACAAAACAGCATTCATTGCCCATTCCCAGTCAGTCTGAGGCCATTCAGTGTCACCACGTAGAGCAAGTCAGGACTGGAGTCACTTGTTAGTCCAAGCGAAAAATAACAGGTTGAAGGAAATTGGTTGAACTATTCCTCAAGTTTTGCAATTGTTCACAGTGGTATTAAAATGGGTCCCTCCAATCTGCTCACACCTGCTGGAAGGTAGAAATTGTGGCAGCTCATTGCAGACAGAACAATCCGACAATTAGGAATGAAGGATAATGGGGAAAAGGTGAGAAAGTGGAGTTGAGGGTAATCAAATCAGCCATGATCTTACTGAATAGCACAGCAGACAGGATGAGCAGATTGGCCTTTTGTTATAGGGGTCTATTGAATGGAACCTAGGCCCTTCAACCCATCAAGTCTATGCCAGTCAAAATCAAGCATCCAACTACTCCAAACTCATTTTCCAGCCCTTGGCCCATAGTCTGACACATGGCCACAGCCTACATTTGCTCCTGTGCCCTATGATCTGATGATTGAGGTCAAAGGATTGAGAGGCTATCCCCAAAGCACAAGAGTCGTAGAATCCCCACAGTACAGAAAGAGGCCATCGTTCCATCGAGTTTTGGAAATTCAAATATATTTACACAATGTCAGCTGTTCCTCTGTGCTTCCCGATGAAGGCCTTGTACTCAAAGTCGACTCTCCTACTCCTCGGATGCTGCCTGATTGGCTGTGCTTTTCCAGCACCACACTTCTTGCCTCTGTATATTCTGCTTGGTATTTCCCAAAAATGGTTCAATAAAATATTAACCAGCATCTATGGGGTGGCTTAGTGGTTAGCATTGCTGCCTCACAGTGCCAGGGACCCAGGTTCAATTCCCGCCCTGAGCATCTGTGTGGAGTTTGCACATTCTCCCAGTGTCTGCCTTGGTTTCCTCCAGTCTCCTCCTACAATCCAAAGATGTGCAGGTTAGGTGAATTGGCCATGTTAAATTGCCCGTAGTGTTCGGTGTAGGGAAATGGATCTGGGTGGGTTGCTCTTCGGAGGGTCGGCGTGGACGCGTTGGGCCGAAGGGCCTGCTTCCACACTGTAGGGAATCTAATCTAATCTATGGGACCAGGAGTGTACTGGTTGATCAAATATTCCAGAAAATCAGGTTTATAAGATCATGAGGAGCATGGATAAGTTGAATAGACAAGGCCTTGCCCCAGGTTGGGTGAGTCCAGGCCCAGAGGGCATAGATTTAGGGTGAGAGGGGGAAAAGATATTAAAAAGGGACCTTAGGGGCAAAGTTTTCATGCAGAGGGTGATGCGTGTATGGAATGAGGTGCCAGAGGAAGGGAAGGAGACTGGCATGATTACAACATTTAAATGGCACCTGGATAGGTACATGAATAAGTAGTATTTAGATCGGTTTGGGCCACGTACTGGCAAATGAGACAAAATTAATTTAGGATATCTGGTTGGCAAGGGCAAGGTGGACCGAAGGGTCTGTTTCTGTGCTGCACATCTCTATGGCTCTATGAGGTCCACAATCAATGTAAAATACACTAAGTCATAGAAAATCCCCAGGATACTATGAAGTCACTCCTCAGCCTCTAATGCTCCAGGGAAAATAGCCCCAGCCTATTCAGCCTCTCCTGATAGTTCAAAACACCCTCCCCACCGAAACCCTGGCATCATCTTTGTTAATCTTTTCTGAACCCTTACAAGTTGCACAGCAAAGTTCGAAGTATTTAAGGAAAATTGACTTGAAACTGAATCAACTGTTGATATTTTTTGTGGCCATTCGATCGAACAAGTATATTGACATAGAGGTAAAGAAATTTAAAATAATAATTGGACAAAACAATAAAGAAAACTATGTGGTATTTGAGGTACATAATGCTTGCCAATTCAAAGCAAAAAGCTCTGCTATTACATCTGTAAAATGGACTCTACCATTTTCCTGATGACAGATATTAAGCAAGCTGGCCTATATTTACCATTTTTTGTCTCTTTCTTTTTTGAAAAAGGGTGTTATATTGGCAGTTTTCTAATCCTCTAGGACTTAAGAACATAAAGATTCTTGAAAGATCTCTATATCCCATGATAACCTCACTCAAGAAAAATTCAACTACAATCAACATAAGTTTTAATTAAACCATAGCATCTACAACACCTTGTGGAAGAGATTTCCACCACTTTTTCAGATGAAATGCCTCTAGATTTCATTCGTGAACAGTCTAGTTCCAATTTAAAAGATTGTGCACCATTATTCTGTACTCAACTGGACACAGAAGGCTATGTATTTTAAAATGGTTTAGCTGAATTTGCACCAGGTTGGCTAAGTGAAAGCTGGTATCATGCCAACAGTTCAATTTGGTATCTGAAAGACTGCAACTGCACTGACACGGATCATCCACAGGGTGCTGCTTCTGAATTTAACAATGGACATCATTTTTAAGATGCCTAGACTAAATGCTTCCAGACTGTGAATAACGTAAGTGTACATCACCTAAGTCATAACCAGATTAGAAATGCATTCGAATTGTACAATTATAGACTGGTACGACAGTCTGTGCTCAGGGTGATGCCATCTTTCTGATGTGGACGTCAAACTGAGACACCATCTCCGGTGGAAATAAAAGATCCCATACTTCAAAAAGAACAAGGCCAATAACTATCCTTCAACAAACAATACTAAAACAGATTGCCCTGTGTTACCATGCAGTTCATGGGAATTTGCTGTTTGTAGAATGCAGTGTTTCTTACAAATGTGACCATATTCCAAGAGTACTTTGGCTGGGCCTGTATTCTCTATAGTTTCAAAGAACGAGAGGTGATTTCATTGAAATTTATAAGGTGTGGCTATTTCCCCTGGATGGTGAGCCTAGAACCAGGGGCGTAGTTTCAGAATAAGACAGAGGCCATTTTATGACTGGGATGACGATGTATTTCTTCATCCAGACGGTGGTAGATCTTTAGCACTATCTACTTTAGAGGGCTGAGAAGTTCAATCTTTTAGTGAGTTTGAGACAGAATCCTTCAGCTTTTGGAGACTGATGACATCAGTTATTGAGGTGGATGATCAGCCACGATCTGGAACAAGGGAAATGTGACAGTACAGAGAGCAGCCATTCTGTCCATTGTATCTGTGCAGGCAGAGAGAGAAAACCAAACTAGCCAGCCATTCCAATTCCACGTTCAGGTCACAGTGCTCCAGCTACCTTTCAAACAGAGAGAAGATTTTTGCCTTCATAACCAAACCAGGCAGTGAATTCCAAACACCCACCTCAAAGAGGAGGAAAATGTTTTTCCACATATTCTCTCTAATCCATCCAGCAATAATCACAAATCTAAGTATTAGAGTCATAGAGATGTACAGCATGGAATCAGACCCTTAGGTCCAACTTGTCCATGCCGACCAGATATTCCAACCCAATCTAGTCCCACCTTGCCAGCACCTGGCCCATATCCCTCCAAACCCTTCCTATTCATATACCCATCCAGATGCCTTTTAAATGTTGCAATTGTACCAGCCTCCACCACTCCCTCTGGCAGTTAATTCCATATGGGTACCCTCTGTGTGAAAAAGTTGCCCCTTAACGTCTCTTTCATATATTTCCCCTCTCAACCTAAACCTATGCCCTCTAGTTCTGGACTCCCCCACCCCAGAGAAAAGACATTATCTATTTATCCTATCCATGCCCCTCATGAATGTATAAACCTCTTTAAGGTCACCCCTCAGCCTCTGATGCTCAAGTGAAAACAGCCCTAGCCTATTCAACCGCTCCCTCCAACCCTGACAACATCCTTGTAAATCCTTTCTGACTCCTTTCAAGTTTCACTACATCTTTCCAATACGAAGGAAACCAGAATTGCACACATTAGTCCAATACTGGTCTAACCAATGCCCTGTACAGCCGCAACATGACCTCCCAACTCCTGTACTGAATACTCTGACCGATAAAGTAAAGCAAATCAAATACCTTCTTCACTATTCTATCTCCATGCGACTCTACGTTCAAGGAGCTATGAACCTGCACTCCAAGATCTCTTTGTTCAGCAACACGCCCTGTGACCTTACCATTAAGTGTAGAAGTCCTACTAAGGTTTGCTTTCCAAAAATGCAGCACCTCGCATTTATCTTAATTAAACTCCATCTGCCACTTCTCAGCCCATTGGTCCATCTGATCAAGATCCCATTGTAATCTGAGGTAACCTTCTTTGCACCTCTAATTTTTGTGTCATCTCCAAACTTACTGACTATACCTCTTATGCTCACACCCAAATCATTTATATAAATGATGAAAAGTAGTGGACCCAGCACTCACCACAGTAGTGGACACCAACACAGAATGATGGAGCAGGCATGATAGGAACAGATTTAGGTCAGTCAGTCTATGTGCCAAATGTCACATTGAAGGATGACTTCTGACAATAGAGGTAGCCATGAAGAGAGACAAGATAGGCTATAATTGTTTCTCTTAGAGTGGAGAAGGATGAGGCAGGGGTTCTGACTGAGGTGTACAGGATTATGAGGGCATAGATAAGGGAGATAGCAAGAACTATTTCTTGGTAGAGGGATTATTAACCGGGTCATCGATTTAAGCTTTAAATGGGAATTAAGGATGATTTGTTCATGCAGGGTGTAGTGAATAACTGGAACTCACTGCCTGAAATGATGGTCAAGATGGGAACCATCACAACATTTCAGAAGTACATAGATTATCACTTCAAATGCCACAGCATACAAGGCTATGGACCAAGTTTTGGAAAATGGGATAGATAGATGCTCAATGGCCAGCACAAACATGATGGGCCAAAGGTCCTCCTTCCATGCTGTACAGATCTATGGCTCTATGGTAGGCTGTATGTTGCTCAAGTGCACCCAAAGTCGAGAGTGTGGTGGTGGAAAAGCGTGCCGGTCAGGCAGCATCCGAGGAACAGGAGAATCTGGCTTATGCTCGGAACGTTGACTCTGCTGCTCCTCGGATGCTGCCTGACCTGCTGCGCTTTTCCAGCACCACACTCTCAACTCTGATCTCAAGCATCTGCAGTCCTCACTTTCTCCAAGTATACCCAAAGTTCTGTAGATCTTCTCATGACTGGAGAGTGCAGTGCCAGATCAGCAGAAGCGACCACAGAACTGATTGTCCATGTTGTCATTGTTGATGATGTTTCACTACTGCCCTCCTTCTGGGCATGTGGGAGTTTTGCAGCTGTGGAGGAGATGGTCATCAAAGAAGCACTGAAGCTGAACCAAGTTTTAGTGCTCACCTCCAAAAGGGGTGTGTCAGCTCAATGTTTTCCCGAGTGAGATGGCCTGCATTATAGAGCTTTGTCATGTTCACTTCCAGTATGTCAATATATTGCTTACACTGATCACCTTGATGAAGTTTGCCCTGAGACAATGGCTGATTTTTGTTTATTCTTTCATGCAATGTGATCAAGGCCAGCACCTGTTGCCCATCCCTAAGTGCCCTTGAACAGAGTGCTTTGCCAAGCCATTTCATAATGCAGTTAAAATCAATCTCAGTGAGTTGGATAACATAGGGTCTGAGTTCCCTGATTGGGGCTGTTAATAAGGGAGGCAATAGCCGAGTGATATTATCATTGGACTTTTTTTATAGATACTTTTATTGAAAAAAGAAAACTTCTTAAAGTTTTTTTCTTTACAAAATTACAAAAGTAATACAAGTATAAACACCAATATAAGGTTAAATAAATAAGAAAATAAAATTTTAAAATAACCGAAATTACAAACAAGAAAAAGGTGAAAAACCCAATAAACTACTGATCTATCCTATAAACAACCAAAACATAAAATAGGATATCATACATTACTCTGAGGGTGAAGGCACCTCCACACATCTACTAGCCCTAGCTCTTTATTCAGATCTGCCATTGTCTAGACCTAAGAGGTATACCCAAAATGCTCTCAGGTATCCTATCTATCTCTGGGTCCATAATGCAGTTAAAATCTCCTCCTATAATTGTACGGTGGGCCCCAAAAGCCATCAACTTAGAAAAGGCTTCTGTTACAAATTTAAAGGGGTGTGCTGGGGGCAATAAAGATTCAAAATTTCATATTCTACTCCATGTATTAGGGCTTTGATCAATATGTATCGTCCAGACTCAAGAACCCCACCCAAGATACTTTGAATAAAAATCAGAGAAAATTCACAAATGAGAGAAATCTTTAAAACATTTTACACCAACACAATTAAAAACTATTCCTAAGTGCAAAGAAAAACACAGAACATATTTGAAGGGAGAATTTCCCCCTTGCTCCCAGAGGGCATGTCTACCTGGCAATAACCTCACCATAACCTTTTCGAACTCAGGCCCTGCCCTTGGCCCAGGTGTTATAGAATGGAGTAGACAAAGTTAAAAGTGAGTGACCCATTCCCTCCCCCCCCAACCACACCTAGGTGCATTGAACAAGGGTAATACAAAATATAACTATATAAAACTACAAAGTTACAATCCCCGCAAGTATTAGGTGACTGAGTAAAATGACAAAGAAGAAAACCCCGCACTAAAGACAGATAAAACAGAACAAACCACCTCCCCCCGACCACACACACACACACACAAATCGAATAGGCCGCACAGCCTGTAAAAAAAGAAACAAAAGAGAGAGTAAAGAACAAGCCCCCACCTCCCCATCCCTAGGAAAGACAAAAAGGGAAAGAAATAAAGAAGGAAATAAGGGTAGACAGGGGGAGGCAAAATAAAATCGTTATCCTTATCGTTTCAGTCCCACAGTCTATTTAGGAGAGTCCTAGAATTCTTTAACTTTGTCCGGTGATCCAAAGTTATACACGATCCTTCGTGGCTGAAGCGGAGCGTTGCTGGGTAACGCACAGAGTATGCAATATTTAGGTCTTTTAAATGTATCTTCATCTCATCGATTGCCCCCCTCTTGCAGAGCACGGTTGGAGAAAAATCCTGAAATAACATTATCCTGGAACCCTTGTGTATCATGGCCTGGGGAACCTTCCCCATGACTCTGGAGGCTTCCAGAGGCATTTGTTTATCTCTATAACATTGGAGCCAGAATAGAACTGGGCGGGGACGCTGGTCCGACCCGGGCCTGGGTATAGCAACCCAATGGGCACACACCTCCTGCACCTGGCCCTGATCCCAACTCCAACTTTAATATTTGAGGGAGCCATTGCTCCAAAAAGACTGTGAGCTGGCCTTCTTCTTCCCATTCGGGAAACTCGATTTTTTTCGATGGCCCCGATTGTCGAGGTCGTCGATGTGCTCCTCCAGGGTCTGGATTTGCTACTCGAGAGCCCGGACCTGACCCATGGACGACTCGGCAGCCGACTCCGAGGCCGCAGCCCTGACTCCGCCCCTCTGACGCGCTGTTCAATTTTTGGATTTCTTGGTCATGCTTCTGCAGTACGACTGAGAACAACTCCCACCAGGACTTGGATTCTTCATTGAAGCCGTTGATCTTTTCCTGGAGTTTGTTGATCCCGGAGATCAGGCCCACCTCTGCAGGTAACTCCCCTGAGGCGGCCGCGGACGTCTCTGCTGCTGCGGGGGTGGGGTGGGGGAGGGGTCCCTGTCTGTTGCGAACTGTGGGAATGTTTGCCCTGAGTCATTTTAAAAACAACACCAAACTGTCCAAGTTTGATGTACAATGACTCACTGTGCTGGGCAAAAGCTATCTAAAATGATTTAAAGGGTGTGGTGAAGACAGGTACCCCACTTTGCCTGAGTCTTAGGGAGAACACTACACACTCAGTCTTGCTGGGTCACTGTCGTCTTGAATCCCCCCATCACTGGACTTTTAATCCAGAGATCCAGATAATGTCTGGGGGCTTGAGTTTGAATCCTTCCATGGCAGGTGGTATAATTTGAATTCAATAAATATCTGGCATTAAGGTTCTAATGACCATTAATCCATTGTCGATTGCTGGAAAAAAACCATTTGGTTCACTAATGTCCTTTAGGGAAGGAAACTGCCGCTCATACCTGTTCTTGCCTGCATGTGACTCCAGACCTACAGCAATGGGGTTGACTTTTAACTTTCTTCTGGGCAATTAGGGATGAGCAATAAATGCTGCCTAGCCAGCGACTCCCTCATCCCGTGAATAAATAAAGAAAAATAAATCTGATCCAATCAAGGAGCCCTAGCTGATAGATAAAACCAGGAGCATCAGACAGTCCAACACTCGGAGAGCTGACTCTGAGGGAGCTGGATCAGTGTCAAGGGCTTTCCATATGTAAATGAAGGGTGACTAGGTGACGTGTCACCCGCCTCTGTGGATTTATTTCTGCAATATTTAATTTAATCACAACTAATTTGTACCCTAACCCCACTTACTTGCATTGGCTCCCCAGGTACTCATACACAATAAAAATATTAATAAGACAAGAACACAGTGGCTCAGGTGATACGGTGGCTCAGTGATTAGCACTGCTGCGTCACTGCGCCAGGGAACCAGCTTTGATTCCAGCCTCGGGCAACTGTCTGCTTGGAGTTTGCACATTTTCCCTCTGCCTGTGGGGGTTTCCTCTGGGTGCTCTGGTTTCCTCCCACAGTGCGTGGGTTAGGTGAATTGGCCAAGCTAAATTTCCCAAAGTGTTCAGGGATGTGTCGGCTCGGTTCGGGGAATGAGTCTGGGTGAGATACTCCTTGGAGGGTCAGTGTGGACTTGTTGGGCCACCTGGCCAGTTTCCACACTATAGGCATTCTATTCTATTTTATTCTAACACTGTGGAGGAATTTCTTCTCTCTGATGGTTGTAGATCTTTGGAAGTCCTTGCCACAGAGAGCTGTGGGGGCACAGTCCTTGTGCCTGTGTAAGGTTGAGTTTGATAGATTTTTGATAAGTCAGGGAACCAAGAGTTATAAGGACAGAGCAGGAAAGTAGGTATGATGATTGTTGGATCAGCCAAGATCCTATTGAGTAGGCTCGAGGGACTGAATGGGGTATTCCTATTTTTGACAGTCTTATGGTCTTATTGTATGCTTTGTTAACTGCTGTCTCCACCCATCTCCACCCCCACCTTGATCTCCGCCCCCACGTCGATCTCCGCCCCCACGTCGATCTCCGCCCCCACGTCGATGTGCACCCCCACGACTAACTCTGCCCACATGCCTAACTCCGCACCCAACTCCCAGCTCCAGCCCCACACCAGGTCATAGCTCCCAGCCCTGCCGTATTTTCACCATCCCTCGAGACCTCCCCCTCTCTGAGGATGAACAATCAGTCTTCAGCAGAGGTCTCACCTTCATCCCCCTATGCTCCGGATCAATGGGTTCGACACGCGGCTAGACATCGAGCATTTCTTCCGCTGCCTTCGCCTCTGCGCCTACTTCTTCAACCAGGACTCTCGCCCACCCTCGGATGACCCCTTCTCCCCCTCCAACACACCCCATCCACCTGGACACCCCGTGCTGGCCTCTTACCCGCCCTCAATCTCTTCATATCCAACTGCCGCCACGACATTGACCGCCTCAACCTGTCCACCCCTTTCACCCACTCCAACCTCTCACCCTCACAACATGCAGCCCTCCACTCTCTCTGCTCCAACCCCAACCTCACCATCAAACCGGTAGACAAGGGAGGTGCAGTTTGGCGCACCGATCTTTACACCGCTGAGGCTAAACGCCAACTCGCAGACACCTCCTCCTACTGCCCCCTTGAACTTGACCCCACCTACCACTACCAAACCATCACCTCCCAGACCATCCATAACCTCATGACCTCAGGAGATCTCCCATCCACCGCCTCCAACCTCATAGCCCCACAACCCCGCACCGCCCATTTCTACATCCTGCCCAAAATCCACAAACCCGACTGCCCCGGCCGACCCATTGTGTCAGCCTGCTCCTGCCCCACTGAACACATCTCTGCATACCTCGACACTGTCCTGTCCCCCTTAGTCCAAGAACTCCCCATCTACGTTCGGGACACCACCCACGCCCTCCACCTCCTCCATAATTTTCCCGGCCCCCAACGCTTTATCTTCACAATGGGACATCTACTCCCTATACACTTCCATCCCCCCATCACGAAGGCCTCCAAGCCCTCCTCTTCTTCCTCTCCCGCTGACCCAACCAGTACCCTTCCACTGATACCCTCCTTCGACTGACTGAACTGGTCCTCACTCTTAACAACTTCTCCTTCCAATCCTCCCATTTCCTCCAAACCAAAGGAGTAGCCGTGGGCACCCGCATGGGCCCCAGCTATGCCTGCCTCTTCATCGGATATATGGAACAGTCCATCTTCTGCAGCTACACTGGCACCACCCCCCACCTTTTCCTCTGGTACATCGATGATTGTATTGGCGCTACCTCATGCTCCCACGAGGAGGTAGAACAGTTCATCCACTTTACTAACACCTTCCACCCCGACCTCAAATTTACCCAGACCGTCTCAGACTCCTCCCTCCCCTTCCTAGACCTCTCCATTTCTATCTCAGGCGACCGACTCAACACAAACATTTACTACAAACCGACCAACTCCCACAGCTACATAGATTACACCTCCTCTGACCCTGCCCCCTGTAAAAATGCCATCCCATCTTCCCAATTCCTTCACCTCGGCCGCATCTGCTCCCAGGAGGACCAATTCCACTACCGAACAACCTAAATGGCCTCCTTCTTCAAAGACTGCAATTTCCCCTCCGACTTGGTTGACGATGCTCTCCACCACATTTCCTCCACTTCCCGCACCTCCGCCCTTGAACACTGCCCCTCCAATCGCCACCAGGACAGAACCCCACTGGTCCTCACCTTCCACTCCACCAACCTCCGGATACATCGTATCATCCTCCGTCATTTCCGCCACCTCCAAACAGACCCCACCACTAGGGATATATTTCCCTCCCCACCCCTATCAGCGTTCTGGAGTGACCACTCCCTCCGCGACTCCCTCGTCAGGTCCACACCCCCCACCAACCCAACCTCCACTCCCGGCACCTTCCCCTGCAACCGCAAGAAGTGCAAAACTTGCGCCCACACCTCCCCTCTCACCTCACTCCAAGGCCCCAGTGGATCCTTCCATATCCGGCGCAAATTCACCTGCACCTCCATACACATCATTTACTGTATCCACTGCAACCGATGTGGTCTCCTCTACATTGGGGAGACAGGCCGCCTATTTGCGGAACATTTCAGGGAACACCTCTGGGACACCCGCACCAACCAACCCAACCGCCCCGTGGCTGAACATTTTAACTCCCCCTCCCACTCTGCCAAGGACATGCCGGTCCTTGGCCTCCTCCATCGCCAGACCCTGACCACACGACGCCTGGAGGAAGAGCGCCTCATCTTCCGCCTAGGAACCCTCCAACTACACGGGATGAATGTAGATTTCTCCAGCTTCCTTATTTCCCCTTCCCCCACCTTATCACAGTCCCAACCCCCGGATTCAGCACCGCCCTCTTGGCCTGCGATCTTCTTCCCGACCTCTCCGCCCCCATCCCCTCTCCGGCCTATCACCCTCACCCTCACCTCCTTCCATCTATCGTATTCCCAGTGCCCCTCCCCCCAAATTCCCTCCCCTCTACCTTTTATCTCAGCCCGCTTGGCACACTAGCCTCATTCCTGAAGAAGGGCTTATGCCCGAAACGTCGATTCTTCTGCTCCTCGGATGCTGCCTGGCCTGCTGTGTTTTTCCAGCACCACATTTTCCAACTCTGGTCTCCAGCATCTGCAGTCCTCACTTTCTCCTAGTTGATCTACCCATCCTGTCGTCTTCAATGATCTGTGCACATACCCACTCAGGTTCCTCTGCTCCTGTACGCCTTTAGAATGGTAACCCTTGTTTTAAATTCTTTCAATGCTCTTCTGGACACCTATCTTCCCAATCCACCAACTTGTCAATATTCCTTTGGAGTTCCCCACAGTCCTCCTCACAGTTGCAATCCTTCTAAGTTTAGTTTCATCTGAAAGTTTTGAAACAGCCCCCAGCACACCAAGTTCCAGATCATTCATATACCGGTCGGGAAAAACAAGAGCCCAGTATAGAGCCCTGAGGAACGCCATGACAAATCTTCCTCCAACTCAAAAAGTATCCATTGAAAGTTCACAGATTTCTATGAGAAGCAGGCCTTTCAGCCCATTCTAACCATTCCAGCCCATTGAAAGAGATTATGCCATTCGTCTCAATCTCCGGTTCATTCCACCTAACCCTGCAAACCTGGTAAAACTCAGCAGAAACTAAAAATTCAATCACAGGATTGGAAATTTTTCAGTTTCAAAGCAAATATTTGGAGTTAATTAATTAATTGCAATTTCATTTTTTAAAAATGCTTTCAGTTCTTGCTATTCTGATTTGAAAACACTGCTCCTGTCCCCAAGGTTATCCTCTCATAGAGGTCGAGGTCATTTTCCAGTCCTTCACTCAAGCTGTTATTTGATATTAATAGATTCATTCAAAAGCAGAATAATCATGGACATTTATCATACCCACCCAGAGCAAACAAGTGCCCTAACGGTTTTTTCCAATATGTGCAGAGAATGATATTTGACTGCAATATCTTTCTCTCTGCAGCCCCTTCCCTTGTGTCTTTCAGTTCAATAATTTCAATTAGAGGAAATGATAGCAAGGAAATAGCAACATTCTTTCAGCCCAGTGTTTAACAATGATAAGGGCAGCAGTTACTAATTTCAGTACAAAAGCAGGAAGACCACTGCAGCAGAGTTTCCATTCCAACAAACAGTCCAATTTTATTTTTTGAGCGAATAAGGAAAACTTCTTTTTCCTCACTGAGAGGTAACTTTGTTCAGTTTGTCTGGTGAGCTGACACCTCACAGTGTCTGGTTTTCACTGGCTCCACTGAACTGATCATGGATGTCAATAGGACTGCGAATTATTCAGTGAGTTACTCGTTACCTGACAGATTTCTTGGTAAGTTGCACACAAATTATCTGCTGGGATTGGAACTGATTGTTTTGCTGTTGTAAAGTGTTAATTTAGGAATATCAGTGGGTTTGAGGAGCTCTCCAGTTCACTCTCGATTTTTCTTTCCTCATTTTTTTCTCCACTTCACACTATGTCAGAGATTCTCCACCTCTATTTGGTTTATCTCTTTCATATATTTGTCCAGATATCATTTTCTTCCCTTTTCTCTCTCTATTTCTTACACATGTTCTCTGTTACTTTACAACTGCCTTTTCCAATTAATTCTACTCCATTGTACTCTCTTAATTACTCTGCCTCACTCCCTCATAGCCCAATACCTTAAGTTTGCTCCGTTTTCAGGTACTGGTCACTCTGCGCCTTTCCATTCATTATACTGTCTCCCACACTCTTTTTCTCAGCCATTCTATGTTGCTTCTCTTTGTACTTCCATATCCATTGTTTTCATTTTTGCCCATCTCTGACTTATGTTGCACAGAGAACACTTGAAGAGATGATTAATCACTTAGAGTGTACTCTGACCATCCAGCAGGTAGACAGAAGACTGGAAGAAATAGGAACGGAAGCAGACAGTTCAGTCCATCATGCCTGCTCTGGCATTCAATGGGATTCTGGCTGATCCAACATTTCTTATGTCCCCTTTCCTGTCCTTTCCTCATATTCTTTGATTCCCATATTGATCAAGAACTTATCTAGCTCAGCTTTAAGTAAATAGAAAGTCTCTGCCTCCACAGCACTCTGGGCCAAAAGATGCACAACCATCTGAGAGAAGAAAATTCCTCCTCATCTTGATCTTAAATTGGTGCTCCTTTATTCTGAGATGATGCCTTTTCCTCCTAGACTCTACTATGAGGAAAAGCATCCATTCAGTATTTACCCTATCAAGTCACTTACATGTTTCAATGAGACCACTTCTGCTCACAAGACAATCCCTCCATACCGGGAGTCATCTGAGTGAACCTTCTCTGAACTGCCTCTGACGAAATAATATTTCCCTAAATAAGGGGATCAAAACTGCTTAGAATACTCCAGATGTGGTCTCGCCAGCATGTTGCACTGTTGTACAGCACTTACTGTAAGTTTTCCCTACTCTTATACGCAACTCCCTTGAAATTCGGGCCAACATTCCATGAACCTTCCTGATTTCTGTTGTACCTACCTGCTAGCTATCTTTATTTCGTGCACAAGTATCTCCCAGGTCAGAAATCAGTTTTTCCAGTCTTGAATATCCTGTGTTCCAAACCTCGCTTGTATATTTCCATGTTTCTCCCTCAGTCTCTCTACGATGGAATGCGTCACTCATGACTTTGTCTTTCCGTTCCATTCCTGTTAATCTCTCTGAATTAAAGCTCTTGCTCTTCTGAGCAATAAATGATTTAGAAATGCATCATGCACTTCTTAAGTCACACATTCAAGAAAACGTTCTTGGAAAGGGAAAGTTTTATTTGATAGTTTTTGAGTCTGACTGGATTTAAAACCAAAACAAAGCAGGCTGTTCAATCCAACTTTCATTTAAACTCCACTTTTCGATGCAGCTTCCAAATATTTGACTGTCCTTTTCAGTTTGATTCATAAACCCACTCTCCAGCTTTGCTCTTTCTTTGTGAAACAAATTCCCTGCCCAGAATCTCCCAAGTTGAGGGTTGAGAATGCCAGTGCAAAGCTACAAAACCCTGAGCTGGTTTAACAGTCGTCATTCTCTCAATCGGTTCAGATTGGGACTTCTGCCCATCTTCGAGGAAGCCCCACCTCCAGGAAAATTGCAGGTCAATTAGATGACTAGCAGACCTCCAGTCCCAGCAAAGCCATTAGAAACCCATGGATAGGAAGCAGCTGTCGCCCTGAGTTGAAGGGTCAGTAACAAGGGGCCATTATTTCATGGATTAAGGACAGGACATTTAGAGGGAATTTGAGGAAAGGTCTTTTTTCACCTGGGGGTGATGGGGGCACAGACTGGGGGGACTGTTGAGGCAAGAAACCTCACAAACTTGAAAAGTAAATCTCTAATGAGCACTCGAAAGGCCATAACATTCAAGGCTATGGGTCAAGTGTTAGAAAATGAAATTCGTATGGATAGGTTAGCACAAACCCATTGAGTTGAAGGGCAGCTTCTGTGGTATTTGACTCAATGCAGCTTCATTGCTGGATTTGATACCTAGATGTACATGGAAGGGGTTTCATTAGAGCCAGGCCAACAGGTCCCAATGTGTGGGATGGAAGTTGCTGCAATTGGGAGGACAGTGTCTACTGCATGCCATAAGCAGGTGGAAAGCCAAGTCCTGGGGCACATTCATTTGACACAGAGATCTGTAGGGACCAATCACCAAACCACAACCAAGTCATTAGAGTTCACCTTATTGTTTTGTTCCATGACTGTTGATGAAATACTACCAGAGCAGGAGGTTGCTCTTGTTGTCACTGGTTGACCACTTAGGGGCTCAAGACCACAATTGACCCATTGAAAGGACAGATACAATTCCTATGGCAGCAAGATAGTATAGTGTAATTAAAGTCTAGTAAGGAAAGGATATACACAGTGAGTGGTAGATCCCTAGGGAGTACTGAGGAATAAAGGGACCTTGGTGCACAAGTCCATAGATCCCTGAAGAAGTCAGCTCAGGTAGACAGGGTGGGGAAGAAGGCATATGGGATGCCTGCCTTCATCAGTTTGGGTATAGAATCTAGGAACAAGGAAGTCATGTTACAACTTTCCAAAATATTGGTTAGACCACAGATGGAATATAGGTGGAAGGCACAGATGGAATATTGTGTGTGGTTCTGGACACTAACAGAAGGATGTGATTGTATTGGACAGGGTGCAGAGAAGATTCACCAGGATGTGGCCTGAGATGAAAAGTGTCCGTTGTGAGGAGAGATTGGATAGGCTAGGTTTGCTTTCCTTGGAGCAGAGGACGCTAAGGGAGAATCTGATTGAAGTGTACAAGAGCTATAGATTGAATAAAGCATGAGAATATTTTCCCCATGGCAGACATGTCTAAGACCAGAGGGTACAAAAGGACTGGATGGGGTGTAAGTGGCTTATGGGAGATTTGAGAAAAATAATTTGATCCAAATATCAATAGATCTGTGGAGCACACTGCCTGAGAGTGTGTTGAAGGTAGGGATTCTTAAAACATTGAAGAAACATCTGGATGTATACTTTAAATTCTGGGGCACAGTAGGCTGTAGAGCGAATGCAGGTAAATGGGATTAGTGTAGTTTGATGTTTGCAGGTTGGCATAGACAATGTGGGCTGAAGGGCCTGTTTCCATGTTGTTTGACTCTCTGGCTCACTAAAGAATTGTAACTCAAAGCCACCTGAATTTATGCCTGATCTAGATTCAGTAACCCTTTCTTGAGAGGTGTGAGCAAGAATTCCACCAAGGACTGCTCTCCCACAGGCCTCAATCCTTAAATATTTAATGACATTTCTTAAAGGGGACACACCCTCTATCATGATCATCTATCAAATTTGCGTCAACAATATATTCTGTCATCACAGAATTGTCATATGAGTGTGGATCTAACCAGACTCTGTCTCTCCGTGCCCTGACCAACCATCAGTCTCCACCAACCCCTTCCCAATTGGAAGACAGTTGACCTTTAACGTCGCAAACAATTAGCAAGGAAGGAACCAGATGGTTTGGGAACACATATGACTAACAATGTGCTTACCTGAAAGTGAGCAGAAGAATTTAATTCCGGAAACCAGAGCACACAGATTCCTCTTCAGCTGGAACTTATTTTGTTTTACAAGCTGCAAAATCCACCTTCTCAAGTTCTAGTAATTCAAACAAGGACTCCTCCCTCCTAAACAAAATGAAACAGGCTGTGTTAACCCAGTAACATTTTTTTCACATGCTTTTGACAACAGGGGCATAAAAATAATTGGTGTTAATCCAAAGAATATTTGGGAAAAGACCACCCTAGTTTCGACCTCCAGTTACTTGAGCACATTACTCAACCTAACATTTAGACAGTACTGAGGGAGTGGCAGAGAAGTTTGTGTCTGTCTTCACAGAGGAACATACTAGAAATCTCCCAGAATTATAGATACAAGAGACTGTCTAAATAACTTCACAGAGGCCAGTATCTGTCAGTAAGGTGCCCTTTATTAACACATGAATAGTCCTTGATATCAGTGCTGGCTCATTCAGCATCAACTACTAAAGTGTCAGCATCTCTGATATTCACCTTTTTATCCATCAGCCAGGATGCCCTGATTGGACCAGATTAATTCTCCTCATATTCTATGAGGAGAATTTGAGTCAAAATTTTGGCATCCAAAGGGTGGGGGTCTGGAATGCACTGGGGACAAGTATGGGGGAAGGAGTAATAGAGGCAGGAACCCTCACCTTTAAAAAGTACAGTACATGGATGAACTTTTAAATGTCATAACAGTCAAGACTGAGGGCTGGAAAGTGAGATTAGTGTAGATAGGCCAGACCATAAAACCATAAGAAATAGAAACAGAATTAGTCCATTTAGTCTATTTAGTCTGTTCCACCATTTGATCATGGCTGATATGTTCCTCAATCCCATTAATTTGCCTTTCTCCCAACCCTTGATCTGCTTACCAATCAAGAACCTATCTATCTCTGTCTTAAGTACACTCAATCTCCACAGCCTTCTGTAGCAATAAGTTCCACAGAGTTATCATCTCTGGCTGAAGAAATTCCTCGCCATCTGAGTCCTAAAGAGTCATCCCTTCATTCTGAGGCTGTGCCTGAGGTCCTAGTCTCTCCTTTTGGTGAAAACATCTTCTCTACATCCAATCTATGCAGGCCTCTCATTATCCTGTAAGTTTCAATAAGGTGCCCCTTTGTTCGTCAAAACTCCAATAAGTACAGACTCAGAGTCCTCAACCATTCCTCATATAACAAACCCTTCATCCCTGCAATCATTATTGTAAATCTCCTCAGTAACCCCGCCAATGCCAGAAAATTGTTCAATAGATACAGGGCCCAAACTACTCATAATATTCCAAATATGGTCTCACCGGAGCCTTATACACCCCCAGCAGTACATCCCTGCTCTTGTACTCTAGCCCTTTTGAAATGAATGCTAACATTGCATTTGCCTTCCGAACCATGAACTGAATCGATATGATAACTTTAAGAGAATCCTGACCTAGGACTCCCAGTTTCCTTTGAACTTCAGTTTTCTGGAGCCCGTCACATTTAGAAAATAGTCTGTGCCTCTATTTCACAGTTGCCCACATTGTATTCCATCTGCCACTCTTTCCCCACTCTCCTAGCCTGTCCAGGTCCTTGTGCAACCTTCCCGCTTTCTCAACTTTATCTCTCCCTCCACCACCATTTGTGCCATCTGAAAACAGAGCAACAATGCCCTCAGTTCCTTTGTCCAGATCATTATAATTAAAAGTCCCCTTTAACCCCATTCTCTGCCTTCTGCCAGTCAGCCAATCCTCTATCCATGCCAATACCTTGCCCCTAACATGATGGGCTTTTATCTTATTTACCAATTTCCCGTGCGGCACCTTGTCAAAGTCCTTTCAGAAATCCAAAAAGATCCACTGGCTTTCCTTTGTCTAACTTGCTCATTACCTCCTCAAAGAATTCTAATGGATTTATCAGACATCACCTCCCCTTGATGAAGCCATGCTGACTCAGCCTTATTTTACAATACACTTCCTACCACTTTGCAAACTCATCCTTAATAATGGACTCGAAAGTTTTACCAATGACCAACATCAGGCTAAGCAGCCTATAGTTTCCTGTCTTCTGTCTCCCTCCCCCCCAACCTTCTGAATCAGGGGTATTGTATTTGCTATTTTCCAATTCTCTGGGATCCTCCCTGACTCCAGTGATTCCTGAAAGATCACCACCTGAAAGATCATCTACAATCTCCTCAGCTATCTCCTTCAGAATTCTAGGGTGTAGTCCACATGATTTATTGGCCTTCCTCTATTTGAGGTGTCTAGAGTCAGGGGACACCGTCTCAGATTAAGAGGCAAGGCATTTAGGACTGAGATGAGAAGAAATTTCTTCACCCACATAGAGGGGAATCTCCCAAATATATCCAGGAATGTTCAGACACATCGCTGCTGAGAATGTTTAAGGTGGAACTTGAGTGGTTTCTGGATGCTATTTATATCACAGGACATGAAGATAGGAGGGGAGTTAGTGTTCAGGTAGATGGTTTGTTATGATCTAAAACGGTGAAGCATGCCTGAAAAGCTCATTGGTCGACAACTCAAATGATCCGTTATTCTCAGTGGCACACTGTCAGCAGTCTAGAGGAGCACCACAGTATCAAAGGATCAGTACTGAGGGAGCGCTGCATTGTCACTGCCGAGGGACAACAGAGTGCTGGAGTGCTGCACTGTCATTGGACAGATACTGAGGGAGTGCAGCAGTGTTTGAGGGTCAGTAATAAGGGAGTGCTGCACTGTCGAAACATCAGTCCTGAGGACGTACTGCACTGTAGGAGGGTCAGTACTGAGGGAGTGCTGCACTTTAGGAGGGTCAGTACTGAGGAAGTGCTGCACTGTAGGAGGGTCAGTGCTGACAAGTGCAGAACTGTCAGAGGGTCTGTGCTGAGGAAGTGCTGAACTGTTGGAGGGTCAGTACTGAGTGCTGCACTATCAGAGGGGCAGTACTGAGGGAGTGCAGCACTGTCGGAGGGTCAGTACTGAGGGAGTGCTGCACTGGAGGAGGGTCAGTACTGAGGGAGTGCTGCATTGTAGGAGGGTCAGTACTGAGGGAGTACTGCACTGTTGGAGGGTCAGTACTGAGGAAGTGCTGCACTGTTGGAGGGTCAGAACTGAGGGAGTGCAGAACTATCAATGGATTACTACTTTTGGAGTGCTGCAATGTCAGAGAATCAGTGCTGAGGGAGTGCTGCGCTATTAGAAGGTTAAAAGTGAGGAAGTGCCACAATATTGGATGGTTAGTATTGGGAATACTGCATGTTTCATGATGATGTCTATCCAAATGAAGCAATCCAAGCAAGTTGAATGTAAAGATACTATGGATCTATTTGGAAAAGAATTGTAGGGCATCCTCACTAATCCTCCTGTACCAGTAAAACAGATGGTATAGCTCTTTATTTGGTCAAAGACCTGGTCCAGTATTGATCCTGTGACAAATATCCTTAATACTAATAGTCTGGTCACAATTATGACATTGTTGCTTGTGGGATCTTGCTGTGTGCATGTTTTTGCAATGTAGGAAACTTGGCAGTCAATGACAAACTGTGCACAAGTACTGAAAACATGACACTGTCTTGGATATCCTGGCGCTACAGAAATGCAAGTCTTTGTTTCCCTTTCGCGATCAGGGTCAGTTCTGAAGCTGATTGTCAGTGTCATGATGGGAGGAAAGCTAGCTATCCCCATCCCACCTTCTCACTCTCAACATCACAGATGCAGCTCAGATTTCCAAATGTGGAATGAGCCCTCTCTAAAATATGATACAAAATCATACGAAGAGTGAAATGCAGCAATATGGCAGGAAACTATCTGTAGGGATAAGGTTTGGTGGAGAGACTACAAGGCAGCATTATATAAACAGGAAACAGGGTGTATATAGCAATTTGTTCAGCACTAGAGAGAAATGATTGTTCCATTCTTTACTCTCACAAGTGTTATGTTACTCAGAGGTGATGGGGTCATGTGTTAGAAGTTGGCTCAGAGACTAGGGTTACTCGTCCCAGTAACATAGGTCGACTGACTGCTTGTTTCCTCATCAAGTATTTGGCTCAGTTAAAAGAAACCTTTGCTACCAGTCTAAAGGCTATGGATTTACTTGCTGCTGACAAGAATGGATACCTGTAATCAAGTTTCACACAGTACTGGGGTAATGTACTGCTGCTGAAATGACACCTGAGATGTCAAGCCAAGCTAGCCCCTCTGTGTTCACTACCCTCTCATTTGACAAACAGCTGAAAGCTTCCCTATGGTGTTCTCATCAAATGTGCCTCCCTCATCTAATCAGAAACCAGATGATCTCATGATTCACGTATAGCTGTGAGACCTTGATGTTGACAAAATGCCTGCTGAGTTTCTCTACATGTAATGATAACAATTCACCGCATTTGAAAGTTTCTAACGTGGATTCATCTCTCTTTATTAAAGCTCATAACCCATTGTAACTTTGCTTATGGATATAAAGCAGACTTCAGTCACCAAAATCTTCATTGAACTATGCACACACAGAAAAAGGAGTGACCCCCGCGTGGTTGGAGCAAGTCCTTTGACACACTGAATGTCAGATGTCACTTCCTGTGATGCCATTCATAATGTGATTGACAGCTGATACCTTATATAACAACACCAGTCATGGGGTTAGAGAAAAGCATCAGGAATCCAGTGTGTTGTTTGTAAAGTGCCTTACATCCAAGGACCTGAAAACTAGCAGAAGGAACAATCCTTGAGTCTGAATGGGTAGGCCCGAGAGCGGACTGATTTAGGCTCTCAGACCTTGGTGTGGCACAGTAAAGTTGACTGGTGATCTCATTGGTGAAGAAGCTTCTCCCAGACATTGTTCTTTCTCCACACCGCACCCTACCATTCTTTACCTGTCCAACCTGTCCATCTTCCTTCCCACTGATCTGCTCTACCCTCTTCTCCAACCTATCTCTTTCACCTCCATCTTCATCTAGGCATCGCATTCCCCGCTACCTACCCCCCCAGTCCCAACCCCCACCCATTTATCTGTCAACTTGGCCCTGATGAAGGGCTTATGCCCAAAATGTCGACTCTCCTGCTCCTCGGATGCTGCCTGACCTGCTGTGCTTTTCTAGCACCACACTCTTTGACTCTGATCTCCAGCATCTGCAGTCCTCACTTTTTACCATACCAGTCATGTCAGCTTTCCCTTTCTTTTCTCATTTCTCCCACTGATTGCACGCCCACTCCCATTCAATTACTCCCTGTTCTCCCAATTCTGTGCCCTCGAGATCAAAGACGATTTTATTCCCCACTTGTTGTGGGTCCAGAGGTGACTGAACAGTCCACTGTTTGCACACCCTTTGGCAGATGGAGCAATGGGTGTTTGCACCAGTCAATGGGATGCTTTGATGTTTGCACACTCCTTCCCTTCTTTATGCAAGGCTTCCATCTGAGTCTACTGAAGATGCTTTATGAATGCTTCTTCACCAGTTTGGACCAAAGCTGATGTCACTATTCACACATAAACCAAAACATAGAAATATGTCTTCCTTTGAACTTGGAAGTTAAAATGTACATCATCTGAAAAGTGCGAGATTTTTGTTTAAATTCATTAACAAGATGTGGGCATCGCTGGCTAGGGAAGCGATTATTGTCCATCCTTCATCACCCCAGAGGGCAGTTACAGGTCAACCCCATTACTGCAGTCACACATGGTAATGATGTCAATTTCCATCCCAAAAGGAAGCAGATGAGTTTTAACCAACAGTGGTTTTATGATCGTTATTGGACTCAATTTCAGACAAAAAAAAAACAAAAGAACTACATGTTGGAAATCAAATAAACAGAAATTGCTGGAAAAACTCAACAGGTTTGAGGGTGGCATGGTGGCTCAGTGGTTAGCACCACTGCCTCACAATGCCAGTGACCTGGGTTTGATTCCTGCCTCGGGCATCTGTCTACGCACATTCTTCGCCGTGTCTGCGTGGGTTTCCTCTGTGCTCCAATTTCCTCCCACAATCCAAAGATATGCAGGTCAGGTGAATTGGCCGTGAGGTATTGCCCGTTGTGTTAGGTGCATTAGTCAGAGGGAAATGCATCTGGGTGGATTACTCTTTGAAGGGTCAGTGTGGACTTGTTGGACCAAATGGCCTATTTCCACACTGTGGCAAATCTAAGTTAAATTGAGATGTGATAGCATCTTTGGAGAGAGACTAGAGTTAGCATTTTGGGTCCTTTCTGAAGAAGGGTCATGAGATCTGAAACATTAACTATGCTTTCGCCCAATAGTCTTGCTGAGTTTTTGAAGCAATTTCTGTTTGAGTTTCTGCAATTGCATTTGACGTTCTTTGGTTGTTTTTGACTGTGAGTGAATATTTGTGTGCAAATGCAATGGTTTCCTCAAAGTCTTGTCCATGAAATTAACATTTATTGGAAGCAAACACTCTCTGTAATTTCATATTTCCTAAACCTATCTTAAAAGTAACTTATGTACCAGTTACCCTGTTCAAACTCTAAACATCAGCTCATGATCTACACCTTACTGTTTTTCTAAAAGGTTATTTCTCAAACATTTTTGAGCACCTTTATTCTCAATATCTCTGTAACAAACTAACGCATTATAATTGTCTTAATCCCATTCAAGTGGACAACAAGATGTAGTTCATACGCTGCGTCAGGAAAAAGTAGAAATCATCATGTACAGTACTTGGCACAAGGTGGGAACTGTTTCACTTGATGCCTGACTTTGAATGAATCAAATGCATCCAAAGAAGGTCAATGGACATGAAATGATGTTTGATCCTCATCCTTGAAATTGAGGCTTTTGTTATTGTTTTGATGGGATGTGAAATTGTTGACAATGGTACAATTTGTTGCCCATTGTAAGTTTCCTTAAACTGAGTGGTTTGCTAAAATTGAGGCTGGGTCTGGAGTCACATGTAGGTCAGACGAGGTAAGGGAAGCAGATTAAACAGCATTAATGAATCAAACACATTTGTCTCTAAATTACCAATTGATTGAATTTAAGTTTTACAAGTTGACACAGTAGGATATGAATCTATGTCAGCAGAGCTTCAGACTTAGCCTCTGGATTAACCCTCCTCCAGTGCAATCACATCATTCCTTTAACATGGTGTTTAGAACTACACACAGTTCTCCAGTTGTGGCCTAACTAGTGTGTTATGCAGTTATAGCATGACCAGCTTGCTCTGTATTCCATGCCTTAGCTTCTAACTGCAGCTGCCCATGTGATTTCTTAAGCAACTTATCTACCTGCCCTGCTACCTTCAGGGATCCATAGATATGCATGCCAAGGTCCCTTGGCTCTTCAGTACTTTCCAGTGCCCTACCATGCGTGGTCTAACCCCTGCGTCTTGCATTTCAGACAGTTTTGTAAACAATAAGCCGTTTTGCTCTTGATCTCATGGCCTTTAACTATCTTGGTTAGTCTACCATGAGGGATCTTATGAGAAATCCCACTAATGTTCATCTAGATCATATCAAAAGAATTCCCTAATCAACACCCCTGCTTACTTCTTCAAAGCATATTGATTAAATTTGTAAATCATGAACTTCCATTAACAAATCCATTTTTACATCCCTAATCAGTCCATACCACTCCAGGACCAGAAAAATGTATATATAATTTTATTAACCAGTAGAAATTACAAACAGTTAATGTGAACAGTCATATACACGAAACAGCAATTTACAAAGGAAAGGAGTGACAGAGCTGGGCCCCAAACCCCACCTTACAACCAGTTTTCAGGGAAATGAGAACCAACATCAAACCAGGAGCAGATACATTCTGCCCCTCAATTTGTTTTCAGCATCTATTAATTGTCAATCACAGTAAGCTAAAAGAAATTTAGATGAGGCAGGTAGACTCTGATTGATTGAAGTGTTGCCATGGGGAATGCAGCAGGGATTGGCATTAAAAAATTGAGATGTATGAACAAATCCCTATCACGTATATTGAACAGGATCCAGTGTGGCCTAAATGCTTCAAGTTGCAAACCAAACTGATAATCTTAAAATTATTTTGCTGGTTTAATTCCTAGGACAGTTGGGATTACTTACTGCTGTCCAAAGCAGAATCACATCTCATGTTGGACATGGTATTCTAAGGGTCCCCTGTGACATTCCCCATAGTGACATTCTGACTGCTGACTACTTGCCTGATCTGAGTTCAATCAGTTCCTTCAGATAGACAGCTAAAATTTCCCCCTGCATCCCCAAGCCAATCATGATACAACCATCAGCATCTTCTTCGCAAGTCGTATAAATTGGTGTCCCCTTTCCAAATTTGATTTCTTGTATCCCAGTCCTAATGAGTCTCAAATGAAAATCATCCCTTGACATTCAATGGCAACACTGTCCTGGGGGTTACCATTGACCTGAATGAGTGCAACTCCAACCATACTCAAGAAGTTTGACACCATCCAGGACAAGGCAGCTCAATTGATTGGCACCATATCCTCAAGCATCCACTTCCTGCACCACTGACGCTCAGAGCAGCAATGATTACCATCTAAAAGATACACTGCTGAAATTCACCAACATTCCTTAGGTAGCACCTTCAAACCTTGTGATCTCTGCCACCTTGAAACGGAGGACAGTAGATACATGAGAACACCATCACATGCAAGTTCCCCTTCAAGCCACTCATCATCCTGACTTGGAAGTGTATCTATGTTCCTTTAGTATCATTGAGTCAACATTGTGGAAGTCCCTCCTGAGCAGTGATATTGATTTACCCACAGTACACGGACTGTATTGATTCAAGGTGGCAGCTCACCAGATCCTTCTCCAGGGCAGCTATGGGTGAGAAATAAATGCTGGTCCAATCAGCAATGTGCACATTCCACTGGTGAACAGAAAAGAAAAAGTTTTGACTTTTCTGTTTAATAATTTTTGTGGTCTATGGTACCATTGTGCAGATTGGACTTAGTCAGCCAGATGAATAGTGAATCTACACTCAATAAACAAGGAAATTATTTGCCAGTTTGGGAGGGTAAGGTCAGGGGAGAATGATGAGGATCAAGGTCCCTTCCAGAGAGGTGCCATATGGTTGATGGGCTAAATGATTTCACCCAGAGAAGGCCATTCTGTGATCACATTCCTGACTTGAACCGAGTCAATAGTTTTCAAGCTTTGAGGCCTCAAAAAATGAATTGTTGCTGTTGAAGAGAACACATCTCAGCCTCCGAAAGACAAAACTGCGGATACTGATGACCTAATTCTCTTCCTCAGTCAGTCGAGTTGATTCATATTGATAATGAGTTTATCAACAAGACCTTGACTGTCTCAGGAATTTCCTGCCATCTGGTGTTCGTAATAGTTGGAGAATGATGAAATAATGAACCACTGCCACAGTCCAAACCTGCCAACTGAGTTTGCCAGATTTAACAAGAACATGACTAAACACAAATTTGTTATGCACAAAATTTAATGCAACTTTTCAAATGTCCTGGCTCAGAGAAAGCTAGCTGAAGGACTAAAATGATCAGTACAACCCGCTACAAAAAGGGAAATAAAAAGGTGAGACAGGGAGGTTTTTGTCTGTGTCTCATCGCTCCTGCCTCAGGGAGTTGTGGGTTCAAATCCTACCTTAGAGATTTAAGCATAAAACCTCTTGTGGAATGCTACATTGTTGGAAGGTGTATCTTTCTGGATAAGGATTAAACAACAACATCCCCGTTTGCTCTTTCTGGAAAATGTAATAAGTCTCAAGACACTATTCAAATTGTTTTCAGAGTGTGTTGTCCAATATATGAGCCACGTGTGTGTCATTAGATGTGACCCATTTCTGGATCTTTAATGTCTGGCTCTTTAATGTTTGGGGGGGTTTAAACTAATTTGGCAGGGGGATGGGATCCGGACTTGTAGTCCAGCAAGTAGGCTAGCTGTTTGTCAGGATATCCAAGTATGTGGGGAGGCTGTGAAGAAGGTAGCACTGACAGGGAATACTTGCGGACACAGAGATGGGTTCAAGTGCGTATACTTCAACGCAAGGAGTATCAGAAATAAGGTCGGTGAACTTAAGGCGTGGATCGGTACCTGGGACTACGATGTTGTGGTCATCATGGAAACGTGGATAGAAGAGGGACAGGAATGGTTGTTGGAGGTTCCTGGTTACAGATGTTTCAGTAGGATTAGGGAGGGTGGTAAAAAAGGAGGGGGGTGGCATTGCTAATTAGAAATGGTATAACAGCTGCAGAAAGGCAGTTCGAGGGGGATCTGCCTTTAGAGGTAGTATGGGCTGAAGTCAGAAATAGGAAAGGTGCAGTCACCTTGTTGGGTGTTTACTATAGGCCCCCCAATAGTAGCAGAGATGTGGAGAAACAGATTGGGAAACAGATTTTGGAAAGGTGCAGAAGCCACATGGTAGTAGTCATGGGCGATTTCAACTTCCCAAATATTGATTGGAAGCTCTTTAGATCAAGTAGATTGGATGGGGTGGTGTTTGTGCAGTGTATCCAGGAAGCTTTTCTAACACAGTATGTAGATTGTCCAACCAGAGGGGAGGCCATTTTGGATTTGGTATTCGGTAATGAACCGGGACAAGTGATGGGCTTGTTAGTGGGTGAACATTTTGGTGATGGTGACCACAATTCTGTGACTATCACCTTGGTTATGGAGAGAGATAGGTGCGTGCAACAGGGTAGGTTTTACAATTGGGGGAAGGGTAATTACGATGCTGTAAGACAGGATCTGAGGAGCATAAGTTGGGAGCATAGGCTGTCGGGGAAGGATGTCATGGAAATGTGGAACTTTTTCAAGGAACAGATACAACATGTCCTTGATATGTATGTACCTGTCAGGCAGGAAAGAAATGGTCGTGTGAGGGAACCTTAGTTGACGAGGGAGGTTGAATGTCTTGTAAAGAGGAAGAAGGAGGCTTACATAAGGTTGAGGAACAGGGTTCAGACAGAGCAGTGGAGGGATACAGGATAGCCAGAAGGGACCTGAAGAAAGGGATTAGGAGAGCCAAGAGAGGGCATGAAAAATCTTTGGCGGATAGGATCAAGGATAATCCAAAGGCATTTTATGCGTATGTGGGAAACATGAGAATGACGAGAATGAGGGTAGGTCCAATCAAGGACAGTAGTGGGAGACTGTGTATTGAGTCGGAAGAGATAGGAGAGGTCTTGAATGAAGATACTTTTCTTCAGTATTTACGAATGAGAGGAACCGTATTGTTGAAGAGGAGAGTGTGAAACGGACTGGTAAGCTAGAGGAGATACATGTTAGGAAGGAAGATGTGTTGGACATTTTGAACAACTTGAGGATAGACAAGTCCCCCGGGCCTGATGGGATATATCCTAGGATTATGTGGGAAGCAAGAGAGGAAATTGCAGTACCGTTGGCAATGATCTTTTCATCTTCACTGTCAACGGGGGTGGTACCAGGGGACTGGAGAGTGGCGAATGTTGTGCCCCTGTTCAAAAAAGGGAATAGGGATAACCCTGGGAATTACAGGCCAGTTAGTCTTACTTCGGTGGTAGGTAAAGTAATGGAAAGGGTACTGAGGGATAGGATTTATGAGTATCTGGAAAGGCACTGCTTGATTAGGGACAGCCAGCACGGATTTGTGAAGGGTAGGTCTTGCCTTACAAGTCTGATTGAATTCTTTGAGGAGGTGACCAAGCATGTGGATGAGGATAGAACAGTGGATATCGTATACATGGATTTTAGTTAGGCATTTGATAAGGTTCCCCATGGTAGGCTTATGCGGAAAGTCAGGAGGCATGGGATAGAGGGAAATTTGGCCAATTGGATAGAAAACTGGCTAACCGGTCGAAGTCAGAGAGTGGTGGTAGATGGTAAATATTCAGCCTGGAGCCCAGTTACAAGTGGATCAGTTCTGGGTCCTCCGCAGGGATCAGTTCTGGGTCCTCTGCTGTTCGTAATTTTTATTAATGACTTGGATGAGGGAGTCGAAGGGTGGGTCAGTAAATTTGCAGATGATACGAAGATTGGTGGAGTTGTGGATAGTGAGGAGGGCTGTTGTCGGCTGCAAAGGGACTTGGATATGATGCAGAGCTGGGCTGAGGAGTGGCAGATGGAGTTCAACCCTGCCAAGTGTGAGGTTGTCCATTTTGGAAAGACAAATAAGAATGCGGAATACAGGGTTAACGGTAGGGTTCTTAGTGAGGTGGAGGAACAGAGGGATCTTGGGTTCTATGTTCATAGGTCTTTGAAAGTTGCCACTTAGGTGAATAGAGCTTGTAAGAAGGCCTATGGTGTATTAGCTTTCATTAGCAGAGGTATTGAATTCAAGAGTCGTGAAGTGATGTTGCAACTGTACAGGACTTTGGTTTGGCCACATTTGGAGTACTGTGTGCAGTTCTGGTCGCCTCACTTTAGGAAGGATGTGGAAGCTTTGGAGAGGGTGCAGAGAAGATTTACCAGGATGTTGCCTGGAATGGAGAATAGGTCGTATGAGGATAGGCTGAGAGTGCTAGGCCTTTTCTCATTGGAACGGCGAAGGATGAGGGGTGACTTGATAGAGGTTTATAAGATGATCAGAGGAATAGATAGAGTAGACAATCAGAAACTTTTTCCCCGGGTACAACAGAGTGTTACAAGGGGACATAAATTTAAGGTAAAGGGTGGAAGGTATAGGGGAGATGTCAGGGGTAGGTTCTTTACCCAGAGAGTGGTGGGGGCATGGAATGCGCTGCCTGTGGGAGTGGTAGAGTCAGAATCTTTGGTGACCTTTAAGCGGCAATTGGATAGGTACATGGATGGGTGCTTAAGCTAGGACAAATGTTCGGCACAACATCGTGGGCCGAACGGCCTGTTCTTTGCTGTATTGTTCTATGTTCTATGTTCTATGTTTAATAACACCGATCTCAAAACACATTTCTGCATGGATATGAACTTTAACATTTCCGTTTGCTTGTTGGTGATACAGTGAAGTGAACAGAAAATGTAAAATTATCCTTTCACACTTATGTTTACAGAGTGATCAATGACCAAGGAGCTAGAATGACCAAGATAATCATATTAAAATAACAATGGTTTTTCTACTAAAACCTCTTATATCGTTACAGCAATACCTCTGGCTTGTTCAGTTTTTTTTTAAAACCAGTGGTACCTAGAGTCAGTCTTAACTTTTTCATTAACACCCAGATCCTGTTCTTTCTTATCTAAAATAAAACAAAGATCATTGGATGCTGGAGATCTGAAACAAACCAATACAGGAGGTTCTGAGCAGGTCTGGCAGCATCTGCGGAGAGAAAAATGGTTAATGTTTCAATCCAGTGACCCTTCATCAGATCTTACTCAAATTGTTAACTTTATTTCTCTTTCCACAGATGCTTCCAGACTTGCTGAGATTTTCCTGTACTTTCTGCTTTCGATTCTCTCTTATCTATATGCCTTGATAAATTTGAGACTGATTTTCATTATTCCAATAGTCAGTTGGTTGCACAGAATTTGAGTATTGCTGAGGAAAGAAAGAAATTGTCCACATCTTTTGTATTGTACTCACATCAAGACATTCCACAACGTTTTATACTGACAAGTGACTGCTTGTTTGGCAAGCAGAGGTATATCCTTTCAACTGTTTGTAACAAGGAAGGCACTGCCCATACCAAACTAGCAAAATGCATTTCCAACATCAGATGTGCTTCAGAGATCAGGATAGTATTTGCTAAATATTCCTGACTGCCCTTTAAAATAACCAAGTTAACATTGTTAGCTTGTCATGCTTGCAGTGTGATGCATATACAGGAAATTGCATAAAGTATGAACATTCATTGTGCCTGTAGGTCAGGTCATGTTGTGCTTCATTCCTCCTGACAACCCTCCACCAATCAGCGTCAACTTGTCTGGTTTAAATTTAAACAAAGCTTGACAGTTAATTGTCAGCAATCATGCCATCCCACTAATTGGTGTATTCATTTGGTAACTCCATACATCGGAGTCCACTTGCCAACCACTCAGCACTCTCTTCTCAAACAATCTAAAATGTTATTTCTGAAATAACTCCATTCAAAGCTGGTATGCCATCACCAAGTCACTCTTTATTTATATGTGCATAGTATATAACACTGACCCAGCTAACTCCTACAGTGAACAGAACTACTGACACTCTTGTTTATTTATTTGTTTTCTTACAGAATGATTGACACTCCTGTTTTTTTTTAAATTACTGCCACACTACCGCCTAACTGCGGTAGTGCTTATTTTTTCCCCAGCACCCGTGTTGTGTGTGTGCAGGTGTGAAACACAGTGAAAGACACAAGGTGCATGAAACTTTATTCAAATTTCCACTACCAGGAAGAAAGGAAACACCTGAGTGGCCAGTGACAGGCAGTGCCCTTCACATCAAAGAGCAATGCTGCGTGGTCAACCAGTGAAGGGGAGGGCAGGAATTAAATCAAAATAGAATTGGAGGGGGAAATAATGCACTCCACTCCCTGCGGCGCCCACCTCTCCCTGAACAACTCCAGGGTGTTGGTGGACACGGCGTGCTCCTTCTCCAGAGACACCCAGGTTATAACGTAACACTCTTTTTATCTCTGTCAGCCAGGACTCCCGGATTGGATCAGGTTAATAGCCCCAATTAGCAAACTCATATTCTGTGATGTCCTGAATTGGAATGGCAGAGTTCATTCTAATCACTACAATTTCCCTTCTGGTGTTCTGATGGGTGCAAGACAAAAATATTTTACAAAATATGTTTCTTTTCAACAATTTCCTTACTGTGTTAAGTATATCATTGTTATCCAGCACTCTAGCTGTACCAAAATAAGAGGCATCAGCAGGTAGTTTATTAAATGTGTCAGATTAGTACAAAATTGACTGAGGTATAAACACAAGATCAGTTTGAATTCATCACATCTAAACTAATGTGCTGTAGGAATTTGATTTATTGCAAAGCCTGACTTCAGGGCAAAACAGCCCAAGCTGTAGGTAGTACGGTGGCTCAGTGGTTAGCACTACTGCCTCAAGTAGTCAGGGACCTGGATTCTATTCCAACCTCAGGTGACAGTCTGTGTGGAGTTTGCACATACTACGATACAGAAGAAGACAGGTCAGTGGAATAAAGTGTGCTGTTTTCTAAATGGCATGTGGGCATCGCTGGCTTTATCAGTTTCTATGTCTATTTGCCTGTCAAGATGTGGCGGTGAGCTGCTTTCCTCTTGAGCCACTGCAGTGCATATGGTGAACATTGTGAGTGATATGGAGAAGGGAATTCCAGGATATCACACCAAGAGATAGAAAGAAACAGAGATACACATCAAGGTCAGGATTGTTTGTGATTTGAGGAGAAATAGTGACAATGTGTGAAGCTTGAAGGTAATAATGTTCCCATGTATTTAATGCCCTTATCCTTCTAGATGACAGTATTCATGGGTTTGGGAGGTGCTTTTTAAGGATCTTTTTGGTAAGTTTCTGCGGCGCATCTTGTAGGTAGTCCAGAGTGGTATGGTGGCTGAGTGGTTAGCACTGCTGCCTCACAGCACCAGGCACCTGGGTTCAATTCCCACCTCAGGTGATTGCCTGTATGGAGTTTGCACATTCTCCCCGTGTCTGCATGGGTTTCCTCTGGGTACTCAGGTTTCCCCCCACAATCCAAAGATAGGCAGGTGAATTGGCCATGTTGGATGTATTAATCAAGTTTAAATATGGGGTGGGAGAATGGGTTGCTGTTTGGATGATTGGTGTGGACTTGTTAGGCCAAAGGGCCTGTTTCCACACTGTGGGGAATCTCATCTAAGAGAAAATGTTCATTAATTATTCATTATCCCATGGCATTTTGGGAACAGAATCTCTCTCCAAAAAATTGACAGACTACTTCAGGACAATGACATTCTGATACAAATCATCCACTTGAAGGCTTCAGCCTGTGTTTTATCTCCATGGAGCTGATCTTTGGGTGGAAAAAGGATACAGAGTCAGTGTACATGGAGTTGAGATGCTGCAGTTATATGAAGGAATGGTAGAACTGCTGAATTGTTTTTTTTTAGTTTTTTCCACCAAATTATTTCAGATTTCCAACAATAACATTAGCTCAGTAGCAGCAGTGTGTACTACACCAATCAACCACACCGCCCTGTGGCCCAACATTTCAACTCCCCTTCCCACTCTGCCGAGGACATGGAGGTCCTGGGCCTCCTTCACCACCGCTCCCTCACCACCAGACGCCTGGAGGAAGAATGCCTCATCTTCCGCCTCGGAACACTTCAACCCCAGGGCATCAATGTGGACTTCAACAGTTTCCTCATTTCTCCTTCCCCCACCTCACCCTAGTTCGAAACTTCCAGCTCAGCACTGTCCCCATGACTTGTCCTACCTGCCTATCTTCTTTTCCACCTATCCACTCCACTCTCCTCCCTGACCTATCACCTCCATCCCCTCCCCCACTCACCTATTGTACTCCATGCTACTTTCTCCCCACCCCCACCCTCCTCTAGCTTATCTCTCCATGCTTCAGGATCTCTGCCTTTATTCCTGATTAAGGGCTTTTGCCCGAAACGTCGATTTTGCTGCTCCTCAGATGCTGCCTGAACTGCTGTGCTCTTCCAGTACCACTTATCCAAAATCTGGTTTACAGCATCTGCAGTGTACTATGCATAAGATGCACTGCGGAAATTTACAAGCAAGATCCTTAAAAAGTGCTTTCCAAACCCATGAATACTTTCATCTAGAAGGACAAGGGCAGCAAATAAACGGGAACACCAGCCCTTACAAGTTTCTCTCCTAGCCACACACCATCCTGACACGGAAATATATCCCCGTTTCCTCAAACTCCTGGAATTCCCTCCTCAGAGCATTATGGGTCTGTATAAAGCACATGATTTGAAATGGTTCAAGAAGTTTGCTCACCACTACATTCTCAAGGGCAACGAGACATGGGCAATAAATACTGACCTGTCAGTGACACCCATGTCCCACAAGAGAATAAAAACAAAATCCCAGCATTTTGTGAAAGAGGAACTAACTTTTGTTGTGAAGCCCATTCTCTCTTCAGGATTTAGTAACCCTCTAATTTTAATATTGTCTTCACTCAGTCATTGCACTCTCATCTCTGAGTCAGAGGGTTTTGGTTTAATTTGCTTCCTTCAGCGGTCTCCAAAACAGTGAATCTGCATCAAAAGTAATTTTTTTACCTTGTCTGTGATGAACCTTTGAGTATATAGAAGACCGCATTACTACAAGTTTGTTCTTGTGTCTCGCATTCAAATCTTGATACTACCTTCAACAACATGTGGTTGAATGACTCATATTGGATGTCAATCAGCAGCACGCTTGCTATGAGCCGAAAGGTCATGGGTTCACCTTCCACTTCAAAGACTTAACCAGCTCGGTTGGCACAGTCCAGTATTGAAGGAATGCTGCATTATCAGGAATACTGGCTTTTCAATGAGATATTGTACCTTCTCATGAATGTTAAAGACCCCAGAGCACATTTCAAAGAAGTAGAGCAAGGCAATTCTCCCTTGTACCTTGGACAATATCTGTCCTTCAATCACCATCAATAAAAATAACAGATTGTCTCATCAGTTGCTCTGAGCAGATCAGTTGCTACATTTCCTACATTACAATGGTGAATACCCGAAAGAGGGGGACTCAAGTGATTGGGACATGTAGGCGTGGGTGAAAATCCCTGTCTCCCTTCTTCCCCCTGATTAAGTCCAGGGTGAAAGGGTTTGGTCAGTCTTCCTACTCAGAGGCCAATTGAGGCCCTTTAGTGATTCTGACGAATCATTTACGGACTTTAGCCGATCGCCACAGCTCGTCAACTGGTAATGAATGGTAGACTTAACTGTTGGGAAATTCACTAAGCAAACTCCATTGAGTTTGTCCTTCTGAATGCGGGGATGATGGACTGCAGGTCCTTCATTCAAAGGCTAATATTCCTCCACCGTCCGTAATTTTGAGCCTAAATGAGAGACCTGGCAATGTAAACTGAGGGGATGGGGAGATGGGGAAAAGGGTGGGATGAGCTGACAAGAAGCCAACCCTCGCCCATTTTCTGAGCTCCCTTCCTGCTCCCTCTCCCACCTCTCACAAGGCTGGTGTTCCTCTTCCTTGGAATCCATCTCCCACTGTGCTTACCTTTTCTGGAGGATTCATGGGTGATCTTCTGGGTTAGCCCCGGTGCAATACTGGCAGTGGCCACCATGAGTAGTGGCGCTGCTGTTCAATAGAGTTGTCATCCTCTGATTGGCTGCCATCTCTCAGGGGTAGGACTTCCATTCTTCTGGGTCCTTGACAAGAATGACACATTACCTCAAAGTCAATGTTGTTTCTCTTGCAACAGTGATACATGTCTCCTCCAAGGCAAGAACAGAAGAACTAGGAGCAAAAGCAGGGCATTCAGCCCATCGAGTCTGCTCCATCATTTAATACAATAATAGCTGATCTTAGATCGGCGTCAACTCCACTCTCCTGCCTACTCTCCATCACCCTTCAACCCATTCCCAATTAAAGATCTACCTCTTGCTCAAATTTACTCAATATCCCTGTATCCACTGCGCTCAGGGGAAGACATCCTGACTATGCCGAATCAAAGTGACTTAATTATCCATAAGGCTCTTTGGGATTTTCTGAGGTCATGAAACGTGCCTTGGAATTGTCATTCTCACTCATTATGCTTCTCTATCTCTCGTTTAGAAGGTGTCATCCTATCCTTCTCATTGTCTGTCGTGATCGGGATTGTCATCGGGGCATTCTTCTGGATTGCCTTCACCTGCCTGGCCCGCAGGAAGCAGGCCAGCGCTTCCATCTCTCCATCCACCAGCCAGCGCAACCGATCCTCATCCCACAACGTCATGCTGACCAGGACCGGCTTCTACCGCAGCAACAGCTATGACAGGCACGGTGACAATAACCTAGCCTTAGCCAATACACTGGCCTTCCAACGGCAAGCCTCCCAAGACCAGGCTGACACCTACGGGAGGAAGTCCACTTTCCGAGCCTCCACCTTCCACCCTTTTGCTGAAATGCCCTTGGCAGACGGGCTGGACAGAATGCAGTCCTCCTCTGGCTTGCTTGGCACTGACACCTCATCCACACTCAACTGCAGCCTGGGCTACCAGGAGCAGCACTGGTCAGAGGCCAGACACTACGATTGTCACTCATCCCAGACCCCACCTCCTGCATACGATTTTGTGGTGGAACCCAGTAAAGAGTCTCTACCATGATGCTCCGGCCTCAACATTTGAGGCTCAATGGATTCTCAATGTTTGTAATTTAATTGGTTGGTTGGTGGCTTGACAAACTGTGCAAAAGTACACGATGCAACATTGAAATCCTCGAGGCAGGGCATATAGAGAGAAACTGTTCCCACTACATGAAGGGTCAAGAATCAGAAGTGCACAGATGATTGGCAAAAGCAACATTGACAATACAAAGAAAGTTTTTCCGATGAAGTGATCAGGGATGCACAGTTTGAAAGGATGACTGAGGCTTTCAGAACCTAAACTTTCAAAAGAGGAGTTGGTCAAAGAGAAAATATTTACAGGGCTACAGGCAAAGGGCAGAGAAGTGAAACCATCCAAGTTGCTTTTGCAGAGAACCAGCATAGACTCATTGGGCTGAATGACCTCCTTCTATACTGTAACCATTCAATAATTCTGTGCCAAGTGTTGTAAAATTCAGTGATTCTAATAGTTGCAGTGACAAGAAAAGCTCACTTTCATAGAGCACATGCCCCTATCTCCGTATGAGCCAAAGTATCCCACATTAAATGAAGTGTGTTTCTCGAAGTGTAGTTAATGCTATATTGTGAAAAACACAGTAGCTAATCTACACACAGCAAGTTCCCACAAACAACAATAGAATAATGATCAAAGAATCTTGTTTAGTAAGTTGACTAAGGCAAAAATATTGAGCAGGATGTTATGGAGAGATTCACTGCTCTTCTTCCTATATTGCTACAGGATCCTTTGTGCCCAGCTCATACTTTCATCTGAACAACCTCCCTCCTGCAGAGTAGCACTCCTTCAATACCAATGCTCCTTCTAATTTTATTCCTTGCACACAGTCTGGTGATTACATTGCCTGGTACATTTCTGAGCTCTGTGAAGCTGTGAACCCATGCAGCTTAGAATAAACATTACCCAGTACTGCACAGAATATCATCCTAAATTGTCCAAAAAAAAATCAATTGGCACTATGGATGATGTCATGATTAAAAGTAACCTGAATCAAAATCCACTAAATGAAAGTCTCTCTCTGCTGGCTGTAAGATTCTGAGAGTAAATTCCAACCTTTTTCCAACCAACCTGAGTTTGGAGCCTAATGCTCTCATACTGCTCTCTACATGCAACCATGATTTAGGTTCTTTCTAAACGTTGAAGTTATAGCATGTTGTTTGGCAGCCTACTTTGCATCTGACTCTGAATGAAGTAGAATCACAGAGCTGTACAGCACGGAAACAGACACTTCAGTCCAACTTGTCCATGCCGACCAGGTATCCTACTTTGATCGAGTCCTATTTGCCAGCATTTGGCCCATGTCCCTCTAAACCCTTCCTATTCATCCAGATATCTTTTAAATGCTGTAACTGTACCAGCCTCCACTACTTCATCTGGCAGCTTGTTCCATACATGCACCACCCGCTGCGAGAAAAAAAGTGCCCCTTGCATTCCTTTTAAATCTTCCCATCTCACCTTAAAATTATACCTTCAAGCTTTGGACTCCCCCATCCTGCAAAAAATACCATGGCTATTCACCCTATCCATGCCTCTCATGATTTCATAAACTTTTATAAGGTCACTCCTCAGCCTCCGACACTCCAGGGAACATAGCCCCAGCCTATTCAGCCTCTCCCTAACTGCTCAAACCTTCCAACTCTGGCAGCATCCTTGTAAATAATTTCTGCACCTTTTCGAGTTTAACAACATCTTTCCTATAGCAGGGAGACCAGAACTGAATGCAGTATTCCAAAAATGGCCTAACTAATGTCCTGCACAGCCGCAACATGCATCCCAACTCTTAAACTCAATGCACTGACCAAAAAAGGCAAAAGTGCCAAACACCACCTGCGACTCCACTTTCAAAGAACTGTGCACCTGCACCCATAGGTCTCTTTGTTCGGCAATACTGCCCAAGATCCTACCATTAAGTATATAAGTCCTGCCCTGATTAGTGTGACACACAAAAGGTGCAACATATGAAGACAAACCCATCTGAAATGGACAGTTTGCTGCATGTCCATCACCCATTGAAGACGAACGGTTGCCAGATTGTAGAATAGTTGGTTGTCTTAAAGACCTCAGTTCAAACTCACTCATTTATGCTCAGCCAAGCAGTAACTTGCACAATTACTGTACTCCTGAAAGGGACCTGCATTTATTAAGAGAAACCCTGCATTTCTATAGCATTTTTCAACATCTCAGGATAACTTCTATAACAAATTATATATTATTAATGTGCATAAATGCTTTAAAGTAATTTTTAATCACTGTTGTGGTGGTGGAAATGCAGATCCAATTTACACACAGCAAGCTTCCACGAATACCAATGTGATAATGATCAATAATCTGCTTTTTGCAAATGTGTATGATGTAGCATGAAGGAGATATGTTGGCCCAGAAGCCTTAAGTTAAAGATTTATAGTCTTTTTCAAAATATTTTACATTTACCTGAGATGGGGATGAGGTCTTACATTAAAGCCCTATCCAAAGAGAAAAGCATTTCTGACAGTGCAACTTTCCCTCAGAAATGCTGTAAAACTAATTTCAGAGAAGTCAGTAAGATAATTGGTCTCCTTCAACTTATTTCCCATTATGAACAAGAGAAGATGGTCCCTCTTCATGTTGGAGATCCGGAGCACAAGATTTGTAATTTTCAGAAGCAATTCACCACCAATTTGCAACTGGGTCGTCGTGGTTGTGAATAACACCTTGAAATCATGAAACGCTGCAAAGACAGGCAAGCATTCATGTAAATACCTTGCATTTTTGGAGAATGTCCATCTGAACTTAGCTCAGAATTTACTCGACATAAGACTTTCTTTTGTATCAAGTTCTTGTCCATTATTTTCAAACAAGCATTAGCCTGTTTATTTTAATAGGTTTAAATAAGTGACCAACTTTGGTAAACTACCAGGTAAAGAGAAATCAATACAAATACATTCAGCATCTGTATTATTATGTCGTGCGGATGAGTGAAAATATAAATTGCTGTTTGTCATGAAGCCTGAAATTATTGCTGTCCCTTCTTACTATGCTCTAATATACTGACAAGACCTGCACATGGCAGAGTGTTCTCAATTCATTGTTAGCCATAACCTACAAAATACATACTTTTAATTGTTTCTTTTTTTATTAAAGCCTTAATACATTTTGTTTCTATTGAATTGAATTTTGAGGAATTTTCTTTTTGTTCTTCAGTTTTGTAAGCGATGTTGCATTTGTTCTACTCATTAAAAGGATGGAAATTAACCAGCTTTTGTAATTCTGTCTGCAACTGACTTATTGTATCTTCTTTCTTTAAAACATGGCCATAATCTTTTATGTTTTAACGATTCAATTGGGATGCAAATCACCTGCAGAGACATATTACCAAACTAACAGCCTCACAGCCAAACAACTGACAGATCCCCATGCAGTAAAGGGAAGCAGCATGTACCTTCATTTGTTTAGGGCATAACACACTTATCTAAACACAAAGAACATGGACATGCATTGTCAAGAAGCTGACTAGAATGGGAAGTAATCTAAGTTTGGGTGTAGTTGAGGTATAAATGCCAGCAGAGAACAGGAAAATAGTGCAAAGGCCAATTCTTTCAGCACACAATATGTTGGATGAACGAAGAGAAAGTTTGCTTGACCTTCTGTAGTCTGTTCAGCAATTTCCACACTTCAGTCAGGAAGCTGTAATGATAAGCAGCGCTGGATCCCTGTGTCCAAACTGTTTGCCTTATAAATGCAACCTTGCAAGCAGATTACCTTTGTATTCTGAAGTGACCCAAATATGTCTTAAAGAGACCAATGAAAGGTGAACCACAAGGGTTGAGCTAGGACAAAGTGAGGACTGCCAATGCTGGACATCTGAGTCGAAAGGTGTGGTCCTGGAAAAACACAACAGGTCAAGCAACATACGAGGAGCAGAACAGTCAACATTTCAAGCATAAGCTCTCCATAGCTTATGCTTGAAACATCAACTCTCCTGCTCGTCTGATGCTGCCTGAATGGTTGCGCTTTTCCAACGCCACACTTTTTGATCAGGCTGAGCATTGAATAAGGAGAGAGAACCTGTTTCCACTGGCAGGACTTGAGCTAGGTTGCAAAAGAATCACATGGGAGATGGAGAATGTTTTATTCATGCATCAAGTACTTGTGATCTGGAATGTGCTGCCTGAAGGGACAGTGAAGATAGATTATGTTGAAAGGAATTGGTTAACCCTGAAGATGTAAAGCCGTAGGGAAAGGGCTGGGGAGTAAAACGAATAGAACTCTCATAAAAGAGCTGATACAGTCATGATGGACTGAATGGTCTTGCTCTATGCAATAGCACTTTACGAATGATTTCTCTCAACAGTGCTTGTGTTTTTAGCAAAGCACTTTTTTTTCCCACAGACACCATTTAGAAATAAATTCATCTTTTACCAGAATTAGCATTGTCGATTGCTAACATTACTGTTATGCAAAATCAGTTTGGCTTCAATGATTGATGTCTTTGTTGGGTTTATGAGAGTTGCTCTGTTCTTTAATTGTGTTACAGAACTGTTTGGTTGTAAGGACTCTGTTTTGCTGGGATACATAATTACTGTGAATTTTGCAATATGCCACCAGACAGCCATGTTCCTATTTCATCTGCTGTGTGATTCTGAGAAAACAGAAACTCAATCTAAAATGTAATTAAAAATTGTGAGGAAAATAATAAACCAAGGAAACAGTCAGAAGTAAATTTGATGCTTTAATGTTAGAAACTGTGTGTGTTTATGCTCCATCAGAGCCCACCATCTATTGGTGCTGCTTAAGTTTTGCAGAAACAATCAATAATGTCCTTCACATAAGGTAAAGTCACTGTAGTCCCAGAAGACCAAAGGGCTGATCTCTCATTAGAGAAAGAGACAAATGGTGGTGACTTAAACTGAGGGTCACTACACCTCACGTTAGGAGAGAGGTTGGGAAGGAGAGTCTTTCATGGTAACCTCAGTAGGTGCAGGAATTGAACCCACACCGTCAACACTTCACTGCGAGTTGGTTACCTCAGTTGGCTAGATGACTGGTTTGCAGCATCAACAGAATAGATTCAATTGCCACACCAGCTGAGGTTACCATGATGGTCCCACCATCTCAATCATAGCCCTCACCGCTTGCTCTGACATGTGGTGGTCCTTGGGTTACACTCATCACCAATCATTTCTCCTCTCTTTCTTTAGTAAGACAGCATTTTTATAGTCCTCTGGGACTGTGGGTTACTTTACCTCACTGCGTCACAGAGCAGCTGTTCAGCCAAATGAGTTAACTATCCCCTGTCTTGATGTGTATTGACATAAACTGGGGAACAAAGAGCAAATTGGAAGCAGTGAAAAATCTTTGCCAAAGCATGGAACCAGCATGAACAGCCCCCAGGTTTCAAAGTTCTCTTGCCATCTTCTGAGCACAGTGAAGGAGACTCATTTAGGCAGTGAGGAAAGCTAATGACATGCTGGCCTTCATAACGAGGAGATTTGAGTATCAGAGTGAGGATGTTTTGCTACAGTTATACAGGGCCTTAGTGGTGCCACACCTTGAGTATTGGGAGCAGTTTTGGTCTCCTAGTCTGAGGAAGGACATTCTTGCTATTGAGGGAGTCCAGTTCACCAGACTGATTCCCAAGATGGCAGGACTGACATATGAAGAATGACTGGATTGACTAGGCTTGTACTCGCTGGAATTTATAAGAATGAAGAGGGAATCTCATAGAAACAATGAAAAAATGTTCCCAATATTGAGGAAATCCAGAACTATGGGTCACAATCTAAGAATAAGATGTAAGACATTCAGGACTAAGATGAGGAGGGTTGTGAACCTGTGGTATTCTCTCCCACAGAAAGCTGTTCAGGCCAGTTCATTAGATATATTCAAGAGGCAGCTGGATTTGGCCCTTATACCTAAAAGAATCAAGGGGTGTGGAGAGAAAGTGGGAGTGGGATATTGAATTGCATGATCAGCCATGATCATATTGCATGGCAATGCAGGCTCAAAGGACTGAATGGCCTATTCCTGTACCTGTTTTCAATGATTCTATGCAAATACTGGGCCATCTCCTCCAGCCTCCTAAGTTATGCTTTTATTTCTGCAAAGGGTATGTTTTATGAAGACACCATTTATTTTGTTTCTGTCTTTCATACTGTTCAGTGAAATGTTTTCTTCTCCCCCACCCCACCAGACAATTATAGATAATAAGAAGCACTGTGACAAAGCGAATTAAGCAGAATTAGAAAATTCATCCGGCTTCCTGGTTTCAATCAAACTTTCCAGAGTGATGTGCAGGCTTCCCGTGTGTTGGAGGGTAATTCATTTACTTTCGCCTGAACAGATTAAGACTGTGATGTTATTCATCCATTCAGAGAGTTGAATAATTTACTGAGTAACTGCATCCTGATTAACTTTACACACAAACCAGCATCCAGACACATATTGGGTTCAGACAAGTGGCTCTTGTAGTACAGTGATGGTATCCCTACTTCTGGGCTAAGTGACCCAGGTTCTAATCTCACCTTCTCCAAAGAAGTGCATTAATATCTTTGAGCGGATTAATTAGAAATATCAATAGTAGATTTCAGCCCTTCATCCTGATGCTGAATCATAACATTTTTGGTTTGATTTATTCAATTATCTGTTCATGATTTTTTTCTCTCTCTCGTAATGTGGTTAAACCTCACATCAAAACTTCAACCTCATTTGACAGTTTCTGTGAAGTGATATTCTGACACTTGCAAATAAAGTCACACGTGAATAAAGATCACCTCAAGATTGAAAAGGTGCTTTTTTAATCAGTAAAACTGCTGATTAATAAAATACTGTGTCACATTCTGAAGCAGAGTTATATTGGATTACAATCAGTGACTCTGTTTCACTCTCCACAGATGCATTTCTTGCTTTTATTCCAGATTTCCAGTAACTGCAGTGCCTACTTTACTTTTATTGCAATGTAACATTGTCAATTCATTTTATATTCAGTTTTACTTCATTAGAAAATTGCAATGAAACATGGGAGTGTCCCTGGTGAATTGTTAATTCTTCCATGTTGCATTTTATAGCTGATTATTTTAAACCAAATGTCTAGAAGCAATAATTTGTGACAAAGTTAATAGAAATATTGGAAAAAGGTGCAGTGTTAGGACATTTGGCCTTTCCGGCCCTCTCTGCTATTCAGTAGGAGCACACTTTACCATCTAATTCAGTACCCAGTTCCCATTTTCACCCCATACCCTGATCCCTTTAAACATAAGAACAACAATATCTAATCCTGTCTTGAAAACATTAAATATTCTGATTTCAACCACTTTCTGTGGTAAAGAATTCCACAGGCTCACCCCTCTTGCAGTGGAGAAATGTCTCCTTATCGTAATCCTAAATGGCTAATCCTGTATCCTTCAACTGTGACCACTGGCTCTGGACTTCCCAGTCATTGAAAATATCTTTCCTGCATTTACCTGTCTGGTGCTGTTAGAAATGTATAGGTTTCTGAGATCCTCCCCTCATTTTCATAGTCCTAATTGATCCTGTCCCTCTTTGTAGGTCAGTTTTGCCATCCCAGGAATCAGTCTGGTAAACCCTCATTGCACTCCTTCAATAACCAGAACATCCTTCCATAAGATAGTCACTTGAGCAAATGCAGATTAATAAAGGAAAACTAGCATAAATCGATTCACTGCAAGTCATATTTAACTAAATTGCTGGTGCTCTTTGATGAAGTAGCAGAGATTTGAACAGGGCAATCTTGTTATGTGGGCGTTTATAACCTTTTACAGTGCAACAAAATTCTGCGCAAAACTAGAGTTTGTGGACTGAAAAGGGACAGAACTAACAATGGGGATACAAATTCCAAACATAAAGTGCTGAGGAAATTCAATGGTTCTGGAGGCATCTATAGAGCAAGGAAGACAGTTAACTTTGAGTTCAACATTACTCTTTTTCAGAATAAAGGGAGCTGGCAAAGTGATTGGCTTTCTGAGAAAGGGGGTAGGAGGACCAAGTGGAGTAGAAGAGAAAATTGCCCCAAAGCAAAAGGAAAAGGGGAACAAATGATAGTTGAGAAGTGATAGCTCTAAAGAATAAATGCTAATGAGAAGCGATAATAATAGAAGAAATGTCAACTCTGCTGAGAGCAAACCCATATAAACAAGACATGAGGGGAGCGGGGAGATAATCCAAATGGAGGGCAGAGTTTATAGTCTGATGTTGTCAAAATCAGATTTTGAGTCCTGAAGACTGCAAACTATTTAAAAGAAAAATGAGTTGCAGTTGTGCAAACTTGTGTTAGGCTTCATTGGATGTAACGTTGACTGATGGGAAACAAAGGGCCGTGGACAGTGATGGTTGTTTTTTAAATTGGAGAAGGGATATAATGGGGACCTTCAGGTTTTGGAGGTAAAAACAATGACTTCAGATGCTGGAAACCAGATTCTGGATTAGTGGTGCTGGAAGAGCACAGCAGTTCAGGCAGCATTCAAGGAGCAGCGAAATCGACATTTCAGGCAAAAGCGCTTCATCAGGAATAAAGGCAATAAGTCTAAAGTGTGGAGAGATAAGCTAGAGGAGGGTGAGGGTGGGGAGAAAGTAGCATAGAGTACAATGGGTGAGTGGGGGAGGGGATGAAGGTGATAGGTCAGGGAGGAAAGGGTGGAGTGGATAGGTGGAAAAGGAGATAGGCAGGTAGGACAAATCCAGTCAAGTCATGGGGACAGTGCTGAGCTGGAAGTTTGGAACTAGGGTGAGGTGGGGGAAGGGGAAATAAGGAAACTGTTGAAGTCCACATTGATGCCCTGGGGTTGAAGTGTTCCGAGGCAGAAGATGAGACGTTCTTCCTCCAGGCGTCTGGTGGTGAGGGAGAGGCGGTGAAGGAGGCCTAGGACCTCCATGTCCTTGGCAGAGTGGGAGGGGGAGTTGAAATGTTGGGCCACAGGGCGGTGTGGTTGATTGGTGCAGGTGTCCCGGAGATGTTCCCTAAACGCTCTGCTAGGAGGCGCCCAGTCTCCCCAATGTAGAGGAGACCGCATCGGGAGCAACGGATACAATAAATGATATTGGTGGATGTGCAAGTAAAACTTTGATGGATGTGGAAGGCTCCTTTAGGGCCTTGGATAGAGGTGAGGGAGGAGGGTGGGCACAGGTTTTACAGTTCCTGCGGTGGCAGGGGAAAGTGCCAGGATGGGAGGGTGGGTTGTAGGGGGACGTGGACCTGACCAGGTAGTCACGGAGGGAACGTTCTTTTGGGAAGGCAGAACTGGGTGGGGAGGGAAATATATCCCTGGTGGTGGGGTCTTTTTGGAGATGGCGGAAATGTCTGCGGATGACTTGGTTCAAGCAAAGGTTGGTAGGGTGGAAGGTGAGTATCAGGGGCATTCTGTCCTTGTCACGGTTGGAGGGGTGGGGTCTGAGGGCGGAGGTGCGGGATGTGGACGAGATGGGTTGGAGGGCATCTTTAACCACGTGGGAAGGGAAATTGCGGTCTCTAAAGAAGGAGGCCATCTGGTGTGTTCTGTGGTGGAACTGGTCCTCCTGGGAGCAGATACAGCTAAGGCGGAGGAATTGGGAATACGGGATGGCATTTTTGCAAGTGGTAGGGTGGGAAGAGGTGTAATCCAGGTAGCTGTGTGAGTCGGTGAGTTTGTAAAAAATGTCAGTGTCAAGTCGGTCATCATTAATGAAGATAGAAAGGTCCAGGAAGGGGAGGAAGGTGTCAGAGATGGTCCAGGTAAATTTAAGGTCAGGGTGGAATGTGTTGGTGAAGTTGATGAATTGCTCAACCTCCTCATGGGAGCACGAGGTGGCACCAATGCAGTCATCAATGTAGCGAAGGAAGAGGTGGGGAGTGGCGCCGGTGTAATTATGGAAGATCAACTGCTCTACGTAGCCAACAAAGAGACAGGCATAGCTGGGGCCCATACATGTGCCCATGGCTATCCCTTTGGTCTGGAGGAAGTGGGAGGATTCAAAGGAGAAATTGTTAAGGGTGAGGACCAGTTCAGCCAAACGAATGAGAGTGTCGGTGGGAGGGTACTGTTGGGGATGTCTGGAGAGGGAAAAACAGAGGGCTTGGAGGCCCTGATCATGGCAGATGGAGGTGTAGAGGGATTGGATATCCTGAATGGTTGTGTGGGGAAAATATTCAATAACTGTCAGATGACACAAAATGTGGAAGTATTGGAAACCATGAGGAGGACCATGATAAGCTTCAAAATAATCGAGTTGGTGGAATGAATGGACAAGTGGCACTTTAACACATAGATACCTAATTCATTTTTGCATGAAGAACATGGAGAAACAATAACCCAAACCTTCTAAGATAGTTGTTGGTGAATTGTAGATTGGAATTGTGTGTCAGAATCTTGCAGAAATCCTGAAATAGCTTATTCAGTAGAAATTTCCTGGCCGTTGAAAATCCTCATGGGCAACTATCTGATGGCTAGAACCCTCCAAAAATCTCTGAGTTAGAGTTGAAGTCTTTGGAGGGTTTTGATCCACTTATCTTATTGGTTAGCCAAAAAAAGGCTTTAGCGGAATTAAAACCTACTCAAACTCCAAGCTAACTATAAAACTATAATTATTAGTTAACTGAGGAAGAACTCAAAAAACTTACTACCACCAGGAACATAATACAGAGTAAATTGTTGAAGCTGCAAGCTAACAAGTCCCCGGATCCAAATAGTTATCATCCAAAAAAATGTGAAATAGTTGACATATTTATTTAAGTGTTCAGGAATCATTCCAATAGATTGAAAAATAATGAATATAAGTCCTTTATTCAAAAGGGGAGAGAGTCAGAAAGCACCAAACTACAAACAGTTATCTGAGGAAGGATTTAAAAGCTGTTGTTGCAGATATTATATTTAATTTGTAAAACTCAAAGTTTTGTGATTAAACATGATTTCTCTTTCAATTTACTGAATTTCTTTAACATTGTGAAATGCTGCAGATAAAGTAGAACTGGTAGATGTACTGTATTTAGATCTCTAGAATTCATTTGATTAGATGTCACAAAGTTGGTGAAAATTAAAAACACTTGGCATGAGGGGAATATATAAACATGGGTAAAAGATTAACAAGCTAACAGAAAACTTAATAATGAGTATTTTTCTGGTTTGCAAGACATCATGACTGTCATTCCACAGGGATCAGTGCTGGGATCTAACTTGATCATTGATATAGATGAAGGGATGGAAGGTATGATTGCTAAATTGCTGATGATGCAACAGGCAGGTAGGAAAGTTAGTTGTGAAGATGATATAAAGTGCCTACCAAGGAATGTAGATAGGTTAAGTGACTGAGAGTATTATTTAAAATAATACAGTAGAGTCCTGAACCATATAAATAGTGGTATAGATTACAATATCAAGGAAGGTTTAATACAAGTAAAACTATCATTCTCCGATTGAACTGCTTTCTCATGCGAGACTGTCAGCTGGAAGCGATTTAACCTGGAGGGTTAACAAGCCTCAGGGGAGGGGGGAAGGTTGAGAAGGACAGCTATTCCTGGAAACCTCAATCAGTGCAGGAATTGGACCATGTTGTTGTCATTACTTTACAGTATAAACCAAACATCTAGCCAAATAAGCTAACCAACCCTCCTAGCTATAGTGACCCTGTATAAAACAGGGTATGATTTGGTCACAAGTGAAGTAGTGTCAAGTTCCAGGTAACACACTTAAAGAAGAATATGTACATGTTGGAGAGGGTGCAGAAAAGATTAAGGTGATTGGTACCAAAGTTGAGAATCGACTGCAGAAGCTGGGGTAGTCTCCATGGAGAAGTTAGGATTGGGAACAGATTTTAATGGGGTGTACTAAATCATAAGGAGTATCTACAGAGTACCCAGGGAGAAACTACATTATTGGAAGGATCAAGAATAAAGTGACACAGATTTAAGATGATTGATGAAAGAAGCTGTGAATATATGACAAAGACTTTTTTTAAAACAGTCAGTCGTTGGCATTTTGGAATGTCCCACCTTAAACTTTAGTGGCGATTAAATCATGGCAGTTGAAGAATTCAATTATTGTCTGAAGCAGAGGAATTTGTCAGAATACGAGAAAGGTGGGGCTGGGGTTGACACCAGGCTTCTGCAGAAAACCAGTACTAACAATGGGCTGAATGGCCTCATTCTGCACTGTAGGGATTCTACAATTCTGTAATTTCATATTCATTTATATAGAGCTTGTCATTGTGCCTGCCTTCGGCTTATCACCCCTGATTTTCTTAATGATTGAAAATCTATCTCAGTCATAAACATAGTTAATGACCCAGCCTTGACAGCCCTCTGTAGAAAGGATTCCTCAGGATCACCAGCCTCTGAGAGAAGAAACTCCTCCTCATCTCTGTCTTAAATGGATGGCTCCTTACTCTGACATTACGCCAAGGTGAGTGCTAAAGTGTGTTAGTGAGTGTGATTGCAATAAAGGGTACGGTGTGTTTCTCTGGCTGTTAATATATTCAAGCAGATGTCTGTGTAATGTGAATGGATAATTGTGATTTCAAACACCACTTAAGTCACATTGCTTAATGCTGCATTCCTTGGTATTTCTCTTGATGTGATCTCAATCATGATAAACTTTTAATTTCAACTGCTAGGGTCCACTAGGTTTGTTTCAATACATTGATTTGGTAGATGATATCTCTAACAGTGTAGCAACTTTTGCATGACCATCAAGATTTCAGGCTCAAATCTGGATGGAACTTGAATGAACAAAAACTTCAGATTTTGGGGGTGAGAGCCCTTCATCAGAAATAGACAACAGTTGTAGACTTTGAAAAAGACACATCCATACTAAAAGTTATTTTTCTTTGAAGATATCCCAGATATCTCTAAAGATTTAATTTACTGAGATTCTCACTTTCAAGTGGTTCTTAAAAAAGTTTTGTGATCTGAATTTGATTGGGATATGACTCACTCCCTGGTGTCCAACAGGATTTTTCTCATCAGAACTAAGTGTTATCAACTTAGTTTCATAATGATCCAGAACAAGTTGACCTAATACAATACACAGTGACATTCGTTAGAACATGGAAACTTAATAAATATGAGAAAGCTTTACTAACATTTTAAAGTTGAATTTCTATATCAACTGCGCAGATGATGGTTAGTCCAAATATTGTTAGAACTCCCTCGCGATACTTATCTGGGCACCTTCACTTTAATACCACCACCAAATACTAAAATACTACAGAAAGTTAAAGATCACTTAATTCATTCAGTTCCAAATACGCCAAGTGTACTCTTAATTAGGGAAGCAGAAAATTAAAGACACATGAATCAAAATACATTATTTAATCAGCTTTCAATGCAGCTCATGAGAACACATTCAACTTCCGTTTGATGATCTGTTGCACTCAGTTCGAACTGGGTGAGTCAAACAAAAATGTTAACAAAAGAAAAATAAATGCCTGCACTCCGTAATAAAATCGGAAGATTTTATTTTAAATGAATGTTCTCACAAACTAGAGAACAAAAGATAAATTCCTTCAATGCGTTTGATTGTTAAGTTCAAACATAAAAGAAACATTATTCAAAACAGATTTTTTGTGTCTGACTTAAGGGTGAATATGTTGACAAAAGAGCAAAGAAGATTTCGTGCATGTCAACTCATTAATCAGCTGCTGGTTCCTATTGAAAACATTCGCAGCGTTTGGATCACGATTATTAGCTTTCCCCTTTGGGTAGCCTTAGCTCTTGTCAGCTTACGAGTAAGTGATCGGTGGAGATGTTTTCATTTTAACTTGAGCATTGTTGTTGTTACACACCTCTGGAACAAATGGTGCATGAACCCAGATCTCCTGTTTCAAAGGTAGGGATATTGCCACTGCACCACAAAAGCTCAACACAAACCAAATACATTATTTAATCAGCTTTCAATGCAACTGATCAACCTGTCAGAGATGTTATTACACCTTTGGAGCTGCTGGGACTTGAATTTACGCTTCCTGGCTCAAAGGTAGGGACACTATCACTGTTTCACATGAGCCCTCCTCAAGACAACTTAATTTATTTTGTGACACACTATAGTCCTCCAATCTAGCCGCTAAGCCATTGGAGGAAAGCCACAACGCAATCCAGATAGATGCTTTGAAGCAATCTGTTCAAATGGGTTATGACATGCTTCGAGAGCAGGTGGCGCTTTACGCAGGCTTTCAGGACCAGAAGTAGTTACACTAACACTGTGCAATTCAACCCTTAAAGCGAACTAGATATTTTCTGATGGACCTGTTCAGAGATGCTAATCCACACCTCTGGGGCAGGTAGGACTTGAACCCAGGCCACTTGGTCTAGAGGTAAACACAATCTAGATTTTTTTTATTACCCAGAAGAGCTATCACGCACAACTGAACTGCTTTTCCACCACCAAATTACCATGGCTTTCTTTTATCATTAACTATCACCAGTAATCAGCCATCTGGCCAGTTAGATATCTACAAACAAAGCCCACTAAAACGCAATCTAAATGGTCTGATTTGGGAATGGGATCCAGGTAACCGACCATTTTCTCATATTGAATTCAGTGAATTGTCAGATTAACAGGATTACCTTATTAGAACCCCACCTATAGCATCCCTGGGGTTCTCTTGCTGTACAGTAGTAGTGTCTCTATCCCGAGATCGAGAGACCTGAGTTCGAGTTCCACGTGCTCCAGGTGTATATAAGAGCACTTCTGCTCCAGAACAAAAAAGTTTTTGTTTTAATTCCCAGGTATCCCTAACCCAACCAAACCTTTGTTAAATCGTAGCCCATAACTTGCAATTAGGTATCCATTGATTAACGAATTGAACAGATTTGTTGAGTTACGATTGTAATTTACTCTCGAGTATCCAACGTTTCCTCCATAGAGGCCATCTATGACATATTCCATTAATTTTCAAAATGTTCCCAGAGAATACTTACTGAGCATTCAATTAATCTGGAATTCATCTAAATTCCACACCACTTCGTTTCTGGATATGAATGATTCTACACGCAAATTCTCTTGAATTCCTTGAGTAAACTAATCCTAAATTTGCCTCTTCCATCTAAGTAATCTGAAGAAATGTCGTGCATGTTTCCCGGAATAATGTTGTACCCAGCCATTTAATGTCGTTGTTGTGACACAAGTTCCCTTACGTTTACTGCCTTCTACCATCCCCTTTTACACAGAAGAGATTCGGGAGTCTCGCTTCTACTATCACTGCTAACACTCAACATTTCTGAACCGACAGGTTATAATATGTCTTTTATGAAATAGATATGACTTGAACCTCGGCCTCGGAACTTCAGAGATAGGGACACTACCACTGACCCACTATCAACCGACCATTGACTGTTTTGAACGCAAACTCTCTGAACTCTTCGATTAGATTATGCTGCAGTCGCAGCGTCCATTAATCCATACATAAACTTTGTGAACCCTTCATTAGATTACATTTGCTAACCCAACTTAGAGTTCTTACTAAACAGGCTCTTACTAAACTGTCACGCAAACCAATTATACCGAGACAGTTTTCAATTGGGATTAATTTTCCCTTTTGTCTTAGTTTGTTGGTACAAAAAAGTAATCTTTTGATTAATAATTTCATCGCTGACAAGGTAATGTGCCATGTATAAATTCCTAATATCATATTCTACCAAAATTGATACAGACATATACAGTCGTGTGTATCTATTCTGCATCTCATGCCACGGCAATTGGAGGTGGGGAAGAAATATCATTTAGTACAAAATTTAAATTTGCACAAATTCTAATGTCCAGGTCATGTTCAATTGCTCGAATTATTGTATTTGGGTGTTTTTAGCTATTCATCAGTTGTACAGACAATTCAGCCATATCTAAATAGATTTATAAAAGCGATTTTTTTTCATGACGTGGAAAGACTGAGACTGTTCCTGTTCATTCGAGGTTAAGGGGAAATTTAATAGAGGGATTGAAAATGAAGGGAGCATGAGAAGAGTCTGTGACCAATGGGTCAGTAACCAAAAGGTACAAATTTAAGATAATTGGCAAAAGATCCAAAGGAGACATTAACACTTTATAGAGAGAGTGAAATGTGATTGAGATACACAACTTTGAAACGCTTTTTCAAAAAGAACTAGATCATTAGTTGAAGGAGCGAAATTTGTGGGGTTAAGATATTGGTTAGTTTTAATAGAAAGGCATTGTGATGTTCCTTCCGTGCTGTAAGATTCTATCCGGTAGGGGGTTGGGGACTGTTGAAATATGCACATTTCTAATGATGGGACATTAGAAGTCGGGGAAAGTTTGGAATTTGACGCTGAACATTTCAATATACAGAAGAGGAGGCCTGTGCCCGAAACGTCGAATCTCCTGTTCCCTGGATGCTGCCTGACCTGCTGCGCTGTTCCAGCAATAAAGTTTCAACAATATACAGAAGAGACCAGGCTCTGGAGATGACCACGCATTACAAGCACCTCCCACGATAAGTTGTTAAACCGGCTTTGACTACGTGTTCTCATTCCATAGGGAATGCCGATGACGTCCTTGTGTATGTATTTTGTCCTTTTTTTCCTTGGAACTGAAGCGTGACTGCTCCACGTGGACGGTGACTTGCTCTGTCGTATAAAACCCACAAGTTTCTGAGTGTTGGATATCAGAGTTCCAGTCCTGGGACTTGAAGAGAACGAGGAGATCTCGACTTTACTGCGAGAAAGAGAGAGACAGAGAGCTAAAGAAATTGTCAGAGGATCAGAAACAGACGCAAACAACTGAAAGAGATCGTTTGTGCTTCAATTTCTCGTTGTCCAATTCAGCACCAAGGGCAGCGACCAAACCTCCAACTACATCCTAAAGCAACAACGTCGTGCAGTATCTGGTAAGCCTTTCAACTGGCTTTCGGTCGATAAATTTGTTTCTGGAAAATGCAAAACTGCATCATTTTTAACAGTGTACTTTCCCATGTATTTCCAGACGAATTGATAGTTATTGTGCGTGTGTGTGAGAGAGAGAGAATGAGAGAAATGGGTTTGAGAGATAATAGATTAGAATTTCGAGTCGAGTATGTCTTATTTCCAAGAAAGATTGAAGGGCGAACTTTGATCCTTTTATTCCGTCACCCCACATTCCCCCAAAGTGGACTTCCCTAATTTTTCAGCCAGGACACAGGTCGGAACCCATTCAGCCGAGTGAGAGACCCTGAGGTAACGCCTTTTTGTGTTGGATTTCAGGACCCGACGCAATGATGATCCGGCTCAGCTCCCACTTCCTGACGCTTTTCGCTCTTCTGAATGTGTTCTGCTCCCGCACATCGGGGTTCGCGGCCCTCGGAAGCTACTCCCACCTGGGGTAAGTTCACTCCCCGCTTTCTCTCCAGCTTCCCAAGGCACTCAATTCCATTTCAATTCCCCACCTCCACCCCCACCCGCCCCATTAACTTTCTAAAGAGTCCTGAACTAATGTGGGCAATCCTACATTATTGTAGATTTGAAAATATAGCATTGAGCTGTACAGAGAGCTGTCGTGGTAGGGGAGGGAGGAGGTTTGTGGGGAGGTGGCTCATTCTGTAGATTTAAGGCTGAGATAGATTATTGTGTGGTGTGGTGCTGGAAAAGCACAGCGGGTCAGGCAGCATCCGAGGAGCAGGAGAATCGACGTTTCGGGCAAAAGCCCTTCATTATGAAGATGGATTCTTGACCAGTTAGATCAAGGGTTACCGGAAAGGAGCAGGGAAGTGAGGAGCATGGAATGAGCAAAATGGTAGAGCAAACTCGCGGGGCTGAATGGCCTACTCCTGTTCCTATTTCTTATGGGCTCATCTGCAATCTCGATTGTCCATTGCAGGATGTAGCACTTACTTGGGGGTGGGATGGCTGGCTCAGCCTCAAGTCCAGAGCTTTGCTATGGCAACACGCGCTGTTGGGGGTGGGGAGCGGGGAGGATTCGCTGATGATGATCACAACTTCCAGAGTATTTCATTTCATTTCGCCTGATATTAATCCATCACATTAAGTGCGTATATGATGCTCATAAATAATTATGGCCACCATACCGAGTAAAATTGTACACATTTCAAGGGGAAGCTAGATCTGTGCGGCGGGGGTGGGGGGAGTGGGAAAGAGTCACTGGGAGAATGAGGTGATGAGGTCGGAAAGGGGGGACGTCAACATGGATCAATGTTACGATGAATAACCTGTTTATGAGCTGCAGATGTTATAACACTCCTACAGAAACCACAAGTCGCCTTAGACTACACTCTGCAGATTGAATGGGGAGTGTGCAATCTGAGATTCCCTCCCAACTCTTTCTAGTGGACTATCCTGGATTTCAATATCAATGTAACATTACGTATGGCACACGCTGGATAGTAACGCTGAATAATTCCCCGACTGTCCCGGGTGAAGAGAAGGACATCCATCCGATTGAGATTTTCGCTGTTTATTGCGAACGGCTTCCTTTAGTCTGTCCCGAATGCTGTTGGAGTAGAAGTGCAGTGATCCTGTGTTGGGCCACGATTAGGTAATTCGAGGTTTGTCCTAATCGGTACGTAGCGGAAATCGTCTGGAAAACTTCAACGATAAAGTAACCAGTGCCTACAGATAGTGACAAAATCACTTGTGCCTCAAATTGCGTACATATTACCCTTTTATACAATTAGTTTCTGTTATTTTGATACTTTCCATAGTTTAGATTGTTGCCATATTTGGTTCTGTCTATGCTGCTTGTCTGCACTGTGGCCACTGAGTTACACCAACACATTGTGAGCCAGCCTTATGCTGTTTATAATCAGACCCATGCTAATTCGTAATCTGACGCCAGTGATGGCTCCATCAAGGCTGACCATAGTTGGACTGACTTTATTTATCTCTGACCTTCAGGCTGCGAAATGCTGTTGGTTTCGATGGACAGTCCAGTGAGGATCAGTCACAATCACCAGTGAGAGCTGATAGTGACATTTACCAAAACCCATCGTCAGACAGCGACAAAGTCTATTACCAGTTGTCCGCAAGCATGCCAAGGTGAGAGAATTACATTGCCAATCCTGCATATTTAAACAAAAAAAAATTCAGAACTGCTCACTATATTGGTCCAGCACAATGATCTACATTAAAACTTAGGAAAAAAAGGCACCTTGGAGCCTGTTCCACGTTCAAACTCAATTTGTGATTGATCTGGTTGCAGCCTTATTTGTCTTGTCTAATTTCCCTCCCCAGCCCTATAACCCTTGACTCCTTTTTGATTTTAAAAAGAAAATCTGTTAGTTCAGATTTGAACATATTCAGTAACTTTGCCTTCAATGCTCATAGGAAGAGAATTCCCAAGAGGTGCAACTGAGAGCAGAATTATCTCCTCATTTGTATCTTAAGCGAAATACATTTTATTTATGAACTGTGCCCACTGTTCGATTCTTTTCTCTCCTAAGAAGCACCTCAGAATCTTTTCCAAGAAGATTGCCTCCCTTTCTGCTGACATCCAGTGAGTACAGGCCCACCTTTATGCCTAAGGCAATCTTTTATTCCCATTAATGTTGAGCACATGACTTCTTAGTAGCCATACTGCTTAGGCAAGTGCTGGTGTGTGTTTGAATGGTTTATAAATGTCAATAAGAAGCAATTGCAAGGGAAGAGTAGTTGATGTTGGGGGGCAAAGTCCAGAGAACCCTTCCTTTCAGAGACTGATCCAACAATTCTGCACAAACTGTCCAATAGTTTTGTAATTAATCATTTCTTTTCATAAATCTCTCAAAAGTCCTCTATATTAAAACTGTCTGTGTGTTTCTTTCCATTCCTCCAGAGCAAAACGACATTCAGACGCAATTTTCACCAACGAATACAGCAAACTGCTTGGTGAAATAGCTGCTAGGAAATATCTGGAATCACTGATGGGGAAAAGGTATGTGAATGCTTGGGGGCAGTGGGGAGTTGCATGGCAGGGACACACTGGGTGTGGGCCGGGGCTCAGCATTGGAGAACATGGAGGATTTTGGGACTTCAAACTGCATCTGAATGCGATTGAACTTAACAATCATGAAATGTATAAACAAGAGCATCAACGTCAATCAATCCCCCCTCAATCAACACTAGAGCAATGAGTTGGGGAATGCATCGCCTTTCTAAATCTGTTAAAGAAAAAGATAGTTTAAAGTGATGAACGAACTGCTCCTCAGTAATGTTGACATACAAATGATAACATTTTTACAAGTGACACTGAGAAACTGGACATTGTTACACCAAATAGAAAAATGCCATTTTCCATTAGAGGGAGAGGAGAAATGTTTTGGCTGCAATTGACAATAAATTGTCAGTGGTCATAAAAACAAATATAAGCCCAACTGATGCTATGGTTGAGCATGCTTTCACACTGGAGAAAGAAAAGATTGGCTGTTTAACAGGAAATAAAGAGTGGACATAAATGGCTCTTTTAAGGTTGGTAAGATGAAATAAGCGGAAGGCCATATGGATTGATAGAACCTCAAATGCTTACAAGTTATGCAAATAACTTGAATGAAGGAATGTAAGATATGATTACCAAATCTGATGTTGGTACAAAGATAACTTGGAAAGTAAGTTGTGAAGAGAATATAAAGCAGCTGCAAAAAACTAGGTTGTGAGTCTACAAAGATGTGGCAGATGAATATAATGTGGGAAATGTGAAATTATCCAATTCAGCAGGAAGAATTAAAAAGCAACATATTCTCTAAATGGTGAATCATTACAGTTTTCTGACATGGAGGTGTCTTAGTACATGAATCACACAAATACTGGTATACAGATAGCTTTTACCAGACTAATAAGTAATAATATGTAATGAGTGGGTTATCTTACAAGGAAAAGTTGCATATTCTAGACTTGAATCTGTTAGACTTTGAGAGCATGAGTTGAATTAATTGAAACATAAAATCCTGAGTGTCTTGACAGGGTGAATGGAGAGGACATTTCCTTTCATGCAAGCATCAAGAACTAGGGGATACTGTTTTAAATTCAAAGTCCTAGCACATTTGTAAGGCTGAGGTGGATAGATTCTAATTAAGCAAGGAGGTGAAAAGTTATCAGCTGTAAATGGGAATATGTGGCTTGAGGTTACAATCAGATCAGCCATGACCTTGCTGAATGGTGGAGGAGACTCAAGGGCTGAATGGTCAACTCCTTATTGAATGTGTTTTACTCACTATGTTAGGGAGCAAGTTAGTTGAATTGTTCAAAATTATGAAGGTTTTTAAAAGCTTAAGAGTGAAGAAACCGTTTGATGAAAGGTTTGATAACCAAAGTGCACCAGTTTAAGGTAATTGGAAAATACGGTTTCTCATGTGCTGCAGATTGTCCTGATCCAGCATATGCTACGGAATATGAAGGATTCCATACTGACTTTCAAAAAGAAAGCATAAAAAAGATGCAGTATGATAGAGATAGAGTGGGGCAATTAGATAGCCCTTTGAAAGATAGTCTAGCATGGGCCGAATGGTCTCTGTCTGTGATGTCAGACTCTGTGACTCAGTATTTTGATATGGCAACTGTATTGTTGAATATTTCCCCAAATTTTTAATTTTAATTGAATCTAAAGGGTGTTCCATTTGAACAAAGATCAAGAGTAAGCCACTTGAGAAAGTCTCTTCAAGCCTGCTCTGCCATTTTATAAGATCATGGTTGATCTGGTTTTAACTCAACTCTGTATTCCTACACATCATCAATAACCTTTCATCCCCTGGCTAATTAAGCATTGATCGACCTCTGCCTTCAGAATGTTTGAAGACTCTGCATCCATTGCCCTTTAAGGAAATGAATTCCAAAGACTCCTAATCTTCTTAGAGGAAAAATATGTCTCCTCATCTGTCTTAGCTGAGCAACACCCTATTTTAAAACTATTACTCCCAGTTCCACCTGACAAGAGGAAACTCCTTTCAATGTACAACTGGTCAAGTCACCTTAAGATCTTTTATGTTTCAACTAAGTCACTACTGACTCTTTCTCCAGAGGATACAGATCTAGTCGATTTAACTTTTCCTCCAAAGCAACCTACTCATTCTAGGTCTTAGTCTAGTAAACCTTTTCTGAGCTGCTACCAATGCATTAGCATCCTTAAGCACCCTGACTAGCACTGGACCCAATACTCTAGATGTGATCCTTCCAATGCTCTGTATAACTGAAGCATAATCTCCTTTCTATTCCGAATTTAATCATGGTTTCAGCCACTTAACGGAAGAATTCTAAATGAAACGTTTTATCATGTGTAATGTACAGCTGAGGTCGGGGAGCAGGCATATTGAATCTTTTTAACTGAACCATGTGCATGGCCTGAACATTTTAGACTGAAGATGCTTTTGTTTCTGATAATCAGAACCCAGGATGAGCACAACGCAAGCAAACGTCACTCTGATGCTATATTCACTCATATGTACACCACTCTCCTGCAGGAGAAGGCAGCGAAAGAATTTCTCGAAAGGATAGCAAATGGCCAGACAAGGTACTTTAAATAAATTTGGAGCAATTATAAGATTATAGAGTATAGAATATAGAACAATACAGCGCAGAACAGGCCCTTCACTCTCGATGTTGCGCTGACTGTGAACTATTCTCAACTCGTCCCCCTACACTATCCCAAAATCATCCATATGCTAATCTGAGGATTGTTTAAATCTCTCTAATGTGGTTGAGTTGACTACATTAGCAGGTAGGGCATTCCACGCCCTTACCACTCGCTGCATAATGTACCTGCCTCTGACATCTGTCTTAAATCTACCACCCCTCAATTTGTTGTGATGCCCCCTCGTACACACAGAAATAATCATCCTAGGAAAAAGACTTTCACTGTCTACCCTATCTAATCCTTTGATCATCTTGTATGTCTCTATCAAATCCCCTCTTAGCCTTCTTCTTGCCAATCAGAACAGATTCAAGTCTCTCAGCCTTTCCTCATAAGACCTTCCCTCCAGACCAGGCAAAATCCTGGTAAATCTCCTCTGCACCTTTTCCAATGCTTCCACATCATTCCCAAAATATCGGGACCAGAACTGTACACAATATTCCAAGTGTAGCCGCATCAGCGTTTTGTATTGCTGCAGCATGATGTTGCGGCTCCGGAACTCAATCCCTCTACGAATGAAACCTAACACACTGTATGCCTTCTTAACAACACTATCCTCCTGGGTGCAACTTTTAGGGATCTATGTATATGGACTCCAAGATCCCTCTGCACATCCATACTACCAAGAATCTTTCCATTGACCCAGTACTCTGCCTTGCTGTTCTTCTTCCCAAAGTGCATCACCTGACATTTAGCTGCATTGAACTCCACTTACCACCTCTCAACCCAATTCTGCAGTTTATCCAAGTCCCCCTGCAACCTGTAACACTTTTCCACACTGTCCACTACTCCACCAACTTTAGTGCCATCTGCAAATTTACTAATTCATCCACCGATGCCTGCGTCTAAGTCATTTCTAAAAATGACAAACAGCAGTGGTCCCAAAACACATCCTTGTGGCACATCATGAGTAACTGGACTCCAGGCTAAATATTTTACATCAACCACCACTCGCTGCCTGCTTTCAGAAAGCCAGTTTCTAATCCAAACTGCTAAATCACCCTCAATTCCATGCCTCTACATTTTCTCCAACAGTCTACCATGTGGAACCTTATCAATGGCTTTACCGAAGTCCATGTATACCACATCAATTGCCCTACCATTATCTACATGCTTCGTCAGCTTCTCAAAAAACTCAATGAGGTTTGTGAGACACGACCTGCCCTTGACGAAACCATGTTGACTATCTGAAATCAAATTGTTGTTTGCTAGATAATTATAAATCTTATCTCTTATAATCCTTTCCAAAACCTTTCCTACAACAGACGTAAGGCTCACTGGTCTATAATTACCTGAGTCATCTCTACTGCCCTTCTTGAGCAAGGGTACAATATTTGCAATCCTCCAGTCTTCTGGTACCAAACCTGTAGACAATGACGACTCAAACATCAAAGCCAAAGGCTCTGCTATCTCCTCCCTAGCTTCCCAGAGAATCCTCGGATAAATTCCATCTGGCCCAGGGGACTTGTCTACTTTCACTCTTATTACAATTGCTAACACCTGGTCATAACTAACCTCAATCCTTTCTAGTCTAATATCTCATACCTCATTCTTCTCCTCTACAATATTCTCCTTTTGCTTAGTGAAAATGACCAGAATGTGCCTCAAGAGTCCGTAAGCCCAGATCTACACTGGTACTGATGTCTTCAATGCAAATCTGTCCTGAGTATGCATGGTATAAAAATTGTGTCGAGAAACAACCAAGACACAGGTTACTTGATCTAACCCAATATGTGTTTGCCCTGCACACACCATATATTCAATTTCTCAACTTAAACACTCATAATCTCTGCTTTTGTCACGTCCTTGGTTGTTGCATTACATAGCCTTGCAAAACCAGATGTATTCTCTCTATCCAAAGCCTCTCATATTCAATTCAACATGTAAGACATGGTTCAATGGAGTGTTGAAGGGATGCTACACTGTTAGGCGTTCTGTCATTTAATATCCCCAGATAGATGTAAAGATCCACTGACCCTATATGAAAATTGTGGGGGATTTCTCTGTGCCTTGACCAATATTTCTCCTTCAACCTGCATTCATTATCTCACTGCTGCTAGTGGGTCCGTGGTATTGGAAATTGATAAACATATCTTTCCTTATATTAGTACTTCATCTTAAAGCTACTTAATTGGCTGTGAAGTCCTTTGGAAGGTCTTGAGTTTGTGAAAGGTGGGAAGTAAAAACATGCTCTTCCTAGTTGTTTCATACATGTTTGTCAGTGGCACTACCATTCATTACTATCCCTGTAGAGACCAACAACCTTAAAACAATTCACCCTTTCCGTTAATAGTAAAAAGGGTGATAAACACTTTTTCATATTTTAAGATATTTCTCTGTGACAATCAGGCTAAAAGTGTTATCAGCTAAACACTATTATTGTAGTAAACTTATACTGTCAACTACAAAACAGAAAATTTCCCCTTTACTATCGACAAAAGAAAAATTCACTTCACAACTACATATAACTCTGCCCTTAAGTAGGCAATCAGTTTTCCCAGATCCAGACCTAAATTGATCCTTAGCTTGCAAATGCTTGTTTCCTTTGCTTACTTTTATTTCCCAGCCAGGTACCTTTTTAACCCAAGAACTATCTTTTATGATTACTTTTCCTAGAGGTTCTCCATCTGGCATAGGACAGGCAAATCTTCCATCCTTTTTGCAAATCCTTAATACATTGTTCCTTTCAATCTGAGCATGGGCACCACTCTGTTTCTGTCTCGTGAACCAGACAGACTATCAAATTTTATTCATTCCCTCCCCCAGATCCTAATGAAGCGATTGTGATTTTCTCAGGGATAGTTCTAAAACTGAGCCCTTCCTCAAAGCTCAACTCCATGATAATGTGATAATGTGCATCACATTGACCTTGTGATTGCTGATTTGCCACATTGAGACCCCAAATCGCTTATCATGAAAGTAAATTAAAACATAAGTGTTTACAACTTCACAATCTGACCATGTTCCAGGGATTTCAGAGATTATAAATCTAATTAATGTAAACAGGACTGTTGCTGCCATTGGTTCATGCGTGAATGTTTCCCACCTTCTTTCCAATAAAACAACTTACATCTCCCGATAATTTCTAATAGACATTTCACCCCACCTTGTTGTTGGACAGGGTTAGGAAAAGTTCCAAAGCCCCTTTCATTTTACCTTAGATTAAAATATAAATAAAGGTAAAGTCACCATAGTCTTATTGGTGTACTTTCCCCTTAGAGAGAGAACTGATGGTGGTTTAACCTGAGGGTCACAATGCCTCAGGTGAGGAGAGAGTTTGAGAAGAAGCATTGTTCATAGTAACTTCAGCAGGTGTGGGAATTAAACCCACACTGTTGGAATCATTTGACATTGCAAACGACCTATCCAGCCAACCAAGCTAACCCACCCACAAAATCAAAAGCTATAACAATCTCATTAAACTTCATGTCTAACGTTTGGAAGAATAATATGGACACTCAAGTCCTGAAATCTGAGCAATCCTCCTGCTGCCAAATTTGTTCTCAAAACATGTGCACGAAACCTAAGCTTAAGTGTGCTTGTTCCAGTTTAAGCAATGCACTTGCTAATACTTTTCAGAAGTGGGCTTCTTAATAGAGTAGAACTTAGCATTGAATTATTTTTGTATATTTTTCTTCTAGATTTCCAACTGAATTGATTCAACACTTACTTTTAAGTTATGATTCAATGCCTTTCAAGAGTTAATGGTAACAAATCCAGGTAATAGAAAGAATTATTGTTCTAAGTATGGTGAACAACTCTTTCTAATTTTCCAGCAGCCAGCAAGATCCAAACTCAGCTAATACCTTAGACAACCCCTCGCCTGTTGAAAATTATGTCAGTGATGCGATTTAGAGTCAGCTTCAAGATTAGGTAAGTATCGATTCTCCCACCGGGATACATGTGAAAGTCCTGGATAATTTTCAGTAAGTGCAATTGTAGTTAGTGATTAATCATTTGCATTAAAACAAACTATCAGTTTCTCACAGGTTTGGTCAGTACAGTACGGCAAAGGAGTTTTTTCTGTTCTGTAACTTCCTGCAGGTACGATATGGTTTATCATCCGGCAGATTGCCATAATAACTCATTTGTTCATGAATGTCCTGTCAAAAAGGAAATCTAGCATCCATTCCCAGTCTGACTTATACATACTAGTGTGGTTAATAAGCCACTCAGTTGTATTGGAATAATGGTTCAAGAAGAAGGTGCACTAATATTGTCCAAAGACATCTAAAGACTCAAAATAAATGCTGACCTTGACAGTGACACCCACATCCTGAGAATCAATTAAAAAGAGAACAGTTCCATTCATTGAAATGGGTTTGCAATCTGTGTGATGATGCATCTGGAAATAAAATTCTGTTCACAATGCTCTGGAAATAACAATATTTTATCAAAGCTACTTTAGAGAGGCTTTTTGTAGATAAAAGGATAAATTCATCAACCTCATGCTCTGAGCTGCGAGCTATGCTAAAAGGGAATATGAGTCACAGCCACAGATACAATAGGGTAGATGTATTACTGGATGTATTCTCTCTGAATGCCATGCTTGAAGGTGCTTAATGCAATGTACAGTTTCCTCTGGAATAGACTGTAGTTACCCCTGTCAGATATTTTGCTATAAAGTAATTGAGAAGTGATGAAGCATTTTTCTCAAGTGGTCTATATCAGTGAGTAATGTTCAGGTTGGACTATGTTTGGGAAATATTATAGAATTAAAATTAAAGGTTTCATCATTGTGATATTTCCTACTAATATCCCCATACACATTTGCAGTCAATGCCTTACTTTCCTGAGATTTATTGTGAGCAGTGGCAGACTTAAAAGTGACCTGATTTTAGAGAGTAGGACTCCATCAATTTGACATTTTCATTTAATATTTCATGGGACGTGAGCATCCTAGGCAAGGCCAACAATTGTCACCCTTCTCTGGGTGCCTTGAGCTGAGTGACTTGGGAGGCCACTTCAGAGCCAACTGTATTGCTGTGAGTCAGGAGTCACATGTAGCCTGGACCATGCAAGGATGGTAGATTCCCTTCCCTAAAGGGTGTTACTGAAACAAAGCTTTTGTGACAGTTGATAATTTCATGGTCACCGTTACTGTGATGAGTTTCCAATTCCAGAATATTTAGTTAATTGAATTAAATTTCCCCCAACTGTTGTGGTTGGGGTTTGAATCCATATCTGCAGAGCATTAACATAGATATCAAGGTTACCAGTCCAGTGACATTACCATGCCACCATTTTCTATTCCTGCCTTGGCTAATTAAATCTATCAAAGCACCTCCTCTGGAGAGCCAATTGAATGACAATCTTTTTTTGAAGTGTAAAATTATTTGCTTTTCTTTCCCTTTATTTAACAAAGTATTTGTTGATTACTCAGTCTGTCATCTGTTCCGTTGCTGTTTCTAGATTAAAGGGGGGTCATTTTAATCTTTCTTCAAGACAAGTGGAAGCAGTTAGATGTTCTGTACCATTTTTAAATGCTGCTAAATTTACAATTGATAAATAAAATGTGGAAAGAAATTGACCAGGATATAAAATGACTCGCCAACCAGATTGCATCAGTCCCCTGATGGATGGGCCAGATTAAAGATTTCCATCTTGCCTCTCCCAACCAAATGTAAACCAAATAGTTGCAAGTGAGCTTGGCCACACTTGCCTTAAAAAGCAGATTGTGAAATGAATACTTAGATTTGTGGGTTCAATTCCTGCTCTAGAGACTGGAGCACGCAAACTCGGCAATGTTCTTGATTCAGAAAGTGAGGTCTGCAGATGCTGGAGAGCAGAGCTGAAAATGTGTTGCTGCAAAAGCGCAGCAGGTCAGGCAGCATCCAGGGAACAGGAGAATCGAATTTTCGGGCATAAGCCCTTCTTCAGGAATGAGGAAAGTTTGTCCAGCAGGCTAGGATAAAAGGTAGGGAGGAGGGACTTTGGGGAGGGGCGTCGGAAATGCGATAGGTGGAAAGAGGTCAAGGTGAGGGTGATAGGTCAGACTGGGGTGGGCCGGATAGGTCAGGAAGAAGATTGCAGGTTAGGAAGGCGGTGCTGAGTTCGATGGATTTGACTGAGACAAGGTGGGGGGAGGGGTAATGAGGAAACTGGTGAAATCCGAGTTCATCCCTTGTCTCAGATTCCTCCCTCCCCTTCCTCGACCTTTCTATTTCTATCGCAGGCGACCGAATCAACACGGACATCTACTACAAACTGACCGACTCCCACAGCTACCTGGACAACACCTCCTCCCACTCTGCCCCCTGTAAAAACGCCATCCCATTCTTCCAATTCCTTCGTCTCCAGCGCATCTGCTCCGAGGAGGACCAGTTCCAAAAACGTACAACCCAGATGGCCTCCTTCTTCAAGGACCGCAATTTCCCCCCCGACGTGGTCGACGATGCCCTCCACCGCATCTCTTCCACTTCCCGCTCCTCGCCCTTGAGCCCCGCCCCTCCAACCGCCACCAGGACAGAACCCCACTGGTCCTCACCTACCACCCCACCAATCTCCATGTACAGCACATCATCTGCCATCATTTCCGCCACCTCCAAACGGACCCCACCACCAGGGATATATTTCCCTCCCCTCCCCTATCAGCATTCCGTAAAGACCACTCTCTCCGTGACTCCTTCGTCAGATCCACACCTCCCACCAACCCAACCTCCACTCCCGGCACCTTCCCCTGCAACCGCAGGAGGTGCAAGACTTGCGCCCACACCTCCCCCCTCACCTCCCTCCAAGGCCCCAAACGAAACTTCCATATCCACCACAGATTCACCTGCACCTCCACACACATCATCTATTGCATCCTCTGCACCCGGTGTGGCCTCCTCTATATTGGGGAGACAGGCCGCCTACTTGCAGAGCGTTTCAGAGAACACCTCTGGGACACCCGGACCAACCAACCCAACCACCCTGTGGCTCAACACTTCAACTCCCCCTTCCACTCCACCAAGGATACATCGCCAGACCACAACAACACGATGGTTGGAGGAAGAGCGCCTCATCTTCCATCGAGGAACCCTCCAACCACAAAGGATGAACTCGGATTTCACCAGTTTCCTCATTTCCCCTCCCCCCACCTTGTCTCAGTCAAATCCATCGAACTCAGCACCGCCTTCCTAACCTGCAATCTTCTTCCTGACCTCTCCGCCCTCACCCCAGTCTGACCTATTACCCTCACCTTGACCTCTTTCCACCTATCGCATTTCCGACGCCCCTCCCCCAAGTCCCTCCTCCCTACCTTTTATCTTAGCCTGCTGGACAAACTTTCCTCATTCCTGAAGAAGGGCTTATGCCCAAAACGTCGATTCTCCTGTTCCCTGGATGCTGCCTGACCTGCTGCGCTTTTCCAGCTACACATTTTCAGCAATGTTCTTGATGCAATATTAAGGGAGTACAGAGCTCTCTGAAGTGTGAACCTTTAGTTATCATGTTGAAACGAGTTCCCTGCTGTAGAGATTCTACTAAAATCAGCTAGGTAGACATCTTGGAATATGTGTTCCCGGATTGGGGCTGTTAGTCTTGTCCAAACAGGGAACCCTGTCTGACAGATATAAACAGGAATGTCAGGGGTTCTGCTCACTGAGAGCTGGCATGAGAAAGCTAGTATATCAAGTACTACATACATGGAGTCATAGAGTCATAGAGATGTACAGCATGGAAACAGACCCTTTGGTCCAACCTGTCCACACCGACCAAATATCCCAACCCAATCTAGCCCCATCTGCCAGCCTCCATATCCCTCCAAACCCTTCCTATTCATATACCCATCCAAATGCCTCTTAAATGTTGTAATTTTTCCAGCCTCCACCACATCCTCTGGCAGCTCATTCCATACATGTACCTACATGTAAATAAAGGGGAGCTTTGTGAGAGGATATGACCTCTATAGAGTTGTTTTACCTGCCCTCTCTTAGGTAGAGGTAAATTACCCAGTGGAAGAACAGTAGAGAAGAGGGAGAATTCTTCCTTGTACCTGGACCAAAATGTATCATTGTCAAGAATTTAAATCAAGTTGTAATTTATTTGAGTTAATAAGGCCAAAATTAACATAATGTTTCTCAAAGATTTCTTATTGAAATGGACAGTGAAGGGGGGGCTGCAATATCACTGAATGTATTGAGTCTCTGACTCGAGAAAGACATACACTGTCTAATAGCTGCTCTTTCTGTTTTAAATAGAATCTCTGAAGACCTCCGAATTATTGAGCTGAAAACTACATACAGCCTTTTTCCTTTATTAATCAGGAGAGAATGCATCAGACTCCAAAGCTAGTATGTTGTGTAGTGAAAGTCTTGGTGACCTATTTAGTTCCTTGTAAATGAGAGTCACTGTTCATTCACTATAAATAACATCTTTTTTTGGTCAACCTTTGTCTAAAAGTTATATATATCTATTAAATATATATTGACAATGTTACTCTTCTATACTGCCCTAACCCCTAATAAATGTATTGAATGCAGCATGTGAAAGACACACTGTATTAACTTACGTTGTAAACGTACCCACTACACTCAAGGCTGTTAATGAGTTCTCAATTGTTATCACTTCTGGACTATAAACTTTGAATTATATCTCTGGTGTATTAAGTCGTATATAATTTGTTTCCCTTTGTCTTACTCAAGTTGCAAGGGAAGCCTTTATGTCAAAGGGACCCAATACAAAGGGATGAACTTTGTGTTATCTGCTTAAAACTTACCAGCTGGTGGATTGCATTCAGTTTTGAGGGAGCACCTCAGGAAGGAGACATTGGCCTTGCAGGGGCTGCAGTGCAGATTCACAGTTGTGGTAGTGTCCCTACTTCTTGGACAATAGATCTGGGTCAAGTCCCACCCACTCCAGAGATATGTCTGAACAAATGGATTGAAACTATCGAGAACGGACATAAAGAGAGTTAAACTCTGAGGAAAGGTTTGCGGCTTTTGGAATATTGACTGAAAAGTGAAATATCAAGTCAACATAAAGTGACAAATATTCACTGGTGCATAACATGTGTAAAAAGGCTCAACAGAATGATCCATAGATAAAACCGTCAAAGTAAGGTTGCGACTACAGGTCACAAATTCATTACAGAACAGACAGAGGCCATTCAGACCATCACATCTGCACTGGCTCTCTTTACTGATTTAACTTAAAGTTAATCTACTTTTCCCTGTAGCTCTGCAAATTGTTTCTATCTATAAATAACATAGAAAAGTACAGTATAGAACAGGCCCTTTGGCCCACGATGTTGTGCCGAGGATTAAACCTAATCCAAAATAAAATAATCTAACGTAATCACCCCTCAATTCACTGCTATCCATGTGCATGTCCAGCAGTTGTTTAAAGTTACTTAATGACTCTGCTTCCACCACCACTGCTGGCAATGCATTCCATGCGTTCACAGCTCTCTGCGAAAAGAACCTACTTCTGTTGTCTCTGCTATACCTTCCTCCTAACACCTTAAAACTATGAGCCCTTGTGGCAGTCAATCCTGCCCTGGGGAAAAGTCTCAGGCTCTTTGGGCGGCACGGTAGCACAGTGGTTAGCACTGCTGCTTCACAGCGCCAGAGACCCGGGTTCAATTCCTGCCTCGGGCGACTCTCTGTGTGGAGTTTGCACATTCTACCCCTGTCTGCGTGGGTTTCCTCCGGGTGCTCCGGTTTCCTCCCACAGTCCAAAAATGTGCAGGTCAGGTGAATTGGCCGTGCTAAATTGCCCGTAGTGTTAGGTGCAGGGGTAAATGTAGGGGAATGGGTCTGGGTGGGTTGCGCTTCGGCGGGTCGGTGTGGACTTGTTGGGCCGAAGGGCCTGTTTCCACACTGTAAGTAATCTAATCTATCAACTCTATCCATGCCTCTCATTATCTTGTACACCTCGATCAGGTCACCTCTCTTCCTCCTTCTCTCCAGAGAGAAAAGTCCAAGCTTAATCAACCTCTCTTCATAAGATAAGCCCTCCAGTCACGGCAGCATATCGGTAAACCTTCTTTGCACCCTCTCCAAAGCCACTGTATCTTTTCTATAAGAGGGCGACCAGAACTGGACACAATATTCCAAGTGCGGTCTCACCAGGGTTTTATAGATTTGCAGCAAAACCTTGCAGCTCTTAAATATGATCCCCCTGTTAATGAAAGCTAAAACACCATATGGTTTCTTAACAACCCTATCCAATTGGGTGGCAACTTTAAGGGATCTATGTACTTGAATACCTCTGTTCCTCCACACTGTCAAGAATCCTGTCTTTAATTGTATATTCAGCATTCAAGTTATTCCTTCCAAAATGCATCATTTCGCACTTATCCAACTGCTATTTCTCAGCCCAGCTCTGCATCCTGTCAATATTGTACTGCAGCCTACAAAACCCCTCAATACTATCAACGGCATGTCCAACCCTTGTGTCATCGGCAAATTCACCAACCCACCCCTCAACTTTCTCATCCAAGTCATTTATAAAAACTACAAAGAGCAGAGGCCCAGGAACAAATCCCTGCGGGTCACCACTCACCACCGACCTCCAGGCAGAATGCTTTCCATCTACAACCACTCTCTGCCTTTTGTCAGCCAACCAATTCTGAATCCAGATAGCCAAATCTCCCTGTATCCCATATGTCCTGACTTCATGAATGAGCTTACCATGGGGACCCTTAAGAAATGCCTTGCTGAAGTCCATAGACACCACATCCACTGCCTGAACTTTATCAACCTGTCTCGTCCCCTCCTCAAAGAACTCAATATAATTTGTGAGGCATGACCTGCCCCTCACAAAGCCATGCTGACTGCCTTTAAGCAAAGATCTTCACTACCAGCTTAGCAACCTCCTTTCTCGCTTCCCGGATAAATCTGGTCTGGTCTTCAGCTCTTATCAATTTTAATGTTTGCCAAAATTTCTGGCACATCAACTTCCTCTATCTCGATCTGTTCAAGTCTGTTACCCTCATTCACAACAAGGCTGCATTTGGTCGAGAGTGGCATCAAGGGGCCCCAGCAAAACTGGAATCAATTGGTATCAGGGAGCAAACTCTCCAGTGGTTGGAGTCATACTTGACACATACGAAGATGGTTGTGGTTATTGGAAGACAGTCATCTAAGCTCCAGGACATCTCTGCAGGAGTTCCTTAGGGTAGTGTCCTACGCCCAATCATCTTCAGCTGCTTCATCATTATAAGGTCAAAAGTGGGGATGTTCGCTAATGATTGCACAATGTTCAGCACCAATGGCAACTCCTCAGATACTGAAGCAGTCTATGTTCAAATGCAACAAGATCTGGACAATACCTAGACTTAGGCTGAGAAGTGGCAAGTAACACTCATGTCACACAAATGCGAGGTTCTGACTATTACCATGCTATGACAATCTAAATATTACCCCATGACATTCAATGGTGTTATCATCACTGAATCTCCCACTTTCTCTATCCTGGGGCTTATCATTGAACAGAAACTCAACTCACCACATAAACACAGTGGCTACAAGAGCAGGTCAGAGGCTAAGAATACTGCACCGAGTACCTCACCTCCCGGTTCCCCAAAGCCCGTCCACCATCTACAAGGCACAAGTCAGGAGTGTGATGGGTGCAGCTTTAACAACACGCAAGGCGTTTGATACTATCCATAATCAAACACCCCCATCACATTCAGTAGCAGCAATGTGTACTATCTACAAGATGCACTGCAGAAATTCACCAAAGTTTCTTAGACATCACCTTCCAAACCCATGACCAAGAACAAGAATAATGACCAAGGATATGGGAACACCACCAACTACAATTTTGCCTTTAAGCTACTCACCATCCTGACTTGGAAATATATCTCCATTCCTTCACTGTTTCTGGATCAAAATCCTAGAATTCCATCCTGAAGGGCATTGTGGGTCAACCCCACAGCAGGTGGACTGCAGCAGTTCAAGAAGACAGCTCACCCCCACCTTCTCAAGGGCAACTAGGGACAGGCAATAAATGCTGGGCCTCAGTCAGCGACACCCACATCCCATAAGTGAATTTTAAAAGAACACTGTTCCACATTGCTGGGTAGTCCAACATTTATTGTCCATCCCTTTGGAATTTTTTCAGCTGTGAGCTGCAGAGTTTGCTTAGCAGCCATTATCTGCAACTGCTGATTTTCATTCTTCCCATTGTATTAGTCTCCAACCTTCATTTGTCATCTACCTGGCACCTCACATTCATTTGATCCTCTCCTTCTGCTGTCATCATTCTCGCTGTCACAAATTATTCAGACCTGATGGTGCCAATATTTTGTTTGGTTGTTATGGTTCTGTTCGCCGAGCTGGGAATTTGTCTTGCAAACGTTTCGTCCCCTGTCTAGGTGACATCCTCAGTGCTTGGGAGCCTCCTGTGAAGCCTTCGGCATTCATGCAGGAACCAGGGTTGTTCGTGTGTGGCGCTTAGGCGGTTGGCACAGGATTCCCATTTCCTGGCTTGTCTTAGCGTCTCTCGCCCGTAGGTGTTCAAAGTTTGGGAGAAGATTGGTAGCTCGGGTGCTCGTTGTTGTGGTTCTGTTCGCCGAGCTGGGAATTTGTCTTGCAAATGTTTCATGCCCTGTCTAGGTGACATCCTCAGTGCTTGGGAGCCTCCTGTGAAACGTTTGCAAGACAAATTCCCAGCTCGGCGAACAGAACCACAACAACGAGCACCCGAGCGACAAATCTTCTCCCAAACTTTGAATTTTGTTTGGTATAGATTGACTCATCAAGATCAAGTCTGACTTCTCTCCATCTTTATAGGCTTCCCTTGCTTCTTCCTAGCCAAATACTTACACACAAATGCATTCTGTTTCTGAAGTTAGAGTACTGTTTTCCTCACATTGGACATCTTTCTTTTCTTTTATGTGGTGCCCTTGACAGTATGCACATCCTGTACTCTGGCTTTAATCTTTCTACTGGCCTTCTGAAAATACTTAATTGTTATTATTGCTTGGCCTGGTATATCATTCAACATAACACAGTGCCTCTCCCTGATTTCTGTACCCAAATTGTCACTCTTTCTGGACACTGAAACAAAATATTCATTTGGAACCCTATCTCCATCCTCTGGCTTCATGCACAAATTAATATTGTGTTCCTTAATGGATCATTCTGTTTCTCTAGCTATATTTTTATCCTTAATGTACTTGTTAAATAACTTAGGATTTTCTGCTACTTTACCTGCTAATAATCTTTCCTGCATCCTTTTTCCTCTGCTAATTTCCTTTTAAAATTCCCCTTGCTCTTCCATATTCCTTTCGGTCTTTTCCTGTTTTGAGCTCTTGGTATCTGCCAAAAGTCCCCTTTTGTCGATAGATCTTTAATATCCATGGATTACTGAATTTGTTGGTCCCACCCTGTATCTTTATTGGAAGACTCTGGGGCTTTGCTCACCCTATTTCAATCTTGAATGCTTTCTACTGCTTTGACATAAGCATCCGAAAACCATCTATTCCCACTCCACTCTGGCTACATCATAACTGATCTAATTAAAATTGGCCTTACCTAGTCTAGAACTTTGATCTCACGCACATCCTTGTCCATGAATCTATTGCACTAAAGGGAAAATAATCTATGTTCATAAGGCAATTTTGAAAGAGCATATAAGCATCAAAATGGATCATTTATCCTATTTTCCAAACAATATTCATTATGGACACTCAAACCCAGTGACAAATTACAGCGAGTTTAATTCTTATAATGTCTGAGTTAACTTATGAGGTTGAAAGTTCTTTCCTTTAAAACTTTCTGCATACTTATCAAATGTGATTCTCTGCAGCTCTCATTGAGAAACTATAATGCAAGTTAACGCATTGGTTTTTCTCAGTGAATATCAAGAGAAACTTAGGGTGTCCCCCAGTTCTGCTCCTTAGATTGCTAAAAAAAATCTAAAAAAATTATTTCCTCCCTGAAGATTTCAATGAACTCACTGCCCTTCTCTAGGTTTTAGTCGTTTTTGTTCTGAACTCAAATGGTGAATGTTTCACTTGTTTCTCTATGTGTCACAGTAAACATCTGAGCGAACATTTAAAAACAAAATTAACTCCATAAATAACTTGCTAGTCATTTGAATGAAATCACTTGTTTCTTGGAATTATGTTTGAACAGACTCTTAAAATATTACTTTCTTCCATCTTAAATAAAGCCCCTTCACAGGGCTAAAACTAAAGACCATTTAACTTTACAAGAGAATACAAATTCTCAAATGATAATATTTTATAAAATTTTATCTAAGGGAGTCCCACTTTTGATGGTATCATTTTTCAATTGTCCAGAATTAAATATTTAATGAACTCATTAATTGTCCAGAATTAACTAATGCCAATCTCTTGTATGCCGATGCTGCTCCTTTTACAAGGTCATATTGTCCTTGACATTTTTTCAGTGATGTCATAAAAGCAGCGATTCCGAAAGGTTTAGAGTTGAAGGGTTTTATGGCCAATTTGATTATAGCTAACAGATTCTGCCTCACACAAAAGGCATTCATGTCTTTAAAAAAAACTTGTACAATGAAAGTGGAGTGTCCAGTTCTCCCAGCTCTGCTTAACTCTGGTTTGGGTTGGTTTGAGCAAGCAGTTGGTTGTTGTGAAGTTGCTGGACCCAAAGAAGCAGGTCCATGCAGATCCTCCTCTCTCTGACATCTCTCCTGTAGGACCCCATGTTTGGTTTTACCTTTTGGGTTAAGGAGTGTTTATAGGGATTGTTGCAAATAATCTGTTGGGTTTTCAGATAGATTAAGTTATTTTGTATTCCATTCTTTTTTGTTCGTGTTTCATTCAATAATCGTGCTAACAAATTCTGTTTTGTTTAAAACTAAGTGGTTGGGCCAGCTGCATAACTCCTGGGATATCGACTTTACACCTGCTTAAAACAACTTGCAAAGTTATGGTCTGGGCTACTTCCTTCAAATGTTTTGAGGATGTCTGACCTGGTCCATAACACCTTTCTTTGCCCCATATCCCTGCACTGTATTTCTATCCAAGTAAACATCCAATGCCCTCTTGAATGCTTCAATTACAACGATCTTCACCATATTTTCAGGTAGTGCATTGCATACTCGAATCATGTCTGAATTTTTTTTCTCACATCACCCTTGTTTCTTTGGAAATTGTTTAAAATCTGTGCCCTCTCACTCTTTTTTTCTTTTATGAGTGGGAACAGCTTCTCACTATCTGTTCTGTCCAACACACACATGATTTAAAAAGTCTCCAGCAAATATCCTCTCAGCGTTCTTCTCTCCGAGGAGAGCACTCCCAATTTCTTCAGTCTGGGGACCATGTGGAGTTATGGGGAGATGATGGCTTGTCGTATTATCACTGGACTGTGAATCCAGTGACCCAGATAATGTTCTAGGGACCTGGATTCAAATCCAACCACAGCAGATGGTGGAATTCGAATTCAATAACTATCTGGAATTAAGAATGTAAGGACTACTATAAGTCCATTGCTGATTGTCAGAAAAAAACCTTCTGGCTCACTAATGCCCTTTAGGAAAGGAAACTGTCATCCTTACCTGGTCTGGCCTACATGTGATTCCAGACCCGATGCAATGTGGTTGACTCTCAACTGCCCTCTAGGCAATTAGGGATGGGCAATAAATGCTGCCTAGTTAGGGATGCCCTCATCTTGTTACAGAATAAAGGAAAAAAATCTACCCATACAACTGAAGTTTCTCATTTCTGGAAGGATTCCTGTAAGTTACTTCTGTACTCTTGAATGAATTCATATCTTTCCTCTGATGTGTTGCCTACAACTGTACACAATGCTCCTTTGGGTGGCAGTGGGCTCAGTGGTCAGCACAGCGCCAGGGACCCATGTTTGATTCCACCTTAAGACGAATGTCTATGTGGAGTTTGCACATTCTCCCTGTGTCTGTGTGGGTTTCCTCCAGGTAGAACGGTTTTCTGCCTCAGTCCAAAGATGTGCAGGTTGATTGAATTGGCCATGATAAATTGCCTACAGCATCCAGAGATGTGCAAGCTAGATGGACTAGCCATGGTAAATGCAGGCTTACGGGGATAGGGTAGGTCTGTGTGGGATGATCTTCAGAGGATTGGTGTGGACCTGATGGGCTGAATGGCCTGCTTCTACACTGTATGGATTCTATGAGCACCTGAGGTCTAACAAATTGTCTTGTACAAGTTCTATGTCATCTCCTCACTCTTGGACTCTATGCCCCTATTGATAAAGCTGACAACACAACATGCTTTCAAAATTAACCTCTCCACCTGTCCTGCCATCTTCAATGATCTGTGCACATATTCACCTCTGCTTCTCCTGAACCCTTTTACAATTATATTCTCTATTCTTTATTGTCTTTCAATGTTCTTCTGATCAAAGTGCATCACCTCACATGTTTCTGCACTGAACATCATTTGTCACCTATCCATCCTGACTTACCATTTTGACAAGTCGTTTTGGAGTTCCACACTGCCACATCTTACAGTTACGATTCTTCCACGTTTGGTGTAATTTGCAAACTTTGAAATTTCCCTCTGCTCACCACAATCCAAACTGTTAATATGCATCAGAAACGGTAAGGGTCCCAATACCAACTCCTGGGGAACTCCTCTCCAAACCTTCCTCCTGTCTAAAATATATCCATTGATTGACCCAGTAATTCAAAGTTGCAGTCAGCTATACTAATTCTTCCTTGATAGTCGTCTTTGACAAATCAGAACATGCGTACAATTTCAACTGAATACGTTTGACATTCTATTCCATGGAATAGTTACTCATTCGAAAGTGAACACATATATACAGATCACCAAACTATGGAAAGCCACAAGAGATTAATTAAATGCTCTAAACCTTGTAGTGGATTGACTTTAGAATGAGGGCATTATTTATCATACTAAGCAGGCACTAACCACATTGAATTACCATCCAACTTATGATTAACATCCAATATAAAGAAATGTGAAAAGGTTGGTGTTGGTGAGGAGAAAATAACAGTTGTACCATGTAAGTGTCAAACAATGCCCACTTTCAATGAAAGAGCATCTAACCACGTTCTATTGTTATGAAAGAACAGTTCTGAAGAAAGATCACTGGACCCAACATGTTAACTGTGCTTTGTCTCCACAGTTGCTCGCCATGACGTAGAGGTGTCAGTGCTGGACTGTGGTGGACAAAGTTAGAAGTCACCGGGTTATAGTCCAACAGGTTTATCTGAAATCATAAGCTTTCAGAGTGCTGTTCTTTTGTCAGGTGAAGTGTTCAAATAAATCTAGGACTATAACCTCCAGTCGTGTAACTTCTGACTTTGTCACAGATGCTGCCAGACCTGCTGAGTGTCTCTAGTAATTTCTACTTATGTTTTTATTGTTATGATCCTAGCTGATGGTCAGACCCCAGAATGAAATCTTGCTTGGTCGATTATATGCTTATTTTTCTTTTGTTCAGTTAGTTATTTTCGTTGTCTGTCACTGAAATGTATTCACGTGAGGCTGCAGATTCTTTTCAACAAAGGAACAAAAGTTTATTAAACAAAAGAAGAAATGTTAAGAAGCTTCCTAAATACAAAAGTTGGTTTGCAAAATCATAAAGATAGTGAAATTTAAACTATTTCCTGATAATATCCATTGCATGGATTCGAGGCCAGAGAAATTACAATCTTATCTCAACTCTACAATGTTCTACTTAACTGGGTCCTTTCAGTTGATTTGCTATAGACTTTGGAAACTACTCAAATCTGTTAGCTTAAATTTTCTCAGGTCTAATTGCTAACTACACTTTCCTAGTTTGGAAATTTCACAAAATAAATCCTTCTGCTGAGGTAACTGGTTTCCTGAACTGCCCCGAATTTCTAGGAGAGAAAATATGTTTGTTTCTACACTCAACGCTGGTGAATCCTGAACTGATATTATTTTTAAAAATAAGTGTTTAAGGCCGCCAGCATTCTTAAAGATCCATCCCACCCTCACAATGTTTGTCTACAACCTCTATCATCAGGGAGAAGGTACAGAAGCCTGAACACTTGCACCAGCCGGTTTCGTAACAGTTTCTACCGCATTGTTGTTAGAATATTGAATGGACTCACAAACTCTGAACATTCGCCTGTACCTGTGTTTTTGTTTTAGTTGCTGTTTACCTGTTATTTACTTATCTATGCTACTTAACTCTGTGATCTGCCTGTATTGCTCGCAAGACACTGCCTCGGTACACGTGATAATAAATTCAATTCAATGAATCGCAACAGAATAATTCCACTACAGTACCATTGTCGAATTAAAGAGAGACAATTAGCGGTGGGTTTAACCTGACAGTCACTGCAGCTCAGGCAAGGGCAAGGTTGAACCTTCATGGTGACCTTAGCCAGTACAGGAATTGGACACATGCTGTGGATGTCACTCAACATAAAGCAGGCACCCAGCTAACTAAGCTCACCAACCCCAATTTTAGTGCATGAGGCACCTTCTCCCATGTCCTTAACCCAGCCCCCACACACCAGGCCTTGTTATCACATGATCTGCTCTTACACACTACCCATTGTTAGCCACTAATAGTCCCCATCAGTATACATCCATTTTCCCAGGCCAACCATTATCCATGTGTCTGTCCAACTGTTCTTCTCTCTCTTTTGGCTCTACCTCCATCTATCATTTACAACATACCACCTGCCCGTCGCCCCCACCCAAACCTTTTGCATTAAAAAGAAACAACTTGTGCCTAGCAACCATTAGTTCTGAAGAAGTGTCACTGGACGCTTTGTGGGCAATATGGTGGCTCAGTGCTGAGCATCTCTGCCTCACAGTGCTAGGGGCCCAGGTTCAATTCCAGCATCAGGTGACTATGTGGAGTTTGCACATTCTCTCTGTGTCTGTGTAGGTTTCTTTTGAGTGCTCTGGCTTTTCCTTCATCCAAATGTCCAAATATTTGCAGGTTAGGTCAAGTGACCATGCTAAATTGTCCATGGTGTCCAGGGATGTGTAGACTAAGTGATTAGCCATTAGAAATACGGAGTTACAGGGGTGAGGTGGGATGCTCTTTGGAGGGTCAATATGGGCTGAATGGCCTGGTTCCATAGTGTATGAATTCTATGAAATGTTAACTCTGATTTCTCTCCACATTTGCTGCCAGACCTGCTGAGATTTACCAGCAATTTTTGTTTTGTTTTGGAGGTACTAAGATGGATAAGGAAAGTGAAGGTTTGTAGCTCAGGTTGAGGTTTAGGGTGGAGGTTGAACCTACAGGTCAGCGAGCAAACCTACACCCTATGGATAAGGAAAGATTGGATTAAAGAGATAGATTTTAAGGATTGTTTTAAAACAGGAAAGAGAGGTAGAAATGTTTATGAAGCACATCCCAGAGCTTAGGAGTTAAAACCATAGCTGTCAAAGGGGAAGTCTTCAAAATTGGGGATATGCAAGAGACCAGAACTGGAGATACATGAATATCTTGGAGCACTGAGTAGTTTGGATGGTCCTGAGGCCATAGAGGGATTTGGCAATAAAGAGGATAAATTTCAAATTGGTCCAGGAGCCAAGCTCAGTCAGCAAGGTACGGATAGATCAATGGGATATGGTGCAAGCTAATTTAAGGGCAGAAGAGTTGTCCATGAGTTGAGGTTTATGAACTTTAGATGATTTCTGGCCAGCTTGATGTCTATCAGATTCATCAATTTAGAGGTAACACAGACAAGTTTCTGTGCATACCACCTTCGGAGGGCAACCAAGAATGGGCAAAAGAAACACCAGCAATCACACCCCAAAATGTATTTTAAAACCAGAACTAGAGATAAGTTTTTCCTTTACGCTTGGTGTTCTAAGGAGTTGGTTTCCTACTCATTGATGTTAACAATCAGTACCATTGTTAACACCAATGGGTCAAAAGTTGGGCAATGATGGAGGAATGGGCTCAGGGAGATTACCGATGAAGGGCTTTTGCCCAAAACATCAATTCTCCTGCTCCTCAGATACTGCCTGACCTGCTGTGCTTTTCCAGCATCACTCTAATCTTGATTCTAAACTCCAGCATCTGCAGTACCCACTTCCACCTCAGGGAGATTACCATCAAGGCATGATGTCACATACACCCCTTACCAGTTTCATCAAGAACTTTAATATTAGCTGTAGAGAAACTTACTCTCCTCCCCGCCAATGAACCTGTTAGGCAAAGCTAAGCTTGAAAAGAATAATATCTATATCCTTTGCAATTCAAAGGGGACAATTAAGATTTGTCACCCGATATAATTGGAATGATCATTTACTGTACAATTTCTCCCCAGACAAAACATGTTTCCAATTATCAGACTTTCAGAAAGGGCAGATAATAATGATGGAAATTAAATGACCATTAGCTTGACATCTGTAGTCAAAAAATTATTAGAACGACGGTAAGGAACAGGAGAATCAAGAATTCCTGTCAATTGGAAAGTTAATGAGTCTGAACTAATGAAACTTCACTTAAGATATTAAATATGTATACCTGTAACAACCCGACTGGATGAAAGGATTTGACAAGAATCAAAAGAGGAAATTCCTGCGAGTGGACTTGGAAACTATAATTTGGAGGCTGGGCTCAGCGACTGAACACGACACGGTGTTCAATTATTGTCAGATGTTTCTCCTCTGACAGCTCAATTCTCTTGTGGTATTGGCCCCAGGTTAGCAACTGTACAAAACAGTTATTATGGAGCTCGATCATAAGTCATGGATGGCAGAGTGACAGAGGGTGATGAGTGGATGGTAAAAAAAAATTCTCCTTTGTGGGAGATATTAGAACCTATGGATATAGGTTTAGATATAAGGGACCTCCTATTTACAATAGAGATGAGGAAGAATTATTTATCTTGGAGGGTCTTGAACCTTAGGAACAGTGTGTTGGAGATTCAGATTTTAAGGCAAAAATAGATGGATTCTTTACGAACATGCAAGCAACTGATGAGATACTGGACTGGAAGGTTGTGATCCAATCAGATCAGCCAAGATCTTCTCGAACAACAGAGTAGGCTCAAATTGCAGTTAGAGAAAGTGAGGACTGAAAACGCTGGAGGTCAGATATGAGAGTGCATTGTTGGAAAAGCACAGCAGGTCAGGCAGCTTTGGAGGAGCAGGAGAGTCCATATTTCGGGCATAAACCCTTATCAGGTTCCTGATCACAGGCTTATACCCAAAACGTTGATCCTCCTGCTCCTCGGATGTTGCCTGACTTGCTGTGCTTTTCCAGCAACACACTCTCGACACAAAGGGCTGAATGTCATTACAAATGTTCCTTTTTCTTATGGCTATATGAAAGCCTACATAAAAACAGGGTGAATTCCAGCTTTACTCAGTGATATAAGTGATGATTGGTTAACATAATCAAACAAAATAAACTAAGTTACATTTAAGGATGATGATCATGATTTCAAGTCCCACTGCAGGGGCATTTCTATTTATTGACTTAATTTTCTTTTCTTTCAAATAACTTACACATGACCAACCCCGCCTTCCCTTAATGAAAAAGCTAAGTGAAGATTCAAGGCATACAATACATCCCACCAAGATTGAAACTACGAGGAGCAGTGTTCATATCAGCTGTGGCTTTCTGTACAGCCCTCCTGCTCTCAGAGGAAGGAAGAGTGGGTCCAAGTCCTGCTCCAGAGTCTAGCACACAGTATCTAGATCTCAATACTAGACTGGTGTCATGCCACACTGTTGGACATTCAGCTGTCCAAATCAACCTTCAAATTAATCACCTACCTGCCCTTTCAAGTGAATATAAAAGATCTCACAGCACATTTTGGACAACAGTGGGAGAAAAGGCATTTTGTCAAAGTTTTACAACCTGTTGTCGTCGGGATTATTTGCAGGATTACCAATTCAAGGGGAAACCAACATTTAGACTGCATGAGAGGAGAGTGATAGTTGGTTAGTAATTGTTTGCCCTCTCAAAAAATATTAAAATCTTCAACAAAATGTGTTTTTGTTTTCAGCAATACTCAAGTTCAATACGACCTAATGGCTGTCAGGGAAAGAGAGTTCTCCCCAGTGTCATAGCTCTGGATGTCGGATCCTCTGTCAATATTATTATAACAGACCATCTGGTGGTTTTAAAATCTTCTCTTACATTTAAATAATGATCACATTCCTGAAGTACCCATGTGGATTGTGCCATCTCGAGGTCACAAAACTGCTTGAGAGATCATTTTCAGTTCGGACTCTAAGGGGAAAAGTCTCCCTTTCTTGCTATGGGATCTTTCTCTTCCACTTGAGAGGGCAGGCAAACTTACTGGCACCCAAAAAAACAGCACCTCCGATAGTGCAGCACCCTCTCAGTACTGCACTAGGAAAGCTGGCTGAGATATTGTAGAGTCTCTTGATTGGGGGCTAGATTTGCAGGAAAGAATGTCTTCAGCTGAATCAAGACAAGCAGTTGAATGAATGGATAGATGCCAGCCAAGAGTTATCTGTTTGACATGTACACCACCTGCCATCACATTGATCATTCAGAGCATCAGATGGATAAAAACAATGAATTACAGCATTAAAAACATAATATGTTAAAAATTCTCTAACACAGTGACAGAACATACCTTTCAATAATCAAATAATGGCAGAATGTGATTTTCAACTGGCATAAAGAGTTCAATAATTTAATCTAACAGAACAGTGTGTTATTTGGAGTGGAGATGAAATAATTAATATTTTGCAATATTCCATCCTGCCAGGTGCACACATTATTCTGTTGCCCTTCGGACAGCCTGTCCTCTCATTCAGCTCTGATCACAACCATCAAACCTTCATAGTGTGAGCTTTCAGATTATGAATCATTTTATCAACCTCTGCCTTTGACTTAATTTCTCCAGTAACTTCCTGGAATTACTAGCTTAATATCTTCTTCAATTTTCTTTATTTTATTGTCTTGCTCAAGGGTATTTTTTGAAAGTCTTTTTTTGTTCTTTCAGACTGTTTCATCCACTCAAATGTGTTCTTTATTCCTGCAATAGCTCTTCCTCTGTCTGGTCTTTTCTCCCCTTCTCTCCTGACAGGACTGATTAAACTATCTTGCGTTGCAGTTCTATAGCTAAGTTTAGATCAGAGTGGTGCTGAAAAAGCACAGCAGGTCAGGCAGCAGGAAAATGGACGTTTCGGACAGAAGCACTTCATCAGGAATATAGGCTGGAAGCCTCCAGGGTGGAGAGGCTTTTCCAGCACCACTCTGATCTAAACTCTGGTTTCCAGCATCTGCAGTCCTCACTTTTGCCTAGTTCTACAGATAACACAATTGTTCTAGTACCTCATTCAAAGTGTGACAATAGTTGGGGAGGGGGGAAGATTACCAGTGGCACGGTGGCTCAGTGGTTAGCACTGCTGTCTCACAGCACCTGGCTCCCAGGTTTGATTCCAGCCTTGGGTGACTGTCTGTGTGGAGTTTGCACATTCTCCCTGTCTCTGTATGGGTTTCCTTCTACAGTCACAAAGATGTGCAGGTTAGGGTGAATTGGCTGTGCTAAATTGCCCATAGTGTGAGGTGCATTAAACAGAGGGAAAAAGGTCTGGTGGGCTACTCTTCAGAGGGTCAGTGTGGACTTGCTGGGTTGAAGGGCCTGTTTCCACACTGGAGGGAATCTAATTTATCACATGTAAACATTTTCCTACCGGAGTATTGCTTTTGATTCTGGGACCACACTGCAGCAAGGATAGTCCTGGAGTGGGGTGAATGCAAATTCATCAGAAAAGTACTGAGGACATTGAGGGTTAATTTGTGAGGACAGGCACACAGGGCAGAATTGTATTACCTTGACTGCAGAAGATGAAAGGGTAACTTTATTGAAGTGTTTAATCTATTTCAAGAAAATAGTTGGGTTTCAAGATAAACTGTTTTCTTTCATGGTGGAAAGGGAATGCAATGATAAAATTAAATCGAGATCATTCAGAGGTGGTCACTGAAAGCTCTCCTTCCTTCACAAATGAAAAGAAATGCAAATCTGGAATTCACTTCCTCAGAAAGCTGTGTCTGATTGTCAATTGAGAATTCCAAAACAAAGAATGACAAAATTTTGTTCGGCTGAGGTCGCACGGGACAATGGATAAAGGCAAGTCGACACAGTTCGAATACAGATCAATCGAGTTCTGACTGAATGGGACAACAGGCTGGAGGGAAAGAATGACCTCCCTCTGTTTTGATGTTCCTATCTCTCAAGTGCAGAAGCAATTTACTAGAACTGGTTTCAGGAGAGAGAAACTTCAGCTATGAAGATAAATTGAAAATGTTGGGAGTGTTCTCTCCGGACAGAACAGGGCTGAAAGAAGATCTGATGGAGGCAGCTGGACAGAATAGAAAGGCTGCAACTGTTTCTGCTTGATAAAGAAACAAGAGTAAGAGGAAGGGAGTGTCAATTGAATTGAAACATAAACTCTGAATTCCCCCCACAGATGCTGTCAGACCTGCTGAGCTTTTACAGCAATTTCTGATTTACAGTATCTGCAGTACTTCCCAGTTTTTATTTCAGAATGACAGGGCAAAGATTTAAGGTAGTGTTCAAACCAAGCATGGGGGACGTCAGATTAAAAAAAACATTTTCACGCAGTGGTTGTTCAGGTTTGGATTTCACTGCCTGGAAATGTGGTAGAGATAGGTTCAATTCAGGAAGGCCTGGACTGGTTTCCTGGATAGAAGTGATGTGCAGGGATACGGAGAAAAGGCAGGAGATTAGCCCCAGATAATAGAGCTGTTATAGACACGATGGACTGAATGGTCTTCTCCTGCACTGAAATAATTCTGTCATTCTGAAACTTCCCTTGATGCAGTGACATGATCTTCTCCAGTGCTTGGGGTCAACTTTCACAGAGAAAAACATTTGAAGATCTCTGATTTAGGGGAATGGAATGTGGAAGCAAAATTGTCTTTATTACTTGCCATCACCACCAGGTTAACTGGTTATTTACAATTTGTTTCCTTAATGGGATCAATTGCAGCAATGCCGAATGTAAGTACAAGATCTGCCTGAATCCTGCAGCATTTCCCTAAAAGGGCACCAAGTCATTAAACATCAGTGCAGACACGATTTTCTTGTTCATATGTGTCACAACTATTAATTGTTATGCAGCATTAATTTGTTAATTAAAATGACGAATGCTCTATTTGAAAAGGTGTGCCATCTTACAGTTGTATTCACATGGGAAAAAGCAAATCAAACAAACACATCAATCTTCTTGCAAGGGTAGGAATGGGCTCTGAAAAATCTAATTGATTGTGTGGTACATCAAAGTAAAACTAAAGCTGGAATACAACAAGGTCTGTGGAATACCAGCCAGCTGTCTCTGGGATGGGCACATTGCTGCCACTTTGATCGCTACTGCATTGGTGAGTTCAAGATAAGTGATGTGCAGATGAAGCAAGGATAATGTGAGAGAGAAACCATTTTCTCAGAGCAGGTAGTGAGGGTATGGAATGGACTGTCTGGAAATGTGATGTAGGCTGTTTTAACTGAGGTATTCAAGAGCGCATTGCATAGTTATTTGGACTGAGATATTGTGCAGGGATGTGTGGAAAATGCAAGAGACTCACATGAGATGATAAGGATGTTGCAGATGTAATAATTCAGTGCGTCTGTGATATTGCTCCTTCCTTCAGTATTGATGGGTCAATATTATGAGATTCCATTCCCCCTTCCCCCATCTCTCACCTCTTCCTCTTGCCTCCTCCAACTACAACAAACACTGAGGGTACCTTTAATTCATGACTGCAGCAGTTCAAGACCACGGTTCAAGAGGAGGTGATGATCCAGTGGTATTATCCCTAGACTATCAATCCAGAGACCCTGGTAATGATCAGTGAACCCAAAATTGAATTCTGCCAAGGCAGATGATGGAATTTGAATTCAATAAGTAGGGGGAATTCAGATCCACAAAACCATTATGAATTGTCACTCTTGTCCTTTAGTGAAGGAAACTGCCATCCTAACTTCATCTGATCTACATGTGACTCCAGGCCTGTAGCAATGTGGTTGATATTTCTGGGCAGTTAGGGATAGGCAACAAATGCTGGTCTGGCCAGTGATGCCCACATCCTGTAAAAGAATAAACAACAACACCTTTTCAAGGGTAATTAGGAATTAGCCAAGCATGCTGGCTAATTCCTAATTGATCAGTTCAGGACAGTTCTGACAAAGAGTCACTGGACTCGAAACGTTAACTCTGTTTCTCTCTCTACAGATGCTACTGGACCTGCTGAGTTTCTCCAGCATGTTTGAGGAACACATTAACTTCTTTTTCACTAAGATTTTGACCATTTGATGAGCTGCTTCTGCTGCTCCCCTCCCTTCCATCTGTCCACAGAACCAAACCTCCAATCAAACTTCTTGCCACCTTACCTCCATACATGCATCATTCTGTACTTCTGTCCTGTCTCCCATGGTGACACTCCTGGCTCATCTCACCCATGACACTTACCTCTATCCAATTCCCACATAATCACTGATCAGCCACTTCCTTCTGGGTTCCTGTCTTGGCAAATATCTCCACCATTCTCTATTCAGTTATTGTTCCCTTTCTTCTTCAAATCTGCTATAATTACACCTGCCTTCAAGAAAAAAAAACACTTCATCGCACCCTCCTTGCAAATTAGCACCCTGTCTCCAAAATCTTTTCTCTCCAAAGTCTTGGCACCTCCTGAATCCACCTTTCAGGCATATCTACTTCAACATGACACGATGTATTAGGCACAATCTGAAGCAGCAACACTAGGAATAAGATGCACTGTATGTAACTCCGAGGGAACATTATCTGCACTGAAGAAGGGTCACTCGACCCAAGACGTTAACTCTGATTTTTCTCCACAGATGCTGCCAGACCTGCTGAGCTTTTCCGGCAAGTTCTGTTTTTGTTTCAAACATTATCTGTAAATAGACTTGCCTTCAAATAACACACCCACATCAATGTTTCACCAATCCTGATATCTGATTGGTATATTCAGGTATGAGAATTATATAGCATGATGCCCCTGTGTGGAGACTGAAGACTTCCAATTCTTAGTTACAACACCCATAGCATGCTGGCAGTATGATTTTGAAGATTTGACAAAGCAGAATATAAGTCTCAACCCTTTCCACATCAGGAGAAAGAAAGAACTGGTGTGACAGTATAACAAGCATTAAGCTTCACCATGTGAAAGGATTCTGCAACTTTGTATGGATTCCATACATCACACTCATATTCTGGGATTGCACTGTGCTCCATCCAGTTGGCATTAGCTCCAGGAAGATGCCAAAACTTGACACGCAAAGTAAGTAGAAAATGGTCCAAGGTGCAACATAAACAAGACACCCCGAACAAGCATTCTGCAACCTTATGGTTATCTCCAGTAAAGATCACCCAAGCTAATGCTGGACAGAGAAGCAAAACTGCTGGCACCTTTCCGAGAGGGGCAAGTTTATTCTTATATCTTTAAACACTTTCAGAAACAATACTGTTCTTTCTTCAGAAAGAAATGACTAGTGGCATGGTCTGTTTAACTGGGAGATCACCATACCTCAGGTGAGAGGCGATATATCTTTAACCTCCTTTTACTCCAATGTGAGGTCCCCACCTGCTTCAAGAAAACCACTATCATCTCGGTGCCAAAGAAAAATCAGGCAGAGTACCTTAATGACTACCACACAGTGGCTCTGGCCACCATAGTTATGAAGTGCTCCAAGAGGTTAGAAATGGCACACCATCTACTCCTTGATCCACTACAATTCACCAACCATAACAATACGTCCATAACAGACACCATCTCCCTGGCCCTACATTCATCCCTGGAACATCTGGATAACAAGGACACCTCCGTCAGACTCCTATTTATTGAGTTGGTACATATGCCAATAATAAATTAAATCAAATCAAATCAAAATCAAATCAAAACAACAGGGTTGAGAAGATGGGACCTTCATGATGTGCTCAGCAAAAATAGGAATTGACCTGTTGGTGTCTGTCTATATAGCAAACTAGCCATGTAAGTCAACCAACATCCCCACCCCCACCCCAATAAGCATGGGACAGTGGCTAAAGTAAACTTCTGCCCTTGTCCTTTACCATCTATCTGGGGCTATGTTTCCTCTAAGTTCTCCAGCCATTGGTCAGACCACCGAGTTCCGAGCATGGTAGCAACTGGAGAAATTGTAAGTGCATGTGCCATCGTGTCAATCATCTTGCAGAGTCCTCAAGGCAACAACACGACCATATTTCAGTTTGCTCCAATGTTATTGCGCAAATCATACAAAATAAATCATCATCAATAACTAGTCAGCCATATGCATATTGTTAATTCTTAGCCCTATCCAAATTCTTGTGTACGCAAAGGTCTTCAGCATCTGAATGCATGGAGCTAGTTCTCTTATGTACATTAACCACATCCATGTCTACCTCACCACCACCCCTCTCCACTTCTCTTTTGCTAGATTATCACACGACTCAGCTGAAACCCAGTACTGGATCAACAGAGATCTCTTCATTCCTCAGTACAAATTCCATTCTAAAGCTATTGGCTTCCTGCCTCTCCTTTCAAACTATCTGAGGATGAACAAGTCTGTTTGTAATCAAGGTGTAATATTTGATTCAAAGGTGAGCTGCCGCCAACCTATCCATCCCACATCTAAGATTATCTACTCCCACCTCATTAACTAGTCTCACTTTTTTCATGCTTCAGGTCATCTGCTGCTGAAACCCTATTCCAGGTCTTTGTTACCTGTAGACCAGTGTAATCCTAACTTGAGGCTGTGAAAAACTCTGCTGCTCATGTCTTTATGTTGCAGCCTCCTGGCTGCTAGAACACAGGTAGCTTGCTAACTTGGTCAAACTGCAAGGGATGTTGGGTACATTGGTCAAGTAAAACATTGTCACAAAACCCACACACCAGGCACAGTGCAAACACAGCAGCAAGGTGCTAATGACGGGCTTTTGTCAGAAATGTCGATTTTCCTGCTTCTTGGTTGCTGCCTGACCTGCTGTGCTTTTCCAGCATCACACTCTTGACTCTAATCTCCAGCATCTGCAGTATGCAGCTTTGCCCTGCTAATGACATTAGCGTAATGTAAAAGGCAACAGTTACCCTGGACAGACATGGCCCAACAGCTTATCTACCAAACAAAGGAGAACCTAAACAGAAAGGCACTGGGTCCTGTTCACAAAGAAACAAACAACATGTCATCCAAATGATTGACAGTATTTTAAACTATTAAGCTTATCCTTCTGATTGGTTAGAACTGTAGAAAGTTCCAGAAAACATGTATTACAAAAAGTGTTTACTTGAGACCAATCTCTATTGAATCTCTGGGGGCCTTCTGAGAAGACCAGCATGGCAAGAGGCAGAGACCAACTGACCATCCAGAGAGAGAAAAAGAGCGAGGAAAAGAGAAAGCAGCTTTGCAGAGCTAGAGATATCCAGAGAGAGAGCAACTGCGTAAATCAACAAGAGATTCGAGAAGTATTGTAAGCTTAAGGGGCAATATCGGATGAAACATAGCATGTTTGGTATTAAATGTTAATGTAACATTTCTCCCAATAAAGTTGGGACTGTTTTGCATTGGTACCAGCTTGTGATTGTAATGATTTGACGGCTTCAGTATTGTGGGACACCTGGGCAAATTTGTTCATAACATTCTGGTTGAAGTTGTCTAACTTGTTTAAGGAGGATTATTCTCACCAGGTTCCATGATCCCATCACACATCTGTGTCTGCTGACATCTATCAATTTCCAGTCAAGCAATGGTTTTGATTCTAAATTCTCATTCTCATCTTCAAATCCCTCCATGGTCTAACCTCTCCTGACCTCTGTAAACCCCTCAGCTCTACAATTCTCCAAGATATCTGGACGCCCTTTGACTTTTGAGTGTCCCTAATGTTTTTGCTCTATAACGGAAGCGTGCCATTGGCTAATTGAACCCTCGGTCTGGAATTCCTTCCTCTTACCTCTCTGACTCCAAATCTTGCTTGTCTCCTTCAAGATGCTCCTTAAAATCTCCCTCTTTGACCAAACATTTGGTTGTCTTTTCTGATATCTCACCAGGTGGCTTAGTGTCACATCTTGCAAAGCAGCCCAGAATGTTCCAACATGTTATATAAATCAAAGTTATTGTTGGAATATGTCAGGTATTTTGTATCAACGTGGTGGCTCAGTTAGTTGACATTAATCTGACACAGGGAAAGCTAACAGGTCATGTTCTTCTAGTTCTTTTAAGTCATTAAAGCGTTCTAAAATTTTCAATGTTTCTTCTTTTTAACAACAGTGGTCATTCAACATTATGAGTATTTGTAGGCCAATCATTGAATGCCTAACCTGATGTGAATTGGCCTGGAGTTAGTGGGCATACAGTGTGTAAAACAAAGATAGAAACATTGAAATGCTTCTTTCATTGATGAGTCAGTGCATTGCACTCATGCTTAGAAAGACAAATTAACAGCTGACCACAACAACTCGCTGGTCCCATTTGTCTCTGAACATATTTGACATAAAACAACGTCATTTAAAGACACCCCACTCTTTTCTCACTTTTATCCCCTGATAGCACTGACTCAACAATGACAACTTGTAATTGAAGAATGCCTTTAAAGCAATAAAAATGTCCTGAGACCCTTCACTGAATTTTGATGTCAAGCCACGTAAGGTGATATGAAGAATGTGGAGTCATGAGTATAGATTTAAAATAGTAAATCTCACCAATTGTCTACAAGTCGAGGGGAGAGTAAAATTATCATCAATCCCCCTCTGTAGAATTTTTTTGAAGTCACAAGACGCCAGGCTATTGCCCAACAGGTTTATGTGAAATCACAAGCTTTCAGAGCGCTGCTCATTTGTCAGGTGAAATAAAAGACTTTGCTTAATGAAGGAGCAGCGCTCCAAAAGTTTGCAATTTCAAATAAACCTGTTAGACTATGACCTGGTGTCATCTGACTTAGTCCACCCCATCCAACATCGGCACCTCCACATCAAGGAATTTTATTTAATCAACTTGTCCAGAGACATTTTTACACATCTCTAGAGCAGATGAGACTTGAACCTGGGCTTCTGGTTTTGAAGGTAAACACACTAACACTAGTTACAACAGCATCCACCACCTCTTTGTAGTCTGACTCTAAGGAGCTGTGTGATTATCAGTTGTAAACGACACATCATTACAGAGCCTTAACAAGGTGAAGTATATGTCATACATAACAAGGTATAGTCTTGCATGCTACGAATACATACAATTAATAGTTACTAGATAGGAAGAGGTACAACTATTAGGAGCCATGTATTTCATGTCTGCCTCCACTGGGATATTGTGTAAGACCCACTGATTCTTTATCGAAAAACTGTGTGACATCACCTGGTTGGATGCAATGAATACAGCTTCAATATTAACTCTTTCAGAACCACTGCCTTGTACAATACATTAGATTGGACTCCTTAGCTGACTTAAAAGGACGGTGTATTTCAGAAACGTTACTGAACGAGAGACACTAAGTGAAAGTACAAAACATTGAAGTAAACAATACAAATTGGTAAAGCTATTTTGAAAGAGTGATTAGATTTTAGTGTAGTTAAGAGGAAATCTGGATTATTTTCATTGCCAACTGAACTCAATTCAATTTAGACATTTTTAACCATAATGTGCGAGGTAATCAATACCTTACAACTACACCATTGCAAATAAAACACAGAAAAAGAACCAAAGTGATATCACCCACCACAACAGACACATAAATAGCAAGCAGGACAGAACACCAGTGCTTCATCAGAGGCTCAATGATGATGTTACCTAGCATGGTAACAAAACTTCTGAGAACAAATCTACCAGCTCAGCGAGCAAACTTACAACCTAATAAATCGCCATCTGATATCTTAATGCCAGCACTTCTTTGTACTACATATGTGGGGTGGCGCGAATGAGTTTCCATGTTAATTAAAGAGACTGTCTATTGTTGGAAAGAGACCTACAGAAATCAATGCCTTGCATTTACCTAGCACCTTTAAGGTAGTAAAAGTCCCAGAGCTCTTCACACAGCAGGATAAGCCAAAGTAACACCAAGCTAAACAAGGAGATGCTTAGAGGGATGACACAAAACTTCAGTCAAGCAAATAGATTTGAAGAAACATCTTGAAGAAGGAAAGGGAAACAGACAGGTAGTCGGGGTCAAAGACTGCTAGTTTACATGGGCTTTCTTTGAAATGCTACAGTGAGAATCTACTGCTCACTCAGGACAATGCAAAATTTCCGATGGTGGTATTGAGAGATGTGTTCATTGCCAATACCCGCTCCTTAATCAACAACAACAAAGTGGCTCATTTTTCATGTAGCTTACAAGCTATTTATGGATGCTTGTTGTGTATAAATTGCTTGTTGCATTTTTTTTTCAAAATTACAGCAACTGTGCTTCCAAAGCTTCTGATAATTTATATTTGGAATGTCTTGAGGGCATGGAGAGGTACTACATAAATGCAAGCTCTTCCACAGATTTACATTTTCAACATTCTCAAAGCTTTTTGGCTGCTTTGCATAAATCTTCGACCATAAGCTACTAGAGCAGAATGAGGCCCTTCAGTCCATTGATTCTGTTCTACCATTTGATCATAACTGACAAGTTCTGAGCACCCATTCTCTTGCCTCCTCCTTGTAACATTTGATTTCCTCACTGATCAAAAAATTATCTATCTCTGTCTTAAAGACACTCAAAGATGTAGCCTCCACAACTTTCGGTCGCAATACGTTCCACAGTTTCACTACCCTCTGGCTGAAGAAATTCCTTCTCACCTCAGTTCTATGAATCGTCCCTTCACTCTGAGTCTCTGCTCTCGGGTCCTAGTCCCTTCATCTAGTGGAGACATCTTCTCCACATCCACTCTATCCAGACCTCATAGTATTCTGAAAGTTTCAATGAGATCCCCTTCAAACCTTTTGTACTCCAATGGCCACCATGGGCGGCACGGTAGCACAGTGGTTAGCACCGCTGCCTCACAGCACCAGAGACCCGAGTTCAATTCCCGCCTCAGGCGACTGACTGCGTGGAGTTTGCACGTTCTCCCCGTGAATGCGTGGGTTTCCTCCGGGTGCTCCGGTTTCCTCCCACAGTCCAAAGATGTGCAGGTCAGGTGAATTGGCCATGCTAAATTGCCCGTAGTGTTAGGTAAGGGGTAAATGTAGGAGTATGGGTCTAGGTGGTATACGCTTCGGCGGGTCGGTGTGGACTTGTTGGGCCGAAGGGCCTGTTTCCAAACTGTAAGTAATCTAATCTAATCTAAAAAAAAGTACAGACCCAGAGTCCCCAACTACACCTCAAATGACAAGCCCTTCAATCTTGTGATCATTCTTGTAAACCTCCTCTGGACCCCTTGCTAGGCCAGCACATCCTTCCTTAGATGCTGGAACCAATATTGCTCACAATATTCCAAATGCAGTCTGACCAGAGCCTTATGCAGTCTCAGCTCTTGTATTCTAACCCCCTTGAAATGAATGCTAGCATTGCATTTGCCTTCATAATTCCTAACTGAACCTACATGCTAACCTTAAGAGAATCCTGAACTAGGACACCTAAGTCCTTTCATGCTTCAGATTTCTGAAATCTTTCCCCATTTAGAAATTAGTCTATGCCTCTATTCTGCCTACCATAAAGCATAACCTCACAATTTATCACATTGTATTCCATCTACCATTTCTTTGCAAACTTTCCTTACCTAAATCCTTCTGCAGCCTCTTTGCTTCCTGAATACTATCCATCTATCTTTGTGTCATCTGCAAACTTCGCAACAATGGCCTCAGTTCCTGCGTTACCAACAATGACATCTGTGGAACTCCACTAGTCACGAACAACCATAATGAGAAAAACCCCTTTAACCCCAGCCTCTGTCTTCTGTAGGTCAGCCAATTCTCTATCCATGCCAGTACCTTGCCTCTAACACCATTGGTTTTTAATTCATTTAGCAGTCTCCTGTGCGACATCTTGTCAAAGGCCTTCTAGAAATCCAGATTGATCACATCCACTGGATCTCCTTTGTCTAACTTGCTTGTTATCTCCTGAAAGAATTAGTACAGGTTTGTCAGGTACGACCTCCCTTGAAGAAGCCGTGCTGACACAGCCTTATTTTATCATGCATTTCCAACTACTCCGCAATCTCATCCTTCATTATGGACTCTAAAATCTTGCCAATGATAAGGTCAGGCTAACCTGCCTACAGTTTCCTGTCTTCTACCTCCCTCCCTTCTTAAACACAGACATTATATTTACTATTTTCCAGTCTTCTGGGATCCTCCTTGACTACAGTTATTCCTGATAGATTGCCACCAATGCCTCTACAATCTCTTCAGCTATCTCCTTCAGAATGCTAGGCTGTTGTGCATCTGGTCTAGGTGACTAATCCACTTCAGACTTTTCAGCTTTCCCTTAGTGATGGCCATTTCACTCACTTCTGCCCCTAACTCTCTTGAAGTTTTGGTATGCTATTGGTGTCTTCTACTGTGAAGACTGATGCAAATTATCGATCCAGTTCCTTCACCATTTCTTTGGTCCCCATTAGTACTTCTCCAGCCTCATTTTCCAGTAGTACAATGTCCATTCTTACCTCTTTCTTACTTTTATATACCTAAATAAAATCCTCTTGCAATCTTCTTTTACATTACTAGCTAGCTTGCCCTCAGATTTCACCTTCTCCCCCTTTATTGCTTTTTTAAATTGTCTTCTGTTGGTTTTTAAAGGCTTCTCAAACCTCAGGCTTCCCATCGATCTTCACCACATTGTATGTTTTTTCTTTTGCTTTTATGCAGTCCCTGACTTTCCTTGTTAGCCACTGTTGCCTTGTCCTCCCTTTAGAATGTTTCTTCTTCTTTGGGATGAGCTTCTGCTGTGTCTCCAGAATGACCCTCTGAAACTTGAGCACCTGCTACTCCATTCGTCTTTCCTGCGAGGGTCACCTTCCAATCAACTCTGGCCAGTTTGTCCCTCATGTCTTTGTAGTTACTTTTACTTTACTATAATGCCATTATATCTGATTCCTGCTGATTACACATCACCAAATGCCTCATGGGATGTACCACAAACTGCTCCAAAAAACCATCTTGTAAATATTCTTTGAATTTATTTTCTTGAGATGTGCTATCAACTTGACTTTCCCAGTTCAGTTGCCCATGGAAGTCCCCCATGATTAATGTAATAGCACCTTTCATACATACCTTTTCTAGCTCCTCATTTATTTTCTTCCCCATATCCTGACTATTGCTAGGGATCCTATCCATAACTTCCCTCAAGGCCTTTATTGCTTTGTAGTTCCTCAACTCTCCACACACATATCCTATGCCTTCTGATTCTATATGGCTTCTTGCTATTGATTTAACTTCATTTTTCTGGTGTTGGATGTATCCTTATATCGCTCAACATGTGGTTTAGAAAAATTTAAATCGATTTAATTAATTTAGTTCCTCTAAGTAGCATCAGCAATGATAGGCTTATTGAAGGGGCCAGCTAGCTGGATGTTTGGTTTGCAATGTAGAACAATGCTAACATTATGGCTTTAATTCCCACACCAGCTGAGTTTATCATTTAGAAATTAGTCTATGCCTCTATTCTGCCTACCATAAAGCATAACCTCACAATTTATCACATTGTATTCCATCTACCATTTCTTTGCAAAATTTCCTTACCTAAATCCTTCTGCAGCCTCTTTGCTTCCTGAATACTATCCATCTATCTTTGTGTCATCTTCTCAACTTCTCCCCTTACCTCCCCCTTCCAATAGTTATCTCTGTCTGATGAGAGAGTGCCCCATTAGGATGATGTCCACTTTATCTTTACAGGTGTACAAAGTTCAAGTGTTAGATTATAAATATCAATGTAACTTTCACTTACTAGCAATCCTAGAGAAGTGAAGTCCAGTTGTTCCTTTTACTGGCCTTGTGACCCTTACATCCTTCAGGTTTGTTCAAGGAGATATATCACGAAGATCATGGTCTTAATTCCCTTTAACTTGGAGATTATCACTGTGCACTGATTTAAGAATCTTTAAGAAGTTAAAGTAGGTAGCAGTCAGATGGTAATTACATATCAGTTCCATAACTAGGAGATGTGCTGGCATCAGCTGCTTTGTTCTAACTGATGAAGCTGTATTTTTTACCGACCCTTTACAGTTAACATTTACTTAGTCCTTTATTAGTAAAAGGGCACAGTATAATTACAGAAAAGGCAATCTTGCAGCATCAATTTAATTCACCCAACAGAATGTCCCCAATTTTCATGGTTGCTTCTCTGCTCTTGTTTGATCCAGTGCTGTATTTTCTGCATTGGTTTTCTTTGCTCTTCTTATCTTTGAAAGTGCTGTCTCTCACTGGGCTGTTGCATAGGAAACCATTGAAAATTCAAGTAGGAGTTTTGGAGGATATCAGAACTAAACTCAGAGTTATCCTGAGGTAAATGTTAATGAAATTGCAATCTTCTTTGTGACTACAAAGAAGCTATATTCGGTTAAACTACCTCTGCAGACCATGGGGAAGATTCGGTCAAAATGTTAAAAATAAGGCGGGGTCATAAAATGAGGATTTGTGAGGAGTAAACCAGTTGAATGAATCAATAAAGGCAAGATGTTAGAAGAGATATCCAATGCAAATCTGTAGTTATTTAGAGCTATCTTCAAGGCAGGATAAGACAGGCGCACTTGTTAGAAATGCCCAATAAAAATGGAATTACGGGCTATCAGATGAATAAGCTTCAAAGGGACATGTGCTCTTTGTGTTTCCTCATGTTCTCTTTATGAGGTTCATCAAATCCCAATGACAATTTTTGCTGCAGTTTCACTGACCAATGAAATATATTGCATGAGCTGATCACTTTCTGTTCACTCCTACTGCCCAAAACCAGTATTAGTTGCAGTTCTGAGGGCAGTTCAACCACCTGTAAATTGGAATATTGTAGGGATTCACTGCTTCAAATATATGAGCTAGGTGACTCCTCTGGTGAAGTCTGATGTGCTTTCTTTCATGTGCGATGTTAAGCTAGGCTGAGTTTGTTATGGTGTCTTTTCTTCAATCAATATGATTGAAAATAAGTCATCTAACTAATAGGTTATTTAATGCCCTCACTGACTCAGTCCATATGTCCCAATATCTCTTTATGCCATTTGGCATGTAAATTTGTGAAAATTACCTTCAGTTTGACTTGGAAAGGCCATTGCCAAATGTGGTGATCCATGATGTAACAGTTATTTGTTGCATCAACTTCCAATTATTATTCTCAAGGGGCCTTTTAGCCTCAGCTTGCTCTTACTTCCTGTGTTCTTCATCCTTTTAATGTCACACTCCCATGTTACTGATTCACTAAACAGCAGACGGAACAGTGTAGTCTCCTTTCATTGGATAATCCTAATCCTTTCAAGTGAGTACACAGCCCCAGTGAACATAGTTCCAAAGAACACAGCCCCACTAAACACAGTGCCAGTGAGGCGGAAGTGGGTACTGCAGATGCTGGAGATCAGAGTCAAGATTAGAGTGGTGTTGGAAAAGCACAGCAGGTCAGGTAGTATCCGAGGAGCAGGAAAATCAATGTTTTGGGCAAAAACTCTTCAACAGGCAGCCTCTGTGCAGAGAACCAACGTTAACATTTCAAGTCAATTACCAGCATCAGAATGTAAGTTTAATGAACACAGTCATTGTTTTGTAGTCCCTATCTCAACTTCATCTTCTCACCCAAGTGAGTGAGCAATCAGAAATAGCAGTAATTGAACTCGTCCTCCTTGTAGAATCTTGGTGCTTTTAAACAGAGCACTGTGTAATCAGCTGCAGGTGCAGGGTCTTTGTACAGACGTTTGTCACGATTTATTTCCAGTAACATTTTGAAAATATTTAATTATGTATGAAAGGCACCCAATGAGAACTCTGCTGCTGTCCTAATAGCCTCCTTATACTCAGCCACCTTACAATAAATTAGAAGAAATCAGGTCAAGAATGAAATTGCTGTCTTGTCTGTTATTCATGCACTCGGTCAATCCGCGTTAGCATGAGTGTGCTACTTATCACATTTACTTGTCCATTGCGAAAATAATTCTAATTACACAGGTCCTGCTCACATACTACCCCTCTGTACATTAAACTATATGAGCCCTCAGTTTGGCAATGCTTTGAGTCTGACATTCCCATCCTAGTTGACAAACCTCTCGATGTCCTTGCATTCTGCCCAGCTATCTCTTAATCTTCTCGAGATCAGCAATTCTTTGAGATATCTGGGTTTCCACTATTCTGGCCTCCTAAGTACTCTGATTTGAATCATTAATGACCATTCCTGAAGCTGTCCAGCCCTGAAGTATGGAACACCATCGCTTGAATCTCTCAATCTCTCTACTCTGCCCTCTTCCATTCTGATGCTTCTTCATTTGGGCCTCATTTACCCAGCTTTCAGTCCATATGTTCCAATATCTCTTTATGCCACTTGGCATAAAATTTTGTGAAAAATACCTTTAGAAAGTATATCTCCAAGGTGCTACCATAGGTTTTGCTGCCAATTCTAATACCCTCAGCATTCAGAGAGGTTTACACCATAGCAAAAACCAATCTGACTGACTGTGAAATGAACTCCCTGATCGATGAGAAAGTTTGAAATCTATAATGACTAAACTGGAACATTCCAAAACAGCCCTGAGATGTCTACTTACCTCGCAATTCAAATGTTTGTGATGTAAGGTTTTAGCCATGACTTAATTAACAGCACTTCCCACTCTGGAACAGAAGTCTGTGGGCTGAAATTCCACTCCAGAGACCCAAATACTCCACAGGCGTACTGAGGCATGATGCACTGTCAAATGGTAAATACTGCCATATTTGAGGGGCAGTATGGAGAGAGTGTGGCACCTTCAGAGGGTCAGTCCTGGTGGAATGTATGCAGTTGGAAGGCTGTACTGTGAGAGTGCTGCTTTATTGGAAGGATGATACCAAAGGATTGCAATACAGAGTTGCAGGACAATACCGAGGGGCGTTGAACTCTCAGAGAATGCACTGTCGGAGGGTCAGTGTTGATGGAGTGCTGCCCTGTCGGAGGGTTGGTACTGAGCGAGTGCCGCACTGTCAGAGGGTCAGTACTGAGGGAGTGCCACACTATCGGAGTGTTAGTGCTGAGGAAGTGCAGCACCAGTGGACAGTCAGTACTGATGGAATGTTGCACTGTGGGAGGGTCAGAACTGTGGGAGTATGAACTGTCAGAGGGTCAGTACCGAGTGAATCTTGCAGGGATATTAATTAGAGCGTGCTGCACTACTGGATGGACAGTACTGAGGCAATGCTGCTTGTCAGATAACAGTACTGAGGGAGTGTCACACAGTCAGAGTGTATTGCATCGGACTGAGATTGGGCTTATTTGCTTATAGGTGTGACATGATGAAGCTATTGAACAGGGAGTCTCACACAATAGCTGATGAAATATTAAATTGTAATTTTATTTGGTCATGAGATAGTGGAGAAGTGTGAAAGGTTTCATTTCAGCCAATTGACCAGTACTCAATTTGGACAAACAGAATCTTTCCAATCATTGCAGCACTGATTTGTTACATTAGCTCATGTTTAATCATGACCAAAGCTGTTGCAAAACAAAATAATTGAATTGAAAGCGGTTCAATGGGTTTTGATTACAACTCCCGTTACCTTTAAAGGAGAACGCGTGTATCTAACAAACAGTTTGAGTACCTCTCAGCAACAAATCAGATTTACCATCTTGAATACAGAGCTAACACATTGTCATTTAGCTTCTGTGTCGATCAATGCCTGTGTTCACTCAATAAACCATTCACTTCCTGAATTGGAAACAATGAAAATGTTGGGAAATAGCACAAATTCCTTCACACAGATAGCACTCTGCAAACTATCAACTGCCCTAACAGTCTCTTTAAAACAGATTCCGACAACGTTAAGGCTTACTTGTGTGGAATTTGTTAATTCTGTTCAGGAAAGTTTCCTCTAGCAGTTTGTAGGGGATCCTACTCAGGAAGGGTCAAAACTCAACCTAATCTTGGGAAATAGGGCAAGACAGGTGATGGAAGTGATATTGAGCGGAATACTTTTGGATCAGTGACCATAACTCTATTAATTTTAAGATAGTTGTAAACTGGGGCAAGGCAAATTTTGACAGAATTAGACAGAAGCTTGTCGGGGTTGAATGGAGTAGTTTGTTTGCAGGCAAAGGGATGTCTGGCAAGTGGGATTTTGGGAGTCATGCAGTCATAGAGTTTTGCAGCATAGAAACAGACTTTCAGTCTAACTCATCCATGCTGACCAGATATACTAAACTGATCTAGTTCCATTTGCCAACATTTGGCCCATATCCCTCCTAAAACCTTCCTATTCATGTACCCAACCAGATGTCTTTTAAATATTGTAATTGGACAGGCCTCCACCACTTCTGCTGGCAACTCGTTCCATACACGTACCACCTCTGTGTGAAAAAGTTGCCCCTCAGGTCCCTTTTAAATCTTTCCCCTCTCACCTTAAACCTATGCCCACTAGTTTTGGACTCCCCCACCCCAGGGAAAGTACCTTGTCTATTCACCCTTTTTATGCCCCTCATGACTTTATGAACTTCTATAAGGTCACCCCTCAGCCTCCGAAACTCCAAGAAAAATAGCCCCAGCCTATTCAGTCTCTCCCTATAGCTCAAGCCCTCCAACCCTGACAGCATCGTCGTAAATCTTTTCTGAACCCTTTTAAGTTTACCTGTAACTTTTCTATATGTTCAACAGGACAGTGTATCTAACCCTGTGCTGTCCTGCCCTATCAGTATTTGATTGGGACAATGTAGAGAGAGCTTTGCTCTGTGTCAAACACTGTGCTCTACTTCTCCTGGAAGTGTTTGATTGGGACAGTGTAGAGGGATCTTTACTTTCAGTTTAAAAGAATAGAAGAAACTTTATTCTGCACAGGAAGCTGTACTCTGGATCTAACCCTGCATTGTATCTGCCCTGGGAATATTTGATGGGGACAGTGAAGAGGGAGCTTTATTCAATGTCTAACCTCATGAGGTATGTGTTTTGGGAATGTTTGAGGGGAGCAGAGTAGAGGATACCTGATCTGGATATTTGATGTTAGCACTATGTAGAAAGAAACTGAACATGCAGGTATAGGGGTAAAGAAGCTTTTGGTATGCATGCCTTTATTGGTCAGTGCATTGACTGTAGGTGATAGGAGGTCATGTTGCTACTGTACAAGACATTGGTCGGTCCACGTTTGGAATATTGCATTCAATTCTGATCTCCCTGCTATAGTAAAGATGTTGTGAATCTTGAAAGGGTTCAGAAAAGATGGTTGCCATGGTTGGAGGGTTTAGGTAGTGGAGTGGCCGAATATGCTGGGGCTATTTTCCCTGGAGCACCGGAGGATGAGGTATGACCTTATAGAAGTTTATAAAATCATGAGGGGCATAGATAGGGTGAATAGTCAAGGTTTGTTTTCTCAGGGTAGGGGGCGCCCAAAACTAGAGGGCATGGGTTTGATGTGAGAGGGGAAAGATTTAAAAAGGACCTAAGCAGCAATAGTTTCACACAGCGGGTTATGCGTGTGTGCAATGGGCTGCCAGAGGAAGTGGGGGAGGCTGGTACAATTACAACATTTAAAAGGCATCTGTTTGGCAATATGAATTGGAAGGGTTTAGAGGGATATGGGCCAAATGCTGGAAAATGGGACGAGAATAATAAAGAATATCTGGTCAGCGGTGAGTAGGACTGAAAGGTCTGTTTCTATGCTGTACAGCTTTATGGTTGCATGACTCTAAGAGCAATGGTTTAGAAGACTTAAACTAGCTTTATCCTATTCCTATAATGTTCCATAGGGGCTGTCTTAATTAACAATCATAAGTTGACAAAAATATCAACAAAATCACAATTTACATCCAATCAGATGAATCGTCTCATGCTGAATAAAATCCTAGCAAGTATCTATATACTGTTGCAGTCTTTGATGGATAGTGTGGAAGCCCCTTTATTCACTATTCTGTCCCACCTTGGTAATGAGACAAAGTTGATGGCCCCTGTTATTAAGGTCACTTTGGATCTGGAGATCATCTTGACATCAACTAACATCACCTAACAACCAACAGCTGCTGGGTTACAAAATCATTGTTAAATCATTCAGCATTACCATTCCAGCCATAATTGCCCAATCAATTATTACACAGTTAATAATTAACATTACTGAATCAATCAGCACTACCATTACTAATGGCTCAGTCGTCAGCGTTGAAGATGTAGTTTTGCCCTGAATAGCCTGTGCCGGATGTGGATATACTTAACACTGACATTTCAGTGAAAGGAAAGTAACGGTAATGTTTCTCAACTGGATCAGCACAGGAACAGTGACGTAAGAAAGAAAGGTTTTGTTGGTGTGAGGTGAACTGAGAGACTGAGCATGTAAAATAATGAAAGCGTGCTGTCATGCAAATGATGATCTCTCAAAGGAACAACCAACACTCCAGATCTGCCCACTCTGAGTATAAACTGTGCAGGTGATAACATTTTATATGTGGCTGGTGTTGTGGGAATAGCATACAATGAAGAGAGATCTAATTCAGATGAAATTTTAGCAACATAATACACAGAATAAATGACCTCTGGGACTAAAACAGGCTTGAGTACTCTCAGGCATCTTTTGTTTTTGTTTCATATGACTTTTTAATATACTAGTTACCTTTTGGAGATTTCTCTTGGGGTTGAATTCATATGCTTTATTATTTTTTTGGTGGTCATTGTCATTCAGTTGCTGGAGTTCCTTTCCTGATTAACATTCCGATACAGGAAAAACTTTGTAATATTTAGAAATTATAGATAGTGATGATGCTCTACCGAGTACATTACACAGTTATGCACTGTGTGTAAGAGGAATGTAACATTTTATACCATGGAACACTATTGCAATTGTTCAACCCGTGTTGGTTGTTTCATCAATGACCTTCCATCTATCGTAAGACCAAAAGTGGAAATATTTTCTGATGGTCACGCAGTATTCAGTCCATTTGCAATTCCTCTGACTCTGAAAGAGCCTCTGCAGTATTACCTAGACAATATATTGGCTCAAGTACCATTTGTGCTAAACAAGTGCGAGGCAATAATCATCTCCAGTGAGAGTAAATGAAACTGACTCCCTGTGATGTTTTACGGCACTGCTATCAGCAAAAGCCTACCATCCCATGGCTTACCATGGAGAAGAAACAACAGCAGGCCAAACAAATAAATACTTTAACCACAACAGCAGCTCAGATATTGGAAATTCTACAGTGGCTGACTCATTTTGTGATTTACTGATTCCTCAAACCTATCCACCCCCTCTTTCCTGGATGGGTGCAGCTTCAGCGACACTCAACAAGCTTGACACCATTCAGGATGATGTAGCCCACTTGGTTGGTGCCATACCTACCAACTTCAACATTCATTCCCTCCATACTTGACACACTTAAGCTTTATCCTATTACTATGATGTTCCATAGGGGCTGTCTTATTAACAAGCATAAGTTGACAAAAAAAATCAACAAAATCACAATTTACATCCAATCAGATGAATCGTCTCATGCTGAATAAAATCCTAGCGAGTATCTATACACTGTCGCAGTCTTTGATGGATAGTGAGGAAATCCCTTTATCCACTATTCTGTCCCACAGTGGCAACAATGTGTACGTCTACAAGATACAATCCAGTAATTCAACAAAGCTCCCTACGCAGCAGCTTCCAAACCATGACCGTTACTAACTAGAAAAACAGGGATAGCAGGGGTATCTATCATCACCATCACCAGCAAAGACTCCTCCAGAACACACACAAACTTGACTTGGAAGTATATCTCTAATCCTTAATCGTCACTGGATAAAACTTCTAAAACTCTTTCTCAATACCATTGTCATGGTATTTTCATTGCATTGATTCAAGAATGTTACCCAGTGTTGCCTTCTGAAAGAAACTGCAGTTAGTATCACAGAATCAGATAGTACAGAAGAAGGGTATTCAGTCAATCATGTCTAAGAGCTACCCAATTGTTCCCACACCCTTTTCTTTCATGATATCCTTCCAATAACGTTCCCACAGTGTATTTATTCGATTCAATTTTGAAAGGTATTATTGAATTTGTTTCCACCCAGGTTATAGATTCCAGAGCACCACAATTCACTGCTCAGACAAATCTCTCCATGTTTTCAACTGAGGTAGGTTTGTTCCTACTGAATACTGATCTCCTGTCAATGGAAAAAGTTCCTTCCTCCTTGTGCAATCCAAGAGCTGAAAGTTTTGATCATTGCTGTTAAATCTACTCTTAACCCCTTCTTTTCCAAGAGAAGGATCCTAGTTTCCTCAACCACTCCAAATATCCAAAGTTCTTTATCCCTGGTAACATTCTAGTAAATCTCCTCTACAATCTCTCCTAAGGTTTGACATCATAGAATAGAATCTCCACACAGTTTGGAAGCAGCCATTCAATCCATTGAGTCCACAGCAACCCTCCTAAGAGTATCTCACCCAGACCCACCCCTGACCATATCCCTGGCATCCTGCATTTTCCATGGCTAATCCATCTAACCTGCACATCGTTGGACTGTGGGAAGAAATGTAACGCCTGCAGGAAACCTGCATAGACTCAAGGAGAATGTGTGAACTCCAGACAGACAGTCGTCCGAGGGTAGAATTGTATCTAAGTCCCTGGGACTGTGAGGCAGCAGTGTTAACCACTGAACTGCCAAGCTGCCCATTATTTTAAGGGGTGGTGCCAGATTTGGAACACAGTCTCTCCACCCTTCAGGCACTCTGCCTGTATTCCTGATGAAGGGCTTTTGCCCGAAATGTCGATTTTCCTGCTCCTCGGATGCTGCCTGTACTGCTGTGCTTTTCCAGCACCACTCTACACCAGAATCTGGTTTCCAGCATCTGCAGTCATTGTTTTTACACAGTATTCCAGCTAAACTGCATTGACAAAAAGTGAGTATGGAAAATAAATGCAAAGTAATGGTCTCATTCCAGAAAATGTTGCAAAAAATGGCTTGGTCTAAGCAGCAGTAATATACACCAATGAGGAGTGAAGCATTACTGAAGTTTTCAAGGATTCAAGTTCCATTGTGTGAAGGGTTTTACAAGTTAGATTTTTCTTTTAACAAAAACTGTAAGTTCTGGAAAAATTCAGCAAATTTGGCAGCACCTGTGGAGAGAGAAACAGATTTAATATTTCAAATCCAGGTATCCATCTATTGTTCTTTATTTTGTTTTGGATTTTTCTTTAACTTTGATATGGTAATTTTTTTTAGTTCATTTTCAACTACATGTCACAGTGGAATCTGAATTTGATGGAGAGTCACAAAGTCAGTCAAATCGTTCCTTTTACATTTTTGTCAATTGTCCATTTAATGGGAATGGAATTAGATGGAATGTACAGTTGACAACTGATTAAATGTAGATCTTTTATATTTTGGTCAGAAGTTAAAATTAAGACTACAATCTCTTGATTGGCAACCTGATGCATCAGGGCAAAACGGAAGACTGCAGATGCTGGAGATTAGAGTCGAGAATGTGGTGCTGGAAAAGCACAGCAGGTTAGACAGCATCTGAGGAGCAGGAAAATTGATTTTTCAGACAAAAACCCTTCATCAGGAATGAGAACTGCTCTTCCTCCACAGTTATGTTCCTGCCCATGTGTCTTTGGAAAGACAGCACGCTGTATCCACCAACACTCTTGACACTGTGGAGGGAGGTGGGCACTAGCGAGGGTAGAGTGCTTTTGCTCCCGTCCAACTCCATTTGATTTAGTCAACTCCCTTTCTCCCTCACCTTTGGTGGTCTTCATTGCCCTTAATGGCATTGCATGTAAATTAATCAACTGGGAAACACACAACCTGATACATCAGTATACAGTCAGATGTCTTCTAAATATTGTCCTTTGAGGACAAATTAGAAACAGCTAAATAGTTGCATACAGAAACAATGTTTCTAAACAGATCAGCCCATCAATCATGTTTGGAAGTGATTGGAATGGATTGAATGCACATAACTATCCTTCATTTACTGTATCTTAGATCATTAGGAGCCGAAGTAGGCCATTCAACCCATCAACTCTGTACTGCCATTCAGTGATATCGTGGCTGATCTGATAAGCCACACCACCCCTTTCTGAAGAATGGTCACCGTACCCGAAACACTAATTAAAATTTTACTCCACAGATACTGGCCAGACCTGTTGAGTTTTTCTAGCCATTTCTGCTTTTATTTCTCAACTCCACCTTCCTGCCTTTGCTCTATAATCTTTGATTCCCTTACTGAATAAAAATGTATCTATTTCTGCTTTGAATATACTGAATAATCCAGCCTCAGCAGCCTTCTGTGCTAAAGAATGCCATAGACTCACTGCCCTCTGAGAGGACAAAGTCCTTTTCATCTCCAATTTAAATGTATGACACCTTACTCTGAGATTGTGCCGTTTGCTTCTCAAGTCTCCCACCAGCAGCAGAAACCTGTCTGGTATCTTCTCTGTGAAGTTCTCGAATCTTACATGTTTCAATAGACACTCCTCGCATTCTTCTAAACTTCATTGCGTACTGGTCCAAAGTACTGAACCTCTCTCCATAAGAAAATCTCTCCATACTCCAAAATTGTGTACAATGTTTCAGTGTGATCTAAAAGAGGTTCTTTCCAAGTTCACAACAATGTCTAATCTTCTTTTCAACTCTTCTAAAAAAAATTTGTTTGCTGTTTGATTTTACTCTAATTTGTTTTTTGTTCCTTTCTTTTTTTTTAATCGAGAAGTGTTTTTATGCACAATTGAACAGTTTTTTCTCCATCATTAAATCACCTGTGGTACTTTTTTCATCTGTTAACCACCATCAGTAAATCACTTGTGTTTCTCAACTGATTAATTTACATGCAAAGCCATTAAGGGCAATGCATGAAAGGGGAGGAAGAGAGGGAGGTAATTAAATCAAAATGGAGTTGAAAGGGAAAGAAAGCACTCTACCCTTGTTAATGCCCACCTCTCTCTAAAGGCATCAAGGTTGGTGGATACTGTGTGCTTTCTTTCCAAAGCCACCTGGGCAGGAGCGTAACTGTGGAAGAGGAACAGGCAATCAGCTGTGTTAACCCTCTCCACAACCCACTGCCTGGATCTGTTAATGGCCAACTTGGCCAGACCCAGGAGCAAACTCACAAGGAAGTTCCTCATCTTACCCAAACCCCGATACCCAAAGGTCAGGAACGTGGGGCTGAAGTGCAAGCAAAAGCGTGGAGAAAGATCTTCCAAATAATAAATTACTCTAATTTTGTTCTTTATAACTTAATTGATTTCAACCATCCCAAGTCGTCAGCAATTTGGAAGCAACTTAATAAATTTACCTTTGCTTGTGCAAGACTGAAGCAATTAGGACAAAAAGAGGACTTTTAGATGGTAAATGTTAGATTTTATTGAAAAACAGTGATAAATTTAACAAATTTGGAAGGATGAACTTTGCAGCTAGTAGCTGCCGTAGTGTATAGTTAGTTTGTGGGCTACATGATACCCAGGAGTTGGAGTAGTCAGCTGGTCATTTCTGATAAGTCCTTAATGTATAAGCTGGTCTGGAGCTCCCCATTTACACGATAGCTTCTGCTATTAGTCCTGATATCAGTGGTCCCATGGGTTCACCAATATCAGGACTAATAGCAGAAGTGGTCATGCAAAGACTGGAATGGACAGCACTGCTCACTATCCAACCTAAACTGTGGAACTGCTATGTAGGTGACACTTTTGTCATTATTGAATGTGCACAGCTAGAAGAAACTCACCAAGTCATAAACAACATCCTTAGCGTAAAACTCACCAAGGAAAAGAACAACAACTGATTCATTTTCCAGGACATAAAGGTTGAATGCAAGGTCAATGGGGAGCTCCAGACCAGCGTATACAGGAAGGCCACCTACACACACCAAGTACTCAATTACAGCAGCAACCATCCTAACACCCAAAAACAGCTGCATCAGAACAATGTTCAAATGAACTATAACATGCTGCGACACCTCAGAGCTGCGCAAAGTAGAAGAAGCACACTTACACAACATTTCAGAAATAATGACTGCTCAAAAAGAGCAGTCCGCCAACGCCTACACAACAAGTCACAACAGGAAGACAAAAGACACTGACCACACTGCCATATACTATGAACATATCAGAAATGATCACCAGACTACTCCGACCCCTGGGTATCATGGTAGCCACAAGCCCACCACCACTCTACGACACCTATTAACAAGATCCCACACCCACAACCAGCAGGATCAACATGATATACAAAATACCATGGATAGACTGCCAAAAGCACAACACAGGGCCAACAGGAAGGAAATTAGCCACCAGGGTACACAAATATCAACTAGCCACCAGGAGATATGACCAAATTGTAACCATACACACAGACAATGAAGGGCACCAATTCGACTATGTAAATGTACCTAAGCTAAAACAAGCCAAAAAAGGACATGCACAGGAATCCCTGGAGGCCTGCCACTCAACCCCAAACTCCATTAATAAACATGTGGATTTGGACCCCATATACCAACCACTAAGAAACAAAACCAGCAACAAAACCTGAAATGACATCACCAACCCCAGCAGACCCAAACACATAAATAGCAAGCAGGGCAGAACACTCATGCTTCACCAGAAGCTAACTGATTATGTTATTTAGAATGGTAACGAAACATCTGCAAACAAAGCTATCAGCTCAACAAGCAAGTCAACAATCTTAGTCAACTTTTAATGCAAATCTACGTTTTCCTAATTATTACAGAATAATCAGACTCAATCAAGAGCCATTACTTGATTAATCATCTCTTTGTTGAATACCTTAATCACCTAAGCCTAGCTGTACAGAGATCTCCACAGAGAATTGGTGCTGAAATAAAGCTAGCTGTCATCATTGCACATCAGAAAATTAACGCTCTGCCCATGACCTATTCCAGTTTTTAAGCAAAACACAATTCTCCTCTCACCTCTTGTCATCTCACCCACATGCTTGCCTTCGTTCTCAACATGTTTATTTGGCTTCTCGTAAATCTTTCTGCATTAATCATCTCAACCTCTCATTGGACTGGTAAGTTCCACATTTTCAGTACACTCTGAGCATCGAAGTTTCCTGCTTTTTAAGTTAGTTAGCATGTATCTTGTACTTGTGACCCCTAGTGATCCCTGATTCAAACATCTTCTGTCTAAGCTATTCAAATAGTGTCATTGTAACAAAGGTTTGCCTGAAACTGCAAATTCTCACAAGCACAGCAAATGACCATAATTGAACCATTTCAATTGAACTTTCATCATTTTGAACATTTCTACTAGGTTGCTGCTCAGCTTTCTCTTTTTTAAAGTAAGGAGCCCCAACCTGTTCACTTCATATTGATGTTTGTTGTGTCAGTTCTGGTAACATCATTACAAGAATTCTTTGCACCTTCCCCAATCCCTCTATATTCTTCTAGTAATATGGGAACAAGAACTGTACGCAGTGCTCCAGTATGATCTAACTATGTCTCTATATACCTCACTTCACCTGATGGAGGAATGGCATTCCGAAAGCTTGTGATTTTAAATGAACCTATTGGACTATAACCTGGTGTCATGTGACTTCTGGCTATGTCTCTATATCATCTGTGCATTATTATTCATCTAAATACTAGCCCCTATACTAACACATTCTTCTGGCTTTATTAGCCTTTTAATCATTCATGTACTGGAACACTTAAATCCATTTGTTCCTCTACCCCACTTGGAATTATTATTTTCAACAACAACATGACCTTCTTAATTCTCCTACCAAAATACAAAACTTCTACTTGTACCCTCATTCAACAACCTCTTTAGTGTCTTCTTATATTTTGTCGCAATTTTCCTCACCATTATCTTTGCTACCTCAGCTTATTACTATGCTTTCAATAGTGAAATTGACCTTCTGATCCTGAGGAGAAAGTGAGGTCTGCAGATGCTGGAGATCAAAGTTGAAACTTTATTGCTGGAACAGCACAGCAGGTCAGGCAGCATCCAGGGAACAGGAGATTCGACGTTTCGGGCACAGGCCCTTCTTCAGGAATGATTCCTGAAGAAGGGCCTGTGCCCGAAACGTCGAATCTCCTGTTCCCTGGATGCTGCCTGACCTGCTGTGCTGTTCCAGCAATAAAGTTTCAACTTCTGATCCTGAGTCCAATTCACTTATGTAAACAATGAACAGTGGTCCCAGCACCATCCTTTTGGAACATCACTTTCCATTTTATAACAGTCCAAAGAAACATCTTGCTCACCATAATATAACACAAAGAACTGTGGATGTGGATCTGAAACTTAAACAGAAGTTGTTAGAAAATAAGCATCTGGTGAAGAGTCACTGGACTCATAACACTAAGTCCCCACAGATGCTTTCAAGATCCGTACAGTTTCTCCAGAAATTTCTGTTTTTGCTTATCTTTCTCGAAATGCTGACTATTTTCTGTCATATAGCCTAATCACTGCTACAGCAGTAACTACAGCTCAAAAGTATTTCATTGATTGTAAAAAGCTTTGCAAAGTCTTGTGTTTATAAAAAATGTGAAACAAATGGAATTTCTGCCTTTTTTTCTTGGGTATTACAAATGTGTTGATAGCTGAGCAAATGAAAGTTGTTAATATTGCAAACTAAAATAACAAAATTACTATATGCCAGAGGTACTGGAGAGGATATTGATATGTTATGACACACATGAGAATAAGAATTAAACCATCTAATTAGTGATGATGACCATCAAAGAGGATATCTGGAAAGACATGTGACTCCAACATGCTGTCTTTAATCAGGTCAAGAAAATGCTGATCAGCCCAGTGCGAAACCTTGATTGCATTTCTGTTTATAATGTTTCCTTTTATTGTTGTCATGTTCACCCTTATTGTAGTCCCAGAGTACTGGCTGGCAATCGCTAAGGATCAGAAATTGGCTAGCCGGAAGAAGACAGAGGGTGGCAGATGGTGGATAATGTTCATCCTGGAGTTCAGTTACTCGTGATGTGCTGCAAGGAACTGTTTTGAGGCCACTGCTGTTTGTCATTCTTATATCTTTCACCTCTCACCCTAAATCTATGCCCTCTAGTTCTGGACTCTACGATCCCAGGGAAAAGACTTTGTCTATTTATCCTATCTATGTCCCTCATAATTTTGTAAACCTCTATAAGATCACCCCTCAGCCTCCAACGCTTCAGGGAAAACAGTCCCAGCCTGTTCAGCCTCTCCCTATAGCTCAAATCCTCCAACCCTGGCAACATCCTTGTAAATCTTTTCTGAACCCTTTCAAGTTTCACAACATCTTTCTGATAGGAAGGAGACCAGTATTGCACACAATATTCCAACAGTGGCCTAACCATTGTCCTGTACAGCAGCAACATCACCTCCCAACTCCTGTACTCAATACTCTGACCAATAAAGGAAAGCATACCAAACGCCTTCTTCACTATCCTATCTACCCGAAACTCCACTTTCAAGGAGCTATGAACCTGAACTCCAAGGTCTCTTTGTTCAACAACACTCCCTAGGACCTTACCATTAAGTGTATAAGTCCTGCTAAGATTTGCTTTCCCAAAATGCATCTCCTCGCATTTATCTGAATTAAACTCCATCTGCCACTTCTCAGCCCATTGGCCCATCTGGCCAAGATCCTGTTGTAATCTGAGGTAACCCTCTTCGCTGTCCACTACACCTCCAGTTTTGGTGTCATCTGCAAACTTACTAACTGTACCTCTTATGTTTGCTTCTAAATAATTTATATAAATGACAAAAAGTGGAGGACCCAGCATCAATCCTTGTGGCATTCCACTGGTCACAGGCTCCAGTCTGAAAAACAACCCTCCACCACCACCCTCTGTCTTCTACATTTGAGCTAGTTCTGTATCCAAATGGCTAGTTCTCCCTGTATTCTATGAGATCTAACCTTGCTAACCAGTCTCCCATGGGGAACCTTGTCGAACGCCTTACTGAAGCCCACATAGATCACATCTATCACTCTGCCCTCATCAATCATCTTTGTTACTTCTTCAAAAAACTCAATCAAGTTTGTGAGACATGATTTCCTACACAGAAAGCCATGTTGACTATCCCTAATCAGTCTTTCCAAATACATATACATCTTGTCCATCAACATTCTCTCCAACAACTTGCCCACCACCGACATCAGGCTCACTGGTCTATATTTCCCTGGCTTGTCCTTACCACTCTTTTTAGACAGTGTGGCAACATGTTAGCCAACCTCAAGTCTTCCGGCACCTCACTTGTGACTATTAAAGATACAAATATCTCAGCAAGGGGCCCAGCAATCACTTCTCTAGCTTTCCACAGAGTTCTAGGGTACACCAGATCAGGTCCTGGGGATTTATCCACCTTTACCCTTTTCAAGACATCCAGTATTTCCTCCTCTGCAATATGGACATTTTTCAAGGTGTCACCATCTACATTCTATATCTTCCATATTCTTTTCCACAGTAAATACTGATTCAAAATATTCGTTTAGTATCTTCCCCATTTTCTGTGGCTCCATACAAAGGCTGCCTTGATGGTCTTTGAGGGCTCCTATTCCCTCCCTAGTTACCCTTTTGTCCTTCATGTATTTGTAAAAACCCTTTGGATTCTCCTTAATTCTATTTGCCAAAGCTATCGCATGTCCCATTTTTGCCCTCCTGATTTCCCTCTTAAGTACACTCCTACTGCCTTTATGCTCTTCTAAGGTTTCACTCAATCTATCTTGTCTATACCTGACATATGTTTCCCTTAACCAAACCCTCAATTTTCTAGAAGTCGCCTCACCAATGTCCTGTACAGTTGCAACATGACATCCCAACTCCTATACTCATGTTCCGACCAATGAAAGCAAGAGTGACAAATGCCTTCTTCACCATCCTGCCTACCTGCGACTCCACCTTCAAGGAAATATGCACCTGCACATCTAGGTCTTTTTGTTTGATAACACTAGCCAAGGCCCTACTATTAAATGTATAACTCTTGCCCTGGTTTCCCCCAACAAAATGCATGACTTCACATTTATCTAAATTAAACTGCCACATGCTGTGCACTTGAACACATCAAAAACTCTGCTGCCTGTATTTTAACTTTGATCCAGGTCTCATTCACTCATCACCGCTGAGCTTGCTGCATTGACTCCAGATGCAGAAATTTTCACTTTTCTGTCATTGTTCTCAAGTCTTTCCATGGACGTGCTTTTAGCTCCACGAGCACCAAGTTCAGGAGCTCCTCCCCAAAATATCATTGCTTCTCTACCCCTCTTTCACAGCTCATAAGAAAGTGGATCAAGAGTGGGTAATAGGGAAGGCAAATGGACATCTGACCTTTATTTCAAATGGGATGGAGTATTACCAATGGGTTTTGCTCAACCTAAGTAACAGGGAGAAAGTGAGGACTGCAGATGCTGGAGATCAGAGACGAGAGTGTGGTGCAGGTCAGGCAGCATCTGAGGAGCAGGAGAGTCGACGTTTTGGGCAAGAGCCCCTCATCAGTGATTCATCCTGATGATGGGCTCTTGCCTGAAATGTCGATTCTTCTGCTCCTCAAATGCTGCCCGACCTGCTGAGTTTTTCCAGCACCACACTCTTAAACCTAAATAACACCTGTGTCAGACTAGAGATGGAAGACTATGAATACTTTGGGCCCCTTAACTACAAAGAAAAGCTGAACAATTTGGGCCTACACTCGGAGTTTAGAAGAGAGGAGACCTTATTGAAAAGCAGAAGAATCTTAAGGAGCTTGATGGGGTAGATATGGAGACATTGATTCTCCTAGTGGGAGACCCTAGGACCAGCCGGCATAATCTCAGAGTAAGGAGTAACCATTAAAGACATAGATTAGGAGAAATCTTTTCTCTCAGAGGGTAACAAATCTGTTGAATTCTTTACCACAGAGAGTGGTGAGGCTGATTAAGTAAATTCAAAGCTGTGATAGGCAGATTTTTAATTGGTAAGGGAGGAAAATGGAGTTGAGGATTATCAAATTAGCCATGATATCATTCATTAGCGGAGCAGACTTGATGGGTCACATTATCCATTACTGTTCCTACATGTTATGTTCTACCTAGCCCACTCAGCATGCCGTACTTTCAATAAGATCACAGTTGATCTGATTGTAGGCACAACTCCACTTTCTTTCCCACCCCTACATGCCTCGATCTTCCTTGGCAATCAAGAGACTGTCCACTCAGCCTTGAATAAACCTTTGTTTCAATTGCTCATTAAAATCTACCTTCTGACCAATTTCTTGTCATGTATCCTATTATTCCCGGTGTGATTCAGTATTTGACAGTTTTCCTGTGAAACACCTTTGAGCTTTTATTATGTTCATAGCAAAACTGAAATGTAATTTATTCCCAACACTCCAGTCAGCTGTATCAGTTTGAGACTGGAATCAATAAACTGGGGAAAGGCAACACCTGAAAGATCTACTGAGGCATTTGTTTTAGAACAAGCTGACAGCATCATGGTGAGCTTATTGATGCCAGTTATTTGTATTTCCAATTTTTTTCAAATTTTCAAAACACTCATTGTGATTTCAGCTCAAATGCTGTTAGCTGTATCAGTTTAGATTTTCAGATTATGAGTCCAAATCATATTACCTTTCCACTTTACCACTATCTCTTTGGTTGAACGTTCTGTCGCTCTCATCACAGAACTGAGGTTGCCATCTTCCTTGCGCTTTAAAAAGAAACTTTGAGGAGATTGTAATAAAACTCAAAGCAGGTCCGATGAATGAGTCAGTACTTTAAATCAACAATGTACAATAAGCAGTGCACAGTCACCGTTTACACAATTGCACAATTCTTTTGAAATAACACTTGAAATTCATGTAATTATATAGTTTTGAGGTAAATATCAAACCTTTCTGACCTTTCTTAAATGTAATTTCAGATTCCGCAAATCACAGACTTCATATTCAACTGAGAGTCAGTGGTCACGTTGAACATGTCTTCACCATTGGAGATCTGCATGGTCCTTCTGAACTGACTAACAATAGGAGTTAAGAGACATGATGTGGGGTATATTTGGGCTGACAATGATGGAGATGAGTACTCTAACCATTTTATGTGACATTGCCCTGTCCTGCTCCTCAGAAGCTGCCTGACCTGCTGTGGTTTTCCAGCACCATTCTGATCTAAACACTACCATTTCAGTGATGTGTGAGCACGTTTATCATGAAAGACTGGCATTTGCATAGCAACATTGCCACCTCAAAACATCCACAAGTACTTTGTGGCCAATATCTTACTTTTTAAAGAGTTGGAGTGCCGTCACTAGCGGTGTTCCGCAAGGATCTGTTTTGGGACCATTGCTGTTTGTCATTTTTATAAATGACCTGGAGGAGGGGTTAGAAGGTTGGGTGAGCAAGTTTGCGGATGATACGAAAGTCGGAGGAGTTGTAGACAGTGAGGAAGGATGTGGCAGGTTACAGCGGGATATAGATAAGCTGCAGAACTGGGCAGAAAGGTGGCAAATGGAGTTCAATGTAGCTAAGTGTGAGGTGATTCACTTTGGTAAGAGTAACAAAAAGATGGGGTACTGGGCTAATGGTCGGATACTTGGTAGTGTGGATGAGCAGAGGGATCTTGGTGTCCATGCAAACAGATCTTTGAAAGTTGCCACCCAGGTAAATAGTGCGGTGAAGAAGGCATATGGCGTACTGGCTTTTATTGGTAGAGGAATTGAGTTCCGGAGTACTGAGGTCATGTTGCAGTTGTATAAGACTCTGGTGCGGCCGCATCTGGAGTATTGTGTGCAGTTTTGGTCGCTATACTATAGGAAGGATGTGGAGGCACTTGAACGGGTGCAGAGGAGGTTTACCAGGATGTTGCCTGGTATGGTAGAAAGATCGTATGAGGAAAGGCTGAGGCACTTGGGGTTGTTTTCATTGGAGAAAAGAAAGTTTAGGGGTGACTTGATAGAGGTGTACAAGATGATTAGGGGTTTAGATAGGGTCGACAGTGAGAATCTTTTTCCACATATGGAGTCAGCTATTACAAGGGGGCATAGCTTTAAATTAAGGGGGGGTAGGTATAGGACAGATGTTAGGGGTAGGTTCTTTACTCAGCGAGTCGTGAGTTCATGGAATGCCCTGCCAGTAGCAGTGGTGGACTCTCCCTCATTATGGGCATTTAAGAGGGCATTGGATAGGCATATGGAGGATAGTGGGCTAGTGTAGGTTAGGTGGGCTTGGATCGGCGCAACATCGAGGACCGAAGGGCCTGTACTGCGCTGTATTCTTCTATGTTCTATGTTCTATGTTCTAAGCCCTATTGCAAATTAGACAATTTCAGCAATTAATTTGTGCATAGCAAGCTCCAACAACTAACAATGAAACAAGTAGTAAATAAGGATGAGGTGATGGCCTAGCAATAATATTGCTCAACTATTAGTCTATAGGTTAATATTCTAGGGACCTGGTTTCAAATCCTACTATGGTGGAATTTGAATTGAATAAAAATCTGGAATTAAGGGTTGAATTGATCATTGTCAATTGATGCAAAAACCTATCTGCTTCACTTATATCCTTCAGGGAGGAAAATCTGTCATCCTTCTCGCATCTGGCTTATATGTGACTCCACTCCTACAGCTATGTGATTGACTCTTAACTGCCCTCTGGACAATTAGGAATGCTGGCCTCGCCAGTGACACCCACATCATGTGAATGAATAAAACAAAAGTGTTTTATTCATTCCTGAAGAAGGGCTAATGCCCGAAACATCGATTCTCCTGTTCCCTGGATGCTGCCTGACCTGCTGCGCTTTTCCAGCAACACATTTCCATCTCTGATCTCCAGCATCTGCAAATCTCACTTTCTCCTGTTTGAATAGTAGGGCAGATATTGATCTAATATCAGACCCTGAAAGGCAGATTGTTTGGTCGTTATCACATTGCTATTTTGAGACCTTGTTGTCAGAATATTGCTGTGTTTAATAAAGCATAGATTTAAAAAAATGCTCCATTGCCTATGAAAGGTATCTTGAAAGAGTTGCATAAATAAAAGTTTTCAGTGAATCACAGATACATTTTCTTTTCCATATTGATATACCATACTGATCACATAGGGTCGAGTTTTACTGGAAACCTGCTCACTGTCATTTTTGGCAGATTTCATGGAGAGTTTCTCTCTGTGAGACAGAATGAAATTTCTCACACAACTGCCCCAAACTCACTTCCAAAGGTGCCTGTTCGTCCTGTTTTCCACTAACTGTAGGCATATGTTCCCACCACTGCCAGCATATTCTGGGATCCATGGTGCCAGAACATCTCTGGACACAATGGGCAGTTTTAGCACAGCCAATCCACCTAACCTGCACATCTTTGGACTGTGGGAGGAAACCAGACCACCTGGAGGAAACCCACACAGACACATGTAGAATGTGTAAACTCCATACAGAGAGCTGCTTGAATCTGGAAACAAACCCAGGTTCCTGAATTTGTGAGGCAGCAATGCTAACCACTGTGCCACTGTGCTGCAATTGTGGGAATCGAACCAATATGTTTGACATCATTGCTATATCAAACCGGGCATCCAGCCAACTGAGCTAACCGCCAAACTTACACGCTTTTCATTAAATCTATATATTTACTTCAAATGTAAATTGTCTCGCCTAATTTTCTAAGACTATAGGACTTGGGAGCAAAAGTGTGCCATTCAGCCCATCGAGTCTGCTCTGCTACTCAAGGAGATTGTACAGATTTGGTAATCCTCAACTTCACTTTCTTCCCTTTTCCCATAACATTTGATTCCCTTATGGATCCCTTATGGATCAAGTATCTGTCCATCCCAGCCTTAAATATACTTAATGACCCAGTCTCAGTCACTGTTTATGGTTAAGAATGCCACAGACTCACGATTCTTCGAGTGAAAAATTCTTCCTCACCCCCATTTTAAAGAACTACTCTTTGCTTGAAGATCACGCCCTCTTTCTCAAGATTCTCCCACAAGGGGAAACAACCTATTCGCATTGACCCATCCTGCCCACCCACAAGAAACTTATGTTTCAATAAAGTTGTCTCTCATTCTTCTAAATTCTAAACAGTACTCATACAATCTATTTCCCTTCTCCCTTCTCCTCCATATCTGAGATCAACCTTTGATTTTGGGAAAGCAAACCTTAGCAGGACTTATATACTTAATGGTAAGATCCTAGGGAGTGTTGCTGAACAAAGAGACATTCAAGTGCAGGTTCATAGCTCCTTGAAAGTAGAGTCGCAGGTAGATAGGATAGTGAAGAAGGCGTTTGGTATGCTTTCCATAATTGGTCAAAGCATTGAGTACAGGAGTTGGGAGGTCAAGTTGTGGCTGTACAGGACATTGGTTAGGCCACTTTTGGAATATTGCTTGCAATTCTGGTCTCCTTCCTATTGGAAAGATGTTGTGAAACTTGAAAGGGTTCAGAAAAGATTTACAAGGATGCTGCCAGGGTCAGAGGGTTTGAGCTATAGGGAGAGCCTGAATAGGGTGGGGCTGTTTTCCCTGGAAGGTCGAAGGCTGAGGGATGACCTTATAGAGGTTTACAAAATTATGAGGGGCACAGATAGGGTAAATAGGCAAAGTCTTTTCCCTGTGGTCGGGGAGTCCAGAACGAGAGGGCATAGGTTTAGGGTGAGAGAAGAAAGATTTAAAACAGACCTAAGGGGCAACATTTTCATGCAGAGGGTGGTGTGTGTATGGAATGAGCTGCCAGAGGAGGATGTGGAGGCTGGAATAATTGCAGCATTTAAAAGGCATCTGGATAGGTATATGATTAGGAAGGGTTTAGAGGGATATGGGCCAAGTGATGGCAAATGGGACTAGATTAGGTTGGTATATCTGGTAGGCATGGACGAGTTAGACCGAAGGGTCTGCTTTCGTGCTATAGATGCCTATGACTCTATGACTCTATGCAGCTTGATAGGCCAGTTTTCCGTCAAAGACTGCACACATTGCTGAGTCACACCTGTTTTCCAGAGGAAAGTGTGTCAGCATTAAGAGAATACAGGCGTGCATTTACTAACCTCTGTGAGCTGCGTGTTTTTCCAGGTTATGCAGGAAATAAAGGAGGGCTAGAGTCTTTCATCCTTGATTCCATTTCCTCCAAATGAACAATGGGCAGTTATCTGACCTTTGGAGTGAGACCTACGATGTGGAAGAGTGGGTGATCACCATAGGCCTCCTGCAGATGAGGTTCCACTGCTTGTTTCAGTCTGGACAGACCAGACGAAGTGTACCACATAATCGTAGCATGCTCTGCTCAGCACATATTGAGCGAGCAAACAGGGAATATGATGATGATCTAGCTGATAATCTGAGAGAATAGGGAGCAGTCTTCCAAGGACGAAGATGAGGACAGTCAACTGGAGGAACATCACCTTCTAGAGGACAGAAGCATTTGGGAAACCCAGCCAGGCAGGACTTAATTGACACACTGTTCCAGTAAACGAACGCTGTGTGCACTGATCACTCGTTAACTGTAAAATCTGTTTCTGAAAAGGCAAGCTGTTTGATTCAGTTCCATGAGTCAAATATGTTTGTTTTCTGTTAGCTTTCATTGTTGAATAAAAATGAATTCCATGAAGTATTTGAAGGCTGTCCTGTACGTGATGGATTCACATTGAACAATGATAAGATGCTGGGGAGGGAGTCGCACTCCTTTCGGGAGTCATGATTTAGAGATGCCCACAACCACCTGATGAAGGAGCAGTGCTCCAAAAGCTAGTGCTTCCAAATAAACCTGTTGGACTATAACCTGGTGTTGTGTGATTTTTACTCCATTAGGGAGGGTTGTACGGTGGGGTGTGGCTGAGGATAGGTAAGCTTGGCATGTAAACAGTACTTGGTATGTAAATATTTAGTTGTGTGTACAATGAAGTGTTGGCTGTGCCACTATGATCATGGTGAAGGGTAACTGGACAGCCAATGTGACCTTCAGGTTAGGCCATCATCAGTCGCCTGTCCTTCCTAATAGAGTCATACAGTCATACAGTCATAGAGATATACAGCATGGAAACAGACGCATCAGTCCATGCCGACCAGATATCCCAACCCAATCTAGTCCCACCTGTCAGCACCCAGCCCATATCCCTCCAAACTCTTCCAATTCATATACCCATCCAAATGCCTCTTAAATGTTGCAATTGTACCAGCCTCCACCACTTATTCTGGCAGCTCATCCTGTACACGTATCACCCTTTGTGTGAATAAGTTGCCCCTTAGGTCTCTTTTATATCTTTTCCCTCTCACCCTAAACCTATGCCTTCTAGTTCTGGACTCCCCGACCCCAGGGAAAAGACTTTATCTATTTATCCTATCCATGTCCCTCATAATTTTGTAAACCTCTATAAGGTCACCCCTCAGCCTCCGATGCTCCAGGGAAAACAGCCCCAGCCTGTTCAGCCTCTCCCTATAGCTCAGATCCTCCAACCCTGGCAACATTCTTGTAAATCTTTTCTGAATCCTTTCAAGTTTCACAACATCTTTCCGATAGGAAGGAGACCAGAATTGCACGCAATATTCCAACAGTGGCCAAACCAATGTCCTGTACAGCCGCAACATCACCTCCTAACTCCTGTACTCAATATTCTGACCAATAAACAAAAGCATACCAAATGCTTCCTTCACTATCCTATCTACCTGTGACTCCACTTTCAAGGAGCTATGAACCTGCACTTGAATGTCTCTTTGTTCAGCAACACTCCCTAGGATCTTACCATTAAGTGTATAAGTCCTGCTAAGATTTGCTTTCCCAAAATGCAGCACCTCGTATTTATTGAATTAAACTCCATCAGCCACTTCTCAGCCCATTGACCCATCTGGTCCAGATCTTGTTGTAATCTGTGGTAACCCTCTTCACTGTCCACTACACCTCCAATTTTGGTGTCATCTGCAAACTTGCTAACTGTAGCTCTTATGCTCGCACACAAATCATTTATGTAAATGACAAAAAGTGGAGGACCCAGCACCGATCCTTGTGGCACTCCACTGGTCACAGGCCTCCAGTCTGAAAAACAACCCTGCACAACCACCTTTGAGCCAGGATCTTACCAAATGGCTAGTTCTCCCTGTATTCCGTCAGATCTAACCTTGCTAATCAGTCTCCTATGAGGAACCTTGTCGAACGCCTTACTGAAATCCATATAGATCACATCCACCACTCTGCCCTCATCAATCCTCTTTGTTACTTCCTCAAAAAACTCAATCAAGTTTGTGAGACATGATTTCCCATGCACAAAGCCATGTTGACTATCCCTAATCAACCCTTGCCTTTCCAAATATATGTACATCCTGTCCCCCAGAATTCCCTCCAACATCTTGCCCACCACTGACATCAGGCTCACTGGTCTAAAGTTCCTTGGCTTGTCCTTACCACCCTTCTTAAACAGTGGCAACACGTTAGTCAACCTCCAATCTTCCAGCACCTCACTTGTGACTATTGATAATACAAATATCTCAGCAAGAGGCCCAGCAATCACTTTTCTAACTTCCCACAGAGTTCTCGGGTACACCTGATCAGGTCCTGGGGATTTATCCACCTTTACCTTTTTCAAGACATCCAGCACTTCCTCCTCTGTAATGTGGGCATTTTGCAAGGTGTTACCATCTGTTTCCCTGCAGTATATCTTCCATATCCTTTTCCACAGTAAATACTGATGCAAAATGCTTATTTAGTATCTCCCTCATTTTCTGTGGCTCCACACAAAGGCCGCCTTGCTGATCTTTGAGGGGTTCTATTCTCTCCCTCGTTACCCTTTTGTCCTTCATGTATTTGTAAAAACCCTTTGGATTCTCCTTAATTCTATCTGCCAAAGCTATCTCATGTCCCCTTTTTGCCCTCCTGATTTCCCTCTTAAGTATACTCCTACTGCCTTTATACTCTTCTAAAGATTCACTCGATCTGTCCTGTTTATACCTGACATATGCTTTCTTCTTTTTCTTAACAAAACAGTCAATTTCTTTAGTCATCCAGCATTCGCTATACCTACAGCCTTTCCTCTCACCCTTACAGGAACATACTTTCTCTGGATTCTCGCTATCTCATTTCTGAAGGCTTCCCATTTTTCAGCCGTCCCTTTACCTGAGAACATTTGCCCACAATCAACTTTTGAAAGTTGATTGTGGGCAGCCTGATACCATCAAAATTGGCATTTTTCCAATTTAGAACTTCAACTTTTAGATCTGGTCTATCCTTTTCCATCGCTATTTTAAATCTAATAGAATTATGGTTGCTGGCCCCCAAGTGCTCCCCCACTGACACCTCAGTCACATGCCCTGCCTTATTTCCCAACAGTAGGTCAAGTTTTGCACCTGCTCTAGTAGGTACATCCACATACTGAATCAGAAAAAAATTCTTGTACGCACTTAACAAATTCCTCACCATCTAAACCCTTAACACTATGGCAATCCCAGTCTATGCTTGGAAAGTTAAAATCCTCTACCATAATCATCCTATTATTCTTGCAGATAGCTGAGGTTTCCTTACAAGTTTGTTTCTCAATTTCCTTCTGACTATTAGGGGATCTATAATACAATCCCAATAAGGTTATCATCCCTTTCCTATTTCTCAGTTCCACCCAAATAATTTCCCTGGATATACTTCCAGAAATATCCTCCCTCAGCACAGCTGTAATGCTATCCCTTACCAAAAATGCTACTCCCCCTCCTCTCTTGCCTCCCTTTCTATCCTTCCTGTAGCATTTGTATCCTGGAACATTAAGCTGCCAGTCCTGCCCATTCCTGAGCCATGTTTCTGTAATTGCTATGATATCCTAGTCCCAAGTTCCTAACCATGCCCTGAGTTCATCTGCCTTCCCTGTTAGGCCCCTTGCATTAAAATAAATGTGGTTTAATTTATTAGTCCGACCTTGTCCCTGTCTGTCCTGACTGTTTGACTCGCGTCTGTTCTCAACTGTACAAGTCTCAGATTGATCTCTTTCCTCGTTATCTCCCTAGGTCCCACCCCTCACCTTACTAATTTAAATCCTCCCGAGCAGCTCTAGCAAATTTCCCTGCCAGTATATTAGTCCGCTTCCAATTGAGGTGCAGTCCGTCTTTCTTGTACAAGTCACTTCTACCCCAAAAGAGATTCCAAAGATCCAAAAATGTGAATCCTTCTCCCATACATCAGCTCCTCAGCCATACATTCATCTGCTCTATCCTCCTATTCCTGCCCTCACTAGCTCGTAGCACCGGGAGTAATCCAGATATTACTACTCTCAAGGACCTCTTTTTAAAATTTCTGCCTAACTCTCTGTAATCTCCCTTCAGAATCTCAACCTTTTCCCTTTCTATGTCATTGGTTCCAATGTGGACAATGACCTCTTGCTGGCCCGTCTCCCCCGTGATGACATTCTGCACCCTCTCTGAGACATCCTTGATCCTGGCACCAGGAAAGCAACACACCATTCTGCTTTTCACTGCTGGCCACAGAACGTCTGTCTGTACCTCGGACTAGACAATCCCCTAACACAATTGATCTCTTGGAACCCTACGTACTCCTCGTTGCATTAGAGCTAGTCTCAATACCAGAAACTTGGCTGTTCATGCTACATTCCCCTGAGAATCCATCACCCCCTACATTTTCCAAAAGAGCATACCTGTTTGAAATGGGTATATCCACAAAAGGCTCCTGCACTAGCTGCCTATCTCTCTTATCTTTCCTGCAGTTAACCCATCTATGTGACTGTATCTGAGACGTTTCCCCCTTCCTATAACTGCCATCCATCACATACTGCTGCGGTTATGAATGGGACATAATAATTTTACCTTTTCCACTTCTATAATTTGCAAAGCTAAATAATATCCTGAAAAGAAAACTAGTTCTTACTTCTATAAGGGAATCCAAACTTCAACTTCTACTGGTAAACTCTAAAATAAAGCAAATAATATCCATAAAGAAATAAAGGTAATCTTACCTAAAACCCCGTTGGGCTTCAGGCCGAATCTGAAGTGAAGGTGATGAGACCAAAGAGTCCCCTTAACAAATCTCAGTGTTGATACGTTATGGTGAGATATTTATAATGAAACGTTTTGGTACTGTATAATTAAAAGTTGGTATGGAAGATGGTCATTTGGATAATATTATACTATCCCTCATCCTTTTCCCACATTAGATGAGAGATTTTCTGATTGTAACTAGGTTGCCCATTCAGTTTCTGAACAATGCGTTTTGAATTTATTCTTGAGAAGCGAGGACTGTTTAACAGTCATGGTCAATTATGTTTACTGCATTCACGAAGACAATAAGACTTGAGACCTGCCATTCCTTTTGTCAGATTGCGGTTTGCTTATCTGAACAAGCATTGCATCTTAACCTGAGTTTTCATGGCAAGGATCCTCAAGATAATGGCATTTAAGTCTTTGCACGATTTATCAGCAAATTCATATTGTTGTGAAGGAGTCGACAATGTTATTGTTGTCACCTTTGTCCTTAAAAGAATGCAACTTGCTGTGAGTTTCACTGTGAAGTAACTTTGTTAATTTCTCATATAAATCTCAAATGTCTTAGTTCTTGTTCCTTCACAGCAGGTAGCTGGCCACGAGGAGATGGGGTGACACTGACTGCAAGAGGAGGTCCTGACGTACAACGAAGGGAAGGTATGTGGTTCAATCAACCAAACATCTAAGAAGAGGGAGATTAAACAAAGGAAAAGGAGTACACCATTCAACTTCTCGATCAAGGTATCGATAGAATGAACAAGTCCAAAGATGTGCAGGTGAGGTGGATTGGCCATGCTAAATTCCCCACAATGGTCAGAATGTGCAGGTTAAGTGGGTTAGCCATGGCAAATACAGGGTTACAGAGACAGGTAGGGGGGTGCGTCTGGGTGGATTGCTCTTTGGAGGTCAGTATTGTCTCAATGAGCTGAATGGCTTGCTTCCACACTTTGGGAATTCTATGATTCTATGTACAATGGGGTAGAATCTGGTTGATGGGATGACATCTGAATAAGAGGATAGAGTACACACATTCAAATATACATGGGAATTAGGAGTCCAGGAATAAGCCCCTTGAACTTGCACTGCCTTTCAATAAGGTCATAGCTGATCTGATTCTTCCACATCCCTACCTACCGCAGATTGATGTTCACCTCCTTGAGTATCAAGAACCTATCTACCACTACCTCAAAAATATTTAAGGATTCTGTTTTTGCTTCCCTTTTCGAATGAAAGTTCGAAAGAGTTTGGTGAGAAAAAGTTCTTGTTGTCTCTGTATTAAATCACTATTTCCTTATCTTTAAGCAGCAACTCCCTGGTTCTAGATTCTGTCACAAGAGGCAGGCATCCTTTCTACATTTCCCTCATCATGACATCACTAGATGTTGTATGTTTCAGTCAGGTTGTTTCCACTGTGAAACTCCAGTGGATACAAGCCTAGCATGTCCAACACTTCCTCATCAGACAATTTACAAATCCTTAGTTATTAGGCATTAGTCTAAAGAATAAGTGAACATATACTAGAGTCTAGAGGAGGTGATGGTGGCAAGGTTGTAATGTTATGGACAAGTGATCTGGAGCCACTTGTTAGTGATCTGGGACACAGGTTTAAATCCCAACTTGGCAGTTATGAAAATAGAATTTAATTTTTAAAAATCTGGAATAAAATATGAGTCTACTGGTAACTATGTCAATCATTGTCAATGTTTGTACTAAAAATGCTCATCTGGTTTATTAATCCTCTTTAATGAAGGAAATCTGCCATCCTTACCTGGTCTGGCCTACATGTGACTCTAGATTCTCATGATGTAATTGACTATGAACTGCCCTTGGGGCAATGCGAGATGACCAAACATTGCTGGCCTGGATGTGAACAAATCAATAAAATGAAGGAGTGATAAGGTCGGAGTGAGGCATTGACAGAGATCTCGCTAGGAAGGCATGAGAAGTTCACACCCAAAGCACCGCTTAAGTTTCTTGCACAAATTCTGCAGGTAGGAGACTGATCACCATGAAAGGATTATAACACCTATGGAATTTCATGACCTCAAGATGTCTCAGTAATTTACAGTAAATGATACAAGGGGAGAGTTAAGGGGATTTAGTTAACATTTCAAGCCAAAAGATAATATCTGATACCAAGATCATGTCTACGGCCTGTTGTGGGTAATTTGGATTAATAGAGATCAAAATGGATGAATCACAAGCATTATTGAATTAGGGTTGCCTTGTTCTAATATATGAGGAATAGAGTTTGTATGAGCAGATCTAATTATATACATTATCAAATGAGATTCCAGCATGGCAAACTGTTTGCATAGCTTGATTGATAATCTCCTCCACAAACTATTTGTGTCTTCTTACAGTGTATCCAACAAACCAGCCAAACTTTACAATAGATATAGAGAGTACTGTTGAGAAAACCAACAAAAAAGGTAAGATATACTTTTCTTCCTTTCTTAGCTCTTTCTATTCTTCCCTCCTAGATGGGTGGGTGAGTAAGTTTGCAGACAGTACAAAGATCAGTGGAGTTGTGGTAGTGTAGAGAGTTGTCAAAGGAGACAGTGAGATATACATCAATTTTAGATATAAGCAAAGAAATGGCAGATGGCGTTTAATCTGGGTAAGTGTGAGGTGCTGAACTTCGGGAGATCAAATGTTAAGGAAAGTATACAGTTAATGGTAGGACCTTGAACAGCATTGATGTACAGAGGGATCTTGGGGTTCAAGTCCATTGCTCATTGAAAGTCGCCACGCAAGTAGGTAGGGTGAAAAAGAAGGCATATGACATGCATGCCTTTGTTGCTCAGTTATTGAGTACAAGAGTTAGAATGTCATGATGCAGCTTTATAAGACTTTGGTTAGGCCCCACTTAGAGTATTGTGTTCACTTCTCGTTGCCATGCTGCAGGAAGGATGTGAAGGCTTTGGAGAGGGTGTAGAATGGGTTTATCAGAATGATGCTTTGATTAGAGGGTACGAGCCATAAAGAACGGCTAGAAAATCTTGCGTTGTTTCCTCTGGAGCGGCAGAGGCTGAGGGGAGACTTGATAGAAGTCTATAAAATTAGGAGATGCGTGGATAGTGTTGACAGTCTGTATTTTTTTCCCAGAGTGGAAATGGTACAAGGACGGGATGGTATACATTTAAAGTGGGAATTGGAAAGTTCGAAGGAGATGTGAGGGTCAAGTATGTTTCAAAGAGAGAAGTAGGAGTCGCAGCTAGGGGTTGTAGTGGAGGCAGATACAATAGGGGTGTTTCATTTAGATAAGCACATGAATATGCAAGGAATGGAGGGATATGAAACAGATTAGTTTCATTTTCAGCATAACATCATAAGCCAAAGGGCCCATTCCTGTGTTGTGGAATTCTATTATCTATGTTCTGTGTACTACTGATCAAGAAAAAGACACTGATGAAATTATAAACAGACAAATTTGGAACAGGAGTTGACCAGTGGGCATCTTAGATCTACTTAGCCATTCGATGTGATTGTGACCGATCTAATTGTAACCTCAACTCCATATTCTCACCAAGCACCTTTCACCCCATTGCTTAGAAAGACTTTATGTCTTAATAGCATCCAAGGGCTCAGTTTCTATTGCTTTTTGAGGAAGAGAGCTTCAAAGACTCACCTATCTCTGTGAGAAACACATCTCTATTTCAGATGAGCATGACCTTATTATTAAACTATGCTGCCTAATGCTAGATTCTCTCCAAAGAGGAAACATTATTTTCACATCCACCCAGTTAAGACCACTTGAAATCATTCATTTTCCAGTCAATTTTATTCTTAGTCTTCTGAACACAACACATACACTTCTACCATGTCCAAGCTTTATGATGTGGAGGAGCTGGTGTTGGACTGGGCTGTACAAAGTCAAAAATCACACAACACCAGGTTATGCAAAGTTTGTGAGAAGATTTGTAACTCGGGTGCTTGTTCTTGTGGTTCTAGGTAAAAACAATGACTGCAGATGCTGGAAACCAGATTTTGGATTAATGATGCTGGAAGAGCACAGCAGTTCAGACAGCATCCGAGGAGCAGTAAAATTGACGTTTCGGGCAAAAGCCCTTCATCAGGAATAAAGGCAGAGAGCCTGAAGCGTGGAGAGATAAGCTAGAGGAGGGTTGGGGTGAGGAGAAAGTAGCATAGAGTACAATAGGTGAGCAGGGGAGGGGATGAAGGCGATAGGTAAGGGAGGAGGGTGGAGTGGATAGGTGGAAAAGAAGATAGGCAGGTAGGACCAGTCATGGGGACAGTGCTGAGCTGGAAGTTTGGGACTGGGGTGAGGTGGGGGAAGGGGAAATGAGGAAACTGTTGAAGTCCACACTGATGCCCTGGGGTTGAAGTGTTCCGAGGCGGAAGATGAGGCGTTCTTCCTCCAGGCGTCTGGTGGTGAGGGAGCAGCGGTGAAGGAGGCCCAGGACCTCCATGTCCTTGGCAGAGTGGGAGGGGGAGTTGAAATATTGGGCCACAGAACGGTGTGGTTGATTGGTGTGGGTATCCCGGAGATGTTCCCTAAAGCACTCTGCTAGGAAGCGTCCAGTCTCCCCAATGTAGAGGAGACCACATCGGGAGCAACAGATACAATAAATGATATTAGTGGATGTGCAGGTAAAACTTTGATGGACGTGGAAGGCTCCTTTAGGGCCTTGGATGGAGGTGAGGGAGGAGGTGTGGACGCAGGTTTTGCAATTCCTGCAGTGGCAGGGGAAGGTGCCAGAATGGGAGGGTGGGTTGTAGGGGGGGCATGGGCCTGACCAGGTAGTCACGGAGGGAAATGGTCTTTGCGGAAGGTGGAAAGGGGTGGGGAGGGAAATATATCCCTGGTGGTGGGATCTTTTTGGAGGTGGCGGAAATGTCGGCGGATGATTTGGTTTATGCGAAGGTTGGTAGGGTGGAAGGTGAGCACTAGGGGCATTCTGTCCTTGTTACGGTTGGAGGGGTGGGGTCTGAGGGCGGAGGTGCAGAATGTGGACGAGATGCGTTGGAGGGCATCTTTAACCACGTGGGAAGGGAAATTGCAGTCTCTAAAGAAGGAGGCCATCCGGTGTGTTCTGTGGTGGAACTGGTCCTCCTGGGAGCAGATCCAGCGGAGGCGGAGGAATTGGGAATACGGGATGGCATTTTTGCAAGAGGTAGGGTAGCACCTTCCACCCCAACCTCAAATTCATCTGGACCACCTCGGAAACCTCCCTTCCCTTCCTGGACCTCTCACAGCTACCTAGACTACACCTCCTCCCACCCTACCTCCTGTAAAAATGCCATCCGTTATGCCTAATTCCTCCGCCTCCGCTGCACCTGTTCCCAAGATGACCAATTCCACCTCAGAAAGTCCCAGATGGTCTCCTTCTTCCACGATTGCAACTTCCCTTCCCATGTGGTTGATGATGCCCTCCAGCTCATCTCCTCCACTTCTCACACCACTGCCCTGAACCCCACCCCTCCCAATGCAACAAGGATAGAACCCCCCGGTCCTCGCCTTCCACCCCACCAACCTCAACATACAACGCATTATCCTCCGCCACTTCCAGCACCTCCAAATGGACCCCACCCACTGGACATATATTTCCCTCCCCACCGTTGTTAGCGTTCCGAAAAGACGATTAATTCTACATCAAGACCACATAAAGGTAACACAGGCTACTTGACATGATTACTTAAGACCACTGTATGTTATCCATTAAATGATGTACATTTGACAGTTTACAGAGAGATATTGATAAGTTAAGCAAGTAGGCAAAATGTTGGCAAATGGAGTATAATGTGGAAAAATGTGAAGTTGTTTATTATGAAATGAAGAACAAAAGAACAGACTATAATTTAAATGGGCAAAACTGACGAAAGCTGCAACACCACGGTATTTGTGCACGAAACACAGAAAGCTAGTGCACAACTGTAGCACGCAATCAAGAAGGCTAATGGAATGTTGGCCCTTATTTCAAGGTGGGGTTGGAGTAAAACATTAGGGGACTTATTGCAACTGTACAAAGTGCTGGTGTGACCACATAAACCATAAGTTATAGGAACAGTACATTGAGTCTGCTTTGCCATTCAATTATGGTTGGTATGTTTCTCAACCCTATTCCTCTGCCTTCTCCCCATAGTTTTTGATCCTTGCATAGGCCAAAACCTACCTACCTCTGTGTTAGGTACACTCAATGACTGAGCCTCCACGGCCTTCTGCAGCAATGTGTTCTACGGATTGACCACCCTCTGTCATAGAGTCATAGACTCATACAGCATGGAAACAGACCCTTTAGTCCATGCTGACTATGTTCCCAAACTAAACTAGTCCCACTTGCCTATGTTTGACCATATCATATTCTGTTTCTACTTATGTACTTATCGAAATGCTGTTCAAATGTTGTAACTGTACCTGTGTCCACCAGTTTGTCTGCTGGTTCATTCCACACACAAACCGCTTTCTGTGTAAAGAAATGGCCCCTCATGTCCTTTTAGAACTTTCTTCTCTCACCTTAAACATATGTCACCTAGTTTTGAACTCCCCACTCGAGGGAAGAGACCCTTGCCATTCACCTCATCTATGCTCCTCATGATTTTATAAACCTCGATAAGGTCATCCCTCAACCTCCTGTGCTCCAGTGAAGAAGTCCCAGCCTATTTTTATAACTCAAACCCTCCATTCCTGACGTTAAAAATCACACAACACCGGGTTATAGTCCAACAAGTTTAATTGGAAGCACACTAGCTTTTGGAGCACCTGATGAAGGAGCCTCGCTCCAAAAGCTAGTGTGCTTCCAATTAAACCTGTTGGACTATAACCTGGTGTTGTGTGATTTTTAACTTTGTGCACCCCAGTCCAACACCGGCATCTCCAATCCATTCCTGACAACATGCTAGTAAATCTTTTCTGAACCATCTCTAATTTAATGATAGCATTCCTATACTAACACGACCAGAACTGCAGACAGTGCTTCAGGAAAGGCCTCACCAACATCCTGTACAAATACAAAATGACATCCCAACTCCTGTGCTCATCTGAGCAATGAAGGCAAGCATGCCAAATGCCTTTTAACCACCCTGTCAACTGTGAAGCAAATTTCAAAGAGTTATTTGCTTGAAGCCCTAGGTGTCTCTGTTCTACAATACTGCCCAGGGCCCTACGATTAACTGGATAAATCCTGCCCTTGTTTGATTTACCAAAATGCAATAATTCATATTTATCCAAATTAAACTCCATCTGCCAATTCTCAGCGCATTGACCCAATTGATCAAAATCTCTTTGTAATCTTAAATAACCTTCTTCACTGTCCACTATAGCACCAATTTTGATGTCATCTGCAAACTTACTAATTATGCCTCCTAAATCCTCATCCAAATTGTTTATATAAATGACAAACAAAAGTGGACCTAGTACTGATCCCTGTGACCACTGGTCACAGGCCTCCAGTACAAAAAAACAACGCTTCACCACCACCCTCTTGTCTCCTACCATCAAGCCAATTTTGTATACAATTGACAAGCTCTCCCTGCGTCCCACATTATCTCACTTTACTAATTAGTCTACCATGCAGAATCTTGTCAACTGCTTTATTAAAGTCCACGTAAACAATACCTACTGCGCTGCCTTCATCAATCTTTTTGGTTACTTCCTCAAAAAACTCAAATCAAGTTTGTGAGACACGATTTCTCTTGCACAGCATGCTGACTATCCCTAATCAGTCCTTGCCTCTCCAAATGCATGTAAATCTTATCTTTCAGAATCACCTCCAACGATGTCAGGCTTACTGGTCTATAGTTCCCTGGCTTCTCCTTACAGCCTTTCTTCAATAAAGGCACAACATTAGTCACCCTCTAGTCCTCTGGCATCTCACCCGTGGTTATAGATGATGCAAATATTTCTGGTGGGAGCCTGTAATTTCTTCCATACGATCCCAGAACATTCTGGGATAAATTTGATCAGATCCCAGAGATTTATCAATCTTTATGTTCTTCAGACCTCAGCACTTCCTCTTCTGTAACATGAACTGTTTTCTAAAAAACAATATTTTTATCCCTGTGTTCTCTGACTGAGGAAATTTCTCCTCAACTTAGTTCTAAAGGATCGTTCCTTCACTCTGAGGCTGTGCCCTCAGGTCCTAGTCTCTCCTTCTAGTAGAAACATCTTCTCCATGTCCACATTATCCAGGCCTCTCAGTATTCTGTAAGTTTCAATGAGATCCCCCTGATTCTTCTAAACTCCATCAAGTACAGATCCAGAGTCCTCAGCTACTCCTCATATAACAAGCCCTTCATCCCTGGTATCATTCTGATAGACCTTTTCTGGAACCCCTCCAATACCAGCTTTTCTTTCGTTAGATACAGGACCAAAGCTGCTCACAATATTCCAAATGTGATCAGGTCAGAGCCTTATACAGTCTCAGCAATACATCTGTGTTCTTGTGTTCTAGCCCTCTTGAAATGAATACTAATATTGCATTTGCCTTCCTAATTGCCAATGAACCTGCATGTTAACCTTAAGACAATCTTGAACTAAAATTCCCAAGTCCCTTTGTGCTTCAGATTTCTGAAACATTTCTTTATTTAGAAAATAGTCTATGCCTCTATTCTACCGACCAAAGTGTATCACCTCACATTCTCCCATATTGTTTTCCATCTGCCACTTCTTTGCCCACTCTCCTAACCTGTCCAAGTCCTTCTGCAGCCTCCCTGCTTCCTCAACGCTACCTGCCCCTTCACCTATCTTTGTGTCATCTGCAAATGTCATCCAGATCATTAAAATATAATGTGAATAGTTGCAGTCCCAATACAGACCCTGTGGAACTCTACTAGTCACCTGCTGCTATCATGAAAAAGACCAATTTATCCCTAATCGTTGTAATTGCCAGTCAGCAAATCCTCTATCCATACCAGTAGCTTGTCCCTAACACCAAAGACTCTTATTAAACAGCCTCCTGTGCAGTTGGAGACGCCGATGTTGGACTGGGGTGTACAAGGTTAAAATCACCAATGCCAGGTTATAGTCCAACAGATTTATTTGGAAGCACTAGCTTTTGGAGCACTGCTCCTTTATCAGGTGGTTGTGGAGGATTAGATTGTAAGACACAGAAGTTATAGTAAAAGTTTACAGTGTGATGTAACTGAAATTATATATTGAAAAAGACCTGGATTGTTTGTTAAGTCTCTCATTTTTTAGAATGACCATTTTAGTTTCAGTTCTTTCATATGTAAATCACAAAACTTTTTTTAAATGCTACATTCTCAAGTGAACTTTAACAATTGGTGACATGTCGGCCCAGATAATGCATTTAAGGTGTGAGCTGCTCTATGTGAAGCTGCCTGTGCTACAATGGTCAGACTGAATCTAATCTAAAAAACGGATTTCCAGAATCGTACATGGATTCATACGATTGGTTGGTTAAGAATCTTATCAGATCGAATGGATCGGTCGGAGAGACATAAGCAATGAGGAATTCACAACAGCAACAATATGTGATGGATGGCAGTTATAGGAAGGGGGGAAAGCCTCAGATATAATCACTCCAGGAAAGGTAAGAGAGCTAGGCAGCTAGTGCAGGAGTCTTTTGTGGATATACCCATTTCAAACAAGTATGCTGTTTTGGAAAATGTAGGGGGTGATGGATTCTCCGGGGACCGTAGCACAAACAGCCATGTTTCTGGTATTGAGACTGGCTCTTATGCAACGAGGGGTACATTGTGAGATCAATTGTGTTTGGTGATTCTGTAGTCAGAGGTATAGACAGACGTTTCTGTGGCCAGCAGCGAATAGCAGAATGGTGTGTTGCTTCCCTGGTGCCAGGATCAAGGATGTCTCAGAGAGGGTGCAGAATATCATCATGGGGGAGACGGGCCAGCAAGAGGTCATTGTCCACATTGGAACCAACAACATAGAAAGGGAAAAGTTTGAGATTCTGAAGGGAGATTACAGAGAGTTAGGCAGAAATTTAAAAAGGAGGTCCTCGAGGGTAGTAATATCTGGATTACTCCCAGTGCTACCAGCTAGTGAGGGCAGGAATAGGAGGATAGAGCAGATGAATGCATGGCTGAGGAGCTGGTGTACGGGAGAAGGATTCACATTTTTGGATCTTTGGAATCTCTTTTGGGGTAGAAGTGATCTGTACAAGCAGAACGGATTGCACCTAAATTGGAAGGGGACTAATATACTGGCAGGGAGATTTTCTAGAGCTGCTCGGGAGGATTTAAACTAGTAAGGTGAGGGGTGGGGGGGGGGGGTGGACCCAGGGAGATAACGAGGAAAGAGATCAATCTGAGACTGGTACAGTCGAGAACAAAAGCGAGTCAAACAGTCAGGGCAGGCACGGACAAGGTAGGACTAATAAATTAAACTGCATTTATTTCAATGCAAGGGGCCAAACAAGGAAGGTAGATGAACTCAGGGCGTGGTTAGGAACTTGGGACTAGGATATCATAGCAATTACAGAAACATGGCTCGGGATGGGCAGGACTGGCAGCTTAATGGTCCAGGATATAAATGCTACAGGAAGGATAGAAAGAGAGGAGGGGCAGTGGCATATTTGATAAGGGATAGCATTACAGCTATGCTGAGGGAGGATATTCCTCGAAATACATACAGGGAATTTATTTGGGTGGAACTGAGAAATAAGAAAGGGATAATCACCTTATTGGGATTGTATTATAGATCCCCCAATAGTCAGAGGGAAATTGAGAAACAAATTTGTAAGGAAACCTCAGCTATCTGTAAGAATAATAGAGTAGTTATGGTAGGGGATTTTAACTTTCCAAGCATAAACTGCGACTGCCATACTGTTAAGGGTTTAGATGTAAAGGAATTTGATAAGTGTGTACAAGACAATTTTCTGATTCAGTATGTGGATGTACCTACTAAAGAAGGTGCAAAACTTGACCGACTCTTGGGAAATAAGGCAGGGCAGGTGACTGAGGTGTCAGTGCGGGAGCACTTGGGGGCCTGTGACCATAATTCTATTAGATTTAAAATAGCAATGGAAAAGGATAGACCAGATCTAAAAGTTGAAGTTCTAAATTGGAGAAAGGCCAATTTTGATGGTATTAGGCAAGAACTTGCGAAAGCTGAATGGGGCAGATGTTCGCAGGTAAAGGGACAGCTGGAAAATGGGTAGCCTTCAGAAATGAGATAACGAGAATCCAGAGAAAGTAAATTCCTGTTAGGGTGAAAGGAAAAGCTGGTAGGTATAGGGGATGCTGGATAACTAAAGAAATTGAAGGTTTGGTTAAGAAAAAGAAGGAAGCATATGTAAGGTATAAACAGGATCGATTGAGTGAATTCTTAGAAGAGTATAAAGCCAGTAGGAGTATACTTAAGAGGGAAATCAGGAGGGCAAAAAGGGGACATAAGATAGCTTTGGTAAACAGAATTAAGGAGAATCCAAAGGGTTTTTTCAAATACGTTAAGGCCAAAAGGGTAACTCGGGAGAAAATAGGGCCCCTCAAAGATCAGCAAGGCGGCCTATGTGTGGAGCCACACAAAATGAGGGAGATACTAAATGAGTATTTTGCATCAGTATTTACTGTGGAAAAGGTTATGGAAGATATAGACTTAGGGAAATAGAGAGTGACACCTTGCAAAATGTCCAAATTACAGAGGAGGAAGTGCTGGATGTCTTGAAATGCATAAAGGTCGATAGATCCCCAGGATCTGATCAGGTGTACCCGAGAACTCTGTGGGAAGCTAGAGAGGTGATTGCTGGGCCTCTTGCTGAGATATTTGTATCATCAATAGTCACAGGTGAGATGCCGGAAGACTGGAGATTGGCTAACGTGGTGCCACTGTTTAAGAAGAGTGGTAAGGACAAGCCAGGGAACTACAGACCAGTGAGCCTGACGTCAGTGGTGGGCAAGTTGTTGGAAGGAACTTTAAGGGACAGATGTACATGTATTTGGAAAAGCAATGACTGATTAGGGATAGTCAACATGGCTTTGCGCGTGGGAAATCATGTCTCACAAACTTGATTGAGTATTTTGAAGAGGTTCAAAGAGGATTGATGAGGGCAGAGCAGTAGATGTGATTTATATGAACTTCAGTAAGGCATTCAAGAAAGTTCCTCTTGGGAGACTGATTAGCAAGGTTAGATGTCATGGAATACAGGGAGAACTAGCCATTTGGATACAGAACTGGCTCAAAGGTAGAAGACAGATGGTGGTGGTGGAGGGTTGTTTTCCAGACTGGAGGCCTGAGGCTAGTGGAGTGCCACAAGGATCAGTGCTGGTTCCTCTACTTTTTGTCATTTAATAAATGATTTGTGTGTGAGCAGAAGAGCTACAGTTAGCAAGTTTGCAGATGACACCAAAATTGGAGGTGTAGTCGACAGCGAAGAGGGTTACCTCAGATTACAACAGGATCTTGACCAGATGGGTCAATGGGCTGAGAAGTGGCAGATGGAGTTTAATTCAGATAAATGCGAGGTGCTGCATTTTGGGAAAGCAAATCTGAGCAGGACTTATACACTTAATGGTAAGGTCCTAGGGAGTGTTGCTGAACAAAGAGACATTCAAGTGCAGGTTCATAGCTCCTTGAAAATGGAGTCGCAGGTAGATAGGATAGTGAATAAAGTTTGCTATTCTTTCTTTTATTGGTCAGAGTATTGATTACAGGGGGTTGGGAGATTATGTTGTGGCTGTACAGGACATTGGTTAGGCCACTGTTGGAATATTGCATGCAATTTTGATCTCCTTCCTATTGGAAAGATGTTGTGAAACTTGAAAGGGTTCAGAAAAGATTTACAAGGATGTTGCCAGGGTTAGAGAATTTGAGCTATAGGGAGAGGCTGAACAGGTTGGGGCTATTTTCCCTGGAGCGTCGGAGGCTGAGGGGTGAGCTTATAGAGGTGTACAAAATTATGAGGGACATGGATAGGATAAATAGACAAGGTCTTTTCTCTGGGATCGGGGAGTCCAGAACTAGAAGGCATAGGCTTCAGGTGAGAGGGGAAAGATATAAAAGAGACCTAAGGGACAGCTTTTTCACGCAGAGGGTGGTAAGTGTATGGAATGAGCTGACAGAGATAGTGGTGGAGGCTGGTACAATTACAACATTTAAGAGGCATTGGGATGGGTCTATGAATAGAAAGGGTTTGGAGGGACATGGGCCGGTTGCTGGTAGGTGGGATTAGATTGGGTTGGGATATCTGGTCGGCATAGAAGGGTTGGACTGAAGGGTCTATTTCCATGCTGTATATCTCTATGACTTCCGGTTTTATATTCCACAACCACCTGATGAAGAAGCAGAGCTCCAAAAGCTAGTGCTTCGAAATAAGCCTGTTGGACTATAATCCGGTGTTGTGTGATTTTTTAACCTTATATATACACAAGGTCACTGCCCTCACAGCTCTCTGTGGTAAACTGAAACCAACATGTTAATTCTAAAAGATGAGAGACTGAACAAGCAATCCAGATCTTTTTCAATATATAATTTCAGTTACATCACACTGTAAACATTTGCTATGTATTCTGTGTTTTACGATCTTATCCTCCACAACCACCTGATGAAGGAGCAGCGCTCTGAAAGCTAGTGCTTCCAAATAAACCTGTTGGACTATAACCTTGGTATTGTGTGATTTTTAACTTTGTACACCCCAGTCTAATACCAGCATCTCCAAATCATGTTTGTTTAAGGCTGGTATAGATAGATTATTGAACAGTAAAGGGTCAAAGGTTAAGGATAAAGGGCAAGAAACTGGATGTGAGGAACGTCAGATCAGCCATGATCCTATTGAATGGCCGAGCAGTCTCAGGGGTGCAAATAACCTACTCCTGTATCTATTTCTTATGCTGTCATGGTCTTATAAAGTAGCAACAGTCGATTCCAGGAAATGCAGGCATTTTCCGAGTGATGCTGGGAGTCTAATGGTTAATCTCTTGACAGTAGCACGTCTTATATTTCTCCAACTTGCATTCCTAGTGGTAGGAGACAGGATTAGGAAGCAGTGACAGTGAGGTATACAGCTGACCTTTGGAGTGCTGATGCCTGATGACAGAACTATTGCAATTATTTAATACTAAACTCCTTTTTGCCATTTCCAGCCAATAATTTCCTTAGCAATGTGTAACTCATTTAAACACAGCAAGCCACTGTTTAACTCCAGCTTGGGCATTTGGTCCAGCAGAAACCACACTTCATTGCAAATTTCCTCTCACCAGCCAACAAATGAAATTCTGTCTGACTGCAGCCTAGTGTTCCAATGCCTCGGAGGAGGCAGAAGGCTCAGGGGAATCGACACACAATGTGCTCAGGCGTGAATTCAAATCTCACCAGGGAAGTTCAAAAGAAAAATCTGGAAGTATACAACCAGTAAAAGCTGACACATTTATTCTTATATACATACATACCGGGATGGTTAGCTCAGTTGGCTGGGAAGCTAGTGCATGGTTTGGAATAATGCCAACAGTGAGGCTTTGATTCCCATTCTGGCTGGGGTAGGATAGGAAATGCACTTCACCAGTTTCCTCATTTCCCCTCCCCCCCACCTTGCCTCAGTTCCAACTTTCCAGCTCAGCACTGTCCTCATGACAGTCTTATCTACCCATCTCCCTTCCCACCTATCCTCTCCACCCTCCCCTCTGACCTATCACCTCCATCCCCACCCCATTCACCTATTGTACACTTTGCTACCTTCTCCCCAGCCGTACCCCACCACCACCACCACCACCACCATTTATCTCTCCACCCCGAAGGCTTCCTGCCTCTATTCCTGATGAAGGGCTTTTGCCTGAAACATCGATTTTCCTGCTCCTCGGATGCTGTCTGACCTGCTGTGCTTTTCCAGCACCACTCTGATCTAAACTCTGGTTTCGAGCATCTGCAGTCCTTACTAGGATAGGGACCTGCCTTCTTCTCCTGCCCCTAAGAGTAGGAGGCATAGTAAACCACCACTGACTAAAACAACAGCTCAGACTGAAACACCAGCAGTCAGTGAGTCCCAGAACTGTCTCCAGCAGAGAATACATGACATTGGAAGATAAGGACAGGCCATTCTGTCTCTCTAGCCTGTACCACCATTCAATGAAATCGTGGATGATCTGTGGCCTACCTCCATATACCTGCTTTTGGCCCTTATCCCTTAATATCTTTGCTTAACAGAAATCTGTCCATCTCAGAATTAAAAGATCCTGCTTCCACTGTCATTTGAGGAAAAGAATTCTAGACTTCCACCATCCTTAACGCATTGTGCACATAGGTAAATGTAGTTAGATTATGTACATCCTATTTTTCTATAAAGGTTATTTTTATGACCACACAATTTTTATATGATAACAGAAATCCTCTGAATGCTGATACTTCTAACTACCACATTATTTTAAGTTGTCAATGGAATGAGGGTGTCTCTGGTCAGGCCAGCACTTATTGCCCATCCCTGGGAAATGAGGAAACTGGTGAAGTCCAGAGGGCAGTTAAGAGTAAACCACATTGCTGTGGGTCTGGAGCCACATGTAGACCAGACTAGGTAAGGATGGCAAATTTCCTTCCACAACAGACATTAGTGAACCAGATGGGGTTTTACATCAACTGAGACTGGGGGCATGGTCACCATTATGCTAGTTTTTAATTCCAGATTTTGATTGAATTCAAATTTCACCATTTGCCATGATGTGATGTGAACACGTATCCTCAGAACATTAATTTAGAATTCTGGATTTGTAGTTCAGTGACATTACCACTACCCGATCGTCTCCCCTGGATTTTGATAATTTTGGTGCATTTTGATCTCAATATTGAAAGCCCCCATGTAGACATTTAGAATGGAGATTCGGTCTATAAGCATTTGTAATGATGTAAATGTAGGTGGGTCTGTGGCATGATGTTTACAAATCATTCTCCCAATTCCATTGCCATATTGTGCTTAGGAAGCAAAAATAATATTTATCAATGTCCTGTTGGAAAATGCCACAGGCTTTCTTGAATGGGGATTCATTATGAATTGTGCTGGCTTTTACTCACTCTAGGTAGACCCACAATATCATTAGGGAGAGAATTTCAGAATTTTGACCCAGCGACAGTAAAGGAACGGCGATGTTACCATTCTCCCTGATGTACTGTGAGAGAGCTCCTGAAGCTAAAAGTCTATTTATCTGAATGAATTGCCAATGAGCCTTATCTCCACCTTGCTAACTCTGCATTTTTCATAATGCCATTCTCGGAAGCCTCAAAAAACTGATGGCAGGCAGGACCCAATACTGCAAGGAAATAAGGAAAATCCTGCATTTTCTTCCAGGTCTGGACTGAACTCCCACATCTATCATCAGTATTGTGAGACATTAATAATCAGCTTTAGTAATCAAGTATTGTTTAATTCATTCATTCACGGGATAAGGGCATCGCTGGCTAAACAGCATTTAATACCCATCCCTAATAACCCAGAGGGCAGTTAAGAGTCAACCACACACTGCTGTGTGTCTGGAGTCACAAGTAGACCAGACCAGGTAAGGATGGCAGCTTCTTTCCCTAAAGGACATTAGAGAACCAGATGGAGTTTTCCCAATAATCAACAATGGATTCATGGTTGTCATTAGACTCTTAATTCCAATTTTTGTTTTATTGAATTCAATTCCACCACCTGCTGCTGCAGGATTCAAACCCAGGTGCCCTGAACATTATCTGGGTTTCTGGGTTAACAGTCCAGACATAGTGCACTAGGCCATCACCTCCCCTGAAGTGTTAGGGTGGAGGAAGAAACGGTGGCACAGTGGTTAGCACTGCTACCTCACAATGCTAGAGACCCGGGTTCAATTACCGCCTCAGGCGACAGTCTGTGTGGAGTTTGTACATTCTCCCTGTGTCTGCGTGGGTTTGCTCCGGTTTCCTCCCACAGTCCAAAAATGTGCAGGTTAGGTGAATTGACCATGCTAAATTGCTCGTAGTGTTAGGTGTAGGGGAATGGGTCTGCGTGGGTTACGCTTCGGTGGGTTGATGTGGTCTTGTTGGGCCGAAGGGCCTGTTTACACACTGTCAGTAATCTAAAGTCTACATTCTAGCTGTCAATCTCTGCATAATGGGCTTTGGCAGGAAGGTGCGTGGATGAGGACCTAGTCAACTGTGAGACTCACAAATCCTCAACCCCATTCCTCTATTGCCCCCATCGTGGTTGAATAGCCTGTGTACATGAATTGTTACAGTAAACAGAGGGCACTTAACAACTGTCGAACTGAAACTCGGCATTGGTGGTCTTCACAAATGAAGAGTGAAGCTAAAGAGCATTTTCTTTGCATGATATTCCAAATTCCATTCAGACAGACCCAGCTTTTAATTGACTGCATCTTTATTTGCTATGTGTGGTCATGCGATGTTAAACTCTATCCGGATGTCAATTCCAATTGTGACAGTTTGGACATTGATATTTAGCTATAGGTCACGGTTTGCATGTTTATTGTTAATCAACTCACTTTGATGATTGGACAGAGGCAGACAGATAGTTTTCTGATGGAAATTCTAAGCAGTTGTTGAACTGAATCACAAGTGAGCGATTACCATAACATTTGTTTAAATAGCAGCCCGTTTTATTTTTGATTCCAGTTCCAAAAGAGATTAGATGAGCATCATGAGGAGGTGAGATTTTGTTTTTCATTCTCAGGGTGATTCTATCACACAAAAGAACAGGGGCAGAGTGAAAGCACAAGCAAAGGATGATGCTAATTTCTGCGTATGAGCATCAAGGAGTTGGTGAGAGTGTTGTGAAAGAGCTGTAAATCATATTAAACTAAACTGTCAGGTGTGCAGCATTGATGTAAAATTTCTGAGTGTAACATTTTTGTGCCCGTGCTTGTGACAGGGTTGCTGGCCTGTTCGTGAAATTGGACTGTATTGCTTAACGTGGAGAACAACATGTTTTAAGCCAATCTTACTGCACAATGCCCATTCCCCACACCAATCAGCCTTACAGTGAGTAAAGATAAAATACTGCTTTTTCTGGAAATCTGAAATAAACATGGAAAATGGTGGTGAAACTCAGCAGGTCTGGCAGCATCTGTAGCGTGAGAGAGACAGAGTTAAAGTTTCAAGTCCAGTGAGACTCTTCTTCAGAACTGAAAGATAAAAGTCAATAGCATTCTTATACTTTTGACAAAGGCATAGACAGAATCCCAGTGCAAATGCTTTACTCCTAATCCAAATGAGGTAACTGATCTGATATTTGGCCTGGTTTTCAAGAGGATGACAGTGTCAACTTTTCAACGGACGATCATTCTCACTCAGAAAGATTTGTGGCTCAGTCAATCAGAGACAACATGTTTCACAACCTTGGGATATCCCAACAACCTTTTTTTTGAAGTGCAGCAACTTTTTTATGTAGGACATTGCAGCAGCGATATTACTGCTATATTCATTCACAGTACATGAGCTTCACTAACTGGCCAGCATTTATTGCCTGTCATTTAGTTGCTCTTGAGAAAGTTGGAAATGGTGGGTGGTAGTCAGCATTCAATTTCCTTGCCCATGGTTGACTTGATGCTATGACTTCATAAGTTCCAAAGTCAATGTTGAGAACTCCCAGACAACTCTCTCCTGACTGTATAATACTATTCTGCCATCTTTGCTGGGTCTGTCCTGTTAGTGAGACAGGATACACCCAGGGAAGTTGGTGTCTGGGGCATTGCCTTTACGCTACGATACTGTGAGTATGCTATGTTAGGCTGTTGTTGACTCCTCTGTGAGACAGTTCCAACTTTGGCATTAGCTCCGAAATGTTAGTCAGGAAAACCTTACAGGATTGACAGAACTATGTTTGCCATTGTCGTTTCCAATGAGTCGACGCCAGGTGTTCTGTCTACTTTCCTTATTCTTGTAAAACTTGCTAGTACTTGATGCAAGAGAAAAGCTTGCTTCGGAGCGTGGTCCCATGAGAAGCAGAATGGCATTGAACCGACCATCTGCTTTAGTGAGGTTAGTTGTGGAGATCCCCCTGTTCTTCTTCAGAGTGATATATGGGATCTTCTCGAGCCACAAGAGAGGACAAACACAGATCCCTGTGGCCATGCGACACTCCCTCCTGGACTGCTGTACCTTGTCAGGGGAAATTTTAACTGCAGAGTGAAAACTGAGTCTGCAATGACATGGTGGCTCAGTGGTTAGCACTGTTGCCTTACAGCGCCAGGGACCTGGATTTGATTCCCGCCTCAGGTGACTGTCTGTGGAGTTTGCACATTCTTCTTGTGTCTGTGTGGGTTTCCTCCGGGTGCTCCGGTTTCCACCCGCAATCCAAAGATGTGCAGTCAGGTGAATTGCCCATAGTGTTAGGTGCATTAGTCAGAGGGAAATGGATCTGGGTTGGCTACTCTTTGGAGGGTTGAAGGACCTGTTTCCACACTGTAGGGAATTGAATTTAATCTAAACCTTTAGATTTAGAGATGAGAACACAATTGTCTGTGCCAAACGCGTGTATAACGTAGTTCTAGAAAATGGATGGCAGTAATAATGAGTCACCAGTCCTGCACATGAAACACCAGGCTACTACACGGTAACACGACTCTGCAAGGTTCTCTCTAATCTCATATTTAATCGTTTTAATTGCAAGTTTGTCATGTGCAGTTCAGTCATGAGTAACCTGCCAATTCTTATCCCTTTTCTTTTCCCAAGCAACTGGGAATTCTGTGAAAGGGCAGTATCGGTCTGCATCATTAAAAGTGATGCATTCCGCTTCAAGGCTTTTTCTACCACTGTCTGACCCTGTTAAAATATTTAGAGACATTTTCCAGTGCCCGTGGTTAACGGAAAATGAAACAAGATTGCTCTGCCTACAATGTTAAGTAGTAATATGACAAAGTGGCACAATTCTGGGGAGCATTAGCAGCTCCTGTGAGATAGAATCTTCATGAAAACTTGTATTAAAATCAGACGTCATCCCATCTTAGGAATCTCAATTCACATCGTGGACAATATCTTATTTTAGAACACACTGATGTTATACTGATAAGTAGAAAGAAAGGATTGCATTTGTATCGCACTGTTCACAACCTTAGGATGTTCCAAAGAACTTAAATAAAAAATGAAATGTTTTTGGAGTATGGTCGCTGCCGCAATGTAGGAAAAGTATCAGCTAATTTGTCAACATCCATCTCCCACAAACAACAGCAGTAATAACCTGATACTCTGCTTTTAGTGCCATTGATTGAGAGAGAAATGTTGGTCAGCACATGAACAATTCCTTTGACTTTTCGATGCTGACTTAGATTGTTGTTCTTCCTTGCTTCCAGACATGATTTAGAAATGAAACAAAACCAGAGACAGCTGGAGATACTCAGCGAATCTGGCAGCATCTGTGGAGAAGTGTTAACATTTTGAGTCCACAGCGTTCTGATCTGAAGAAGGGTTACTCTGGAACTGAAGCATAAACTGCGTTTTCTCTCCAAAAATGCTCCCATGCCACACCTGCTGAGGTTCTCCAGCAATTTCTATTTTTGATTCCGATTTCCAGCATCCGCAGAACTTTGTTTTAGTGAGAAAAGGTATTTCCTTTTGGGAGCTTGTAGACATTGGCTGGAAACCATAAATTATTCCTGCAGTTTCTTAAGGTTCTGCAGCAAGTACTCACAAGGCTCTCTCTTCAGTGAATACTTCGTCACAATATTCCAAAATGTCTGAAAGGTGAGTTCTCTGAAATAAATAATTCTCCTGGAAAAGCTGAACAATATTCCACAGAGAAACCTGTTGGGTCGAGATAGACATTTTAAAAACTATTTGCTCAGAATAGCAAACTGTTGATTATTTGTGCTACTTTACAGACAGTAGTAAGACAATTAACCACAAGTGTATAAATTAAAATCATGATTAAAAATTTGATTATATCTTTGCACAGATGTGTAAATAAAGCAGCATTTCTGTGTAGCCATTGTAACCTTATTATAAACATATTAACTTGCATTGTAAATATTTGTAATTACATTTTCCATAACCACAGAGCTTCAGTGTACACCAGTTAAATGTAAAGATATAGGTAGTTTTATTTTTGTTTAGTTCATCAAGCTGAACATAAATGCTGTTACCAGTACAGGAAAGGGAAGAATTTCAAAGCTTTTTCTACGTTGTCCTCATTAAATACTCGTAGGGAGGTATAACACGGAGTTTGAAAAGGGATAAAGCTCCCTCTGCACTATCCACATCAAACACTGGCAGGATAGGTGCAAGACTGGATTCAAGACAGAGTAAGACTCCCTCTGTGTTGTCCCCATCATACACTCCCAGTTCTAGGACCGCACGCATTAGATACAAAGTAAAGCTCCCTTTGCATTACCCCCATTTAACACAACCTGGTCAGGGCAGAATGGCATTAGATACAGAGTAAAATTTCCTCCATCAAACTCTCCCAGGACAGGGACAGCACGGGGTTAGATACAGAGTAAAGCTCCCTCTGCATTGTCTCCATCAAACTTGCCAGGACAAGGACAGCACTGGGTTAGATACAGAGTAAGGTTCTCTCTACACTGTCCCCATTCAACACACCCAGAAGAGGGACAGCAGGGGATTAGACACACAGTAAATCTGCTTTGACATTGTCCCCATTAAACACTTCTACAAGAGGAACAACATGGGATTGGATACAGAGTAAGCTTCCTCTACACTGCCCACATCAAACACCCACAGGACTTCCGCTATGATATTTCCAGTTAACACTCCAATCCTTAGTTGGGGGGGGGGATTGAGAGTGGACAGGGAAGGAATTGGAGGACTGCCTCAGAAGTGGGCAGAGCTTTGTGTGGAGACCTCTCTATTTTGTTCAATAAAGCGAGACCTCCTAGTTGTGGTCCACCTGTTATTCCAGCTAAACTTTGTATACCATTGGCTGGCTGCAAACCATTTTTTCCAGCATGACTTTAGGTTGAAGTGGAAACTGCTCATGCTCCTGTCTCCACAGTAATATTTCCTTCTAAATGTTAAAAATGACTATTGCTTATTTGACAGCCATTACCAAACTCTGGTCAAAGTAGACCCTAGGACTGTCCTCATTAAAGCTAAGAATCATGTAAAGGATTCCTTTCACAGCCATAAGTATTAACATACTTATGGGTTGAGGTTATCCTACTCAAAACGGGGTGGCACGGTGGCTCAGAGGTTAGCACTGCTGCCTCACACCAACAGGGTCTCAGGTTCAATCCCAGTCTCAGGCAACTGCCTGTGTGGAGTTTGCATATTCTCCCTGTGTCTGCATGGGTTTCCTCCATGTGCTCTGGTTTCCTCCCACAGTCCAAAGAAGTGCAGGTCAGGTGAATTGGCCATGTTAAATTGCCCATAGTGCTAGGTGCATTAGTCAGAAGGAAATGGGTCTGGGTGGATTACCCTTCAGAGGGTCAATGTGGGCTAGTTGGGCCGAAGGGCCTGTTTCCACACTGTAGGGAATCTAATCTAAAAAGAACCATTGGGGAAAGTTGGACTGTCTATTCACTGTGAATGTTAGAGGATCAAGAGAATTAAAATGTATGTGTACTATGGTGTAAATCCCTGGCCTCATTCCTCCACTTCTCTATAACTTCCCATGGCCTTACAACCCTCCAGGATCTATGCAATTTCTCCAATACTGACTCCTTGCACATGTCCTATCATTCGAGGCTGTGCCTTCAGCCATCTATGCTCTGAAATGCCCAGAATAAACCTTTCCATTGATCCTACCCTCCTGCTTTAACACACACGTTCATGGTATGGGAAGGTCACCATAGTTCTACCGGACCATGGGTCTGCTTTCTCATTAGGGAAAGTTTAACCTGAGAGTCACCACACCTCAGCTGAGGGGAGAAGTTAAGGAGAGTCCCTCACGATAACCTCAGTCAGTATGGGAATCAAACTCACTCTGTTGAGATCACTCTTTGTTGCAAACCTGCCATCTAGTCAACTGAGCTAACTAAATTCTCTAACGATTGCCTCATTGACAATACTTTTGGTCACCTGTCCCAATACCTCCCTTTGAATGCTGTGAATCACTTTGTGGTATTTTGCCAAGTTAAAGGCACTTTATAAATGCAATTTGTTGCAGTAGGCTGATTCTCTAATAACTGTTGGAACTGAACACGAGTTTCAGGGAATTCTTTGCTTTAGTGCTTAATTGAAGGAAGCTGTTTGCTGATGGGCTGAAACAAAGTAGCGTGTCTGGAATACTGGTCACATAAATGGACATCAATTGGATGGATTCCTGTCATCCTTTCCACATTTCTGCTCAATGTATTACAGACAATATTCAGCTTGTCAAGAGCGTGTGATGATGAGTAAATTTGGAAAATTGTCAAGGGAAGTCGTGTCTGAAATGAGGTGCTTTCATTAAAGAACTGCAATCAAATACTTCAAAGACCAGAGGAGATGTTGATCTTTACAACTACACCACATTTTATCAACTGAAGCAAAAACATCAATCATCTCCTCGGATTTTTCTTTCTCTTAACGTCTACTGTTGTTTTCTTCTATTCTTGTCGATGTATGTATGCCTTGATCTGCCAGAGCAGACCTTTACAACGGGATGCTAATTGTTTTCATGCCAACTGTAGTACTTCAACTCTTTCCTAATGACCGTCTGCCTTTCACTTCAAACACGCAAGAGTTTCGTATTAAATCTCAGTAGGCAGTTACTAGCGGATAATATAAAGTATCTGTTATGTAGAGGGATCATCTCAATGTTGTTGTTAGCTACCAAATCCTGAAACAATTTCCTTCTCTGATTCTACATCATAAAGGATGAATCTTCCTGATTTATCTCCTTGATAAATTTTGGGATTGGCCAATACCTCTTAGGTGCCATATATAATACCCTTAGAGCCGCATTTTCCCATATTTTGGCAATGTGTACTTTTGGGAAAGGCTCAGAGCATGCAGTCTATCATGAACCATGGTGATTTTTCTCACTAAACGCTTCATTCTTCAGTTTAATAGTATGCGTTCGGCCTTTCCGAACCATAGGATAGAATCTTCCTACCCCTGACTGATGTGGTGGTGGTGAATTGATGGAACTCAGTGCCACAAAGTGCAATGGAGTCAAGTCAATGAAACAATTTAAGGTAGAGATCAGTAGGTTCTTGGTTAGTAAGGGGATCAAGGGAGAAGGCAAAAGAATGGTGTTGAGGAACATAGCAGCCATGATCAATTGGCAGAGCAGAGCTGAAAGGGCTAAATTGTAGAATTAAGCTCTTATATCTTATGCTGTTATGTTGGATAATGGCAAAAAGTTAGGAGAATTGAGTGAGATGGTCAGTGAGGAGCTTCTCAATGTTGAAAGTGAAAGGTCCCATTATCAAAATGGCAGTAAGGGATTCTTGCTGGTGAGAGTGGGGTGCTGGAAAAGTGGTCCTATCAGTGGCCAATTCCTCCACTTATGGCAATGGGAGAATATGACGAGCGAAGCCCGATAGAATCATGGCACATAGCAGCTGAGGCAGGTTTAGGAAGATATTTTGAGAAAACTCCCCTGAACTCATGGAGTGAAACCTTCCATGAAACTCACAAAAATTGATACTTAGCAAATCAATGATAAAATTCAGCCTGTTGAATTATATGGCAAGAGAGGAGAAAGAGAATTGGGACCTCCAATGAAAGGACGGGAGGCCAGTTAGCAATAAGATGAAAATGCATGGAAATAAATTAATTCCTGCTTAATATGGGACCAATGGACATTGGAGTTGTGAGATTTTAATCTTCAGAGAGAGCAGTAGATAAGGGGAAGTGCTTCAAACAGATCCCTGGAATGACAGGTCTAACATATGAGGAACGGCTGAGGATACTGGGATTGTATTCGTTGGAGTTTAGAAGATTAAGGGGAGACTTAATAGAGACGTACAAAATAATACATGGCTTGGAAAAGGTGGATGCTAGGAAATTGTTTCAGTTAGACGAGGAGACTAGGACCCGTGGACACAGCCTTAGAATTAGAGGGGGTCATTTCAGAACAGAAATGCGGAGACATTTCTTCAGCCAGAGAGTGGTGGGCCTGTGGAATTCATTGCCACGGAGTGCAGTGGAAGCCGGGACGCTAAATGTCTTCAAGGCCGAGATTGATAGATTCTTGTTGTCTAGAGGAATTAAGGGCTATGGGGAGAACGCTGGTAAGTGGAGCTGAAATGCGCATCAGCCATGATTGAATGGCGGAGTGGACTCGATGGGCCGAATGGCCTTACTTCCACTCCTATGTCTTATGGTCTTATGGTCTAACATTATTGATGTCTTTTCTTTATGAAGTCCTTGATTCCTCAAATTAACATATTACCACAGTGGCTTTGTAGAACTTCAAGAAGAGGGCTCTAAGGAAACTTCTGGAATTTCTTCCCTAACTGTCCAAAAATGTGCAGGTTAGGTGAGTTGGCCATGCTAAATTGCCCGTAGTGTTAGGTGCAGGGGTAAATGTAGGGGAATGGGTCTGGATGTGTTGCTCTTTGGAGGGTCGGTGTGGACTTGTTGGGCCGAAGGGCCTGTTTCCACACTGTAAATAATCTAATCTAATCTAATCTAATCTAAATGGTGTGCAGTGTTTCAAGAAAGCATCACCTTCTCAAGGGCAACAAGGGATGGGCAAAAACATTGGCTCAGCCAGTGATGCCCACATCCTCAGTATTAATTTTAAAAAATTATATTTTTTTACAGACTGAAATGGGCTTCCAATGTCTTTATTACTTCCCTAATGTAGCATTTTCTCTGTCAATCGCGTGCCAACTGGGTTGTCATCTACACATTCATTGCAAACCATAACATACTGACCTGCTCAGTACTCACTTTCACTGCAAGGCTAAATGCAGCATGATATCTTCTCGATATTTGGCACCAATTCAGCCACACGTCTACCACATTTATACAACCTGCTCAAAAGCCTTTTGGTAATTACAGAGACATCATCACACTGTCTCTTCACTCGTTGCCACCTTATAATATTCTCTGTCTCATTCTGCTGCTAAACAAAACAAATTACAGAGTTTATTGAAGTCAGGAAAGTATCAGCTTAATTTAAGAAACATCTTACTGAGGCTCCATCATAATTTGGTCATTTCTCTCATTTTCAGGTTATGGGATCTTGCTGGATCCAATCTCTTCTGTTTGCCGAAATATCAAGTGTGATTACACTTCAGAAATTAATTGACTAATAGTGAAGCGACTCTTGGGGATTCTGGGATTCTTGTATGTATTAGAGTTCCTGTCCATTTCAAAGAAAGTCATTACAGCAAACCATCCAATATCTTATTGTTGACCAAAATCAGCAAAGTCCTCTCTGGCTGGTATTCAACTTGCCCTGTCAGTTAGGTAGCTTCAGATTAAGCCTAATCTATATCTAAGAGGTGTAATAGTGTGAGGTAAGAAAAAGATGTTGCTTCGCAAACAGTAAACCCAGTCTGTACACCCCAAATGTTACATGGTGCACTTTCTGAAATGCTCACTTTATGTTTGCATATACTTCACAGTCAAAGCCAGGAAAGTGACTGCTTTAAAAACTTACCTATCCAAAATTCATTTGTCTTGGCTCTCACTCCTTTGGGCATCTTGGGATGTGAAAATGTGCAATTTTCATACAATCAGTGAGTTGATAGAACGTCCTTCCCACTAATTGAATAGGGGACTTCACCAACAAATCCTGTCACATTGTGTATTTAATGCAGGTTGAAGGTAAGTACTGCAAGATATCTTTCCTTGGTAACACAAGTGTAAGTTGATTGATATTATCAGTAGCTGAGCCCTAATTACGCTCTCTGGCACCTCTTCTAAGAGATGCATCATTGGAGTTGTCCACTGCATTACTCAACAGAGAAGTGGCCCTCGAGATCCTAGTTGTGATCTCCAGTATGCTTTTCTATCTACTAAATGAAAAAAGTCATGGTGAATGAGCAGTGTGGTGTTGAGATGAAGTTCAGTCATCTGGAAGCAGAGCTATGCCAAGTCAGGACAGATCTTGAAGGATGTTGGCACAACTAGAGAGTGTGTGACTAGCATGGGTGTGCTCATCTCTGTCTCCATTTTATTTCCTTTTTCTTGACAAGTTTTGATCTTAGTCCCATTTTTCTCTTGTTTCTCCATTTGGAGACCAGGTATTCATCATTCTTCCCTTCACACCTCTTCAAGATACATCCGCTACCACATCCATTTGCCCTGCACTAACAAACCAGTTGTGCTTTATCTCTCTTGCCTTTCACCGTATCACAAATTATTATTTTGTTCTCTTCCTCACTCTCCCAAAAACATTTCCAATTTTTCCTAGTCCTGATGAATGGTCATCGATCTGAAACGTAAGCTCTGGTTCTTTTCCACAGATGTTGCCTGATCCATTGAGAGTTTTCAGCTTTTCCAGCACGGTGGCACAGTGGCTAGCACTGCTGCCTCACAGCACCAGAGACCTGGGTTCAATTCCTGCCTTAGGCAACTGTCTGTGTGGAGTTTGCACATTCTTCCTGTGTCTGCACGGGTTTCCTCCTGGTGCTCCGGTGACCTCCCACAGTCCAAAAATGTGCAGGTTAGGTGAATTGGCCATGCTAAATTGCCCATAGTGTTAGGTGAAGGAGTAAACATAGGGGTATGGATCTGGGTGGGTTGCTCTTTGGAGGGTTGATGTGGACTTGTTGGGTCAAAGGGCCTGTTTCCACACTGTAAGTAATCTAATCTAATCATTTCCTGTACATTAGCAAGAACACCAAATTTCAATGGTTACAACCATTCACACTACAGGAATAAAAGATACTGATTGTCACAGAGATATAAAGCACAGAAACAGACCCTTTGTCCAACTCGTCCATGCCAATCAAATATCCTTAATAAAACTTGTCTCATTTGGCAAGACTTGACCCACATCCCTCTAAACCTTTTCTAATCATACACCCATCCAAGTGCCTTTTAAATGTTGCAATTGTACCAGCCTCCACCACTTCCTCTGGGAGCTCATTCCATACACATATCACCCTGTGTGTGAACAAGTTGCCCCTTTGGTCTCTTTTAAATTTCTCCCCTCTCATCTTAAACCTATGCCTTCCAGTTTTGGACTCCCTCACCCTGGGGAAAAGACCTTGTCTATTTACTCTATTCATGGGTCTCATGATTTAATAAACCTCATTGCTCAGCCTCCAACGCTCAGGTGAAAATAGCCCCAGTCTATTCAGCCTCTCCTTTTAAAGTGACACTGATTGGCCAAGGAAGTGGCACATAGAAAGGAATGGGAAACCATGCAACCACAAGAGACCACTGTTTTACAATTCTACATTTCCAAAAATAAATCGCTATCCCGTATTTAGAGTCATAGAGTCATAGAAATGTACAGCACGGAAACAGACCTTTCGGTCCAACCCATCCAGATATCCCAACCCAATCTAGTCCCACCTGCCAGCACCCGGCCCCTATCCCTCCAAACCCTTCCTATTCATATACCATCCAAATGCCGATTAAATGTTGCAATTGTACCAGCCTCCACCACTCCCTCTGGCAGCTCATTCCATACACGTACCACCCTCTGCGTGAAAATGTTGCCCCTTAGGTCTCTTTTATATCTTTCCCCTCTCACCCTAAACCTATTCCCTCTAGTTCTGGACTCCCCGACCCCAGGGAAAAGACTTTGTCTATTTATCCTATCCATTCCTCTCATAATTTTGTAAACCTCTATAAGGTCACCCCTCAGCTTCCGATGCTCCAGGGAAAACAGCCCCAGCCTGTTCAGCCTCTCCCTGTAGCTCAGATGCTCCAACCCTGGCAACATCCATGTAAATCTTTTCTGAACCCTTTCAAGTTTCACAACATCTTTCCGATAGGAAGGAGACCAGAATTGCACGCAATATTCCAACAGTGGCCTAACCAATGTTCTGTACAGCTACAAAATGACCTCCCAACTCCTATACTCAATACTCTGACCAATAAAGGAAAGCATACCAAACGCCTTCTTCACTATCTTATTTATTGTTACGTTGGTGTGTGTGTGACGAACTTTGATCACTCATTTGTATCTCTAGATTCTTTTCTTCTTTCATCCCATTGAGACCCAACGGAGCATAGGAGGTTGAGAGATGACCTCACAGAGATTGTTAAAATCATGAGGAGCATTGATAGGGTTATTGGTAGTTGTCCTTTCCTTAGGTTGAGGGATTTCAAGACTCGGGGCATTTTAAGGTGGGAGAACAGATATTTTTTATAAAACAGGAGGGGCAAATTGTTTGCACAAAGGGTGGTTCATATGTGGAATGAACTTCCTGAGAAAGTAATGGACATGTGCAGAGTTACAAGCTTAAAAGACAATTAGATAAATACATAAATAGGAAGGTTTTGGAACATTATATTCCAGGAGCAGACAGGAGAGATTATTTTCGGGATGGATCAATTAATTTAGGATCATATTCAGCACGGACTGGTTAGATTGAAGAGTCTGTTTCTGTGCTGCATGACTCTATGACTCTATGAACACACTTCTTGAGTAAGAAATGGTTTTGGATGATCTAATCAAAATGTTCAATCTGTTAAAAGGTTTCAGTAGGATAGCTGCAGAGAATTGGTTTCCTCTGGTGGGTGAATGTAATGGAAATGGACCTACTTCGCCCATCAGAGATATTCTTCCCACACACACACTGTTGATCTGATGATAGGTATCACAGTCGAAAAGTGTGGTGCTGGAAAAGCACAGCCGGTCAGGCAGCAACCGAGAAGCTTCGGAGCTTATGCCCGAAATGTCAATTCTCCTGCTCCTCGGATGCTGCCTGACCTGCTGTGTTTTTCCAGCTCCACATTTTTTGACTCTGATCTCCAGCATCTGCAGTCCTCACTTTCTCCTAGGTAGGTATCACGGTGTTAATAGCCCATTTTAATTAATTAGTGGGTTTTAGTGTCCAACTCTACCTCATTCAAATACTTAACCTTTAGAAAGGCTATGTTTTAATTAACCTTTAATTTAATCAGATAGCCCCTCACTAGTGATTTATTTATTACAGCTGTAGGTCAGATTTAGATAATTTTCTAATCAACCTGTTCAGTGCTGTCATTATGCACTTCTAGAGCAGGTGGGACTTGAACCCAGATTTTCCTGGTTCAGAGGTAGGGACACTACCACCGTAGCATCAGAACTGCTCAGGTTGGGTCAGAAATCTTAGTTTAAATACAGGACACCAGAGAGCAGGGGAGGTTAATAAGAACAGGCAAGAGGTGGGGAAGAGCTGAATCACCTACTGCTGCATCAAAGTACAAGGTGGCAGCTGCAAGAATTAGCTGACAGTGAACACACAGCAGCGAAGACAGCGAAGGAGCAAATTGTGCACCCCATGTACCATTGCTACATTATCCCCAAACCTCCACATTTTCAGGGGTACGAGGTTTCACCTGAACTCTCCAGACTGCATTAGGAATTGAAACTGACTATCCCACAGTTCATTGCAAAAGTGACCAATTCAATCTCTAGCTAATTAATGTCTGACTGTGTCCACTATTTAAGATAAAAGAAACACCAGTTTTCACCAACAAATTTTCAATAACAAACTTATCCTCTGACATGTAACAGTGAATTATTCATTAGTAATACACAAACTTTACTGTGCCACTTTAAAATCCAAAAATGCATAAATTCATTCACGAATAGGATGGACAACAGCGATCAGAGAAACCATTTTTCAAGACTAAGATGCATGAAAAATAGAGGCATAATGGAACAAATTCTGTGGATCAAGAGTCCAAACCACAACTAGAACGGATTACAGCATTCCAGAAGAGGCCTTACCAATGTCCTCTACAACCTCAACAGGAAATCCTAACTCCTACACTCAAAGGACTGAGCAATGAAGACAAGCGTGCTAAATACTTTTTTAACCACCTTGTCCATATGTGATATAAACTTCAACGAATCACGTACCTGACTTTTTATTTGGTTTTTGGGGATGATGTCACATTGTTGTCAACCAGGACAATCTATTGTTAGTTAGCTGGTCAGTTAGACCTAGACCTTCTCTTGAATTAAAACAATTATTTCTTTACACAGCCTTTCACACTCAAAAAGAGAGAGAGAGAGAGAGATAGAGAGAGGAATCCTGCTTGAGGCCTTTGATGGTTATAGCCCATCAAAGTTTGTGACAAACTGCTCGTTAGATGCAATCCAAGACTATTACAGAGTCATTGAGTGATATAGCATAGAAACAGATCCCGTAATCGGGACGGGCTGTCCTAGAGGTGGTCGAAAGGTGTCAGAGCAGACGAGAGCCAGAAGGCACGTTGGGGGCGGGCTGAGATCCGGAAGGCTTGTGGGCTACCCTACACGCTGTCGTCCCAGGGAAGGGGACGGGCTGTCCTAGAGGTGGCCGAAAGGTGTGCCAGGATAGCCCACTGGTCGGAGGTGCAACGGGGTGGGTGAGAGCCCAATGGTACCTAGGGGCAGACCGAGAGCCAGAAGGCGGGTAGCCGTCCTCGGCACTGTCACCCCGGGCAGGTACCGGGGCGGTCTGCCCCAGAGGTGGTCGAAAGGTGCTGAGGGTGGTTAGTGAAGCCGGAAGGTGGGTAGGCCGTCCTGACTGCTGTCACCCTGGGCGGGTACCGGGGCGGGCTGTCCTAGAGGTGGTCGAAAGGTGTGTCAGGGCGGACCGAGAACTGGAAGGGGCATGGGGTGGACCGAGAACCGGAAGGTGGGTAGGGGCGGGCTGCCTTAGAGTGGTCGGAAGGTGGGAGGGGCGGGGGCTTGCTGGGTCTGTACTGTCTGCACTTTTGTATGTAACGGTATTGTCTAATGTACAAATGTCATTGTCACTGTCTTGTCATATGTTGAACTGGGATTTGAGGTTTGTCCTCCTCTCCCTGTAAATTGGTTGAACGGTAGGGTTCGGGGCCTAGCTTTGCTGCTCCTCTCCCTTGTAAAATTGCTGTCTTTTGTGTACAGCTGTCAATGTTTTTTTGTAAACTGTTTTGTAATTTGTTTAATAAAATTAAAAAAAAATAGAAACAGATCCCTCTGTCCAACCAGTCCATGTCAAACATAATCCCAAACTAAACTAGTCCTACCTGCCTGCTCCTGGCCTATATCCCTCCAAATCCTTCCTATTCATGCACTTATCCAAATGTTTTTGAAACATTGTAAATGTACACACATCTACCACTTCTTCAGGAAGTTCATTCCATATGCAAACCACCCTCTGTGTAAAAAAATTGCGTCTTATGTTTTTTTTTAAATCTCTCTCCTCTCACCTTAAAAATGTGCCCCATGGTCTTGACATACCCCATCCTAGTGAAAAGACAACTACAACTAACTCTTTCTATACCCTTCATTATTTTATAATATTCTATAAGGTCACATCTCAACGTCCTATGCTCCAGTGAAAGAGTCCCTGCCTATCCATCCTTTGTTTATATCTCAATACTTACATACTCCTGCCAAACACTTCCGAGCCCTCTCCAGCTTAACAATATCCTTCCTATAACTGGGTGACCAGAACTGGATACAGTATTCCAGAAGAGGCCTTACCAATGTCCTGGGAGAAAGTGAAGACTGCAGATGTTGGAGATCAGAGCTGAAAAATGTGTTGCTGGAAAAGCGCCTGAAGAAGGGCTTATGCCCGAAATGTCGATTTATCAATGTCCTCTACAACCTCAACGGGAAATCCTAACTCCTACACTCAAAGGACTGAGCAATGAAGACAAGCGTGCTAAATGCTTTTTTAACCACCTTGTCCATATGTGATATTAACTTCAACGAATCATGTACCTGATCCCCCACATATCTCTGTTCTACAACATTACCAAAGGCCCTAACATTAATTGTATAAGCCTTAACCTTGTTAGTATTGCTGGGCTGTTACTTTTCTTCCCCAGCGCAAAAGCACTCTGTGTGCCCGTTAGTCTCATAAAAGTATCAAATCCAGCTTCTAAGAAAGTTAAAAATCACACAACACCAGGTTATAGTCCAACAGGTTTAATTGGAAGCACACTAGCTTTCGGAACGACGCTCCTTCATCAGCTCCGAAAGCTAGTGTGCTTCCAATTAAACCTGTTGGACTATAACCTGGTGTTGTGTGATTTTTAACTTTGTACACCCCAGTCCAACACCGGCATCTCCAAATCATAGCTTCTAAGAAAAGTTGCATGTTCTTCACAAATAAGGGGCCACTTCGACTTGTTCTTCTAATTACAATAAAGAAAAACAACTGGTTCATTACCTGCAGCACAGCTGTCCACGCTCCCATTTTCTACTTTATATTCCAAATAAAATATCTGCACTTCTTAAACCATTGGACTTATTAGAGACTATTTTAAATTTATGACCATAGATTTGTTCTCTTCTGCACATATGGAAACATCCTCACAAGGTCTACCGCATAAACGTCTTTCAAAATCAAAAAGATGGGGTGGCACAGTGGCTCAGTGGGCAGCATGTTGGCTCACAGTGCCAGGGAACCAGGTTCAAATCCACCCTTGGGCAATTGGCTGTGTGGAGTTTGCACAGTCTCTCTCCACCTGCATGGGTTTCCTCCCACAGTCCAAAGATGTGCAGGTTAGGTGGATTGGCCATGGGAAACTGCTGGTATTTCCCAGCGATGCGCAAGCTGTGTGGATTAGCCATGGGAAATGCAGGGTTACTGGGATGGGATGGGGTGGGGTGCTCTTCAGAGGGTCGGTGTGGATTCAATGCACCAAATGGCCTCCTTCTACAGCAGAGGATTTTATTCTATGAAAGGCATCTTTGAGCCATTCCTGTGCTTTCTCTTTTCCAAAGAAATGCTTGAAAAACACTGCCCTTAAGGCCCAAAGCACAGTGTATGCACTAAAGCACCAGAGTCACTTTGGTGTCTGGTTAATCATGCCTCATGCCTATGATGCCCAGTATGTAGATTGGTCCAAAAATCTCATGAAAAATATTCATTTGATATAATCTGGACAATTGCTGACAGTCAGCCTGAACAATGATATTAAAGGAAATGATGTGGCCTGGCACCTAGTCAGATGACAGAAGAAGTACCAATAAAATAAAAACTGAAGGGTTTACTTCCTGCCTAATGGCTCAAGGTATTAAAAACCATCACCTATGTTTGCTTTAACAGGACTGAATAAATTGACCCGAAGTTGATAAGATGAAAAAATATGGAATGGTGTGCAGCATCCTTAGGTGTGTTGAAGATGTATAGCTAACTACCTAGTCCGTTTGCTTCAGTATCAGTAGATTTCAAGTTAGAGTTCAGGATACGCTCTGCAATGCTCAGAATATTGCTTAGGCTGTAATGCTGCAGTACACCAGAGTCAAGAGTGAGTTGCTGGAAAAGCACAGCAGGTCAGGCAGCATCCAAGGAGCAGGAGAATCAACATTTCGGGCATATTCCCAAAATGTTAATTCTCCTGCTCCTCGGATGCTGCCTGACCTGCCGTGCTTTTCCAGCACTGCACTCTTGACTCTGATCTCCAGCATCTGTAGTCCTCACTTTCTCTTGCAATGCACCAGAGCACTACACTGTCTGAGGTGCTATCATTTGGATGAAATGTTAAACTAAAGTCACATCTGCCCTCTAGTGTCGACTTAAAAGATACCAAAGCAGCATTCAAAGTGGAGTAAGAAAGTGCTGCTTGCTGCCCTGATTACACAATCGTATGAATTAGGAGTGGGAATGGTCATTCTGACCCTCGAATCTGCTCCGCCATTCGATAAGATAAATAATGATCTGATTAATCAATACCTATCCCTCAATTAATGTCTAAAACACGTCACGTTGTTATTTGTAGAAGCTCATTTATGTGCCAGTTGAGTGCAGCATTACCTACACTCCCTACATGATAGCACATCAAAAGTATGACAGTGGCTTTAAACATTTTGAGATCTCTTGAAGGCTCTGTATAGATGAATGCTTTCTGATTCAAGCGATATTAATGTTGCATATTTCACTTCAGCAACATGTAACTCTATTCTGTATTTCTAATAATGTGCTGGGGTACTTGGAGAAAGTAGTCAAGAGTGCAGCGCTGGAAAAGCGCAGCCAGTCAGGCAGCATCTGAGGAGCAGGAGAATTGATGTTTCAGGCATAAACTCTACATCAGGAATGGGCTTATGCCTGAAACGTCGATTCTCCTGCTCCTCAGATATTGCTTGACTGGCTGTGCTTTTCCAGCACCACACTCTCAACTCTGATCCCTAGCATCTGTAGTCCTCACTTTCTCCTGCCTGGAGAAGGTAAGGGAACAGCACAAAGTGAGATGCTCATTTGGAGAGTTAGCACAGGCACAAGGGGCTAAATGGCTTACTTCCACACTGTAACAATTTGGCAATCCTGTGAATCTAAAGAAGAGCTTTCATTTGTATATCACCCTTCCATAAAGTCACTGCTATTATAACGGCAAATGTAGCTACTGATTTTGTAAAATACAAGATCCCACAAACAGCAAGTCTGAAGGGCCACCTGTCCATCTGTTTGAAGGTAAAGGAAGAGTGTTGAGGGGAAGCCCTTGCTTTTCTTTAAAGTAATATCATTGTGTATATTTTCAGTTGTTTCAATTTGACTTGTTCGGATATATTATGACACACCTCTGGGCAGGTGAGACTGGAGCCCTGACCTTCTGACTCAAAGGTGAAGACATTGCCACAGCATCTTTCATGTCCACTTGAACAGGTAACTAATTGGGGCTCAGTGGTTAGTACTGCTGTCTCACAGTGCCAGGGCAGCTAACTGTGTGGAGTTTATGTATCGTCCTTGTGTCTGTGTGGATTTCCTCTGGGTGATTTGGTTTCCTCCCAGAGTCCAAAGATGTGTAGTTTAGGTAGATTGGCCTAGTATTTTGCCCATAGTGTCTAGGGATGTGTAGGTTTGGTGGATTAGACATGGAAAAACTTGCAGTTATAGGGATAGGGTGGGTCTGGATGGGGTGTTCTTTAGGAAGATTGCCGAGGATTCGATGGGCAGAATGGCCTGCTTTTGCAGCGTAGGGATAATATCACCTCCAAAGCCTGTGAAAAGTGATGAAAAGTAATTGATTTGAAATATTAACTGTTTTTCTCTCTCTCCACAGATGATGTTTGGATGTTCAGGTTTTACCCTGTGATGTTTGCAACATGTGTTGAAATGAAAACACAAATTTCGGGGAATACTAAGCAGGTCCGGCAGCATCTGTGGAAAAGGAATGTGAGTTAAGGTCTCAGGTCACTGACCTTCAGAACTGTGAGTCTTCAAGGAGGACATTATTGAGGCAGCTTGAGGTACTGTATCTGTTCTGGAGCTTTACTCTGTATCTACCACTGTCCTATACATGCCCTAAGACTGTTGAAGAGGACAGTGTAGAGGCAGCTTTACCCTGTATCTAACACATGCCCTATACATGCCCTAAGACTGTTTGAAGAGGACAGTGTAGAGGCAGCTTTACCCTGTATCTAACACATGCCCTATACATGCCCTAAGACTGTTCGATGGGGACAGTGTAGAGACAGCTTTACTCTGTGTCTAACACATGCCCTATACATGCCCTAAGACTGTTCGATGAGGACAGTGTAGAGACAGCTTTACTCTGTGTCTAACACATGTCCTATACATGCCCTAAGACTGTTCGATGGGGACAGTGTAGAGACAGCTTTACTCTGTATCTAACACATGTCCTATACATGCCCTAAGACTGTTTGAAGAGGACAGTGTAGAGGCAGTTTTACTCTGTATCTAACACTGTCCTATACATGCCCTAAGACTGTTTGAAGAGGACAGTGTAGAGGCAGCTTTACTCTGTATCTACCACTGTCCTATACATGCACTAATTATGTTTGATGAGGACAATGTAAAGTAAGCTTTACTCTGTACCTGACTCTGCAATGTTCTTGTCTTAGGAGTGTTTGATGGGATTGCATGTTTATTTCTCTTTCTCTCTTTTTCTCTCTCCACATACCTCTCTTGTTGCCTAGCTCCCTGTCCCACAAATGCTTCAGACTGACTCCTGCTGCTTAAAATGAGGAAGACGTGTCTGAGTAACCTTCCTATTGCTTCATGAGTATTCTTCACTTGCTTGGTTTTATTAAATAGTTGTTTTAATTACTATTCCTCACAAGAGGATGGTGTGAAACAAGATATAAGTACTGCTTTTTGTTATGATCCCAACAGATTGTAATAGTGGTCAACTAAAATCTCAGAGTGAAACCTGACTGGACAGATTATAAATGTTATTTTTTCAGTGTGATTACCACGATGGTCAGTCACTAATATGAGACTGTTAACGTGTTACTTCATAAACAAATGAAGCAAAACTATTTTATATGTATGTGACAATTCATGACGTCAACAGCAAAAAGAAAACGTCAACCCATTTCCCAGCAGTACTCTTTACCTCAGGTACAGAGGCCTGGACACACACACCAGCCGGTTTCACAACAGTTTCTACCCTACTGTTGTTAAAATACTGAATGGACTCACAAACTCTTAATACCAGTGTTTTTGTTTTTGCTGTTGTTTACCTATTATTTACTATCTATGATACTTAACTCTGTGATCTGCCTGTATTGCTCACAAGACAAAGCTTTTCACTGTGGCTTGGTACACGTGACAATCAATTCAATACCTCAATTGGTAGATAGCTGATTTGCAGTAGTGTGAGGCTAACAGCACAGATTCAAATTCCATGCCAGCTGATGCTTTATTTTTAATCTCAAAAATGTACTTTATTGATAAAAAAAATCTTTATATACATATATAGTCACTAAAGCAGTTCGGTTAGGTACAGCAGCAGATAAAGAAACTGACAAACAGTGGAGCAAACAAACCAAAGACATTTCTTACTTATACAAGACTACATTTACATATCTTGGAGGCATTGGGAGGTCCTGATAACTGAACAGACCCCTATTTGACTTTGGCTGAAAGAGCATAGACAGTGGTCTTTCCCCACTGCCCTGCCAGCTCATGTTCTCAACCTCTCACCTGAGATGTGGTGACCCTTAGGTTAAACCACCAACAGTTGTCTCCTTCTCTCTAATAAGAGAGCAGCCTGGTAAGACTATGATGACTTTGCCTTTACGACACTCAATCAGGAAAGCAGCTTCACCTTAGGAATATTATTTTTACTCATTTGGCTTTCTGCACACTCACCGGACTGATGTGACTCTCTCTCTCCTGGAGACACATGCATTCAGATTAATTCGCCCTCTCCTTGAACTGCAGAAACTGCTTGAGACTTCCAGATACTTTGGATGGCCAAGAGACATCTTTCCAAGTCTCTTCTAGATTAGAGTAGTGCTGGAAAAGCACAGCAGGTCAGGCAGCATCCAAGGAGCAGGAAAATCAACGTTTCTGATGAAGGGCTTTTGCCCGAAATGCGATTTTCCTGCTCCTTGGATGCTGCCTGACCTGCTGTGCTTTTCCAGCACCACTCTAATCTAGAGTCTGGTTTCCAGCATCTGCTGTCCTTGTTTTTATCTAGTTTTTTCCAAGTCTCGTGCCTAGAGATGTCCACAGACTAAATGCTGTCCTTCTTCTGGCATAAATCTTTCTTCTGAATCCAACCTGGAAGTGACTTCTGAACATCTTTTCTGTCAATGATAAGGGAAGGCAGTAGCATAGTGGTAACATTACTGATCTAATAATTAAAAACCACAGATTAATGTTCCCACTATGAATCCCACAGTGGCAGCTAGTGGAATTTGAACTCAATAAAAACAAGGTCTGGTATAAAAGCTAAACTTACGATGGATAAAAGCAAATTACTGCTGATGCTGGAATCTGAAACCTAAAGAGAAAATGCTGGAAAATCTCAGCAGATCTGGCAGTATCTGTAAGGAGAGAAAAGAGCTGACGCTTCAAGTCTAATTGACCCTTTGTCAAAGGTTTTGGGGGCTTGTTCCAAGACATCATCAAACAACCCACAATGGGTCTCAATTTATCATCTCATCTAAAACATGGGACCACTGACAATGCAACACTCACTCAGTCCCGCCTTGAAGTGCCAGTGTCTGTGGAGAAGACGAGAGCTCACAAACACTTAACCCTGGGACATTGTACCTTTATACCATTACATTCTTAACACACCCCATAAAATATCCTAGCATCAGTTACTTTAGCACTAATCACAACCCAATTGTTTTCAAATAACTGCACAATTTCACTCAACAGTAGAAAGGAGAGACTTAGTAGCAACTGGCTAAACTTGTACCCAATGTGATTTCCACCAGTAATCATGCAAACTATTTATTGTTTCCTCAATTATCTTCGGCACTAGTCCCCACAGGCTGTATTTTTAAACAGAAATGTCATCATCAGCTCATCAACACTGGCATTTATTCTCTAACCACGATGGCTCAGTGGTTAGCACTGCAGTCTCACAGCACCACGGTCCCTGGTTCGATTCCAGCCCCAGGTGACTGACTGTGTGGAGTTTGCACGTTCTCCCTGTGTCTGTGTGGGTTTCCTCCAGGTGCTCTGGTTTCCTCCCACAGTCCAAAGATGTGCAGGTCAGGTGAATTGGCCATGCTAAATTGTCCATCATGTTAAGTGCGTTACTCAGAGTGAAATGGGTCTGGGTGGGTTACTCTTCGGAGGGTGGGTGTAGACTGGTTGGGCCGAAGAGCCTGTTTCCACACTGTAGGGAATCTAATCTAGACTCAAGACGTCAGCTCTTTTCTCTCCTTACAAATGCTGCCAGACTTGCTGAGATTTTCCAGCATTTTCTCTTTTGGTTTCTAAACTTACGATGACCTTGTGACTACTGTTGATTGTTATAAAAACCGAACAGGTTCACTAACTTTAGGGAAGGGAATCTGCCGTCCATATGTAGTCATGCCTACCTGTGACTCCAAACCAATAGCACCATTGTTAACCCCGAACTGTCCCCTGGGCAATCAGGGAAAGTCCATAAATACTGACAAAGCCAACATTGCTTACATCCTCTGAATGAATAAAATGGAAGTTAACTTTATATGTGTTTACAGATGACTTGCCAGGTAGCCGATTGAGTCATTTAGCTTAAGTGACATGTTTTCTTGGAAAAGCTACTTTGACTTCAGTGCCCAAAAAGACATTCTGACCTTCCTTTAAAAAGTATTTCACAGCATTTAAAACTACAAATCCATTTTGACACTAATTCAGAACCACGTTCCCAAATGATGACAAATAAAAATGGGATAGAACTGCAGATGCTTGGAAATCAGAAACAAAAATAGAAAATCTCAGCAGATCTGCCTGCACTTGTGGAGAGAAATCAGAGTTAGTGGTTCGGATCCAGTGTCCCTTCTTCAGAACTGATGAGGCCAAATGATGACTGTATATTATAAACATTTCATTATAGTTTCAGGATGTAACTGAGCTGTTATTCAGATGGATTTTGAGTTCAAATTGATAACATTGAAATGGTTTGGAGTTGAAAAAGGATAGTTCCAATGGCGTTTGGTATGCTTTCTTTTGTTGGCCAGACTGTTGAGTACAGGAGTTGGGAGGTCATGTTGCAGCTGTACAGAACATTGGTTAGGCCACTGTTGGAATATTGCGTGTAATTCTGGTCTCCTTCCTATCAGAAAGATGTTATGAAACTTGAAAGGGTTCAGAAAAGATTTACAAAGATATTGTCAGGGTTGGAGAATTTGAGCTATCGGGAGAGGCTGAACAGGCTGGGGCTGTTTTCACTGGAGCGTCGGAGGCTGAGGGGTGACCTTATAGAGGTTTACAAAATTATGAGGGGCATGGATAGGGTAAATAGGCAAAGTCTTTTCCCAGGGGTTGGGGAGTCCAGAACTAGAGGGCATAGATTTATGGTGAGAGGGGAAATATATAAAAGAGATCTTGGGGCAACTTTTTCACACAGAGGGTGGTATGGGTATGGAATGAGCTGCCAGAGGAAGTGGTGGAGGCTGGTACAATTACAACATTTAAGAGGCATTTGGATGGGTATATGAATAGGAAGGGTTTGGAGGGATATGGGCCGGGTACTGGCAGGTGGGACTAGATTGGGTTGGGATATCTGTTTGGCATGGACGGGTTGGACCGAAGGGTTTGTTTCCATGCAGTACATCTCTATGACTCTATGCCAGTAAGTTTTTGCTGAATTGAATACTAGAATCTTTGAAAGGTTCCAAGATATGTAGAGATGACAACAGTCTTCTAGCTGACCTTAACACATCCACCTAGAAAGTCAGGAGTTTTCCAACACATGGCCAAAGCTTCTTCACTAATTCCAGACTTCCTGAAACTACCTGGAAGTTCACTGCACTACATGTGAACAATTTCCTGTTGTCAGCCCTAAATTGCCTGTAAAAATGAAAAACAAGCTTGCATTTATGTAACATCTGATACAATCTCAGGGCATTTGAAAGTGCTGCCCAGTTGATAAAGTAGTTTTGAAGTGTAGTCACTGTTGTATTGTGGGAAATGTGACAGCCTATATATCTGTACAGCAAGTCCCCACTATCAGAAATATAAAGACTTTAAGATATTTAAAAAGTGGTGTTAACTGAAGGATCAATATTGAGCAGGACGCTAGGGAAAATTATAGAACCCTGTAGTGTAGAAGCAGACCATTCGGCCCATCGAGTCTGTACTAATCCACCAAAGAGCATCTCACTCAGACCTATCCCATCCTCATCATCCTGCATTTCTTATAACTAATCTACCTAACCCTCAAATCCATGGACACAATGGGCAATTAAGCATGGCCATCCAACTAACCTACACATCTTGGATCTGTGGAAGGAAACCAGAGCATCCGGAGGAAACCCATGTAAACACAGGAGGACATGAAAAGTCCACATACAGTCTCCCAATCCAACTTGAGTCCCTGGTGCTGTGAGGCAGCAGTGCTAATCATTAAGGCACAGTGCCAGTGTCAAAGCTTCCAAAGCTTCTTCAATATTGTTCCAAGACATCATCAAACAACCCACAATGGGTCTCAATTTATCATCTCATCTAAAACATGGGACCACTGACAATGCAACACTCACTCAGTCCCGCCTTGAAGTGCCAGTGTCTGTGGAGAAGACGAGAGCTCACAAACACTTAACCCTGGGACAGTTGTACCTTTATACCATTACATTCTTAACACACCCCATAAAATATCCTAGCATCAGTTACTTTAGCACTAATCACAACCCAATTGTTTTCAAATAACTGCACAATTTCACTCAACAGTAGAAAGGAGAGACTTAGTAGCAACTGGCTAAACTTGTACCCAATGTGATTTCCACCAGTAATCATGCAAACTATTTATTGTTTCCTCAATTATCTTCGGCACTAGTCCCCACAGGCTGTATTTTTAAACAGAAATGTCATCATCAGCTCATCAACACTGACATTTATTCTCTCCTTAATGCTGGACTGGAATCCACACTGGATCCAGCTAATCCAATTAACATTCATTTGTCGAACTGTCCTTCCCCAGCAGCTTGAACAGACCATGCCTGGCTCTGGGCTGACTGTGTTTTGTAACATTCCTAGTTTGTACCCACTACCTGCTGGACAGATTACAGTTCATTGGTAACCCTGTTACTAGAGAGTGATCATTAACATAGTTCAATTCAGTTGGGAAAATCATGAACCTTTATAATTATTAACTGTGCTTATATTTATTTACCAATTTGGCACACTTTCTCCAGGGGAATAAGACCATAAGACATGGGAGCAGAAGTAGGCCATTCAGCCCATTTAGTCTGCTCCGCAAAACAATGAGATCATGGCTGACCTGCTAATCCTCAACTCCACTCTCCTGCCTTTTCCCTAAAACTCTTAATTCCCTTTCTGATTAAGAATGCACCTCAGCCTTGAATGTACTCAATGACCGGACGTCAACAGCTCTTTTTTGGAAAGGAATCCACAGATTCACTCCATCTGAAAGAAGAAATTCTTCCTCATCTCTGTCTTAAATGTGTGACTCCTCCAACTGAGGTTATGCCCTTTGGCCTGGAAGTCTTCCACAAGGGGCAACAATCTATCCATATCCACCCTGTCAAAGAATCTTGTACATTTCAGGTAAATAAACTAAAGAATGCCAGAAATCTAAAACAAAAACAGAATGGGCTGGGTAAGCTCAGCATCTGTGGAAAGAAAGCAGTGAAGATGGGTCACTGGACTTGAAGAATTAAATCCCTTTTGTCTCTACAGGTGCTGCAGCTGAATTTCTCCAGCAATTTCTGTTTTTATGTGTTTAGGGAACAGCAATAAGTTCTGGCCTATGTAGCAGTGCCCACATCTCGTGAATGAGTTATAAAAATCAGTTAAAACTTTTTCTACCATGAATAGCCTTTGCTAAATGGGTAAATGTTTGGAGATAGCCGCATACTTAGGATTGAGGCAGTGGCCTCTTAATGTGTTGCTTGAGGGCATTGGGCTGAATGGAGAGATTAAGAGCAAATTGTGCCATTTGTGAGATTATATTTAGACCAACACCAGGTAAAGGCATCAAAATTCCTTCCCTAAAGGATTAGATTAGATTCCCTACAGTGTGGAAACAGGCCCTTTGGTCCAACAAGTCCACACCGACCCGCCGAAGAGCAACCCACCCAGACTCATTCCCCTACACTTAACACTATGGACAATTTAGCATGGCCAATTCACCTAACCTGCACACCTTTGGACTGTGGGAGGAAACCAATATAGACACAGGGAGAATGTGCAAACTCCACATAAACAGTTGCCTGAGGCAGGAGTTGAACCCAGGTTCCTGGCGCTGTGAGGCAGCAGTGCTAGCCACTGAGCCACCATGTCACCCTATTAGTAACTAACTACACTTGATCCAACAACCTTGCGGTCACTTTTACTAACCCCAACTTTCCATTCCCAGAATTACTTTAAAAATCAAATTCACCTTCTCAAATTGCTCATGATGGGATTTGAACTCCCATTCTCTGGATTGTTTGGGGACCAATATAATTAGTCCAGCTTTTAAAATGTATTATTTCTTGGGATGAAGGAGTCGCTGGCTGGGCCAGCATTTATTGACCATGTCTAATTGCCTAGAGGGCAATTAAGAGTCAACCACATTGCTGGAGTCACATGTAGGCCAGACTAGATAAGAACAGATTTCCTTGCCCAAAGGATATTGGTGATCCATTCAAGGCTTTACAACAATTGGTGATAGCTGTTGTGGTAGTCATTGCTGAGGCTACTTTTATATTCCAGAATTATGAATTGGCTTTAAAGTCCACCAAATGCTCTGGTTAGATTTGATCTTGTGTTCCTTGGGCATTGGTCTAGGCCCGTGGATGACTAGCTCAGTGGCATCATTGTCTCAAGATTGAGAAGAACACTCTTCCAAACAGCAGACCTTGGACTGACTCTCTAGACCTTAGATATTTTCTCCATCCTCACTCTGACAAATTCAAAACATCATTTGCTTTCTTCACAAATTCCCAAATCTGAGCAACTGAGAATATTGCCAGAGTTGGAAGGTTTGAGCTGTCGGAAGATGGTGAATAGGCTGAGGTTATTTTCCCTGGAATTTCAGAGGCTGCAGGGTGACCCTATGGAGGTTTATAAAATCATGAGAGGCATGGATAGGGTGATTGGCCAAGGTATTTTTCTCAGGGTAGGGAAATCGAAAACTAGAGGGATAGGTTTAAGGTGAGTGGGAAAGATTTAAAAGGGACCCAAGGGATAATGTTTTCATGCAGAGCGTGGTATGTGTATGGAATGAGCTGCCAGAGGAAGTGGTGGAGGCTGGTACAATTACACCATTTAAAAGACATCTGGGTAGGTACATGAATACAAAGAGTTTAGAGGGATATGTGCTAAATGTTGGTAAATGAGACTAGATTAATTAAGGATTTCTGGTCAGCATGAATGAGTTGGACCAAAGCATCTGTTTCCATGCTGTACAGCTCTATGGCTCTATCAATCTTAACCCCAATTGACCATGAACAGATCATTGTGAATGAAATTTGTGAACCCTTCATCTTTTAGATGGTGCAGACTGTAGCACTTTTATCTCTGAGTCAGATGGCTCTTGGTTCATGTCCCAATCCAGAGGCCAGTTAATAAATTTTGTGCTTACATGTCAAGAACAATGTTGAGGGAGTGCTGTACTATTAAAGCTCTCTGTCAACAGTGGTAAACTTAGACCCTGTCTGGCTTCTTGTAAGTTTTCTTGTGACTACTACAGCAGGGGTGTTAATTGGAAAGATCTGTGCAACAGAACAGAAACACCAACTTTCATTTATATAGCCCCTTTAATGTTATAAAATGTCCCAGAATGCTTTAAAGGCATTATCAGGCAGATTTGATACAGCCACATGATGTGATGTTAGCACAGGTGCCTAGAAACTCTTTCAAAATGTTAGGCTTTGAGGGCCATTTTGAGGGAAAAGAGAGAGAGAGAGAGCTGAAGAGGTTTAGGAAGGGAAATCCAGATCTTAGGGCTTATGATATGGCCTAATGGAACCAGGTGTCTTGCTATCACTTAGTGAGCTTTGGGTCCAACTTCAGTAGGTCTGCTAGCTTTTGGCTGTAACTCGGAAATAAAGAACATGACATCTGATGAATTGTTAGAAATCCGACTGTTCCACTTATGTCTTCAGGAAAGGAGTTTTATCACCTTGATTCAGACTGAAACGTTTGTAACTCCTGATCTACAGAACCTGGCTGACTCTAACTGTCTTCACTGAAACTACAAGTCCCAAAATAAATGCTGCTTTACCCATGTGTTTCCCTCAAGGTAGATAACCCTCTGAGATCAAGGAGAGGAATGTTTGAATGATTAAAAATCAGTGGTGCACAGGAGGATGGAGAGGCTCAGAGATTAGGGGAGAAAGTGAGGTCTGTGAGGCTCATTCCTGAAGAAGGGCCTGTGCCCAAAACGTCGAATCTCCTGTTCCCTGGATGCTGCCTGACCTGCTGTGCTGTTCCAGCAATAAAGTTTCAACAGGCTCAGAGATTACAAATGTTTCAGTTGGATTTTTAACAATTCATCAGATGTCATGTTCTTTATTTCCTAGTTACAGCCAAAAGTTAGCAGACCTACTGAAGTCGGTCCCAAAGCTCATTAAGTAATAGCAAGACACCCGGTTCCATTAGGCCATATCATAATCAATATCAGCCATATTGGATCAGCCATGAGCCTATTGGATGGTGGAGCTGGCTCAAGGGGCTAAATGGCTTACTCCCATTCCAATTTCTTATGGTCTTATAACATTACAATAATAGCAACCCCATCTTGATCTGGTCTGGACTACATGTGACTCCAGATCCACAACAATGTCATTGACTCTGAACTGCCCTTTGGGCAATTCGGGATAGCCAATAAATGCTGGCCTAGCCAGAGATTCTCACATCCTGTGGACGAATATAACAACATACTTCTCCATTGACTGTGATGACTGGAACAATGAGCAGTGACCCCAGCAGGTAGACAGTGAGTATTACAGATGCTTGTCTAACGCATATGAAAGACATGCAATTTTTTACAATTTTATTTGTGGAATGTAGAATTTCTACAATGTACACTGCACACTCAATCTCATTTCATATTCAAAACTACTCCTTTATTTGTTTTCAGACTAATTCTTTCCTCTGACGTTCGGGCTAGTTCATGACGCAATGTGCATACTTCTAATGGATATTTCTGCTCCCCAAATGTCAACCTGTCAATTTGTTTTTAATCTTCCTGTACTGTTAATAAGCCTTCTCCATCTTGGCAGTTCTTGTCATTCTATAAAATCTCTCATTCATTGAATCTGAGCCCAAGGAGTGGTTTTGAAATATTGGCAATGAGCTGCCTGATAGTAAAGTAAAAGGAGCTTTATTCTGTATTCCTGAAGAAGGGCTTATGCCCGAAACATCGATTCTCCTGCTCCTCGGATGCTGCCTGGCCTGCTGTGTTTTTCCAGCACCACATTTTTCAACTCTGGTACTCCAGCGTCTGCAGTCCTCACTTTCTCCCTCTGTATTTAACCACCCCCCGGGAGAGCTTGATGAGGATAATATAAAAGGAACTTTACTCTCTATCTAACCCTGTGCTGTACCTGCCCTGAAAGGAATTGATGTTCAAAATATACAGGGAACTTTACTCAGGAACTAACTGGGTCAGAATGTAACCGAATTGGTGGATGATGTATCTAGTTTCACACCTGTCCTGGGAGAGTTTAGTTGAGTCAGGATAAAGGGTGCTCTATTCTGCATTTAACCCCCACTGTACATAGAACCCTTACAGTGTGGAAGCAGAGCAAACCTCGAATGAGGATCCCACCCATACTCATCATGTCACCCCACATTTGTCATGGCTAGTCTACCTAACCTGCACATTTTTGGACTGTGGGAGGAAACCCACACAGACACAGAGAGAATGTGCAAACTTCACACAGTCACCTGAGGGTGGAATTGAACATGTGTCCCTGTAAGGCATTAGTGCTAACCACTGAGCCACAATGGGATTATTTTGGTAATGGTGTGCAGGGGCAGTTTTACACTGCAACCAAACCATGCTCTACCTACCCTTGGAGTGTTGCATGTGGACAATATTAAACCCTGTCCTGAAAGTGTATGTCAGGGACAATGTAAAGGAAGTTTTACTCTGGATTGAACACGGTGATCCTACTGTCCTGAGAGTGTTTGATGGGGATAGTGTGGAGAGAGCTTCAAATTTAGCTTCAAAGGATAGAGGGTGATTTACTCAATATCCAAGTCTGTGCTGTCCCTGTCCTTTGGAGTTTATAATGGGGACATCAAAAGATGGGTGCTTTACGATCAGTTCAAAAGTTGAGCGAGTGCTTCGCTTCCATTTTTTGTCTAACCCTGTGCTGTTCCTGTTCTGGGAACGTTTGATAGGAACAGTGTGGAAGTAGTTTTATTTTTTCCTTCTTTTCTTCTTTTTTTTTTGTTTTTTTTTTCCACTCCCACACTGCCGCCGAGCTGCGGTGGTGCTTATTTGTCCCCCTGCACCCATGTTGTGTGTGTGCAGGTGCGAGACACAGTGAAGGGCAGAAGGTGCACAAATCTTTATTCAAATTTCCACCACCAGGAAGAAAGGAAACTCCAAAGTGGCCAGTGACAAGCAGTGCCCTTCACATCAAAGGGCAATGCTGTGTGATCAAACAGTGAAGGGGAGGGCAGGGATTAAATCAAAATAGAGTTGGAGGGGGAAATAATACACTCCACTCCCTGCAGAGCCCATGGAGGTAGTTTTACTCTACATCTACCCCATGTTATATCTATTTTGGGGTATTTAAATTGACAATAGGCTCACGTATTGAAAAAAAGTCATCCTACAGTTACTGTCACTAACGTCAATTTTGTTACTGAGTGTGAAAGGAAATCTGTGGAGGAAAATAGCAAGAATTATGAAGTTTGCCCGAGTGAGTCTTTGTAAAGTAATACTAATGAAAAAGAGGAGCCACTAACACAGATTACACACCGAGGCAGTTCAATAGCCATTAAATAATAATAGTAGAGAATTGATGGGCTGACACATGAAGCCTGAAGTTCTCCCTTAATGGCAATTTACGAACATTTTCCTCTGACAGTGCAGACAGATTTACAGCTGATTGCATTAAGGACTCTCACACCAAGACATTGTGATCATTAAAAGTCTCAATATTGCTTTACTGTCAAGGTATGTTCCTTCTAAAGTCAACTTATCCTGGGAGACCTTCCTAACAGTCTCTTAAACTAATTTTGAAAAAGAGATGGTGTAAAGCGTGTGTTTCATTTCTGTGATATGAAAGAATAGACTACCCAGTGAATGTCCTGGAATCAAGGGCATAGAAAAAGGCCATTCAGCCCAGCTAGGTTATGATAGTATTTATGCTCCACATGCCCTCCTCCCAAGTTTCTTCCTGTTAGCTGATCAGCATATCCTTATCCTCCTTTCCATTCGCTGCTCCCTGTTGTAACAAGTATTACTTTCTCACTAGTGTCTGAGTAAAGAGGTTTCTCCTGAATTTCCTTTTAGGGTTATTAATGATTCTGTTATCTTGATCGCCCCTAATTCTGTTAAACACCACAAGTGGAACAATTCTATCCACACCTGTTCTGTCATAATTCACAAAGGTTTCAAGGCAGATCCCACCATACTATACACCCTGAACTCCCCAGCCTCTTTTACCTAGAGAAGAGCTTTCTCCTGAAAGGGCTCACTAACAGATTACACTGCAGGAGGAATGCAGATTCTGATCAAGGTTGCTTCCTAATGGGCAGATAAAACAGTTGATCTTTGAACTGATCTTTGAACTGTTACTTTTTGTATTGGTTTGAAATTTCTGTTCTAGTTTTTTTGGAAAACACATGTCACTGAACAAGGGTCACTGGACTTGAAATGTTAACACTGTTCTTTCTTTCCACAGATACTGTGAGACCTGCTGAGCTTCTCCAGCACTGTCTGTCTTTGTTTCCAAACTTCAGCACCAAACTTCTTTGTTTTATTTTAGTGTATATCATACTTATGTTCAGCTGTGTCTATGTCACTCTGAGAATGTCATCCTGACTGTCCTGAAGGATCCTGATCCAGGCTTTTGGGGGGGGGGGGGTACAGCTCTGTTCATGTTTGCAGTCTAATATGAGCTTATCACTTTCTGGCCGGAATTGTTTTTACTTTAGTGCTTAGGAAGAGGCCCCATGAGCTGGTTTAAGCACAACTTGGTCCTGAGGGCAACTCAGTACCTAACCATTGTGCCTGATACAACAAGACTATGTCTCAAACCGGGCCACTCTCATGACTGACTGGCTCAATGTTGCATTTACCAGGTAGGGAGGGCAGGAATCAAAACAGGAGAAAAGGAGAGGAAGGAATTGTGGGAGGCAAGGAGCAAGGAAGGAATTTACAAAGCACCTCACAAGACCACAGGCTGACCTAAAGCATTTTTTTTCCACAGACACAGCTCTCAGAGTGACCCTCCTGATTTTTGTTTTTCTTCTTCTTCCATCCCCCCTCCTCCCCCCACCCCCGGTGGTAGTGCTTATTTTTCCCCAGTACCAATGTCACGTGTGTGCAGGTGTTGGACACAGTGAAAAACAACAAGTGTGCAATTCTTTATTTATATTCCACCACCAGGAAGAAAGAAAGGCCAGTGACAAGCAGTGCCCTTCTCAAACCGTGATCAAACAGTGAACGGGAGGGCAGGGATTAAATCAAAATAGAGTTGGAGGGGGAAATAATACACTCCACTCCCTGTGGCGCCTACCTCTCCCTGAAAATCTCGAGGGTGTTGGTGGACACTGTGTGCTCTTTCTCCAGAGACACCCGGGCTCTCCAAAGCATTTTGCAGTTACTCAATGACTTTTGAGGTATAGTCACAGTTTGTAATGTAGGAATCACAACAGTTAATTTGTGCACTACGAGGTCCCAACAAACCATTATAAGATAAATAGCTGTATGTTTTAGCAAACAAAAAAAAGCAAAGAACTGCAGATGCTGGAAATTAGAAACACAAACAGAAATTCCTGGAAAAGCTCAGCAAGTCCGGCAGCATCAGTGGAGAGAAAGCAGAGTTAATGTTTTGGGTCAAGTGACCCTTAGGCAAGTCAATAAAGAATATTCGATCTACTTTTAACACCAAAGTGCAATCAAGTTGGATTAATATAATGACTGTTCTTAAGAAAATAAAAGAATTTTTACAAAAAGTATATAATGGCTGTTCTTGATAACCCAGTGATGGATGAACATGTTTGAAGGATTAGCAGATTACTAGCTTTCAGGACAAGTCCAAAACTGGTAGTTTAGATCCTGGGTCAATGTCATTCCCCCACTCCAAATACTAAACCCAAACTTCAGGTGAAAATGAGACAATGCAAGAGAAGTGATTAACACAAAGAAAGTTAATGGCTCATCGCACTGTTACTGTTAGATGGATATTTGTTGGTCAAGGCATATAGAGCTAAAGTGGTTAAATTGATCTGAGTTACAGATTAGCTGGGCCTAAACTGAATGAAGGGTCACCTTGCATAATTACCTCAGCCATACAGCACCAAATCTGGCCATTCAGTCCAATTGCTCCATGCTAATGTTATACTCCACATGAGCATCTTCCTATCCTTCTCCATCTTACCTTATCAACACATTCATGTCCTCCTTCATCTCTCATGTATCTATCTAGCTCCGACTTCAATATGGTCCATGTTCTCTACCTGTGCTAGCAACTTATATAATTTAATCACTTACTGGGTAAGGAAGCTGCTACTGAGTCTCAGTACAGTACAGAAGGTGACCATTCAACCCATCATGTTTATGTTGGTCTTCTGCAGGAGTTACTCAGTTTCGTTCCATTCCCCAGCCCTTCTCCCTGGAGACCTGCAAAACTCTTTTATCTTCAAGTTCTTCTCCAATCTCCTTTTAGAAGTTTAAAATGAATCTGACTCCAACACACTCTGAATCAGTGTACTCAGATCCGAACTACTGTGTAATAATGTTCTTCCTTATGTTACTTTTGACTCTTTTTGCCATTCACTTTATGTGGGCGTTCTCTGGTTCTCTACCGTTTCTCCTTCCCTACAGGATCTGTGTGTTTGAGGGGCAGATGACGTTCTCCTGTCCCTTTAAGAATTCAGAAAGGACAGATACTGAGAACTGAACAATGGGCTCTTCTCTTTTACTTTCCATTGCTCATTGTTGGATCAGTCACCTGCATAGTATTTCTATTCAGCATAAGTTGGTAATAAAATGCAATGAGGCTGGTGATTGCACCTTTAAGCTTTTCATTTTCACTCTCACTCTCATTCATTCATCCGCCACCCAACAATGCGCTGAATCAGAGTGACCCTCAGTGAGGGTCAAGGTTTGCTTTAGAAAGGAAGGCACTTTGCTTTCTATTGCAATGTCCTTGGGCCCTGATAGAAAGGAATGTAATAGCTTTGCCTTTTGTAACATGCCAGGAACATAATCCGTTGTCTTGAGATTGGAAATTAAAATGGGTCATGCTCGGATTTTGATTACAGGTTCAATTTTGAACAGCATAGTTTAAACAAGTGACCTCTGCCAACTCAAAGACCAAGGGAACTAATTTTGGGAACCCCTCTTCCTGTGAGTTCCCCTCCAAGCAACTCCCATTCTGAGTCAGAACAATATATAGAATATATATAATTTCTATTCTATTCCATTGTGTTTCTACATGACCAGATTTGTTGGAGGTTTGGGGTTGATATTCAGGCAGGACGTGTTGTAGGTTGGGATGTGTGGTGTGTATCCTGTGACCTTTCCACCCTGAACACAATTGAGTCAGAGCCAGGAAGGCTTGTGAGTAGCATTCCCAGAGCACTGCCAATTAATGCCCACCACCACCACAACCTCCACCACCAACACCATCAGCACCACCTCCACCAACACCACCAACACCACCTCCAACTCCACCACCTCCAACTCCACCACCTCCGCCTCCACCTTCACCACCTCCACCTCCACCACCTCCACCTCCACCTCCACTTCCATCTCCACGTCCACCAACACTCCACCACCACCTCCACCTCCACCTCCACTTCCATCTCCACGTCCACCAACACTCCACCACCACCTCCACCACCACCTCCATCTCCACCTCCATCTCCACCTCCACAACCTCCACCACCTCCACCTCCACCTCCACCATCTCCACCACCTCCACCACCATCTCCACCTCCACCACTTCCACTTCCACCTCCACCTCCACCACCACCTCCACCTCCACCACCACCTCCACCACCTCCACCTCCACCTCCACCACCTTCACCTCCACCTCCACCTCCACCACCTTCACCTCCACCTCCACCACCTCCACCTCCACCTCCACCTCCACCACCACCTCCACCTCCACCTCCACCACCTTCACCTCCACCTCCACCTTCACCTTCACCTCCACCACCACCACCTCCACCACCACCTCCACCATCTCCACCACCTTCACCACCACCACCTCCACCTCCACCTCCACCACCACCTCCACCTCCACCTCCACCACCACCTCCACCTCCACCACCTCCACCTCCACCTCCACCACCACCTCCACCATCTCCACCACCTTCACCACCATCACCACCTCCACCACCACCACCTCCACCTCCACCACCACCTTCACCACCACTACCACCTCCACCACCTTCACCACCTCAACTACCACCTCCACCTCCAGCACCTCCACCTCCACCACCACCTCCACCTCCACCTCCACCATCTCCACCACCTCCACTTCCACCTCCACCTCCACCACCACCTCCACCTCCACCACCTTCACCACCACCTCCACCTCCACCTCCACCACCTTCACCACCACCTCCTTCACCACCACCACCACCTCCACCACCACCTCCACCTCCACCACCTCCACCACCTTCACCACCACCTCCACCTCCACCAACACCTTCACCACCTCCACCACCACCTCCACCTTCAGCACATCCACCTCCAACACCACCTCCACCAACACCTCCACCAACACCTCCACCTACACCTCCACCACCTCCACCACCTTCACCACCACCTCCACCACCAACACCTCCACCACTGCCTCCACCTCTACCACCACCTTTACCACCACCACCCCTCCACCTCCATCACCTTTACCACCACCTCCACCTCCACCACCACCTCCACCTCCACCACCACCACCTTCATCACCAACTCCACCACCACCACCTCCACCTCCACCTCCTCCACTACCGCCACCTCCACCACCACCTTCACTACCACATCCACCTCCACCACCACCTCCATCCCGACCTCCAAGTCCAGCTTCACAACCTCCGCCATCACCACCTCCACTTCAACCTCCATCACCACTTCCAAGATCCTACACCTCCACCACCTTCATCACCACCTCCACCACCTGCATCATCACCTCCATTGAAATGGCTTTCATCACACTTTCAGGCAGTGCATTCCATGTCCTAATTACTTGCTTCTTTTACAATGACTTGAACTCTGTGTCCTCTCATCCTTCATCCTTTTACAAGCAGGAGTAGTTTCACTGTTCATGTCCATTCATGATTTAAAAAATGTCTTTCAAATCTCCTCCTACCCTTCTTCTTTCCAAAGAGAACAGCTCCAACTTCTATAATGCATCCTTATAACTGTGGTTTTCCCTTCCTGGAACCATTATTATAGACTGCTTCTGCATTCTCTCCACTGCGCTCATCTCTTCCATATAATGTGGCATCCACAACTGTAGATAATACTCCAGCCCTTGTCTCTGTGTCACTTTGTCTTAGGTAGCTGTGCCCTTGTTTCTGATGGGGTTAGGTTGTCTAACGTACTTCAATGTATTCCCCGTCATTCTGATCATTGACATCTAATTAGATGACATCTACACACAGTTTATTAATATAATTGCAGCATTACATTAAAACTGGTCTGGTACTTGCTAGTGGCATGCTCTATACAAGTTTCCTCCTTCCTATTTATGATTTAAACGGTGTTTATTTTTAATAAGTATACAGGATGTGGGCACCATTGGCTGGTTTATTTGGAAGCACTAGCTTTCGGAGTGCTGCTCCTTCATCAGGTGATTGTGGAGAACCTGAAGAAGGAGCAGCGCTATGAAAGCTAGTGCTTCCAAATAAACCTGTTGGATTATAACCTGGTGTTGTGTGATTTTTAACTTTGACCATCCCAGTCCAACACTGGCACCTCCAAGTCATCATTGGCTGGGGTAGCTTTCATTGTCCAGATGGCAGTGAGGAGTCAACCATATTGTTGTGGGTCTGGAGTCACATGTTGGCCAGACTAGGTAAGGGTGGCAGTTTCCTTCCCATAAGGTAATTAGTGAGCCAGATGGGTTTTTACCTGACAACAAACTATAGTTTCATGGTCATCATTAGGCTCATAATTCCAGATGTTTATTGAATTCAAATTCCACCATCTATCATGGTAGGATTTGAATCCAGATCCTCAGAACATTATCTGTGTCTCTGAATTAACAGCTCCAGCAATGACACCACCAGGCCACCATCTCCCCAATTTATGCATTTTATATATACACAAAATAAGGCTTTTCATTTTTGGATCAGTAAGTTGTGAATTTTCTGTGTGCCTGAAATGAATAATTAAAATGTAAATATTTCTGTAGCCATGGTGATTTCTTTTTACATGAGTTGAGGCCTGGTTTTCAAGTAAGTGATTTTAGAGCTAATGTCTGAGAAACAAAATTGCCTTCCCAGTTGGCTCTCTGTCACAATGTCCTTTAGGTGTCTGTGACTAGCCTTGTCATTGGTCTGTTATCTTTCCCAATGGTGCCCAGGGCCTTATGTAGGCAATCTTAGTGGAAGGCTTCCAGCTTTTGTGATATCTTTGATGTTCTCTTCCATATCTCGCTGACACAGGTTCCAGTTGGCATATCACAGGGTGAGCAGGGTAGGTTAGCTCAATCACCTGGACTGCTGGCTTGTGTTAGTGTGATACTAACACTCCCTCCTTCGCAATCATTCCCCTAGCCTGGGGCAAGGTGACTCTCAGGTTAAACTCACCACCAGTCTTGTCTCTCTCAAATGAGGGAGGAGGGCTATGACGATTTTAGTCACATCTGTGTTGATGGTGTAGTGTGGGGTGAAATGTTACTTACATCTGAACATGGGGTTGTTGCAATTTTTGCCCCAGAGGTCCTGGTTATTTATTTCAAATGAATTACCCGAGTTGTTACATTGTACCATTGAGGATGTTCACTCATCGCTGCAGCAAAACTGCTTGCTCCAGAACTATGATGGTCTGACATCTAGTGACAAGATTGTGTATTACACTGATATTCAGCTTTGCTGTACTTTGTAAATCAAGTGTATCATTCTCTGAAGGTGGCCAGGCAAGTCAAAACAGTTTTTAAGAAGGCTTTTAGGATCCTTGAGTTTGTGAATGAAGGCGTAGAGTGTAAAAGCGAGAAAGTGATACTACACCTCTACAAATCATTGGTCAAACCACATTTGGAGTATTGTGTTCAGTTCTGGGCGCCTCATTTAGGGAAAAGTGCTAAAACTATGGAGAGAGTGCAAAGGAGATTTACTAGAATGATATCAGGAATAATGAATTTTAGATACAAGGAAAGATTAGAGAAATTGGACTTATTCTTCTTAGAACAGTGACAACGAATGGGTATCCTTGTTGAGGTGTTCAAAATTATGAACAAGTTTGACAGGATAAAGAAGAAATTTCTGCTTCAACTAGTTGGTATGTCAGTAACTAGGGGGGAACACAATTTCAAGATTGTCAGCAAGAGAGCTAGGAGTGAGATGAGGAGAAACTTCTTTACTCAGAGAGTTGTTGGGATTTCGAATGCACTGCCTGGGAGGGTGGGGGAGGTGGATTGCATAGGAGATTTCAAAGAGATCTGGATAAATATTTGAAAGAAATAAATTCAGAAGATTACGGAAGTAGTGTTGGACAATGGGACTAGCTGGGTAGCTGTTTCAGGAGCTGGTACATATAAGGTTGGAAAAATGACCTCCTTCTGTACTGTAAAATTCTATGATTCTGTAATCACAAATGGAAAGTAGGGAATTTTAATAAAGTTTTAAAATGAAACATCATTATCAGTAAAAGAAATCTTGAGGTGTCAGATTTCCATAAAGACTTAATTTCCTTGCTGGGAGGAAAACTGTCATCTTGTCAAGGCCTACAAGTGACTTCAGTTCAACAGCAGCATGGCTAGGGGAGGCAATGGAAGTGTAATGGGCTTATCACGGGCCTGTTAATCCAACCAATATTCGGGAAGTGGTAGAGTTTGAATTTAATTAACAAAATCTGATGACCATAAATCCATTGTCAATTGTTGGCAAAATGCATCTAGTTCACTAATGTCCTCTCGGACACTGCTTTCTTACCTGGTCTGGCTGACATTTGACTCCATCTAGGCAATTCAAGATGGGCAAAAATGCTGGCAGTGATGCGCACATCCTATGGATGAATAAAAATAAAATCTTCCAGAAATTGCTGGAAAAACTCAGCAGGTCTGAAGAAGGGTCACTGGACCCGAAATGTTAACTCTGATTCCTCTCCACAGACTCTGCCAGACCTGCTGAGTTTTTCCAGCAATTTATGATTTTGTTTCTGATTTTCAGCATCCACGTTTTTTTTTAAAATATGTTTAACTTTTTAATTGCCTCTGAAAGTGTGTAGGAAGCCAATTGAAAGTGTGGCACGTATAGGGAGTCTCTGAGATAGATAACGGCAGTGTGGGATCCAGATTTTATGGGAACATTTGGGGGTGCTTATTCAGCCTTGGTAGGTTCCTTGCTGTTGGGATAAACTTTTCCCCTTATACTTTATCATTGATTTTGGCAAATATGGTTATGTACTTCTGCATGAGAACTATTGTCTTCTTCTGGTTTGCCAATACAGTGTAAAATAATTTGTCAGGGTTTCGGGGAATGAGAACAGACCAACACTAAAGGATGAATCCCTTCTTTTTCTTAGCCAAGTCCGAGTTGCATTGTTTTCTTTGTTGACTTAGTGATGTTACTTCTCCCAGAGATAATTTACCAATTACTTACCAAATACTGTTATCAATTTTTATAGATGCACCATAGAAAGCATCCTATTCAGATGCATCACAGCCTGGTATTGCCAAGAAATTGCAGAGTCATGAATGAAGCCCAGTCCATCATGACAACCAGCCTTCCATCCATTGACTCAGTTTGCACTCCCGCTGCCTCGGGAAAGCAGTCAACATCATCAAAGACACTTCCCACCCCAGTTATACTCTCTTCTACCCTCTTCCATTGGGCAGAAGATACAAACATTTGAAAACACATATCAACAGATTTAAGAACAGCTTCTTCCCTGCTATTATCAGACTTAAGTACAGATCTCTCATTCATTAGTTAATGTTTCTGTGCTTCCCTGCAGTTGTAACACTATATTCTTCCATTACTCTGATGTACTTAAGTAAGGTATGATTTGTCTGGTTAGCAGATAAAACAATACTCTTCCCTGTATCTGTCACTATGTCACAAGTCACAATAATACATTAAATCAAATCGGAAGATGTTGTGAAACTTGAAAGGGTTCAGACAAGGTTTACAAGGATGTTGCCAGGGTTGGAGGATTTGAGCTACAGGGAGAGGCTGAACAGGCTGGGGCTGCTTTCCCTGGAGTGCCGGAGACTGAGGGGTGACCTTATAGAGGTTTATAAAATCATGAGGCGCATGGATAGGATAAATAGACAAAGTCTTTTCTGTGGAGTGGGGGAGTCCAGAACTAGAGGGCATAGGTTTAGGGTGAGAGGGGAAAGATATAAAAGAGACCTAAGGGGTAACTTTTTCACGCAGAGATTGGTACATGTATGGAATGAGTTGCCAGAGGAAGTGGTGGAGGCTGGTACAATTGCAACATTTAAAAGGCATCTGGATGGGTATATGAATAGGAAGGGTTTGGACAGATATGGACTAGCAGGTGGGACTAGATTGGATTGGGATATCTGGTCGGCATGGGTGAGTTGGACTGAAGGGTCTGTTTCCGTGCTGTACATCTCTATGACTTTATTTATGACTCAATACATAGATGACTTGGATGAACGGACCAAAACTTTGGTCACTAAAATTGCTGATAACGCAAAAATTGCCAGAAACGTAAGTTGTAAACAAGAAATAAGGAAATGTAGAGATAATCTTATTTCAAGGGGCGGGGGGGGGGGGGGGGTGTAGGGGGAGCGGCGTTGGAGTACAGTAGGGAAGTCTTAGGGCAATTCTGCAAGATGCTGGTGTGAGAAAAGAATAGTTAGTAAGTTTGCAGATGACACCAAAATTGGAGGTGTAGTGGACAGCGAAGAAGGTTATCTCAGATTACAACAGGATCTTGACCAGATGGGCCAATGGGCTAAGTGGCAGATGGAGTTTAGTTCAGATAAATGCGAGGTGCTGCATTTTGGGAAAGCAAATCTTAGCAGGACTTATACACTTAATGGTAAGTTCCTCAGGAGTGTTGCTGAACAAAGAGACCTTGGGGTGCAGATTCATAGCTCCTTGAAAATGGAGTCACAGCTAGATAGGATAGTGAAGAAGACGTTTTGTATGGTTTCCTTTATTGACTACAGGAGTTAGGAGGTCATATTGTGGCTGTACAGGACTTTGGTAGACCACTGTTGGAATATTATGTGCAATTCTGGTCTCTTTTCTACAGGAAAGATGTTGTGAAACTTGAAAGAGTTCTGAAAAGATTTACAAGGATGTTGCCAGAGTTGGAGGATTTGAGCTATGGGGAGAGGCTGAACAGGCTGGGTCTGTTTTTTCCCTGGAACGTCGGAGGCTGAGGGCTGACATTATAGAGGTTTATAAAATTTTAAGGGGCATGGATAGGATAAATAGACAAAGTCTATTCCCTGGGGTGGGGGAGTCCAGGACTAGAGGGCATAGGTTTAGGGTGAGAGGGGAAAGATATAAAAGAGACCTAAGGGGTAACTTTTTCACGCAGAGGGTGGTACGTGTATGGAATGAGCTGCCAGAGGAAGTGGTGGAGGCCGGTACAATTGCAACATTTAAAAGGCATTTGGATGGGTATATGAATAGGAAGGGTTTGGAGGGATATGGGCCGGGTGCTGGCAGGTGGGACGAGATTAGGTTGGGATATCTGGTCGGCATGGACAGGTTGGACCGAAGGGTCTGTTTCCATGCTGTACATCTCTATGAATCTGGAGTATTATGAGCTGTTTTGGTTCCGTTAAGGAAATATGTCATTTCATTGGAGGCAGTTCAGAGATTCACCTGGATCATGCCTGGTGCAGAGGGATTGTTTTATGAACAAAGGTTAAGCAGGTTGACACTCATCCAGTTTAGAGGAATGAGCAGAGGTTTCATTGAAACCATTGGCAATTCTTAACGGGCTTGGAGGGTGTAAATGCTGAACGTTCCCCTTCATGGAAAGTCTAGAATCAAAGGGCATAATCTAAGAATAAAAAGGCATCAAGTTAAGGCTGAAGTGAAGAGGAATTTCTTCTCTGAGAGGGTCATGTGTCTTTACAACTCGTTGGCACAGAGCTGTGAGGGCATAGTCCTTGTATAAATTTAGGACAGAGATAGACTTTTGATCAATAGGAGAATGGGGAAAAGTGGATGTGAGAAACATCAGATTAGCCATTATCCTATTGAATGGGAAAATTGGCTCAAGGAGCCAAATGGCCTACTCCTGCTCCTATTTCCTATGGACTTAGATTAGATTACTTACAGTGTGGAAACAGGCCCTTCGGCCCAACAAGTCCACACCGACCCGCCGAAGCGAAACCCACCCATACCCCTACATTTACCCCTTACCTAACACTACGGGCAATTTAGTATAGCCAATTCACCTGGCCCTGCACATCTTTGGACTGTGGGAGGAAACCGGAGCACCCGGAGGAAACCCACGCAGACACGGGGAGAACGTGCAAACTCCACACAGTTAGTCGCCTGAGGCGGGAATTGAACCCGGGTCTCTGGCGCTGTGAGGCATCAGTGCTAACCACTGTGCCACCGTGCCGCCCATTATTGATGTGTTGGAGGACCCTGTTGAAACAATTTAAAGATGTTGACTGACGATTTATCTTGTGGAGACGTCAGCTGTTAGGTTGAATATTAAAGTCTACCTGAGGTTGTGTAGATGGTCAAACAACAGTCATTGCTCAAGCTGGCAGGATGAATGGAGATAGCTAGTGTCATACTCTATCAGTGTTTTATCTGCTCAGTGGCTGAGAAAGAGTTGGCTCATCACCTCAGACCAGCTACTGTTGTGGAAGAATCCAAACATGGTCATAGGCCTGCAATCAACTTGCTATGCTTTAGCTATGATCGCATCAGGCATAAGAGTAGAAAGTACAGAAATCTTACAAGAAAACCTTTTAGAGGCACAATGCAACAAGTTAAGTATTCACTGGATTCACTATTTACAAAAAAAAACTGGGTAAAAAGAGTAGCAATTCTATACTTTCTCAGGAAGGTCTAGCACATTTTATTTCAATTATTCTAGTTTATATTACTATTGGTTAGGCCACTTTTGGAATTTTGTGCGCAATTCTGATCTCCCTGATATAGGAAGGATGTTGTGAAACTTGAAAGGATTCAGATAAGAATGTTGGCAGGGTTGGATGTAGAGGGTGAGACTGAATAGGCTGGGGCTATTTTCCCTGGAGTATACAGACTGAAGGGTGACCTTATAGAGATTTATAAAATCATGAGAAGCATAGATAAGGACATTCCCCTAGGGAGGGGGAACTCGAAAACTGTAGGGCATTTGTTTGAGGTGAGAGGGGAAAAGACTTAAAAGGGACCTAAAGGGAAACATTTTTTACACGGAGGTTGGGACTAGTATGGAACGAACTGCCAAAGGAAGTGGTGGAAGCTGGTACAATTAAACTATTTAAAAAGGCATCTGGATAGGTAAATGAATAGGAAGGGTTTAGAGGGAGATGGGCCAAATGCTGGAAAATAGGACTAGATTAATTTAGGATATCTGGCCGGCATGGACATGTTGAACCGAAGATTCTGTTTCCGTGCTGTACATTTCTATGGCTCCTGATACTTGTTTCATCCCAAGGGTCACAGAACCATGCAAGTGTCTGACTACTTTAGTCTTCTCCTCTCTTTGTGACACCAGTGAGTCCCAGCTCACACAATTTTCCTAATTCCAGGCCAGTGCAGATCATCCAATGACCCACCCATCCTCCAGTTTAGGTAACTTTCTCAGCACAAATTATAACCTGTTTTAATTTTTGAACAAAGTGTTCCAACATAACCACAGGTTTTTTTTACACATTTATTGAACAGTGAATATATTACACGAGGGAGAAAAAGTAATATAAATTTTAGGAAATAATATACAATAATAGAAACACTCTAAAAAGGATGGCATACAGTCAACAGAAACTATATAGTGAGCAATGAGCCAGACAGAATATTCAATGTCCTGGGTCAATTACATAAATATATACATAAAAAGTTTATTTTATATTGCTGAATCTTCAATTTAACTGGAATGTTACATTATTAAAATATTTGTGTCGTGTTCATTCTGCAGTGATGACATCTCTTGGTATTTCATATATTAATTTTTAAAACGTTTTCTTTTAAGTAGATTTTCTGGATTTATAAATAAAACTGCAGTTCAATATTTTCCATAAAACTTTCTTAAAATACATTTTCTTTTCTGAAATTCATTTTCTACTAATGAACAAAAATAAATCTAGCACACTCAGACAGACGCTCTCGCTCTCCTCTGTCACAATCGTTTTAAGTTCCGTTTGCTCTTTTTGCTCCCTGCTTGTGGCTGTGATTTGGAATGGTTTCTGTAGTGGCGGCGAGCACATTCTTTTGACCCATGAAAGGTGTCGAAACACAGTGAGCAGTAATCGTAGGAGCAGTTTTCGTTGCTGCAGATCGCCCTCTCCTCGCAAGGTGTAAATTTGGCCGGTGAGGCACACAAGGGGCAAGTCTTGAGGGTCTCATCCTGCTTGAGTGTCTTCACAACCTGGGTGGGGCAGGGGAAGAGAGAGAACGCACAGTGTGTTTTAAACGTGCTGACACCAACACGGAGGGAAATTGTTACAACAATGTTTGAAAAACAAATGGGATACAGACAGAATGGCAACTAGGCACTTGGGGGATGTTTGACTTCTCAAAAACCACGTTCTTCCTCGGCATTACTGTTCAACGTGCTCTAGCACTGACTGGACTCCTGTGTACAGGTTCTCTCAGTCTTTTGGCATCAAGAATAAAGCCTGCTCCCTCTCTGTAATAGGAGGTAGTTCCACTCATGAAGGAGAAATTAGTATAAAGTCCACATCAGATTCCCACTGAGGAATAAAGATGAGTGTATCACTGAACGCCAGATTAATACAGGAGCTCAAACAGTTAAATTATAATGACATTAGGGCTTGCATCCCCTGGAGGTTTGACAAGGTATATGGTGGGACTGATTCCTTTTCAAAAATATCAGAGATTTGACATGGTAGAAGCATAGAGTTTTTACAAATAAAAGTCCCTTTTGTTTCATCATGTCCAACCGGTCATCAAGCATCTATCCACTCTAATTCCATTTTCAGCACTTGGCCCATTGACTTCCAAGCTGCGGTGTTTCAAGTGATTGTCTAAATATTTCTTACATATATCTTTCTCGCTACAGCTCTACCACCCCTGTCGGCAATGTGTTCCAGATATTCACCACCCTGTAGGTAAAAATTGTTTTATCTCCAGTCTCCTCTAAACCTCCTGCTCCTTACCCTACAACTGGTTATTGATCCCTCTACTGAGGTGAATGGTTTCTCTCTTTCTATTCCCCTCAGAACTCTGCACACCTTAGTCAGGACTCTCCTCCAGCTTCTCGAGGAGACAATGAGCAATTTGGTGGGAAATGATTCTAACAAAGAAGTGTAGCCTCACAATTAAAGCCGAGCAGGTAAAGAGTGAAGTCAGGAAAGAATTGGTTGCAATGTGGGCGGAGAGAAGTTAGTTACCTGTTGATGCCGAATGCTTCTTTGGGAAACACGATTTAGTTTCACTGGGCTGGAGGGCTGAGTCAAGCATTTCTGAGGGGAACTCACACCCACACGCTGCACGGAAGACAGCACCCCTCGGGAAACCACGTTCCTGCGGACAGCTGTGTCACCCAGAGAGTCAGCACCAGACAACTGATAAAGTGTGGAAAGAAAAAAACGCAAGTTTAAAAAAAAATTCGAGAATAATTTAGAACAGACAGGATGCAGAAATATTGGATGTATTCAGAAATACAACTGTGGGACCAGAGAACATTGGGAACTGGAGAAGGGTGTTCAGCCTCTCTAGACTGGTTTACCTTTCAGTTAGATTGATATTTCACCTCACTCCATTTGCTTTTGTCCAACTAAAATTTACCGTTCTCAGCTTGAAAGTTCCAAATGACTTCCCAGCCATTTAAGAGAGAAAATTCCAGATTTCCCCTGCTGTTTGTTTGAGGAATTGCTTCCTGATCACCTCTAAATGGCCCCTAAATTAACTTTAAGTTTCTGCCCCTTTGGCCTGTATTCCTCTGTCAGGATAATCTGTTTCCTTCTATCTATCCTTTTAAATCCTCTTGACATTTTGAACACCTCAATCAGATGATTCCTCAATCTTCTAAACCAGCAAATACAAACCAAGTATACACTTGGCCCACTTCTCCTTCAATTGTCTGGACCAGGAATACAAAAACCAAGTCATCTGGGTAGGGATCATCTTAACTACCCAGTTACTCTTTGTTCATAGTTAAACAACCCAGCAACATTGGTGTTCTGATGAAGAGGCGTCAGACTTGAAAGGTTAACTCTGCTTTCTCCCCACAAACTCTGCCAGACCTGCAGAGTTTCTCCAGCACACACGATTTTAAGCCAGCAACCGTGTTCAGGTTCACACAGTAATAATGTCCGCCACAGCAAGATGCCCAAAATTATACAATCACCAACAAATCTCCACTTCCCACCATCTTCCTGATGAGCTCCATTTCTTGTGTCTGATTTCCAAATGAACTGAAGCTACCACTTTTAAAAAATCCTATCGCAAGGACCCCGTCAACAAGACTGCAGCCCAGAATTTTATCCTAAACTCCATGCAACTGTAGCATAGTTATCAACATCTGTCCCTGCAACACCTCTTTACAAGGAATAGCACCATACATCTGACAGACTCCCAACATCAAACCACTTCAGAATCCCAAATATTTCAATCAGATCAACTCATTTATTTTGAAACTCCAGAGAAAATAGGTGCAGCTTGCACAGCATCTTATTGTAGGAGAACCCACCTCTATTCAGAGAGCAATTTAGTTAACTGTAGCTGTAATCCAATCCCTCCTTAAATATAGAGAAAACAGTATTCTAGATATGATCTCACCAAAACACCATAGAATTGTCATGAGACATTTTTTATTCTTGTATTCCGGTCTCCTTGCAATAAAGGGCAAATATACTATTTGCCTTCTTACTTGCTTGTTGTACCTGCCTGCTAACTCTCTATGCTCCTTCTATGAGCGCATTCAAGCCTCACTGAATACATTTACAGGATTCGGACCCTTTTGAAAAATACTGCTTCTACTCTTACAACTGAAGTGAAAAACCTCAGGTCTACTGACAACATGCTCCTTCAACCATCTTGTTGTGTACTCACTTAACCTGCAGCTTTTCAGTGCCCTACCCACATCTGTTTAAGCAAAACTTCCAACAATAGTGCAGTGAAAAGCTGGTGACAGTCATGGTTTTAAATGCTTGTGTTGAGGATGAGCGTTCCATGTAAAGGTAAGCCACATGCTCGAGGCAATTCATGAAACCTCACTAAATGTCACATCTAAATGAGGTCCTGAGTTGATAGATATTGAGAGGCTGCTTCCCTTGAGTAATCGAGGGATCCAAGGTGATAAAACAGAGCTGACATGATCTTTATTGAATGACAGAACAAGCTCAAGGTGCTGAATGGCCTCGTCCAGCTCCCAGTTCTTTTGTATAAAGACTCATCAATGCCACAAATTGTAGATCAGCCATTCCCAATCATTTGCCCTACACAAGTATTTATCAGAACTCTTATGGAGACAGGAAAGAATAGAAACAATCACCTACTCTTTGTAAATGCAAAGCATTCCTCAAGAGCTGGCTTGCTCTTTTATCGTCATAGACAATCCTCTTCCAGGTCTTGCTCACTTTGACACAGCTGTTGAGAAAGAACATTGAGAAGCATGATGACTACATCTTGACAAATAGAAAATGAGTTCTCAAGAGTATTTGTTGGAGCTCAGCAGGAGGAAGGAGTTGTAAAAGACCTGAGCGGTAACTTTTTCACACGGGGGTGGTGCGTGTGGGGATTTAGCCTCCTGAGAAAGTGGTGGAGGCTGGTACAATTACAACAATTAAAAGGCACCTGAATCGGTATATGAATATGAAGGGTCTAGAGGAATATGAGCCCAATATTGATAAATGGAGCGAGATTAGTTGAGGATATCTGGTCTGCACAGACAAGTTGGACCAAGGGGCTTTTCTCCATGTTATAAGACTGTGACTTGAAGTCATACGGAACTTGAAATGTGACATCTCTGCAGAGGCAGCCAGACCTACTGAGCATTTCCAAAACTGTCTGTTCTGCTGATAAACAGAAATGGGGTTTCAATCAAACTAATCCAGCAGCCTCTCAAGGAGACCCTTTCCTGCCTAAGCTCCTCTAAGCGTGTGGTTCGAAGAGACCCAACTTCAATCCTAGGCGTCAGTTGGGCAGTGGGAGCAGTCTTTGGATATTTTACGTCAGACAACATTCCAAACCGACTGACTGTAGGGCAGCAAATGGGGGCAAAGGGAATATCAGCAATTTATCACCACAGATAGCATCAGAGAAATAGCAGCTCCCCCACCCAACACTGCAATTGTCAATGGGCCATCATTGACCCGGAAAATCAGGCCAGACTGTGTGCTCAAGATTCTCGGCACATCTTTGTTCCAGGCTGAAGTTCCCTCCACAATGCCATACATCTTAGTTCAACACATATCTCCAGACATACAATCATTGAGGATTTACAGCATTGAAAGAGGCCACTTGGCCCATCGTTACTGCACTGGTCAAAGGACAGGCCACCCAGCTTAATCTGACTCTCCAGTATTTTACCTGCAGCCCCTGCAGGAGGGAGATTGAACATAGAGTGCAGATCTCCAGACACCTTTGCAATCAGTAAGGGGGTCCTGCAACAGGGAGTTCCAGACCCCAACCACCCTCTGGAGCAAAAATCTTTCCTAGTCTCCCTTCTAAACATCTGTCAATTGATATTGATTTCAATGCTCCTCACACTCACTGACCTGCACACTGAGGCCTTTCATTTCACTATCTCCATGCCCCCTCATAATGTGTACATTTCAATCCAATCTCCTGAGCCTCCTGAAATCCAAGGAGGCAGCAAATCCTACATATTTAATCTTTCCACATGAGCTGCATTTTTCCAGTCCTGACAACAGCATTGTCTATTCTGTCCCCTCTATCCTGCATTTCTATCCTTTTTATTCTGAATAACCACATACAATATTCAATTTGTGGCTGATGATTTACACAGCTCCAGCACAACCTCCCTGCTCTAATATTCTAAACTGCATCTAAAAGCAAAACAGTTCCATTTGCCTTCCTAACCATCTCATGGGCCTGTAACTGCTACCTTCAGGAATATTCAAACATTCACTCCAAAGTTCCTTGCTTCCTCAACACCATCCAATACCTTTTCATTTATTATGCACCACTTTGCCTTGATTGACTTCTTCAAATGCATGATTGACTTCTCTAGATTAAATTCCTTTTGACATCTTCCTGCCCACTTGACCTTTCCATTGATATCTTCCTGCTGTCTACACCTTCCCTCCTCACTGCCAACCAACGAGGGATAGGGATGTAAGGCAGGATTTCAGGGAGCTCGAGTGGAAGCTGAGAGCTAGAACAAACAGAGTTGTTATCTCTGGTTTGTTACCCATGCCACGTGATAGCGAGGCAAGGAACAGGGAGAAATATCAGCTGAACACGTGGCTGCAAGGATGGTGCAGGAGGGAGGGTTTCAGGTACATGGATAATTGGGGCTCATTCTGGGGAAGGTAGGACCTCTATAAACAGGACAGTTTTCATTTGAACCAGAGGGGTACTAATATCCTGAGTGGGAAATTTGGAAATGCTATTCGGGTGGGTTTAAACTAGCTCAGCGGGGGATGGAAAACTGAGGTGTAGTTCCAGTGCACAGGAGGATGAGAGTAGGGAGGACACGGACAGGATTATGTTGGCAGACAGCAACCTGGTTTGAAGTGTCTCTACTTCAATGCCAGGGGCATCTGGAATAAGGTAGGTGAGCTTGCAGCATGGATAGGTACCTGGGACTTCAATGTTGTGGCCATTTCGGAGACATGGATAGAGCAGGGTGAGGAATGGATGTTGCAGGTTCCAGGGTTTAGATCTTTCATTATGAACAGGCAAGGTGGAAAAAGAGGGGGAGGTGTGGCCTTGTTAGTCAAGGACAGTATAATGGTGGCTGAAAGAACTTTTGACGAGGACTCGTCTACTGATGTGGTATGGGCTGAGGTCAGAAACAGGAGAGGAGAGGTCACATGCTGGGAGTTTTTTATAGGCCTCCACAGAATTCCAGGGATGTGGAGGAGAGGATTGGCAAAACAATTTTGGGTAGGAGTGAAAGGAACAGAGTGATAATTATGGGGGACTTTAACTTCCCCAACATTGACTAGAACTGCTTTTACTCCAGAATGTTGGATGGATCAGTTTTTGTCAATTGTGTGCAGGAGGGTTTCCTGACACAGTATGTCGAAGGGCCGACAAGAGGGGAGGCCGCACTGGATCTGGTACTTGGTCTTGAACTCGGCCAGGTGTTTGATTTAGTTGTAGGTGAACACTTTGAAGAGAGTGACCATAATTCAGTTACATTTTGTTTAGCGATGGAAAGGCATAGGTACATGCCACAGGGCAAGAGTTATCGATGAAGGAAGGGCAATTATAATGCAATTAGCCAAGACTTAGCAGGCATAGAATGAGGTAGCAAAATGAAGGGGATGGGAACAATCGAAATGTGAAGCTGGTTTAAGGAACAGATATTGCATGTCCTTGATAGATATGTCCCTTTCAGACTGGGAGGAAGTGATAAGGTAAGGGAACCGTGGTTTATTAAAGGAATTGTATGTCTTGTTAAGCAGAAGAGGGAGGCTTATGTGACATTGAGATGAGATGGTTCAGATGATGCGATGGAGAGTTATAGATTAGCTAGGAAGGATTTAAAGAGAGAGTTTAAAAGAACAAGGAGAGAACATAAGCAGTCTTTAGCAAATACAATAAAGGATAACCCTAAAGAAACCGTATAGGTGTGAGGAATAAAAGGATGACGAGGGTTGGAATAGGGGTTAGTCAAGGACAGGAGTGGAAAATTGTGTGTGAACCCTGTGCAGATCGGAAAATTGCTAAACAAATATTTCTCATCTGTTTTCACAGAGAAAAAGGAGAATATTGTAGAGAAGACTGGGATATTGACTATTAGATTAGAAAGGAATGTGGTTATTAAGGAGGAGGTGTTATCAATTCCAGAAGATGTGAAAGTAATTAGGTCCCTTGGGCTGGATGGGATTTAACAGATAATTCCCTAGGAGGTTAGGGAGATGTTGGAGCCTTTGTCCTTGATCTTTGAGTTGTCATGGTCTACAGATTTAGTACCAGAGGACTGGAGGATTGCAATTAGAGTCAAAGATATGTACAATACGGAAACAGACCCTTCGGTCCAACTCGTCCATGCCAACCAGATATCCCCATCCAACCTGCCAGCACCTGGCCATTATCCTTCCAAGTCATATATCCATCCAGATGCCTTTTAAGTGTTGCAATTGTACTAGCCTTCACCATTCCCTCTGGCAACTCATTCCATACACGTACCGCCCTCAGTGTGAAAAAGTTGCCCCTTAGGCCTCTTTTATATCTTTCCCCTCTCACCCTAAATCTATGCCCTCTAGTTCTGCAATCTATTTATCCTATCCCTGCCCCTCGTGATTTTATAAACCTCTATAAGGTCACCCCTCAGTCTCTGACACTCCAGGGAAAACAGCCCCAGCCTGTTCAGCCTCTCCCTGTAGCTCAGATCCTCCAATCCTGGCAACATCCTTACAAATCTTTTCTGAACCCTTTCAAGTTTCACAACATCTTTCGAATAGGAAAGAGACCAGACTTGCACGCAATATTCCAACTGTGGCCTAACCAATGTCCTGTACAGCCGCAACATGACCTCCCAACTCCTGTACTCAATATTTTGACCAATAAAGGAAAGTATACCAAATGCCTTCTTCACTATCCTATCTACCCAGGATTCCACTTTCAAGGAGCTATGAACCTGCACTCCAAGGTCTCTTTGTTCAGCAACACTCCCTCAGACCTTACCATTAAGTGTATAAGTCCTGCTAAGATTTGCTTTCCCAAAATGCAGCACCTCGCATTTATCTGAATTAAACTCCATCTGCCACTTCTCAGCCCATTGGCCCATCTGATCAAGATCCCGTTGTAATCTGAGGTAACCTTCTTCTCTGTTCACTACACCTCCAATTTTGGTGTCATCTGCAAACTTACTAACTGTACTTCTTATGCTCACATCTAAATCATTTATATAAATGTTGAAAAGTAGTGGACCCAGCACCGATCCATGTGGTATTCCATTGGTCACAGACCTCCAGTCTGAAAAACAACCCTCCACCACCACCACCCGCTGTCTTCTACCTTTGAGCCGGTTCTGTATCCAAATGGCAAGTTCTCCCTGTAGTCCATGAGATCTAACCCTGCTCACCAGTCGCCCATGGGGAAACTTTCGAACGCTTACTGAAGTCCATATAGATCACATCCACCGCTCTGCCCTCATTAATCCTCTTTGTTACTTCTTCAAAAAAATCTCAATCAAGTTTGTGAGATATGATTTCCCACACACAAAGCCATGTTGACTATCCCTAAGCAGTCCTTGCCTTTCCAAATAATTGTACATCCTTTTCCTCAGGATTCCCTCCAACAACTTGTTCCAAACTTGTAGGGCAGTTGACATGGTGCACATGGACTTCAGTAAAGCCTTTCATAAGGTTCCACATGTAGGCTGCTGGAGAAAATGCAGACACATGGGATTGAGGGTGATTTACCAGTTTGGATTAGAAACTGTCTTTCTGTAAGTGGTGGTTGATGGAAAATATTCAGCCTGGAGTCCGGTTACTAGTGGTGTGCCACAAGGATCTGTTTTGGGACTACTGCTGTTTGTCATTTTTATAAATGACTTGGATGCAGGTATAGGTGGATGGATTAATAAGTGTACAGATGACACTAAAATGTGGAAGAATGTTGCAGGTTGCAGGGAGACTTGGATAAACTGCAGAATTGGGCTGAGAGGTGACAAATGGAGTTCATGCAGATAAATGTGAGCTGATTCACTTTGGGAAGAATAACAGGAAGGCAGAGTATTGGGTCAATGGAAAGATTCTTGGTAGTGTGGATGTGCACAGGGATCTTGGAGTCCATGTACAGAGATCCCTGAAAGTTGCCACCCAGGTTGATAATGCTGTTAAGAAGGCATACGGTGTGTTAGGTTTTATTGGTAGAGGGATTGAGTTCTGCAGCCATGATGCCGTGCTGCAACTATACAAAACACCAGTGCGGGCACACTTGGAGTATTGCGTACAGTTCTGATCACCCCATTACAGGAAGGATGTGGAAGCATTGGAAAAGGTGCAGAGGAGATTTACCAGGACGTTGCCTGGTCTGGAGGGAAGGTCTTATGAAGAAAGGCTGAGAGACTTGGGTCTGTTCTTATTGGAGAAAAGAAGGCTAAGAGGGGATTTGATGGAGACATACAAGATGATCAGAGGATTAGGTAGGGTAGACAGTGATAGTCTTTTTCCTAGGATGTTGACGATGGCTTCTACGAGGGGGCATAGCTGCAAACTGAAGAGTGATAGATTTAAGACAGATGTCAAAGGCAGATTCATTACCCAGAGTGATAAGGGCGTGGATTACCCTTCCTGCCAATGTATGTAACTCAGCCACATTAGGGGCATTTAAACAGTCCTTGGATAAGCAAATGGATAATGATGGGATAGTGTAGGGGGATGGGCTTGGATTAGTTCACAGGTCGGCGCAACATCGAGGGCCGAAGGGACTGTTCTGCGTTGTATTGTTATGTTGTTCAAACAATTGTTTGGTTGTTTCACTCCTCCCCACAAATCTTTAACATGTGCCACAGGGAGCCAAGGGGACCCGCGGAATCCCACTAGAAACAGCCATCTAGTTGCAAAAACATCATCCCACAGTTATCAACATAACCCACAGACACACAGCTTCATTGGTTTTAGAGAATAATTACCACCATTAAGCCCAGCTCAGACACATTGCAAACTTTGTCTAATTAAACAGGCTTCTCCTCCACTGGATTTATCGTGGATAGTCTGACATTTCTGGGTGCTAGTTCTGGTCTCATTAGCAAGTGGATACATTTCCTCCATATCTACTCTCTTCCTTTCACAATCTTAAAGCTCTATTGTAGAGAAACAGTTGAGGATTCCGGGTCTGTACTTTAGTAAGATGACAGGGGATCTGATTGAAACTTATGGAATACAGAAAGGTATGAATAGAGTGGAAGTGATGAATATAATTCCACTTGTAGGAGAGACTAGGGCCTGACAGCACAGCCTCAGAGCGAGGGATGATCCTTTAGAACTGAGATGAGGAGGAATTCCTTCAGCCAGAGGGTGGTGAACCTGTGGAACTCATTACTGAGAAAGGCTGTGGAGACAGAGTCCTTGAAAGTCTTTAAGACAGAAACAGATAGGTCCTGAAGAAGGGTCACTGGACCTGAAATGTTAACTCTGCTTTCTCTCCACAGCTGCTGCCAGAGCTACTGGGTTTCTCCAGCAGTTGCTGTTTTATTATGGAGAAGTTCATGATTAGTAAGGAGATCAAGGGTCATGGGGTTAAGAAACATATCAGCCTTAACAAATGGTGGAGCAGACTTGATGGGTTGAATGGCCTAATTCTCCTCCTACATCTTATTATCTCTCCTTTCAAAATGTAAGACCACAGACTGTTGAGCACCTGGTGATGGGTAGAACCTCTCAATTAAAGCATAATCCTTATAACTCCTTACACACAATTTATCCAGGGCCTATATATACTTCACACAACATGGCAGACCAGAACCATATAGAGAGCTCCACACGTGTCCCAACTGAGGTGTTTTACACCACAAATAAGGCTGCTAGGTGGGCGCAAGTGAGAACAAGGAACTTACTTCAGGAGGTTGGGGAGAGTCAGGAACCTCAGGATTATTTTCAGAAGGTTGGGGAATCCTCGATCCAACAATTCTTTCCAGATGTCCACGTACTCTAGCCCCATCTTCCTGCCGATAAGGTTGTCCACAGTGAAGACTTGCCCCCGTAACGTCTCCTTGAGCAGGGACTTGTCCACTCTGAGCTTGCCCTTTACACGGCCCATACTCTGGCAGACTGCCCACCCAACCTGAAGGGCTGGCAACCGCTGCCATTTGGTCAGTGCGTGGTTCTTCTCGCTTGGCTTAGCCTCAAGTCCAGGATCCCCTGTCCGATTTTGCGTAGGTGAAACGGCGGCGGGATCTTCCACCTTCTTCCCTGAAGGCTGCTCCCCCTCATGTGCTTGGTCTTCAGAAGAGCCCCAAATTCGGTCATTGCCATCCTGGACAAGATTTCCTTCTTCCTCAACTGAGAGAGAGGACTGATTCAGCTGAGACAGGTAACCACTGTCTGGAGACAAGAGACCGCTGTCCGGTGACAAGTTGGGGTTAGATTCAGAAGTGACATAAGAGCAGACCACTAGTTTCGGCTGAGGTTCAGCAGGCACCGCCACAGTCAATTTGCCCACAGCAGAGGATGAGATTCTGGCATCGATGCTGGAGTCTGGAGACCCTGTGTTTGGGCAGTGCTGCGGACAGTTAGAGTCACGCTGTAAATTGACTGCCTTCCAAGAGCGCGCCTTCATATTATCGTTGTCGTTGGAACAGGCACTGCTCACTGTGCGACTCAGACAACTGCTCCAGTGACTGACACGATTGGTATACTTCATGTCGAAGGTATTGAGAATTGTAGTCTCTCCAGCAGCTTCTCGCAATACTGAAACTGAAAAGAAACATTATTTTAAATAAATACACCATCTAAAATCTTATGAAGAGAATGGCACCCTAATGATTGTCCACAGAGGAAGGAATTGAGATGATCAATCTCAGACCAAAACCTGGAATGACCTTATTTATAGAAACATAGAAAATAAGAGGAGTTAGCCATTTTGTCCTTCAAACCATTCAGTACGATTGTGTTTGACCATCCAACTCAGCTCCTTGTTCCTGCTTTCTCTGCATATCCTTTGACCCCTTTAGAACTATATTTAACTCCTTCTTGAAAAAATTCAATATATTGGCTTCGACTGCTTTCTGTAACAAGGAATTTCTCAAGCTCACCATTCTGTGGGTGAAGACATTTCTCCTCAGCTCACTCCTAATTAGCCTACCCCAAAACTTTAAGCTGTGACCCCTTGATCATCGCGAACACCTTCTTGTGATTACCCTATCTCGTCCTGTCAGAAATTTATTAGCTTCTTTGAGAATTAGCTTCCCCCTCATTCTTCTAAACTCTAGTGAATATGGTCCTAACTGATCCAGTCTCTCTTCATACACCAGCCTTGCCACCCAAGGAGATAAGTTCAACAGGTTACTAAAAAAGACACAAGTTTTAAGCAACATCTTAAAAGGAGGAAAGTGAGAGAGTTAGAGAGGAAACCTATGGGCTTGGCTGCTGAAGGCACAACTAGCAACAATACAATGATGAAATTGAGAGATTTGAAGAGGCCAGAATTGAAGGAACACAATGCTTCAAACACATCTGGGAATATAGAACTGCAGTGTTAATATCACTGAACTAAACATTCAGAGGCCATGACTTCTGTCTGGGTTCAAAACCACCACAGCACCTGATGGAATCAATCGTCATAAAAACACATCTGGTCCACAAATAGCCTTGAGGGAAGGTAATCTGCCATTTTTTGTGTCTGATCTACAAGTGAGTCCAGACCCACAGTAATGTGGTACTCTTAACTGTTCTCTGAACTGCGGGTTTCAAGAGGCAATGAAAGATGGGCAACAAATTCTGGTCTTGTCACTGGCACCCATGAAAGTTTAACGAAAAAAAAACACCAGGCTAAAGATTGAGGAACAAATTCATTTTCCCGAATGGGATTAAATCATGCATAATTTAGAGGCTGAATTTACGCATTAGATATTCATATATGACAATGAGTGTATGAAAGCTGTTTAGCCTATTCTACCACTCAATCAGACATTTTCTGATCTGAACCTCAATTCTGCATTCCTGAACAGCCTCAACCATCACAAAAGTCTATTAGAGCGTGTACAACCAATTGGTCCACAAAACACAGGAGGAATAGGCCATTCAATGGTTTACCTGATAATCCGCAACTCCTAATTTCTGCCTTTTCCTCCTAACTTCTGATTAAAAATTTATCTCAACTGCGAATATACTTAATAATGTCAGAGAGACAGCCCTTTGCAATAAAGAATTCCAGATTCACAACTCTCTACTCTTCACTGCCTTAACCCTTTATTTCAAGATTATGCCCTCTGGTCTTGCATTCTCCCAAGAGGGGAAACAACTTCTCTGCATCTAAACTGTCAAGTCCCCCAAGAATTTTATATATATCAATAAGATTAAAGACAACCATGATTAATACATCCTCATTATTTCTTAATTTATTCTCTATCCTACAACACAGCTACCGTTAAAGAGTCAACGGATTACTACCACTACTGTCTACTTCCCCTTGTTATTTTTAAACTTACCGCCAGCTACACGAGTTCTATATCTTCTGATCCAAGATCAATTTTTGCTGTTGTGCTTTTTCCATTTCTTACTAACAAAGTTACTCTGTCATGCTTACCTTCCTGTCAAAGATTTACACACTCCAGAATATTTCACTCCCAGATTTGATCTTCTTGTAAACACATTTGTGTAGTTAAGTGATTTATTTTGCACCATGTGCATTTAAGCAAACAGCCATTAGCTTTGTTTTTTTGCCATTTATTTTTCCTTTTAGATGTTATTTGCTGCTACTTTTCTTTTTCGGTCATTCTGTTCCACTCTGGGTGTTGTTATTCATACAACTGCTCTGCAATTATTTTGCATTGTAAGTCTACATCCCCAGCCCGCCAAAACTCTTCTCTAAATACTTTAAATTCCCCTCAACAGCCCTAGTCAGTCATTCAATGCATCAGGATATTGGATTTTGTGTATTTCAAGTGAAACCCATCCCACCTTCCACCCCAGGACTGGTACTAGTGCCTCATGAGCTGAAGCCAATTCCACCCACACCAGTCTTTGAGCCATGTCTGGAGTGGTCAGAAAGTTGCGAGATGTAGAGGTGTGTATGTGTGTGTGAGAGAGAGATGCAAACATTCCATGTATGAAGTGATTCTCCACCCGTGAACGCGTGCAGGCAGATTAGGATGGAATGGTATCAAGGTTGGCATGGATATGGTGGGCCTAAGGGCATTTTCCTGTGCTGTACTGTTCTATATTCACCCCTGAAAAGTCCCAGCTCTAATTGTTCATACCTAAACCCTGCCACTCCTATTCTAGACTCCTCCCCACCGAAGGAAACAATTTCTCTCTGTCCACTCAATCAAATTCCTCCTTCATTTTAAACACCTGAATTGGATCAACCTGCCAGCTTACTAAACCAAGATTCTGAAGGCAATGTGATAAATAATCCCTGTTCACCCCAGTATCATTGTAATTGAATCATCTAATCAAGGATTATTAATCTGAAACGTTGCCTCTGTCTATATACTGAGAAACATAGTGTGTTCATGTGTCTCTCTGATGAATCTATACTCACACCCCTCCCATGTCAATGTGATAGAGTGCACTGCCCACAACTTAGCAGTGTGTTTTATTCCTTTCTTGGGACGGGGTCATTACAATTGTATATATATTAATTTTCTAAACTGAGATTTGAACTCATAACGCTAACTTGGTTTCTCTCTCCACAGATGGTGCCAGATCCGCTCCATTTTTCTAGCACCCCTGTATTTGTTCCCCAGAACATTAGCCTGGGGCTCTGGGTTATTCATCCAGTGACATTATCACTACCCCACTCTCTCTCCAGATGGGGACAGTCCAGTGTTACATATATTTGAAGGGCAACTTCACTTCCTGTTTTTGTTCGAGGTCAAGGTTAAAATTTTATCCACAGTTCCCCAAATACAGCTGTAACACTGTATTCTGCTACCCTGATGCACTTTGTATGGTAAGATCTGCCTGTGTATCAAGCAGAACAACACTTTTCACTGTATCCTGGTGTATGTGACAACAAGTCAATCAACAGGGACAAAAACATGGAAAATGGACCTTTTGAGCCTAGTCTGCCATCTAACATGACCATGACTGATCCTTTATCACTGCATCATATCCCTACTCTGTCTACACGTCCTTTTAGCCTCTGGAAATGTATTTCTTGCTTAAATATATTGAGGGATTTGATCTCTATTGCCATTTATGCTGGAGAATTCCACAGGTTCACGGTGAAGAAATTCCTCTTTATCTCGGAGCAGAATGGCCTATCCTGAAACCTGAGAGCCTCTTGCTCGGGACACTCATGGTCAGGGGAAAGATCACATCTTCCTCTCCCCACCCCATTCCCCTCTAACCCACCTATTTTGGCCCTCTACCCTCCCCAAACGCCCTTGGGGAAAGGAAAGAGGAGTTAACTGAATTAAAGTTGTGCAGGTTAGACTTGTCTCACTGGGTCTAACCCTTGGTTCAGCCGAAAGTGCTACAGAGCAGATTGTTTCAATGTAACTTTTGTCAGTTTGCTACTTTGTAGCAACTCTCTCAGGATGTCGCAGTGAGACAAGAGCCCTAGATCTCGGGAGGTGGGGGACAGAGGCTTCAATCTGCAATACCCCCCACCCACCAGTCTCTGAGGGGCAACTCTCTCCATTTAATAAAAGGTTGAGTTTCTCAGTTTCGGAGCTTGCTCAGTGAGCGCCAAAGCGGCCAGCGCTTCCTCCCCCAACCCCGCGCTTAAAATACACCAGCCTGGATCCGCCAGAACAGATCCCCGACACCCGCACACGGTTCCGCCAGATTCCACAGCCCCCTACCCCAGCCGATAGCCACCAGATCACCCACCCCACCCCGCGTCAGCGACCCGCCAGATCACCCCAGCCCCAACCCCCACAGGGTCCTACCAGATCCCACCGTCCCTAGAAATTCGCCATATTTCCCCCCGACAAGACCCCGCCAGATTTCCCCCTCAACAAGACCCCGCCAGATTCCCCCCCCAACAAGACCCCGCCAGATTCCCCCCCCACAAGACCCCGCCAGATTCCCCCCTCAACAAGACTCCGCCAGATTCCCCCCACAAGACTCCGCCAGATTCCCCCCCACAACAAGACCCCGCCAGATTCCCCCCCACAACAAGACCCCGCCAGATTCCCCCCCACAACAAGACCCCGCCAGATTCCCCCCCACAACAAGACCCCGCCAGATTCCCCCCTCAACACGACCCCGCCAGATTCCCCCCTCAACACGACCCCGCCAGATTCCCCCCTCAACACGACCCCGCCAGATTCCCCCCTCAACAAGACCCCGCCAGATTCCCCCCTCAACAAGACTCTGCCAGATTCCCCCCCACAAGACCCCGCCAGATTCCCCCCTCAACAAGACCCCGCCAGATTCCCCCCCACAAGACCCCGCCAGATTCCCCCCTCAACAAGACCCCGCCAGATTCCCCCCTCAACAAGACCCCGCCAGATTCCCCCCTCGACAAGACCCCGCCAGATTCCCCCCCAAACAATACCCCGCCAGATTCCCCCCCCAAACAATACCCCGCCAGATTCCCCCCCCAAACAATACCCCGCCAGATTCCCCCCTCAAACAATACCCCGCCAGATTCCCCCCCAAACAATACCCCGCCAGATTCCCCCCCCAAACAATACCCCGCCAGATTCCCCCCCAAACAATACCCCGCCAGATTCCCCCCCCCAAACAATACCCCGCCAGATTCCCTCCCCCCAAACAAGACCCCGCCAGATTCCCTCCCCCCAAACAAGACCCCGCCAGATTCCTCCCCCCCCCCCCCCCAGATTCCTCCCCCCCCCCCCCAGATTCCTTGAAACCCGCCAGATCCTGCGTCCATCTGTAGGTCCCCAGAGACCTGCCAGATCCTTCAGTCCCCCGCTAGATCCACCCTTCCCCTTCCCGCTAGAACCCTGCACATTCCCCCCTACCCCCGCCAGATTCCCTTCATCCGCCAAACCACCCCACCCCAGAGGCCCGCCAAATCGAGGAGATCCCCGCAGATCTCCCGAGCGGAGACCCGCCAGATTCCCCAACTCCCGCCAAATCCCCACATCCACCCCCAGGGTTTCACAGAGATAACATGCTGCTCCCCCCGGCTGATCACCGGGAGATGTCCCGGCCGCAGACCTCCCCAACCCCGGGAAAAACCTGGCACCCAAGGGTGGGGGAATAGACGTGAATGGCCGCTACTCACCCACAAGGTCTCCGCGGCCCGGATCCCGCTCTGTCTGTCTCTCTCTCTGTTCCTCGGTCCCTGGGGCTGGATCCACTGCCTCTCCCCGCGCTCTATTTGCCCCAGTGTCGAAACCGCTTTTTCTCTCTCTCTGGGCTGGATCTCCCTCTGTCTCTGTTCCTGGGGCTGGATTCTCTCTTTCTTCCAATCCCACTCTGTGTTCCTGGATTGCAATTCCCCTCCCTCTGTACCTGGATCCCTTTTCTTTCTGCTCCTCTTAAGATTCCCCTCTCTCGGTCTCTACCTGTCCCTATTTGGATAGCCCTTTCTCTCTCTCTGTTCCGGGCTCTGCTGGAACTGGCGCTGAAATTTAGCCGCCGCCACTCTGATGGTTTGAATTTCGTCACCTAATTTCTGATTGGCTGCGGCACCATCCAATCACCGCCCTCATTTTCGACACAGCCAATCAGGAAAGAGAAAGACCAGGAAATTGCCAACCTTTCAAGGCAAGACTTTTAAAGTTTCGTCTTCGCTTTAAATCGGAAGAAAAGCGCATTTCCTTTTATTTCTGCAGCTGTGAATGTGTGATTTGATTTGTGAAAATCATTTCATACTTTTTCTTTTGTTTTCTGCGACTAAACAGTCTCTTCGCAACCTTAATACCCTCATACTGATCGACCATTTCTTTATGGGTGAGGGACTTGGACAATTTACCCAAATCGCATAAACCAAACAGTCCAATTGTGGAATTGTCTGAGATCTATTTGCAATGTCAGGTGACAGGACAACATCTCCGTGAGTGAGGTTCGTGAAAAGTGCTGTGCCATGATCCAATTTGAAGGGGAAACTGATTCTTTTCTTTGTCCCACACCTGGTCACAACAAGACTTGATCTTAAACAGGGAGGTGATATTACTAACTATACACAGTGTAAGACTGCAATTAACTTCAGTGGTGGGGTAACTTCTGGGAACATTTATTCAGGATCAAATTAATAATTACATGATGAAATGTGGGTTGATTCAGAGAGTCAGCATTGATTTGTTAACTGGGAGACAGTAAGGACTGCGGATGCGGGAAACCAGAGTCAATAGATGTGAAGCTGGAAAAGCACAGTCGGTCAGACAGCATCCGAGGAGCAGGAAAGTCAACGTTCCAGGCCAAAGCCCTTCGTGAGATGTCTTATGAATCTGCTGAAGTTCGGCAAGGCTGTTATTGTTGTTTACATGGATTTCCAAAAGGTGTTCAGTACAGTTTTGCACAACAGACTTGCGAGGAAAGTTATAGATCGTGGAATAAGATGGACAGTAGCACCATGCATACAAAATTGTCTGAGGGATAGGAAACAGAGAGGAATTGGTTGCTGGGTATTTACAGGTTGGATGGAAATTTGTAGTGGAGTTTCCTTAGGGGTTGGTTTTGGAATCCTTGTTTTTTCTGATATACAGAAATGATCTACATCTTAGTGTGCAAGGGACAATTTCAAAGTTTTCAGATTACACAAAACTTTGGAGAATTACAAACTGAGGCAGACGCTAGAACTTCAAAAGGGCAATGACAGGTGGGGAGTGAAGTTGAAGATGGAGTTCAGAGGGGAGGAGGGTGAGGTTTCAGATAAGGAACATGGACAGACGTTATAAAGAGTTCTCTTTCACAAGGGTATTGGAGCAGAGACCTGAATACATATGTAATATTCTTGCCTTCATAAATAAGGAGATAGACTATAAGAACCAGGAGGTTATGATGCACATGTATAAAGCATTGGTTAGACTTCTCCTGGAGTACTGTGTACAGTTCTGGCTGCCATGCTATAGGAAAAAGATGATTGCACTGGTCAAAGTGCAGAAGCTGTTTGTGAGAATGGTTCTAAGGTTGTGACACTTCAGTTGAGAGGGGAGATTGGAGAAGTTGGGACTATTTTCCTTGTATTAGGGGAAGGCTAAGAGGACCTTTGAAAGAAGTGTTCAAAATCATGAGGTGAGGCTGGAAAGAGTATATAAGGAGAAACCGTTCTTGTTTGTGAACAGATCGAGAACCAGAGGGCACAGTTTTAAGGTGTTTTGCAAAAGAGGAAAATGTGAGATGGAAAAATAAAACAGTGAGTAGTTAGGTAATGGAATGCATGGCCTGGAAGTGTTGGAGCAGGGCAATTGTGGCATTCATTGGATGATTATTTAAATTATCAAATAAATAGATGCAATTTGCAGGGTTAGAGGCAATAGCCAGGAGATTGATATCAACTTCAAATGCTCAGACAGCAATGCAGGCCAAATGGCTATAGGGTGTAGGTTTGCTCGCTGAGCTGTAGGTTTGATGTCCGGACGTTTCATTACCTGGCTAGGTAACATTATCAGTGGTGACCTCCAAGTGAAGCGAAGCTGTTGTCTCCTGCATTCTATTTATAAGTTTGTCCTGGATAGAGTTTCTGGGGTTTGTGGTGATGTAATTTCCTGTTTGTTTTCGGAGGGGTTGATAGATGGCATCTAGATCTATGTGTTTGTTTATGGCGTTGTGGTTGGAGTGCCAGGCCTCTAGGAATTCTCTGGCATGTCTTTGCTTAGCCTGTCCCAGGATAGATGTGTTGTCCCAGTCGAAATGGTGGTTTTTTTCTTCCATTTGTAGGGCTACGAGGGAGAGAGGGTCGTGTCTTTTTGTGGCTAGCTGGTTTTCGTGTATCCTGATGGCTAACTTTCTTCCTGTTTGTCCTACGTAGTGTTTGTGGCAGTCCTTGAATGGAATTTTGTAGACGATGTTGGTTTTGTCCATGAGTTGTACTGGGTTTTTAAGTTTGTTAGTTTTGGTTTGAGAGTGTTGGTGGGTTTGTGTGCTACTAGGATTCTGAGGGGACTTAGTAGTCTGGCTGTCTTCTGCACCAGGAGAATTTTGTGATTCTGTAATGCAGTGATCAGTACCAGAACTAACTATCTTGGTTCATTAAATAACAAATAAATAATTCGTTTTGCAAACAAGACGTTTACCATAAAACCACAAGAGTGTAAGTGAGCCATTGAGCCACTTGAGTTGCTCTGCCACTCAATGAGATTGTGGCTAATCGAGCAATCCTCAGCTCCACTTTCTTGCCTTTTCCCCATTACTCTTGATTTTCCCACTGATATGAAATCTGCCGAACTCAGCCTTGAATATACTTAATCATCCAGCCTCAACAATCTTCTGTGGTAGAGAATTGCATAATTTCACAACTCACTGAGAGAAGAAATCTCTGTCAAGTGCAAAAGGCTCCTGCTCCCAACTCTATATTCAAATCCAGTATCTTTTGTCACTCACAACTTAAGAGTCACTCGCTCCTTCTGAAAGGGTTGCAGATTTGGTGTCTCCATCTTAGCTGCTTGTTCTTTCTAAGTGTAACATCGTTGCTGTTGTGTTGGGTGTCCTTTGCTTTGCAAAGTATTCTAAAAAAGTTCAAGATATATATATATATATATATATATATATATATATATATATGTCCAGTCAATGATATTATAAATAAATAATTTGGAAAATACATTTCATTACAACTGCGTACCTGGCAGTGAGAACACGTTTATCAGAGCTCATCTGTAGTATAACAGCTAGGATTCTTACATACCAAAGGCAATACTCTCCAGCTAATTCTGCACAGTACATCCCAAAAGTATAGACAAAGACAATTTCAGATCTTGCACAAAAGACAGAAATTGCTGGAAAAGCTCAGCAGATCTGGCACCATCTGTAGAGAGAAATCAGGGTTAATGTTTCAGTTCGAGTGGCCCTTCCTCAGAGCTTGCAAATTGGATCCCCAATTGCAAACTGGGGGGAGCAGCCATGGTCAGACTTAAACAGGGAAATCTGGTGATTTCAGCATTTCAGGACAGCTTGCCTTCGGGTCAAGTGAGTACCAAAAGCCAAATCTCCACCCCATTAACATTATCAATCAGTTACACAAATTAAGACTTGATCAGATATTGCATATGAGAGAACATCCGTCAAGACTGTAGATTGGACTATTTGTTTTGCTGCACTCATCTGTTGAAATGACAGGAGTATCCAACAGACCTGTTGTCAGAAATAAAAATAAAATGTACAACTTTAAAAATACAGGGGTGGTACCAGGGGATTGGAAAGTGGCAAATGTTGTGCCCCTATTCAAAAAAGGGAATAGGGATAACCCTGGGAATTACACGCCAGTTAGTCTTACTTCGGTGGTAGGCAAAGTAATGGAAAGGATACTGAGGGATAGGATTTATGAGATCTGGAAAGACACTGCTTGATTAGGGACAGCCAGCACGGATTTGTGAAGGGTAGGTCTTGCCTTACAAGTCTTATTGAATTCTTTGAGGAGGTGACCAAGCATGTGGATGAGGGTAGAGCAGTGGATGTAGTATACATGGATTTTAGTAAGGCATTTGATAAGGTTCCCCATGGTAGGCTTATGCGGAAAGTCAGGAGGCATGGGATAGAGGGAACTTTGGCCAGCTGGATAGAAAACTGGCTAACCGGTCGAAGTCAGAGAGTGGTGGTAAATGGTAAATATTCAGCCTGGAGCCCAGTTACAAGTAGAGTTCCACAGGGATCAGTTCTGGGTCCTCTGCTGTTTGTAATTTTTATTAATGACTTGAAAGAGGGAGTCGAAGGGTGGGTCAGTAAATTTGCAGATGATACGAAGATTGGTGGAGTTGTGGATAGTGAGAAGGGCTCTTGTCGGCTGCAAAGGGACTTAGATATGATGCAGAGCTGGGCTGAGGAGTGGCAGATGGAGTTCAACCCTGCCAAGTGTGAGGTTGTCCATTTTGGAAAGACAAATAAGAATGCGGAATACAGGGTTAACGGTAGGGTTCTTAGTAAGGTGGAGGAGCAGAGGGATCTTGGGGTCTATGTTCATAGATCTTTGAAAGTTGCCACTCAGGTGGATAGAGCTTGTAAGAAGGCCTATGGTGTATTAGCGTTCATTAGCAGAGGGATTGAATTCAAGAGTCGTGAAGTGATGTTACAGCTTTACAGGACTTTGGTTGGGCCACATTTGGAGTACTGTGTGCAGTTCTGGTCGCCTCACTTGAGGAAAGATGTGGAAGCTTTGGAGAGGGTGCAGAGAAGATTTACCAGGATGTTGCCTGGAATGGAGAATAGGTCGTACGAGGTTAGGTTGAGCGTGCTAGGCCTTTTCTCATTGGAACGGAGAAGGATGAAGGGTGACTTGATAGAGGTGTATAAGATGATCAGGGGAATAGATAGAGTAGACAATCAGAAACTTTTTCCCCGGGTACAACAGAGTGTTACAAGGGGACATAAATTTAAGGTGAAGGGTGGAAGGTATAGGGGGGATGTCAGGGGTGGTTCTTTACCCAGAGAGTGGTGGGGGTATGGAATGCGCTGCCTGTGGGAGTGGCAGAGTCAGAATCATTGGCAAACTTTAAGTGGCAATTGGATAGGTACATGGATGGGTGCTTAAGCTAGGACAAATGTTCAGCACAACATCGTGGGCCGAAGGGCCTGGTCTGTGCTGTATTGTTCTATGTTCTATGTTCTATGTACAAGTGAAAGAATATGACTCAATGTGTTAAGTTTTATGATTTTTTTTTCTGAAATATAATCAGTCTGTTCACAACCCTAGTGTCACACTTGACCACTTGGTGACATATCTATGTCATCGCTGAGACAGCAAGAAAGTGAGGACTGCAGACGCTGGCGATCCGAGTCGAAAAGTGTGGCGCTGGAAAAGCACATCAGGTCAGCAGCATCTGAGGAGCAGGAGAATCGACGTTTCAGGCATAAGGCTAATTGACTCCATTGCTGCTGAAATCCACATGTCTGTTACCATGGATAATAATAGTATAGTTAGGGAGTGTGTTCCAGGATTTTAACCCAGAAGCAGTGAAGGAACAGCAATACATTTCCGGGTCAGGATGGTGACTTATTTGGAGCATTATGTGGTTCTCCCATGCATCTCCTGTTGGATTCTATTCATTAATTTCCCTCAATAATCTACACTTGTTCTAAATTAAAACAGATGTTAGAATCAAAATTCTTAACTTTGTTTTCCATTCTCTCCATGACCTCATCTTTCTGCATCTCTGTCATGTCCTCCAACCTATAATTGTCTGAGATCTCTGTGTTTCTCTCGTTGTAGTCATAAAAAGAAGAATTTACACTTGTCCAGTGCCTTTCCTCACCTCGGTATAACGCAGCCAATGAAATACTGTTACATGTAATTGTTGTTGTGATATATGGAAAGTGGCTGCCAAAATGTGCACAGGATTCCCATAAGAGAATTAGCTATTTGGTTTATTTGATGTGGTCTGTGATTTCCCCTCTTCCTTTACATCAATCTAGCATTTTAAAAAATTCATTCATGGGATGTGGGTTTCACTAGCTGGGCCAATATTTATTACCCATCTTTAATTCCCTAGAGGGCAACCAGGAGTCAACCACATTGTTGTGGGTCTGGAATCACACATAGGCCAGACCAGGTAAGGATGGCAGTTTCCTTCCGTAAATCACATTAGTGAACCAGATGAGTTCTTTCCCCCAAATTAGCAATTCTCTGGCATTCTAGTTCCTGGACCAATGCAACCTTAGTATCAAAAATAATCCCAAAACTATTTGCAAAAATAACCCTGAGCTTCCTGTTGCTTGCCACTCGAGCACACCACCATGTTCCCTGGCCAACATCTCTGTCTCAGACTTGCTGCAGTGCTCCAGCAAAGGTTGGAAGAACAGACTCTTATTTCCCAGTTAGGGCACTGTAGCCTTCAGGACTCGATAACGAGTTCAGTAGTTTTCAAGCCTGAACATCTTCTCCCAACCCCACATACCAGCCAAGTCATTACTTGGGTTGCTACCACAACGAAGCTATCATTAGATACTAATGGTACCCATTTTTAGCTATTCATCCTCCCAGGCTGAGCATTATACATTCTTTCTGCTCAACTGCTGTTCTCTCGCTCTGGGCTCCATCTCCACCTCCTGGGAATGCAGGGTTTGAGTTACAAGGAGTACTGGATAGGCTGGGACTTTTTTCATTGGAGACTAGGAGATTGAGGGGTGACCTTATTGAAGGTTATAAAATCACGAGGGACTTAGATAAGGTGAATAGCGTGAGTCTTTTCCTCAGAATGAGTGAGTTAAAAACTAAGGGGCATATTTTTAAGGTGAGGGAAGAAAGATTTAAAAGTGACCCGAGGGGCAACTTTTTCCACAGAGAGTGGGTCATATGTGGAATGAACTGCCAGAGGAAATGGTAGATGCAGATACAGTTACAGTATTTAGAAGACATTTGAACAGGTACATGAAATAGGAAAGGTTTGGAGGGATACAGGCCAAATGCAGGCAAGTGGGGCTACTTTACTTTGAGAAACTTGGTCAGTATGAATGTGTTGGACCGAAGGGTCTGCTTTCGTGCTGTATGACTCTATGACTCCTCCCCCCACCTCATCTTCAGCATCTATACCAGCCTTTTCCTCACTACAATCTGTTTTGACGAAGGGTCACTGGAAGCAAAATATTAACGGTGATCAGTCTCCACAGATGCTGCCAAACCAACTGAGCATCTTCAGCAATTTCTTTTTGTTGTTATCTTAGTATCTGTCAGAAATGGAATCTGGTACTTTCTGGTTTGAACTGCTGCAGTACCCTAATGGAGCCATAGGAAGCGCTCTTTCACTCCTAGCTTGTTTAGATCCTCAAAAATAACTTGCATTTATAAGTGCCTTTAACATAGGACTGCATCCTAAAACAACTCATCAGTGTTACTATGGAAAGACTGATGGGAGCCAAACAAAAATATGAAGCCGGATCAAAGAGAAAGGTTTTAAGGAACACCGTAAAAGACGGAAAGGGAGGTTATGATGTTTAGGAAGGGTAATTCAGAGCTTCTGGGCCCAGGTAGCTGAAGGTACAATTGCCAATGGTGCAGCAATTAAAACTGGGGTGCAAATAGAGGTTAGAATTGGAGGAATGCAGAGATTGCAGAAGTTCATGAAGGAGATTACAGAGACAGGGAGGGGATGAGTCAACAAGGATCGGAACTTTAAAAATGAGGCGTTCCCAGATCAGGAACTAATATAAGTCAGTGACACAGGCAATGATAACTGGACACAGGCAGCAGGAATTCCGAGCACAGGTTTCTGGAGGTGGTCAATTAGAGATCAGGCACCAGATCACAAGAATAGTCAACACTGGCAAATATTTATTTATACGTTCATGAGTTGATTACAATGCTGGATTTATTGCCCATCCCTTATGCTCATTTAGCTGATGGTAATGAAATGCCTCCTTGAACCACTGAAGTCCATATGGGGAATATACACCCGTAGTGCTGTTAGGTGGGAAGTTCCAGACTTGAATATGGAAAGCTGTCGATTACAGCATCCAAATACTCCCGTCCTGAAGTGACAAAGAAATGGCTGAGGGAAAAGTTAGTGGAACTCTGTACACACCTAGATCGAACTGTGAGGGGTACCTTTTCATTGAGAGTTTAAAAATTGCCTGTTCTGACACCTCACTGATGTCTTTGCTCATTTTGCTGGCTCGATGTACTCTGTTCCAGGAACTCGAGAAGGGATTCACTGTCTGCCAGACTCTTCAGATCTTCAACCATCTCATCCAAGAGCTCCTCACCCATCATGAAAGTCCTCAAGTCATGAAATGACTTGCCAGTCCGATGATCGGTAATCCTATCTTGAGGGAAATTGTACGTCCGGATTTTTTCCGACCTTCCCTTGGTCCCAACCTGGAGAAAGAATTGGAGAAGTTGGCAGATCACTCGTAACTTAAGACAGGCTGAACTTATGCCATTTGCCTGGGGAGCCTAGAATAAAGGAGCCCCAAGTTTTAATGTGCAGCTAAGCCATTCAGGAAGGATCTCAAGAGTGCTTCTTCCTCGCACACAGCTCAGTGGAAATCTGGAACTCTCTCCCTACATGACGCTACTGAGGTTCTGGGTCAATCGAACATTTCACAATTAAGTGACAGATTTTGTTAACAGAGAGATCAGGGAATACAAAACTAAGACGGATAGTTGATGTTAAGATGCAGAATGGCTATGATTTAATTGAATGGAGGCGAAACAGACTGGAGGCACTGAATGGCCTCATTCTATTTCAAAATGTACCAACACAAACATCTCATCGCAAACTAACTGAGGGTACTCAGTAGGCTTTAGAACCTTACTCCAGTGTTGAACACACATAGGGGCAAATGCCATTCAGCCCCTTCAACCTATGCTGCCATTCAATCAGATCATGATTGAGTTCCACTTTACTCAGATCTCTTGATACTCCAACCTAATCAATATCCTCACAACCTTTTCTGCTCAACTGAAAACAGTCCTGGTATCTCAGGGCTCCAGACAGAACTGTAATCTCACATCCCAGATAACTCCTGGGAGTGCCTGATTACATTAATACTATTTCTACAATAGGGTAAGTAAAACTGCAAATTGTCTATGTTAGTTTTTATTTGGAAATCTTACTTAAATTCCACAGCATCACTATAAAAGGCTCTTTGATAAGGGATTTAAAGATATTTATACTTTAACAAGATTATCAGCTGTGGTTCGTCTCTAAGTCACAAGGTTAGGAATTCCCAATTCAGGACTTGAGCACAGACACCCACACTGGAACACTGAGTGAGGGCTGCACTGTCTAATACATCATCTTTCATAAGACCATAAAATAAAAGAGCAGATGGAGGCCATCCAGCCCATTGAGTCGGTTCTGCCATTCAATAAAATCACGGCTAATCTCTTTATCCTCAATTCCATTTTTCTTCCTTATCCCAATAACCCTCAGTTCCCTGTTTGGAAGAAGACTCACTCAACCCAGAATGTTAACTCTGATTTATCTCCACAGATGCTGCCAGACCTGCTGCATTTTTAAAGCAATTTCTGTGACTGTTTCTGATTTACAGCACCCACAGTTCTTTCAGATTTTCCTCAATTCCGTTCCTAATTAAAAATCTGTCTGTCTCAGCTTTAAGTAGCCTTAGCCTCAACATGTCCCAGCCTCAACAGCTCTCTGTAGTAAAGAATTCCACAGATTCAATACCCCTTGACAGAATAAATTTACCTTCATCACCGTCTTAAATATTAGTTACAGAGGTCAACAGAACAGAAAAAGGCCTGGACGTCCTCCAATGCTGTATATTTCTCCTCAGATAAGGGACCCAAAACTGTTCATCGTATTTCAGGTATGATCTGGCTAAAGCCTTGTGTAGTTATAACAAACCTCCTTATTTTTATGATCCATTTCCTTTGAAATAAAGTTCAACATTCCATTTGTTTTATAATGACCCACTGAGTTTAATACTAGCCTTTTGATGGTTCTTGGACGAGAACTCACAAATCCCTCTGCTCCACAGCTTTCTGCGGCCTTTCTCCTTGCAAATAATATGTTAAAGGGAGGACCATAGAATCCCCGAGGGTTGAAGTAGATCATTCAGCCGATCGAGTCCGCACCGACCTTTCAAAGAGCATCCCATCCAGATCTATACTCCTATCCCATCCCTGTAACTCTGCATTTCCCATGGCCAATCCACATATCCTGCACAACTTTGGACTGTGGCAGGAAACCAGAGCACCTGGAGGAAACCCACACAGAGGTGGAGACAATGTGCAAACTCCACATAGACATTTGCTCAAGGCTGGAATTGAACCCAGGCACTGAGAGACAGCAATGCTAACCACTGAACCAATGTACTCAATCTGCCCCTCCCTACTAGTGTCATTGAGTCAAAGAGCTAAACAGCCTGGAAAGATACCAACTCGTCCATGCCGACCAGATATCCTAAATTAATCTAGTCCCATTTCTCTCTAAATGCTTCCTATTCATTTATCCATCTGGATGCCCTTTAAATGGTGATTGTACCAGCCTCCACCACTTCCTCTGGCAACTCATTCCATATGCACACGACCCTCTGCATGAAAAGGTTACCCCTTAGGTCCCTTTTTAAAGCTTTCTCCTCTTGCCTTAAACCTATGCTCTCAAGTTTTGGATTCGGCTACCCTGGGGAAAAGACCTTGGCAATTCACCCTATCTATGTCCCTCATGATTTTATAGCCATTTGGATACAGAGCTGGCTCAAAAGGTAGAAGATAGAGGGCAGAGGTGGAGGGTTGTGTTTCAGACTAGATGCCTGTGACCAGTGAAGTGCCACAAGGTTCGGTGCTGGGTCCACTGCTTTTTGTCTTTTATATAAATGATTTGGATGTGAGCATTAGAGGTATAGTTAGTAAGTTTACAGATGATACCAAAACTGTGAGGTGCTGCATTTTGGGAAAGCAAATCTTAGCAGGACTTGTACACCTAATGGTAAGGTACTTAGGAGTGTTGCTGAACAAAGAGACCTTGGAGTGCAGGTTCATAGCTCCTTGAAAAAAGCGTCAACAGATAGATAGGATAGTGAAGGCGGTGTTCGGTATGCTTTCCTTTATTGGTCAGAGTATTGAGTACAGGAGTTGGAAGGACATGTTGCGGCTGTACAGGACATTGGTTGGGCCACAGTTGGAATATTGAGAGCAATTCTGGTGTCCTTGTTATTAGAAGGGATGTTATGAAACTTGAAAGGGTTCAGAAAAGATTTACAAGGATGCTGTCAGGGTTGGAGGATTTGATCTATAGGGAGAGGTTGAATAGGCTGGGTCTGTTTTCCCTCGAGTGTCGGAGGCTGAGGGGTGACCTTATAGAGGTTTATAAAATCATGAGGGGCATGGATAGGGTAAATGGATAGGGTTCCTTTCCCTGGGGTAGGGGAGTCCAGAACTAGAGAACATAGGTTTAGAGTGAGAGGGGAAAGATGTAAAAGAGAACTAAGGGGCAACTTTTTCACACAGTGGGTGGTATGTGTATGGAACGTACTGCCAGAGGAAGTGGTGGAGGCTGGTACAATTGCAACATTTAAGAGGCATCTGGCTGGGTATATGAATACGAAGGGTTTGGAGGGATATGGGCCGGGTGCTGGCAGGCGGGACTAGATTGGTTTGGGATATCTGATCGGCATGGACGGGTTGGACTGAAGGGTCTGTTTCCGTGCTGTACATCTCTCTGACTCTATAAGGTCTCCCTTCAGCCTCCGACGCTCAAGGGAAAGTAGCCCCAGTCTATTCAGCATTTTGGATATAACCTTTCTTCAGGATTGGTCCAGTCCTGAAAAAGGATTATACCCAAAACATTGACTTTTTCAACTCCTAATGCTGCCTGGCTTGATGTGTTCTTCCAGCCTCCTGTTTGTATACTTTGGATTTCAGCATTTGCAGGTTTTTTCTGTCTCCAGCTTATTCAGCCTCTCCCTACAGCTCATACCCTAAAACCCGACAACATCTTTGTAAACCTTTTCTGAACTCTCAAGTTTCACAACACCCTTCCTATAGGAGGGAGACGAGAATTGAACACAGTATTCCAAAAGTGGCCTAACCAATGTCCTGTACAGCCGCAACATGACCTTCCAATTCCTGTACTCAACACTGTGACCAATAAAGGCAAGCATACCAAATGCCTTCTTCACTATCCTATCTACTTGCGACTCCACCTTCAAGAAACTATGAACGTGCCGTCTATGGTCTCTTTGTTCAGCAACAGTCCCCAGAACCTTACCAGCATGGGAATGACTCTACAGTTTTAGTTTGAATAAGGAAGGTGACATCAGTACTTTGCCAATAGTTATCTCTCAGTCAACATCACTAATTCAGTAGGACTGACAGCAAACACAGTCTTAATGTTTCAAGTCAATGACCTTTCAATGGAATTGGAAGGCTTCAGGGATGAATAGTCTAAGGAAATTCAGAGCCAGAAGAGCAAACACAACAGATCAGTTTGCCATAATGCTGGTTAAATGACAAAAGAAGGTGATAATGAGAAAGCCATTAATGCCACAAAACAAAGAAATAAATTAGATTAGATTCCCTACAGCGTGGAAACAGGCCCTTCGGCCCAACCAGTTCACACCGACCCTCCGAAGAGTAACCCACCCAGACCCATTTCCCTCTGACTAGTACACCTAACACTATGGGCAATTTAGCATGGCCAGTTCACCTTGCCTACACATCTTTGGACTGTGGGGGGAAAACCGGAGCACCCAGAGGAAACCCACACAGACACAGGGAGAATGTGCAAACTCCACACAGACAGTCACCTGAGGCTGGAATTGAACCTGGGACCCTGGTGCTGTGAGGCAGCAGTGCTAACCACTGAGCCACTGTGCTGCCCCAAATTGTTAAAGAAACATAGCAGGTCTGGCAGCATCAATGGAAAGAGAAACAGAATTAATATCTCGAGTCCAGTGCGACTCTTTTTCAGAACTGGTTGTGTAGTCATAGGAATATGGGTCTTAGGAGTAGGAGCAAGCTATACAGTAAGAAAAACAGTAATTGCTGGAAAAACTCAAAACTTGTTCTGATTTCCAGCATCTGCAGGTTATTCAATCCTTTGAGTCTGCTCTGTCATTTAATAATACCATGGTGATCAGACTGTGTTCTTTAACCCAACTTTCCTGTCTGCCCTATAACACTTAACACTCTTGCCTATCAAGGGTCTCTCCCAACTCAACCTTGAATGAATTCAATGACCAGCCTCCACTACTTGCTGAGGGAGAGGATTCCACAGATGACTAACCCTCTGAGAAAGAACTGGGAAGTTTGTCATCAGACTGTTAATCCAGAGACCCAGGTAATGGTCTAGGGACCTGTGTTTGAATCCCACCATGGCAGATGGTGGAATTTGAATTCAATATAAATTTGTAATTATGAGTTCAAATGATGACCAGGCATCCAGTAAAAACCCACCTGGCTCACTAATGTCTTTCAGGGAAGGAAACTGCCATCCTTACCTGGTCCGGCCTACATATGACTCCAGACTCGCAGCAATGTGAATTAGTTCTGAGGAAGGGTTAACTCGGATTTCTCTCCACAGGGGCTGTCAGATGTACTGAGCTTTTCCAACAACTTCTGTTTCTCGCAGAAATGTGGTTGACTTTTAATTGTGGTCTAGCCAGTGATGCCTTCGTTCCATGAAATAATTTTTTAAAAAAGTTCAGAGAAGGTTCACTCGGCTGATATCAGGTATAAAAGGGACTGTCTTACAAAGAGAGCTTGAGTAGATCAGGCCTGCACTCATCGAAGTATAGAAGAATGAGAGGCAGCCTTATTAATACATACACAATTACGAGGGGACTTTGCAGGGCAGATGTGGAAAGGCTGTATCCATAAAACATAGGAGCAGAAATCAGGCCATTCACCCCATTGAGCCTGCTCTGCCATTCAATCATGGCTGATAAGTTTCTCAACCCCATTTTCCCGCTTTCTCCCCGTAACCCTTGATCCCCTTTACAATCAAGAACCTGTCTATCTCCATCTTAAATATACTCAATGACCTGGCCTCCACAGCCTTCTGTGTCAGTGAATTCCATAGATTCACCACTCTCTGGCTGAAGAAGTTTCTCCTTATCTCTGTTCTAAATGGTCTTCCCTTTATTCGACAGCTGTGCCCTTGGGTCCCAGTCTCTTCTACCAACAGAAACATCTTCCCAACATCCACTCTGTCCAGGCCATTCAGTATTCTGTAAGTTTCAATTAGATCCCCCTTCATCCTTCTGAACTCCATTGAGTACAGACTCAGAGTCCTCAAACGTTCCTCATATATTAAGCTGTTCACTCCTGGGCCCATTCTTATGGATCTCCTCTGAACAAGCTCCAGGGCCAGTACATCCTTCCAGTGATATGGGACCCAAAACTGCACACAATACTCCAAATGTGGCCAGACTAGAGCCTTATAGAGCCTCAGAAGCACATCCCTGCTTTTAGTTTCAAGTCCTCTTGAAATAAATGCCATCATTGCATTGGCCTTCCTAACTACTGACTCATGGGTGGCACGATGGCTCAGTGGTTAGCACTGCTGCCTCACAGCGCCAGGGACCCGGTTTCGATTCCCACTTTGGGCGACTGTCTGTGTGGAGTTTGCACATTCTCCCCGGGTATGCGTGGGTTTCATCCGGTTTCCTCCCACGATCCAAAAATATGCAGGTAGGTGAATTGGCCATACTAAATTTCCCATAATGTTAGTTGCATTAGTCAGGGGTAAAGATGGTAGGGAAATGGGTCTGGGTGGGTTACTCTCGGAGGGTTGGTGGGCCGAAGGGTCTGTTTCCACACTGAAGGGAATCTAATCTAAACCACCTACGAGTTTACCTTGAGAGAAACCTGGACTTGAACTCCCAAGTCTCTTTGCACTTCTGAATTTTCTCCCCATTTAGAAAATAGTCTATGCCTCTATTCTTCTGACCAAAGTGCGTGACCTCACACTTTCCCACATTGTACGCCATCTGTCGCTTCTTTGCCCACTTTCCCAACCCGTGCAAATCCTTCTGCAGCCTCCCCACCTCCTCAATACTACCTGTAGAGGTACAGGTAGTATTCTTTGTATCGTCTGCAAACTTAGTAAGAATGGCCTCAGTTCCTTCATCTACATCGTTAATGTATAAAGTGAAACATTATGGTCCCAACACTGAGCCTTGCGGAACACCACTTGTCACCAGCTGTACACGAGGCAAAAACACTGGACAGGGAGCCAAATGAACAGGGGAATATCCCAGTGGAGTGATTCCTGTATGAAGCCAGGATCGGACCTCCCTGTGATTCCTCCCAAAGTCAAATAGCCCAACAGTCACCCTGGCACTCTTTGAGCTGACTGCTGTGGAAATGGAACTAGTTGTATGAGTCTGGAGACTCAGCAGGAGCATGGGGAAAACCAAGAGGAGTTGAAAGCAAGGCCACAGAGGTACCTGAATCTTTCGAGCATAATGTCTCTTGTTAGTTTGCTCCTCCAGCTTCATGCTGTATAGTTTCGCTCGCAGCATCTGCATCGCCTTTTCTCGATTTTTCAGCTGGGACCTTTCCTGCTGGCACTCAGCTGCCACACCTGCCAAGGGGCAGAATGAACCAGTATCAGAACAAATGCAACTGCATTTCAGGATCCCAAAGTAGCCAATTAAATACATTTAATTAATATAATTATCATCATAATGCAGGAAGCATGACAGACAAATAATACTAGAAATTGTTCCAATGAATCCCCATCAATGTTCCCAACTCAGTGACCGTACTCACTGAGGATACGTAATGCTCCTCCTTCACCAACTAACTGAGAAAAGGATGCAATTATTACTTTTTCATCTCAGCATCACAGTCAGAATTCTCCAGTAACTGCAAATGAAACCCACGGTATTACAGATGTACACTTGGGTGAGAGCAAGGGACTGCTGTTACCTGTTGGGATGTGCAGGATGCGAACCGCACTGTCTGTCGTGTTCACATGCTGACCACCAGCTCCACTTGCCCGTTTTGTCTCTATCCGCAGATCCTTGGGGTTGATGGTCATGTCAATCTGATAACAAGATTATTGATTAATCAGATGTGTGAAGACATGGATCATACCCATTATTCTATCCAATTACTACATGTCCAGCAAATATCCACAGTCTGTCTAATTCCAGCCTCTTACACAACTCCAACATCCTCAAGCCCTTCATTGGAGGCTTTGTCCTCAGATATCCAAGCTCCAATAGATTCACCCCAACACTCTGTCCCTCTCTCTCTCTCCTCCTTTTAAACTGAAATCTCTCTCTTGGTAAGGTGATACAACTTGATGGCTAATTCCACATCAGAGAATATTAAGAGTCAAAGACATTGTGTGGGGATGAAGCCACGTATAGGAGACAATGGATAGTTACTACCAGTTCATGTTTTGTAAGACTTTTTCTGATACATCCAGACTTTTGTATAAACTGAAGCAGGTTAGATTTGCACTAGCTTAGTAAAATAACCATTGTAAACTGGAAAGCATATTCCAGATTTACACTGTGTTTTGGAGCACAGTATGGAGGGAACTTTAATCTGTACCTAACCCCACAATGTCCCTGTCTTGAGAATGTTTGATGAGGACAGTGTCAAAGGAGCTTTGTTCTGAATCTGACAGAGCTGTACCTGTCCTGGGAGAGTTTGGTGAGGACAGTCTTAAGGGAGCTCTACTCTGTATATAACCTCATACTATAACTGTCCTGTATGGGTTTAATAGGGGCAGTGTCAAGCAAGCTTGAAATACGAGGGGGAGAGGGAGAGGGAGAGAGAGAGAGAGAGAGAGATTGTAATCATGGATGTGCCTTCAGCTCCCTAAGTTTTACAACTCCTCCCCAAAAGCACTCCACCTCCCTCTTCTCCTTTAAGACAAACCTTTGGGCAGCTGTCAATTTAGTCAGGAATTGGTACAAATTGCTGAGAAGATTGTGAATACCTCAGTGGGCTGTGGTAGGATGGCGACGGTCATTGTGCTGGTGTGAGTCCTGCCTTGTTTTTCAGTTTTGGGAATCCGCTGGACTCTATGCACTCCCCCCTCGTACTTCATGTGTTTGTAAGTCTCCGGGCCACTCACACTAGCTGCAGCATGACGCAGACCCCCTGTGAAATAAAAGACCAACTTTTAATACTAGCTTACAGGAACAGTAAAACAATCAGATCATAACTGCATACCAAGGCCATTTAGAGTCATAGAGTTATACGGCATGGAAACAGACCCATAAGTCCAACTCATTCATGCCGATCAGATATCCTAACCTAATCTTGTCCGATTTGCCAGCACTTGACCCATATCCCTCTAAACTCTTTCTATTCATGTACCCATCCAGATGCCTTCTAAAACATTGTAATTGTCCTCACCTCCACCACTTCATCTGGAAGCTCATTCTATACACGCACCATCCTCTGTATGAAAATGTTGCCCCTTAAGTCTCTTTTAAATTTTCCCCCTCTCTCCCTAAACCTATGTCCTCTAGTTCTGGAGTCCCCCACTCCAGGGAAATGACCTTGTCTGTTTATCCTATCTATGCCCCTCACGATTACACCCATCAAGTCTGCTCTGCCATACATTTAGATTATCTGATAATCCCCAACTCCACTTTCCTATCTTATCCCCATAACCCTTGATTCCTTTACTGATTAAAAATATATCTCAGACCTGAGTATACTAAATGACCTTGCCAACTGGAGCCCTTTGCAGTATAGAAGTCCACAGATTCACTCTCCTCTGAGAGAAGAAATTCCTCCTCCTCTATGACTCTTGTCTTAAAGGAACACCTTTAAGGGGCGGCACGGTGGCACAGTGGTTAGCACTGCTGTCTCACAGCGCCAGAGATACGGGTTCAATTCCCGCCTCAGGCGACTGACTGTGTGGAGTTTGCACATTCTTCCCGTGTCTGCGTGGGTTTTCTCCGGGTGCTCCGGTTTCCTCCCACAGTCCAAAAAAAATGTGCAGGTAGGTGAATTGGCCATGCTAAATTGCCCATAGTGTTAGGTGCAGGGGTAAATGTAGGGGAATGGGTCTGGGTGTGTTGCGCTTCGGCGGGTCGGTGTGGACTTGTTGGGCCAAAGGGCCTGTTTCCACACTGTAAGTAATCTAATCTAACCTTTAGCACTAACTTACAGAAAGAGGACAGTCATAGAGATGTACAGCACGGAAACAGACCCTTCGGTCCAACCCGTCCATGCCAATCAGATATCCCAACCCAATCTAGTCCCACCTGCCAGCACCCAGCCCATAACCCTCCAAACCCTTCCTATTCATATACCCATCCAAATGCCTCTTAAATGTACCAGCCTCCACCACTTCCTCTGGCAGCTCATTCCATACCCAACTTGGAACTTGTTATTTTTGTCTACAAATCCCTCCATGGCCTATCCCTTCTCATTTTGCAACTTCCACCAGCCCTCAATCCTGCAAGATCACTGCACTCCCCCAATTCTGGCCTCTTGAGCATCCCCCAATTTTCATCACTCCCCCCTCATCTGTCTCACCCCATCTCTGGAACGCCCTCCCTAAATCGCTATTATTTCTCTCTGCTAGCAAATCCACCTCTGAGCTCAAATTTCTGGTCACCTAGTCTGATAGATCATTATGGGACTCAGTGACAAATCCTACTCCTGCATGATGCCTTCAGATAGAACATAGAACAGTACAGCACAGAACAGGCCCTTCAGCCCACGATGTTGTGCCGACCATTGATCCTCATGTATGCACACTCAAATTTCTGTGACCATATGCACGTCCAGCAGTCTCTTAAATGTCCCCAATGACCTTGCTTCCACAGCTGCTGCTGGCAACGCATTCCATGCTCTCACAACTCTCTGTGTAAAGAACCCGCCTCTGACATCCCCTCTATACTTTCCTCCAACCAGCTTAAAACTGTGACCCCTCGTGTTAGCCATTTCTGCCCTGGGAAATAGTCTCTGGCTATTGACTCTATCTATGCCTCTCATTATCTTATATACCTCGATTAGGTCCCCTCTCCTCCTCCTTTTCTCCAATGAAAAAAGTCCGAGCTCAGTCAATCTCTCTGCATAAGATAAGCCCTCCAGTCCAGGCAGCATCCTGGTAAACCTCCTCTGAATCCTCTCCAAAGCATCCACATCTTTCCTATAATAGGGTGACCAGAACTGGACGCAGTATTCCAAGTGTGGTCTAACCAAAGTTTTATGGAGCTGCAACAAGATCTCATGACTCTTAAACTCAATCCCCCTGTTAATGAAAGCCAAAACACCATATGCTTTCTTAACAACCCTGTCCACTTGGGTGGCCATTTTAAGTGATCTATGTACCTGCACACCAAGATCCCTCTGTTCCTCTACACTGCCAAGATCTTATATTACATTAAGGGCTACATATATGCAAGTATGAAAGCAAAAACCCACAAATGCAGAAAATCTGCATAAAAACAGAAAGTATTCGGAATACACAGCAGGTCTGGCAGCATCTATAGAGACAGGGTTAACATTTGAGGACTTTGCTTAAGTCTCAAGACTCAAAAGATTCACTCCATTTCTCTCTCCACAAATACTGCCAGACCTGTTTCCTCCAGCACCTTTTGTTTTTATGATATAAATTAAAATTCTTGTTCTTCTAACATATTCTTTGGCCATAATCAGAGTGATTAAAATGGAGAATTTGCAGCAAACCAAAATGAAGGAGGACAGGGATTTCAGAAAGCTCTACAGCTGAAGAGATCACGGAGTCAGGAAGTATCATATCTCTCTATCTCTGACATGTCTTTCAGTTCTAAAAGCTTCTGAGGTCTCTGTACTCCGTCAGCAAGGCCATGCAGAGAATGTAAGGCTCTGCTGTCTTTTAATACGTCCTGGATGTAAGCATTTCTGGTTACACCAGTACTTATTGCCCATCCTTAGTTACCCTCGGCAAGATGGTGTTGAGCCGCCTTCTTGAACTGTACGGAATACGAAACTACAGTGCACATACCAATATCGCTGTGGCAGTAATCCAGAACCTCAAACTGCCAGTTTTTGTAGGAGGCGTAATTCTGGTACATTTCGAACATCTCAGCGGTGAACAACATGGCCTCCTGTCCCCCGACTCCCGCAGTCACCTCCAGAATCAGATCATTATCGTCCGCTTCTTCAGTGGGGATCAGGAGTGAAATTATCTGAAACAAAAACGTTTTTTTTTTGGAGGGGGAGGGGGGATATGGAGCAGGGCAGAAGCGAAAGAAAGGCAAAGTTTCAACAAAGTGCGAAAACTTAATTGACTGGCTGCTGATGGCCAGGTCTGCAAGTCAAAACACTTTCCCCATTGTAACCTTTGGACCCAAATCCTTCTCTATCATTGTGAGGGTAAGGACTCTCTTTAGGGTCCTCCTCCCCTAAAGGACCCTAAACACAGTACCAACCTTATTCTTCTCTTACTCAGCATTTAAGCTTCACCATGCTGGCAGCATTTCTGGCACTGGGGCAGAAAACCACACAGAATGATCCCAAGCTATTCCTCGAGGGAGCAATGGTTGACAAGGACTCCCATGTTTGAAATAGTCTGTCCATAGTCTCACAACGAGACATCCTGCATTTCATTTACAGAATATGTGGACTGAATACCTGGAACACGCTCTTGTGTGACTGCACAGAGAGCAGTATTTTTCATGCCAGGGGGTCTGTGATCTGGTGCTAATTTCTGACACCAAACCTATCTCTTTCAACAAGATGTGAGTTTGTGAATTCCTTCTGCTCCACCACCAACACCATCCACTTCCAACTATATGACATAGCTCCACCTCCTCCCTCAGCTCAGCTCCATGGCACAAAACCTCCTCTTCTTTGAATCATCTGTTGCCTTTCCTGACTTATCCCGGGAATCTATGAGATGGAGAAGTGGCAGGTTTGACAAACTAAATGTTCTTTTCCCATTCCCTGATTCTCATTTTTCCACTAATCCGACACATTCCCGGTCAGATTATTACCTTGGACTTTAGAATCTGGATGGTTTCCAGACATGAACTCTCTTCATTTTCAGCAAGCCTCTTCAAATCGATATCTTCATCTGTAAGAAAGATTCTGCACATCATTTTCCTGTCTCAGACATCACTGAGCGTTAAAAAACATAGTGATAGTTCTTCAAACTTTGGGAGAAGATTTGTAGCTCGGGTGCTCGTTGTTGTGGTTCTGTTCGCCGAGCTGGGAATTTGTGTTGCAGACGTTTCGTCCCCTGTCTAGGTGACACCCTCAGTGCTTGGGACCCTCCTGTGAAACGCTTCTGTGTTATTGTGTTCTGTGGCAAACCACTATAAATGCCGGAGGAAACAACACAGAAGCGTTTCACAGGAGGCTCCCAAGCACTGAGGGTGTCACCTAGACAGGGGACGAAACGTCTGCAACACAAATTCCCAGCTCGGCGAACAGAATCACAACATAGTGATAGTTCAACAAGAGCTCACTGTGTTCGACCACATTGGACAGGGGCAACAGCTGTTTATGCAACATGAACTAAATGGGAGCAAGTGGATAGTTCACTAGGGCTGCACGAAAATGAGTCACGAGATTGGGAAAACTCAAGGTGGTTGTTCATGCAGAACCTCCATGCTTAACAATATCTAACTGTGTTTTAAACAACCTCACCAGCTATGTCACTCCCCATGCTATAAGATTTATCATGATGAGTGGTAATCTTGTCCCTGCATCAGTAGGTCATCAGTTTAATCCCATTTGAGAGACTTGAGTAAATACTTCAGGGCAACACTCCCAGTGCAGTAATGAGGTAGTGCCAATCTGTAGGAGATAGATGCCATGTCTTTGGTTGGGATATTATACCAAGACCTTTTCTACCCTCCCTGGTGAATATAAAGGCCCAACTGGTGCTATTCTTAGGAGCAGAGGAGTTTTTCATCCGCCCAGTGTCCTGCTGTCCAATATTTATTCCTCAATTGGCAACATAAAGGCAGGGGGAGAAAGTGGCATAGTGGTAATGAGTCCAGAGATCCAGACAAATGCCATGGGAAACTGGGTTGGAATCATAGCATGGCAGCTGGTGAGATTTGAATTTGATAAATCCAGAATTAATCGTTAGTCTAAGGACGACCATGCCACCATTGTCAACAGTTGCTTAAAAAAAATTCTCTGGCTCCCAATACCCTTTTGGAAGGAAATCTGTCATCCTGACCGGGTCTGGCCAACACATGACGCCAGACCCATAGCAATGTGGGTGACACTTAACTGTCCACTGAAATGATCCTACAAAGCCCTTCAAAGGCAACAAATGCTGGCCTTGCCAGTGACACACACATTTAATACAAGAATAAACAATTAGAATTGCTAATCATTATCATCTGGGGAAGTGATGGCCTAGTGGTGTTATCGCTAGTCTATTAATCCAGAAACTCAGCTCATATTCTGGGGTCCTGGATTTGAATTAAATAATAATCTGAAATTAAGTGTCTACTGATGACCATGAGACAATTGTCGATTGTCAGAAAAAAACCCGTCTGGTTCACTAATGTCCTTCAGGGAAGCAAATCCACCTTCCTTACCTGGTCTGGCCTACATGTGACTCCAGAACCACAGCAATGTGGCTGACTCTCAACTGCCCTTTGAATTGGCCTAACAAGCCACTCAGTTCAAAGGCAACTAGGGACAGAGAATAAATGTTGGCCAGCCAGGGGCACTCATGTCTCACACATGAATAAAAAGTTTCATTTTGCTGATTGCAGGAGCTTTCTCTGTACAAATTGGCTGATGTATTTCCAAACTTACAGCACTTTGAAACAGCTCGTTTGGCAATAAAATGTTTTTTGTAAACATGAAAGCAATTATATAAATACAAGCCTATCTTACACAAACTACGATCACAGAACACAGCAACCAGTCACAGATCTCTCCCTGGTGTTAGTCATAGAGTCATAGAGATGTACAGCATGGAAACAGACCCTTCGGTCTGACTTGTCCATGCCACCAGATATCCCAACCCAATCTAGTCCCACCTGCCAGCGCCCGACCCATATCCCACTAAACCCTTCCTATTCATATACCCATCTAGATGCCTTTTAAATGTTGTAATTGTACCAGCCTCCATCACTCCCTCTGGCAGCTCATTCCAGACATGTGCCACCCTCTGCATGAAAAGTTTGCCCCTCAGGTCTCTTTTATATCCTTCCCCTTCTCCCTAAATCTATGCCCTCTAGTTCTGGACTCCCCGACCCCAGGGACCTTGTCTATTTATTTTATCCATGCCCCTCATGATTTTATAAACCTCTATAAGGTCATCCCTCAGCCTCCGAAGTGCCAGGGAAAATAGCCCTAGCCTATTCAACCTCTCCCTACAACTCAAATCCTCCAAACCTGGCAATATCCTTGTAAATCTTTGCTGAACTCTTTCAAGTTTCACAACATCTTTCCGAAAGGAAGGAGACCAAAATTGCATGCAATATTCCAACAGTGGTCTAACCAATGTCCTGTACAGCCGCAACATGACCTCCCAACTCCTGTACTCAATACTCTGACTAATAAAGGAAAGCATACCAAACACCTTCTTCACTATCCTATCTACATGTGACTCTACTTTCAAGGAGCTATGAACCAGCACTCCAAGGTCTCTTTGTTCAGCAAAACTCCATAGGACCTTACCATTTAATGTATAAGTCCTGCTAAGATTTGCTTTCCCAAAATGCAGCACCTCACATTTATCTGAATTAAACTCCATCTGCCACTTTTCAGCCCATTGGCCCATCTGATCACGATCCTGCTCTAATCTGAGGTAACCCTCTTCGCTGTCCACTACACCTCCAATTTTGGCGTCATCTGTTAACTTACCAACTATACCTCTTATCCTCACATCCAAATCATTTATATAAATGATGAAAAGTAGTGGACCCAGTACTGATCCTTGTGGCACTCCGCTGGTCACAGGCCTCCAGTCTGAAAAACAACCTTCCACCACCACCCTCTGTCTTTTACATTTGAGCTAGTTCTGTATCCAAATGGCTAGTCCTGCCTGTATTCCGAGAAATCTAACCTTGCTAACCAGTCTCCCATAGGGAACTTTGTCGAATGCCATACTGAAGTCCATATTGATCAGGTCTACTGCTCTGCCCTCATCAATCCTCTTTGTCACTTCTTCAAAAAACTTAATCAAGTTTGTGAGACATAATTTCCCACGCATAAAGCCATGTTGACTATTCCTAATCAGTCCTTGCCTTTCTAAATACATGTACATCCTGTCCCTCAGGATTCCCTCCAATAACTTGCCCACCACCGATGTCAGGCTCACTGGTTTATAGTTCCCTGGCTTGTCCTTACCACTTTTCTTAAACAATGGTACCACGTTAGCCAACCGCCAGTCTTATGGCACCTCACCTGTGACTATCGATGATATAAATATGTCAGTAAGAGGCCTAGCAATCACTTCCCTAGCTTCCCACAGAGTTCTAGGGTACACTTGATCAGGTCCTGGGAATTTATCCACCTTTATCCGTTTCAAGACATCCTGCACTTTCTCTTCCATAATATGGACATTTTTCAAGAGGGCACCATCCATTTTCCTACATTCTACATCTTCTATGTCCTTTTCCACAGTAAATACTGATGCAAAATACTCTTTTAGTATCTCCCCCATCTCCTGCGGCTCCACACAAAGGCACCTTGCTGATCTGTGGGGGCCCTATTCTGTCCCTAGTTACCTTTTGTCCTTAACCCCTTGGATTCTCCTTAATTCTTTTTGCCAAAGCTATCTCATGTCCCCATTTTGCCCTCCTGATTTCTCTGTTAAGTATACTCCTACCGCCTTTATATTCTTCTAAGAATTCACTTGATCTACCCTGTCTATACCTTACATATGCTTCCTTCTTTTTCTTAACCAAAACTTCAATTTCTTTGGTCATCCAGCATTCCCTATATCTACCAGCCTTTCCTTTCACCGTAACAGGAATACACTTCCTCTGGACTCTCGTTATCTCATTTCTGAAGGCTTCCCATTTTCCAGCCGTCCCTTTACCTGAGAACATCTGCGCCCAATCAGCTTTTGAAAGTTCTTGCCTAATACTGTCAAAATTGTCTTGTTCCAATTTAGAAGTTCACCTTTTAGATCTGGTCTATCCTTTTCCATCACTACTTTAAATCTAATAGAATTATGATCACTGACCCCAAAGTGCTCCCCCACTGACACCTCAGTCACCTGCCTTGCCTTATTTGAGGAGAAAGTGAGGTCTGCAGATGCTGGAGATCAGAGCTGGAAATGTGTTGCTGGAAAAGCGCAGCAGGTCAGGCAGCATCCAGGGAACAGGAGAAGCCCTTTCCTGAAGAAGGGCTTATGCCCGAAACGTCGATTCTCCTGTTCCCTGGATGCTGCCTGACATGCTGCGCTTTTCCAGCAACACATTTCCAGCTGCCTTGCCTTATTTCCCAAGAGTAGGTCAATTTTTGCACCTTCTCTTGTAGGTACATCCAGAACCAGAAAATTTCCTTGCATGTTCTTAACAAATTCCTCTCCATCTAATCTCTTAACACTATAGCAGTCCTAGTCGATGTTTGGAAAGTTAAAATCCCCTACCATAAACACCCTGTTATTCTTACAGATAACAGAGATCTCCTTACAAATTTGTTTCTCAATTTCCCTCTGACTATTAGGGGGGGATACAATACAATCCCAATAAGGTGATCATCCCTTTCTTATTTCTCAGATCCACCCAAATAACTTTCTTGGATGTATCTCTGGGAATATCCTCCCTCAGCACAGCTATAATGCTATCCCTTATCAAAAACGCCACTCCCCCTCCTCTCTTGCCTCTCTTTCTGTCTTTCCTGTAGCATTTGTATCCTGGAACATTAAGCTGCCAGTCCTGTCCATCCCTGAGCCATGTTTCTGTAATTGCTATGATATCCCAGTCCAATGTTCCTAATCTTGCCCTGAGTTCATCTGCCTTCCCTTATAGGCCTCTTGCATTGAAATAAATGCAATTTAATTTATCAGTCAAACCTTATTCTCTGCTTTGTCCGTCCCTGCCCTGACTGTTTGACTTGCCTTTGTTCTCAACCGCACCAATCTCAGATTGAAATCTTTCCTCACTATCTCCCTGGGTTCCACCTTACTCGTTTAAATCCTCCTGATACTTGCAATCAGCTGGGAGACTCTGCTGGAGATATGGGGCAAGAGCAAAAATTGTTCCAGAAGCATTATACATAACTTCACAAGTAATACAATCCTGGAAACAAAGCGAATAAAGTCTCACCCACCTTTCAGCAGTGCCTCAATGTCCTGCAGCTCCTGCATTTTGAGCTTCAGTTGCTGAAGTTCCATTATCACCGGTGCCAACTCAGTCACTCTCCTCCTCAGCAGCTTTGTCCTTTCCCCCTCCACCTCTCTGGTAGGTGTCTGTGTGGAATTAAGCCTCTGCACAGACTCCGTGTACTCCTGTTCCAGCTTCCTCAAGTAGGCCTGCAGTGAGCTCTGTGCAAAAAGTGTTTCCACCATCTCCGTGCTAGCCACGTAGGTACGTACATGCTTTGGTGTGCCAGCAAGGAGGTTAGCAGAGGTAGACCAGCAAAATGCAGACCTGGCAACTTGCTGGAAACATTTCCTGAGGCACGGGAACCCGGGCTTCACAAGGCAGCTCAGTCTGAGAGTTTGCCTGCCATTGGCATTCAGAGCGATGGGCAAAGTCCGACTTACAAAAAGCATGTTCCATACGCAATGGCACAGCTGACAAACAATGGTCTTGTTCTATAATCTACCAGGAATATTCCAATCAAGAATAATCGTTTTGAGATTTAAAAGCTGCAAAACAAAAAGGGCACACAAACATGGTTAAATCACAAAAATAAATCTAATCCCTTTCACTCGCCTCTGCACTCCTGATATGGCACAAGAGACCTGTTCAATGGAAACATACTTGAAGAACATTGAACAACACAAACCAAAGGATGAGGCATTAAAATGAGATCACATCTGCTCTCTCAGGTAGAGGGAAAATAACCCACAGCATAACGGAGAAGAGCAAGGGAGTTTTTCCCTGGTGGAGTCAATCAACTACCTTCAGTGAAAGAGATGATCTGGGCATTTACCTAATTGCTGTTTTCAGGAGCTTACAATATACATTACACTGTAACTTAAAGCAGTGGTTATTCTTCAAACACTGTCTATGAAGTATTTGTGATTTCCTGAGGCTACAAATATTACAGCAACACAAGTCTTTATCTTCAAAGCAAAAGCCCACAAACAGTAATGAGGCAAATCACAATAACAAATCTTTTGATAGTAAAAGTAATAATAAATGTGGGCTCAAGTCTGAATGGGCAAACACCTGACTCATTAAAAATTATAAGACTGGCAATACTCAGTAGGTGAGGATGGGGTAGATAAAACAAACTTACCCTGGTGGCTCAGTGGGAAAATTTGTACCTAGGCTCTTGTGACATAGTGGTATTGTCATTAGTTCTGGTTCAAGTCTCATCTACCACAGCATTGAGTTCAATATGTCCAAGCAGTTGATTTTAAATAAATTATTTTAGTAGCTTTCATAACTATTAACGTCCTGCAATGCTTTACAGCCAATTAAGTATCACTGAGTTGAGATCTTGGGTTAGATGGTGGTTTTGTGGTAATGTCACTAGACTGGTAATCAAAACACCCAGCCTAATGTTTCAGGGACAGTGGTTCAAAACTTATACCAGCATTTGGTCAAAGCTAAATTTAATTAAAGAATCTAGATTAATAACCATGACAACTACAATGGATCGTCAATGCTCTTTACAGAAGGAAATTTGCCATCCTTACTTCGTTTGGCCTACATGTGACTCCTAATACACAGCATTGTGGTTGATTCTTAACTGCCCTTTGAAATAGCGAAACATACCATTTTGCTCAAAGGGTCTGACAGAATAGGTACATTGCTGAAATGATCAAGGACCCGAGGGCACAGATGTAAGGTAATCGGCAAAAGACTGCAGTCGCAACATGAGCTAAAGGTTTTTACTTTTACACAGCAAGGGGGTTAGTATCCTGGAATGCACCAACTGAAAGCATGGTGGAGGCAGGTTTGAACGGATGGATTCAAGAAGGAATTGGATCATTTCAAGTGAGTTCATCTCAGTGGCACAATGGCCTCTTTCTGGGCTGTTGTAAGGCAGGAAACGAGGTAGTCAATTTGTGCATAGAATAAGCACCCACCGATAGCAGCTCATCTGTCTTTGTGATGTTGAGGGATAAATATTCCCCAGGACACCAGGCAGAACTGCTTGGCTTTTTAAAATTCACCAACAATTCTTGGATAGCATGTTCTAAATACCAGCACAAATTTCATTTAAAAGGACAACAGCAGCAGATGTATGGGAACACCTTCTGCAAGTCTCCCTCCAAGCCACTCACCATCCTGACTTTATTTGATTGATTTATTTGTCACATGTATTTTGTTACAAAATACTTTGAAAATTGTACTATACTGTAGTGTTGACACTCTCCAGCACCATCTTAAAACACAGAAAAATAAATCTAAACATTGCAAAGGCAGTAAAATAAAGAAATAAAGTTCAACTTTACAGTCCTTCTTGTTACGTGCCCAGCCATGGGCCTGGCCTGGACAGGTGAAAGTGAGGACTGCAGATGCTGGAGATCAGAGTCAAGATTAGGGTGGTGTGCTGGGAAAACACATCTACTCCTTTTCCAGCACCACTCTAATCTTGACATAGTTTGGCCTCTCCAGGCCTGTCGTTGGGTCAAAATCCTGGAATTCCCTCCCTAAGGGGCATTGTCCACAGCACATGGACTGGAGCAATTCAAGAAAGCAGCTCACCACCACTTTCTCCAAGAGCAACTGGGCACAGGAAATAAATGCTGACTCATCCAGCAGTGCCCAGGTTTCACGAGTGAAAATAAAATGGTGCTGTAGTATCCTCCAATTCCACCACTCAAGTGGGCTCCAGTTTGGCACTACATCCAAAAAGCAGCACTCACTCAGGACTGCACAGGATCCTGGATTTGAACTTAGGGCCATCTGACTCCAGAGGGCAAACAATAACTACTCTGCGGGCCGGAGAAAAAAGTCTGCGCTGGGGAATACACAAATGCACATGGTCCACCTCCTTACACAATGGTAGGGCATGCAGTGTCCTGCATTGGAGTCACTAGCTCAATGCAGAGGTGCCCGGCCGCTCCCAGGCAGCACCTACCTCCTGGGCCGGCTGCTTCCTACTCAGGGTATAGACCACTTTCATAACCACGGTGCATGCTGGGCACTCCCGCCGCCATGCTCACAAACTATTTCCGGCTTCCAACAGGCTTAAACAAACCGGAATAATTGCTGCAGGTTATATTTTAATACCGGCCTGTACGAATTTGTTTACGATGACAGGCTTAGAAATCTATTATTTTATCACTTGTGATGTAATCTACCGAAGCAGGCGCGCGGAAGTCATTGAGTAATTAAAGATTTACCAAAGCCGGAAGTGCTTGATGAACTATCTATGGAGAAAGAAACAAAAGTCTTGGTTTCGAGTCCGTTATAATCTGATTCGGAAAAAAGATGCGTCTCCGAAGAAAATTAGTTCGATCTCGAAACTTTCACACTTGTCTCTCGCTGCACTGATGCTGCCAGACCTGCGGAGTTTCTCCAGCATTGTTTCTATTTGTATTTCAGATTTCCAGAAATCGCAGAATTTGGCTTTGATTTTATGATGGAGTCCTAATGTTTTATTAAAGATTGCTTAAGTCAGCTTTTACTGAGTGCCAGTGGGGAAATGTGACAACAAAGCAGCTGGAAATAAAAGCAGAAATATTGAAATTCTCAAAATAGTGTGGACTGGTAACTGCTGCCGCCATTGATTGGTTCATGAGACGTGACACAGAACACGCGACCCAATCGTCATCGGCACGTGACTTGTTTTCTGGCATTAATGCACATTGAGAAATGCTGGTTTCTTAGTTACCGTGTAAAACCTTGATGTTCTTTCTAACAGTGTGTGGCAATGCCTGCTATTAAAATTAAGAATCAGCACTGATCAAGAACAAATGCTGGAAAAAGCTTTTGAGTAGAGGTTGAATATCGAGAGTTCTGCTGTTTACTTTTTCAGTGAGCACTCAATGCAATTAACTGGACGGGTCTTCTACATAAGTCATTGGGATCGAAACGTTCAATCTGCTTTCTGTCTACGGATTTTGTCGGACTTCCGAATTCCTCCAGTAATTTCTGCATTTGTTTCTGATTCCAAGCATCCGCAGTTTTTTGTCTTTTTAAAAAGTCTATCAACTGATTTGTTCAAAGATAGTAAGCGACAAGCTATATATCAAAATATTAAGGAGAAGGGGGAAGATCTCTTAAATGGGACGGTCATTTAAAAAAAAAACATTGGCTAGAATTTAAGCGGGAGCCCCAGTACAAGAGACACGGAAGCACAGAAGTGCTGTCGCCTTGTTGAGGGGCAGAGCTGTTCTGGTGCTTTCGAAGAGTTCCTTTGAGAATAAACTTTGAACAATCTCTCAGTCTGTCCGCCAGGGTGGGGACGAGACCCGTTGTGGTGTTTGGGGAATTTGTGATTAATGAGTAGCGAGCCTCATCATTCAACTGTTCCAAGACTGGGATCCTTAAGTGAATTTGAAACCAATACATGCATCAGGTTGGATTTGAAAACGAATGCTTCTGCAGCTGAGGCAAGGGTTAATAAATGCAACTCGCCGGTCTGTGGCGCCATGCTTGTGAAGTTGCAGGGGCAGTTGAAATCAAAGCAGTTGGAACTAGGTACTCAGAACCAAAAGGATATTTGATGGATGCTTGAGAAAACTAAACTTTTAAGGGCTACAGATTCGGAAAGATAAATAGGTAGATTGATCTAGATTGAACAGTCCATTTTCCGTAGTTACACCGTTACCACTCCCAACCTCTTCCTCTGCTACATGGGTGTCACCTCGTGCTCCCGCGAGGAGATTGAGCAATTCATCAACTTCACCAACACACTCCACCCCGACTTTAAATTCACCTGGACCATCTCTGACACCTTCCTCCCCTTCCTGGACCTCTCCATCTCCATCAACGATGACTAACTCAACACTCACATTTTTTCCAAACCCACCGACTCACACAGCTACCTGGATTACGCCTCTTTCCACCCTACCTCCAGCAAAAATGCCATCCCATATTCCCAATTCCCCTGCTTCCGCCGTATCTGCTCCCAAGAGGACCAGTTCCACCACAGATCACACCAGATGGCCTCCTTCCTTAAAGACCGCAATTTCCCTTCCCACGTGGTTGAAGATGCATTCCATCTCATCCACGTCCTGCACCTCCGCCCTCAAACCCCACCCCACCAACCATAACAAGGACAGAACCCCCTACTAACCCCCCTCACCCCCCCTTCCCCCCCACCGCTGGTCCTCACCTTCTAACCCACCAACCTCTGCATAAGCTGCATCATCCGCCAACATTTCCGTCACCTACAAACGGACCTCACCACCAGGGATATGTTTCCCTCCACAACCCTATCTGCTTTCTGCAACCCCTCACCTCCATCCAAGGCCCCAAAGGAGCCTTCCACATCCATCAAAGTTTTACCTGCACATCCACGAATATCATTTATTGTTTCCGTTGCTCCCGATGCAGTCTCCTTTAAACTGCGGAGGCTGGACACCTTCTCGCAGAGCGCATGAGGGAACATCTCCGGGACACCCGCAACAATCAACCCCACCGCCCTGTGGCTGATCATTTCAACTCCCCCTCCCATTCTGCCGAAGACATGCAGGCCTTGGGCCTCCTCCATCGCCACTCCCTCACCACCCGATGCCTGGAGGAAGAATGTCCCATCTTCCACCTCGGAACACTTCAACCCCAGGGCATCAATGTGGACTTCACCAGTTTCCTCATTTCCCCTCCCCCCACCTCACCCGAGTTCCACCCTTCCAGCTCAGCACCATCATCATGACCGATCCTACCTGCCAATCTTCCTTCCCACCTATCTGCTCCACCCTCCTCCCCGGCCTATCACCTTTATCTCCATCTGCATCCACCTTATTGCACTCTTTGCTACCTGCTCCCCAGCCTCACCTGCCTCCCATTTCTCTCTCCACCCCGGAGGCTCCCAGCCTCATTCCTGATGAAGGGCTACTGCCCAAAACATCGATTTTCCTGCTCCTCAGATGCTGCCTGACATGCTGTGCTTTTCCAGCGCCACTCTAATCTTGACTTGATCTCCAGCATCTGCAGTCATCACTTCCGCCAGATTGATCTACACAGCTGATGGGCTAAAAAGCCTGGCGAAAGTGAGTACTGCAGATGCTGGAAATTAGAGTTGAGAGTGTGGTGCTGGAAAAGCACAACAGGTCAGGCAGCATTCGAGGAGCAGGAAAATCAACGCCCCAGGTAAAACCCCTTCACCTCCTGCATTGTAATACATTTATTGACAATGTTTGGAGATTTGTTTGTTTTCTATTCACTGGTGGGACATGGGCATCACTGGGCCAGCATTTGTTGCCTGTCTCTAGTTGTCCTTGAGAAGGTGGTAGTGAGCTGCCTTCTTGAACCACTGCAGTCCATGTGCTGTAGGTGGGGACAGGGAACAGAATTTCCGGATGTTAACCCAGCAACACTGAAGAAATATATTTCCAATTCAGGGTGTTGAGTGGATTGGAGGGGAATTCATGGATGGTGATGTTCCCAGGTATTTACTGCCCTGCCCTTTTAGATGGAAGTGGTTGTTTATTTGGAAGGTGTTGTCTAAGGATCATTGAACAGTCTCTGCAGTGCATTTTGCAGCTAATACAAACAGTTGCTGCTGGACATTAGTGTAAGAAGTGATTTTTAAAAAAATTTAATTAACGTGAGCTCTTCTAAATATGATAGCTCAATTACCAAGAGGCAAGTTTTTTTGTTCCAACAAGCAATTTATTTACATAATGCTTAATGATACATCAAAAATTGGCAAAGGTCATACATTAAGAGACAGCCTTGTTGTACCTGAAGTATCAGCAGGCAAAAAGAAAATATCCATTGCATTGTTTCTATATTGATTATAAATGTGAATATAATTTTGACAACAATGAAATAATTTCAACCTATTTACAAATAGGTTTTTAATTGCCCAGGAATGCAAATTTTAAGTGTCAAAGTTAGCACTTAGAGATATATACTTTATTCTTAAAAAAGTATGAAACTGACTTGAAAAGCTCATGATTTGTTCTCATAGCAAGTATTTGCATCATCAGTTTTCAATGAAATTGGCATTAGAAATTACATCATTCCATCAGAGTATACTTCATTTAAAATCAGCTCAAACTTTTCAATGTTATCCCATAATCACAGTACACAGAGGAGGGGTCCATTTGGCTCACTGTGTCTGTAATGGCCTTTGAAAGAGGTGACGTTTTAGTTAGGATCATGAAGGAACTGAGGCAAGGGTGTAATTCCCAACAACTGACTACAGCCTCTGTTACACCAAGTTAATCTTACTTTAGCTTTCTCTTGAAGGGACCTGCAATCTTTCAAAGAAAGGTTGTCTTGCAAAACTTTTCTCCCTCCTTGGTATGTAGAGGTGAAGCAATGACATTTGGTCAAGTAGAAATTTAGACCCGCTGATCAACCGCTGCTCTTTGGAAATTAAAGATTTTTGACAATCAATTTTCTGTAAATATGGTGGCATCTTGAGAAAATCAGGGTCTCTGCACCCCTGCAACCCCACCCTAACACCACTTAATCAAGTACCAATGGAAAAGGAGGAAGGAAGAAAATTTATCTCACTGAGGCCATGTCCACTGCAACACAATGGCAAATTACCCAGTTTAAGTATAGCTATAGCTATAGGAGGAGGCAATTTGATCCTTCAAGCCTGCTCCATCATTTAATGTAATTGTGGTCAAAAGAGCAGGACAATTTCAAGGCAACATGGATACATCCTGCTCATGGATGTACCCAATCTCCCCTGTTCTGGACTGATAGCCTGTCTACTTTCAAATCTTGTTTTCAGGGTTTTTCTTAGGGTCCTGCTCTTTGTAAAGGAAGACCCAAGATGGCAGAAAGAGGTAAGGACAGATCGGGAGATTGAATTAATCAGATGTGTCATTTGTAGGGCTTTTTGTGTTCTATGCTGAAAATGTGTTGCTGGAAAGGCGCAGCAGGTCAGGCAGCATCCAAGGAGCAGGAGAATCGACTAATCGGGCATGAGCCCTTCTTCAGGAATGAGGAAGGTGTGCCAAGCAGGCTAAGATAAAAGGTAGGGAGGAGGGACTTGGGGGAGGGGCATTGGAAATGCGATAGGTGGAAGGAGGTAAAGGTGAGGGTGATAGGCCAGAGTGGGGGTGGGGGCGGAGAAGTCAGGAAGAAGATTGCAGGTTAGGAAGGTGGTGCTGAGTTCAAGGGTTGGGACTGAAACAAGATGGGGGGAGGGGAAATGAGGAAACTGGAGAAATCTGAGTTCATCCCTTGTGGTTGGAGGGTTCCTAGGCAGAAGATGAGGCGCTCTTCCTCCAGCCATCGTGTTGCTATGGTCTGGTGATGCAATCTTCTTCCTGACCTCTCCGCCCCACCCCCACTCCGGCCTATCACCCTCACCTTTACCTCCTTCCATCTATCGCATTTCCAACGCCCCTCCCCCAAGTCCCTCCTCACTACCTTTTATTTTAGCCTGCTTGGCACACCTTCCTCATTCCTGAAGAAGGGCTCATGCCCGAAATGTCGATTCTCCTGCTCCTTGGATGCTGCCTGACCTGCTGCGCTTTTCCAGCAGCACATTTTCAGCTCTGATCTCCAGCATCTGCAGTCCTCACTTTCTCCTTTTTGTGTTCTATCACAGAATAAATAATTTATATTGAGCTTCCATCCCCAATACTAACTTCATGATCTGCAAACAGTGACAGCAATCCTAGATTACGGAGTGGTGTCCTAATGTCCTTACAAATGTGTCCTGTCTCTTGGAAATTTAATCAATGGGGCTTCCCAATCTTCTCAGTCACATGCTTCACAGCCAATACAACCCTCTACATACCCTCAGTAAAGTGTACTATGTGGACATCAAAATGTACCAGAATAAGGAAAACTGTAGCATGTGGTAGTGTAGGGTGTACCATGTGGGATTCTAAGATCTCCTAAATAGGTACAGTAAAGTGTACCTTGTGGGTAAAATATACTTTGTAGCAATAGTAAGCTGTACTGTGTATGCACTGTAAGATCTACCATGTGTTTATGGAAATGTGTAATGGAGGCACAATGTATAATATATCATGTGGTCACAGTAAAATGTACTATGAGGGCACTGTACAATGTAACATGTAAAGCGTACCATTGGGTAAAATAATGTGCACCATGACAGCACAGTAAAAAGGACTGTATGGGTACAATAAGGTATACCATGTGGATATGCAATGATTACGATGTAGGTACAATGAAGTGTATAATGTGGGCACTGTAAGATATACCACGTGGTTATGGTAATGTGTAGGAACTGTACAATGTACCATGTGGTTACAGTAAAATGTACCATCTGGTCACTAAGATGTACAGTGTAATTTTGACAAATCAGAGTTTATAGAATCATAAAATTTCATACTACAGAAGGCGGCCATTTGACCCATCATGTCTGTACCGGCTCCCAAAAGAGCTACCTGGCTAATCCCATTCTCCAGCCCTTGCTAAATTACTTCCTAGGATTCCTGATGAAGGGATTATGCCTGAAACGTCGACACTACTGCTCCTCAGATGCTGCCTGACCTGCTGTGCTTTTCCAGCACTACACTCTCGACACTAATTTACATCCTAACCAAATAGCCACCTTTCCTTATGCTGCAGAAATTGAGGACTGCTTTGCAATTTGATATTCTTGTGATAAGTCATGATGAGTGCAAGATCAAATGTTTTGGCAACAAATCTTTCCCAGCCATATATTCTTACATTAAAGACCTTCTTGTGGCCCCATTGTGTAGAGGTTTTGACAGCTTTCTCTTTGACCTATTTAGCCAAGACCTCAGACCTATAGACACTCTCCTTCACACTAACTGCCTCCAATAACTCACAGGCTTTTTGACCCAAGCTCTTTGGATTCAGTCAGTATTCTCGTTTTATCTCAATCAGCTATTTATATTCAAACATAGGCAGCTAGGATTCAAGGATTCCTCCTACATGAAGGAAAAGGGTGGAGGTAGAGGTTCTGCAGGAAATATGTGGGCAAAGGAAAGTCAGACAGAAAAAGCCCACCCCGTAATCATTGGGAGCTAGCAATCAGCAGACCCAAGAAGAATAAGGCAATTAGTGTCTGAACTGGAACAGAGAGGTTGGAAAGGAGAAATTGAGGGTTCACTCCCTAAATCCACATCTTGAGATAGGAAACCTCATTTTACAAAGAACAGCCAAAGTACCTTGAACATCCCTCATCGGAGACAACCCTGAATTTATGAACTAAACTACCTCTTCCCGCCTCTTCACACACCTCACCTCATTTCCATCACGTCCACCAGCAACTTTAATCATTTTCAACTTGCCACCTCTTTGAAACATGTCAAGTTCTTTAAATAGGAGCAGAGGTCAGCATTTAACAAATTGTCAGTCACGTTTTCTACAAGGAGGTCAATAATTTTTCCCCTTTAAAACACAATAATATTTTAATGAAGATTTCATTCAAACATATTTTTAATGTTCTCTCCTATATATATATATATATATATAACATGGTGTATGAAAATCATTACTTCTAAATCTCACAATCACAACAGCAGAAATACAGTATTAACCTTGAGAGATCTGAGTCATCAGCCCCTTTGTGTAAACTCTAAACATTTTTTTAATAGTGTCTGTACGGCTCCTTAAAGTGTACATCATCAGGTATCACCACAGCAACACATTTTTGCATAGGGAAATGAGAAATAGCCCTTTTAACATTGTGTTTCCTGAATTCCTTTGAGGAGTTAGAAAAAATACTACAAAAAGTGGCATGCTACCTTATTCTCATAAAGTGAATTCAGTGACACAAACTGATTTTAGGTTTTTATCCCTATATATATTACATTTACAATTTAAATATATACAAGAGTTAGTATTTCTAATTAAAGTGTGTATGTTTCTGTTCAAAAAAGCAGATCTAACAGAGACAGGGCAGAAAGATGCTCAGGTTAAATGTAGGCAAAACAAGGCAGTGGCAAACAATTTTGTGAAAGATCAAAGAAATCTCAGTGAATTCCTATTTACACAAAAATAAAGACAGAATTGTTTCAGCTAAAGATTCCCAGAGTCAACTTCATCCCATCAAACCACCTACCAGTTTTCTTATACAGTATTTCTGTTTTCCTCATTAGCAGATTGGGAGTTAAGAAGTTGCTTGCAAGCACCTTGCCTGGTTGATTCCATTTATTGTCACATTTCCATGATCTCCATATGATCAGGGGAGATATTAGTTGCCCCTCTCCTTCTGTCAGGTATTATTGAGCAGAGATTTTTCTCAGCCCCTTTTCCCCATGGTTGGTGATTTCATTTGCTGGGGCCTAGCATACTGTGAGCTCCCAGCATTAGAATCGCCAAAGCCTTGCACTGCTAGCGTAATGAGAGCTCATTGTGGGATTGGGACCACCATTCTCCTCAACTCATCCAGACCTGGATTTTGCCCTGGTTTACATCTCATTCCCAGAGTTTCTAATTCTTATTTATTCCCCTTGCCCCTGATGCTCTATTTCTGAATTACTCCTCATTCCTGGACTCTCTGTTTCCAGATTACTCCTTGTTCCTCAGACTCTGATTTATTTATGAATTCAACAGTGTCAGTAGTGACCATGAGTGATACTTTCCTCTTTAACAAACCATTATTGCCAGTACTGATCCTGCATCTTATCTTCCTCTTTCAGAGCCTAACGGTAATAAATTGGATGCTGAGACCTACATCCCTCTTCAGGAATGCCACAGCAAGCAGAAATGGCACAATGTTATCTTCCTTTTTTAATGAATTCTTTTAGTTAATGTGAAATTATACCCTACCAATTCCTTGGAGAAAGAAAAAGCATTTTGTATTTTTAAACTGTGCAGATGTTTATGACAGCTCAAATGACTTTGGGAAATTCTTCCATCTTGTCTTGCATAATTTCCTATTTCCCATTTTTTTTAAAGCAATTATTTGTTTTAAATAATGAATATTCTCTGTTACTTTTCACCAACATTGCACATTTTCATAAAGCTTTGGACTGGCATGGACTTTGACACTTTCAGTCTCACTCTCTCAGAAGTTGCTACTATATAGGTTTACACAGCCCCTGTTGTACAAAAGTGACAATTTTTTTTTAGAGAGCATGCAAAATGAGACTGCGCTGTCCTTTAAATAAAGGAGGGCTTATTGCCATCCCCTCCCCCTCTCCAACTACCTTTGCTTTACCCACCTCACTTTCATTGGCAATATCAACATCAGGACGTTCAGCAGGTGTAACCCAATAAACAAGCTTCAGAGGAAACAAATCCAACAAAGCACTGTGGGGGCCTTAAATTAAAATTTGAGAAGTTGCCAATCAACTGTGACCTGTCCCTTTCTCCTCCAAATCACCTCGGACCTCAAGAGGTCATCCCAACCTAAGCCCTTGTACCAATCCATTTGAAGGTTACTGAGGATTTTCACTAATAAATCAAAAATAAATATCTGTCAAGATCATAATTATATATTTTTATTTTAAATATACTATATATTTCATTTATTGGTAAATACATTTAAATTAAAAATGTTTGGATTGTCGATAAAAATATTGGGTTATAACCCAATACTTTATAAGAGAAGATTTATGTGAGACAAGATGTTCAAGATTCAAATAACCCCAGAAGCTGCTAAAGGAGATTTAAAAATAAGACACACCAGAGTTCCTGTGCAGGGATATGTTTTGTTTTTAGAGAAAGGAAGAGGTGGAAAATAATTTTGATTCACACAGAATTGTGATGAGTGTTCTACTTAGGATTTCAGTAACAGCTGAAGGAGATCCAGCTTCAAGGAACAATAAGAACAGGTCAATGTTTCAGTGTGAGTGAATTGACTAAAGGTCTTCCATTCCCAAAGGATAATCTACCCTTTTACTCCAGCTGTCTGCTTGCAGCATTTTCCATTGGGTTTCTAGCTGTTTTGTTTACTTCGTGTCCTGTGAAAATGATTTCCTCTGTTCTGTTTGTATTGGTCTGTGACCCCCAAAGTCAGTTAGTGATACAGAACTAGAAGCATTATTGAAGAATGACACTTTTTGTTGAAACTTTTTGTCTTGAACTTGTAATTTGCAAGAAATACCGGTGTAAGGAAAAACTAACATTTATGCTGTACAAAGAGAGACTACTAATTCGTTGGAAAATGGACTCTGTTTAGCAGCAGCGTTGGCATGAAGAATGAATCAATTAATGATGACTTACAGTTAACTGTCAAATTTTGTTTAAATTTTAAACCAGGCAGTTGGACTTTGATTGGTAAGGCATTGTGTTGAGAAGTGAACCAATAGTGGGCGGCACGGTGGCACAGTGGTTAGCACTGCAGCCTCACAGCGCCAGAGACCCGGGTTCAATTCCCGCCTCAGGCGACTGACTGTGTGGAGTTTGCACATTCTCCCCGTGACTGTGTGGGTTTCCTCCGGGTGCTCCGGTTTCCTCCCACAATCCAAAAATGTGCAGGTTAGGTGAATTGGCCACGCTAAATTGCCCGTAGTGTTAGGTAAGGGGTAAATGTAGGAGAATGGGTCTGGGTGGGTTACGCTTCGGCGGGTCGGTGTGGACTTGTTGGGCCGAAGGGCCTGTTTCCACACTGTAGGTAATCTAAATCTAATTCTAAATAGCCATCACTATTCAGCTGAGTTTAAATAGGTGTAATATGTGTGTGTTATTTATGTGTGCAAAGATTGATATATGCAGTTTCCACTACACACAAGTGTGCCATTCTGTAAGCCTGACTTGACACTTGTAAATTGGTTGTCAGGATAATTTTTCACACACTCAGGATTATCCAGCAGTTGCTGTCCAGTTTCAGGATCAATCTGATGTTGCACACTGTACCACATGTTTAGCAGGAACAGGCTGATTGGGCATGGTCAGGATACAAAATCAGAAATTGCTGGAAATGCTCAAATGGTCTGGCAGCATTTATGAAGAGAAATCAGTTAACCTTTTGGGTCCGATGACCCTTCCTGAGGATGGTCAGGATATATGTTGATTTCCCCTACATGATATTCTTGCAAATTGTCCTGATGCAGGGAGCACCAAAGGTCTTGACAAAATATGTCTTTTTTTCAGCAATAGGAGAAAGTCCGGACTGGAGATGCTGGAGATTAGAGTCGAGAGTGTGGTGCTGGAAAAGCCACCGCTGATCAGGCAGCATCCAAGGAGCAGGAGAGTCAACGTTTCAGGCAAAAATCTTTCATCAGGAATTTCTGAAGGGCTTTTGCCTGAGACATGGTTTCTCCTGCTCCTCGGATGCTGTCTGTCCTGCTGTGCTTTTCCAGCACCACACTCTCAACGTTTTTCAGCTATATCCGTATAGTGTTCCCATGTCATCCAGCTTTGTTGCAGAGTATACTGACTTCCCCCACACACTCCAATGATTTTGTTAGTATTTGATGTTTAACATTCAAAATAAATACAAAAAAAATGTCCTTTGATCGTGCAATGTTGTTATCAGATTGTGTGAAATTCCTCGAGGGCTATTTTAATGCAAGTGGGTAACTCTATGTGTTTTAAGTGATTAAATATAGTTTTAAAATGATGCACAAAAAGGTATTATTCACTGTTTTTTTTGACAAAATTAATCCTTGCTATGCCTGATATTATTGAAAATAGCAAATGTTGATTAGGACATTCGATGAATGGTTTTGCAGTAAAAATCATGGAGAATAAATAATGATTGCAAATTAATTTGTTGGGGAAGGGGAAAGTTTTTTTGTCCCCTCTTTATGGACAGAGGGAACCTTTCAACTCAATCTCTGTAAACATAGTTTCCCTTGTCTAAACCTGCTTTCCTCCTTATTGGACCTATTCAAAATGCCCCATGACTTCACAACATGGACAACAAAAATTTAAGTGTGTTATTTTAACAATCATGATATCAATCTCTTAATGGAATCTCTTTCCTCAGTGATTGCACAAAGTCACTTTATCCAATAAATTCTATACTCCCGTCTTTTATGCTTTGAAAGGTTTAGGTCTGATGTATATATCTGGTGTTTTCTCATTTTATTATAGATTTGTGTTTGCTCCTTCCCAGTTTGTTCTCCTGCCCCTTCAGTTGGAAGGGGAGTGGGATTGTGGTGGTCTCCCATTGTAGCACAGTTTTTCCAACCACAAGATTGCCTCGGTGTGTCGTCTAAGCAGCCAATTACTCTGTGTGTGTGACCTTTGGCTGTGAAGGCCAATTGGGCTATTAAAGAGCACAGAAGCTCGGCTCAGAGTGACCAGGACAAAGTTTGACCACACTGTCTGTTGTTAGACACACACTACCAGAAAGCACCACTGGATACTGATCAGAAAGGGTGGTGGAGCAGACTCTAATTGGGATTGCCCATCTTGCTGCAGCTTCAAATAGACGAGTGAACCAACACTGACCTGTCGGACTGGAATTTGCTTCTCCTCTGTCCAGGCCTACAATCTAATCCAGGACTACTCTATTTATTTGAATTGTTAATGTTGTGTTGTAATTGAAGTTCTTTCAGACATGTCAACCAATGTCATGCCTCACAAGGATTAATATGCCAGATATAATGTAGTTCAGGCACAAGAAACTCAAATTGAATCCTTAAATAGATCCCCTTTGTGAAACAAAATAATCATCCTTGGGAGACACCACTCAGTTTGTATTTATACTTCATCCCTTGTTAATAGTCAACTATCTAGTGTAGACCAGGTCAAATGAGAGGAATTTGATAAATATCCCCATTCAGCAATGATCAGTTGGACTTGTTTCTTTCTTATAAAATATATGTAAAACTGATAGCTTTGGGGGTCACTTATTGCTGTACCATAGATATGCTTAATTGCACGAGTTCTCAGGTTCAAATTTTCAACCTTCACATTAGTTGACCCTTCCCAGTCTGCTAACACTGGACCACAGGTCAAGACTAAATAAGGAGATTCCTTCTGAGAGAGTGTCACATGTGCTGTGAAAACTCTCCTCTGCCCTATCTTTCCAAGGACATAAAGATATATATATGAACTGTATTTTTTAATTATAAAGTGTGAAAATTACATACAACAATTTTAAGAAATGAACAAGCAAAAAACACAGTTTCACCTAGAAACCTCAGCTAGCAATTTAATACATCACCCTGTGGCATCTCTCAACGACCCATTTTAAATATGGGTAGGATTTTAATGCAGCACATATCCTGAGCAGAATGGTGTAGACTGGGCAAATTTCCCTTCCAATTATGCTCACTATAAATCACTGAAATTGCACAGTGTAGCTTAACCTACCTCCCCCTGCCCTTACTGGATCTTGCTAAAGATATGGCCCCACTTTATCAGGAGACTCTGCTTTGGTTTGGAGACCCCTGCTATAGTTTCTGAGGACCTGAAGCTACAAGTCCCACCCTATCTACACCTGTCAGCTGCCACAAGCGAAGTCACGTTTCACAATGAAACAAAACAGATTTCTGGCCGTGTTAGAGAGACAGATAGAGTTAAATCAGAGGAATGAAACATTCACTGACCACAAAAAAAGGTAACAGAGATCCCAGAGCTTTTACTCACACATGCACACACATATAAAATAATTGCAGTCTCTATCAAGATAAATAAATATGGTTCTCTATCTCTCAAAATGATCAGAATTACTGACACTGGAAACTTGAATCTCGTTCTCCATAATAAAGTTGTACCCTTTAATTTTTTGTGCTTATTAAATTTTATGAAATCCTGCCATCAGTATCCTGCTGTAAGGAAAGAGAGACTAACATTTCTAATCTTGCCTGTAGCTGCCTCAGGAGACAGTGTCACAGTGCTACATCTTCTGCACTCTGAGCAGGCAAATGTTCTTTGGGGCCACTTGCTACCCCCCTCCCTACCCCCATACACCCCTCCCAACTCCCCACCATGGCAGTGTTCACTCGCTCCGATCAATGTTTGGGGATATTGCAGGCATCTTGTCACCTATTCTACCAGTGACCAACTTGGCATGTTGTTGCTAAAGGGAACAAGAATCCAGTCTCAGCAAATAGCAAAACATCTTTTCTTAAAAAAACATGAACAAACATTCTTGGCTTTTGTTTGTTTTTGTAACCGAGGCAGTGAGCAAAACCTTTATTCCGATCATTTTATATGTATATATTTCTTTTAAAGGTGAACTCCATATTCAGTTAGTCACCACAGCCTGAGTAAAGCTAAACAGGGATCTCCAGCAAGCAAGCTACAGAGCTTTACACTGCTTTAATCATTATTATTTCTGCACGTGTGTGTGTCTGTGTATGTGTGTCTGTGTATGTATGTGTGCATGTATTGGTATGCGTGCATGTATTGGTATGTGTACACAAGTGGATAATGTCTTAATACAAGATGTCAGCAACTGTAGGTGTAAATGTTTGGAAATGTATACTTATATGCCGGAGTAAATGTGCTTTCATGAATGCATGCAGGTATGTTGTTGAATAACTATGCATGTGTCTACGTGTATAACTGTGTATATTTGCTCTCATGTTAATGTGACTATATAAATGTACACATCTAATGTTTGTATCTGTAAGCATGTTATCATGTATGTGATGGAAGTTGTGCAAATATAGGAGTGTGCAATACAGGTGTGAGTGTACAACTGTTTCCAAGTGCCACTGTTCCTTTCCCTTGTGCTTTCAGGAGGTCCGAGCTTAGCTTTCAGCATCAGGGCTGGTGTCAGGGGAAGTCTTAGGCTTTTCAATTAGTGACTTGTACATCTCAGAGTTCAAGAACCTGGGGAAGGAGTCCCTGTGCATTAGGCTGTATATCTGTAGCTGAGCATCCTCAAACATAAGAGGGCATGGATTCAGCAAGTTCCTGTTGACTATTTCTCGCACACGAGAGTCAAGACTCACCTGCAAATAGCACAAAGAAAAGAAATAACTGTAGTGCATATTCAGTTAGTACACAATCTCACTCGAGGCTATTCAGAAAATACCCAACATGAACTTGATTTGATCCATTCCGTATATGTTCAAAATAGACACTGACTTTGCCACCACCACAGTCTCCAGTCTTTAACCAGACCTGGCCACAATGGTTAACCTCATAAATGTTCGTCAAACTGTTGCAAATACTCAGTACTATTAATGGTCAGTCATATTAATGGGGAATGGTTTAAATTGTCAATGATGTTGCTATTCAATATTGTCATCACAGGCAACAGTGCCAATCAACAATACTATCATTGGTCAGCACTATGAAAGGTTAATATCAATGGTCATCATATAGATAACAATTACGAATGGCTCAGGGTGTGAGTGGCTTGTACCTTGAACATGCACTGGTGAGCTTTATGAAAGTCCATTAGTATGAAAATTAGTGATCAGTTTAGAGGTCCATTCCATTTGTGGTCCAGATGAATTGCAACTGCTGAAAGTGGTCAGTATAATAAATGATCATTCATCAGTACAATGGTCAATGTTGAGAGGGTAGACAGTAAGTCTTATGAATGGCTAGTGTTAGTACAGTAGTTAGTATTGTGAATGGCCAGTGGTATCGTCAGTGAGCTCTGTTCATGACAAATTTGGCCAATGCTCAAAACAAGCAAGTACCAACTTAGAACACATCCTCACTGCAGTTCTATCATTTGACTGCAGCAAATGCATTTGAGTGCTGCTACTAATGGTTTCATTAGCCTGATTGTGCTTACTCTCTGGTTTTCCAAAACATTCAAGTTCATGAAAGTAATCATGAAGAATAAGCTAATGTAAAATATCATAAACCAAGAGATCATTGTTAGACAATAGACAATAGACAATAGGTGCAGGAGTAGGCCATTCAGCCCTTCGAGCCTGCACCGTTATCATTGATAGGGACAATTCCTGGGCAAGTGGCTCTTGACCATTGACAGTCACAGGGGCAACCACAAAATGAGCAATTAATTCTTTGTAATGCTCATTGTTTACTGTAATCACATGGTACAAATAGGTCAAAAACAAATTATCAATGGTTAGTCCTGGGTAATTAGAATACTCGCCAATAATCAATTATTACCAATATTTCTTACTGATATAACTAATCATATAAAATATTAACTCTTAATTACAATCAGTATAATTCAATATCAATACTAATTGGCATCAATTATTATTAACAGTATTAGTCTTTGATGGTGATAATTATTGACAAAACTTACTTGAACTCACCTCCTCCTTTCAAAATACAACCTGTATCAAAAGGAAAGGAAAAAAGCACGACTGCTAATGTTATCTTGGCACTTTAGTCTTGCGATTGCCTTTCTGAAATTATCTCACCTCTCTTGGAGACAGTATTGAAATGTAGTCTTCATATATTGTCCTTGCTCTTTCTGCAACTACCTTTGAGTTCTTTTCCTTTTTGAAATCTTCACATGCCAGCCAAAAGAGCATGTTCTCCTCACTGTACTCTGACCTCAGGAACTCACGGAAAATGTTCCTGCCAGCTTCAGTCCTCATCACCTTGTCAAAACCCTGTGTCCAGGATGTGATCTCCTCCAGTGACGGCAGAGCATTGCTAGTTAATGAAAGGAAAACAAATGGTTTGGTAAGCAGATCAACTCACACTAAAATTTACCAGATTCAGCAGAGAACTTAAAACATTGACTTCTTTTATCTGTTCAATTTTACAGCACAGAAAAAGGCCATTTGATCCAAGATGTCTACTCTGGCTCTTTGCTAGAGCAATCCAACACTCTTCACATGTCCCTGCATCTTCATATAACAAATAATGCCCCTTGGCCCTTAAGAGTGCAATGATCTCTACCTTGAACACAGTTGCAACAAAATATTCTGTACTCCCTCTCTATGACTACTTGATATTAAAAAAATTAAAGATGATCTCTCACCATTGGGGTCAGAGATGTCTTTCACCTTCATTGCCTAGACCATTACTTATTTTCCAAATCTCAATTAATTCTTCTGTTAACATTATCTATCTAAATGGAAATAGTCCCAAGCTCTGAAGTCTCTCCTGCTAAACTATAGCTTCCCATTATTAACATCATCCCAATGAATCTTTGCTGGTTGTTCTCTATGGTTTTCTACACTGGGTCATTAAAATGATACACAATACCCTACTTGTTTCCTGACTAACAAGTTTTTCTTTCCTATCACGTATTTTGTCTCTATTTATGAAACCAAACATTTAGTTGACTCTTAAAAATAAGTTCTCTACTTGCAATAGAAACCGCAGGGAATTCTGCCTCTGCACCCTTAGGCCTCTCTGTTCATTTCCCCCTTGTAGTGACTTCCCATTGAGCACACACACCCATTTCTTGTTTTTCTTCCCAAAGTGCATTACCTCACACATGCATTTTCCATCTTCCTTCCCATCCTGCCAACCTGTTTAGAGCTCCCAAAGGTGTTTCACAAACCTCGTGGCTGTTTCTCCTAACTGTTACCTTACTGTTGTCAACAATTTGAGATTGTGCTTCCTTAGCTCAATCCTGATCTTTTAGGATACAGAGAACAAATGTGTGCCCTCGAGGGTTTAAGCGATGCTTATTTATTCTAATTCTTTATCTCTAGCCAATTTTCTACTAAAGCTGTCACCATCTTATGCCAGCTCAGAACCTTCAAATCAGACACCTTATTGAATTCAATATGAAAACCTACTGTAGGCCTTTATCGCTTCAGCTCTGTGATAGCTTTTTGAAAGCACAGACAAATGCAAAATGTTGCAGATGCTAGAACTCTGAATAGTCATCAAAAAAAAGCTGGTAAATCCGGCAGAATCTGTGGAGACAGCAAGAGGACTAATATTTTGGGTCTGTAACTAAATGATAAAAGGTGTAATGAAAGGATACAGACTTGAAGCATTAACTCCATTGCTCTCTCCACAGATGGTGTCAGGCCTGCTGAGTTTTGCCAACACTTTCTGTTTTATTTGCCAAAAACAGTTTGCATTTCACAAGTCTATGGTGACTGCCCTTAATTAACCCTTACAGATACTGATCCCATGTCACAGATTCCAAGGTTTTGTCCACAATTTGACATCAGACTAGTTGGTGTAATGTTTGTGGTTTATCCAGCACTCCCTCCTTAAACACTATATTATTTCAATTTACGAGAAGAGAGCTTGTTCTGACACACAGCATCATGATCAAAGGTTTCTGTATTCGGCACAAAATCAAACACGCTTTTCATAAGCTGTTTATAATTTCACTATGAATGCAAAATAGAACACGTCTCTCTCTCTCTCTGATATATTCAAAATAAATGTTCATTTTATCATCTGTGGTTGAGATTTAGAAGGCAGAGAATCTACCAAGTCATACATCCTGGGTGGGCTCACTGTTGATTAGATGCTTCACTTGAAAGTGCCCCAACAACACCTTGACGACAACAGTACATGGAGGCAGAGTACGTCAACTCCTGACCATTCAAAGCTGTGTACAAATGCCAAAGTCAACAATGAAGATAAATGCCCTCCACCTGCCTGGACAGACCCAGTGACAAAAACACTTGAGAAGCTCAGTACTATCCAAGACACAACAAATCTTTTGGTCAGTGCCTCTAGATTCTATATGCCCTCTTTACACTAAAGGCTGCAGTATGCATCATAAATACCCATCAGACGACACATCACTCTGGATTCAGAATACACGATCATTCCTTTATAATCATCAGGTAATCATCCCAAAGAGTCTCACCTACCATCGCAGAGGGAGCAGCACCTTTACAGAGCAGTGGAAGTTCATGGAGAAAGTCCACCATTACCTTCTCAGGATAACCAGGGAGGAGGGATAAATTCCCATCTTGCCCACACCCAGACAAGGAAAAAGACTCCATACTGAAACAATGTGAGAGGACATTTCCTGCAGGAATCAGTTTTCCATCTCTTTCAGTTCTGTGGCATCAATTCCACAGCCCACTTGCCAGCTGTGACAACTGGGGATGGGCTGTGACCCTGTCCACAGTTAGATATAGTTTGTCAAAGGCTGATATCTATATAACAGCCAGCACAAGTCTTTCAGCACACGAAAAATGACAGTTTGAGCTGATAAATGGAGAATTTATAGGTGGTATTAATAGCTGAGTGTTTAGAAAACAAGGCGCAAGACCTTAAAGCAGTAATAGGATTTAGCATTTGGATACACATGACTTTTACCTGTTGATATCCTCCATTTCCTTCTTTGTATTGTTGTTGTTTTGCATTCTCTCTCTGTTCTGGCAGAGGATCACCAGCTGAAACCTGAACCTGTCGTTGTTTCCTTTAGGCACTGACAGATTTACTCTAACCTCAGTCCTTTTCCACTTTTATATCACCTCTGTTGCCATTGCTGTGAGGCTGTTATGATTGGTCAGATAGGCTCGCCTGTTTGTTGAGTGACATACTTGTTTGTGTAATATGAAAGTGGAAAAATGAGAAAAAAAACAATGATGGGAGGTACTCATGTACAGAACACAAACAAGTCTATAAACAGACACATAACTTCACTACTCAACAACACTGCCACTGTTAGGAGAACAATTTCCCCAAAGGGGAACTAAACCCAACTGACACAAACACAATGGAAAGTGGAAAAAGTTGAAGATCTCATCTGCCGAAGAGTACACAGGAGACATTCCCCACTTTGAAATAAGTTTGGATTTAATGCATGCTCGGTCATTTCACCATGCTCATTTAAAAAAAAAACCCTCCTAAATTCAATCTTCCTCAAAGTGTAGGGGAGTATTGGGATGGTTTTCAGGAGCAATACATTGAGGAACCCTCAACTAGCAATCAGGATATCCTAGGCAGGGTATTGTGCAATGAGAAAAGAATAATTGGCAGTCTCATTCTGTGAGGCCCGTTGGGGATGAGCAATCATAATACAATAGAATTCTTCCTCAAGATAGAGACTGAGGTCTTATTTATTTATTCATTTGTGGGATGTGGGTATCACTGGTTGGCCAGCATTTATTGCCTGGCCCTAGTTGCCCTTGAGCAGGTGGTGGTGGTGAGCTGTGTTCTTGAACAACTGCAATCCACCTGCTGCGGGTTGACCCCACAATGCCACTAGGGAGGGAATTCCCTGATTTTGACCCAAGTTTGTTAATTCTGAGACTAGGCTCCAGAATCTAAATAGAGGAACTTACAATGATATGGAGCTTAAAGAGCACATGGGTAAATAGCAAGAATTGCTCATTCCTGTCTCGCACAAAAGTAAAATGGGAAAAGTGCCCAAGCCATGACCAAAAAGGGAAATTAGGAATAGTATTAGATTGAAGGAAAGGGCAAACAAATTAGTCTGAAACGAAAAAAAAAAATAAATAGTGAGAGTTGTATAGGATTTAGCAAAGCTGGACAAAGGGATTGATTAAGAAAGTAAAAGTAGAATATGACAAGCTACATAAAAAAACTATAATGGCTTCGAGAGGTATGTGAAGAGAAAAGGATTGGTGAAGACAAATATAGATTCTTTACAGTCATACACAGTGGAATTTATAATGGGGAACAAAGAAATGTCTGACCAACTAAATGTATATGTTACTTCTGTGTTCACAAAGGATGACATATATAACATACCAGAAATCTTGGGGAACACAGGATTTGGTGAGAGGGAGGAACAAAAGGAAATCAATATTAGTAGCCAAGTCATGTTAGGACAATTGATGGGATTGAAAGCTGATAAATCCCCTGCACTTAAGGAAGAGATCCTACGAACAGTGGATGCATTGGTAGTCATCTTCCAAGATAGAATCATAGAATCCCGACAGTCTGGAAAGAGGCCATTCGACCCATCGAGTCTGCATGAATTCTTCAACGAGCATCCCATCCAAACCCAGCCGCCACAACCCATAACCCCACATTTACTATGACTAAACCACCCAACCTGCACATGCCTGAACACTTCTGGGCAAGTTAGCAAAGCCAAACCATCTAATCTGCACATCTTTGGACCGTGGGAGGCAGCCAGAGTAGCCAGCAGAAACTCACACTGACACAGAGAGAACATGCAAACTCCACACAGACAGTCACCCAAGGCTGGAATCAAATCCGGTTCTCTGGCACTGTGAGGCAGCAGTGCTAATCACAGAGCCACTGTGCAGTTTTTGTCTCCTTACTGAGGAGGGATGTTCTTGCTACATTGGGAGCGCAGTGAGGTTTACCAAATTGATTCCTGGGATGTTAGCAATGATGCATAAAGAGAGATTGGATTAGTTAGGGCTATATTCACAGGAATTTAGAACAATATAGGGGGAAATCTCATTGAAACCTATAGAAATCTAATAGGATGAGACAGGATAGGTGCAGAAAGGATGTTCCCAATGACGGGGGAGTCCAGAACTAGAGCACCACAGTTTAAGGATAAAGGGGAAACCATTTAGGACTGAGATGAAGAGACATTTCTTCAGCAAGAGAGTAGCGAACCTGTGCAATTCACTATCACAGAATGCAGCTGTGGCCAAAATTTGTATGATTCCAAGAAGGAGTTGGGTATAGCATTTGGAGCGAGAGGGATCAAAGAATTTGGGGGACAAGTTAGGAGACTGAGGGGTGTTCTTATAGAAGTGCAAAAGATCATGAGAGGAATGGATAGGGTGAATGCACTCAGTCTTTTTCCCAGGGTTAGGGAATCAAGGACTAGAGAGCATCAGTTTAAGGTTAGAGGGGACAGAATAAAAGGGAACCTGAGGGGCAACTTATTGACACAGAGGGTGGTACGCCTATTGAATGAGCTGTCAGAGGAAGTGGTTGAGGCGGGTACATTAACAACATTTAAAAGGCATTTGGACAAATACACAGATAGGAAAGGTTTCAAAGGATATGGGCCAAGTACAGGGAAATGGGGTTAGCGTTGATGAACATTTTGGTCAGCATAGACCAGTTTGGGCCAAAAGACCTGTCTCTGTGCTGCAGGACTCTATGACACTATAAGTGGGAATAGACTATTGAGTTGGATGACCAACTATGATCATATTGAATGGTAAAGTAAGTTTGAAGGGCTGAATGGACTACTCCTGCTCCTATTTTCCATGTTTCTAAAGAAGCCTGGGCTTTTCTCTTACTTTTGCTAGGAGGTGATTGCAGTGAGATTCGGTGGAACTAGAGGACAGGTGCGGGGTCAAGGAGACGATGTACTACAGTACATTAGATAATACAATTGTTTAGGGCAGACTGATTTGAACCAGAGAGTAATTTCCTCTCTATGAATGTGTGAAAGCACTATTCTTGGCAGAACACTTCTCCAAGTCAGAGGTCAAGCCGTGAAGTCTCACTTTAGACAGATGAGGACAAAGTACACCTGACACAGAAATTATTGGAGAAACTGAGCAGGTCTGTCAGCATCTGTGGAGAGAGAAACAGAGCTAACGTTTAGAATCCAGTATGACTCTTCTTCAAAACTGAAGGTTGGTGAGTTTCTGTATGTTTGTTTGAGACTTCCAGCATCTGCAGTATTTTGCTTTTATTTGAGCATAAATTCCCTGCTGATCCTCCTGTGCTGTACGAGGGGGATAACTCTACTGTTGGGTGTCATATTTTAGATAGATTCATAGAGTCGTACAACATGGAAACAGACCCTTCAGTCCATCTAGTCCATGTTGACCATATTCCCAACTAAACTAGTCCTATTTGCCATGTTTGACCCAATTCCCTCCAATCCTTTCCTATTCATGTACTTATCCAAATCCTATTCATGTCCTTATTGTCTTTTAACTGTTATAACTGTACTTATATCCACCATTTCCTCTGGCAGTTCATTCCACACACAAGCCACTCTCAGTGTAAAAAAGTTGTCCCTCGTGTCCTTTTCAAATCTTTCTCCTCTCACCTTAAAAATATTCCCACTGATTTTAAACTCCTCCATCTGAGGGAAAAGACCCTTGCTACTCATGATTTTATAAACCTTGATAAGGTCACCTTCAACTTCCTATGATCCAGTGAAAGACGTCCCAGCATGTCTAGCCTATTTATATAATTCAAATGCTCCAATCTAGGCAACATCCTTGGAAATCTTTTTCTGAACCTTCTCCAGCTTAATAATATGCTTCTTTTAATTGGGTGACCAGAACTGGAAGAGGCCTTACTATCAACCTGTACAACCTCAACATGACATCCCAACTCCTATATTCAAAGGTCTGGGCAATGAAGGTGCTAAATGCCTTCTTAACCACCCTCGAGAGTGTGGTGCTGGAAAAGCACAGCAGGTCAGCAGCATCTGAGGAACAGGAGAATCGACATTTAGGTCATAAGCCTTTCATCAGAAATGTCGACTCTCCTGCTCCTTGGATGCTGCCTGACCTGTTGTGCTTTTCCAGCACCACACTCTCAACTCTGATCTCCAGCATCTGCAGTCCTGACTTTCTCCTTCTTAACCACCCTGTCTACCTGTGCACCTTTTTAAATGAGATGCAGCTGGGTTTTTAAAGGCCACGTTAACTTCATAATTACTGTTAGATGCTTTCATTGGCTATGAAATAATATTTGTGAAATGTTATATTTTCCCATGATAAGAAAAATTATATATTTAACATTTTGAAAAAGTTTTTTTAACTCTACCTTCTTACCTGATCCAATAATCATTTAATTTGCTACCTGAAAACTAAAAGCTTTTAACTTCTTAGTTTGTTGTGTGTGTATATTTCAATGTGATTGCATACCTGCTTGATCTGGTGTAAGACTTAAACTAGCAACCACCTGAGATATGAGACCATTTTTGTACTGCTGACTCATACAATCCAGCAAATCGGGACCATTACAAAATGAGGTACAGACTTTGCCTTCTTCCAAGGTCATGATTGCATAGAAGGAGGCTATTTGCCCACTGACTTCATCTGGGTTCTCTGAGCAATCCAGTCAGTCTCATTCCTCTGCTCTATCCCCATTCTCCTGAGTGTTAATTCCCTCAAATGTTCATCTAATATCTTTTTGAAATCATTAATCATTCATCTCCATTCCCTACATCCTTATAGCAGTGTGTCCCAGGCTATTACCATATAATGCAAAAAAAGATTTCCTCACAGCACCCCACTGCATCAGTTAGCCAAAACCTCATATCTGTGTCCCATCATTTTTGTCGCATTAGCTTTTCTTTGACTCCCTTTTCCAAACGTGTCACAATCTCGATCAATTCTCCCCTCAATCTCCTTTGATCCAAGGAGAATGTCTCCAGCCTCTCCAACCTGACCTTGCAGCTAAACCAACCCATCCCTGGAATGGCCTTAGTATATCTTCTCTGCTCTGTCTCAAAGATCTTTACAACCATTTGTCGATCAGAACTAATTGGGTACAGTGCTCTAATTGTGGCCTAATTATAGCTTCACAGGCATTTCCTGCTTTTGTACTCCTTACCATTCTGAAGCCCGAGATCCCATGTACTCTGCTAACTGGATGGAGGGGAACAGGTGGATGTTGTATATTTGGATTTCCAGAAGGCATTCGATATGGTGCTGCATAAAAGGCTTATCCATAAAATAAGAATGCATTGGGTTGTGGAGAATGTACTAGTATGGATAATGGACTGATTAACTGAGAGAAAGCAGAGAATTGGGATAAATAGGTGTTTCTCTGGTTGGAGATCAGTGGTGAGCGGGGACCGCAGTGTTCGGTGTTGGGCCGCAACTGTTCATCATACATTTAAACGATTTGGAAGAGAAGACCAAGTGTAGCATGTGCAAGTTTGCTGAAGACACTAAATTGAGTGGAAATGCAAACTGTGCAGAGGATGCGGAAGGTCCACAGAGAGATTTAGATAGGTTAAATGAGTGGGCAAAAGTCTGGCAGATGGAGTACAATGTGGTAAATGTGAGATTATCCACTTTGGAAGTAAAAATTGTAGGTCAAAGTATTATTTAAATGGTGAAAGATTGCAGCATGCTGTTGTGCAGAGGGACTTAGGAGTGCTCGTACATGAATCGCAGGTGCAACGGGTAATCAGGAAGGCAAACGGAGTATTGGCTTTCATTGCTAGAGGATTGAATTTAAGAACAATTGTACAAGGTGTTGGTGAGGCTGCACCTGGAGTATTGTGAGTAGTTCTGGTCTCCTTACTTGAGGAAGGATATACTGGCTTTGGAGGCAGTGTAGAGGAGGTTCACCAGATTGATTCCACAGATAAGGGGTTTATCCTCTGAGGAAAGGTTGAGCTGCCTGGGACTGTACTTGCTAGAACTTACGAGAATGAGAGGGGATCTTATAGAAACATAGAAAATTATGAAAGGGATAGACTAGATAGAGGCAGGCAAGTTGTTTCCACTGGTAGGTGAGACTAGGACTAGGGAACATGGCCTCAAGATTAGGGGAAGTAGATTTAGGACAGAGAGTAGTAAAGCTATAGAATTCTCTGCCCAAGGAAACAGTAGAGGCAGCTTCATTAAATATATTCAAGACACAGTTGGATGGGTTTTTGCATGGTTAGGTGAATTAAGGGTATTAGGGATATTGCAAGTAAGAGGACCTGAGGCGATGGATAGATCAGCCATGATATTAATGAATGACGGAGCAGGCTCAACAGGCCAAATGGCCTACTCCTGCTTCATTTATTATGAAACTACGAAACTGCGATCTCACAGAAACATAGAATGGTTATGGCACAAAATGAAGCCATTTGGTCCATCATGCCATGTACCAGCCCTTCAAATAAGTGTCATTACCTAATGCTAATCTGCTGTTCCCTCAGACCCTTGCACACTATTTGTATCCAAATAATTGTGCAATGTTGTCTTGAACACATTGTCCTTCTAAGATCTATGCATATGATTCCTCTCTTCCTGTACAGATTTTAAGAATCTTGCTCTAAAGTCCATATTGCCCCACCTATTACTTTTGTCAAAATGTATCTCTTAACAGTTCTCCATATTAAATCCTATCTGCTGATTGTCTGCTTATTCATTATAAGACTATGTCAATTTGCAGTTAATCGATATCATCCTCACGGTTTATCACACCCACAAGGTTGTAATAATTGGTATATTTTAAAATCTTACTTTGTGTTCCAATACCTGGATCACTCATATGTGCACATAAACAGATAAAAAGTGGCCATAAACACTAACAACTGGGGAACAGCACTGTCTACCATCTTCCAGTCTATAAAGTAATGAATAATCACAGACTCAACGTGTTCTGTCCCCACATGAATTTTTTTATCCTAGTTGAGAATAACCCTCCCATTCCATGCGCCTCTAATTTATAAACCCGCCTTTTATGTGGTACCTTGTCAAACGTTTTCTTAAGATCCAATGCATTGTCAACATCTTTCCCTCTATCAGCTTCCTCTGTTACTTCATCAAATAATACAATCAGATTAGTTGAACACAATCTGTTTTTTGCAACAGGCTAATTCTCTTTAATTAAACAAAAACTTCCCCAACAGCTTGGTGATGTTTTTTTCCCTGATTATTGTTTCCACAACCTTACTGGCCGCTAATGTTAAACTGGGAGGAGAAAGTGAGGACTGCAGATGCTGGAGATCAGAGCTGAAAATGTGTTGCTGGAAAAGCGCAGCAGGTCAGGCAGTATCCAAGGAACAGGAGAATCGACGTTGAAGAAGGGCTTAAGCCCGAAACGTCAATTCTCCTGTTCCTTGGATGCTGCCTGACCTGCTGCGCTTTTCCAGCAACACATTTTCAGCTAATGTTAAACTGACCAGCTTGGAAATCCCAGAAGTGTCTTTATACACTTTCTTGAATAAGGATATCACATTTATTATTTTCTAATCTACCGGCACCCCTTCCTCTGCATCTAGGGAAGCAGGAATAATTAAGGCAAGCCCTTTTGTTATCACCAACTCCATTTTCTTTCTTTGATTTGATTTTATCATTGTCACATGTACCGAAATACAGTGAAAAGTACCACATTGCACTCTAACCAGACAAAACTTACCTTAATTAAAAAACCAAGAAAACTGCATCTGTTGTAAATTAAAAGCAAAAACAGATGCTGCTGGAAAAGCTCAACAAGTCTGGCAGCACCGGTGGAAAGAAATCAGAGTTTATGTTTCAGGTCACGTGACCATTCATCAGACCGCCAGCTCTGAGGAAGGGTCACTTGACAGGAAACGTTAACTCTGATTTCTCTCCACAAATCATACCTTACATAAGTATATTAGGGTAATAGAACAGAATCCAGTATATAGTGTTACAGCTACAGAGAAGGTGCAGAGAAAGATCAATCTAATATATGAGAGGTCCATTCATCAGTCTGATATGAGCGGGAAGAAGCTGTTCTTAAATCTGTTGGTACGTTTTCAAACTTTTACATCTTTTGCCCAATGGAAGAAGGCGGAAGGAAGTATAACCAGAGTGGGAGGAGGTCTTTAGTCATGTTGGCTGCTTTCCCGAGGCAGCGGGAAATGTAGACGGTAGCAATGGAAGGAAGGCTGGTTTTTGTGTTGGACTGGGCTGTGTTCACAACTCTGTGTTACTTCTTACAGTCTTGAACAGACCAGTTGCCATTCCAAGCTGTGATGCATCTGGATAGGATGGTTTTCTATGACGCATCTATAAAAATTGGTAAGAGTCATTTTGGACCTGCCGAATTTCCTTTGCCTTCTGGGGAAGTAGAGGCATTGGTCCGCTTTCTTGACGTGGATCAACGTGAATGGATGACGATAGATTGTTGGTGACAAGAACTTGAAGCTCTCAACCACCTCCACCTCAGTACCATTGATACAGACAGGGAACATGTCCTCCATCGTGCTTCCTGAAGTTGATGACCAGCTCCTGCATTTGCTGTCATTGAGGGAAATATTGTTATCTTTGCATCATGCCACTAAGCTGTCTATCTCTTTCCTGTACTTGTCTCATCATTATTTATAGAATTGAATAGAATAGAATAGGATAAGATAGCCTTTATTGTCACATGCAGTTGAAGAAGCCAGTATATCCTTACTTGAGGAAGGATATACTGGCTTTGGAGGCAGTGTAGAGGAGGTTCACCAGATTGATTCCACAGATAAGGGGTTTATCCTCTGAGGAAAGGTTGAGCTGCCTGGGACTGTACTTGCTAGAACTTACGAGAATGAGAGGGGATCTTATAGAAACATAGAAAATTATGAAAGGGATAGACTAGATAGAGGCAGGCAAGTTGTTTCCACTGGTAGGTGAGACTAGGACTAGGGAACATGGCCTCAAGATTAGGGGAAGTAGATTTAGGACAGAGAGTAGTAAAGCTATAGAATTCTCTGCCCAAGGAAACAGTAGAGGCAGCTTCATTAAATATATTCAAGACACAGTTGGATGGGTTTTTGCATGGTTAGGTGAATTAAGGGTATTAGGGATATTGCAAGTAAGAGGACCTGAGGCGATGGATAGATCAGCCATGATATTAATGAATGACGGAGCAGGCTCAACAGGCCAAATGGCCTACTCCTGCTTCATTTATTATGAAACTACGAAACTGCGATCTCACAGAAACATAGAATGGTTATGGCACAAAATGAAGCCATTTGGTCCATCATGCCATGTACCAGCCCTTCAAATAAGTGTCATTACCTAATGCTAATCTGCTGTTCCCTCAGACCCTTGCACACTATTTGTATCCAAATAATTGTGCAATGTTGTCTTGAACACATTGTCCTTCTAAGATCTATGCATATGATTCCTCTCTTCCTGTACAGATTTTAAGAATCTTGCTCTAAAGTCCATATTGCCCCACCTATTACTTTTGTCAAAATGTATCTCTTAACAGTTCTCCATATTAAATCCTATCTGCTGATTGTCTGCTTATTCATTATAAGACTATGTCAATTTGCAGTTAATCGATATCATCCTCACGGTTTATCACACCCACAAGGTTGTAATAATTGGTATATTTTAAAATCTTACTTTGTGTTCCAATACCTGGATCACTCATATGTGCACATAAACAGATAAAAAGTGGCCATAAACACTAACAACTGGGGAACAGCACTGTCTACCATCTTCCAGTCTATAAAGTAATGAATAATCACAGACTCAACGTGTTCTGTCCCCACATGAATTTTTTTATCCTAGTTGAGAATAACCCTCCCATTCCATGCGCCTCTAATTTATAAACCAGCCTTTTATGTGGTACCTTGTCAAATGTTTTCTTAAGATCCAATGCATTGTCAACATCTTTCCCTCTATCAGCTTCCTCTGTTACTTCATCAAATAATACAATCAGATTAGTTGAACACAATCTGTTTTTGCAACAGGCTAATTCTCTTTAATTAAACAAAAACTTCCCCAACAGCTTGGTGATGTTTTTTTCCCTGATTATTGTTTCCACAACCTTACTGGCCGCTAATGTTAAACTGGGAGGAGAAAGTGAGGACTGCAGATGCTGGAGATCAGAGCTGAAAATGTGTTGCTGGAAAAGCGCAGCAGGTCAGGCAGTATCCAAGGAACAGGAGAATCGACGTTGAAGAAGGGCTTAAGCCCGAAACGTCAATTCTCCTGTTCCTTGGATGCTGCCTGACCTGCTGCGCTTTTCCAGCAACACATTTTCAGCTAATGTTAAACTGACCAGCTTGGAAATCCCAGAAGTGTCTTTATACACTTTCTTGAATAAGGATATCACATTTATTATTTTCTAATCTACCGGCACCCCTTCCTCTGCATCTAGGGAAGCAGGAATAATTAAGGCAAGCCCTTTTGTTATCACCAACTCCATTTTCTTTCTTTGATTTGATTTTATCATTGTCACATGTACCGAAATACAGTGAAAAGTACCACATTGCACTCTAACCAGACAAAACTTACCTTAATTAAAAAACCAAGAAAACTGCATCTGTTGTAAATTAAAAGCAAAAACAGATGCTGCTGGAAAAGCTCAACAAGTCTGGCAGCACCGGTGGAAAGAAATCAGAGTTTATGTTTCAGGTCACGTGACCATTCATCAGACCGCCAGCTCTGAGGAAGGGTCACTTGACAGGAAACGTTAACTCTGATTTCTCTCCACAAATCATACCTTACATAAGTATATTAGGGTAATAGAACAGAATCCAGTATATAGTGTTACAGCTACAGAGAAGGTGCAGAGAAAGATCAATCTAATATATGAGAGGTCCATTCATCAGTCTGATATGAGCGGGAAGAAGCTGTTCTTAAATCTGTTGGTACGTTTTCAAACTTTTACATCTTTTGCCCAATGGAAGAAGGCGGAAGGAAGTATAACCAGAGTGGGAGGAGGTCTTTAGTCATGTTGGCTGCTTTCCCGAGGCAGCGGGAAATGTAGACGGTAGCAATGGAAGGAAGGCTGGTTTTTGTGTTGGACTGGGCTGTGTTCACAACTCTGTGTTACTTCTTACAGTCTTGAACAGACCAGTTGCCATTCCAAGCTGTGATGCATCTGGATAGGATGGTTTTCTATGACGCATCTATAAAAATTGGTAAGAGTCATTTTGGACCTGCCGAATTTCCTTTGCCTTCTGGGGAAGTAGAGGCATTGGTCCGCTTTCTTGACGTGGATCAACGTGAATGGATGACGATAGATTGTTGGTGACAAGAACTTGAAGCTCTCAACCACCTCCACCTCAGTACCATTGATACAGACAGGGAACATGTCCTCCATCGTGCTTCCTGAAGTTGATGACCAGCTCCTGCATTTGCTGTCATTGAGGGAAATATTGTTATCTTTGCATCATGCCACTAAGCTGTCTATCTCTTTCCTGTACTTGTCTCATCATTATTTATAGAATTGAATAGAATAGAATAGGATAAGATAGCCTTTATTGTCACATGCAGTTGAATGAGTGTATTGAAAGGTTGGTAATATCGCCTCTCGGGCGCCATCTCAAGTACAAGATACCTAGGTACAGATACTTTAAGTGTTATTACAGTATTGAAAAGGTAAAAAGAAAAGCTAGCATGGGAATACAGAGTTTACATACAAAGTTTAAGTGAGAATAAAAAAATGTCCTTAAAGAACTCAAGTTATGGTCCTTTTTTCAGAATTCAGGTACACTGAGTTTCAGAACACGAGGCCTCACTGCCTCCATGTACTGCCCTCTGTCCAGGACTCAACCCCCCAGACTGACCTACTCGCTCCAGCCTGCGACATGCTTCCGGGACTCAGCCCACGATTGCTTGTCTCTCACTCTGGCTGTGACTCACTTCCTGTTGAGATCAGACCCAATACGGTGGTATCACCAGCAAATTTGTAAATGGAATTAAAATTGAATTTGGCCATACTGTCATAGGTGTATATAGATTATAGTAATGGACTGAGTACGCACCAGTATTGAGGATTATCACGGAGGAGGTGTTGTCGCTTATCCTTACTGATTATGTTAAAAAACTATAAGGCAAGAATATACTATTTAAACACCGTCCCTTGACCTTCAATCGTGTTACCATCACTGAATCCCCCACTATCAAGTCCTATGGTTATCACTTACCAGAAACTAAACTGGAGTCACCACATAAAGACAGTGGCTAAAACAGCAGATGAGAGGCTTGAAATACTGCAATAAGTAACTCAACTCCTGACTCCCAAAGCCTGTCCACCATCTTCAAGGCACAAGATGGAATAGAGCCCACTTGCCTGGATGGGTGCAGCTCCAACAACATGCAAGTAGTCTGACACTATCCAGGACAAAGCAGTCACTTGATTGGCATCACATCCACAAGCATCCACTCTCTCCACCACTCAGTAGCAGCAGTATGCACTATCTACAAGATGCACTGCAGAAATTCACCAAAGATCTTCAGATAGCACCTTCCAAATCCACAACCAGTTCCCTCTTGAACGACAAGGACAGCAGATATAAGGGAACACCACTACCCGAAAGTTTCCCTCCAATCCACCAACTATCCTGACTCAGAAATACATCAATGTTCCCTCCCTGTCACTGGGTCAAAATCTGGGAATTCCCTTTCAAAAGGTTAACCTTACAGCACATGGACTGCAGCAGTTTAAGAAGGCACTACCTTCTCAAGGGCATCTAGGGGTGAGCAATAAGTAATGGCCCAGCCAGCAATGCACACATCCAATGAATAAAGAAAACTGTTCTATTTCTACATGCGGGTGCCCAATATTTTACCACATTGTATAAGGCACAAAGAAGCAGGCTTCAAGGGGCCAAGTGTCTGCCTTCTACTGCTAATTTGTCATTCATATTACATTGAAGGACAGGAGAGTTCTCCCTGCTATCTCTGGCCAATGTTTCTCCTCAATCAATATTAATCAATTTCCCATTGTTTATCTCATTACTGTTTGTGGGATCTTGCTGTGTCCATATTCGGGCAGTGGCTACATTTCCTTACATTACATTGGTGACAACACTTCAAAAACATGCTATTGGCTTCTAGTGCTTGGGGATCTCCCATGGTCATGAAAGGCATTATGAAAATGTAAGTTGTCCTTTTTGACTTACTTCAGTGTTGTTGGGCAATCTCTTCATCACTGCCCACTGACTGACTGCCAGCTGTAGGTGTGTGTGTGTGTGTGCCTGGGGCTTGGCTCAGTCATGGTCAAACAGTGCCAAAGCATCACGACAATGAAGATACTTCTCATGCTGGGATCTATGACTTTCCCTGGTTTGAAACTCAAAACACTACCCACAACTATAGATCTGAGGGGAACCCTGTGCAGTTTGACACGTCTAATAAGTGTTGTTTTTTTACATAAACAGCTGCATCATTCAAAACAAAACATGTTTGGCAACACATTCCAAGGCTCCCTGCACATTGCAAGATCCTTGTGGCAAATTCACTGACTGCTCCTTTGAAAACATACATTCCTTTAAAAAAAAACTTGCATTTATACAGCATTCTTCATGACCACTGAACTTATCAAATCAGTTTACAGCCAAATAAATACTTTTTGAAGTGTTGTTATGCAGGAATTGCAGGATCTGATTCACACTGAGTTAATTCCCACAAACATCAATGTGATAATGATCCGATATAATCTGTTTTTGCAATGTTGATTCAGGGAGAAATATTGGCCCAGGACACCAGGGATAACACCACTGTGTTTAGTTTGAAATGCTGTCACAGAATCATTTGCATCTACCTAAGCAGGTAGACAAGGTGTCGGTTGTGGTGTCATTCAAAAAATAAGGGCACCTGTAACTCTGCATTCTCTGTAACTACAACACAGAGGTATCAGCCCCGGATTTGATGTTGAATTGCTGGAGTCGCACCTGAACTGGGAATGTCACAACTTGGAGGTGCGTGTACTGCCAACTGAGCCACAACAGACTCACAATTATTTATTTACCGAGTATAAGACATGCAGCTATCAGTGAATTACAGATGGGACGATACAGCAAGAGGAGGTGAATTGCAAGTAAGCTTTCAGAGGTTTCTCCATCTAAGTGTTGTACTCATTACCAACACTTTGTCTGCTAAGTATTTCTGGTGAATTTGTTTGTCAGGCTCAAGCATTACCCATTCAAATTTCAGAGCCAACTTTTCCATTGCAAAACGGTAGTAAGGGAAGGGAAATAACAGTTTAACCTCAAACTGACCTGATCATTTTTCCAACAAGCTTTAGCCTGATCTCAGAAACCAGGCACAGAAAATCCATTTGACACTAGGTGGCACTTTGAACAAGAATTTTGGAGCCACAATTTTGAAGTGATGAAGATTTTGGAAAGAATGCACAGACTTGCTGCAAGGGTATAAAGATACAAGGGCGACACAGTGCTGATTCATAGTGCCAGGGACGTGGGTTTGATTCCAGCCTCGAATGACTGTCTGTGTGGAGTTTGCACATTCTCCCTGTGTCTGCGTGGGTTTCCTCTGGGTGCTCCTCTCCGGTTTCTCACAGTCCAAAGATGTGCACGTTGGGTGGATTGGACATATTAAATTGTCCATGGTGTCCAGGGGTGTATAGGCCAGGTGTATTAACCAATGGAAATGTGGGGTTAGGTCTGGGTGGGATGCTCTTCAGAGGGGCAGTGTGAACTCAGCAGACTGAATGGCCTACTTCCACACTGTAGAGATCCTAGGATATTTTTAGGGTGAGGGGGATGTGGACAAGCTCTTTTTCTCTTTTTTTATATATATTCATGGGATGTGGGTGTAACTGGCGAAGCCAACATTTATTATCTATTCCTAAGTGCCATGGAAAAGGTGGTGATCAGCTGCCTTCTTGAACCGTTGTAGTCCAAATGATGCAATACACGCATAGTGATGTTTGGAAAGGAATTCCAGGATTTTAACCCAGTAACACTGAATGAGCAGCAATACGTTTACAAGTGAGTGGCTTGAAGGGGAACTTGCAGGTGGTGGTGTTCCCATGTATCTTCTGCCCTTGTCCATCTAGAGCTACACTCATTCAGGAAAGTGGGGAATATTCCATCGCAGTACTTAGTTGTGCCTTGTAGATGGTGGACATTAGTTGAGGAATCAAGAGATGCGTTATTCACTGCAGAATCCCAGCTTCCGACCTGGTCTTGCAATCATAATATTTATATGGCTAGTGCTGGTCAATAGGAACCTGTACAGTTATGATAGTGATGTATTCAGCAATAGTAAAGTCAATAAGCATCAAGGTGCAAGGCTTAGATTCTGTCCTGTTGAAGATGGCCTTTGGCTGGCACTTGTGTAGTGTGAATATTATTTGTCACTTAGTAAACCTACAATCAATAGGAATCAGGGCAAAACTCCCTTCTTTTTGGAGCATACCTGGAATACAGGAAGATGGTTGTGGTTCTTGGAGGTCAGTCATCTCAGCTTCAAACAGCTCTACAGGAATTCCTCAGGGTACTGGCTGGTTTCCAACCACCTTCAGCACCATTTGCAACTCCTCAGATAATGAAGCAGTCCACGCCCATATGAATTAACACCCTGACAATATACTGAGAAGTGGAAAATAACATTTCTGACACGTATCGTTCAGTGACCATCTCTAATAAGAGAGAATTTAACCATTGCTCCATAGCATTCAATGGCACTGTGATGACCGAAAATCACACTCTCAACATCCTTGGGGTTACCATTGACCAGAAGTTCAACTTGACTTGCCACATAAACACAGTGGCTACAAGAATAGGTCAGAGTTTAGGAATACTGCAGTAAGTAACTCATCTAAGCATTTGTCAAAGTCCATCCACCATCTACAAAGTGCAATTCAGGAGTGTGAGGGAATACTCCCCACTTGTCTGGATGGCTGCAGCTCCAACAACATTCAAGACGTCTGACACCATCCAGAACAAAGCAGTGCTCTTGATTGGCACCACATCTACTCCCTCCATCACCAATGCTCAGTAGCAACAGTGTGTACTATCTATAAGATGCACTGCAGAAATTCACCAAAGATCCTCAGACACCACCTTCCAAATTCACAACCACTTCCATCTGGAAGGTCAAGGGCAGCAGATACTTGGGAACACCACCACCTGCAAGATCCCCTCCAAGTCACTCACCATCCTGACTTGGAAATATATCGCCGTTCCTTCACTGTCACTAGGTCAAAATCCTGGAATTCTCTCCCTAAGGGCATTGTGGGCTATGGCAGTTCCAGAATGCAACTCACCAGCACCTCTTTAAGGGCAATTAGATATGGGCAACAAGTGCTGGTCCAGCCATTGGCCCCCATGTCCCATGAGTAAAGAAAAAAAATCCAAATAATGTGGCTACAAGACCAGGTTAGGGACTAGGAATACTGCAGTGAATAATTCATCCCCAGAGTCCCAAAGCCTGGCCATCATCTACAAGGCATAAGTCAGGGGGGTTGATGAAATATTACCCACTTGCCTGGATGAGCACAGTTCCAACAACATGCAAGGAGCTTGACACCATTCAGGTCAAAGCAGCCGACTTGACTGGTACCTCTTCCACATTCTTCAACATTTACATCCTCCACCATTGATGCATAGTAGCAGCTGAGTGTGACACCTACAAGATGCACTACAGTAACTCACCAAGGTTCCACTGATAAACTCAAGACCTCTACCACCTAGAACAGCACGGGGACACCTATATGGAAGCATCGGCACCTCTAATGTCCTCTCCAGGCAACACACCATCCTGACTTAGAACTATATTTTTGTTCGTTCAACTGTCACTGGGTCAAATTCCTGGATCTTCCTTCCTAACAGCACTGTAGCTGTACCTACACCAATGAACTGCAGCGATTCAAGAAAGCAGCTCACCACCACCTTCTCCAAGCAATAGAATGGGAAATGAACACTAGTTTAGTCAGCAACACCCAAATCCCATTAACAAACAAGAACAAATAAAAGGTTTGGTACCATCTGTGAATGGAGAAACAGGCTTAATATTTCAGGTTGACGGCTTTTCATCAGAGTCTGAGGATAATCAGCCAGGAGAGATTAAACAGAAGCCAAACAGAATGAAAATAAGTACAGAAAAAATGCTGGACCCAAATAGAGTCAGAGAGTAACACAGCATGGAAACAGACCCTTCAGCCCAAACTGATCCATGCTAACAATGGTGCCCACTCAGCTAGTTCCAATTGCCCACATTTGGTCTTTATCCCTCTAAATCTTTCCCATTCATGTACTTACCCAAATGTTTTTTTACATGTTGCTATCATACCTGCCTCAATGCCTCAACCACTTTCTCTGCCTTTATTCCTGATGAAGGGCTTTTGCCCGAAACGTCGATTTTGCCTGTCCTCAGATGCTGCCTGAATTGCTGTGCTCTTCCAGCACCACTAATCCAGAATCCACTTTCTCTAGCAGCCCAGTCCATATATACGTGAAGGAGTTGCCCTCAGGTCTTTCTTATACCTTTCCCCGCTCACCTTAAAATGATGAGTGAATGGTTGCATAGTGACCTTCTGACTGCTACGTGGTAGGAAGGAAAGGCACAAGAGCAATCCAGAAAAAGGATGACTAAGACAAGAAAAAGATAAAGAAAATAAAATGAAGTGTAGTATAGGACAAAGACAGACATCATGATCTGAAGTTGTTGTGGGAATTTGATCAGGATATTCCAAATGGGGAAGGGTTTCATTGCAGGAGAGAAGTAGAAAGTTTTCATTGGCAGGAAGGTCAGTAAGCTGAGAACACAGATTTAAGATACAGGATTATCCCATTCTCAGTACTAGGAGACAGATATAGTTCTGAGGGCTGAAAAGATCAAAGGGTATGGGAGAAAACAAGAACAGGGGACTGACTTGGATGATCAGCTATGATTGTATCGAATGGCAGAGCAAATCTGAAGGGCCGAATGGCGTACTCATGCTCCTCGTAAAATGTTTCTCTGTTTTACTTCCTGGAAGACACTACTTAAAGTGAAAGTAATTATATTGAAGGAGGTTTTCCCATTTAACTGTTGGCTGTTAATATCAGGAGTTCCGTCCTTAACTCAAGATTTTCTGCTGAAATAGGTCATATAAAAGTAATCAATGCCATAGAGAGAGTGCGAGTGCAAGTGGCCACAGCCTGCTCCTCTCTGCCAGGAAAGGGTGTGAATCCAGGACAGTGAGCTCTTGTCTCTCAGTAGAAGTAGCATGTTCGAGGTTGGGGGTGGGGGTGGGGGGGGGGGGGGGGGGGGGGGGGGGGAGTGATTGCAAATCCAAATGCTGCAGCAGAGGGTTTTCGGGGAGGACGGGATTGTGAGGCTTGGGGACTAAGGTGAGGGAATGGTTTATGAAGAGCAAAGCCTAAGCTGAACATTCTCGAGTGTGGGGTGACAGCCCTTTCACCGACTCCCCCCGTTGGCAACTCTGCAGATGGTTACAAAACAAACATTTGCACCCAGTTCCCGACTGCTTGAGAACAGAGTAAGCAGTTCTGGAAAGCAATACATATATAATCATTTGTGAACTATTCAATAGTGCTGTCATTCCCAAAGGCAGGGCAAAAAATACTGACTTCACCAGCAATGCCCACATGCCAGGAAAAAAACTAATGAGAAAATGTTTAGGAATATACAAATAGAAGCAGGCCATTCAGCCCATTGAGTCTGCTTCACCATTTCATGATCAACACTTCAATCATAACAAAGGCATGGAATTTTAGCTAAACAAATTCCCAGGTCTTGGCAAGTGAGGAAAGGAAATTGGAGGTACATTATAATCTCCCAAAACTTAGAATTAACTACTTGAGGATTACAAAGTACATAGATTCAAGGAAATGAAAGATCAAGAGGCAAATTGATTAATTATTGGTGATATATTTAACATTGCTAAAACAGAAAATCGTGGATGCTGGAGATCTGAAACAAAAATAGAAATTGCTGGAGAAACTCAGCAGGTCTGCCAACACCTGTGGGAAGAAAGCAGAGTTAAAATTTCAAGTCTGTTGACTCATGAGTTCTGATGAAGAGTCACTGGATTTGAAATGTTAACTCTGCTCTCTTCCCACAGACACTGCCAGACCTGCTGAGTTTTGTCAGCAATTTCTGATTTAGTTTAATCTCACTATTGGGAAATGTTTCCAGAATTAATTGTCAGAACCAAAGTGAGCACTTGGAATAGGATCAGCTGATTAGAGAGGATTAACAGGCGTTTCTAAATCTGTGGGAGGTCAGATCTAACTCATCAGCATGGTGGCTCAGTGGTTAGCACTGTTGCCTCACAGCGCCAGGTACCTGGGTTCAATTCCAGTCTCGGGCGATGGTCTGTGTGGTGTTTGTACATTCTCTCCGTGTGTGTGTGTGGGGGGGGGAGGTTCCTCCCACAGCCAAAGATGTACAGATTAGGTGAATTGGCCATGCTACAGTGTTCATGGATGTGTGGGTCAGGCGCATTAGTCAGGGGAAATGTAGATTAATTGGGCAGGGGAATGGGTCCAGGTGGGTTACTCTTCGAAGGGTTGGTGTGGACTTGTTGGGCCAAATGGCCTGTTTCTACACTGTTATGATTCATCAAATTGAGCTCCGATGAAGTAGACAAAGGAGACTTTATGGATATCAGATGAAGTTAATTTTCGCAAGATTCTGCTAAGGTTTTGAACAGGGTGACTACTTGCTAAAGTAAAGTTCATGGAATAGGACAATTCTTCAGTTCACAATTACAGGAAACTATTCTGAAGTAGAAGGCAAGAGAATTAAGCAAAACAAAAAACAGCATTCACTTTCTCAAGTAAACAGGGAGATCTCTGACCTCATCTGGAGTTTAGTTTGGATATCAAAACACAGGAAAGAGACCCAGAACTGGAAGACTGCCTCATGATTGCCAGAGAGGTACAGCAGGTTCCTTTCCCTGAAAAGGAGATTGTGAACCAATTCTACTGCTAATAATTCCACAGTTTTAGATGATGAAGATTAGTGAAATCAGTTTTATCTTAAAATTATCAAACTGCCATGGCAGAATTTGAACTCATGTTTAGAGCTTCATGCCTTTTTTAGCTCTTTGCTGAACTACCTTTGTGAAACAGACACATGAACAGGCAGGGAATAAAGGGATACAGATCACGTGAAGGCAGATGGGAACAGTATAGATGGCATCATGGTCAGTACATGGTGGACCAAAGGGCCTGTGTCCATGCTGTACAGTTCTACACTCTATGTTCTAACCAATTGGTCCCAGTCCCGTGCTCTCAACTCACTGCCATACATGTACTACCCCTACATGAATGGATAAAAACCTCTTGTGAAAGTTCTCATTGAATCTCCTTCCATTGCCCTCTTGGGCTGCATGTTATAGATCCTAACAACTTGCAGTGTAAATAAATACATCATGCCATCGCCCAATCTGTTGCCAATTGCCTTCATTCAGTTTTCCTCTGGTTACCAACCCTGCTACTGGAAACAGTTTCTTTTTATTTACTCTATCAAAATGCTTCATGACATTAAACACCTCAATCAACTTTCTCTGCTCCGAAGGGAACAATCAAATCTCCTTCTGTATCTCTGCATCAGTGAGGCCTCTCACCTTGACACTACTCCAGTAAACCTCCCCCCGCATCTTTTCAAATGATTGACATCCTTCCTCAAATGTGGCATTCAGAACTGGACACAACACTTCAGGTGAGGCCCAACTAATGTTTTATAAAGGTATGACATAATCTCCTAGTTGTTGTTCTCTGATTCTCTCTTAATACAACCAAGCATCAGCGTTCCAAACCTTTAAATATATCTCTGTTCCTTCAGTGTCACTTGATTAAGATCCTGGAACTCCTTCTCTAACATACTTTGGGCCTACCCACGCTGAACGGACTGCAGCATCTCCAGGGCAACTAGGGACGGGCAATAAATGCTGGCTCAGCAAACAATGCCCACATTCCATGACTAAATAAAATGATCCAAATGCTTCTTATTAATCTTCTCTAGTTGTCCTGTCTATTACCATCCATTTTCCCATATCCCTAAGTTCTGGGATAATTAGGGACAGATGGTTGGGCAGTGGTAATGTCAATGGACCAGTAATCCAGAGGTCAGGATAAATACCTGGGGTAGGAATTGAACTACGGCAGCTGGTGGAATTTAAATTCAGCTAATCAAAGTCTGAAATGGAAAGCTAGTCTTAATACTGGGGTCCATGAAATTGTTGTTAAAAATCCATTTTGTTCACTAATGTCCATTAGGGAAGGAAGACATCGCTGGCCAGGCCAGCATTTATTTCCCATCCCTAATTGCCCAGAGGACAGTTAATAGCCCCAACCACATTGCTGCGGGTCTGGAGTCACATGTAGGGCAGATCAGGTAAGGATGGCAGTTTCTTTCCCTAAATGACATTAGTGAACTAGATGGGTTATTTCCAATAGATTCATGGCTATCAGTACACACTTTAAATCCAGATGTTTATTGAATTCAAATTCCACCTTCCGTTGTGGTGAGATTCGAACCCAGGTCCCCAGAACATTACCTGGTTCTCTGGGTTAACAGCCCAGCGATAATAGACCACTAGACCATTGCTTCCCCAAACTGCTGTCCTTACCTGACATGGTGTACATGTGACTCCTAACCCACGCAATATGGTCGATTTTAACTTGAAATTGTTGAGCAAGTCACTCAATTCGAGGGTAATTAGAGACAGGTGACAAATGCTAGCCCTGACAGTGCACTCACATCTCATGAAAGGAAACAAAATCCCATGAACAGAACCTCCACAACACCATAGCTAGTAAGTGTCTTCTGAAGATTTCCCCCTTTCAGATTCTAAGACTGTAACTTTCTGATTTGCAGTCCAACTGTGGATGGAGGCAAGTCCATTGGTGGCCAACTTACTGGTCCCACAATTAAGAAAGGTTGCCGGTTCAAGATCCAATTATAACTTGTTAAAGGCTGACCGTCAAACCTCTTAGCCTATTGAATGCTTCAACAATGGAATCTTGCCACAACAGAAACTGCTGACCAGGCAGAGATTGGCTGCATTTGGGTCCTAAAGAGCATCAATTGAAGTCTAGTCTCAGGGCATTCGATGGCAAGGAGGTAAGTCATATTCTTCTGCCTCTCGTGGGGTGGAACTATATGAGGAGAGGGGCAATTGGAGGGGTGGGGTCAAAAGCAAGGGCAAGTCAAAAGCAAATGGCTTTCAAAAGCCATTTGTCCCTCAATTGCTCACAGATTTGGGCAAATGGAGACCACATAGCCATTAACTGACCATTTAAAGGCCTTAATTGCTGGGGATTCAAGAATGGACATTCTCAGGGACTTCCTTGTGGAGCAGTGGTAGTGAGACCCAGGCTCAAGTCTCACCAGCTCCAGAAGTGTGAAATCTGCGTGAGACAGGTTGATTAGAAAAATAGGTTAAATAATAATTTTTTTTAAAAGAATGTACATTTTCATTTAGTACCTAACTGGTCAGGCAGTGAGAAGTGGGAGAGTATTGCACCAGGACCAGCTTGGCCAATTAATTCCCCTTCTCACCACCTCTCTCACAGAGGAAAGTGCTGTCCTAAGTGCTAATTCAGTCAAGATGCCAAAGTAAAGAACCTAAAGGCTAACAATTCAGTATAGCAATCTGTGCTTTCTGGGTTGTGGGAGGTTCCAACTTTCAAAAGAGATGTTAAATCAAATCCTCTTTGTTTGCTGTGATATACGTTAAAGATTTTTCTACACCAAAAGCAGAGAATTAGCCTAGTGTCTCAGCCTTCATTCCTTATTGTTTAGTGATGGGTTTAACTGAGTATATTTATTTAACTGAGCAACTTGTGGAATCAAATGATGTATCAAAATGGCTGCCATGTTCAGCTGTCTAGCAACAGTGACTACACTTCAATATGAAATACAATGGGACATTTCCTTTGGCTGTGATCAGACTGAATGAAAGTGAAGTTCATTTTGTTTCCCTTCGAACAATATTGCGATTGTGTCTTAAATGAATATCAATCGGGAACTCTGATCAAAGATTATCGCAAAAAACCTTATACAATCTTTCTGCATATAATGCCTTAGACGTTTGGCACGCTTGCCTTCATTGCTCAGACCATTGAGTTTTGGAGTTGGGAACGTTATGCTACAGTTATACAGGACTTTGGAGATGCCAGTTTTGGAGTACAGTGTGCAGTTCTGATCATCCTGCCATGAAAAGGATATTATCAAATTGGAGAGGGCGCAGAAAAGATTTTCAAGGATGTTACTGGGACTGGATGGTTTGAGTTATAAGGAGAGGCTGGAGTTCTTCTGCATATCCTACATAAGTATATATCCTTCAACAATATCATGCCAAGTAGATTATCTGGTCATTACCTCATTGTTGTTTGGGGGAGTTTGCTCTGAGCAAATTGGTTGTCATGTTTCCATCATTACAACAGTGACTACACTTTAAAAAAAAGTACATTCTTGGTAAAGCCCCTTAGCACATCAGGACACAGACAAATGCACCATAGATACGCAGATTCTGTCATCCTCTGAGGGAGTTCAGTCCCTATACTCTTCAGGGTTAATAATGGACAGCAGCAAGCACAGGAATGCTGAGAGTGATGGATGTTCATGGAAATAAATAACTGTGGTTGAAGAAAACAAAATATATTGGTGGGGGTGGGGGGGTTATAAAAATGTGAAACTCCTGTAGCCTGGAAAGTAAACACAGCTGGAACATCTTCACCTCGCCAAAACCAATAAATGTCCTCATAAAACCATTTCCGCTGGACTGCACAGCTATGTGGATGAAGAGGTAAAAACAATGACTGCAGATGCTGGAAACCAGATTCTGGATCAGTGGTGCTGGAAGAGCACAGCAGTTCAGGCAGCATCCGAGGAGCTTCGAAATCGACGTTTCGGGCAAAAGCCCTTCATCAGGAATAAAGGCAGTGAGCCTGAAGCGTGGAGAGATAAGCTAGAGGAGGGTGGAGGTGGGGAGAAAGTAGCATAGAGTACAATAGGTGAGAGGGGGAGGGGATGAAGGTGATAGGTCAGGGAGGAGAGGGTGGAGTGGATAGGTGGAAAAGGAGATAGGCAGGTAGGACAAATCCGGACAAGTCATGGGACAGTGCTGAGCTGGAAGTTTAGAACTAGGGTGTGGTGGGGGAAGGGGAAATGAGGAAACTGTTGAAGTCCACATTGATGCACTGGGGTTGAAGTGTTCCGAGGCGGAAGATGAGGCGTTCTTCCTCCAGGTGTCTGGTGGTGAGGGAGCGGCAGTGAAGGAGGCCCAGGACCTCCATGTCCTCGGCTGAGTGGGAGGGGGAGTTGAAATGTTGGGCCACGGGGCGGTGTGGTTGATTGGTGCGGGTGTCTTGGAGATGTTCCCTAAAGCGCTCTGCTAGGAGGCGCCCAGTCTCCCAATGTAGAGGAGACCGCATCGGAAGCAACGGATACAATAAATGATATTAGTGGATGTGCAAGTAAAACTTTGATGGATGTGGAAGGCTCCTTTAGGGCCTTGGATAGAGGTGAGGGAGGTGGTGTGGGCGCAGGTTTTACAGTTCCTGCGGTGGCAGGGGAAAGTGCCAGGATGGGAGGGTGGGTTGTAGGGGGGCGTGGACCTGACCAGGTAGTCACGGAGGGAACGGTCTTTGCGGAAGGCGGAAAGGGGTGGGAGGGAAATATATCCCTGGTGGTGGGGTCTGTTTGGAGGTGGCGGAAATGTCGGCAGATGATTTGGTTTATGCGAAGGTTGGTAGGGTGGAAGGTGAGCACCAGGGGCGTTCTGTCCTTGTTACGGTCTGAGGGCGGAGGTGCGGGATGTAGACGAGATGCGTTGGAGGGCATCTTTAATCACGTGGGAAGGGAAATTGCGGTCTCTAAAGAAGGAGGCCATCTGGTGTGTTATTTGGATGAAGAGCTGATTCAACTTGTTAGCAGGACGTATTTAACAGAGCACAATGTCCTTCAGTTCACTGCTCAGTTTCCTGCCATGCACCAGCAGCATCTACTTGGAGAACACATATTCACTGCCTGCTCATCATTTAATTACACTCCTCTCAGAACCTCTGCTCCTCTTACCAGACAACTTCCATTTTCTATTGATGATCATTATAAAAAAAAGAGCAGAGTGCCAACAGTGGAACACACAGACAGACCACCCACAATCTCTCATTTTGCAGATCATGTACAAACCACTCTGCTTCCTTGAAATCACCAGACTCTGGCTCTGCCTTAGCTCATTCACTGCTGAAACGGTCACCCATGCCTTTGTTGTTTTGACCATTTGCATCGTCTCCTCACCACTCTCCCATCTTCCCGCCCCCTCCAAAAACCCACAGCTCATCCAAAGCTCTGAGTTCTACTCTCCCAAGTCCCTTTAAGCTCTCCCCTCCATGGTCTTGCTGCCCTTCTCCAGCAACACACATCTGATCATTTTTATCCTGTTTTCAAGTCCCTCATGACTATGCCTTTCGCAATCTTTCCCGGTCTCAGTTACTGCATCCAGCCTTATGAATGAGATCCCTCATCTCCTCCTGACCTTTGGAACATCTTCAATTCCAACTCCTTCATCACTGGCAGCAATGCCCTCAGCTGCCTAGGCCCATAATCTCTGAAATTCCCTCTCAAACTCTCACTACGTCTTTAACAACATTCCTTGAAACCTGCTTGATCAGGTTTTTGATCATCTGTCCTAGATATCTCCTAATGTAGCTTAGTTCACGAATACCTCTGTGAAGGATGTTTTACAATGTAAAGGGCGCTATATAAATGGAAGCAGTTGTTGTCGCAGACTGTATTTATCCCATTTCATTAAGTGACAGATAGAGTCATAGAGTTCCTACAATGCAGAAAGAGGTCATTCAGTTTGTTGAGTCCACACCAACTCTCCAAAGAGCACCTCAATCAGACCCAGCACCCCCGATCATATCGCTCCACATTTTTCATCCCACCAGCCTCCGCATTCAAAGGATCATTCTCTGCCATTTCAGACAACTCCAGCAGAATGCCACCACTAAACACATCTTCCCCTCACCCTTCCCTTCTGCATTTCACAAGGACCATCCTAGTCCTTGACCACCTGACCTTCCCACAACGCCTTTCCATGTAATCACAGCAGGTGCAACACCTGCCCCTTCACTTCCTCCTTGCTCATCGTCCAAGGGCTTAAAGAGTCTTTCCAGGTGAAGCAGCATTTCATCTGTACCATCTCCAATCTGGTATTTTGTATTTACTGCACCCAACATGGCCTTCCCTATATTGGAGAAACCAAACACAGACTGTGTGACTGCTTTGCAGAACTTGAGGTTTTGCGTACAGTTCTGGTCACCGCATTATAAGAAGGATGTGGAAGCTTTGGAAAGGGTGCAGAGGAGATTTACAAGGATGTTGCCTGGTATGGAGAGAAGGTCTTATAAGGAAAGGCTGAGGGACTTGAGGCTGTTTTTGTTAGAGAGAAGGTTGAGAGGTGACTTAATTGAGACATATAAGATAATCAGAGGGTTAGATAGGGTGGACAGGGAGAGTTTTTTCCTCTGATAGTGATGGCTAGAATGAGGGGACATAGCTTTAAATTGAGGTTTGATAGATATAGGACAGATGTCAGAGGTAGTTTCTTTACTCAGAGTACTAGGGACGTGGAACACCCTGCCTGCAACTGTAGTAGACTCGCCAACTTTAAGGGCATTTAAATAGTCATTGGATAAACATATGGATAAAAATGGAATAGTGTAGGTTAGTTAAGCTTCAGATTGGTTCCACTGATCGGTGCCACATCTTTTCACAAATTGGAACAATGACTTGGGTGAAGGAACTGGATGCATGATTGCAAAATATACTGATGTGATAAAGGTGGGTAGAAAAGAACTTGTGAAGAGGATATAAAGAGTCTACAAAGTGAAAAAGGATAGGTTGAGTGAGTGGAGAAAAATTGTCAGATGGAATGTAAGGTGAAAATGTGGCCTTGTACAATTTGACAGGACAAATAGAGAGCCAGCGTAATATATAAAGGGAGAGAGACTGCCGAGTTCTGGAGTACAACAGGATCTGGGTGTACTCGTACATGAATCACATGTAAGACACAATGACAACAATGAATTAAGGCAGTAAATGGAATGTTGACATTTATTGCATGGGGAATTAAATATAAAAGTAGGGATGTTTTGTTGCATCTGGACACAATGTTGATAAGGCCACCTCTGGAGTCCTGTGCACAGTTTAGGTTCCTTATTTAAGAAAGGCTGTAAACATTTTAAAGGCAGTTTAAAAAAGGCACCGTCATCTTATGACTGAGATATGCAGGTTATCTTAGGAAGCAAGTTTGAATATCAGCAGGGTCTGTATCCATTGAAGCTCAGAAAGGTAAGTGAAAATATTAAAAATAATTTGAAGATATTGGAACTTATTAAAAATATAAGATCCTGAGACGACTAGATCAGGCAAATATGAAAAGGACATTTCCCATTGTTGGAGAAGTTAGAACCAAAGGACATTGTTTAAGATCATGCATCTTCCACTTAAAACAGAGATCAGAGGATTTCTTTTGTCTCTCAGAAGGTTATGACTCTTTGGAACTCTCCTTCCCAGAGAAGTGTGGAGATGGGTCATTGAAGAATTTTAAGGCAGAGGTAGGTACAGTATAGTAAATAAGGGAGTCAACATTTATAGAGGGCTAAACACGAAAGTACAGTTGAAGCCACAATCAGACTAGCCATGAACTTATTGAATGGTGGAACAGGCTTGAGGGGCTGAACGGTCTACTCCTGCTCCTAATTCATATGTAAATATATTCGCATATATGTAACAAATAATTTGATGATGACACAAAAGCAAATGCATTTAATGCTGAAAATCTGAAATAAGGACAAGAAATGCTGGAACTACTCAGCAAATCTGGAACCATCGATAAAGAGGGAATGAAAGATATTATTTCTTATCAGTAACCTTCTGAAGAGCCAATGTTTTATACCTTTCTGAATGAACAATGGTACCTTGTTTGATGTTTCATCTGAAAGACACTAGTGTAGCATTCATACTGCATTCATATCTCAGCCTGTTTTATGTGATCAAGACACTGCACCCGAACCTACAAATGTTTGACTTCGAAAAGAGAGTGAAGAGATGAGAGATAAAGTCAAGAAACAGGTGGAGTGGGGCAAGAGGAAGAGAGAAAGGAATGACAGAGAAAACGATTGAAAGAAAACAGCAAGTGGAAAATTGAAAAGATAAAAGGCACAAAGATGTGTCGGAGAGAAGCTGCAATGAGTTTCAGAATGATGGATGAGAGTGAGGGAGAGAGAAAGGGGAGGAAATGTGAAAAACAGGAGAAAGAAAGGGAGAGGAAAATGAGCAGAGAGAGAGAGAATGCTTTCTAAAAATGCTGTTGTAAACCTTTGAGATTTCTTTTCTATGTTCCAATGAGCTTACGTAACAAAACAAAACACCAGGAAATCATTAACAGCTGGAAGCAGCTGTGCTTAATGAGTGAAATGAATGTACTTTTTGTCATATTTTTTCAACATTGTGTTGCTGTTACACCTGCTGCTACCTCAGGAGCTGTCTGCAATTCCTGTATTCTGTAAAAGGATGATCACGGTCAGTGCATCCCTGTCGATGGGGGTAGATCTGACCCAGATCCAACTGGAATCAAGGAATGGCAGGCAAACTAGTCATTGAACAATGGGCTGTCTTTAAGGTAGAGATACCTTAATAACATCCACACATAGGGAAGGTAGGGCAAACAAGTCCAGAGCTCCTGTGACTATAAAGGAGATGGATTAAGAAGAAGAGAAAAGTGTGCTGATGACGATGTCAGGTGGATAATATAACTAAGAACCAAGGTGAAATATAGAAAATTCAGAGCAGGGGCAGTGAAGAAATAAATAAGAGAAGGAAAGCTAGAGGTTGAGAAAAGACTAGCAGCGATCATAGAAGTGAATCCAAAAGTTTGCCCTTGGCAGGTACATTTTAGATTAGATTACTTACAGTCTGGAAACAGGCCCTTCGGCCCAACAAGTCCACACCGACCCACCACCCACCCAGACCCATTCCCCTACATTTACCCCTGCCCCCTAACACTACAGGCAATTTAGCATGGCCAATTCACCTGACCTGCACATTTTTGGATTGTGGGAGGAAACTGGAGCACCCGGAGGAAACCCACGCAGACACGGGGAGAATGTACAAACTCCACTCAGTCAGTTGCCTGAGGCGGGAATTGAACCCGGGTCTGTGGTGCTGTGAGGCAGCAGTACTAACCACTGTGCCACCCACAAAAGATGGTAAAAGATGGTAAAAGGAGAAGTGAGATGAATAAGGGACCAGAAAGGAGATTTACCAATGGAGGCAAGAAACATGGCTGAGGAACTAAATGAATAGTTTGGAGCTTCCTCAACAAGGAATATAATGTTGTATAAGTCATAGAATTACAGAATCATGGATCGTTCCAGAACAGAGTGGGAACACTTCGTCCCTAATGACTCTGCACCAATTTTGAATATTTTAATCAGATCTCTTTATCATTATCTCCTTTATAATTCCTTTGCCAGCATCAAAGTTAAACTGATTGTTGTGTTATTCTTATATCTTTCTTCAATCCTCCAGCACAGCCCCTGAGTCTAAGGAAGAGGAAAAATATTACAGCAACTGCCTCTGCAAATTCCACTCTCACTTCCCTCAGTATCACTATCCAGTCCTAGTGACTTTAAGTACACTTAAGTCCTGGTGAAAGAGGAGACCATTCGGACAGGAGAAGGGTTCAAATTGATGAGGAAAAGAGATTGGATTAAGGAAAGTCAGTGCAGATAATAGGCCAATGACTCACCAATATTGTGAACAAGGGGTTTTATTTAAACAAGTCACTCATTACAGAATCACAGAATCATCACAGTACAGAAGGAGGCCTTTCAGCCGGTCATGTTTGCTCCGCCCCCTGAATAAAGATTCACCGAGTGCCATTCACCCACCTCCCCCACGTAACCCTGCGCAGTGTTTCCTTTCCAGATAACTTTCAAACTGCCTTGTGAATGGCTCGATTGAACAGCTCTGCACTACGTACTCAAGCAGTACAATCCAGACGTTAACCAAATGCTAAGTGAAAAGACATCTCCTCATGTCCCCATTGCTTCCTTTGCCAATCTCTATCCTCTCATTCTTGATTGATCCATGGGAACCTACCTACTCTGTCCAGAATCCTCATGATTTTGAACACCTTCACCAAATATCCTCGCACCTTTCTTATCTCCTAGGAAAAAACAGTCCCAACTTCTGCAATCTTTCCATGTAACTAAAATTCCTTATCAGTGGAACTATTCTTGAGAATTATCCCTAAAATGCAGTGAACAGAACTGTACACAGCATCCCAGCTGAGGTCTGAACAGTATCTTGTACAAGTTCAGCATCACCCCCTTGGTCTTGTATTCTATGCCTCTACAATAAAGCCCATGATACCATAGGCTTTGTTAATCACTCTCATGACACGTCCTGCAACTTTCAATGACTTTCGCACATATGGACCTAGGTCCCTGGGCTCCTGTACCCGTTAGACTGGTACCCTTTTCTTTTTCTTGTCTCTCCATGCTCTTTCTACAAAACTAAGAAAATTCACAATTCTCTGCACTGAATTTCACTTGCTAAATGTCTGCCCATTCCACCAATCTATCTATGACCTCATGAAATTCTAGGCAATTCTCCACTGTTCCCAATGCAAATTTTAATTTGCGAACAGAAAACTAATGGACAATTAAGAATTGGTGGGCAGACGGTAATCAAGACTGCCTGTAGAGTTCAGTTGAGTTTGTGAAGGTCCCTGAGGCAAAGGCTAGACACTTTAAATGAAAACAACTGAACCCATTCGCCTGACCTCTCTTCATTAGATTCAATGGTCTCCACAGTGCTCTCCATCTTTGTTTCTTCAGTGGGTCTTCCTGCTGTCTCCTCACGCTCTTCTTTCCTGGCAGAGAGACTGGAAAGAGAAAACATACAGCATTCCAGCAAAGGAAAAGAGAGGCTGATATTTATTATTATAGCCCATTTTTGACCCCAAGTCATTCTTCGTTTCACTATTACGCTGGGTCAATTGGAGGGTGAGCTGAAGAGATATGTTCCTTCTAATGCAGCAACAACTGCTTGTATTTATACAGCACCTTGATGCAGAAAAATAAATTATTTCAGGGTACTTTATAAAGATGTACAATGTAGTACATTCATGGGGGATGTGGCCTACTGGTAATATCAATGAACAAGCAATTCAGAACTTCACACTCATGTTCTGAGACTCAAAAGCCACCATTGCAGATGGTGAAATTAATTACTCAGAAGGCAGATGCAAGTTAATCACACTTGGGATTATTATAATAAATATAAAATAATGCAGAATACTGGAGAAACTCACTATCTCTGGGAGATTCTGTGGAGAGATTCAGAGCTAATGTTTATCAGGGTTATCAGTGCTGGCATATCCCATGTCTCATGAATGAATATAAAATAAAAATATATGGATACCAGGCTGAAGGTGGTAAAATTGCTTTGGTGTTTATGAGCCAGGCTGTTGAGGTGGGTTTCAAAGAGAATTTTGAAAGTTGGCTCGTCAACATTTGAACATCTTCTCCTTCTAGACTCTGGGATTAATTTTCACAAGGATTCATCTGTAACTGTGGCAGAAGATATGTATTGATATGTGACAAGGAGACAAACAGATGTAGAAGGAGGGAGTCAGTCAAGAAAGTCACAGTGGGACAGTGTGACTGTTAGATAACTGCAAGCAGACCGTCACCTAATAAAATCTCACCGGGCACAGCCCAGGTTTCTGCTGCTCCTCAATCCAGTCTGTTCCATCCTCCTACAATTGAAAATTTGCTGTGACCCATCCATAAGGCTGTTCAATAAAAGGAAAGAAAATGCTTTGATCTTAGATAATTCCAACAGATAATTTTTAGGTCAACTTTAACTTGGCTCAGTATTTCATTTCCTTCTTTGGTTCATTTCAAACACTGAATGGACAGTCCTAACAATAACAACAACATACACTTATGAGAGCAACCCTATTGGCCTAAGGCTTCGTGGGAGTGTTATAAAGCAATAGGGAGCCACGTCAGGAAATATCAGCGCAGGTAAAAAGGTGTGAGTCTTCAGGTGTGTCTTTTAAAAAAGAATTCTTACACAGGGATTTGGGTATCAGTGGAAAGACCAACATTTGTTGCTCATCCCCTAATTCGTCCTTGGGCTGTTTGTTTCTCTGGACCATTTCTGAAGGTAATTAGGCCAGAGCAGGTAAGGAAAGTGGATATCTTTCCCTAAAGAGTATCAGTAAACAGGATGGGTTTCTGAAACAGTGGCCACATGGCCACCATTAGATCAGCTTTTTCAATTCCAGATGTCAAGGGCTGCCACTTGTTTGAACAAATTCCTCAATGTATCGGTCTAAGGGTTTTTTTGTTCATTCACAGATGTGGATGTTACCAGCCAGGCCAGTACTTACTGCCCAACCCTAATTACTCAGAAGGCAGATGAAAGTTAACCACACTTGGGATTATTACAATACAGAATACTGGAGAAACTCACTATCGCTGGGAGATTCTGTGGAGAGATTCAGAGCTAACGTTTTGAGTCCAGACCCTTCTTTGGAACTCTAGGTTACTAGTCCAGTAACATGAGCAGTACACCATCTTTCTACTTGAAGGAGGGATGTGAGATAGAGGGTTGAGGGGCATTCAAGAGCTGTGTCCCAGGCAGTTGAAGGCCTAGCCAACAAAGTTGGAGCAATTCTAACTGAGGATGTACAAGAGCTCAGATTAGAGCAGCGCTGATATCTTCGAGGCCTGTGTGACTGCAGGAGATTACAGAGCTAGGAAATGGGTGCGGCAATGAAAGGATTTGGAAACAAGGGTGAGAATGCTTCGAGAAAGTGAGGACTGCAGATGCTGGAGATCAGCGTCAAAGAGTGTGGTGCTGGAAAAGCACAGCCCGGTCAGGCAGTATCCGAGGAATGGGAGAGTTGACGTTTCGAGCGTAAACTCTTCATCAGGAATGAAGGGGTGGTCCAAGGCGGCTGAGAGATAAATGGAAAGGGGTTGAGGCTGGGGAAGGTAGCTGGGAATGCAGATAGGTAGATGAAGGCTGGATGATTGTGATAGGTCAGAGAGGGGGGTGGAGCGGATAGGTGAGAAGGAAGATGAACAGGTAGGACAATTCAAGAGGGTGGTGCCAAGTTGGAAGGTTGGATCTGGGATAAGGCGGGGGGAGGGAAATGAGGAAGCTGATGAAATCCACATTGATCTCGTGTACTGGAGGGTCTCAAGGAGGAAGATGAGGCGTTCGTCCTCCAGGCATCAAGTAGCTAGACATTGTTGATGGAGGCGGCTCAGGCCTTGCATGTCCTTGGTGAGTGGGAGGGGGAGTGAAAGTGTTCAGCCACAGGGTGATGGGGTTGTTTGGTGCATGTGTCCCAGAGATGTTCTCTGAAACCTTCCGCAAGTTGGAGTCCTATCTCCCCTGTCTCCTCTGGGTAACAGGGCCTGTTGTGAGTTAGGACAAGAGCAGTATAGTTTTAGATGACCTACAGTAGAAAGTAGCAAATCACCAATACAGGCAAACACTTTTTTGTTAATCCCTGTGTTAGCACTGCATTCATTCCTGAAGAAGGGCTTATGCCCGAAACGTCGATTCTCCTGTTCCCTGGATGCTGCCTGACCTGCTGCGCTTCTCCAGCAACACATTTTCAGCACTGCATAATTCTACACTGGTTGTGTACTGGAGAAAGTAGTGAAAAACCCAAAGAGTGACAAATCAAAAAAGCCTGACAGAGTGGAAAGATCGCATTCAGCCCACTGGGTGAGCACACATCTTCCAAAGAGTATCCCGTCCATACCCCCACCCTAACCCCATAACCCCACATTTTCCATGGCTAACCCAGCTAGCATGCACATCCCTGGACACTACATTAGCATGAACAATCCACCTAACCTGCACACCTTTAGATTGAAGGAGGAAATCTGAGCACTCAGAGAAAACACACACCGACACGGGGAGAATGTGCTCCACAAAATCCACACAGGCAGTCACCAGAGGCTGAAGTTGAGCCTGGCTCTCTGGTGCTGTAAATCAGCAGTGCTAAGCACCGAGACACCATGCCACTCCAACCAACCCTAAGGGCAGATATGGGACTTTGAGCTTGTTCCCTCCTCCTGCTCCCGCACATTCCTTCCCCTCCAAAGTCGAGTGTGTGAGAGTTGGATTTGACCTACCAGGAACAACTGCAGCAGCAGCACCAGCAGAAGCAGCATGTGTTTGGCCGCTGGTTGGGCGATGCTTGTGGATCGGTGCCATCTCCTTCACTTCTCGTTTCTGCTCTCTTCCCCATATCTATTCCTTCAGATCCCATACACTTTAAAACAAAAGTAGAGAAATAAGGAAGGTTCTGTTTCAAAACTATGAACATAACTGGGTGACCAGAACTGGTCATAGTATTCCAGAAGAGGCTTCACCAATGTCCTGTACAACCTCAACATGACCTCCCAACTCCTATACTCAGAGGACTAACAAAGACAGGTGTGCTAAATGTGTTTTATACATTATATCTCTCTTCTAGAATACTACGTCCAGTTCTGGTTGCCCAGTTATAGGAAGGAGATTATCAAGCTGGAGTGGGTTCAGAAGAGGACATTGGTGGGTATGGAAGGTTTGAGTTATAAAGAAAGGCTGGAATCACTGGGACCTTTTTCACTGATTGTAGGAGGTTGATATGCTACCTTACAGAAGTTTAATAAATAATGAGAGGCATTGATAGAGTTAATGGCAGTTGTCTTTTCCCTAGGATGGGGGATTTCAAGACTAGGGGCCACATTTTTAAGGTGAGAGGAGAGAGATTTAAAAAAGACAGGAAAGTCAAATTTTTCACATAGTGGGTCATTCACGTGTGGAATGAACTTCCTGAGAAACTGGTGGATGTGGGTACAATTACAATGTTTAATAGACATTTGGACAGGTACATGGATAGAAAAGGTTTGGAGGGATATAGAACATAGAGCAATACAGCTCTCGATGTTGTGCTGACCTTTTATCTTACTCTGATATCAAACTCTACATTTTACTAAGTTAAAAATCACACAACACCAGGTTACAGTCCAGCAGGTTTAATTGGAAGCACTAGCTTTCTGAGCGCTGCTCCTTCATCAGGTGGTTATGGAGGACACAATTGTAAGACACAGAATTTATAGCAAAAGTTTACAGTGTGATGTAATTGAAATTATACATTGAAAAAGACCTGGATTGTTTGTTAAGTCTCTCATCTGTTAGAATGACCATGTTAGGTTCACTTCTTTCATATGCAAATCACAAAACCTTTTTTAAAAGTTACATTCTCAGGTTAACTTTAACAATTGGTGTCAGCCCAGATAAGATGTTGAAGGTGTTAGCCCCCTGTGTGCTGCTGTCTGTGCCATAATGGTTAGACTGATTCTATCTAAAAAGTGAGTTAACAGAGTCTTACATGGATTCACGCAGTTTTTCAGCAAAGAATAATGTCACTCTGCAAGTACAAATTCACCCCACAAACGTACATGTGTATGTGTGCATGTGTGTGTGTGTGTCTGGGGTGGGGGTGTTGTGAGTGTCCGTGAGAGAGAGTGCAGATGTGTGTTTGTGTGTAAAGGGGTCTAAGTCTGTGACAGGATGCATGTGTGAGTGTGGGAGTGTGTGTGTGTCTGTAGGAGTGTGTGTGTCTGTAGGAGTGTGTGTGTGTGTGTCTGGGGTGGGGAGTTGTGAGTGTCTGTGAGAGAGAGTGCATGTGTGTGTGAGTGTAAAGGGGTCTAAGTCTGTGAGAGGGTGCATATGTGAGTGTGGGAGTGTGTGTGTCTGTAGGAGTGTGTGTGAGTGTCTGTGTGTGTGTGTGTCTGTGTGTATCTGTGTGTGTATAGTGCAATGGTGGTCACCTGTAGTGTGACGTGAACCCAAAAAGTTTTGTGATTTGCATATGAAAGAATTGAAACTAACATGGTCATTCTAACAGATGAGAGACTTAACAAACAAACAATGTATTTTTCAATGTATAATTTCAGTTACATCACACTGTAAACTTTTGCTATAAATTTTGTGTCTTACAATTGTGTCCTCCACAACCACCTGGTGAAGGAGCAGCGCTCAGAAAGCTAGTGCTTCCAATTAAACCTGTTGGACTAAAACCTCGTGTTGTGTGATTTTTACATCCCAGTCCAACACCGGCATCTCCAAATCATGACTACATTTTACTGTCATCATTTGCCTATCCAAGAGTCACATGGATGACAGTAAAATATAGCGTATATAGGTTAGTTTGATCTTAGATTAGCATAAAAGGTTGGCACAGATTCGAGGGCTGAACTGGGCAGGTGGGACTAGTTTAGTTTGGGATTATGTTCAGCATGGACTGTTTGGACTGAAGGGTATGTTTCTGTACTAGAGACCCTCTGACTCTATGACTATGAAGGTATGCTGGTCAAATTAATGGGGTTTGACTGGGTTAAACAACTGCCCTCTTTATTTGTTTAGAAGCTCTGGCTATGCTTTTATTTCAACCTTCATTTCAAGCCTGGGTTTGACATGGTTCTCTACCATCTAGAACAAGAACAAAGAAAGAACAAAGAAAATTTACAACCCAGGAACAGGCCCTTCAGCCTTCCAAGCTTGAGCCGATCCAAATGTACTGTCTAAACCTGTCGGTCAATTCCTAAGCATCTGTATCTCTCTAATCCCCACCTACTCATGCATCTGTTCAGAAGCATCTTAAATGAATCTACCATGCCTGCCTCTACCACCTCTGCTGGCAATGCGTTCCAAACGCCCACCACCCTCTGTGTGAAGTACTTACCGCGTGTATCCCCCTTAAACTTTCTACCTCTCACCTTGAAAGCGTGACCTCTCGTTATTGAATCCTTCACCCTGGGAAAAAGTTTATCTCTATCTACCCTGTCTATACCCTTCTAGATAGACAAAGGCAATAGATACCTGGGAACATGACACCCGCAAGTTCCTTTCCAAGCCACTCACCATCCTGAGTTGGAAATAATATCACCGTTCATTCACTGTCACTGGGTCAAAATCCTAGAACTCCCTGCCTAACTGCACTGGAGTTGTTAGACCATATGACCGGAAGAAATCAAAACAGGAGTACGCTGTTCCACCTCTCCAAACTGCTTTGCTATTCAATAGAATCACGGTTGATCCGACATTCCTCATGTCCACTTTCCTGCCCGTTCCCAGTAATCCTTTATCCTTTACTGATCATGAATCTATCTGTCTCCGACTTAAATATACACCAGGACTCTGTCCCCACAGCTCTCTTTGGCAAGGAGTTCCAAAGAGTTACAATTCTGAGAAAAGAAATTCCTCCTCATCTCAGTCTTAAATTGGTGCCCCGTTATTCTGAGACTGTACCCTCTGGTCCCAGATGGGTAACATCCTCTCGGCACTTACCCTGCTAAGTCCCTTAAGAATCCTATAAGTTTCAATGAGATCACCTCTCATTTTTCTAAACTCCAATGAGTAGAGTCCCAACCTGTTCAGCCTTTGCTCATAATACAGCCCCTTCATACCAGCATCATCCTAGTGAACCTTCTCTGAACTGTCTCCAATGAAAAAATATCTTTCCTTAAGTAAGGGACCAAAACTGCCCACAGCACCCCAGATATGGTGCCATCAGCACCTTGCACATTTGCAGTAAGACTTCACTACTTTTAAATTCCAACCCCCCCTGAAATAAGGGCTAACATTCCATTAGCCTTCCTGATTACCAGCTGCTCCTGTGTGCTAAAGCAGTTCTCCAACACCTTCTCTTGGGCAATTAAAGATGAGCAATACATTCTGATCCAGCCAATGAGGTCCATAACAAATAAAAATATAAATAAACAATGGTTTACCCCCAGTTGCCCACAAGTAATGTGTCGCTTTCTTGAACCATGTGTAAGCAGTTTTACAAAACTGGGAGATGTTGCTCATCCATTGCACAGGGCAGATAAGAGGTTGCCACATTGTCATGGGACTGGGCAAATCTCCTACAAAACAACATGAGTGAATGAGAACGTTTTAAACAACAATTCAGCAGTTTCACTATTACTGCAATGAGAATTTTATTCCCAGATTTATTCCTTTAACTGAATAGAAGTTCCTCCACTGCTTTGGTGGGATTTCACTTAATGTCTGCAGATCACGTGGGCCTCTGGATTTTCAGTCCAATAACAATCAGTTTGCGATCATAGTCATACCCATTTTTTAAAAAATTTGACCTAATTCCTTAATCAACCTGTTCAGAGATGTTATTACACACCTCTGGAGCAGGCGGGATCTGAACCTGGGCCTCCAGTCTAAGGGTAGGAACACTACCACTGCGTAACACGACAACCTCTCGATTAGGGTTTTTAAAAAAATGTACCTGTTTTTCTAATCAATCTGTTCAAGGATGTTATTACACATCTCTGGAGCAGGTGGGACTTGATCTGGTCCTCCTGACCCAGAAGTAAGGTCACTACCACTGCTCCATAGGAGGACCTCTTGATTATGGTTAATTTGTTTTACTCCTCGCTCTCAGTTCAGAGGTAGGGACACTACCACTTTGCCACAAGAGGACCCTGAGTCTGCTTTTCAAAAAAATAATTATCTATTTTCTTAATTAACCTGGTCAGAAGTATTATTACAGGCCTCTGAGCAGTTGGGACTCGACTCCGGTCCTCCTGGTATAGGGGTGGGAACATTACCACTGTGCCACACGAAGGCCTTTCAATTAGGGTTAATAGCCAGACCTTTCAACTGCTAACTGGTATAGCTGATTGAAAGCACTGACCTTTCAATCCTTAAACTTCTAAATTCAGGTTATGTAAAACAATCCCAAGTCTTTAAAGAATGGACTGAATTCAAGTTAGTCCGGGTCTTTTTTGCAGTGGCTGAATGTTCACAAGGTGAAATAATGCAAAATTGGAACTAAATATGGATAAACTATTAACACCAAAGAGATATAAATGTAGCCATATGAACTATTGAACTTGTGTACTGCTAAAAAATGACACACTTTGTTGATGTTTTTCATCTTGCACTCATCAGGACAATTCGCAAGAGTACCAATTTCAAGGGGAAAACTAACATTAAACTGCATGATAGGAGAGTGCTGATTGGTTGATAAATGGCCTCTGATTAGTAGAAGCATTGCCGTGGAGAATTCGGCAGGTTGGCTCAAATTGCACAGGGCATTGTCCTGATAAATTAACCAGGAATTGGCTGGTTCAGCACTAATCTGATCAAAGAGCCCGCTGCAGTCTCTAGGAATGTGTTTCATGCTGAGATAGGTTCCTAAAGGGAGCTTGAAATTCACTTGAGAAATATTAATAAAACCCATTCACACAAGACGCAAATTATGATGGAACCTGTAGCTTTGTAGCATCTTCACAATATTCCTTATGATGTCCCAAATGTAATGTGCTTGATGGACCATGTTTACGTGTTTTTATTTTTGATGAAGTATTGCAAAGTACAAAAACATGGCAGATAAACCTGTACATAGCAAGATCTCAGACTTCTCTCTGTCCTCTATTTCTTCTTCCTGACAGTGATCAAAAGGTGACAGCGGCCAAACATTGTGAGCGTTTTTCCAGGCAACGCGTGAGCAGCTAACATTACTCGATATTACAGCGATGTAAAGTGAAGGTATATCTGTTTCAGGCAGGAAACAATTCCAATTCCCTGTTTATTGTTCTTATTTATTCTTTCATGGGATGTGGACAATTTGTTGCCCTTCTTTAATTTACTTGGTAAAAACAAGGACTGCAGATGCTGGAAACCAGACTCTAGATTAGAGTGGTGCTGGAAAAACACAGCAGGTCAGGCAGCATCCGAGAAGCAGGAAAATCGACGTCTCGGTCAAAAGCCCTTCATCGGAATAGAGGCAGGATGCCTGCAGAGTGGACAGATAAATGAGGGGGGGGGAGAAAGTAGCATCGAGTCTGTTTCAGGACATGGTTGAAGAGCTTCAGGGCAGAGGAGATGACCTAGGGGTTGCAGTGAGAGAGAGACTCACTGAGATTCTTGTGGAAAGAGGAGGAAAACATCTTCAAGGCAGGCATCCTTGCAAGAGTATTCGCAGTAGAGTTAAAATCAACTAGGTAAAAACAAGTACTGCAGATGCTGGAAACCAGAGTCTAAATTAGAGTGGTGCTGGAAAAGCACAGCAGGTCAGGCAGCATCCGAGGAGCAGGAAAATCGACGTCTCGGGCAAAAGCCCTTCATCAGGCATAGAGGCAGGGTGCCTGCAGAGTGGAGAGATAAATGAGAGGGGGGTGGGGAGAAAGTAACATCGAGTCTGTTTAATTTACCTTGAGCTAAGTGCTTTGCTAGTCAGGTCCTTGGTGTGATTGCACTCGGAGTACTGTGCGAAGTGTCGGTCTCCATATCTGAGGAAGAAAGTTCGGTCTGTGGAGGGATTGCGATGAAGGTTTACCAGACTGATTCCTGGGATGACAGGACTGATGGATGAAGAGAAACTTATCAGTTAGGACTACATTTGCTGAAGTTTAGAACAATGAGGGGGAACTCTAATAGAAATCTAAAAACACTCTAACAGGACTAGACAGGGCAAATGCAGGAAGGATATTCCCAAAGACCAAGGAATCCCGAACCAGATGTCACAGATCAAGGATATGGGGTTAACTATTTAGGTCTGAGATGATTAGAAATTTCTTCACCCAGACAGTGGTGAGCTTGTGGAGTTTACTGCCACAGGAAGTGCTTGAAGCGAAAAGAATTGAATGTTTTCAAGAGAGAGAGTTACATATAGTTTTGAGGGCCAAAGGCATCAAAGGTTATGGAGAGAAAGTGAGGAAGATTCTGAATTGGATGATCAGCTGTGATCATATTGAATGGCACAGCAGGCTCAAAGGGCTGAATGGCCTACTCCTGCTCTTAATTTCCATTTTCTAAGTTTCAGACAAGGGAAGCCAAGCACACTGTTGTGGGTCTGGAGTCACATGTCTTTTGAGATGGCAGATTACCTTTCTCTATAGCATATTAGTGAATCATATGTTTTCTTCCTTTCAATCGATGCTTTCAATATGAGTTTTTTAAAAATTGATTGTAATTTATATTTCACCAGCTGCCATCCTGAGATTTGAAGGCATGTCCCCAAAGCATTAGTCCGGACCTCTGGACTACTATAGTGACAATTCCATAGAACAGAATCATCGAATCACAAAGAGATCCTTCAGCTCATCAGGTCTGCACTGAAAAAAAATGTGAAATCCATACTAGTTCCTCTTTCCCAAACTTAGCACATTGCCTTGAATGTTATGTCATTTCAAAAGCTCATCCAAGTACTTTTTAAAAGTTGTGAGGTCCCATGCGGTGCATTCCAGATTCCCATTACAGTCTTGGGTGAAAAATGTTTTCCTCAAATCTCCTCTAAATGTTCTGCATTTCCACCTGAATATTATGCCCCCTTGTTATTAACCCTTCAACTAAGAGGAATAGCTGCTTTCTGTCCACCCTATAGTCTTATACACCTCTATCAGGTGCCCCCCTGCCCCACCTCCCCATAAGTCTGCTCTCAAGAAAACAAAGTCTCTCTTCCTAACTAAATTGCTCCATCCCAGACAACGCCCTGTTGAATCTCCTCTGTACCCCCTCCAGTGCAATCCCATCTTTCCAAAAATGCCAGAACTGTACACAGTACTCTAGCTGTGGGAGTCATGTATGGTAAACCTTCATCGCAATCCCTCCATCGACAGAACTTTCTTCCTCAGGTATGGTGACCAACACTGTGCAGAGTACTCCAAGTTCTGTACAGCTCCAACATAATCTCCCTGCTCTTATAATCTCTGCCAAGACTGAAAAAGATAAGAGTCTCATTTGCCTTGTTTAAGACCCTATTAACCCCCTCTACTACCATATCCCCTTGAGGTGGTCTCACAAAGGTCTGACTTCACTCAGAGTGTATTTGTGCAGTTTGACTCACCTGACAGGTGGCATGGTGGCATAGTGGTTAGCACTGCTGCCTCACAGCACTAGAGACCCGGGTTCAATTCTCACCTCGGGCAACTAGCTGTGGGGAGTTTGCACGTTGTCTGTGTGGGTTTCCTCCCACAGTCCAAAAATGTGCAGGTTACATGAATTTTTTCTATGTTCTAATTGGCCATAGGAAATTACCTGTAGTGTTAGATGTAGGGGAATGGGTCTGGGTGGGTTGCTCTTTGGAGGGTCAGTGTAGACTTGTTGGGCCGAAGGGTCTACTTCACACTGTAAGTAATCTAAGACAAAGCTCTTTTGGAAACTATTTCTATTTTCTATAAAATATCACATTCTCATTAATTAGAACAAAAGAACAAAGAACAATACAACATAGCAGCTGGTCCATCAAGCCGGACTGACATATGATGTCTTTTTAAACTAAAAACCTTTTGCCTCCATGTGGTCCATATCCCTCCTATTCCCTGCCTATTTGCATATTTGTTAAGATGTCTCTTAAACGTTGCTATTGTATCTGCTTCTACCACCTCCTCTGGCAGCTCATTCCAAGCACTTACCACCCTCTATGCATAAAAAAACTTGTCCTTCAAATCCCTTTAAACTTTACTTGTTTTAACCTAAACCTATGTCCTTAGTAATTGACATTTCTGTTTTTCAGCAGCAGCAGCTCGAAGGGCACGAGATTGGACCAGGGGCCTATCAGGAGCAGTGAGCCACTGACTTGAGCTTTTACATTTGATATCGGAGAGCAGAGGCTTCTGGGAAAGGAGGGACTTTTTTTATTCCTGTCCAGCTATATAAGTGAATGTTCTCTAAACCCAAGATCCTACCCTTGTAGGGCCTCCCACCCAACCACCTCCTCTAACCTTAAACACCAGGGACACGTCAGCTAAGCTTCTCTTCTCTTTTGCATTCTGATAAAGGGACTAGCAGGGATGGCAGTGCAGGGAGAGGAATGATCCTCCTGCATGATGTTTGAGGTGAGGGACGCCATTAGTGTCCCATCCAAGTACATCTGCAGGAAGTGCACCCACTTCTCGCTCCTCCAAGACCGCGTTAGGGAACTGAAACGGGGGCTGGATGAACTTTGGATCATTCGCAGAGGCAGAGGCTGTGATAGATAAGAGTTACAGGGAAGCAGTTACCCTGAGGCATGAAGAAAGCTGGGTAGTTATTCGAAGGGGGAGAAAACAGTCAGTGCAGGGATCTCCTGTAGTTGTTCCCCTGAAAAACAAGTATACCATTTTGGATACTATTGGGGGGAAACAACTTACCAGGGGCATGCAGTGGTGTGCAAGTCTCTGGCACAAAGTGTGTCCCTGTTGCACAGAGGGGAAGGAGGGAAAGGCTGACAGTGTTAGTCATTGGGGACTCAATAGTTAGAGAGTCAGATAGAAGGTTTATTGGGAACGAACAAGACTCGCAGTTGGTGTGTTGCCTCTCAGGTGCCAGAGTCCATGATGTCTTGGATCCTGTCTTTGGGATTCTAAAGAGAGAGGGTGACCAGCCCCAAGTCGTGGTCCATGTAGGTACCAACAGCATAGGTAGAAAGAGGGATAGGTGATGTAAGGCAGAATTTAAGAGAGAAGAGAAGCTGAAGCAAGAACAAACAGAGTTGTTATCTCTGGTTTGTTACCTGGGCCACGTGATAGTGAGGCAAGGAACAGGGAGGGACATCAGCTGAACAGGTGCCGGCAGGGATGGTGCAGGAGGGAGTGTTTCAGGGACATGGATAATTGGGGCTCATTCTGGGGAAGGTGGAACCTCTACAAACAGGACGGTCTTCACTTGAATCAGAGGGGTATTAATATCCTGGGTGGGAAATTTGCTGGTGCTATTTGGGTGGGTTTAAACTAGCTCAGCAGGGTGACGGGAACCTGAGGAGTAGTTGAAGTGCACAGGAGGATAAGAGTAGGGAGGGCATGGATAGGATTTCACAGTCACAGGCAGACAGCAAGCTGGTTTGAAGTGTGTCTACTTCAGCACCAGAAGTATCCGAAATAAGGTAGGTGAGCTTGCAGCATGGATAAATACCTGGGACTTTGATGTTGTGGAGAAAGTGAGGTCTGCAGATGCTGGAGATCAAAGTTGAAACTTTATTGCTGGAACAGCACAGCAGGTCAGGCAGCATCCAGGGAACAGGAGATTCGACGTTTCGGGCACAGGCCCTTTCCTGAGGAAGGGCCTGTGCCCGAAACGTCGAATCTCCTGTTCCCTGGATGCTGCCTGACCTGCTGTGCTGTTCCAGCAATAAAGTTTCAACTTTGATGTTGTGGCCATTTCGAAGATATGGATAGAGCAGGGTCAAGAATGGATGTTGCAGGTTCCAGAGTTTAGATATTTCATTAAGAACAGGCAAGGTGGAAAAAGAGGGGGAGGTATGGCCTTGTTAGTCAAGGATAGTATAACGGTGGCTGAAAGAATGTTTAGGATTAGTCTACTGAGGTAGCATGGGCTGAGGTTAGAAACAGGAGGAGAGGTCACACTGCTAGGAGTTTTTTTACAGGCCTCTGCAGAGTTCCAGGGATGTGGAGCAGAGGATTGGCAAAATGATTCTGGGTAGGAATGAAAGGAACAGGGTGGTCATTATGGGGGACTTTATCTTCTCCTACATTGACTGACAGAGTCGTCATCTCTGGGTTGTTGCCGGTGCCACGTGACAGTGAGGCAAGGAATAGGGAGAGAGTGCAGTTGAACACGTGGCTGCAAGGATGGTGTAGGAGGGAGGGCTTCAGGTATTTGGACAATTGGACTGCATTCGGGGGAAGGTGGGACCTGTACAAGCAGGACGGGTTGCACCTGAACCAGGAGGGCACCAATATCCTGGGAGGTAGGTTTGCTAGCACTCTTCGGGGGGGTTTAAACTAATTTGGCAGGGGGATGGGATCCGGACTTGTAGTCCAGCAAGTAGGCTAGCTGTTTTTCAGGATGTCCAAGAATGTAAGGAGGCTGTGGAGAAGGTAGCACTGACAGGGAATACTTGCGGACACAGAGATGGGCTCAAGTGTGTATACTTCAACGCAAGGAGTATCAGAAATAAGATGGGTGAACTTAAGGCGTGGATTGGTACTTGGGACTACGATGTTGTGGCCATCACGGAAACGTGGATAGAAGAGGGACAGGAATGGTTATTGGAGGTTCCTGGTTACAGATGTTTCAGTAAGATTGGGGGGGGGGTGGTAAACAAGGAGGGGGGGGGGGTGGCGTTGCTAATTAGAAATGGTATAACGGCTGCAGAAAGTCAGTTCGAGGGGGATCTGCCTTTGGAGGTAGTATGGGCTGAAGTCAGAAATAGGAAAGGTGCAGTCACCTTGTTGGGTGTTTACTATAGGCCCCCCAATAGCAGCAGAGATGTGGAGAAACGGATTGGGAAACAGATTTTGGAAAGGTGCAGGAGCCACAGGGTAGTAGTCATGGGTGATTTTAACTTCCCAAATGTTGATTGGAAGCTCTTTAGATCAAGTAGATGGGATGGAGCGGTGTTTGTGCAGTGTGTCCAGGAAGCTTTTCTAACTCAGTATGTAGATTGTCTGACCAGAGGGGAGGCCATATTGGATTTGGTACTTGGTAACAAACCGGGACAAGTGATGGGCTTGTTAGTGGGTGAGCATTTTGGTGATAGTCACCACAATTCTGTGACTTTCACCTTGGTTATGGAGAGAGATAGGTGCGTAAAACAGGGCAGGTTTTACGATTGGGGGAAGGGTAAATACGATGCTGCAAGACAGGATCTGAAGAGCATAAATTGGGAGCACAGGCTGTCAGGGAAGGATGTCGTTGAAATGTGGAACTTTTTCAAAGAACAGATACAACGTGTCCTTGATATGTATGTACCTGTCAGGCAGGAAAGAAATGGTCGTGTGAGGTAACCTTGGTTGACGATGGAGGTTGTAAGGAGGAAGAAAGAGGTTGAGGAAACAAGGTTCAGACAGAGCGTTGGAGGGATACAGGATAGCCAGGAGGGAGCTAAAGAAAGGGATTAGGAGAGCTAAGAGAGGGCATGAAAAATCTTTGGCGGGTAGGATCAAGGATAACCCCAAGGCCTTTTATGCATATGTGAGAAACATGAGAATGACGAGAACGAGGGTCGGTCCGATCAAGGACAGTAGTGGGAGACTGTGTATTGAGTCGGAAGAGATAGGAGAGGTCTTGAATGAGTACTTTTCTTTAGTATTCACAAATGAGAGGGACCGTATTGTTGAAGAGGAGTGTATGAAATGGACTGGTAAGCTAGAGGAGATACTTGTTAGGAAGGAAGATGTGTTGGGCATTTTGAAAAACTTGAAGATACACAAGTCCCCCGGGCCTGACGGGATATATCCTAGGATTATGTGGGAAGCAAGAGAGGAAATTGCAGAACCGTTGGCAATGATCTTTTCGAATTCACTGTCAACAGGGGTAGTTCCAGGGGACTGGAGAGTGGTGAATGTTGTGCCCCTGTTCAAAAAAGGGAATAGGGATAACCCCGGGAATTACAGGCCAGTTAGTCTTACTTCGGTGGTAGGCAAAGTAATGGAAAGGGTACTGAGGGATAGGATTTATGAGTATCTGGAAAGACACTGCTTGATTAAAGACAGCCAGCATGGATTTGTGAGGGGTAGGTCTTGCCTTACAAGTCTTATTGAATTCTTTGAGGAGGTGACCAAGCATGTGGATGAGGGTAGAGCAGTGGATGTAGTGTATATGGATTTTAGTAAGGCATTTGATAAGGTTCCCCATGGTAGGCTTATGCGGAAAGTCAGGAGACATGGGATAGTGGGAAGTTTGGCCAGTTGGATAGAGAACTGGCTAACCGGTCGAAGTCAGAGAGTGGTGGTAGATGGTAAATATTCAGCCTGGAGCCCAGTTACAAGTGGAGTTCCGCAGGGATCAGTTCTGGGTCCTCTTCTGTTTGTAATTTTTATCAATGACTTGGAAGATGGAGTCAAAGGGTGGGTCAGTAAATTTGCAGATGATATGAAGATTGGTGGAGTTGTGGATAGTGAGGAGGGCTGTTGTCGGCTGCCAAGGGACTTAGATATGATGCAGAGCTGGGCTGAGGAGTGGCAGATGGAGTTCAACCCTGTCAAGTGTGAGGTTGTCCATTTTGGAAGGACAAATAAGAATGCGGAATACAGGGTTAACGGTAGGGTTCTTAGTAAGGTGGAGGAGCAGAGGAATCTTGGGGTCTATGTTCATAGATCTTTGAAAGTTGCCACTCAGGTGGATAGAGCTTGTAAGAAGGCCTATGGTGTATTAGCATTCATTAGCAGAGGGATTGAATTCAAGAGTCGTGAGGCGATGTTCCAGCTATATAGGACCTTGGTGAGGCCACATTTGGAGTACTGTGTGCAGTTCTGGTTGCCTCATTTTAGGAAAGATGTGGAAGCTTTGGAGAGAGTGAAGAGGAGATTTACCAGGATGTTGCCTGGAATGGAGAACAGGTCGTATGAGGATAGGTTGAGAGAGCTAGGCCTTTTCTCGTTGGAACTGCGAAGGATGAGGGGTGACTTGATAGAGGTTTATAAGATGATCAGGGGAATAGATAGAGTAGACAGTCAGAGACTTTTTCCCTGGGTACAACAGAGTGTTACAAGGGGACATAAATTTAAGGTGAATGGTGGAAGGATGGGGGGGATGTCAGGGGTGGGTTCTTTACCCAGAGAGTGGTAGGGGCATGGAATGCGCTGCCTGTGGGAGTGGCAGAGTCAGAATCATTGGTGACCTTTAAGCTGCAATTGGATAGGTACATGGATGGGTGCTTAAGCTAGGACAAATGTTTGACACAACATCGTGGGCCGAAGGGCCTGTTCTGTGCTGTATTGTTCTAAGTTCTATGTTCTATGACTGGAAATGCTATAACTCTAGTACGTCGGATGGATCAGTTTTTGTCCAATGTGTACAGGAGGGTTTCCTGACACAGTATGTCGAAGGGCCGACAAGAGGGGAGGCCACACTAGATCTGGTGCTTGGTAATGATTTAGTTGTAGCTGAGCACTTTGGACAGAGGGAATGCAGTTACGTTTAGTTTAGCGATTGAAAGGGATAGGTACGTGTCACAGGTCAAGAGTTATCGATGGGGCAAGGGCAATTATAATGCGATTAGGCAAGACTTTGGTTGCATAGAATGGTGTAGCAAATTGCAGGGGATGGGGACAATCAAAATGTGGAGCTGGTTTAAGGAAGAGATATTGCGTGTCCTTGATATGTATGTCCTTGTCAGGCAGGGAGGACGTGATAAGGTAAGGAAACTGTGGTTTACTACAGAAATTGCACCTCTTGTTAAGCGGAAGGAGGAGGCTTATGTAACGATGAGACGAGATGGTTCGGATGAGGCGATGGCGAGGTACAGAGTAGCTAGGAAGGATTTAAAGAGAGAGTTAAGAGCAAAGAGAGGACGCGAACAGTCTTTTGCATGTAGAATAAAGGAGAACCCTAAAGTTTTCTGTAGATATGTGAGGAATAAAAGGTTGACTCGGGTAGGAATAGGCCAGTCAAGGACAGAAGTGGGAAGTTGTCTGTGGACCCTGTGGAGATTGGAGAGGTGCTAAACAAATATTTCTCATCGCTTTTCACTCAGGGAAAGGAGAATATTGTAGAGGAAAATAATGAGATATGAGATATTAGATTAGAAAGGATTGAGATTAGTAAGGAAGAGGCATTATCAATTCTAGAAGGAGTAAAAGTAGACACGTCCCTGGGCCAACTGGGATTTATCCGAAGATTCTCGGAAGCTAGGGAGGACATGGCTGGTGCCTTTGGCTTTGATCTTTGAGTCATCGTTGTCTACAGGTTTCGTACCAGAGGACTGGAGGATTGCAAATGATGTGCCCTTGTTCAAGAAGGGAAGTAGAGATGACCCAAATAATTATAGATCAGTGAGCCTTACGTCTATTGTAGAAAACATTTTGGAAAGGATTATAAGAGATAGGATTTATAATAATCTAGCAAGCAACAATTTGATTATAGTCAACATGGTTTCATCAAGGGCAGGTCATGTCTCACAAACCTCAGAGTTTTTTGATAAGGTGACCAAGCATGTAGATGAGGGTAGGGCAGTTGACGTGGTATACATGGACTTCAGTAAGACCTTTCATAAGGTTCCACATGGTAGGCTTTGGAGAAAATGCACAGGCAATGGGATTGAGGGTGATTTAGCAATTTAGATTAGAAACTGGCTTTCTGAAAGTGGTGGTTGATGGAAAATATTCAGTCTGGAGTCCGGTTACTAGTGGTGTGCCACAAGGATCTGTTTTGGGACCACTGCTGTTTGTCATTTTTATAAATGAATTTAGACGCAGGCATAGGTGGATGGATTAGTAAATTTGCAGATGACACTAAAGTCGGTGGAGTAGTGGACAGTGTGGAAGAGTGTTACAGGTTGCAGGGGGACTTGGATAAACTGCAGAATTGGGCTGAGAGGTGGCAAATGGAGTTCAAAGCAGCTAAATGTGAGGTGATGCACTTTGGGATGAATAACAGGAAGGCAGAGTACTGGGTCAATGGAAAGATTCTTGGTAGTATGGATGTGCAGAGGGATCTTGGGGTCCATGTACATAGATCTCTGAAAGTTGCCACTCAGGTGGATAGTGCTGTTAAGAAGGCATACTGTGTGGTAGGTTTCATTCGTAGAGGGATTGAGTTCCGGAGCCGCAATATCATGCTGCACCTATACAAAATGCTGGTGCGGCCACACTTGGAATATTGTGTACAATTCTGGTCACCCCATTACAGGAAGGATGTGGAAGCATTGAAAAAGGTGCAGAGGAGATTTACCACAATGTTGCCTGGTCTGGAGGGAAGGTCTTATGAGGAAAGGTTGAGAGACTGGGTCTGTTCTCATTGGAAAGAAGGCTAAGGGGGGATAGAGAAATACAAGATGACTAGAGGATTAGACAGGGTAGACAATGAAAGTCTTTTTTCTAGGATGATGATGTCAACTTGTACAAGGGGCATAGCTACCAATTGAGGGGTGATAGATTCAAGACAGATGTCAGAGGCAGGTTCTTTGCTCAGAGAGTGGTAAGGGCATGGAATGTCCTGCCTGCTAATGTAGTTAAGTCAGCCACATTAGGGAGATTTAAACAATCCTTAGATAAGCACATGGATGATGATGGGCTAGTGAAGGGGGATGGGCTTAGATTAGTTCACAGGTCGGCGCAACATTGAGGGCTGAAGGGCCTGTTCTGCGTTGTATTGTTCTATATTCTACCCTGGGAAAATGACTCCGACTATCCATTCTATCCACGCTTCTCGTAATTTTGTAAACTTCTATCGGGTCACCCCTCAGCCTCCTATGTACAAGTGAAAACCAACCAAGTTTGTCTAACCCCTCCTCATAATAGCCTTCAAAACAGACAACATCCTGCTTAACCTCTCCAAAGCCTTCCTATCTTTCTAGTAATGTAGCATACACAGGTGTAGACAATATTCAAAATGTGGCCTAACTAACGTTTTATACTCTGTGCCCCAACCAATGAAAAAAGCAAGCCATATGTCTTCTTGACCACCTTATCCACTTGTGTTGCCACTTGCAAGGAAATGTGAGTCTGTATGCCTAGATCGCTTTACATATTGATGCTACTAAAGGTTCTGCTATTTACTTCCCTCCAGCATTACTCCTTCCAAAATGCACCACCTCACATTTGTGCCTCAGGGCAGCATGGTAGCACAGTGGTCAGCACCGCTGCTGCACAGCACCGGGACCTGGTTTGATTCCACCCTCAGGTGAGTGTCTGTGTGGAGTTTGCACATTCTCCTTGTATTTGTGCGGGTTTCCTTTGGGTCTTTCAGTTTCCTCCCACAGTCCAAAGATGTGCCGGTTAGTTGGATTGGCCATGCTAAATTGCCCATGGTGGAGGGTAGGTGGATTAGCTATGGGAAAATGCAGTTACAGGGATAGAGTGGAGTGCTCTTTGGATGGTCGGTGTGAACTCAAAGGGCCGAATGGTCTGCTTCCACACTGTAGGGATTTTATGGGATTTGTATGGATTAACACCATTTGTCATTTCTCCGTCCAAGTCTGCTGCCTATCTTTATGTTCTGGCAATCCTACCCACAGCTCCCCCAATCTTTGTGTTATCCGCAATCGTACTAATCAGATCACCTACATTCTCCTCCAGATTATTTATATATATGACAAACAGCAAGGTTCCCAGCACCGATCCGTACAGAACACTACTGATCACAAATCTCTAGTCAGACAAAACATCCTTGCACTGCTACTCTCTGTCTTCTATGACCTTGTTTTGATGAAACAAATAGGAAGAATCTCTCCCTAATGGTTTGGTAACTAGGGGCCTGAGTTTCAGTTCAGCAACAAAACAGTGGGAGGAATGAGATAAATATATTAATCCAATAAGAAAGGATTGTTAGCTGATGATCACTCCGCACAAGGAGAAGGGGATGACACTCAATAATATCTAAGGGCTGCACAACCAATAATAACTTCTAAAAGGGAATGGGCAAATGTCTGAAAATGAAGAACTGGCAATGGTGTGAGAGAAAGGGACAGGATGCCACTGGCATGACAGTCCAAATGGTCATAGAGTCATAAAGTCCTACAGCATAGAGAAAGGCCCTTTGGCCCAAACTGGTCCATGCCGACCCAAACGTCCATCCACACTAACTCCATTTCCCTGCACTTGGCCCACAGCCTTCTAATCCTTTCCTATCCATGTATTTGTCCAAATGCCTTTTAAATGTTGTTAACGTACTTACCTCAACCACTTCCATTGGCAGCTCATTCCATATGTGTACCACCCTCTGTGTAAAAATGTTGCCCCTCAGGTTCCCTTTTATTCTTTCCCCTCTAACCTTAAACTGATGCTCTCTAGTCCTCAATTCTCCAACCCTGGGAAAAAGACTGAGTGCATTCACCTTATCTATGCCTCTCATGATCTTATACACTTCTGTAACATCCCCCCTCAGTCTCCGATGCTCTAAAGAAAAATACTCTAGCTTGTCCAACCTCTTTCTATGACTCAGAGCATTGACTCCTGGCAACATCCTTGTAAATTTCTTCTTTACTCTTTCCAGTTTAATTACATCCTTCCTATCGCAAGGTGACCAAAACTGAACACAATGCTCCAAGCGCGGCCTCAGCAATGTCCTATACAACTGCAACATAACTTCCCAACTTCTATATTCAATGCCTTGACTGATGTCAAAGAATTAGCTGATTCTCTAATGTCCCAAATGAATTACTTTTTGGTCACTGTTTGCAATGCTGCATATAAAAGGCTGTACACCCCTTGGGAATTATTGTGTATTACTCCTTTCAAGTCGTGTACCTTCCTGATTGGAACTATATCACTGTAACTTCATGATAACGGCATCAAAATCGTAAAACTCCTCCCTCACAGTGTTGAGGGTGCACCAACACCACACGGACTGCAATAGTTCAATGCATACTATATTCTGGTCACCACACGACCAGAAGGATGTAGATGCTTTGGAGAGAGTACAGAAAAGGTTTACCACAATGTTGCCTGATATGGGGATGTTAGCCATGAAGGAAGGTTGAAAAGACTGGGTTTAGTTTCACTGGAATGCAACAGCATGAGGGATGGCCTGATAGAAGTTTATAAGATTGTGAATGGCAAGGATTGAGTGGAAAGTATGAGGCTTTTTCCCATGGTGGACAGGTCAATTACTGGGAAACACAGGTTCAAGATGTGCGGGGGTGGGGGGTGAAGGTGTTAAAAAGAGATGTGCAAGACAAGTTTTTCACACAAAGGGTGGTAAGTGCCTGGAACATGTTGCCAGAGGTGGTAGTGGAAGCAGACACAATAGCAGATGAATAACAGAGAGGAAGGGAATAGAGGGATACAGATCCCTTGTAAGTGAAGACAGTTTTAGTATGGAAGGGCAAAATTTGTTGGCATAGGCTTGGAGGGCCGAAGGGCCTGTTCCTGAGTTGTATTGTTCTATGTTTTTTGTTCTGCAGTGCAATGAGGGATGAGCAATAAATTCTGGTCAAGCCAGCGATGTCCACATCCCATAAAAGAATTATTTTTATGATGCTACTGGAATTGTCATACTGTCACTGAGTAACCCCTTCTCCAACAATATAGGAACAGGAATAGGCCATTCAGCCCCTTGAACCTGTTCTGCCATTTAATGGCTGATCGGTGGCCTAATTCCAAATACCTGCCTTTAGCCCATATCCCCTAATACCTTCATACATTAGCACCCTATGTTATGAACTGTACTTTTGCTGATGGCAATTATGTTCCTATTGGACCTCTACCATCTGTGGCCTTTTGTGGACAACTCCCAAAGTTCTAGTATCTCTTTCTGTGAAAAAGTGATTCCTCACCTAAACACTTACAGTCTAGCTCAATGTTACTGGATCTCACCACTAGAAGAAACAGTGACTGCATTTCAAGCCTTCGATCTCAATCAAATCAGCCTTCAAATTGTCAAAGTCATAAAATCCCTGCAGTGTGGAAGCAGGCCATTCAGCCCATTGAATCCATACTGACCCTTTGAAGAGCATCTCACCTAGAACCACCCCTCCGACACTATCCCCGTAACCACATATTTACCATGGCTAATCTGCCTAGTCTGCACAACCCCGGACACTATAGGCAATTGAGCATGGCCAATCACTTAACCTGTGGGTGGAAACTGCAGCAGCCAGGGGAAACCCATGCAGACACAGGGTGAACGTGCAAACTTCACACAGCCCGGTGGAATCAAATCCAGGTCCCTTGAGCTGTGAGGCACAAAGACTGTCACAGATCTCTGTAATGGCTCAATGAGGAGAGAGATGGTTGGTTCCTTGCTGTTAAACTCTGTACAACAACCCCCTCGTGCGTGGGTGCTTGCAAAAGCAGTGTTCCACACACCTCCTTAACATCCTGTCAGCATTAGAGTTGGGGAATTTTGGGGAAAAGAGCAGAGGTCAAATTATGGGCCTTATTTAAGCAAATCTTTGACTCTTATTGAGAAACTGGACAAATTAAACTCGGATAAATAAACTGGAGAAACACACAGAATTAAAGATGAAGACATACAGGTCACAGGCAATTAGTGATGATGTTCCTCAATTGTTAATCCAGGAACATGGAATACTATCCCTGACCCACTGTGAGCATTTTGAGAGTTTGAACTGTTTGAATAAAAAGCTGGACCCTCTCTAAATGACTGGTAGGTTAAAACCCAAATAGTTGACCTGCTGCCCTGATCTGGCCTATATGTGACTCCAGCCCCTTTCAAAGGTAATGGACTCTTAACTAGCATCAGGAGTGGCACTGTCAACCACTCAGCTCTAAAGATGGCCAAGAAATGCCATCTTCCCAAATGAACACCAGCGAGTCTCGGGGGAGATGTTGGCAGAGTGATCCGGACCCCCGGAATAACACTCTGGTGACATAGGTTTGAGTCCTACGGTGGCAGATGGTGACATTTAAATTCAATGAAATAAAAATCTGGCTAACAGCAAACATAAAACTACACGAAGACAGAAATAGATAGGTCTGGATGAATAAAGAACAAAGAAAAAAGAAAATTTACAGCCCAGGAACAGGCCCTTCGGCCCTCCAAGCCTGAGCCGTCTAATGTACAGTCTAAACCTGTCGGTCAATTCCCAAGCATTTGTAGCCCTCTGCTCCCCACCTACTCGTGCATCTGTCCAGACGGATCTTAAATGAATCTACCGTGCCTGCCTCTACCACCGCTGCTGGCAACGTGTTCCAGACGCCCACCACCCTCTGTGTAAAGTACTTGCTGCGTGTATCCCCCTTAAACTTTCCAGCTCTCACCTTGAAAGCATGACCTCTGGTTATTGAATCCTTCACCCTGGGAAAAAGCTCGTCTCTATCCACCCTGTCTATACCCTTCATGATTTTGTAAACCTCAATCAGGTCCCCCCTCAATCTCCTTTTTTCTAATGAAAATAAACCTAACATACTCAACCTTTCTTCATAGCTAGCACCTTCCATACCAGGCAACATCTCCTCGTAAACTTTCTCTGCACCCTCTCCAAAGCGTCCACATCCTTTTGGTAATGTGGCAACCAGAACTATACTCAGTATTTTAAATGCGGCTGAACCAATGTCTTGTACAATTTAAACATGACTTGCCAGCTCTTATACTCAATACCCCGTCCAATGAAGCAAGCATACTATATGCCTTCTTGACCACTCTCTCCACCTGTGCAGCAACCTTCAGGGTACAATGGACCTGCACTCCCAGATCCCTCTGCCCATCAACTTTTCCCAAGGCTTTTCCGTTCATTGTATAATTCGCTCTAGAATTAGACTTGCCTAAATGCATCACCTCACATTTGTCTGGATTGAACTCCATCTGCCACTTTTCTGCCCAACTCTCCAGTCTATCTATATTTTCCTGTATTCTCTGACAGTCCCTTATGCTGTCTGCTACTCCACCAAACTTTGTGTCATCTGCAAACTTGCTGATCATACCAACAGTGCCCTCTTCTAGATCATTTATGTATATTACAAACAACAGTGCCCCAATACTGACCCCTGTGGAACACCACTGATTACCTTTTTCCATTTCGAGAAACTCCCTTCAACTACTACTCTGTTTCCTGTTGCTCAACCAGTTCTTTATCCACCTAGCTGGAACACCCTGCACACCATGTGACTTCACTTTCTTCATTAGGCTACAATGGGGAACCTTATCAAATGCCTTACTAAAGCCCATGTATATGATATCAACAGCTCTTCCTTCATCTAACAACTTGGGCACTTCTTCGAAGAACTGTATTAAATTGCTAAGGCACGATCTCCCCCACACAAAACCATGTTGTCTATCACTGATAAACTCATTATTTTCTAAATATAAATAGATCCTATCTCTCAGTACCCTCTCCAGCAACTTCCCCACCACCGACATCAGGCTCACTGGTCTGCAGTTACCCGGAATAACCCTACTACTCTTGTTGTACAGGGGGACAATATGAGCAACCTTCCAGTCCTCCGGCACCTCACCTGTATTTAAGGATGCCACAAAGATATCTGTCAGAGTCTCAGCTATTTCCTCTCTCGCCTTCCCATCCGGTTCTGGGGATTTGGCCACCTTAATAACCTCTAGCATACCCAACACATCTTCCCTCCTTATGCCAACGTGATCCAGACTAATCAAACTTCTATCTCTCATCTGAAGATTCATCATGTTCCTCTCCTCAGTGAACACTGATGCAAAGTAATCATTCAGATTCTCACCCATTCTCTCAGGTTCGGTACACAACCTTCCTTCATTATCTTTTAGTGGATCAATCCTTTCTCTAGTTACTCACTTGCTTCTTATGTAAGAATAAAATGCTTTGGGACTTTCCTTAATTCTGCTTGCTAAAGCTATTTCATGACCCCTTTTAACCCGCTTGATTCCTTGTTTAAGACTTGTCCTACTCTTCCGATATTTCTCCAGGGCCCATTCTGTTCTTATCTGCCTAGCCCTTATGGATGCTTCCCTTTTCCTCTTGGCTAGTCGTACAATTTCTCCTGTCATCCACGGTTCACAAATTTTGCCCTTTCTATCCTTTGCCTTCAACGGGACATGCCTATCCTGCACTGCCGTTAACCTAAATTTGAAAGTCTCCCACACCTCAAATGTGGACTTCCCTTCAAATAGCTGTGTCCAATCCACATTTCCTAGCTCCTGCCTAATTTTGATATAATTGGCCTTGGCCCAGTTTAGTACTCTTCCCTTAGGACCACTCTCTTCTTTATCTACGAGTATTCTAAAACTTACAGAATTGTGGTCACTGTTCCCAAAGAAATCCCCAACTGCAACTTCTACCACTTGTCCTGGCTCGTTCCCCAGTACCAGGTCCAATATGGCCCCTTCCCTCGTCGGACTATTGACATACTGCTCTAGAAAACTCTCCTGAATGCTTCGTACAAATTCTACTCCATCCAGACCTCTGACACTAAGTGTATCCCAGAGTAAGAACATCAAGGGTTAATTGAAGCAGGCAGAAGAATGGGGGTTGAGAATCATATTGAGAATGGGTGAGCAGACTCAACGGGCCAAATGGCCCAATTCAGCTCTGATATCTTATGGTCTTCCTGTCAATTGTTTTAAAAATCCCAACCTTTAAGGAAGGAAATCTGCCATCGTTACCCGGTCTGGCCTCATATGACTCCAGTCCCACTGCAATGTAGTTGACTCTTAACTGTCCTCTGGGTAATTAGAGATGGGCAACGAATCAAGAGGGAGATTTAAACAATACTTGAATAGTCACATCGATGATGATGGGATAGTGTAGGGGGATTGGCTTAGATTAGTTCACAGGTCGGTGCAACATTGAGGGCCGAAGGGCCTGTTCAGCGCTGTATTGTTCTATGTTCTAAATTCTGGCCCAGCCAGTAACTCCCACATCCGGTGAATGAATTTTTTAAAAAGGTCACAGAAAATGGTTTAGGAGTGCTCTTCCACAGATTTGAATTTGAAAAGAATGTAGATTGAATCAAATAAAGGGATCACTTTATCATTACCTATTCTCTCTTCAACCCACCCTCCATCTCCCCTTCCACTCCCCCCCCCCCCCCCCCCCCCCCCCTCTCCCCCACCACCACCCCACCAGCAAACATTATAAGGTCACCTTTTCCCATCCCCACCACATCAATTCCACCAAAGTTCGAACTTACCCTTCAGTTGTGCACTATTGAATGGGTAGCAGCAGTATGTTAACAAGGTCTGACAGTCCCTGAAGTTCCTGTCTGCTGCTAAACACAGGGAGGCCCTAATCATTATCGGAACACATTGTACATCACTGTGGAGAGATCAATTCCAACTGGGTCAGCATGAGCTGATGCTTTATCCATCAGTGATCACACTCAGTTTTGCCCTGTCACACCTGTTCCTTCTCTGTCTGCACAACAACTTGCATTCATATACCACCTGTAATATAATAAAGTAAGTCACAGTGCTTCACATGCTTGTGAAATTAAATTAAAATAAAATGACACCAACCAAAGATAAGGGGACCAGGTGACCCGCAAGCTGAGTCAAAGATGTTCTAAGAAGCAACTTAAAGAAGGAGGGATTTGAGATGGGCAAGTTTAAGGACAGAATTTCAGGACGTTAAAGATGAGGCAACTGAAGATTCACTTGCTTGAGAAAATGATTTAGGAGTGCTCTTCCACAGATTTGATTCCTGAAAGGAATTTAGATTTGAATCAAGTCATGGGATCATTTTATCTTTTCCTCTTTCCTCTTCAACCCACCCTCCAATCACCCCCTCCCCTCCAAAGTAATCGTTAACATTGTGACTGCTGGAAAGGCTGGAATTGGAAGAATGCAGAGATCTTGGAGGTTTGTTGAGCAGGAGGAGGTCATAGTGATAACAAGGAGCTCCCAGTCATGCAGTGCCTCACTCACCATAAATATTCTGTCACAATACAAACACAGATTATAAACACAACTTTGCACATTAATACATTTACTCTTACTCAGAATACATCGTTGCTCACGGATCCATTATTTATTCATTTATTACCACGTAGTCACAACAGACACAGTCACACCAATAGATGGTGGACACACATACACACACACAACCGGCAGTCGGTTCAGAGGGAGACAGGTAAGAATGGGTGAAGAGAGCAGAGAAAATAAGATACGGAATGTGAATCTGTGGGAAATGGGATAGAGAACACATTGGAAGTATTTTCCACATGTCAGAAAGCTGTAACATAGATTGATTGGGCTGAATAGCCTGACTCTAATTCCAAATTTCTATCCAATTCTCTCTAAAATGGTTAAATGGAAGAGAGAGAAATATTACTCAAAGATATGAACACTGGTCAAGCAGTAGTTTGTTGGATACTCAAAACAGGCAGGTATGAATACTTTAGATTTCACCAGGTCTACATTTGGCACCTTACTGACTATTCTGTCTCTCATATAGACATATATACCATCTACCTTACGTACTCTTATGCACGCATGTTTAAAACGAAGAACTTACATTCATGTCATTTTTCTCACAACCTCGGGGCATCACAGTGTAATTTACAGACAATGAAAAACTTTTGAAATGTAATAGGAACACAACAAACAATCTGCACACAGCAAGCTCCATAAAGAGCAATGAGCCAGGTCTCCTATTTTAATTTTAGATGATGTTGGTTCAAGAACAATTGTCAGCCTAGACAGCAGACAGGCTTTTCTTCAAATACTGGCCTGGGATCATTTATTGCCAAGATGGGGCCTTGAGTAGGCAGCACCTCTAACAGTGCCATATTAGACTCAGCATAGACCATGAACTCAAGACTTTGGAGTGAGACTTGAACCTTTAGAGTCAGAGGTGAGTTATCACCATTGTCCACCCTGTCTTGTGTCCTCATTTAAACACACAGAGAAACGCACACACACATATACATCTGAGCAGCCACTCAGTTTCATAAACTCTGAAATACACTCAGACATATTCTCAACGAAGGATAATTTAAAAGTGTTTCTTTGGTTCTCTTAGGGAAGGAGGCCATTTGGCCCATCATGCCTCCATCAGCCTTTTACTTGAACAATCCAACACTAACTCCACCAGTTCACACACTTGACATTTCTGTTTGAAATCTCTAGCTTTTCTTTAAAAAGATGCAATAGGTTTTCTCTCAACCACTTCCTGTGTCAAAGAGTTCCTTGCTGCAGCAGCTCTTTGTGTTAAGCCATTTCTTGCACTCTCTCTCTCCACACTCTCCATTTGACATTGATGTTTTAAATCGACGCTCACTTGTAATGGTCCGCCTAATCAGAGGAAATAATCTTCCCTTATTCGAGAACAAAACCTTTAATTATTAAAAAATCTTTCCTGTTCCAGTAAAAATGTTTTCAGTATCTCCTCACCTTCATAGCCCAGGGAATGAACCTACACTGTCGCTTTATGTCCTTCAATCAATGAGCAGCACAAAACTGTGACTCGCTGTATAACTCCAGCTCAAGTCAGGCTTTGTACCATTGACCTGCTGCTTTCTGCTCTCAATTATAAAACTCCATGCAGAGACAAGGAGCAACTGCAAAAGCGTTTCCTGTTAGCGCAGACACCTATACCTATTGATCGGCCAGCAGCCCTCAACACCAGAGGATGCCATCATTAGCACTAACCACAATGGGTCCAGCACTGTAGGCAAATTCTGGAAAATTGTCCGTCACAGCAGCAACATGGAAGTCTGACCTTCTCACAAACAATAACTTTCTGAATAGAGGCTTGCATGCTGACAATCTACAGAAATGTCTGGCTGAACAAGTATGGTACGTTACCTTGATTGCCAGCACTAACGATCTCATGCGGGAAAACATAGGGCAATGCCCCAGTAAACTCCAGCCGAGCACAGCTCTGACTGGGTGAGTTGTTGCCTTCCTCAGCGTGACCTGTGAATTGAGCAGGTCAGAGCCCTGTTCCTGCCCAAAGGCTGGGAAGTCACGTACAGGCCCAGCTGTTGGGTGGATTGATCTCATCCAACACAGCCTCCAGAGCATCACTTGGTCTCTTAGGTCTCACTCTGACAGGATGTAAAGCAACAAGGTTTCACAGGACAGAAGGCTGCCCTCTTTAACCGTTAAGTGGCAACTGACTGGATGAGAGCCAGATTTGTGCACAGTTGGTTTACTGACAGAAGAAAAAAAAACCTGGCAAAGCATTTCGAAACTAAAATTAGATTTTTCTTGTAGTGATCTTTAAAGAGTGAAGTAAAAGATGACAAAAACATTACACACAAACACATAAACGCAGTGATCCCTCACTAACACATCCAAGAACTGTTGTAATTCAAGAAGGGAGCTCACCAATGTCTTCTCAAGAGCAATTGTGTAAGGGCAATAAGTGCTGGCCTAGCCAGTTATGTCCAAATCCTATGTATGAGTGAAAAAAAAGTCCTCACTCTCTCATACATGCACACACGTTTATTTTGAGAACTATAATTAATGTCAGTTGCATTAGAATTGGACAGTGTTTCTGAATACAGGAGCAGCTTCACATGAGCCTCAAGGTCTAATTCCACATCCATGGAATCCATACAGGCCTTCAGCCCAAAGAGTGAACACCAATCCTCTGAAGAGCATCCCACCCAAACCCATCTCCCTACTCTATCTTGTAACCGTGCATTTCCGATGGCTAATGCACCTAACTTGTACATCCCTGAACATTATGGACAATTTAGCATGGCCAATCCACCTAACCTGCGCATCTTTGGACTGTGGGAGGAAACCTGAGCACCCGGTAGAAACCCACACAGACACAAGGAGAATGTGCAAACTCCACACAATCAGTCGCCCAAGAGTGAAATCGAATCCGGGTCCCTGTCGCCATGAGGCAGCAGTGCTAACCACTGAGCCACTGTGCCGCCCTAAGCCTTTTAACTTTCCTTCAGCTTGAGGAGAATAGAGGGTATAGGAGTACCCTTAAGAGGGAAAACAGGAGTGCAAAAAGGGGATATGACATAGCCTTAACAGATAAGGTTAAGGAGAATCCAAAGAGATTCCATAAGTATATTAAGGACAAAAGAGTAACTAGGGAGAGAATAGGGCCCCTTAAAGATAAACAAGGCCTTCGAACCACAGGAGATGGGTGAGATCCTAAACAAATTTTTCACGTCAGTACTTTTTTTCCTGAAATTCTCTCCCTAAGGGCATTGTGGGTCCCTTAGGACTGTAGCAGTTCAAGAAGGCAGCTCATCACCACCTTCTCAAGGGGAAACTAGGGGTGGGTAAGAAATGCCAGCCAGCCAGCGATACCCACATCCCATAAATGAATTTTAAAAATATATTTACCGTGGAGAAAAACATAGGAACTTGGAAATATAAATGATGACGTCTTGAGGAGGGGCTAGTTGTCTTAAAAGACAGAAAGGGAGATAAACCATGGGACTTGACCAAGTTAGCCCTGGACTTTATGGGAAGCTAAGGAAAAAATTGTGGGACCCTTAACAGAGATATTTGTATCATTGACAGCCATGGTAGGTGCTGGAAGACTACAGGGTGGCTAATGTTATGCCTTTATTTAAGTAAGGCTGCAAGGAAACACCAGGGAACTACAGACTGGCAAGCCTGACATCAGTGGTGGGTAAGTTGTTGGGGAGGAAATTCTGGGAGACAGGATCTACATACATTTGGAAGGCAAGGACTGATTAGGGATAGTCAACATGGCTTTGTGTATGGAACATCATGTCTCGCAAACTTGATTGAGTTTTTTTGAAGAGGTTACCAAGAAGATAGTTGAAGACAGAGTGATAGGCATTGTCTACGTGGACTTTAGCAAGGTCTTGGACAGAGTTCCATATGCTAGGCTAGTTAGTAAGGTTAGATCACATGGGATCCAGGGAGAACTCATCAATTGGATACAAAATTAGCTTGACAGTAGGAGTCAGAGGATGGTGGAAAAGGATTGATGTTCAGACTGGAGGCCTGTTACCAGCGGTATGTTACAAGGATCAGTGCTGGATTCACTGTCATTTGTCATTTATAAAAACAAAGAACAAAGAAAATTTACAGCCCAGGAACAGGCCTTTCAGCCCTCCAAGCCTGAGCCGATCAAAATGTACAGTCTAAACCTGTCGGTCAATTCCTAAGCATTTGTAGCTTTCTGCTCCCCACCTACTCATGCATTTATCCAGAAGCAACTTAAATGAATCTACCGTGCCTGCCTCTACCACCTCTGCTGGCAACATGTTCCAAATGCCCACCACCCTCTGTGTAAAGTACTTGCCACGTGTATCCCCCTTAAACTTTCCAGATCTCACCTTGAAAGCATGACCTCTCGTTATTGAATCTTTCACCCTGGGAAAAAGCTTGTCTCTATCCACCCTGTCTATACCCTTCATGATTTTGTAAACCTCAATCAGGTCCCCCCATAATCTCCTTTTTTCTGATGAAAATAAACCTAACCTACTCAACCTTTCTTCATAGCTAGCACCTTCCATACCAGGCAACATCCTCGTAAACCTTCTCTGCACCCTCTCCAAAGCGTCCACATCCTTTTGGTAATGTAGCGACCAGAATTGTACACAGTATTCTAAATGCAGCCGAACCAATGTCTTGTACAATTTTAACATGACTTAACAGCTCTTGTACTCAATACCCGGTCCAATGAAGCAAGCATACTATATGCCTTCTGAACCACTCTCTCCACCTGTGCAGCAACCTTCAGGGTACAATGGACCTGCACTCCCAGATCTCTCTGCCCATCAACTTTTCCCAAGGGTCTTCCTTCATTGTATAATTCACTCTAGAATTAGACTTGCCTAAATGCATCACCTCACATTTGTCTGGATTGGAAACCATCTGCCACTTTTCCGCCCAACTCTCCAGTCTATCTATATTCTCCTGTATTCTCTGACAGTCCCTTATGCTTTCTGCTACTCCACCAATCCTAGTGTCATCTGCAAACTTGCTGATCATACCAACAGTGCCCTCTTCCAGATCATTTAGGTATATTACAAACAACAGTGGCCTCAATACTGACCCCGTGGAACACCACTGGTCACCTTTCTCCTTTTCGAGAAACTCCTTTCAACTACTACTCTCTGTCTCCTGTCGCTCAACCAGTTCTTTATATACCTAGCTGGAACACCCTCCACACCATGTGACTTCACTTTCTCCATTAGTCTACCATGGGGAACCTTATCAAACGTCTTACTAAAGTCCATGTATATGACATCAACAGCCCTTCCTTCAACTATCAACTTGGTCACTTCCTCGAAGAACTCTATTAAGTTGGTAAGGCCGAATCTCCCCTGCACAAAACCATGTTGCCTATCACTGATAAGCCTATTCTTTTCTAAATTTAAATAGATCCTATCCCTCAGTACCTTCTCCAGCAACTTTCCCACCACCAATGTGATTTGGATGAGAAAATAGGAAGCATTGTTTATAACTTCTGATGACACCAAAATTGGTCATATAGTGGACATTGAAGAAGGTTATCAAAGAGTACAATGGGATCTTGCTCAACTGAGATGCAGACTTTTAGCTCTGGGCAGCAACCACCCAACCTGGAGTCTTTAGTTTGTGCAGCTTCCAAGTCAGAAACAGTTTGGCTGGCACACTGACCTCTACATCGCTGAAGCCAAACGCCAACTCGAGGACACCTCTTCCTACCGCCCCCTTGACCATGACCCCACCCCCCATCACCAAACCATCATCTCCCAGACCATACACAACCTCATCACCTCAGGAGATCTCCCACCCACAGCTTCCAACCTCATAGTCCGGGAACCCCGCACTGCCCGGTTCTACCTCCTTCCCAAGATCCACAAGCCTGACCACCCTGGCCGACCCATTGTCTCAGCATGCTCCTGCCCCACTGAACTCATCTCTACCTACCTCGACACTGTCCTATCCCCCCTAGTCCAGGAATTCCCCACATACGTTCGAGACACCACCCACGCCCTCCACCTCCTCCAAGACTTCCGTTTCCCCGGCCCCCAACGCCTCATCTTCACCATGGATATCCAATCCCTCTACACCTCCATCCACCATGACCAGGGCCTCCAAGCCCTCCGTTTTTTCCTCTCCAGACGTTCCCAACAGTACCCCTCCACTGACACTCTCATTCGTTTGGCCGAACTGGTCCTCACCCTTAACAATTTCTCCTTTGAATCCTCCCACTTCCTCCAGACCAAAGGGGTAGCCATGGGCACACGTATGGGCCCCAGCTATGCCTGTCTCTTTGTTGGCTACGTAGAGCAGTTGATCTTCCGTAATTACACCGGTACCACTCCCCACCTCTTCCTCCGCTACATTGATGACTGCATTGGCGCCACCTCGTGCTTCCGCGAGGAGGTTGAGCAATTCATCAACTTCACCAACACATTCCACCCTGACCTTAAATTTACCTGGACCATCTCTGACACCTCCCTCCCCTTCCTGGACCTCTCCATCTCCATCAGTGACGACCGACTTGACACTGACATTTTCTACAAACCCACCGACTCCCACAGCTACCTGGATTACACCTCTTCCCACCCTACCTCTTGCCATCCCGTATTCCCAATTCCTCCGCCTCCGCCGTATCTGCTCCCAGGAGGAGCGGTTCCACCATAGAACACACCAGATGGCCTCCTTCTTTAGAGACCGCAATTTCCCTTCCCACGTGGTTAAAGATGCCCTCCAACGCATCTCGTCCACATCCCGCACCTCCGCCCTCAGACCCAACCCCTCCAACTGCAACAAGGACAGAACGCCCCTGGTGCTCACCTTCCACCCTACCAACCTTCGCATAAACCAAATCATCCGCCGACATTTCCGCCACCTTCAAACAGACCCCACCACCAGGGATATATTTCCCTCCCCACCCCTCTCCGCCTTCCGCAAAGACCGTTCCCTCCGTGACTACCTGGTCAGGTCCACGCCCCCCTACGACCCACCCTCCCATCCTGGCACTTTCCCCTGCCACCGCAGGAACTGTAAAACCTGTGCCCACACCTCCTCCTTCACCTCCATCCAAGGCCCTAAAGGAGCCTTCCACATCCATCAAAGTTTTACCTGCACATCCACTAATATCATCTATTGTATCCGTTGCTCCTGATGTGGTCTCCTCTACATTGGGGAGACTGGGCGCCTTCTAGCAGAGTGCTTTAGGGAACATCTCAGAGACACCCGCATCAATCAACCAAATCGCCCAGTGGCTCAACATTTCAACTCCCCCTCCCACTCTGCCGAGGATATGGAGGTGCTGGGCCTCCTCCACCGCCGCTCCCTCACCACCAGACGCCTGGAGGAAGAACGCCTCATCTTCCGCCTCGGAACACTTCAACCCCAGGGCATCAATGTGGATTTCAACAGTTTCCTCATTTCCCCTTCCCCCACCTCATCCTAGTTTCTAACCTCCAGCAACTCGACTTGTCCGGACTTGTCCGACCTGCCCAGCTCCTTTTCCACCTATCCACTCCACCCTCTCTTCCCTGACCTATCACCTTCATCTCCTTCCCCACTCACCTATTGTACTCTATGCTACTCTATCCCCACCCCCACCCTCCTCTAGCTTATCTCTCCACGCTTCAGGCTCTCTGCCTTTACTCCTGATGAAGGGCTTTTGCCCGAAACGTCGATTTTGCCTGTCCTCAGATGCTGCCTGAATTGCTGTGCTCTTCCAGCACCACTAATCCAGAATTTGGCTGGAAATCTTCCAAGTTGTTAACAAATAAAAAAGTTTTGAATTGTGAAAAGTTCATACAGTCATAGAGTCAAAGAGATGTACAGCACAGAAACAGGCCCTTCGGTCCACTCATCCATGCCTACCAGATATCCCAGTGGGCCGAGCAATGGTAGATGGAGTTTAATTTAGATATTTGCCAGATGCTGCATTTTGGTAAGACAAACCAGAGCAGGACTTACACAATTAATGGGAGGGTCCTGGGGTGTGTTGTTGAACAGAGACACTTAGGGGTGCAGGTGCACAGTTCTTTGAAAGTGGTGTTACAGGTAGGACGGGTGTTAAGGAAGGTGTTTGTCATGTTAGCCTTCATCAGTCAGAGCACTGAGTACAGGAGTCGGATGTCATGTTATGGCTGAACAAGACATTGTTAAGGTCGCATTTGGAAAACTGCTTACAATTCTGGTCAAACTGCTAATAGGAAGGATGTTATTAAACTGAAAAGAGTGCAAACAAATTTCTGAAGTTGTTGTCGAGACTGGAAGGTTTGAGTTATAAGGAGAGGCTGGATAGGCTAGGACTTTATTCACTGGAGCACAGGAGGCTGAGGGGTGGCCTAATAAAGTTTAATGAAGTCATGAGAGTCATAGAGTCATAGAAATGTACAGCATGGAAACAGACCCTTCGGTCAAACCTGTCCACGCCGACCAGGCATAGATAATCTGGATAATCAAGATCTTTTTCCCAGGAAGTCCAAAACTGGTGAGAGGGGAAAGATTTAAAAAGGACTTAAGAGGCAACATTTTTTCCACATTTGTACATGTGGTTTGTACATGGAATGAGCTGCCAAAGGAAGTGGTAGAGGTGAGTACAATTACAACATTTAAAAGACATTTGGGCAGGTACATGGAGAGGAAAGGTTTAGAAGGATATGGGCCAAATGCAGGCAAATTGGACCAGATCAGTTTAGGATATCCAGTAGGCATTGAGAAGTTGGGCCAAAGGGTCTGCTTCCATGCTGTATAACTCTATGGCTCTACGGCTCATGCTTAAAGCCAAGGCCTGGGAGTCCCTCACTATCAGGCCTCAACAGTCACTCTGAAATGCAAATCATCGCCTAGTCTGATCTGCAGAAACAATTTTCTGCTTTGCAACTTCTTCTCTTTCCCTACCCAATGAACAATCTGTTTTGTTGCTGGACTTTGATGGTCACTGCTCAGGTCTCTGAGAGCCCAATGACAGAGTAGACCTAGGGGTTCATCTTCTGGTGCTGACTAATTTCTACACTAGGTCCGAGACTGGAAGTGAGTGTTCCACTGATGCAGCCAAGGTTTCTATTGTCTATTTTAGGTTCTGAGTGTGGAGCCAACATGCAGTCACCATACTGGGGTTATGAAATGCCGTGGGTTGGTTCTTTGTGCCACAAAAACGAACATAACGTGATCCAATTCCTAGCATGAAATATGTTCCCTACTCCAACTCAAATTCTTATGTTCTTCCCTCACAACCATTGTCTGTTGAGATACTGGTCCCCATTGCAAATTGCAGCATAAAATAAGACTGTTTAGCCTAATGTACCTGCACACACTAACACTTTTAACTGGAACTGTTGACTCCAATCCAGCTTCCCTGTCATATCGCTAGATCCTTGTATGTTCCGAAGTATTGATTGTTTTTCTTTCCATTCTCAAGAGACAGTCAGAGAAGAATGTTCCTCACAGCTTGAAAGCAAGCTGGTAGCTTCATGGAAGAGAAGCTTATTGAAATCTTATTCCAGGGATTTGAGCATGTCATCAAAGCTGACTTTCTAATGGAGTACTGCAGTGATACTGCACTGTCAGAGGTGATGTCTTGCAAATGAGATGTTAAACTAAAAACCTCATCTGCCCTCTCAGGTGGATGCAAAACGTCCTACGTCATAATATGAGGAGCAGGCTCATTCCTCAACCAAAGTTTAGTTCTCAAGCAATATCACAAACAGATTACCGGGTCACTTCCCAAATCAGTGTTTGTAGGAGCACTGATTGTTGCTATGTTTCTTGTGTTACATCAATGATTATATTAAAAATGCAGTACATTCTGAGGTGATGAGGTTGCAAAGAAATGATGTCTGATTTGATCCTTGGATGACGAGCTCTGGGTTTAAGGTTGTGTCTCCTGTTGTGCACACCACAACCAAAGGAAATTGTTTCTTGATGTCTGCCCAGTTAAGTCCTTTCATCGTTTCAAACAAATCACCTCTTAATCTTAACAACTCAAAGGAATTCAAACTCCTAGTTTGTAAGCTTTTAAGGCCCATATTATTAGGACATGAAGAGATGACAGTAGGGATACAAGTCTAATGGCAAGATCCAGTAGGGTTGGTCACTCTATTACCTGTTTAGTCGTGTACCATATTGCTCATAATGTGTCTTTACTAAACTCTTAACATATTGTCAGAATGTAGCTGAGATTGAGTGTTGATAAGCTTTATAGAAGCACAGCTACTAAAAGAGGAACACAGGAATGCCACTGAAAAGGAATAAAGGAGAGTGCACCTAAAATATTGCAGGAGTCACACAATGGCAGTACATGTACTTTGCCTGGCCCTGCTTGAAATGCAATAGGAAAGAGAACTGTAATTTTTATGCTTGCAAAAGCAAAATTACATAACTTCAACAGAAGTACTTAAATGAAGCAGAGAAACTATAGTTCTATCACTATCGGAAAGACAGTTGCAAATGTATCCCACCCTAAATCTCTCTGAAGTACAGAAAAAGAAGGTAGAAAGTTTGAAAATCTTGTGGAATTTGGAACCCTGAGAGAGTGTAAAATATGAACATTACATGACAGCTCAAGATACAAAGATTCCATTGATAGACATGTGATTACATTAACATAGCTCACAAAATCTTGTAAATTCAGGCACTTGATAAATTATCTCAGCAAAGTCAGAATTATCTGTTACGTATCCAATAATGTAACACTATAGGCAACATAGCATTCAATCGAATAGGCAACGTACTCAGACTGAGTGGGTGACCAGGAAATGGTATGCTTTGAAAAGCTAGCAGGGAACTGGATTGCTGATAGAGTTGGGGAGGGGGGGGGGGGGGTACAATACGCAGGATAGAAACCTCTCTTTCATCCATCAATGTTGGGCCTCCTCTATGTTCTGGCATTCTCTTCCTCTTTTTTTTTGCTGCATTTGCAATTGTTTTCTTCTTTCCAACTCCAGGTTTCCTTTTTCCCCATCACATCTCAAACTCTTCCTCAGCTAGTATCAAAACCATCAATTTTTGCATTATCTTCCACTGATTTGATGATATTGGCTTTCTTCATCATTGTTTTCTTTGTTCCAGTTTTTGAATTGACTATTTTGTGGCCATCAATATCAAGAAAAAAGTGTGTCAGAGGAAGCCACGTGGTAAATTGAGTTAGATCAGTATCTCGAAGGAGTTATTAATTAGTTCCACACCCCATTCTTTCTCCATAGCCCTGCAAACTTTATTTTTCAATTAAGTACAAATTCAGCTCCCCTTATTATATAAATCTGCTTCCTCTCCTCCACCCACCTCTCATCCCTTTTTGAATTCTTTATCATAAATCCAGCCAATATCTTCTTTCTGACAATTTCCTGCCTCTTGAATGTGTTTACACCTCACTCCTTCACTCTCAAGTTGTTTTGCCTATTAAGAGGCTAATTTACACCCCAGTTTCCAAATCCGATGGAGGATCTATTTTAATAACTGGGCCAGAATTTCCCGAAAGATGCACTGAAGAAATGACACTAAGGTGGTCCAGCTTCCATGAAGACATTGAACAAATCTAGTGTCCTTCTTGGAGCCAGCTCCACAAATACTCACGTTAAGCTCCTGCAATATCAACTACCAATGAATTAACACTATTGGAGAAGAAATCCCAACTTGGTCCTGTTTTCTCAACGCTCTATTGGCCAGTGTCCCAGGAGAGACAAAGAAAACTCTACAAAAACATACTGAAGCTCTCCCTGAAGCACAGCAGCATTGACATTAATGACTGGGAGGAGCTTTCTAGCAATTCATAGAATCCCTACAATATGGAAGCAGGCCATTTGGCCCATTGAGTCCACACTGATCCTCTGAAGAGCATCCCACCCAGACGCATCCACCCCATTCTATCCCTGTAACCCTGCATTTCCCCAGGCCAATCCACCTAACCTGCATATCTTTGGACTGTGGGAGGAAACCGGAGCACCCAGAGGAAACCCACGCAGACAGGGGGAGAACATGCAAATTCTACACAGACAGTTGCTTGAGAATGGAATCGAACCCTGATGCTATGAGGCAGTGGTGCTAACCACTAAGCCACCATGCCACCCATTGTTCAACATGGTGATGACTTGTCAGTCAAGCTGCGTCATGCTTTGTGTTAATGATAAGGCAGAGCAGGCACAGAGGAGGGAAAACAAAGAAAGCAGATCCTGCTCTCCATTCCAAATGCCTCAGGGCACACTCTGCCCTGGATGCCCAACAAGGTCTCAAATCAACCTGCTCAGTCTCATAAAGACCCACAGCAGAAACTCAAGACATTGAGTCAATGTCATCCTCGAAATGATAATGTGAAAGAGAGGACATCTGGGTACAAGGCACTTGCACCCATTTTTATGTTGGCATCAGAGTTTCCTTGATCTTTTCTGCCAATTTCATGAAACCACAACCAGAGCCAAGTGTCATTAACATAATGCCAGGCCATGCTGAAAACCACTCAACACTGGTTTCCTGCACTAATGCTGGTGCAGAGCCAGTGCAAGTTTATTTCACAAAATGTTTGACACACATTGAACTAGTATTCCCTCTAAGCTTCCAGTGGTTTGGTTCCGGAAGGATCACCAGAAAAAAAAATGACAAGGAATGTAGCATATGACCTGGAGTCAAATTTCTGGTGATTTATTTTACTGCAATTTTCTTGTAAAATTTCATCACACCAAGTCTCGATATTTCAACTTATTCACACAACACTAGTGAAGTAGTGTAGCAACAAGTGAATTGCCACAGGGAGTAATGCTGGGACCATAATTATTTACAATTTGCATCAATGACTCGGATGAGGGAAGTGAATGTACCATCGCCAAGTTTATGGATGACACAAAAATGGGTGGGAATGTAAGTGGTGAGGATGACACAAGGAGGGATATAGACAGGTTAAGTGAGTGGGCGAAAGCTTGAATGGATGGAAAATAATGTGGGAAAATGTGAGATTATACACTTTGGCAGGAAAAATAGAGGAGCTGAATATTACTTAAATGGGGGAAGACTGAGGAAAGCTGCAGCACCGTGGGATTTGAGAGTCCTCAGCATGAATTATAAAAATGTCACATTAAAGTTCGGCAGGTAATAGGGACGTCAAAGGAATGTTGGGGCTTTTAATTTAAAAGGAATAGAGTATAAAAGCAGGAAAACCTTGCTTCAACTATAAGCACCATACCTGCAATACTGTGATCAGTTTTGTCCTCTTATCTAAAGTAATACATACTGGCACTAGAGGCAGACAAGGTTTCTAGGTTGATCACAGATATTGAGGGATTTTTTTTAATGAGGAGAGGTTGAGTAGGTATGGCCTGTACTCATTGGTATTCAGAAGAATGACAGGTGACCTTATTGAAATATATAACATTCTTAGAGAACCTGACGGTAGGACTAGGATAGGCATTGAGAGATTGCTTCCCCCATGGGAGAGTGGAGGACAAGACAGCATAGTCTGGTTAAGGGGACACACATTTAAGACAGAGATGAGGAAGATTTTGTTCTCTCAGAGGGGTGTAAATCTGTGGAATTCTTTACCACAGAGGACTGTTGAGATTGAGTCATTAAGCATATTCAAGGCGGAGATATGAAGATTTTTAGTCAGTAAGGGAGTCAAGTGTGATGGTGAAAAGACAGGAAAGTGGAGTTGTGGATTATCAGACCAGCAATGGTCTCATTGAATGACAGAGCAGATTCGATGGGCTGACTGACCTACTGCTGCTCCTATATTTTATGATCTTATTTCTGTATGAAATCTGTACATTCTCCCCATGTCTGTTTCAGCTTTCACTGATTGGCCCAGTTTCTTCCCACAGTCCAAAGATGCATAGGCTAGAAGATTAGCCATGACAAATGCAGGATTACAGGGATGGGGAGGGTGAGTCTGGGTGGGATGCCGTTCAGAGGGTTGATGCAGGATCAATGGGCCAAATTGCCTCTTTCTGCACTGTAGGGGATTCTGTGATTATGTTTCCAATTACATTATTGTATTTTTTTCAAACAAGTTGTGCAAAGAAATATCAGGTTTACACTCAATCCCATACTAAAAAGGAAACTGATGTGATTTCCCCATGGGCTCAATTATTTACACTGATATTCACTTGTTTTGCACTTGTTTAAATTCTGGATCACAAAACACAAAAGAAGGCCATTCTCATATCATTCCTGAAGAAGGGCTTATGCCCGAAACGTCGATTCTCCTGTTCCCTGGATGCTGCCTGACCTGCTGCGCTGCTCCAGCAACACATTTTCAGCTCTGATCTCCAGCATCTGCAGACCTCACTTTCTCCTCCGTTCTCATATCATGCCCGTTTGAAAGATCTTGGTACCCCTCCAATTCTGACCACTTGCATATCCCTCTTTTTTCATCTCTGACAACTGGCAGCTCTGCCTTTATCTTTCTTGCTTCTAAGTTCTGGAATTCCCTTGCCAAACATTGCTAACTTTCTGTCACGCTTTCATCCTTTACGATGTCCCATACAAACTCCCATTATGGCTAAGGTCACCTTTTCTACGAGCTCCCAACTCACTAGATGTGCACTCCCTTGTAAAGAATCTCAGGATTCTTCTGACTCTGTCAAAGCTGTTACATAAATGAAAAATGCTGATGTAGTCCAAATTCACTACTCTTTCTCCACAACCCAAAAACCTTTGGATAGTGTATATGAGGCTGGTGAGGCACAGGCAGCAAGCATGTCAGAGCGCTCTCTCTCAAACACACACACACACACACAAACAAACAAAGACTGCTAATTCTGCAGAAGCTTCATTTTGAATCATTCCAAATAGACAGGATGAAACAACATGCCATGGAGTTCAAATCCCACCATGGTAATTGGGTAATTTAAATTCATTGAATTAAGTGACAGCTGAAATTTTAAAAAGAGCTGTATCAATAATGGTGACCATGACATTACTGGATTGTCATTTTAAAAACACCTATTTCATTAACGTCCTTCAGGAAAGATGTCTACCAGCCTTAGCTGGTCCAGGCTCTATTTAACTCCAGAGCCGCAGCAATGTGCTTGACCTTCATGTGCCCTCTGGTGTGCTGAGTCATATAAAGATGGGCAATGGTTCCACAAATTCATTTCTTAAAACATCTACCAACAAAATACCAGGGGAAACCTTCACTGAAGGAGAGCTTGTGAGGGTGGGTAATGGAAACAACCACGCTGAGGGAATCACAGCTTCCTGAACTACACTCCCTCTGCAGGAGAGAGGGAGCTTTCCCTTATACCCACGAGGGTCACACCTGACTTGGGAGGGCTTAACATTGTCAACAAGTGCCTGATATGGAAGTGTTCCACTAACAGGAGCAAACATCCCTCCCTTTGGCAAAACAGGGCATTAAGAAAAGAACCCATTTAATTATTTCAATTTTACTTCAAGGGAGCAATGTACCGACACTCATTCTGCATGATTTGGACCCTGATTATAGTTTTGATTTTACAAGAAGCAGTACATCTACGTGAAAGTGGGAACTATCGTCCAAGGTCTGCTCAAATTCAACCTCATCTGTCTATCAGCCTGGCATTCAGAGTGTTTCCTCAGTCCACTGCTATCACCTCCATGTGTTGATACAACAAATATATATTTGCGTTTATATACTGCCTTAGAGGTTGAAAACTATCCCATAGTTTAAAGACCAAGGCAGCATAAGACATATTAGAGCAGGTGAGTGAAAGTCCAGTAAAGAGGTCAGTTTAAAGGTGGGGTGGGGGGGTGGAGATAGAGAGAGAGAGAGAAAGATGTTTTTCTCTGACTGCAGATCTGTAACCAGTGGTCTGCAAGGATCAGCACTGGGACCTCTGTTGTTTGTAATGTGTATAAATGATTTGGTTGAAAATGTAGGTAGTCTGGTTGGTAAATTTGCAGGTGACACAAATGTTGGTGAAGTTGTGGATAACGAGGAAGGAGGCAGCAGGATTCAGATCAGTCTGAAAGTTGAGTGGGCGGCACGGTGGCACAGTGGTTAGCACTGCTGCCTCACAGCGCCAGAGACCCGGGTTCAATTCCCGCCTCAGGCGACTGACTGTGTGGAGTTTGCACGTTCTCCCCGTGTCTGCGTGGGTTTCCTCCGGGTTCTCCGGTTTCCTCCCACAGTCCAAAGATGTGCAGGGTCAGGTGAATTGGCCATACTAAATTGCCCGTAGTGTTAGGTAAGGGGTAAATGTAGGGGTATGGGTGGGTTTCGCTTCGGCGGGTCGGTGTGGACTTGTTGGGCCGAAGGGCCTGTTTCCACACTGTAATCTAATCTAATCTAATCTAAAATGGCAAATGGAGTTTAATCCAGACGTGAGGTGATGCATTTTGGGAGGTCAAATGCAAGTGGAAAGTGTACAATAACTGATGAGACATAAGGAGCAAGGAAACGTTTTTGCACAGAGGGTGGCAGGCACCTGAGACACGCTGCCTGGGGAGGTGGTAGAAGGAGATAGTGTAGCAACATTTAAGAGGCATTTGGACAGACACATGAACAGGCAGAGAATACAAGTATATGAACCATGTATAGGCAGACAGATTTTGTTTAAAATGGTATCATGGTTAGCATAGACAAGGTGGGCTGAGGGCCTGTTCCTGTGCTATACTGTTCTATGCTTACATTTCTTCTACACCGTAACATTTCTGTGATTCTTTAAATGGAAGCAGATATATGCATGCTTCCCTCCAAGGCAACCACCATCCTGTCTTGGAAACATCGCTGTTCCTTCACCGGCGCTGGGTCAAAATCCAGAGCTTGCTCACTAAATAGCACAATGGGTTTCCCTACACCATAGGGACTGCAGCAGTTCAAGAACCATCATCATCACTTTCAGGGCAATTAGGGATGGGTAATAAATGCTAACCCAGCCAGTGATGCCCAAAACCCCAACTAAATAAAAAGGATACATAGTTGCCGACAGCAAAGTGCTGAATATTGAGGATGCACATTCGAGGCTAGGATTCAGCTGCCCATTTCACACTTGGCCAATTTTTTCTCTTCCATTAACTCAATTTACAGAGATAATCGAGCAGAAGCGAGAGCTGAGTCATCATCCCCTTACTTATTCCAGTACCTGCTGTCAATATCACTAGTTAATTTATATAAAGGTGGGTGGAGTGGTGAAGAGGGACTAATGTTTAAACTGCGAATTTTTCACTGTCATACTGATTACAGAGTCGAAATCTAGTTGGTGATCTGAATTCATCCAATTCCTGTCGCCCTGGGACAGGGCAACAGAGATGCAGTCAGAGAAACAGTTAAAAGGCATTGATGTGGAAAATTTGTTTCCCTTTATGAGAGAGTCCAGAGGGAATAATTTCAGAATAAGGGGTCACCCGTTTGTGACAGAGGTGAGGAGGAATTTTTTTCTCTCAGCGGATATTAAACGTGTGGAATTCTTTAACACAGAGGGCTGTCGTGTCTGGGTAATTAAATACATTCAAGGTTGAGATAGACAGATTTTTAATCAGTAAGAAGATCAGGGATTATGGGGAAAAGGCAGGAAGATGAAGATTAACAGAGCAGCCCATGATATTGTTGAATGGCAGAGCAAACTAGATGGGCTGAATGGTCTCCTTCTACTCCCATATCTATAGTTATTGTGCTAAAGAAAAGTACTTAAACTTCTATAACACTAGGAAGAGCTGCACATTGTGTCTGCATCAATACGTTAAAAAAACAAATCGATAGATCCACTCCATCCACCCACCCTCCTCCATGCGCTTATCCCAAAACAGTAAACGTTTTCTTTTCAAATTCACAGTTAATTCTCTTTCTAATGTTACCACAAAACTTGCCTCCTTTCAGGCAGCACATTGCAGCTCAGAACACTATGCTGCATTTCCTCTTGTCACCTCTCGTACCCTCAATCTGTGTTAGCTGATGACTGGCCCTCCTGCCTCTGGCCACTGTTCTTCCAATTTAATCTGCCACAATCCCTCGAGTTTGAACACGACTTGATCTTGATCTTGATCTTCTCTCTTCCAAAAAGAAACACTGCTTTTCTAGCCTCCCTACATACCTGGAGTCACCTCAGTCCTGATGCTATCCAAGTAAACCACCTCTGCACCCTCTCCAAAACCTGCACATCATTTCTAATGTGTGCTCTTCACAGCTGAATACAATACACTGACTGACCAAAGTCTAACTCGTAATTTATAAAAATCTTTGCCGTGGTTCTATATTGTTTGACAAAAATCAAGGATTCCTTGTAGTTTTAAACAGCTTTCTCAACTTTCCCAGCCATTAAAGTAAGGAAATAAAAGTTAAGTTACAAAATGGGGAACACGGAGATTTTGGTGTGTCGGCAAAGGTCGGAAAAGTAGGTGGGGTAAAAGAAAGGAGAAAAAATGGCATAAAATTCAGGAACCAAGGTGTATTGATGTGAAGAGTGTATAAGGTTTGTAAGCTCAGACAAGACACTTCAGAAAAGATACAGCATCAATGGGACAGTTCAGGTTCCAGTTGTCATCATTTTAGAACATAGAACATTACACCACAGTACAGGCCCTTCAGCCCTCGATGTTGTGCTGACCTGTGGAACCTATCTGAAGCCCATCTAACCTACACTATTCCATTTTCATCCATACATTTATCCAATGACCATTTAAATGCCCTTATAGTTGGTGAGTCTACTAATGTTGCAGGCAAGGCATTCCATGCCCCTACTACTCTCTGAGTAAAGAAATTACCTCTGACATCTGTCCTATATCTATCACCCCTCAATTTAAAGCTATGTCTCCTCATGCTAGCCACCATGATCGAGGAAAAAGGCTCTCACTATCCACCCTATCTAAACTTTTGATTATGTTATATGTCTCAATTAATTCACCTCTAATTAACCTTCTTCTCTCAAACAAAAACAGCCTCAATTTCCTCAGCCTTTCTTCATAAGACCTTACCTCCACACCAGGCAACATCCTAGTAAATCTCCTCTGAATCCTTTCCAAAGCTTCCACATCCTTCCTATAATGCAGTGACCAGAACTGTACACAATACTGCAAGTGTGGCTGCACAAGAGTTTTGTACAGCTGCAACATGACCTCATGGCTCCAAAACCCAATCCCTCTACCAATAAGACCTAACACAGTGTATGCCTTCTTAACAAACCTAACAACCTGGGTGGCAACTTTCAGGGATCCATGTACATGAACACCGAGATCTCTCTGCTCATCGACACAACCAAGAATCTTACCGTTAGCCCAGTACTCTTTATTCCTGTTGCTCCTTCCAAAGTGAATCACTTCACACTTTTCTGCATAAAGTTCCATTTTCCAACTTTCAGCCCAGCTCTGTAGCTTATCTATGTCCGTCTGAAACCTGCAACATCTTTCGGCACTAAGCGTAACTCCATTGACTTTAGTGTCACCTGCAAATTTACTAACCCATCTTTCTATGTCCTTTTTAATTGATCACTCATCAGAAACCAGTTAACTTTGTGTTAGTTTATTTAAAACTGTAAACACATTATAAATTATGAAACAGATGGTACAGTAAAGAACCAATTTCTATGTATGCAGCTCACAATACCCAGGGTCAGAAGTCACACAACAACAGGTTATAGTCCAACAGGCTTATTTGAAATCACAAGCTTTTTGACTGCACTCTTTGTCAGGTGAAGTGACAAAAGAGTAGTGCTCGGAAAGCTTGTGATTTCAAATAAACCTGTTGGACTATAACCTGGTGTCATGTAACTTCTGATCTTTCCCACCCCAGTCCAATATCGGCAGAATACCCAAAACAGAGAAAAGGCCAGGCAGCGTCTCAACACTGGATACACACAGTATATGAGGTTCTTAATGACAAGGCACACATACAACAGCTCCCACCTTAAATTTCTCTGTTGCTTGCTTGATATTGGACATATGTGAGCAAGAAACAAAAAGAGAAATTGCTCGTGAAACTCAACAGGTTTGGAGGCATCTGTGGCTCAGTGGTTAGCACTGCTGCTTCACAGCACCAGGGACTCAGGTTCGATTCCAGCCTTGGGCAACTGTCTGTGTGGAATTTGCACATTCTCCATGTGTCTGCATGGGTTTCCTCCCACAGTCCAAAAAATGTGCAGGTTAGGTGAATTGACCATGTTAAATTGTCCCTTAGTGTTCAGGGATGTGTAAGTTAGGTGCATTAGTCAGGGATAAATATAGGGTAGGGGAATGGGTCTGGGCGGGTTACTCTTCAGAGGGTCGGTGTTGACTTGTTTGACCGAAAGGCCTACTTCCAAGCTGTAGGGGTTCTATGATACCTTCAAATCTATGATCCACAGTTCTTTGTTTTATCTATGTGAGCAAGACACCACTTGAAAATTATTCTATATAAATAAAAGAGAATTAGAGTCATCAAGTCATGCAACATAGGAACAGACCCTTCGGCCTACCACATTTATGCTGACCAACCAACTACACTAATTCCATTTACCTGCACTTGGTTCATAAGGTCCTATGCCCTGGCACTTTAAGTGCTCATCCAGATGATTCTTCAATTCTGTGATAGTACCTGCCTCCACCACCCTCTCTGGCAGCATGTTCTATATTTCTACCACCCCTGGGTGAAAAACAAACTCTCAGATTGCCTCTAAACTCCTTATCTTGAACTTATACTGTCTGGAATTAGACACGTCTGCCATGGGAAAGAGATTATCATGATCTACTCTGTCTAGAACTCTCATTATTTTGTATACCTCAATCAGATCCAATTAATTTTACATTTTCTTTCTCTTTATGCTTTTGCTTTAAAAGGAGGAAGAGAAACATTCAAGGGAGTGGGGGATTGGACTAGGCGGTTTCCTCAAAGTGATTCGAAGGGACGCAATAGCCAGTTGTTGAATCTTCTCTGATTCTAAAAACCTCCTGAGCTCGGTTCTGAACACTGAGCTGTCACAAGGCAATACTCGAGAGCAAACTGTATGTTAGGAAGAAATGAGTTGGATCGAGAAGGGGGAGAAAAACATTGTGGAAAAAAAAAAGCCCATTACCAAAAAAACACATTTCTGGAGTAAACATTTTTCAGCCACTCCCTTGTGATTTTTTTTTTTGAAGTGTATGCTCCGTTTTGAACAAGGTAAACTTGTTTTTACACCATGACAAATTGTCTTGAGGGGACATTATCAAAGGCTGCTTAAAATATACCATGCTGATTGGCTCCGGTGAGATTGGACATCTTAATTAGAACCTATTAATTAAAGATATTTAAATAAACAACTACTGCATTACCAAATGATTCACTGCGTGACCCTTTATGTAGATTTCTCCTACCTTTTCTCATATACCCTTCCCACTCAGTTTTAACTCAGTAAATTCCAACCAAGGCTTTCCAACAGAGTGGTTGAGGATGAAGAACTGTTGATATAAAAATAATGATTTTTTTTTTAGATTAGATTCTCTACAGTATGGAAACAGGTCCTTTGGCCCAACAACTTCACACTGATCCTCCGAAGAATAACCCACCCAGACCCATTTCCCGACCCTATATTTACCCCTGACAAATGCACCTAACTCGATGGGCAATTTAGCATGGCTAATTCACCTGACCTAACATCTGTTGGATTGTGAGAGGAAACCAGACCATCTGGAGGAAATCCACACAGACACAGGAGAATGTGCAAACTCCACACAGACAGCTGCTGAGGTGGGAATTCAACCCGGGCCCCTGGAGCTGTGAGGCAGCAGTGTCACTAAGCCACTGTGCCACCGCAAATTTGAATTCCTACTGCACCGTTTACAAGTTTGAAAAATCTCCAGGCATTCTTGAAGTCCATGAAGTACTTTAAAAGCCTAATCACTCTTGCAGAATAAGAAATAAGAGGAGGCAATGGCATTGTAGTAATGTCACTGGCTAGTAGCCCAGAACGTCATGTTGGAGACGGACTGTAATTCCACCGTGGGAGCTGTGCAAATCTGAATTCACTAAAACACTTGCTTAATGTCTATTGTGGTTTGAAAAAAACTCCTGCTTCACTAATATCCTTCAGGAATGGAGAATCTGCTACTCACAGTAATGTGGCTGATCCCTAACTGACCCCTGGGCAAATGGGGATAGGTATTAAAAGCTAGATAAGACAGTGCTGCCTACATACTATGAATGTTTTCTTTTTAAAAAGGCAACCAATTTGTGCACAGTAAACTCTCAAAATCAAAAAGTAATAGCAACCAGATGATCCATTTGTAGGGAAGGTTTTTTTTCATTTATGGGATGTGTGCATCATTGGCGAGGCCAGAATTAATTCACCATCTGTAGTTGCCCTTGGGAAGGTGGTGGTGAGCTGGATTTTGACTCAGCGACAGTGAAGGAACGGTGATATATTTCTCAATCAGGATAGTGAGTGGCTTGGAGGGGAACCTGAATGTGGTGGGTTTCCCATGTATCTGCTGCCCTTGTCCTTCTAGACAGAAGTGGATTTGAGTTTGGAAAGCGCTGTCTGAAGATCTTTGGTGAATTTCTGCAGTGCACTTTGTAGATAGTACACACTGCTGCAACTGAGTGTCAGTGGTGGAAGGAGTGGATGGTTGTGAATGTGGAGCCAACCAACCAGCTGCTTTGTCCTGGATGGTGTCAAGCTTCTTGAGTGTTGTTGGATCTGCCCCCATCCAGGCAAGTGGGGGGTATTCCATCACACTCCTGATCTGTGCCTTGTAGATGGTGGACAAGCTTTGGGGAGTCAGGTGGTGAGTTACTGGCCGCAGTATTCCGAGCCTCCAACCTGCTCTAGTAGCCAACGCGTTTATGTGGAGAGTGCAGTTGAGTTTCTGGTCAATGACGACCTCCAGAATGTTGATCATGGAGGTTTCAATCAATGTATTGTGGTGTTGTAGGTAGTGTCCCTGTTTCTGAACGGGAAGCTCAGGGTTCAAGTCAAATTTGACAGCCAAGGAACATGCTTTCATAATGTAGCCAACTGGGTTGAAAGTCAACCTGTTAAAATGTTCCACAATATGTCAATGGTAGGCTATGAGAGTAGGAGAGTCATCTGGTCAACTATGATCAGATTGATTCCTCAAGCTGCAGGTCTCTGGTTACAAGTTAAAGATGTATTCCAGGAAAAATCCAGTTTATGGAAACAGACATAAGGACATTCTTTGACTGCCTCATGTGCCATTGATGCGGGAATAGAGAAGAAGTTATCATGAAGTTGAGTGAGGTATAAGCATTACTCAGGGTGCTGGGGATAATATCCCTACTTTTCTTTCAAACAATATTCTGGGATTTTTCGTATCTACTGAAGAAGACAGGCTGAGTCTTGGTTTAACACACCAACCACGAGACAACAGCACTCCCTCAAAACAACACAAAATGTTTATTTTGATTTTCTATGAGGCTGGATCTCACAACCTTCTAGTTCAGAGGTGAGAGCGTTACCACTGAGCCACAGCTGACACTTAGATTACAGCAGTCTACAAGAGCAATTTCGAACAGAAGGCAAGGAAAATATTTTCATGCGGAGAGTGGTGTGGCTGTGGGATTCACTGCTGGGACCTGCAGGTGAAGCTGAAATAATGTCAATATTCGAGATTAGATTGGAAAAGGGCGAAAACAAAAAAAAAGGGGATAAGTAAATGGGAATAAGTACGAATTAAATAATTTATTCTCTCGGAGTGTAAAAATTGAAATGGTCGAGCTGGACTAAATGGACCATTTAGAGCCAACATATAACATGAAAGACAATGGAAGTAGATTCAATTGGAACAAAACTAAATAAACTGGAAAGGAAAAATATCACGGGAATACGGAAAAAGGGAAGCGAAGTGGGACTAATAAGTAATTATGCCAAAGGTCTGGTACAGGAACGATGGGCCAAATGACCCCCTTCTATGATGTTTCATTATGTATATACTTCTTTTGTGGGGTAGAACTGTAATATGAAGCAAGCAATTCGTTTTTTGTTTCCAAAAAAAAAACATCTTCTTCAAGAGATGCAAACAGTTAAAAGACTTTGATACCTTGTGTGGTAGTCATGGCAACAATAAAGGAATATTTATTGCTGTAAATGTATACGTGAAGTAACACAACAAAGGAGGCAGAAACAGGCCTTTGTTGGAACAGCGGTATGAAGGTAAGACAAAGGCAATGAGGCCCCATTTCAGGCACTTCACATGTTGCATCTCAAAGACACACAGTGAATGTTTTGCAGAACACCTCCGCTCTGACCATAGAAATGATCCTGACCGCCCAGCAGCTCACCATTTCAATAAACCACCTTACTCTTATATTTCTTTCAACCTAATCTATTGCATTTACTGCTCTTAATACAGTTTCCTTTACATTCGAAAAGGAAAACACAGACTGGGAATGACCATAACCTCCCAGTTGTTTTCCATTTCAACAAATTACCTTGCTCCAGACAGGACCCATTCTCTCCCTTACACATCCTATTTACACCTCTTTTTGTCCTTCTCCACTATTAACAACCACTTTGTCTTTTATACTGGACCTCCACAACATTTCCTCTTTCGCTTCCTCTGCCACTTCTGTCAAAAATATTAAAAAAGCATTTTCCATTATGAGTTCTGAAGAGGAGTTCAGAAATGTAAACTCTGCTTTCTCTCCACAGACCTACTGAGTTTCTTCCGCGAGTTCTGCTTTTGTCCCATTTTCTAACATCTTTCAGTTCTGAAGGAGAGTCATTACCAGACCATAAACGTTAACTCTCTTTCTCTCCCCACAGATGCTGTCAGATCTGCTGATTTGCTCCAGCATTCCCCATGTTTGTTTCAGTAGTTTTGCTGTTGTTCTGATGACTGATTGACTTGAGTTCCTGCCATTAATTGAGGTGCTCCTGGAGGTCTCCAGACATTAACCATGTAACCTCATAGAAATTCAGTCGCAGGCTTCAGGCCCTGTCCTGCTCAGCCTGCTGAAGTAATTATAACACCTAAACATAAGCAGTTAACAACGACAAGTTTTTTGAAAATAATTATTTTCAATTAAAAAAAACTGTGGGGAACCAGAAAAGGCTGATGCTCTCTTCCCACTATTACTGAAATATCTTCACTTCCACACCACCTCCACATTCTTTTTTTACTCTTTCACAGCTCAGAAGGGGAAAAAAAAAACAGTTTGAAAGTAACAGTATCAAAAACATGTAATGTTCTGGGGACTTGGGTTCAAATACCACCGTGGCAGAGTCTAATGATGACTACAAATCTATTGCCAATTGTAGGAAAAATCCATTAGGAAGGAAACTGCCATCCCTACCTGGTCTGGCCTACATGTGACTCCAGACCCACAGCAATGTGGTTGCCTCTTATCTGCCCTCTGGGCAATTAGAGATGGGCAATAAATGTTGCCCAGCCAGCGATACCCTCATCTTGGGAATGAATGAATAAAGAAAACAGAAACTGTTTGGGAAATTCATCACATCTGGTGGCATCCATGGAGAGAAAGCAAATTCATTGCTTATGTCCAGCGACCCTTCATCAGAACTAGTAGTATCTGGTGAAAGGGGGTATGTATGCTTGAAAACAGGGAGTTGGGGTAGCAGGGGGGCCGACGTGAGTGAGGAAATAGGTAGATATGGAGCTGAGAGGGAGACAAGACAAAGGGGTAATGGTAAGCCAGAAAAGAGTCCAGAAGGATGTGAAAATGGGTTGGCTGTGCTAAAGGCATGACGTGATGACAAGACATAGAGTCATAGAGCACAGAAACAGACCCTTCAACCCAACCAGTCCATGCTGAACATAATCCCAATCTAAACAAAAATATGGATCACTTCACAAATTTCCTGGGGTGTGCAGGGGTAAAAGACATGGAAGAAAGAGCTCAGGCCCTAAAATGATTGAACTTGATATTGAGTCCAGAAGGCTATGGGGCCCTCAAGTGGAAAATAAGATGCCGCTCTTAGAGCTTGCACTGGACTTCACTGGAGCATCACAGCTGGCCCAAGACAGAAATGGTGTAATGTTGAAGGCAACTGGAAACTTTTTCAAAAGAAACAGTAATACTTAGAAATGAAGATAATGGACATTCTCCATTTTGAATTGCAGAAGACAAGTTAAATGAGTTTGTCTCATTAATCTGTTTTACTGCTTTTTCCTCCTGGGAGGATGTGGGTGTGGTGATTGTAATGAGGTCAGGCAGGTAGACCTCATAGAATATGAGTTCCCTGATTGGGGCTATTAATCTGGTCCAATCAGGGAGCCCTGGCTGACAGATATAAACAGGAGTGTCAGAGGTTCTGTTCACTCTGAGAGCTGGGTCCAGGGAAGCTGGATTAGTACTATGCACAGGTAAATAAAGGGTAGATTGTTATGGATACCAGATTGTTATTTCAGTGGGCATCATTGGCTGGTCCAACATTTATTGGCCCTCCTTAGTTGCCTTTGAGAAGGTGGTGGTGAGCTGCCTTCTTGAATTGCTGCAGTCCGTATGCTGTAGGAACATCCATAATGCTGTTCGGAAGGTAGTTCCAGGATTCCAATTCAGTGATAGCGAAAGAACAGCGACGTATTTTCAAGTCAGGATGGTGAGTGACTTGGAGGGGAACTTCCAGGTGGTGGCATTCCTATATATTCCTATGCTGCCCTTGCCCTCCTAGATGGTAGCAGATGTGGTTGGTGCTGTGTAAAATCATAGAGTCATACAGTGCAGAAACAGACCCTTCTTCCCATCTTTGCCAGGTTGACCAGATTTCCAAAACGAAACTAATCCCATTTGCCTGCATTTGGCCCATATCCCTTTAAGCCTTTCCTATCCATTTACCTGTCCAAATAGTCTTTAAGTGTTGCAACTGTGTCTGCATTTGCCACTTCCTCTGGCAGTTGAAAACATTGTCCCTCAGTTCCCTTTTAAATCTTCCTCCTCTCACCTTAAACAGCTTTGGACTCCCTTACCCCAGGGAACCGACCTTGACTATCCACCCTATCCATGCCTTTTGTAAGTCTATGTAAAGTCACCCTTCAGCTTTCGACGCTCCACAGAAAAAGGTCCTAGCCTCGCCTTATAACTCAAACCCTGGGGTCACTGTGCACCAGCAATGGAAGGAAGGAACATTCATGATGGCAAATGGGGTGCCAATCAAGCCGACACCTTTGTCCTGGTCTCAGTTGAAGAGGCAAGCAGCTTGATTCTAATGATGCTGAGATGTGAGCTGCCTTTGGACAGGGGGCAGGATCCAGCAGTTTGTTCATAAAAATATTAATGAGGCCCCAGGCCTGATTTTAGACTTTGGCTGGGATGCACTCTGTCAGCCGTGTGGCAAGTCTAAAATAGGCCAAAACCAACATCTTCCCCAATGATTCCTCTCTGTCTGCAGTTCCACATTGATGCAAAGATTAGCGACAACACATCACTGGTAAATATCCTCACTACTCTTCAATGACTGTATTATTACCTCCACAAGAGACTGCCAGTTACACTATCCTCTGCACTGCTATAGCAAGAGATGGAGGGGGAGAAAATCCACAGAAGGAAAAATTAGGAGAGAGACACAGAGGTCAGAAACATGTTAGGGAAGGAGAAGGAAGGAATAAAATCAAAGGAAGGCTTGCATTTATGTAACACCTTTCACAACCACATGATGTTCTAAAGTACTCCATAAACAATAGTGAAACTAAGTACAATCACGTGTACTCCAGGAAATGTGACAGCCAATTTGTATACAGCAATGAACAATAATAATAACCAGATTATTTACTTGTTTGTTGAGGGATAAATGAAAGAGACAAACACACACATACAAACTCACAGAGACAGAGAGAGGCACAGATGCACCGACAGACACAAGTGGAGATAGATGAGAAATGGAGCCACAATCTCTCTCACTCACAGCCCCCCACACATACACACAACTGGTGATAAACCCAACACTCTTGGTGTTCACTTGGGTTTGCAAGGTGAGCAGTGTATGTGCACACAGTGCGGCCCATTCTTCATTTCATCTGCATGCCAAACACAGAATTGCTCATTCGATTAATTAACAACATCCCCAGCTAGAAGAAGCCTGCATGAAGGAAACCCCACTGGCCCAGGCTGGCATGCCTCATCATGTGGCACTGAAAATAGAGGAAGGCACGGCTTGTATTTTCCAAAGCTGTTTCACGTGTTAATTAAATCAAGAGGAACACACACACACACACACACACACACACACACACACACACACAATCTGGTTAGGATTTCCTTAATTCTATTTACAGAAAGGATTTATCCTTTAAAACAAATTGTGTATGTTTTGTTTTCTTTGGCACTTTGAGACATACACAGTCCTAAGCCGTTGTTATAACTCATTGCTTGTGCTATGCTGAAAAATAACTTCATGTGGGGTCAGTTTACAAACTCAGTTTTGTAGATTTGACTTATGTCAGTCTGAATTCTAGCTTTTTACCCACAAGCTAATCCCTCATTTTATGCTGGAGAGTTCAGCACTTCTAGTCTGAATTGGAAGGCTTTGGGTTCAAGACCCATTCCTGTGACTTCACCCCAAGAACCCAGCCTACTACCAATGCTGAGGGAAGGGCAGGGGTGGCATCTTCAGGAGGTGGCATTAAGCCAAAGTCTCATCTTCCCTCGAGGGCAAAAGTTGAAAGGTCCCACAACATATCACTGAAGATCAGAGTGTTCCCCCAATGTTTAGAAATTTATTTTTGAAGAAAATGTTTGCAGAGTCAGGGTGGGGGAGTGAGCAGAAAGCAGAGGCGTGGACAGACAAATTGAAAAAATCTTTCGAAAAGCTGGCACATGATTGATAACTTCCCTCCCCCTCTTCAAAATTATACCGTGTAATTTATGCCTCGCTACATGTTTATGTAACTGAGAAGGCAAACAGGCGCCTCAGTTAAATGTCTACTCTGGCCTGGGTTCTTACTAAGCATTCAGATGGTGACAGATCAGCATCTGTAACTCTCCAATTAATCACAGTTGCTCTGCTGGACTCTGTGGAACTGACCCCTGGTCAGCACTTGGCTATAAAAGATCAAGGCATGGTTAAGTGACAAAAGTGACAAAAATGGATTATGCAAACATTATAGACTTCAGGGATTGTGAGAGTTCTAACATTGTTTCAGCCTGCAACTTCTTAAACTGTCTCAAATCCATTGAAGGGTTAGAACCCTCAATTTGTCCATTATACTATACATCGCCTAAAACACTACTCATCAAAGCATGTCAATAATTAAGGCTTTCTACTTGTGTTTACTCACAAACATTTCCAATTATAACATTGAGTCAATAGCTTGGAAGGTTAAGAAGGCATATTGTTTATCATTCCTATTATTTTATAAATGGGTTTTTTGTCATATAAATGTTTTGTTTAGGAGCAATTTGTGTTCCCCAGTTTAATGTACAACATCTGTAACATTGATTTTCTTTGGAGTTTATATGAATGCAAAGATGCTAGGAAATAAATCCAGCTGGATGTAGATTGCAAAATTAAAAGAGCGATACGGTGAAGTCTAAAAAGCATGACGCTTGTTTGATTGCAAAGAAGTGGCAGATGGAGTACAACATGAGAATGTGTAAGGTCATGCACTTTGATAGGAAGAATAGTGGCCCGGACTATATTCTAAATGGGGAAAAAGTCCAGAAGTCTGAAGTGCAAAGACACTTGGGAGTTCTAATCCAGGATTCTCTCAAGGTAAACTTGCAGAATGAGTCAGTAGTAAGGAAGGCAAATGCAATGATGGCATTTATTTTGACAGAACTTCAATCTAAAAGTGGAAATGTACTTCTCAGGCTCCATATTGGAGGTGTAGTGGAGAGTGAAGAAGGTTACTTCGGATTACAATGGGACCTGGATGAGATGGGCCAATGGGCTGAGAAGTGGCAGATGGAGTTTAATTTAGATAAATGTGCGGTGCTGCATTTTGGGAAAGCAAATCTTAGCAGGACTTATACACTTAATGGTAAGGTCCTAGGGAGTGTTGCTGAACAAAGAGACCTTGGAGTGCAGCTTCATAGCTCCTTGAAAAGGGAGTCGCAGGTAGATAGGATAGTGAAAAAGATGTTTGGTATGCTTTCCTTTATTGGTTAGAGTATTAAGTACAGGAGTTGGGAGGTCATGTTGCGGCTGTACAGGACACTGGTTAGGCCACTGTTGGAATATTACGTGCAGTTCTGGTCTCCTTCCTATCAGAAAGATGTTGTGAAACTTGAAAGGGTTCAGAAAAGATTTACAAGGATATTGCCAGGGTTGGAGGATTTGAACTACAGGGAGAGGCTAAACAGGGTGGAGGTGTTTTCCCTGGAGCGTTGTAGGCTGAGGGGTGACCTTATAGAGGTTTACAAAATTATGAGAGGCATGGATAGGGTAAATAGACCTGGGGTTGGGGAGTCCAGAACTAAAGGGCATAGGTTTAGGGTGAGAGGGGAAAGATATAAAAGAGACCTAAGGGGCAACTTTTTCATGCAGAGGGTGGTATGTGTATGGAATGAGCTGCCAGAGGATGTGGTGGAGGCTGGTACAATTGAAACATTGAAGAGACATTTGGATGGGTATATGAATAAGAAGGGTTTGGAGGGATATGGGCCAGGTGCTGGCAGGTGGGATTAGATTGGGTTGGGATATCTGGTCGGCATGGACAGGTTGGATGGAAGGGTCTGTTTCCGTTCTGTACATCTCTATGACTCTATGACAACTTTTTCACGCAGTGGGTGGTGCATGTATGGAATGAGCTGCCAGAGGAAGTGATGGAGGCTGGTACAATTGCAACATTTAAAAGGCATCTGGATGGATATACAAATAGGAAGAGTTTAGAGGGGTATTGACCGGTTGCTGGCAGATGGGGCTAGATTGGTTTAGGGTATCAGATAGGCATGAAACTTTATTGCTGGAACAGCACAGCAGGTCAGGCAGCATCCAGGGAACAGGAGATTCGACGTTTCGGGCACAGGCCCTTCTTCAGGAATGAGCAGAGAGTGTTCAGCAGGAGAAGATAAAAGGTAGGGAGGAGGGACTTGGAGGAGGGGCGTTGGAAATGTGATAGGTGGAAAGAGGTCAAGGTGAGGGTGATAGGTCGGAGTAGGATGGAGGCGGAGAGGTCAAGAAGAAGACTGCAGGTCAGGAAGGCGGTGCCGGGCTGGAGGGATCCGGCTGAGACAAGGTGGGGGGAGGGGGGATGAAGAAACTGGTGAAGTCCAAGTTCATCCCCTGCGGTTGGAGGGTTCCCAGTCGGAAGATAAGACGCTCCTCCTCCGACCGTCGGGTTGTTGTGGTTTGGCGGTGGATGAGTCCAATGACCTGCATATCCTCGGTGGAGTGGGAGGGGGAGTTGAAATGCTGTGCTACAGGTTGGTTGGGTTGGTTCGTCCGGGTGGCCCAGAGGTGCTCTCTGAATCGCTCCGCAAGTAGGCGGCCTGTTTCCCCAATATAGAGGAGGCCACACCGGCTGCAGCGGATGCAGTAGATGATGTGGGTGGAGGTGCAGGTGAATCTGTGGCGGATATGGAAGTTTCCTTTGGGGCCTTGGAGAGAAGTGAGGGGGGAGGTGTGGGCGCAAGTGTTGCACCTCCTGCGGTTGCAAGGGAAGGTGCCGGGAGTGGAGGTTGGGTCGGTGGGGGGTGTGGATCTGACAAGGGAGTCGCGGAGGGAGTGGTCTCTACGGAAAGCTGATAGGGGAGGGGAGGGAAATATATCCTTGGTGCTGGGGTCTGTTTGGAGGTGGCGGAAGTGACGGCGGATGATGCGCTGTACATGGAGATTGGTGGGGTGGTAGGTGAGGACCAGTGGGGTTCTGTCCTGGTGGCGGTTGGAGGGGCGGGGCTCAAGGGCGGAGGAGCGGGAAGTGGAGGAGATGCGGTGGAGGGCACCGTCGACCACGTCGGGGGGGAAATTGCGGTCCTTGAAGAAGGAGGCCATCTGTGTTGTACGTATTTTGAACTGGTCCTCCTGGGAGCAGATGCGGCGGAGACGAAGGAATTGGGAGAATGGGATGGCGTTTTTACAGGGGGCAGGATGGGAGGAGGTGTAGTCCAGGTAGCTGTGGGAGTCGGTTGGTTTGTAGTAGATGTCCGTGTTGATTCGGTCGCCTGAGATAGAAACAGAAAGGTCTAGGAAGGGGAGGGAGGAGTCCGAGACTGTCCAGGTGAATTTGAGGTCGGGGTGGAAGGTGTTAGTGTAGTGGATGAACTGTTCAACCTCCTCGTGGGAGCATGAGGTAGCGCCGATACAGTCATCAATGTAGCGAAGGAAAAGATGGGGAGTGGGGCCAGTGTAGTTGCGGAAGATGGATTGTTCCACATACCCTACGAAGAGGCAGGCATAGCTGGGGCCCATGCGGGTGCCCATGGCTACTCCTTTTGTTTGGAGAAAGTGGGAGAAACGCCATCCCATTCTCCCAATTCCTTCGTCTCCGCCGCATCTGCTCCCAGGAGGACCAGTCCAAAATACGTACAACACAGATGGCCTCCTTCTTCAAGGACCGCAATTTCCCCCCCGACGTGGTCGACGGTGCCCTCCACCGCATCTCCTCCACTTCCCGCTCCTCCGCCCTTGAGCCCCGCCCCTCCAACCGCCACCAGGACAGAACCCCACTGGTCCTCACCTACCACCCCACCAATCTCCATGTACAGCGCATCATCCGCCGTCACTTCCGCCACCTCCAAACAGACCCCAGCACCAAGGATATATTTCCCTCCCCTCCCCTATCAGCTTTCCGTAGAGACCACTCCCTCCGCGACTCCCTTGTCAGATCCACACCCCCCACCGACCCAACCTCCACTCCCGGCACCTTCCCTTGCAACCGCAGGAGGTGCAACACTTGCGCCCACACCTCCCCCCTCACTTCTCTCCAAGGCCCCAAAGGAAACTTCCATATCCGCCACAGATTCACCTGCACCTCCACCCACATCATCTACTGCATCCGCTGCAGCCGGTGTGGCCTCCTCTATATTGGGGAAACAGGCCGCCTACTTGCGGAGCGATTCAGAGAGCACCTCTGGGCCACCCGGACGAACCAACCCAACCAACCTGTAGCACAGCATTTCAACTCCCCCTCCTACTCCACCGAGGATATGCAGGTCATTGGACTCATCCACCGCCAAACCACAACAACCCGACGGTCGGAGGAGGAGCGTCTTATCTTCCGACTGGGAACCCTCCAACCGCAGGGGATGAACTTGGACTTCACCAGTTTCTTCATCCCCCCTCCCCCCACCTTGTCTCAGCCGGATCCCTCCAGCCCGGCACCGCCTTCCTGACCTGCAGTCTTCTTCTTGACCTCTCCGCCTCCATCCTACTCCGACCTATCACCCTCACCTTGACCTCTTTCCACCTATCACATTTCCAACGCCCCTCCTCCAAGTCCCTCCTCCCTACCTTTTATCTTCTCCTGCTGAACACTCTCTGCTCATTCCTGAAGAAGGGCCTGTGCCCGAAACGTCGAATCTCCTGTTCCCTGGATGCTGCCTGACCTGCTGTGCTGTTCCAGCAATAAAGTTTCAACTTTGATCTCCAGCATCTGCAGACCTCACTTTCCCATCAGATAGGCATGGATGAGTTGGACTGAAGGGTCTGTTTCCGTGCTGTACATCTCTATGACTCTAGACTCTATAAGGCTCTAATCAGACCACATTTGGAGTATTGTGTGCAGTTTTGTGCCTCATATCTCAGGAAGGATGTATTGGCCGTGGAGCAGGTTCAGAGGAGTTTCACGAGAATGGTCCCAGGAATGAAAAGCTTAACATATGAGGAATGTTTGAGGACTCTGGGGTTTATACTCGATGGAGTTTAGAAGGATGAGAGGGGTTCTAATTGAAACTTACAGAATGCTGAACGGCCTGGACAGAGTGGATCTTGGGAAAATGTTTGCATTGGTAGGAGAGACTAGGATCTGAGGGCACAGCCTTAGAGTAAAGGGAAGACATTTTAGAAGGGAGACAACAGACACCTCTTCAGTCAGGGAGTGGTGAACCAATGGAACTCATTGCCACAGAAGGCTGTGGAGGTCAGGTGATTGAGTATATTTAAAGGGAGGTGGCATCACTGGCAAGACCAGCACTATTGTTCTACACCTAATGCACTGAAGGAGGCGATAGTTAGCACTTGAGTATTTGTAGGCATTTTCAGAGTCAACTGACATTGCTCTGGTTCTGTTGTCACATTTGGTTGGATCAATGGTGTGGCAGATTTACTTCCCTACTTAACAAACCAGATGGAGTTTTACAACAATCTGTTAATTTCCTGGCGTGCTGAGTATTTTGATTCAGATTTATTGGTTTATTAGTCCAGTAACAAAACTACAATGCAACCATCTCGTTCTCTCCCTCTGACAATGTTGGGGTGCAGTTGCCAGTAATTAGAATTAACAGGCCATTCAGCCCCACTAGTCTGTGTGCCATTTAATGTCCATGAGACCATATAGTTTCAATTATATTCAGCCAAACTGTTTCCATATACTTCTTTCCTTCACCCGTCCATTCAACGAAATTGTTAATTTTGACAGTTCTTCGGTCTCAATCACTGATATCAGAAGATTTCAACCCTCTACACCAAATTTCCACAATGCACCTTATAGATAGTACACACTTCTACCCCGAGTGCCAGTAGTAGAGGGAGTGATTATTTGTGGATGTCGTGCCAATCAAATGGGCTGCTTTGTCCTGGATGGCATTGAGATTCTTGAGTGTTGTTGGAGCTGCACCCATCCAGGCAAGTGGGGAGCATTCTATCACACTCCTGACTTGTGCCTTGTAGATGGGGAACAGCTCTTGGGGAATAAGGAGGTAAGTGACTTATTGCAACATTCCAAGCCTTTGATCTGTGCTTGTTGCCACTGCATTTAGGTAGCTGAAGATGGTTGAGCACAGGACACTAACCTGAGGAACTCCTGAACAGATGTCCTGCAGCTGAGATGACCAACCTCCAACATCTTCCTGTGTGCCAGGTAAGACTCCAACCAGAGGAGGCTTTCCCCATGATTTTATTTATGAAGGATCCTTGATGTTACACTCGGTTAATTGAGGCTTTGATGGCAAAGGCAGACAACATCTCTTTGAATATTTGTTAGAAAAGAGTCTGTAGCAAAGGTAGGTGAATGGAGATGGATTACAAAAAATAATAATCTCATTCTATCTTTGAAAAGACCCATGGAGCTGTTCTTCATCAAAGGCCCTATATTACCATAGTGAGGACAGAAAGAGTTGTCCCAGTGGCCAAAATTTATCCCTCAACTAATAGCAAAGGTAGATTATCTGATCTGAAAATGTGTTGCTGGAAAAGCGCAGCAGGTCAGGCAGCATCCAAGGAGCAGGAGAATCGACGTTTCGGGCATGAGCCCTTCTTCAGGAATGAGAAGAGTGTGCCAAGCAGGCTAAGATAAAAGGTAGGAAGGAGGGACTTGGGGGAGGGGTGTTGGAAATGCGATAGGTAGAAGGAGGTTAAGGTGAGGGTGATAGGCCGGAGTGGGGTTGGGGCCAGAGAGGTCAGGAAGAAGATTGCAGGTTAGGAAGGTGGTGCTGAGTTTGAGGGATGGACTGAGACAAGGTGGGGGGAGGGGAAATGAGGAAACTAGATAAATCGGAGTTCATCCCTTGTGGTTGGAGGGTTCCTAGGCGGAAGATGAGGTGCTCTTCCTCCAGCTGTCGTGTTGCTATGGTCTGGCGATGAAGGAGTCCAAGGACCTGCATGTCCTTGGTGGAGGCAGAGGAGATGACCTGGGGTGTGCAGTGAGAGAGGGACTCACTGAAATCCTTGTAGAGGGAGGAAGAGAGCTTCTTCAAGGAAGGCATCCTTGCAAGAGGATTCGCAGTAGGTTAAAATCTTCTAGGAGAAAGTGAGGACTGCAGATGCTGGAGATCAGAGCTGAAAATGTGTTGCTGGAAAAGCGCAGCAGGTCAGGCAGCATCCAAGGAGCAGGATGCTCCTTGGATGCTGCCAGACCTGCTGTGTTTTTCCAGCAACACATTTTCAGCTCTGATCTCCAGCATCTGCAGTCCTCACTTTCTCCTAGATTATCTGATCACTCATCTTACTGACTGACCTTAGCCCACATAAGACGTAGGAACTGAAGCAGGCCACTCGACCCATCAATTCAGCTGTGTCATTGAATGAGATCATGGTGGATCTGATAATCTTCAGCACATGCTTTTTCCCCAGAATCCTTGAGTCCCTTACTGATTAAAATATGAGTGTCTCAGCCTTGAATATGCTTAAGGTCTGAGATGGCAACTCTCCGCACTGAAGAACTCCACTGATTCAGAGCCCTCGGAGAGAAGAAATTCCTCCTCATCTCTGTCTTAGCTGGGCAACCCCTTATTCTGAGACTATGTCCTCTGGTCCTAGACTCTCCATACCTACCCTGCCAAGAATCTTATATTGCAATAAGATCTTCCCTCATTCTTTGAAACTGCAATAATACAGGCCCAGCCTACTCAACTTCTTGTCATTGGAGAGTCCCTCCATGTCTGATACAACCTAGTGAACCTGCTCTGGACTGCCTCTAATGCCCGTTTATGTTCTCTGACATAAGGGACCTAAAACTGTTCATAATTTGACTAGTGCTAATATCATTTGAGCAAGACTTCCACATCTTTACTCCATTCCTTTTAAATTGAAAGCCAGCATTCCATTTGCCTTCCCTCCTACCTGCTGAGCCTGGATGCTAGCTTCTTGTGATGTATGCATGAGGGCCCCAAAATCTCTCAGTACCGCAGCTTTCTGCAGTCTTTTTCATTTAAATAATATTCCGTTCCTCCATCCTTCCTGACAAAGTGCATAGACTCGCAATTTCCCCAAATATATTCCACCTGCCAAGTTTTTACCCACTCCCTATATCCCACTGGAGACTCTTTGTAGCATCCTCAGTGCATGCCTTCCCATTTTCTTTTATGATGTTTGCAAACTTGGTTGCCAGGGTTGGAGGATTTGAGCTATAAGGAGAGGCTGAACAGGCTGTTTTCCCTGGAGCATCGGAGGGTGAGGGGTGACCTTATAGAGCTTTACAAAATTATGAGGTGCATGGATAGGGTAAATAGGCAAAGTTTCTTCCCTGGGTCCAGAACTAGAGGGCATAGGTTTAGGGTGAGAGGGGAAAGATATAAAAGAGACCTTGGAGCAACTTTTTCACACAGAGGGTGGTATGGGTATGGAATGAGCTGCCAGAGGAAGTAGTGGAGGCTGGTACAATTGCAATATTTAAGAGGCATTTGGATGGATATATGAATAGGAAGGGTTTGGAGGGATATGGGCCGGGTGCTGGCAGGTGGGACTAGATTAGAACATAGAACATAGAACAATACAGCACAGAACAGGCCCTTCGGCCCACGATGTTGTGCCGAACATTTGTCCTAGCTTAAGCATCCATTCATGTACCTATCCAATTGCCGCTTAAAGGTCACCAAAGATTCTGACTCTACCACTCCCACAGGCAGCGCATTCCATGCCCCCACCACTCTCTGGGTAAAGAACCCACCCTTGACATCTCCCCTATACCTTCCACCCTTCACCTTAAATTTATGTCCCCTTGTAACACTCTGTTGTATCCGGGGAAAAAGTTTCTGACTGTCTACTCTATCTATTCCTCTGATCATCTTATAAACCTCTATCAAGTCACCCCTCATCCTTCGCCGTTCCAACGAGAAAAGGCCTAGCACTCTCAACCTATCCTCGTACGACCTATTCTCCATTCCAGGCAACATTCCAGGTAAATCTTCTCTGCACCCTCTCCAAAGCTTCCACATCTTTCCTAAAGTGAGGCGACCAGAACTGCACACAGTACTCCAAATGTGGCCTAACCAAAGTCCTGTACAGTTGCAACATCACTTCACGACTCTTGAATTCAATCCCTCTGCTAATGAACGCTAATATACCATAGACCTTCTTACAAGCTCTATCCACCTGAGTGGCAACTTTCAAAGATCTATGAACATAGACCCCAAGATCCCTCTGTTCCTCCACCTCACTAAGAACCCTACCATTAACCCTGTATTCCGCATTCTTATTTGTCCTTCCAAAATGGACAACCTCACACTTGGCAGGGTTGAACTCCATCTGCCACTCCTCAGCCCAGCTCTGCATCATATCTAAGTCCCTTTGCAGCCGACAACAGCCCTCTTCACTATCCACAACTCCACCAATCTTCGTATCATCTGCAAATTTACTGACCCACCCTTCGACTCCCTCATCCAAGTCATCAATAAAAATTACAAACAGCAGAGGACCCAGAACTGATCCCTGTGGAACTCCACTTGTAACTGGGCTCCAGGCTGAATATTTACCATCTACCACCACTCTCTGCCTTCGACCGGTTAGCCAGTTTTCTATCCAATTGGCCAAATTTCCCACTATCCCATGCCTCCTGACTTTCCGCATAAGCCTACCATGGGGAACCTTATCAAATGCCTGACTAAAATCCATGTATACTACATCCACTGCTCTACCCTCATCCACTACTGCCTCATAGCACCAGGGAGTGAGGCTCAATTCTTGTCTGGGAAAGGAAATTCCCAACCTTGACGACTCTCTGACAAAAGAAATTCAGGTTTAAATATGGGAGGTACTTACTTATAAATACTGCCCCTACTTCTGATGGAAAACACACTCTTGAGCCTGAACCCTGTCAACCCCTCGCGGAATCTTTAGTGTTTAAGTAAGATCACCTCTTGTTCTTAGAATCATAGAATCCTACAGTCCAGATGGAGGCCATTCTGGCTCATCAGTTTGCACAGTCCCTCCAGAAAGCATCCCACCTCAGACCCACCCAATCCCAGTAACTCCACCTTTATAATGGCTAACCCACCTAGCCTACACTAACACGATCAGGGCAATTTAACATAACCAATCCAACTAATCTGCAAACCCACACTGACACAGGGAGAACATGCAAATTCCGCTGTGGGATGCTTCCTGAAGGATCAGTACAGACTCAATGGGCCAAATGGCCTCTATCTGCACTGTAAGGATGCTATGATTCCGAGAACAAGAGGTGATCCCATTGAAACACTGATGATTCCAAGAGGACTTGACAGGGTCATCAGTGTGTTTCCCCTCCAAGTAATTTGGAAGAAGAGGGCAGCATTTAAAATAAGGATCTCCCATATTTAAGTTGGAGATGAGGAGGAATTTTTTTTCTGTTGGAGGGTCATTCACATTTGGAATACCCTTTCCCAGACAGCAGCAAAGACTGGGCCATTGAGTATATTCAAGGCTAAGTTAGAAAGATTTTTTTGTAGACGAGGGAATCAAAGGGTTACAAACAGGAAAATGGAGTTAAGACCACAATCATATCTGCCAGGATCATATCAAGTGGAGGACCAGACTCAAGGGGTTGAATTTCCCACTCTCGGTCCTATTTCTTCAGATCTTACATAGTAAGGGATTTGGTCCTTCATCTGGAGCTATCTTTTCAAGGAAACATGTGGGAGACCACTCTAGATGCAGCACCAGACATACCAAAAATGAGATGCCAACCTGGTGAAACTCCAACTCATGTCTGTGTACATCCTAAGTGACAAAGACAGCATGTGATACACAAAGCTCAGCGATCCCACAAATATCTGATCAAATGTTGTCTGGCCACACCCAGTCATAAATGGCAATGGTCAAACAAACAACTAACAAGACTTTACAATTTTGAAAGTTGCCCAGAATGCCCTGTCCACAGAAAACAGATACTCTCAATCATCAATAAAGTAAATGGAAGATGTCGTCAGGAGCACTATCAAGAGGCATTTACATTGCAATAACCTTCTCACTGATGCATAGTTTGCATTATGCCAAGGCTACTCAGCTCCTGACCTTATTAGAGCCTTGCTTCAAAAATGGACAAATGAGCTGAATTCTAGGTGAAAGAGACAACCTCACCAGAGTCGAGGTGAAAGCGTCCAAGACCCAACCATCTTCAGCTGCCTTACCGATGACCGATAAGGTTGGAAGTGGGGAAGTTCACTGATGATTGTATAATGTTCAGCACCATTTGTGACTCCTCAGAACTTGAACTAGCCTGAGTCCACATGTAACAAGGCCTGGACAATATCTAGGCTTGGGCTGATGAATGGCAAGTAACATTCAAATTATACAATAACCTTGTCCAACAAGAGAAAATTTGACAGCCCAAACTCTCATTGCCATTCACTTGAGTTACCGTAATAGAATCCTCCATGATGAAGAAATACAGGAAATCATTGCTCGAAATGGAACTGGTCTTACTATGAACATAGTGTGACAAATGCAGGCTCAGTATTCTGTGATCAGTAACTCATATTCTATCTGTCCAAAGACTATTCATTATATCAAAGGCACAAGTCAGGCATGTGATGGAACATTCCCCACTTATTTGGATGAGCTCCAAAAGCACTCAAAATGTCCAACATCATCCAGAATAAAGTGTCACCACAGCACTGTAATTATTCAATGATACAAGCAGACCTGCTGAGTTTCTCTAGCATTTTCTGATTTATTTCAGATCTCCACCATCCACAGTATGTTGCTTTTATTTAAATATTCATCCCATCCAACAGCAATGCACAGTGGCAGCGATGTTCATTACGTACATGATGCACTGCACAATTTGTCAAGGTTCCCTTAATGGCATCTCCTGAACCCTTGACCTCTACCACCTCGGAGGGAAAAGGTAGAGTTGCATGGGAACATCACTAACTGCAAGTTATCCTCAAAGTTTCACATTATTGTGACTAAGAAATATATCATTGTTCCTTCACAATCATGGGACAAAACCCCGAAGCTCTCCTAACAGTTTTGTGGGTCTACCTATAATACACAGACTGTAGTGTTCAACATCAGATTGACAAGGTCATTTAGGTATGGGCTAAAAGTGGTGACCTAAGTAGCCATGAACTATGAACAACCCACTATTTACTGGGCCAGAGCTAGACACCAATCACAAAGACATCTTACTGATAACCTGACATGGTCAAATAGCTTAGCAATGTGTCCACAAGAGAAAAGTATTAATTACAAGCTATCATTTGATGCAAGTAATAGTATTAATGCATTTTTTCTGCTTCTGAACATAAAGTAAGGCAGACCTGCAAGTTCTTCTTAAAAGTGATGACACGCTATTGTTCCCTCATGCTGTGCAATGTTAAAGATGGAGAAAGCCGTTAAGGAAATTAAGTTTCCCATATTGTCATTACCTGACACTTGTGTGGTGACAATACTACTTGCCATTCGTTAGTACAAGCCTGAATGTTTTCACAACCATTTTCTTTTGTGCCAGGTATGACTTCAACCAGTTATCCTCCTGAATCCCACTAAGTCCAGTTCCACTAGGGCTTCCTGATTCCACACTCGGTCAATGTTTACATCAGTCGCCTTCATTTCCCTTCTTCACTCATTTGCACCAAGATGTACTGAAGGAAAAGATCAGAGAGAGCATCAGGGATCAGGTTGATGTTGACTAAATGCCACTAGGTGGCACTGTCAACAGCAACCATCATCACTTTGCTGATGATCAAGAGTAGATTGATGGAACAGTCATTGGCCGGGTTGGATTTGTTTAGCTTTTTTGTGTACAGAACGTACCTATGCAATTTTCCCCATTTCCAGGGAGAAACCAGTGTTGTAGCTATACTGGAATAGGTTGGTTAGGGGCATCATAAATTCTGGAGAATAAATCCTCAGTACTATTGCTGGAATGTTCTCAGGGCCCACATTCCTTGCGGTATATTGTGCCTTCAACTTTTATTTAATATACTGTCACTTGTACCAAGGTATAGTGAAAAGTGGATAATGGCACCAAATTTCGGTGCCATCTTGGATTACAGAATAAATGAATGAATGAATTGTATAAATACCAAAGTACTGAATAAATTAATATTAAATTGATATTACTAAAACTGAAACAACTTCAAAAGTTCATCTTTCCCTCTCTGTAGCCTTCACCCTCTCTGCTCCCCCTGTTACTGCTGTCCAACATCGCACCCCGCACCCCACACCCACCCCCCCAAGAGTCCTGGCAATGTGCCCCTTTCCTGCCACCACTGGCACCATCACCTCCACATCCGCCATCTCCAAGCTGGAGACGGTCACGCTGCATGAATCCTGTAGCTCCTCCGATATTGGAAATCGACCAACGGAGTCCTGGCTCATTTTTCCGATGCCGCCACCCGAGGTGGAGTGGGGATGAAGATGCATGGGGGGGAGGGGTCTGGCCTCCCACAGGAGAAGGAGGCCCCAGGGCAACCAAAACAAAAAAACATGACCGAGCTGGAAAGACACCAATGAAGCTGCGTGGATGTGACAGAACCCATGGCATGAGCCATGAGTGACCGAACATGCGCTCAGGAGCCAAATGCAACACAGCCCTTTGCCACCATCTTGGGATCTTCTCTTGATTTTGTGTGGAATTGACTGAAGGCTGGCATCTGCAATATTATGGATCTGTGGAGGAGGCCAAAATGGATCATCTATTTAACACTTGTGGCTGAAGACTTTCCCAAATGCTGATATGCCGGACTCAATGATCATCGAGGGTGGGGACATTTGTGGAGTCTCTTCCATCAGTGAATTGTTTAATTGTCTACTATTCATATCAGGATTTCAAAGCTTAGATCTGATATGTTGGCTGTGTGATCATTTAGTTCTGTCTGTTACTCCTGCTAACACTGCACAGCATGCAGGCAGTCCTGTTTTGTAGCTGCACCAGGTTGACTACCCAGTATTAGGTATGCCTTGAGTTGCTCTTGGCTTGATAGTAATGGTAGAGTGGGGGAGATGCGAGGCCATGACATTGCCGATTGTGTTAGGATATAATTCTGCACTGCTGGTGGCCGACAGCATGTCATGGATGCTCAGTGTTCAGTTGCTGAGTCCATGCAAAATCTATCCTATATAATACAGTAGTATTCTACACAACAATATGAAGGGAATCCTCAATGTAAAAGTAGGAATTCATCTGCAAAAGGACTCTGGAATGGTCACTCTTAATGATACTGTTGTGGACAGATGCATCCGCAAGAGGTATATTAATAACGAAGAGGCCATGTATGTTTTTCCCTTGGTTTCCCTCAACATTCGCCACATAGACCTATGTCCTTAAGGACTTGACCTGCTCAATCAGTAGTGTTGCTGTTGAGCCATCTTTGGTGATAGATGTTGATGTTCCCCATCCAGAGTACATGTATGGCATTTCCATTTCCAATTCCTTGGTCAATGGGGTGGCTAATTATTTCTTTTATCAGATTTTGTAGGATTTAGGTACAACTTAGTGGCTTCCCAGGCCATAAGCAGAGGGAAGTCATACGTTTCACAATCTATTCTGAAGAAGGGTCACTGGACCCAAAACATTAACTCTCATGTTAGCATGAAAGCAATATGGTTATTGAAATGACAAGCAACCATGAAGTCAGGATCATTCCTACAGACAAGGCAGAGGCATTCAGTAAAGCACTGACCCAGCTGCACTTTGTCTCCCAGTGTAGAGGGGACCACATTGTGAGCAGCGAATACAGTAGATTAGATTTAAAGCAGTACATTTAAAAAGCTTGCTCATTTGGAAGGGGTGTTTAAAACCTTGGACAGTGTGGAGGGTGTAGGTGAATGCATGGATGTTCCACCTTCTGCAATTGCATGGGAAGATTGCATGGGGGACTGACAAAGTGTTAGGAATTGATCAGGATATCATGGAGGGAACAGTCCCTGAAGAATGCTGACAGTGAAGGGAAGGGAAAGATGGTGGTGCCTTGCTGGAGGAGATAGAAATGGTGGATGATGATCATTTGAATGTGGAGACTGATGGGGTGGAGACTGAAGGCAAGGGGAATCTATGAAGGTTATTCGATGAAGGGGAGGAAGGGGTGAGGGCAGAAATGCAGGAGATGTGTTGGACACAGCTCAGAGCGCACAGCAGCAGGTCATTTACAGAAAAAGGAGGTCACATTGACACACCACCTTGTAAGGTGGCATAATTGGAATAAATATTACAAAGATGGAGAAAGTGGGAGAATGGAATGGAGTCCTTTCAGGAAGCAGGGTATGATGAAGTGTTATCGAGGGAACTGTAGAAACTTTACCCGACCAAAATGTGAACTTGGTTTCTCTCTCCACAGATAGTTCCAGACCTGCTGACCTTCTCCAGCAACTTCTGTGTTTGTTTTTTAATCATTTCCTTGATTTCACCACTCAGTCCCAGAATCATTCCGATGAATTACTAAGAACAGGCTTTTGTAAACCTTGAGCCAAAATGTGTAACAAATACAAGTATGATTAAGACTGAATAGTCCTAGTTCAAGTCAAACCCAGTGGCACAGAGTGAATACCCTTAACATTTGTAAATTCTCAGCATATCAATATTTTGAAAGGTGAAGTTTCCCAGAGGAAATTACAATATTCCATGTAGAGACTCCCCAGTAATCTGAGGATATTTTCAATTTATGGATTAAAATTGATATGGTATTCACTCCTCTAAAAGATTTCCTGATCTACCACTTACAGTAAGAGTTTATTATAAAACAGGTTTATGCTTTAGTGAAAACAGCATAAAAACTAAGTTGTTTTGGTGCTAGCCATACATTATCTGGATATATTGAATTCAGTTATACAACCTGCCAAATGGTTGAGCTTGAATTTAGAACCACTGGCCTGTTAACAAAGACCATGACCATTACAAACAAAAGCAGAAACTGCTGGAAAAGCTCAGCAGGTCTGGCATTATCGGAGGAAGGGTCACTCGACCCAAAACGTTAACTATGATTTCTCTTCACAAATGCTGCCAGACCTGCTGAGCTTTTCCAGCAGTTTCTATTTTTGTCTGTAATGGTCATGGCACTTTGTTAGTGGGAGAGGAAAGAGAGGTCTGAGTCCTTCATTTATAGCACCACCTAATGAGCGCAGCCTACCCTGCACCATGATTGTTGACATAACAAAATTGAACAGAAATATCGACACAGCAATATACAAAGTACACGGTGACTGAAAAGTGGGACAGGAAATTGTAATAACAGGAGGATCATAGACAACGTATATTAAAAATTTTGCCTTCAGACTACACTTTGTTTATGAGCCTCCTGTTATTACAATTTCCTGTCCCACTTTTCAGTCACCGTGTACTTTGTATATTGCTGTGTTGATATTTCTGTTCAATTTTGTTATGTCAACAATCATGGTGCAGGGTAGACTCTGCTCACTAGGTGGTGCTATAAGTGAAGGACTCAGACCTCTCTTTCCTCTCCCTATAACAAAGCTATTTTATACGTGAGAAAACTACTTTATACATAACTGACCACACTGACAATTTACCAATGACCAGTAATTATGTCTATGTCTTTTTCATTAGCGTATGTCTCACATTGCTGATACTATAAAGCTACATTTTTTACTGAAGAACAACACATTCATTGAGGAAACAGTGCTTAGAGTCATAGAGATGTTCAGCACGGAAACAGACCCTTCAGTCCAATTTGTCCATGGGCAGTTGATGGTGGACTTGTCCTAAATTAATCTAGTCCTATTTATCAGCATTTGGCCCTTATCCTTCCAAGCCCTTCCTATTCATACACACGTCCAGATGCCTTTTAAGTGTTGTAATGTTTCATTAACCTCAAGGTCCAAACATTTCAAACAAGATTTATCAATCAATGCCAGCATCAAAAAGAGCTCACTTGGACTCTGAACTGAAGAATGTAACGATTAGAAGGTTCTCATTTGGGGATCGCTACCATACACTGTGACCGCTTGCAAGTGCATATTGTTCCCCTGAAGGCAATAATTTATATAAAATAACAGTTACATTTCCTCTCTGTCCTGACCTCCTCTTCGGGCTCCCATTAGAAGTTTGTAGAGGACGTGGAACTCCAGACAATACTTAAGTTGATACAATGAACAAGAGGATAAAGCTCTGCTGGTTACATTTGTAAAATAAAAATCAATAATAATTTCTTAAGTGAGAAAGGATTTGAATCATACAGGGAGAATAGAGACAATGTCAAACAGCTACTGCTGTGTTTATAACAATAACCTGTATCCATTCCTAAGATCGCTCATGGAGTTAATTTAAGAGAACAATACACTCTCCTGATAAGGGCATCACTGACAAGTCCACCATCAACTGCCCATCCCTGGATATGACTGACAACAATGTTTTGATACAATGGGGTAGCTTTACTCAGCTACTCTGGGGAGGAGACTGGACATTAAGAGTCAACTATGTTGCTATGGAATTGGGAGTCACATGTAGGCCTGACCAGGAACAAAGTTGAATTTTTTATAATAATCCGACAACCGTGATATTTCCATTTCTAGATTTTGTTGGTAAGCTTTCAACTGATTCTGTGAATTACGAACCCAGTCTTCTGGGTCCATAGTAAACCATCATAGTCCTCACAGCGCCAGAGACCCGGGTTCAATTCCCGCCTCAGGGCGACTGACTGTGTGGAGTTTGCACATTCTCCCCGTGTCTGCGTGGGTTTCCTCCGGGTGCTCCGATTTCCTCCCACAGTCCAAAAATGTGCAGGTTAGGTGAATTGGCCACGCTAAATTGCCTGTAGTGTTAGATGCAGGGGTAAATGTAGGGGAATGGGTCTGGGTGGGTGCGCTTCGGCGGGTCAGTGTGGACTTGTTGGGCCGAAGGGCCTGTTTTCACACTGTAAGTAATCTAATCTAATCTAATTATAGTCAGTGCATTCCTATTCAATACTAGCAATAAGTGCACTATTAATTAAACGAGTTCCCATGAAAGTAACTTCCCATAAATTTAAACAAATGCATTTAGAATAAGCCATTTGACACATTAAGTTAGCAATAATTTTATAAAGTTAAAAACCACATAACACCAGGTTATGGTCCAACAGGTTTATTTGGAAGCACTAGCTTTTGGAACTAGTGGATGAAGGAGCAGTTCTTTGTACATGCCAGTCCAACACCAGCATTACCAAATAATACTTTTATACATATTAACATACTTGTTCCACAATTCACACAGACTTCAGTCCCTGATCTGTTCAATTCTCAATGTCACAATAAGTTGCTCCAGTTAGGAACAGGATGAGGCCATTCAGCCCATTCACTTAAATCATAGTTGAGATGCTTCTTAACTCCATCTAACCACAACCTGATTCCTTCAAATCTTAGCACCCTTGGTTAACAACAACCTGTTTGATCTCAATTTTTGAAATTATGAATCCACGTTTGGCCTTTTTTAATTAAGAGGTCTTACACAGGTTGTCTTCACCATCAGAACTTACTCTTCTCTTTCTCTGTAATCAGCTCAAACATTGTCTGGAGTTTAAGATTTCATAAAGGCTTTTAATGGGGATACTAAGGGGAAGTTTGGGCATAATGGAAATGCAAAGAGATGTCAGTTCATTAAGTATAAATCATCATTAACATCTGGTGGAGAGATTTCCAGAATCCTGCGACCCCTTTCTATGAAGAAGTACCTCCAGACATCACCCCTGAAGAATCAAGTTCAATTATTAGGGTTATATACCCTTTTGTCCTGACCATCTGCCCAGGGACAATTACCTGGATAGCTCCAGCAGAAAAGCTGGCAGAGACAAAATGTTGAACGGCCTGGTTCTTTGAATCCATGGTTCAGTATGCCAGGAATTGTGTGAATGAGCCCTAAGCTGCGTACTTCCTGAGAGGTGAATTTACCCCAAATCTATCTACAATTTGTTAAAAATCTAGCATACCGTGCCCATTTATTGCACAATGTTATCACACTTTGATGATAATATCTTCTTGCTTTAAATTTGTATCTCCAATTTATAGCCTGCTCTATAGTCTAGAATCTCAGGGTAGGAAGTGGCCACATGATCCATGGTGCCTGTGCCAACCTCTTAAGGGAGACAGTCAATTAATTGCACACCCCCTTCTCTTTCCCCATAGGCCTGAAGATATTTCATTTTCAAAAGGATTTGTCTGATTCTCTTTCTTGACATTCTTATAAAACAATACTGCACAGGAACAATGCCGATGGCCCTCCAAGGTTCTCATAGAATCTGTTAGGAGAAAGTGAGGACTGCAGATGCTGGAGATCAGAGCTGAAAATGTGTTGCTGGAAAAGTGCAGCAGGTCAGGCAGCATCCAAGGATTCCTGAAGAAGGGTTCATGCCCGAAACGTCGATTCTCCTGCTCCTTGGATGCTGCCTGACCTGCTGCGCTTTTCCAACAACACATTTTCAGCTCTCATAGAATTTGTGTCTACTGCTCTCTTTGGGAGTGAAGTCCAGATTACATAAACTTACGACTAAGAACTTTGTTCATGGATGATCTAAAATCAATGTCCAATTATCTTTAAAGTTTTGCATGCAACATAGAAATATCACACTTGCTCCATTTTGCAGCAATATAGTTTGTGCCATGCTTTGTTACAAAACTGTGAACAAGCCACAGAGCTGAGAATTGCATATCCCAGCCATCTTGCACATTGAACAGTTTTCTCACAACTCTCACACTCACGTTGTGTCACACTTTCTCTGCCACGCCTGGTTGGGAACATCCCTGATATGGGCCATCCTCCGCCAGTGCAACCATTCCTTCCTATCTGACCAAACCTTTGGTCACCTGTTCAGCACCTCTCTACAGAATCAGAGAATGGCTGCTTCGCTGAAAAGGATGATTAGATTAGATTACAGTGTGGAAACATGCCCTTCGGCCCAACAAGTCCACACCGACCCGCCGAAGCGCACCCACCCAGACCTAACACCTAACACTACGGGCAATTTAGCGTGGCCAATTCACGTAACCTGCACATCTTTGGACTGTGGGAGGAAACCAGAGCACCCGGAGGAAACCCTCGCAGACACGGGGAGAACGTGCAAACTCCACACAGTTAGTCGCCTGAGGCGGGAATTGAACCCGGGTCTCTGGCGCTGTGAGGCAGCAGTGCTAACCACTGTGCCACCGTGCCGCCCACTTTGGATGTTGGTTAGCTCTGATGACTGGACAGCTGGTTACTGATACCAACGGACTGAGTTCAATTCCTCCACTGACTGAGGTCACTGACAAGGTCCCACTTTCTCAACTTTATCCATCAGCTGAAGTGTGGTGACCTTCAGGTAAAAATCACACTCCATCTCTCTGTGGTCTTCTAGGACTTTGATGACTTTCCTTGCAGCACAGTAAAGAGACCATTCAGACTGTCAAGTCTTTGCTAGTTCACCATAAGCTGGTTTCAGCATTTTCCTTTCAAATCCTTATCCTCTTTTGAAACCACAATTGAACTCAATCCAGTTCCTAACCACAAGGTGCCTCCAGTTATTTTCCCGATTAAATTAAGCCGCGTCCTCTGCTTCTCAACCCTACTATCAATAGAATACTTTTTCCCTACCTCAAAGAATTCTGAAAGTTGGGATCGGGAAAGGAAAAACCAGTAAAACCTTGTCAGTGGTACAACTGGCCCAACTTGTTTTGCATACCTTAGAACAGTGGTCTAGTACGACCAATATATTCATTTCATGCATTACTGCTTTAGTTTTACTGGCTTCTCTCTCTAGATGCTCAGACCCCAAGTGTAGGCTGTGAGCCAGTAATGGAGTTCCAGCTGAGTTTCACCAGCAGTGTTCCCACTTTAGCAGGCCCACTCTGCTGTCTCAGTTTTCAGTGAGGAGTCTTAACCTCTCAACAGGGGGTCAGAGTCATAGAGATGTACCAACATGGAAACAGACTCTTCAGTCCAACCCGTCCATGCCAACCAGATATCCCAACTCAATGTGCTTCCCTACCTGCTGTGTCCGGCACACTCCTCTATCAAATCTCGTTGCAATCATTGCATCTCCAGCAATAAAGTCTTGTTTGACAATGCTGCAGTGAAGCAGTTCGCTCTGCTAAAAAGGTGCTATGCAAATGCAGGTTATTGTTTCCAATCTTGCCAGTATATGCTGCTCGCCAAAAAGAAGTTGTTCCTAAATTTAAGTTGATTCTGCCTCCAGTAATGACATCCTCCTGTCTGTGCTGCTCTCACACCCCATTACATGTTGTTAACCGGAGATTTTTAAACCCGCTTCCTGAAATGCATACCCACCCATCCTGAAACTTACATTTCCAGTAGAAGCTGACATATTTAACCTCACAAATAACTACATTGGCCCCCTGGGGACAAACTCAAGTGACAACAAGAGGTTAGTGGGGAGGGCAAAAAACCGACTCCAGCTCCTTTCCATATCGCAGACCTCCCCATAGTATTTTGACTGGGGTTTGCAATAAAGATAACAGCAGCCAGCAAGGAATGATACACACCTTTCCCAACTCAGCTGTGGGATGACATTATTTTAATTCCTCCAGCTAATGCTTGCTTTGGGTGCTAGATATATAAACCCCTTTCTCTAAATACATGAACACAATTTCACCTTTCTCCACCCCCAGTTCTTCAGGCTAACAGGCTCCACTGTTTCATCTGTACCAAGTCCTTTTCTCTTTTCCTGCTGTACACAATATTTAGCGTATTGGTCCATTTAAGATCTGACACATGCATTTTGAACTGAACATGCAAGAACTGTCATTCCCTGGGAAGGAAACAGTGAGAGATTGAACCATCTCCAAATACAATCAACTCACAAACTGAATCATTTCCCCGGCAAACGAGGGGTGGGGGGAATGGATACACATGCAGTCAGAATGAAACTGCAAATGCACAAAGCATCTTTTTTTATTGTAACTGCAGCAACAAGACGGAAAAGCCCGAGTTGTAACCGGGACAGGAATCAGAGTGACAAATGATTAATAATTCAATATTTGTGCATCTTTCACTGATTTTGGGATCAGATTCCTGGAGTTTCTCCTGTGTGGCTGAGGGGGGTAAGGGGAGGGGAGGGGGGGTGGGGGGGGGTGGGTAGTGGGGTGAGACTGGCACCAACCTGCACTGCCAGCTGCTCCCGGTGCTGCCGCCGCTGCGATGCTCAGGGACCGCGGCTCCAGCTCCCGATCCTCCGCCCACATCAGCCCCGCCAGCCGCTGCGGCTCCGCTCCCGCTCCCGCTCCAGTTCCAGCTCCAGCTCCAGCGCGGGGGAGTGAGGAGGGGGGAAACGCGCGTCTCCGCCGCTGCATGTGCGCGCCCCCGGCCTCCCTGAAGGGTGGAGGGCGCGCGCGACTGTCCGTGCGCGCTCCCGTAACTGAAACTGGTGGGATGTTGAGGGGGGGGCGGGGGTGTGGGGACAGACAAAAAGTTTGGGGTGAGCAGAAAGTTGTTTCAATCAATTTGTTCACCATCTTCCTCATCCCCTCACCCTCTTCCTCATCTCCTCACCCTCTTCCTCATCCCCTCACCCTCTTCCTCATCCCTCACCCTCTTCCTCATCCCCTCACCATCTTCCTCATCCCCTCACCCTCTTCCTCACCCCTCACCCTCTTCCTCACCCCTCACCCTCTTCTTCATCCCTCACCCTCTTCCTCATCCCTCACCCTCTTCCTCATCCCTCACCCTCTTCCTCATCCATCACCCTCTTCCTCATCCCCTCACCCTCTTCCTCATCCCTCACCATCTTCCTCATCCCCTCACCCTCTTCCTCACCCCTCACCCTCTTCCTCATCCCTCACCCTCTTCCTCATCCCCTCACCCTCTTCCTCATCCCCTCACCCTCTTCCTCATCCCCTCACCCTCTTCCTCATCCCTCACCCTCTTCCTCATCCCTCACCCTCTTCCTCATCCCCTCACCCTCTTCCTCATCCCTCACCCTCTTCCTCATCCCCTCACCCTCTTCCTCATCCCCTCACCCTCTTCCTCATCCCCTCACCCTCTTCCTCATCCCTCACCCTCTTCCTCATCCCTCACCCTCTTCCTCATCCCTCACCCTCTTCCTCATCCCCTCACCCTCTTCCTCATCTCCTCACCCTCTTCCTCATCCCTCACTCTCTTCCTCATCCCTCACCCTCTTCCTCATCCCTCACCCTCTTCCTCAACCCTCACCCTCTTCCTCATCTCCTCACCCTCTTCCTCATCCCCTCACCCTCTTCCTCATCCCCTCACCCTCTTCCTCATCCCTCACCCTCTTCCTCATCCCCTCACCCTCTTTCTCATCCCTCACCCTCTTCCTCATCTCCACACCCTCTTCCTCATCCCTCACCCTCTTCCTCATCCCTCACCCTCTTCCTCATCCCCTCACCCTCTTCCTCATCCCCTCACCCTCTTCCTCATCCCTTACCCTCTTCCTCATCCCTCACCCTCTTCCTCATCCCCTCAACCTCTTCCTCATCCCACACCCTCTTCCTCATCCCCTCACCCTCTTTCTCATCCCTCACCCTCATCCCCTCACCCTCTTCCTCATCTCCTCACCCTCTTCCTCACCCCTCACCCTCTTCCTCATCTCCTCACCCTCTTCCTCACCCCTCACCCTCTTCCTCATCCCCTCACCCTCTTCCTCATCCCCTCACCCTCTTCCTCATCCCCTCACCCTCTTCCTCATCTCCTCACCCTCTTCCTCATCCCCTCACCCTCTTCCTCATCCCTCACCCTCTTCCTCATCCCTCACCCTCTTCCTCATCCCCTCACCCTCTTCCTCATCCCTTACCCTCTTCCTCATCCCTCACCCTCTTCCTCATCCCCTCAACCTCTTCCTCATCCCACACCCTCTTCCTCATCCCCTCACCCTCTTTCTCATTCCTCACCCTCTTCCTCATCCCCTCACCCTCTTCCTCATCCCTCACCCTCTTCCTCATCCCTCACCCTCTTCCTCATCCCCTCACCCTCCTCATCACCCCTCACCCTCTTCCTCATCCCCTCACCCTCTTCCTCATCCCCTCACCCTCTTCCTGATCCCTCACCCTCCTCCTCACCCCTCACCCTCTTCCTCATCCCCTCACCCTCTTCCTCATCCCCTCACCCTCTTCCTCATCCCTCACCCTCTTCCACATCTCCTCACCCTCTTCCTCATCCCTTACCCTCTTCCTCATCATCTCACCCTCTTCCTCATCCCCTCACCCTCTTCCTCATCCCTCACCCTCTTCCTCATCTCCATACCCTCTTCCTCATCCCTCACCCTCTTCCTCATCCACTCACCCTCTTCCTCATCGCCTCACCCTCTTTCTCATCCCCTCACCCTCTTCCTCATCCCTCACCCTCTTCCTCATCTCCTCACCCTTTTCCTCATCCCTCACCCTCTTCCTCATCCCTCACCCTCTTCCTCATCCCTCACCCTCTTCCTCATCCCCTCACCCTCTTCCTCATCCCTCACCCTCTTCCTCATCCCCTCACCCTCTTCCACATCCCTCACCCTCTTCCTCATCTCCTCACCATCTTCCTCATCCCTCACCCTCTTCCTCATCCCTCACCCTCTTCCTCATCCCCTCACCCTCTTCCTCATCCCTCACCCTCTTCCTCATCCCCTCACCCTCTTCCTCATCCCTCACCCTCTTCCTCATCTCCTCACCCTCTTCCTCATTCCTCATCCTCTTCCTCATCCCCTCACCCTCTTCCTCAGCCCTCACCCTCTTCCTCATCCCCTCACCCTCTTCCTCATCCCTCACCCTCTTCCTCACCCCTCACCCTCTTCCTCATCCCTCACCCTCTTCCTCATCTCTCACCCTCTTCCTCACTCCTCACCCTCTTCCTCATCTCCTCACCCTCTTCCTCATCCCCTCACCCTCTTCCTCATCTCCTCACCCTCTTCCTCATCCCTCACCCTCTTCCTCATCCCTCACCCTCTTCCTCATCCCTCACCCTCTTCCTCACCCCTCACCCTCTTCCTCATCCCTCACCCTCTTCCTCATCTCCTCACCCTCTTCCTCATCCCCTCACCCTCTTCCTCACCCCTTACCCTCTTCCTCATCCCTCACCCTCTTCCTCATCTCCTCACCCTCTTCCTCATCCCTCACCCTCTTCCTCATCCCTCACCCTCTTCCTCACCTCCTCACCCTCTTCCTCATCCCCTCACCATCTTCCTCATCCCTCACCCTCTTCCTCATCCCTCACCCTCTTCCTCACCCCCTCACCCTCTTCCTCATCCCCTCACCATCTTCCTCATCCCTCACCCTCTTCCTCAACCCTCACCCTCTTCCTCATCCTTCACCCTCTTCCTCATCCCCTCATCCTCTTCCTCATCCCTCACCCTCTTCCTCATCCCTCACCCTCTTCCTCATCCCCTCACCCTCTTCCTCATCCCCTCACCCTCTTCCTCATCCCTCACCCTCTTCCTCACCCCTTACCCTCTTCCTCATCTCCTCACCCTCTTCCTCATCCCTCACCCTTTTCCTCACCCCTCACCCTCTTCCTCATCCCTCACCCTCTTCCTCATCCCTCACCCTCTTCCTCACCCCTCACCCTCTTCCTCATCTCCTCACCCTCTTCCTCATCCCATCACCCTCTTCCTCATCTCCTCACGCTCTTCCTCATCCCTCACCCTCTTCCTCATCCCCTCACCCTCTTCCTCATCCCTCACCCTCTTCCTCACCCCTCACCCTCTTCCTCATCCCTCACACTCTTCCTCATCCCTCACCCTCTTCCTCATCTCCTCACCCTCTTCCTCATCCCTCACCCTCTTCCTCATCTCCTCACCCTCTTCCTCACCCCTCACCCTCTTCCTCATCCCTCACCCTCTTCCTCATCCCTCACCCTCTTCCTCATCTCCTCAACCTCTTCCTCATCCCTCACCCTCTTCCTCATCCCTCACCCTCTTCCTCATCCCTCACCCTCTTTCTCATCCCTCACCCTCTTCCTCATCCCTCACCCTCTTCCTCATCTCCTCACCCTTTTCCTCACCCCTCACCCTCTTCCTCAGCCCTCACCCTCTTCTTCATCCCTCACCCTCTTCCTCATCTCCCCACCCTCTTCCTCATCCCTCACCCTCTTCCTCATCTCCTCACCCTCTTCCTCATCCCCTCACCCTCTTCCTCATCCCCTCACCCTCTTCCTCATCCCTCCCCCTCTTCCTCATCCCCTCACCCTCTTCCTCATCCCCTCACCCTCTTCCTCATCCCTCACCCTCTTCCTCATCCCCTCACGCTCTTCCTCATCCCTCACCCTCTTCCACATCCCCTCACCCTCTTCCTCATCCCCTCACCCTCTTCCTCATTCCCTCACCCTCTTCCTCACCCCTCACCCTCTTCCTCATCTCCTCACCATCTTCCTCATCCCCTCACCCTCTTCCTCATCTCCTCACCCTCTTCCTCATCCCTCACCCTCTTCCTCATCTCCTCACCCTCTTCCTCATCCCCTCACCCTCTTCCTCATCCCCTCACCCTCTTCCTCATCTCCTCACCCTCTTCCTCATCCCTCACCCTCTTCCTCATCCCCTCACCCTCTTCCTCATCTCCTCACCCTCTTCCTCACCCCTCACCCTCTTCCTCATCCCTCACCCTCTTCCTCATCCCCTCACCCTCTTCCTCACCCCTCACCCTATTCCTCATCCCCTCACCCTCTTCCTCATCTCCTCACCCTCTTCCTCATCCCTCACCCTCTTCCTCATCCCCTCACCCTCTTCCTCATCCCTCACCCTCTTCCTCATCCCCTCACACTCTTCCTCATCCCCTCACGCTCTTCCTCACCCCTCACCCTCTTCCTCATCCCCTCACCCTCTTCCTTAGCCCCCACCCTCTTCCTCACCCTCTTCCCCACTCCTCACCCTCTTCCTTAACCCCCACCCTCTTCCCCACTCCTCACCCTCTTCCTTAACCCCCACCCTCTTACCCAGTCCTCACCCTCTTCCTCATCTCCCCACCCTCTTCCTCACCCTTCACCTGCTTCCCCACTCCTCACCTTCTTCCTTAACCCCACTCTCTTCATTAACTCCCACCCTCTTCCCCACTCCTCACCCTCTTCCCCACTCCTCACCCTCTTCCTCACCCCTCACCCTCTTCCCCACTCCTCACCCTCTCCCCCACTCCTCACCCTCTTCCCCACTCCTCACTCTCTCCCACACTCCTCACCCTCTCCCCCACTCCTCACCCTCTACCCCACTCCTCACCCTCTTCCCCACTCCTCACCCTCTCCCCTACTCCTCACCCTCTTCCTCATCCCTCACCCTCTTCCCCGCTCCTCACCCCATCCCCCACCCCTCATCACCCTCTTCCTCACTCCTTACCCTCTTCCTTAACCCCCACCCTCTTCCCCACTCCCCACCCTCTTCCCCACTCCTCACTCTCTTCCTTAACCCCCACCCTCTACCTCACCCCTCACCCTCTTCCCCACTCCTCACCCTCTTCCTCACCCCTCACCCTCTTCCCCACTCCTCACCCTCTTCCTCACTCCTCACCTTCTCCACACTCCTCACCCTCTTCCTCGCCCCTCACCCTCTTCCACACTCCTCATCCTCTTCCTTACCTTCACCTTCTTCCTTACCCCCCACCCTATCCCCTACTCCTCACCCTCTTCCTCACCCCTCACCCTCTTCACCACTCCTCACCATCTCCCCCACTCCTCACCCTCTTCCCCACTCCTCACTCTCTCCCCTACTCCTCACCCTCTTCCTCACCCCTCACCCTCTTCCCCACTCCTCACCCTCTCCCCCACTCCTCACCCTCTTCCCCACTCCTCACTCTCTCCCACACTCCTCACCCTCTCCCCCACTCCTCACCCTCTCCCCCACTCCTCACCCTCTTCCCCACTCCTCACCCTCTCCCCTACTCCTCACCCTCTTCCTCATCCCTCACCCTCTTCCCCGCTCCTCACCCCATCCCCCACCCCTCCCCTCTCCCCCACTCCTCACCCTCTTCCCCACTCCTCACCCTCTTCCCCACCCCTCACCCTCTTCCCCACTCCTCACCCTCTCCCCCACTCCTCACCCTCTCCCCCACCCCCACCCTCTCCCCCACCCCTCACCCTCTTCCCCACTCCTCACCCTCTCCCCCACTTCTCACCCTCTCCCCACTCCTCACCTTCTTCCCCACTTCTCGCCCTCTTCCCCACTCCTTACCCTCTTTCTCACCCCTCACCCTCTTCCCTACTTCTCACCCTCTTCCCCACTCCTCACCCTCTTCCTCACCTCTCACCCTCTTCCCCACTCCTTATCCTATTCTTTACCCCCTCACCCTCTTCCCCACTCCTCGCCCTCTTCCCCACTCCTTACCTTCTTCCTCACCCCTCACCCTCTTCCCTATTCCTCACCCTTTTCCCCACTCCTCACCCTCTTCCCCACTCCTTACCCTATTCCCCACTCCTTACCCTATTCCTTACTCTCTCACCCTCTTCCCCACTCATCACCGTCTCCCCCACTCCTCACCCTCTCCCCAACTCCTCACCCTCTTCCTCACCCCTCACCCTCTTCCCCACTCCTCACCATCTCCCCCACCCCTCACCCTCTTCCCCACTCCTCACCCTCTCCCCCACTCCTCGCCCTCTTCCCCACTCCTCGCCCTCTTCCCCACTCCTCACCCTCTTCCCTACTCCTCACCCTCTTCCCCACTCCTCACTTTCTTCCTCACTCCTCACCCTCTTCCCTACTCCTCACCCTCTTCCTCACCCCTCACCTTCTTCCTTACTCCCTCACTCTCTTCCCCACTCCTCACCCTCTTCCTCACCCCTCATCCTCTTCCCCACTCCTTACCCTATTCCTTACCCTCTCACCTTCTTCCCCACTCCTCACCTTTTCCTTACCCCCTCAGCCACTTCCTCACCCCCTCATATCTTCCTTACCCCCTCTCCCTTTCTCAGCCCCTCACCCTCATCAACACCCACTCACTCATGCCTTTGACGTACCTCCTACATCTCCTCACCTCCCTTACTCAGCCCTCCCTTCTTCCTCCTTCCTCTCCTTACCCTTTCCCTCACCCTCACAATCTCCTTACCCAGCCCACTCAATCTCTTTAACCTCCTTCACCCTCCCTCATCCCCTTTCTCTTTTTTCTTTCCCCTTCCCCGCACATCTTCCTTACTCCTTGCCTCACATGAGAACCAGGCCATTCAGCCCCTCACGCCTGCTCCAGCATTCATTAAGATCAACCATGATCCTATTGAATGACTAAGCAGGTTCGAGGGGCCTACTTCTGTAACTATTCCTTATGGTTTATAGTCCAAGAACATGGGTAATCTCATTGGTGCCTGTATTCCTCTTTCCTGTCTGTTCCCTGTAATTCTTGACTCCCTGTTGAGCAATGAATTCTAACGCAGCCTTGACTATTGTTAATGGCCCGGCCTCCATTGCTCTCTGGAGAAGAGAATTCCTCATGCCATTAACACTCTGAGAGAAGAAATTCCTGCACATCTCCATCATGTTATGGGAGATCTCTTATTCTGAGATGGTGTCCTTAGTTCTAGATTCCTCTTGTCTGAACTACATCTCTCTGCATCAACCCTGTTAATAAAATCACCCCTCATTCTCAACTCTAGTGAGTATCTGCTCAATCTACTCAGCCTTTCCTCAGAAGAAAAATACTTTCATCACAGAAATCAGCCTAGTGGATCTTTTCTGAACTACATCCCCACCTTGACAGCTCTCTCCTTCCTCCTGTTCCTCTCACCCACTTATTTTCCCTTACCTGCTATTCAACTTATCTCATTCTTCCTCCCCAGTCCCTCACTTTCCTTCCATTTCTGCTCATCTCTACAGGACGTTTGATGGCATAATAAGTCATGTTCGTTTTTATTCATCTGTGGGGAGTATGGACATCCCTAACAAACACGGAAAATAGGAACAGGAGTAGCCATTCTGTTAGTTAAGCCTACTCCACCATTCCATATGATCATGGTTGATCATCTAACTCGAAAGCCTTTAGTCCTAACAGTTATATCTAACTCCTTTTTGGAAACACTCAAATGTTTTTGTTTCAAAGTGTTTAGAGGGATATGGGCCAAATGCAGGCAAATGGGTCTAGATTAAGTTAGGATACCTGGTTAGCATGGACAAGTTGGATTGAAGGGTCTGTTTCCATGTTATGGAGCTCTTTGATTCTATGACTACTTTCTGTGGCAGAGAATTCCATGGGCTCACCACTCTCTGGGTGAAAAAATGTCTCCTAATCTCAGTCCCAATGGCCAACCCCACACCTTAGACTGTGACCCCAATTCTGGTTTCCCTAGTCAATGGCAACATTCTTCCTGCATTTACTCTGTCTCGACCTGGTACAATTTTAAACTAGTGCCAATTTAGAGTCATAGAGTCATAGAGATGTACAGCATGGAAACAGACCCTTCAGTCCAACCTGTTCATGCTGACCAAATATCCCAACCCAATCTAGTCCCACCTGCCAGCACCCGGCCCCTATCCCTCCAAACCCTTCCTATTCATATACCCATCCAAATGCATCTTAAATGTTGCAATTATACCAGCCTCCACCACATCCTCTGACAGCTCATTCCATACACGTACCACCCTCTGCGTGAAAAAGTTGCCCCTTAGGTCACTTTTATATCTTTTCCCTCTCACCCTAAACCTATGCCCTCTAGTTCTAGACTCCACAACCCCAGGGAAAAGACTTTGCCTATTTATCCTATCCATGCCCCTCATAATTTTGTAAACCTCTATAAGGTCACCCCTCAGCCTCCGACGCTCCAGGGAAAACAGCCCCAGTCTGTTCAGCCTCTCCCTGTGGCTCAGATCCTACAACCCTGGCAACATCCTTATAAATCTTTTCTGAACCCTTTCAAGTTTCACAACATCTTTCCAATAGGAAGGAGACCAGAATTGCACGCAATATTCCAACAGTGGCCTAACCAATGTCCCGTACAGCCACAGCATGACCTCCCAATTCCTGTACTCTGTACTCTGGCCAATAAAGGAAAGCATACCAAACGCTTTCTTTACTATCCTATCTACCTCCACTTTCAAGGAGCTATGAACCTGCACTCCAAGGTCTCTTTGTTCAGCAACACTCCCTCAGACCTTACCATTAAGTGTATAAGTCCTGCTAAGATTTGCTTTCCCAAAATTCAGCACCTCGTATTTATCTGAATTAAACTCCAGCTGCCACTTCTCAGCCCATTGGCCCATTTGGTCAAGATCCTGTTGTAATCTGAGGTAACCCTCTTTGCTGTCCACTACACCTCCAATTTTGGTATCATCTGCAAACTTACTAACTGTACTTCTTATGCTCACATCCAAATCATTTATGTAAATGACAAAAAGTAGAGGACCCAGCACCGATCCTTGTGGCACTCCACTGGTCACAGACTTCCAGTCGGAAAAACAACCCTCCACCACCACCATCTCTCTTCTACCTTTGAGCCAGTTCTGTATCCAAATGGCTAGTTCTCCCTGTATTCCATGAGATCTAACCTTGCTAATCAGTCTCCCATGGGGAACCTTGTCGAACGCCTTACTGAAGTCCATATAGATCACATATACTGCTCTGCCCTCATCAATCTTCTTTGTTACTTCATCAAAAAACTCAATCAAGTTTGTGAGACATGATTTCCCATGCACAAAGCCATGTTGATTATCCCTAATCAGTCCTTGCCTTTCCAAATACATGTACATCCTGTCTCTCAGGATTCCCTCCAACAACTTGCCTACCACTGAGGTCAGGCTCACTGGTCTATAGTTCCCTGGCTTGTCCTTACCACCCTTCTTAAACAGTGGCACCACGTTTGCTAACCTCCAGTCTTCCAGCACCTCACTTGTGACTATCGATGATACAAATATCTCAGCAAGAGGCCCAGCAATCACTTCTCTAGCTTCCCACAGAGTTCTCGGGTACACCTGATCAGGTCCTGGGGATTTATCCACTTTTAACCGTTTCAAGACATCCAGCACTTCCTCCTCTGTAATCTGGACATTTTGCAAGATGTCACCATCTATTTCCCTACTGTCTATATCTTCCATATCCTTTTCCACAGTAAATACTCATTTAGTATCTCCCCCATTTTCTGTGGCTCCACACAAAGGCCGCTTTGCTGATCTTTGAGGGGCCCTATTCTCTCCCTAGTTACCCTTTTGTCCTTAATATATTTGTATAACCCCTTTGGATTCTCTTTAATTCTTTTTGCCAAAGCTATCTCATGTCCCCGTTTTGCCCTCCTGATTTCCCTCTTACGTATACTCCTACTTTCCTTATAGTCTTCTAAGGATTCACTCGATCTATCCTGTCTATACCTGACATATGCTTCCTTCTTTTTCTTAACCAATCCCTCAATTTCTTTAGTCATCCAGCATTCCCTATACCTACCAGCCTTCCCTTTCACCCTGACAGGAATATACTTTCTCTGGATTCTTGTTACCTCATTTCTGAAGGCTTCTCATTTTCCAGCCTTCCCTTTACCTGCGAACATCTGCCTCCAATCAGCTTTTGAATGTTCTTGCCTAATACCGTCAAAATTGGCCTTTCTCCAATTTAGAACTTCAACTTTTAGATCTGGTCTATCCTTTTCCATCACTATTTTAAAACGAATAGAATTATGGTCACTGGTCCCAATGTGCTCCCCCACTGACACCTCAGTCACCTGCCTTGCCTTATTTCCCAAGAGTAGGTCAAGTTTTGCACCTTCTCTAGTAGGTACATCCACATACTGAATCAGAAAATTGTCTTGTACACACTTAAGAAATTCCTCTCCATCTAAACCTTTAACACTATGGCAGTCACAGTTGATGTTTGGAAAGTTAAAATCCCCTTCCATAATCACCCTATTATTCTTACAGATAGCTGAGATCTCCTTACAAGTTTGTTTCTCAATTTCCCTCTGACTATTGGGGGGGGTCTATAATACAATCCCAATAAGGTGATCATCCCTTTCTTATTTCTCAGCTCCACCCAAATATCTTCCCTGGATGTATTTCCGGGAATATCCTCCATTAGCACAGCTGTAATGCTATCCCTTATCAAAAATGCCACTCCCCCTCCTCTTTTGCCTCAGTTTCTATCCTTCCTGTAGCATTTGTATCCTGGAACATTCAGCTGCCAATCCTGCCCATCCCTGAGCCATGTTTCTGTAATTGCTATGATATCCCAGTCCCATGTTCCTAACCATGCCCAGAGTTCATCTGCCTTTCCTGTTAGGCCCCTTGCATTGAAATAAATACAGTTTAATTTATTAGTCCTACCTTGTCCCTGCCTGCCCTGACTGTTTGACTCACTTCTGTTCTCAGCTGTACCAGTCTCAGATCGATCTCTTTCCTCACTATCTCCCTGGGTCCCACCCCCCCCACCTTACTAGTTTAAATCCTTCCAAGCAGTTCTAGCAAATCTCCCTGCCAGTATATTAGTCCCCTTCCAATTTAGGTGCAATCCGTCCTTCTTGTACAGGTCACTTCTACCCCAAAAGAGATTCCAATGATCCAAAAATGTGAATCCTTCTCCCATACACCAGCTCCTCAGCCATGCATTCATCTGCTCTATCCTCCTATTCCTGCCCTCACTAGCTCGTAGCACTGGGATGTACAAATGCAAGTTGTTGTTGTTTCCCTAGCTAGGGTTTAATGTAAATACTGATTTTGTCTTTTATTGGGATGTGGAATGCCTGTCACCTCATTTGTGAAGTTTAAGGAGGCAACGCCATTTGAACAAATCTTTGCCTCAAACTGCAAAAGTGCTCAAGTGTCAGAAAGTTATGAACATCCTCTTTTCGAACAAGGAGAGGTAGAAAATGGAAATTGTATTTCCAACATCAGTGCTTTCAAATCAAGCAGGAATTTACAGTGCACATGCTGCAGTATTGTGTGACAAAGGAGACACTGTGTATGGGATCATGTAACTGGAATAAACCATTCACAGCATGTGAGTGCATTATCCCATGTGGTCTACAAAGGATTAGGCTCATTTGTCCAAAAATAAAAATCTCACAACACCAGGTTATAGTCCAACAGGTTTATTTGGAAGCACTAGCTTTCGGAGTGCTGCTCCTTCATCAGGTGGTTGTAGAGTATAAGATCTTATAAGCAGTGCTTCAAAAGCTAGTGTGTATAAATAAACCTGTTGGACAATAACCTGGTGTTGTGAGATTTTTATCTTTGTACACCCCAGTCCAACATCGGCATCTCAAAATCTTGTCCAAAGATAGTTTTGAGTTTTTTTTATCAATGATAAAAGTCACTTAGGACTCTAGGTGTTGGATAAACTTCTTGCCTTGGAGTTAGAAAATTGTGGGTTCAAGTCCCAGTCCACAGATATGAATTCCAGGCTGATGTTGCAGTATTGTCGGAGGGGCTGTTTTTCAGTGAGAAATTGAATTATCTGGTGTCTAAAATTGAAAATAGATAGCGGTGGTGATTTCCATTCAAGTTCCAAACTTTGCTGTAGAATCTTTTATGATTTTTCTGGAGGCCAAGTGGAGCCTTGATTTGACATCTCCTCTGAGAGATGGCACAGCACGGTTGGCCAATGTGCCTTTGCCAACTCTCTGAATTAGTCGTGATTTTCTGCCCTCCTCCCATACCAAACAGTTTCCTTCTTGCAAATTTACCCCAAATCTCATCTAAAAGTAATGCTGGTTTCTGTTCCTTCCCCCTCCCCATGTTGCATCCCGAACACACAAAAGCATATACACACACACACACAAACTCTCATTAATTAACAAAACTAAGCATTTCAGAACTTCTCCCTTACTTACTTGCTGATAAGTTTACATGTATTCCCTTTACTTAACAACTCATTGATCAGAGGAAATAATATTTACTTATCTCATCAAATCACCTTATAATTTTGAACAGTTCAACTCAAAGGGTCAATATCTGGGGGCATAACATTAAAATGAAAGGCAGGGGATTTGAGGAATAACCTTTTCACCCAGAAGCTGGTGAGAATCTGGAATACACTACATCGGAGGGTAGTTGAGGTGGGAAACCTCACACCCTTTAAAAAGCACTTGGATGAGCATTTGAAATGTCATAGCATTGAAGGCTTTGGGACTAGCGTAGGGTAAGGTGGGATCCATGTAGGCAGTTGTGTAATCTTGGTGGTACAAAATCAACAGGACAAAGAGCCTCTACTGTACTGCATGACTCTATGATTCCATAAAGTGGATCTTCATTTATAAACACAGCATTTTGTGGCGGTGTATCAGTTCACAGGAGCATTATCAAACGAAATTTGACTCTAAGTTATGAAATGAAATTCTGGGCCATTTAATGGGGTGTCTTGATGGAATAAAAACAGAGAGGAGTGAGAGGTTGGGATCCAGTCAGTTGAAATAATGACCTCTCGTGAACTAATTCAATTTAGTGACATCCAAGAAAGGAGAATTAGAAGAATGCAGAGATTTTGGAGGGTTGTGGGGCTGGAGGAGGTTATAGACATCAAGTAGGACAAGGCCATGGAGGGATTTTATTACAAAGACAGAAGTTTCAACGTCAAATCATTGTTGAATTAAGAGCTAGTGTTTGTCAGTGAACACAAGAGTGATGGTTGAAAGCACCTTGGGGTGAGTGAGGACATGGTAGCAGTGCTTTGGAGAACCTCAAATAAGGAATCATAATCAAAGACCCCTACCGCCCCAATATACTCTCTTCCACCCTCTTCCATCAGGCAGAAGATACAAAAGTCTGAAAACATGTACCAAGGTTTAAGACCAACTTCTTCCCCACTCTTATCAGATTTATGAATAGACCTCTCATATATCAGAGTTGATCTTTTTCTGCACCTCTCTGTAACCGTAACAGTATATTCTGCCTTCTGTTCTATTACGCTGACGTACTTATATAAAATATGATTTGTCTGGTTAGCATGCAATACAATACTCTTCACTGTATCTCAGTACATGTGACAACAATAAATCAAATCAAGTCAAATGCTCTGCCTGATGACAGGAGCTGTGCTCATTTCTGCATGCCTTGTGGTCTTGCATTTTCCTCTTCAGTTGGCTTTTTCAACTTTAATAAAATATATGACTTGGAAATAGAAATAATATGGTAGGTTCCCTTTCCCCTCCCCTTCCTTATGGTATTCAAGGAAGCACAAGTCCTCTTCCTGGAGGGTTCACCACCCATAAGCAGCCATTATCCCTCAAGATTCCAGCGCTCCTGCCATCACCTCTGAGAATTTGCTCATTAAATCACTGCTGTCCAGGGTTCTTAACTCCGGACATGGGAGCCTTTCCTTGCCTGGGAGTCATGTAGAAATATTAGGGATAAACATCCAAGCCCCAAAATCCCAGTTAACACAAACCTGACATTTGCAGAGGATATTATCGCATTGGCAGTGGTGTATACTATCCGCAAGATGCACTACAGAAATTCACCAAGCCTTCTTGAACAGTACCTTCCAAACCCATGACCACCACTATCTAGATGGAAAAGGCAAACAGATATATGGGAACACCACAACCTGCAAGTTCCCCTCCAAGTCTCTCACCATCCTGACTTGGAAATATATCGTTGTCCCTTCAGTGTCACTTGGTCAAATTCCTGAAACTCCATGAAAACCTGCATCACAGTGACAGATGCATCTTGTCTCTCCCTGGCAAGCTGTTTGTTAATCAACACAGAGGAGGAGTTGAGAGAGGTGGAGCTGGATGTTGTCAACGTACATGTGCAAGTTGTTTTCAGATAATGTTGCTGAGGAGATTCATGGAAATGGGAAATGGGAAATGGGAAGGCCTCAAAGATTAGCACTGGAGGAGGGAACATTCAGTGCTTTGAAGCCTTTTGTTTATTCATTCACAGGATGGGGCCATCATTAGCATTTATTACCCATCCCTTATTGTAGAGTCACAAAGTCATACAGAACGAGACCTGTTTGTCCAACTTGTCCATGCTGAGCCGGTTTCTTATGTGGATTTACATATAGGCCAGACCTGGTAGGGATAGCAGTATCAGTAAAAACCAAAAGTACTTCAGATGCTGTAAATTAGAAACTAAAACAGAAGTTGCTGGCAAGTCTCAACAGTCCTGGCAGCATTTGTGAAGAGAAGTCAAAGTTAACATTTCAATTCTGAAGAAGGGTCACTGGACCCAAAATGTTAACTTTGATTTCTCTTCATAGATGCTGCCAGACCTGCTAAACTTTTCCAGCAAGGACAGCAGTGTCCTTTCCTCAAGGACATTAGTGAACTAAATGGTTTTTTTTTTCTGATAATTAGACAATAGACAATAGGTGCAGGAGTAGGCCATTCTGCCCTTCGAGCCTGCACCACCATTCAATATAATCATGGCTGATCATCCTTAATCAGTATCCTGTTCCTGCCTTATCTCCATAACCCTTGATTCCACAATCCTTGAGAGCTCTACCCAACTCTTTCTTAAATGAATCCAGAGACTGGGCCTCCACTGCCCTCTGGGGCAGAGCATTCCACACAGTCACCACTCTCTGGATGAAGACATTTCTCCTCATCTCTCTCCTAAATGGTCGACCCCGTATTTCTAAACTGTGTCCTCTGGTTCGGCACTCACCCATCAGTGGAAACATCTTTCCTGCCTCCAGAGTGTCCAATCCTTTAATAATCTTCTATGTCTCAATCAGATTCCCTCTCAGTCTTCTAAACTCAAAGGTATACAAGCCCAGTCGCTCCAATCTTTCAGCGTAAGGTAATCCCGCCATTCCAGGAATTGACCTCGTGAACCTACGCTGCACTCCCTCAATAGCCAGAATGTCTTTCCTCAAATTTGGAGACCAGAACTGCACACAGTACTCCAGGTGTGGTCTCACCAGGGCCCTGTACAGCTGCAGAAGAACCTCTTTGCTTCTATACTCAATTCCTCTTGTTATGAAGGCCAGCGTGCTATTAGCTTTCTTCACTACCTGCTGTACCTGCATGCTTACCTTCATTGACTGGTGTACCTTCATTGACACTGATTTCACAATCATCAGTAGACTCTTAATTCCAGGTTTTTCATTGAATCTAAATTCTACCATCTGCCATGGCAGATCATTACTGGGGTCCCTTGATTGGTAGTCTAGCAATGGGCAGCACAATGGCTCAGTGGTTAGCACTGCTGCTTCATAGCACCAGGAACCTGGGTCCAATTCCAGCTTTGGATGACCATCTGTGTGGAGTTTGCACATTCTCCTCATGTCTGTATGGGTTTCCGCTGGGTGTTCCAGTTTCCTCCCACAGTACAAGATAAGCAGGTTAGGTGGATTGGCCATTAGAAATGGAGGTTACAGAGATTGGGAAGGATTGGTGCAGACTGAATGGCCTCTTTCTGCACTCTAGGGATTCTAGGTAATTGCCTCCATGATATTCTGGCTACACATGGACTCAAGGTTGGGGTGGGAGGCTGTGGATTTAGTGAAGGATATTTCGATGGTTTTTTTTTTGTATTTTGTGGAATGTTAATGTTACAGATAGGTCTAGTGTTAGATACCTACCATTAATTGCCCTTGAACTGAGTGGCCTGCTAGGTCATGTAACAGGGCAGTTAAGAGTCAACCACATTGTGTGGTTAACTGTGTCAAAGGCTGCAGACAGGTCGATGAGAACAAAGAAAGACAAGATACATATGTCACTGTGATGCAGGGATGCATTTGGGTCTTTGAGATCAGTCATTCTGATCCTGCAGCAGGCATGGGAAGCTGATTGGAAGGATTCAAGCATGGATTTGGAAGGTGAATGCACTGAATGAGAAGATCTCACATTTCTCTTGACTTCTCAAGCCTGGAGGGTTATGGCGATGGGATGAGTAAAAGGCATTGAATGTGTTTGATCAGACATGATCATATTGAATGGGGGAAGTAGGTTCGATAAGCTGAACAGCCTATATCCGTTTCCACATTTTCCTAACTAGGGCCTCCGTGCCTTGCGTTATCTCTAATATCACATTCTCACGATAGAGCATTGTGTTTATGTTTAAACCAGGAAGGCCAACATCTATTGCCAATGTCTATTTGGAACTGAGAAGGTGTGGAGGCTTATCCGTATCATGAGGGTCATGGATAGGATAAATGATGAAGTCTTTTCCCTAGGGTGGGGGAATCCACAACTAGAGGGCATAGGTTCAAAGTGAGAGGGGAAAGGTATAAAAAGGAACCTAAGGGGCAACTTTTTCACACAGAGGGTGGTGCGTGTATGAAATGGTGGAGGCTGGTATAATTGCAGCATTTAAAAGGCATCTGGATGATATATGAATAAGAAGGGTTTAGAGGATTATGGGCCAAGTGCTGGCAAGTGGGTCTAGATTAGGTTGGAATATCTGGTCGGCACAGACGAATTGGACTGAAGGGTCTGTTTCTGTGCTGTACATCTCTACGACCCAATGACTCTACTGTATCCAAGTTGCCTACAACAGCCGAAAAAGGTCACTAGTTACTTGCTGGATCACTTCAGAAACAGTTAAGATCAGATCGCATCAAGCTTGGACAGGGCAGGGATTGCTGGGGGTGCTCAGTGGTAGCATCTTGTGAAGAGGGTCCGGTGACCCTTCCTCTGAGTTTTCTTCACAGATGCTGCCGGACCTGCTGGGTTTTTCCAGCAGCTTTTGTTCCATGTTATTCCAGCTGTTTGGTTTGTCTCCAGTACTACTTTTTTTTAATGTTTTGTAATTATCTCTCTGCCTCATTTAGTCAGATTATAGACCATTTCTTCAGTTGTTATTCAGCTACTGACTCTTTACTCACACCGTCTAACACGCCTGGTCACGTGCAGAGACTTATTATTCGATATTCCACTCACACCATTTGTCTGATCTTTTGATCTTTCTGCCCATAAATTCCGTGTTCTGTGGGCTTCCCTCTCACTTCTCCTGACAAAGGGGCTACGCTCTGAAAGCTTGTGATTTCAAATAAACCTGTTGGACTTTAACTTGGTATCATGTGATTTCTGAGGTTGGACAGGAATCACGTATGGGCCCAACGTAGATAAGACGATAGTTTTCATCCTTCAAAGGCAGCAGTTGGATTTTTACAACAATCAATGCTGTTTGTCAAGGTCAGCATCATTGATGACTAACGTTATATTCCAGATTTATCAAACGAATTCACATGTGCCCAGCTGCTGTGGTGGGATTTAAACCCATATCTCCAGTCTTAGGTCTGATCCTCTAGTTCAGGAGTCCATTGACAGTACCACTATCTCCTTGTTAATGTTTCTAATTCAGTGAATGACAATATACAATCACTATACTATCAAAATTTATGGTCAAAATTCAGAATTTTAATATTCTGTTGATATGACTATCATCTGGCCAAACATACTCTGCCCTTAATCCAAATATATGCCACTTTATTTCTATTTACTTTTAAGGAAGTATCCTGGGAACTATTCTGGAAGCAATTGTGTTTTACAGGACAAGAGTTCCATTTTCCAAATGATTAGGATTGGGAGTCAGCCATTCAGCCTCTGGAATCTACTCTGCAATTCAATACCATCTTGGCTTCAATTCAATTTTCAGGTTTACTAATGGATGGTTTTTAAAATATGCTATTATTTGGGTTCCTAATTGTCAGTTATTAAATCACAAATGAAAATCAATTGAATTTATCATGAAATGGAATCACAAAAGATTTACAGAAAGGTACAGTATGGAAAAAGGCTATTGTGTCTGCAATGATCAACAAGTTGCACCCAGTCCATTCGCTCACTTGGCTGGATGGATGGTTTGCAATGCAATAGAATGTGTTCAATTCCTGCACCAGCTGGGGTTACAATGAAGGATCCTCCTTCTCAGCCTCTCCCCTTACCTGAGGTGCGGTGACCTTCAGATTCTGCCACCAGTCATCTTTCTCTGATGATAGAGCAGCCCTATGCTCCATGATTATACAGGTCAGTCTGCTATCATGCGCAGTTCGTCAGCATGAATTGGCTATAATGCGATTGCTGAATTGTGGATGTTGTTTGGATAACGCAAACTTTCTACTGAGCAGATTTAGCAATTTTCTATTAGCGATCTTCTCCAGCCATTTACTGTAGCGGTTTTCCATAGTGCGATTTTATACAACATGAGGTTGCATGTGGAACACAACTGTTGCGTTATTGCAGAATGACCTGTACCTTTACCTAATCTAATACCGTTTTGCAATGTAGCTTTCGAGGTTCCAGCATTTCAAGTGCACATTCCAACGATTTTTAAATGTGATCACAGCTTCCACCAACCCAATAGGCAGTTATTTCCAGATCCCTATTAACCTCTGGATGAAGTGAAGTCCCCTCACTTCCCTGCCAAACTACCTCTTATCCCAAACATGTTATCCCTGTTGAGGATGCTCAATAAAGAGGAAATGGCTTTCTTACCCACTTTATCTAGACACTCAATAAGATACCTCTATTCCAACCTGTCCGATTATAATTTTTCCTGATAGCTAAAATTCTCCTGTCAAGGTAGTATCTGTGTTATTGTCCTTTGTACCCTCTGTAGCACAGTCGCATCTTTCTTTGGAGTGGTGACTAAAGCTTTGTTCACTACTTCAGTGGTGAGTGTTAACCTATATTTTACACACTCCTCTTCTCATCTACACCTTGACTAATTAAAGAAAATTGTATCTATAATAAAAACAGGAAGTGTTGGGGGAACTCACCAAGTGTGGCAGTCTTGATGGAGAAAGAAAGAGAGCTAACATTTCAAGTCCAGTAGGGCTCTTCTTCAGGCTAAAATTGGACTTGTAACATAAACTCTGTTTTCTTTCTCCACAGCTGCTACCAGATTTGCTGAGTAAATCCAGAACTTTCTTTCAGATTCCATTTCAGATCTTCAGCACTCGCAGTGTTTTGCTTTTGTCTTGGATCCTGAGTCCCGTTGTGACCATTTTATCTACTTCCCCAGCCATCTTCAGGTACCTGTGGAAATTCACCTCATCACTCTTTTTCCTTCACACTACACAATATCCAATCAATTTTGTGCATGCTCCCATTATGTCTGCACTCCCCAGATGCATTATCTCATACTTTTCTGGATTGAATTCCGTTTACCACTGTTCCACCCACCAGAAAAGAGTATTAATATCTCCTTGCTGTTTGCAGCTTTCTTCCTTGTTAATCACACAGCCGATTCTTGCACGATCTGCAAATGTCTTAATTACATTCCTTACGTTGATGTATACCAGAAAAAGCAAAAGACCTATCAGTAAGGGTGAGTGTTTCTTTAACCAACTTATTGCTGCCTTTCTGACTCCATCTTGTGGTACACCAAACTCTTGTGCTGAGCTAACCAGATGTTTAATGCTGAAGTAGTTTTTGTTGGCCTCAGAAAGAATCTAAATTACTTTCCCTAATGTTATATTCAAACATCTATACCTTTACAGTAAGATGAATCATGCAGTGGAATGATAGGTGGATCATTTTGAAGTTGCTCATTTGGTGGCTGTTTCACCTCTGAGTCAGAAGGTTGTGGGTTCAACTCCCACCTTAGATACGTAATCTAGACTGACGTTACCGGGAGTGCTGCATCATCAGTGGATGAGACATTCAATCAAGGCCACATTTCCTTTATAGATGGCTTAAACAATGCCACTTCAAAGAAGAATTGATAGTTTTCCCTTGTAGGCAGAAGTGGGTACTGTAAATGCCGGACATTAGAGTGGTGCTGGAAAAGCACAGCAGGTCAGGCAGCATCCGAGGAGCAGGAAAATCAATGTTTCAGGCGAAAGCCCTTCATCATTTTTCTCTTGTATGCTGGCCACTATTAATCACATCACCAACTATCATCACTAGCACAAATTGAACAGCAATTAATCTCATTGCTGCTTGTGGGATCTTGCTATTTAATTGGTACATCCCAACAGTGAACTCATATCTATACTTCCTCATAGGGTGGCATGGTGGCTCAGTGGTTAGCACAGCCACCTCATAGTGTTGGGGACCTGAGTTCAATTCCACCCTTGGGTGACGGTCTGTGTGGAATTTGCACATTCTCCCAGTGTCTGTGTGGGTTTCCTCTGGATTCCTCCCACATCCCAATAATGTGCAGCTTTGGTGGATTGGCCATGCTAAATTGCCCATTGTATCCAGTGATGTACAGGCTAGGTGGATTAGCAGGGTTATAGGGATGGGGGAGGTGTTTGGGTGGGATCCTCTTCAGAGAACGTGATGTGTCGAATGGTCTGTTTTCACTAGGGATTCTATAATTCCATGCCTGTCACGTGCTCAGAGGGGATGGATAATTCTTTGGTGTTGTGTTTTCAAATGGATGTTAGTTACACCAAAGGTGAAAGTATTTAATCATGTTCTGAGGTATTAGTGTGATTGATTGAAGCTTTTGTCTTCAGCTGAGTCTGTTGACCTATCCCTATGTAAAGGCCAACTGATTGCCATTAATATTAATGTCATTTAATGTTAATGATTGCATTGAGCTTGCTCAGTGCAGTATCAGTAACAACTGCAGTAATACATGTGTCTGATGTTCCTGATAATTGACCCACTCATTTTTAAATGCAATAGATAATGTGGGAGGCAGAGAGTGGATATTTATTCGGAAACAAAATAGAGGAAATCTCTATTTCTGGGAATAGAGTCATAGAGATGTACAGCATGGAAACAAACCCTTCGGTCCAACCTGTCCATGCCGACCAGATATCCCAACCCAATCTAGTCCCACCTGCCAGCGCCCGACCCATAAACCTCCAAACCCTTCCTATTCATGTACCCATCCAAATGCCTCTTAAATGTTGCAATTGTACCAGCCTCCACCACTTTCTCTGGCAGCTCATTCCATACACGTGAATGAGGTTCTGGGAAGTAAATGTGTGCACATATATGCACAAAAAACTTGAGCATGTATGAAATTAAAATCATGCTTTCCTTCTGCAAAGATGGTCATTCTACAGATTGGCTGTACCTGGACTGATCACCCTGAGTTTTGGTTTCACCACGGAATGGCTAGAGATGTTAAATCTATTGGAGTAATATTCTGAAAATGAAGGCTGCTCTCAGTAAAGGTGACTGTTTAGCTATTGAATTGTGAAAGAAATTGACATAACTGCTCCACTCATGGCCAACAGGAAAGGATATATATCAAATCAGTTCTGAGGAAATGCTAACTTTGATTTCTCTCCACAGATGCTGCCAGATCTGCTGAGCTTTCCCATCAATTTCTATTTCTATTTCTGATTTACAGCATCTGCAATTCTTTTGATTTTTATATAGAATCCCTACAGTGCAGATAGAGGCTACTCAGCCCATTGAGTCTGCACTGACCCTCCGAAGAGCATCCCACCCTATCCCTGCAACTATATATTTACCATCATTAACCCACCTAGCCTGCACTATACAGGGAAATTTAGCATGGTCAATCCACCTAACCTACACATCTTTGCACTGGTGGGAGGAAACCAGACCACCCGGCAAAGCAGAGAGAACAGGCAAACTCTACAAAGGCAGTCACCCATGGTTGGAACCAAATCTGGCTCCCCAGCGCTGTGAGACAGCAGTGCTAACCACTCTGTCATGATAATCTTTAACCAGTCTTGATTTGTATGTGACTACAGTCAAACATCAAGTTCACTTTCAACCGTGTTCTGAAGAATCCCAGCAAGTCCCTCGGTTTGATTAAACCGTATCTATTGGCTGAAGAAGCTCGCTGACCAACACCTTTCAGAGGAATCGGGAGGAAATGCTACATTCCCACTGACACTGAAATCCACAATATCAATTTTTCAAACACCTCGGACATGCTTCCCATGTTTCCTTTAATCCATTCTGGGATTATGCAGTAACATTTAGTTAGGGAAGAAAGTAGATTAAAACAAAATAATAACTGTTCCATTCAGTGGAGAATGAAGAGGTTAAATTTTTAATTACTCTATGTAGTAAAGAATAGTTTTGTCTGATACAATTTATTAAAACACACTTGCTGGCCAGGATTGGACAGCTTTTAACCGAGGGAACTATTGAACTATTGTGGCAATCAGTATTATCCCTGTCTGACACTCAATAAAACATAGTAACATAGAAAATAAGAGCAGGAGTAGGCCATTCAGCCCTTCGATTTTGGATTAGTGGTGCTGGAAGAGCACAGCAGTTCAGGCAGCATCCGAGGAGCAGCAAAATCGACGTTTCGGGCAAAAGCTCTTCATCAGGAATAAAGGCAGTGAGCCTGAAGCGTGGAGAGATAAGCTAGAGGAGGGTGGGGGTGGGGAGAAAGTAGGATAAAGTACAGTAGGTGAGTGGGGGAGGGGATGAAGGTGATAGGTCAGGGAGGAGGGTGGAGTGGATAGGTGGAAAAGAAGATAGGCAGGTAGGACCAGTCATGGGGACAGTGCTGAGCTGGAAGTTTGGAACTAGGGTGAGGTGGGGGAAGGGGAAATGAGGAAACTGTTGAAGTCCACATTGATGCCCTGGAGTTGAAGTGTTCCGAGTCGGAAGATGAGGCGTTCTTCCTCCAGGCGTCTGGTGGTGAGGGAGCAGCGGTGAGGGAGGCCCAGGACCTCCATGTCCTCGGCAGAATGGGAGGGGGAGTTGAAATGTTGGGCCACAGGGCGGTGTGGTTGATTGGTGCGGGTGTCCCGGAGATGTTCCCTAAAGCGCTCTGCTAGGATGCGTCCAATCTCCCCAATGTAGAGGAGACCACATCGGGAGCAATGGATGCACTAAATGATATTAGTGGATGTGCAGGTAAAACTTTGATGGATGTGGAAGGCTCCTTTAGGGCCTTGGATGGAGGTGAGGGAGGAGGTGTAGACGCAGGTTTTGCAATTCCTGCAGTGGCGGGGGAAGGTGCCAGGATGGGAGGGTGGGTTGTAGGGGGGTGTGGACCTGACCAGGTAGTCATGGAGGGAACGGTCTTTGTGGAAGGTGGAAAGGGGTGGGGAGGGAAATATATCCCTGGTGGTGGGGTCTTTTTGGAGGTGGCGGAAATGTCGGTGGATGATTTGGTTTATGCGAAAGTTGGTAGGGTGGAAGGTGAGCACCAGGGGCGTTCTGTCCTTGTTACGGTTGGAGGGGTGGGGTCTGAGGGCAGAGGTACGGGATGTGGACGAGATGTGTTGGAGGGCATCTTTAACCACGTGGGAAGGGAAATTGCAGTCTCTAAAGAAGGAGGCCATCCGGTGTGTTCTGTGGTGGAACTGGTCCTCCTGGGAGCAGATCAGGCAGAGGCGGAGGAATTGGGAATACGGGATGGCATTTTTGCAAGAGGTAGGGTGGGAAGAGGTGTAATCCAGGTAGCTGTGGGAGTCGGTGGGTTTGTAAAAAATGTCAGTGTCAAGTCGGTCGTCATTAATGGAGATGGAGAGGTCCAGGAAGGGGAGGGAGGTGTCAGAGACGGTCCAGGTAAATTTAAGGTCAGGGTGGAATGTGTTGGTGAAGTTGATGAATTGCTTAACCTCCTCGCGGGAGCATGAGGTGGTGCTAATGCAGTCATCAATGTAGCGGAGGAAGAGGTGGGTAGTGGTGCCGGTGTAATTACGGAAGATCGACTGTTCTATGTAGCCAACAAAGAGACAGGCATAGCTGGGGCCCATACGTGTGCCCATGGCTACCCCTTTTGTCTGGAGGAAGTGGGAGGATTCGAAGGTGAAATTGTTAAGGGTGAGGACCAGTTTGGCCAAACGAATCAGTTTCCTCATTTCCCCTTCCCCCACCTCACCCTGGTTCCAAACTTCCAGTTCAGCACTGTCCCCATGACTTGTCCTACCTGCCTATCTTCTTTTCTACCTATCCACTCCACCCTCCTCCCTGACCTATCACCTTCATCCCCTCCCCCACTCACCTATTGTACTCCATTCTGAAAATGTGTTGCTGGAAAAGCGCAGCAGGTCAGGCAGCATCCAAGGAGCAGGAGAATCGACGTTTCGGGCATGAGCCCTTCTTCAGGAATGAGGAAAGTGTGTCCAGCAGGCTAAGATAAAAGGTAGGGAGGAGGAACTTGGAGGAGGGGCGTTGGAAATGCGATAGGTGGAAGGAGGTCAAGGTGAGGGTGATAGGCCGGAGTGGGGGTGGGAGCGGAGAGGTCAGGAAGAAGATTGCAGGTTAGGAAGGTGGTGCTGAGTTCGAGGGATTTGACTGAGACAAGGTGGGGGGAGGGGAAATGAGGAAACTGGAGAAATCTGAGTTCATCCCTTGTGGTTGGAGGGTTCCGAGGCGGAAGATGAGGCATTCTTCCTCCAACCGTCGTGTTGCTATGGTCTGGCGATGGAGGAGTCCAAGGACCTACATGTCCTCGGTGGAGTGGGAGGGGGAGTTGAAGTGTTGAGCCACGGGGTGGTTGGATTGGTTGGTCCGGGTGTCCCAGAGGTGTTCTCTGAAACATTCCGCAAGTAGGCGGCCTGTCTCCCCAATAGAGGAGGCATGCTACTTTCTCCCCACCCCCACCCTCCTCTAGCTTATCTCTCCACGCTTCAGGCTCTCTGCCTTTATTCCTTTTGCCCGAAACGTCGATTTTGCTGCTCCTCGGATGCTGCCTGAACTGCTGTGCTCTTCCAGCACCACTAATCCAAAATCTGGTTTCCAGCATCTGCAGTCAGTGTTTTTACCCATTCAGCCCTTCGAGTCTGCACCACAATTCAATATGATCATGGCTGATCATGTAATCTCAGTATCCCACTCCCACATTCTCTCCACACCCTTTGATCCCTTTAGCCGCAAGGGACACATGTAGCTCCCTCTTGAGTATAATCTAACAAACTCGCCCCAACAGCTTCCTGTGGGAGAGAATTCCACAGGTTCACAACCAGCTGAATGAAGAAATTCTTCCTCATCTCTGTCCTGAATGGCTTACCCCTTATTGTTCGACTGTGCCCCCGAGTTCTGGACGTCCCCATTATTGGGAATATTCTTCCCACATCTAGCCTGTTCAGTCCCGTCAAGATTTTCTGTACTTCCATGAGATTCCCCCCTCACTTAGAGGTTTAAATTGGAACCTGAAAAACAAACAAGGTATCAGTTTCCTTTGAAAGATTATAATCTTCAGATGAGTTGATAAGGTACACTGTAATATTGTGATGGCTACTTGAACATAATTTGTTTTACTGGAATATTAAAGTCAACTGAATTTTTTTAACATCTGGTGGAATGCACCTCAGAAAGCACAAATCTTCGACCCTCAACTGCAGTACTGCCATTGGACACTTGAAGGCGCTAAGACACTATACATTGACTTGCCATTCAATGCACTTGCTGGTAGACTTTGGTTCACTTTTTTTACTGGAATTAAGATGAAGCATCAAACTTTGACTGCCCAGAACAAAAGCAACTAATTAGAGTTAAGTCTTCAACAACGTTTGCTAGGAGTCAATAATTGAGTGCTCAAGTCTCTGAATCCACAGCATTTCAACACTGAGAGCTCACTTATCCTGATTTTGAAATTAAAGTTGTCACAAAGGTTCATAGATCTAAAACAATTAGTTCTGTCATCCCTTTCCCAGATGATACCTGACCTGCTGTGTACCTTCAGCATGTTGTGTTTTTATCTCAGTTTTACGATGCTCATGACTAATTGTCATTGCTCCTGTGCTAATTTTTGGCTCCATTATTTAACCATTTATTTAACATAGCTGTGACTCAGTGGTCAGCATGCTCATTCTTTGAATCAGGAATCTGTGTGTTTGATGTTCCTTTCAGAACTGAATGTACAGTCAAAGCTGAGGAGCTGAAATTTGGATGCGATGTCATGTGAAAGCTTTATTGCCTCGGATGTATGTTTGAGATGGTCCATTGGACAGAATATTCAGAACTGTCTTGCTGAACATGGCTACTTGTCCAAATGTTCAGGAATCAATTAACTTACTGAAGTTTGTCAGATCTCAGCGTGCACAAATGGTCACTGAGTTCACAGAGGTACAAATAGCAACTGTAATTTATGTGAATCGTTTCTGGACATGATCAGTTGAAACAGAAAATACAGTCCTTCACTCTTAAGGACTGAATGCACAGTTGAATGCACTGTCTTTGGAAACAAAGTGAGGGAACTGCTGATCCTTCAAGTGAAGGATTCTGCTCTCTGCCGAAAGATGTCTGAGAATATCAGACATCACTTTGAGGTAATCTGTTCTCTCTCACCCTGCCTTATTATCACAACAAGCTGATCATTGGCTGTTTCATGCGAGAAAGAGAGTGATGTTGTATTCTGCTCTGGTGTAGGGTGATGTCAGATTCTCCCCAGAAAAGAGTGAATTTGTATTCTCCCCTGGCAGTATTGGTCGAGCATTGACAGTACTACGTCAAGCAATAAATGAGACATACGACCAATGTTGACAGCAAGCAGGGTTTGCTTAAACCAGTGTGTCTATGAATATGTCAAAAAAAAAATCTTGACTGAAAGTGTAGCAAGGTCCTCCCGATAAAAAGCAGGCAATTTTTTCCAGCAAAATACACAAGGTGGAGGATAAGGGTGCGTGTGTGTGTGTGTCATAGGCATAGGGTGAAGATCCCAAGAGCTTCGTGTTACCCTCTGATCATGTCCAATGTGAATGCCAATCAAAATTGTTCGAGCAATGGAACAGGGTCTCTTTGTGTTGGGGGGGCAGGCAGGGTGGTTTTTAAATCAAAGGCATTCTGATCAAAAGATCCAGTTTTAGGGAGGGTTGAACATGCATGAAGTTCCTCCCCTGCTCTTGTTACTGATCCCACCCCATCCCACCTGCACCCCTCTCTCCAATTCCTCACCACCACACTATTATCACAATACATCCCCACTCACCCAGCTAGGCCCCATTACTGTACTCATCTGCATATCACCATTGAACTGTGAAGCTCTTTGGAATGCCAAGAGATCGTGGTAGGTGCTATACAAATTAAATTCTGTCCCTTTTTTTAGTCAAACATTCTAGAGATGGAGCCTAGTATCTGACTGATAACTTTACATTGATTCACTGTTGACAATGAATGATCAATAATCATAGGAGATCTCTCCCGGTCTGTGTTGTAGTTAAAGGTCATACCTTCAGTGTATATATACACATTTCCAGTTTCTTTTTCCTGATCGCAGAGGACTGCGACAAGTAAAAGAGAGTACCATAATTTATAAAAGATGTTACAGTCCCAGAGGAAATGGAGAGGAGATTTACCAGAATGGTTCAAGGATCGGTGCTGGGTCCACTACTTTTTGTCATTTATATAAATGAACATAAGAGGTATAGTTAGCAAGTTTGCAGATGACACCAAAATTGGAGGTGTAGTGGACAGCGAAGGAGGTTACCTCAGATTACAACGGGACCTTGACCAGATGGGCCAATGGGACAAGGAGTAGCAGATGGAGTTTAATCTAGATAAATGTGAGGTGCTGCATTTTGGGAAAGCAAATCTTAGCAGGACTTATACACTTAATGGTAAGGTCCTAGGGAGTGTTGCTGAGCAGAGAGACCTTGGAGTGCAGGTTCATAGCTCCTTGAAAGTAGAGTTGCAGGTAGACAGGATAATGAAGAAGGCGTTTGGTATGCTTTCCTTTATTGAGTATAGGAGTTGGGAGGTCATGTTGCAGCTGTACAGGACATTGGTTAGGCCACTGTTGGAATATTATGTGCAGTTCTGGTCTCCTTCCTATTGGAAGGATGTTGTGAAACTTGACAGGGTTCAGAAAAGATTTACAAAGATGTTGCCAGGGTTGGAGGATTTGAGCTACAGGGAGAGGCTGAACAGGCTGGGGCTGTTTCCCCTGGAGCATCGGAGGCTGAGGGGTGGCCTTACAGAGGTTTATAAAATCATGAGGGGCATGGATAGGATAAATAAACAAAGTCTTTTCCCTGGAGTGATGGAGTCCAGAACTAGAGGGCATAGGTCTAGGGTGAGAGGGAAAAGCAATAAAAGGGGCCTAAGGGGCAACTTTTTCACGCAGAGGGTGGTACGTGTATGGAATGAGTTACCAGGGGAAGTGATGGAGGTTAGTATAATTGCAATATTTAAAAGGCATCTGGATGGGCATATGAATATGAAGGTTTTCGAGAAATATGGGCCATATGCTGGCAAATGCGACTAGATTAGGTTGGGATGTCTGGTCAGCATGGACGAATTGGACTGAAGGGTCTGTTTCTATGCTGTACATCTCTATGAACCTGTGACTCTATGTGCAGAAGCTGGGGTGTTCCCCTTGGAACAAAGAAGCTTGAAAGGAGGTTTGGTAAAGATTGTGACACACAAGTTTAGATAAGCTTGGCAAAATAAAGTTGTCCCCATCAGCTGATGGTTCACGGATGAGGAGTTGACTCAAATGTGAGTAATGCTGGACTGCAAGAAAGGGGAGACTGTGTGAGATTTGTTTTAATGTAGCAACTGGTAATACACTGCCCACGAGGATGGGGGAAACTCAGAAAATCAATGAAATCAATAGGAAATTGGATTGGCTCTTGAGGGAAATAAACCTGCAACATTACAGAAATGAGATTTTTTGGATTTCTCCACAGAGAATCAGCATGGGTTTGATAGGCCAAATGGCCTCCTTTAATGCTGCAATAACAATAAGAGTCATTCCCCAGTTGTGTTGACAGACTGTATAATTAGAGCCGGTGATTGCATCAAGACTAATGCAAAATTGCCGTAAAGGATACAATTTATTGGAAGTAGTATTATGTCAGACTAATGTGTTCATAATGGGATTTCGAAACTGTGCCATGACTAAATGGTTTCATTACAAATACCATTTAGCTCATTCTTTGAAAATCAATGTCTGGTCTGTGGATCCAGAGATCGTCCATCTCGTTTATCACAAACAAATACAGATTGTCCAGAACAGACTCACAAGGATTTAAGAGACAAAGGAAGTTGGATAAGAAAGGAAAAAGAGAAGAAAAGCAGAGAAGGAGAGAAAAGAATGATGCAAGGACAGAAGAAGTGTGCGAGCAGCGAAGGATCAATGGGTCATAGAAGGATCTAATTGAAACATACAGAATGGCCCGGACAGAGTAAATGTTGGGAAGATGTTTCCATTGCTAGGAGAGACTAGGACCCGAGGGCACAGCCTTAGAGTAAAGGGAAGACATTTTAGAATGGAGATAAGGAGAAACTTCTTTAGCCGCAGAATGGTGAACCTATGGAATTCACTGCCACAGAAGGCAGATCATGGAGTATATTTAAGACTGAGACAGACAGGTTCTTGAGTATCAAGGGGATCAAAAGTAATGGGGAGGAAATGGGAGAATGGGGTTGAGAATCTTATCAGCCATGGTTGAATGGCGGAGCAGAATTGATGGGCTGAATGGCCTAATTTCTGCTCCAATGTCTTATGGTCTTCTTATGGTCATATGGAGTTGGTATATCACAGCGGGAAAGGGAAGGAAAAGAAGCAGAGGGAGAGGTAGGAGTAAGTAAGTGGCAGAGAGAGAGAGAGAGAAAGAGGAGGAGAGAGGAGAGGCATATAGCGAGAGAATGGATGAAGAGAAGGGGAGGAAAAGAAATTGAAGCAAAGGTGATGTGAGAAAAATCTGAACAGTTAGGGTATGGAATTTACTGCCTAGAACTGGAGAGGAAGCAGGTTCAAATGAGGCATTCAAGAGGGAGTTGGGTGATTACTTGGATAAAAGTGGTGTGCAGGGGTGTGGGGGAAAGGCAGGAGATTGGTTCTCGATAACAAAAACAATGCAGGAACAATGGGATGAATGGCCTCCTTCCATGCATAACAATTCTGTGTGTGATTCTGTGAATTGGCAAGTAAAGGAGAGAAAAGGAGGGAGGAGGGACTCAGATACCTCTCCTTTAATGAAGGACATGAGGTAAACTGAGAAAATGGATTCAGCCCATCCAAGCCTCACCTTTCATGGCCAGTGGGAAATTCACAATGACTGACCATTTGGAGGTGTACATCCAGCTCTGTACATCTCGAGGTATACATCTGGAGGTATACATCAAGCACTGTACATCCAGAATTGTACATTCAAAAGGAGTTAACTGGGACTATTTTCCCCAGAGTGTCAGAGGCTGAGGGGTGACCTTATAGAGGTTTATAAAGTCATGAAGGGCATGCATAGGGTAAATATACAAGGTGTTTTTCCCAGGATAGTGCAGTGCAAAGCTAGAGAGTGTCAGTTTAAGATGAGAGGGGAAAGATTTAAAAGGGACCTGAGGGGCAACATTTTCACGCAGAGGGTGGTACGTGTATGGAATGAGCTGCCAGAGGAAGTGGTGGAGGCTGATATAATTACAACATTTAAAAGGCATCTGGGTGGGTATATGAATAGGAAGGGTTTAGAGGGATATGGGCCAAATGCTGGAAAATGGGATTAGATTAATTTAGGATATCTGGTCGGCATGGATGAGTTGGACCAAAGAGTCTGATCCTATGCTATACAGCTCTATGACTCTATTCAGAGCTGCTCATTCAGTGTTATGGATGTCGAGTTGTATATCTGGAGCTATGTATCCACGCTGTATATCCAGAGCAGGTAGCCACTGGAGACCCATCACCTACAACAAACAACAAAATAATCAGGTGAGAAAGTGAACACTGAGTCTGAGTGAGGCAGTTAGTAAAGGTTGTCAAGGCTAGTACTGGCAGGTAAACTCTGACAATGCAGGTAAAGGAGGGCAGAATGAAAATGAGGTGGAAGGATAGAGGCCCAGATTGGAGGGCCAAGGTAACCAATAGGAAATAAGTGAGTGTTAGGAGGTGAGAGTCAGAGAAGTAAAGACTTGGGGCAGCACAGTGCAGTGCAGTGCCCCAGCAGAAGTCATTTGGGAAAGAGCCAGGCCAACTCTTGGATGAGGCCATGTCTGAATTCTCTGGTGGGCATTAGAGATGTCATCGTATTGCACAATTTCAAAAAAAAAACAGAACAAGCCAGGTTTAGTTATAGTTATTTATTTAGTTATTAGTTCTGACTAATAGTTATCCAGCAATTGAGAAACAAATTGTGTGGTCATTATCACGTTTGTGTGTATGAGGTTCTGCTGTGCACAAATTAGCTGTCAGTTTTCTACATTACTACAGTGGCTACATCTCAAAAGTATTCTGGTTATAGCGTGTTCAAGACATCATGATATTATGAGGCTTTGGAAATATGACATAACAAGGCAGCAGTCTGAACTTTAACAGAACAATACAGGTTGATATAACATAGCTATGGTTTGCCACCCCCTTATTTGCCTCTTTGTGAGGGGCAAGGGGTTAATTCAAATCCAATTAGATGAGACTCAAAATCTACTTCATCTCTAGGCGGTGCAGTATTCATTTGTTGTTGTGTTTTATGCTGTGACTGTTCTCAGCCCTGGCTACTCACACCTACGCTTTACAATATCGCAAAGATGCTCCTGGGCTTCTAAGCCAAGCTGCAGCTCATCCAAAGACTGCAGGATATCAATATACAGTTACAAGACATAATGTACATTCCTGTAGATATGGACCACAAATGGTAAAGAACCTGTTTCCCTCCCTGTCAAATATTCAGGAGATTACAAGAATTCTAATCATTTTATGAACACCCTCTTCCACCAAACTAAACGAGAACAAAGTGTTGATGGTGACCAATTGTTGCAATAATGTGTGTGTTTATCTTGCTGCTGGTCTGATCCACAAACTCGCCTTGAGCATGTCCAGTTAATATAAATATACGCTCTGACACCATTCTGTAAAATTAAATTTGCGCAGCACGTCCTTTTCTGATGGTTTTGCAGATTTCCTCATGTTGAGCAATAACAATTAACGGGAAAATGAAAATGTTTTACATCAGCATCTATACAATCAGGAGGTGTTTCAGCCTGTCTCACCCATTCTGCCATTCATTCAGATTATGGCTGGTTTGTAGTTTAATCCAATCATTTATCTTTGTTGCATATCCCTTGACAAACAATAAAAAATTTATTAATCTCAGTCTTGAAGGCCTCAGCTGACTCCCAGCATTCAGAACTTTAATTTTAAGATTACACGGTTTTAAGATTACAGAGCCATGGAATCATACATTATGGGAACAGACCCTTCGGCCCAACTCATCCATGCTGACCAGGTTTCCGAAACTGAACTAGTCCCAATTGCCTGAGTTCGGTCTCCCTTCTTCTGGATTCCCTTACTATAAAAGATGGATTTTCTCTATCGACCCTCTCAAATCTTCCAACTATTTGAGATATTTTGGTTGGATCACTGTTTAATCTTCCATATTCCAAGGAATACAAGTTTACTCAAATTCATCGCTAACACTCGTGTACTCGTGAGCACTACATTTATGTGTAGCTATGTAACCTGGTGAAAGTGCATGCATGCATCTGAATGTGTGAGTACATTTGAGTGTGTGTGTATCTGAATATTTGTGTCTGAGTGAGATTGTCAAGGAGTGTAGATGCCTAAGTGTCCAAGTATGCAAGCATTTCCACAGGACTGCATAAGAGTGTGAGCTACCACAACCTGATTGACCTGTATCTGTGCAGGAGCAGCAGTAGTCATAGGCCTGGTCTAGTTTGGTTTCTGCTGGAACCGCCTGGGATTTCTTGCATAGATTCAGTGATGGCAATCCTTCTTGTTGATGTTGTCCCAGCCTACTGATAATGTGGGAAGGATGTCTGCATGAAGCCTTAGGCAGAATCTCGTTTCAGTCATAGTTAAAAAAGGATAATTACTATTACCTTATCTTCAGCCCTCCAAGCCTGCGCCAATACATTTTGTTCCTCCATACTAAAACTGTCTTCACTGACAGATCCGTATCCCTCTATTCCCTTCCTACTCGTGTATTCATCCAGGTGTTTCTTGAATGTTGCTAAAATGTCTGCTTCCACCACCTCCTCGAGCAGCACGTTCCAGGCACTTATCATCATGGTGTGAAAAGCGTGCTTCGCCAATCTCTTATACACTCCCTCTCAAACCCCCCTCCCCCACAACCTGTCCCCTAGTAATTGACCCCTCCACCCTGGGGAAAATCCTCATACTCTATCCATGCCATTCACAATCTTATAAACTTCTATCAGGTCACCCCTCAGCCACCTGCGTTCCAGTAAAAACAGTCTATCCAATCTTTCCTCATAGCTAAAATTCCCCATCCCAGGCAACATCTTGGTAAAGGTAAAAACAATGACTGCAGATGCTGGAAACCAGATTCTGGATTAGAGGTGCTGGAAGAGCACAGCAGTTCCTCGGATGCTGCCTAAACTGCTGTGCTCTTCCAGCACCACTAATCCAGAATCTTGGTAAACCTTTGCTGTAATCTCCCCAGAGCATTCACATCCTTATGGTAGTGTGGTGACCAGAACTGTACACAATATTCCAAGTGTGGCCTAACTAAACTTCTGTAAAGCTGCAGCATAACTTGTCTATCTTTTACTCAATGCCACTTCCAATGAAGGCACATATGCCATTGGCCTTTTTTCCTACCTTATCTACCTGTGCTGCCACCTTCAGGGATTTGTAGACCTGCACACCCAGATCCCTCTGCATACCAATGATCCTAAGATTTCTGCCATTCACCGTATAATCCTAATAGAAGTATATTCTATGATACCAGTTAACCTTTTCATGTATTAACTAACTTGTACGACAATGAGGTCAGTGTTGTATAGTTTCAGTACAGAGGTGGAAATAGATTCTATGTGTACAACAGATTTTAATCATAGTGTGTTAAAATGTCTGCTCCGTATTTATAGCTCTTTGCTTCCAGCAACTTCTACAATTTGTTTACTTTTCTCTGCATCCACAACTTTCTTTATCCAAGAAAGAAAGGAGACAAAAAGCAAGAAGCTATAGGCCAGTTAGTCCAATGACTATCAGAAGAAAATTGTTAGAATCCATCACGAAAGAGGTTAAACAGGATACTTTAAATACTCAATGTGATTAGGCGCAGCAAGATTGGCTGTGTGAAAGGGAAATCATAATTAAACTAACTTGTTAGGGTTTGTTGAAGAAGTAACATGCAAGGCGGATGAAGTGCAAAAAGGAGTTATCTTGTATTTAGATTTCCAAAATGCATTTGGGAGGATGTCACATCAGAAGTTTTTGCCCAAGACTGGAAAGCCTAGTCTTCAGAGTCACATATTATTATAGATAAAAGATTGGCTAGCAAACAGCAGGCAGAGAGTCAGGCTAAAACGGATCATTTTTTGAAATGACAGATTGACCAGTAGAGTGCCACAGGAATCTGTGTTAAAGCCTGAATCATTTACAATCTTTATCAACAACATGGATGTAGGGGCCAAATGTATGGTAGCTAAATTTGCAGAGACATCAAAATAGGTAGGAATGTAAGTTGTCAAGAATAGAGTTGCCAAATTGATATAGCCAGGTTGAGTGAATGGGCAAACATTTGGCAGATGAAATACAATGTCAGAAAGTGTGAACTTGTCCACTTTGGCAGGAAGAATAGAAAATTAGTATCCAATTTAAATGGAGAGAGTTTGCAGATCTCTGAGGTGCAGAGGTATCTGGGTGTGCCTATATAATTTTTTTTATTCATTCTTGGGATGACAGTGTTGCTGGCTAGACCAGCATTTATTGCCCAGAGGGCAGTTTAAGAGTTAAGAGCTGAAAATGTGTTGCTGGAAAAGTGCAGCAGGTCAGGCAGCATCCAAGGAGCAGGAGAATCGACGTTTTGGGCATGAGCCCTTCCTGAAGAAGGGCTTATGCCCGAAACGTCGATTCGCCTGCTCTTTGGATGCTGCCTGACCTGCTGCGCTTTTCCAGCAACACATTTTCAGCTCTGATCTCCAGCATCTGCAGTCCTCACTTTCTCCTCCCAGTTTAAGAGTTAACCACAGTGCTGTGGGTCTGGAGTCACATGTAGGACAGACCAGGTAAGGATGGTAGTTTCCTTCCCTAAAGTGCGTTAGTGAACTAGATGGGATTTTCCCCAACAATCAAAAATGGATTCATGGTCATCATCAGGCTCTTAATTCCAGATTTTTATTGAACTCAAATTTTAGCCTTTGGCAGGATTTGAACCTGGATCCCCAAAACATTACTTGGGTCTCTGTATTACCAGCCCAGGGATAATAACAGTCCAGCTGTTGCCTCCCCTAAATAGAGATGGACATGGATTATAAGAAGTTAGTATGCAGGTACAGCAAGTGAATAGAAAGGAGTTGGGGCTGTTTTCATTGGAGAAAAGAAGGTTTAGGGGTGACTTGATAGAGGTGTACAAGATGATTAGGGGTTTAGATAGGGTTGACCATGAGAACCTTTTTCCACGTATGGAGTCAGCTATTACAAGGGGGCATAGCTTTAAATTAAGGGGTGGTAGGTGTGGGACAGATGTTAGGGGTAGATTCTTTACTCAGCGAGTCGTGAGTTTATGGAATGCCCTGCCAGTAGCAGTGGTGGACTCTCCCTCTTTATGGGCATTTAAACGGGCATTGGATAGGCTTATGGAGGATAGTGGGCTAGTGTAGGTTAGGTGGGCTTGGATCGGCGCAACATCGAGGGCCGACGGGCCTGTACTGCGCTGTATTTTTCTATGTTCTATGTTCTATGAAATGGAATGTTTGTGTTTACTGGAAGGACAATGGAAAATTTTATTCTTATTTATTCATGAGATATGCATATCACTGGCTACTCCAGCATTTATTACCCTTCCCTAATTGCCCAGGGAGTGGTTAGGAGCCAACTGCATTGTAGTACTTCTCAAGGCCTTACTGGTGAAGTGTGGCATTCCCATAGACAGCTGGGAATCACTGGCCGAAGACCATCCAAAGTGGAGGAGGAGCATTCAGAAAGGCGCTAAGCTCCTCAAGACTTGCCGTCAGGAGAAACTGGAAGCCAGGCGACAGCAAATGAAGGAGCCGCACCCACCCCTTCCCAGGACAACCTTCTGACCCAGTGTAACACAGCCTATTGTCACCACATCCATCTGTACAGTTACCTACAGACTCACCCTGAGAGTGGAAAAAAGTCATCCTCATCTGCGAGGGACTGCCGATGAATGAATGATGATTGAGTCTGGAGTCATATGTAGACTTTATGTGTGCATGGACAGCAATTTCCTTCCCAAAAGCACATTGGTGAACCAGATGTCCTTTGCCAACAACCAACAATGGTTTCACGGTCATCGTTACAAGTTCCTGTGGAAGCAGCGCCTGCCTCTGTGTCCTCACTGCTTGCAAAATAACCTCTGGGAAGGCGATGGTGCAGTGGGGTGCAGCCTTTCCTTGTCTGACATGTTCCACAAGGATTCTGATGAGAAGTCCACTTCAGTTCTACCAAGGTTGCCAGTAAGATGGCAGTGGGTGTTTCTTTCAATATCATATGCTCTGGCATGCTGCCAACTCTCTGTTCCACACACCACTGGTCAACAATCCTGGAGGCATCTTGTGAATTTGGCACCTAGAGGAGGAATGGAACAAATGTCCTGCTGACGGCACCACAAAATATTTAGTTCTTCCTAAGCCTGACCATCTTCATCAACGGCCTTCTCTCCAACATGAGTGGAAGTGTTCGCTGATGATTGCATATTGTTCAGCAATATTCATGATTCCTCAGACACTGAAGCAGTCCACGTCCATATGCAACAAAATCTGGGTATTATCAGGTCTGAATTTATAAGTGGCAAGTCACATTTGTGCCACACAAATGCCAGGCAATGGTCACTTCAAACAATAAAAAAAACTAACCATATCTCCTTGACATTCAATAGTATCACCATGCTAATGCCCCCCGACTGGAAGTTACCATTTGGCCATTTTTGGAATATTGCATGCAATTCTGGTCTCCTTCCTATCAGAGGGATGTTGTGAAACTTGAAAGGATTCAGAAAAGATCAAGGACGTTGTCAGGGTTGGAGGATTTGAGCTATAGGGAGAGGCTGAACAGGCTGGGGCTGTTTTCCCTGGAGGGTCGGAGGCTGAGGGGTGACTTCATAGAGGTTTATAAAATCATGAGGGGCATGGGTAGGATAAATAGACAAGGTCTTTTCCCTGGGGTGGAAGAGTGCAGAACTAGAGGGGCATAGGTTTAGGGTGAGAGGGGAAAGATATAAAAGAGACCTAAGGGGCAACATTTTCATGCACAGGGTGGTGCCTGTATGGAATGAGCTGCCAGAGGAAGTGGTGGAGGCTGGTACAATTACAGCACTTAGAAGGCATCTGGGTGGGGATATGAATAGGAAGGGTTTAGAGGGATATGGGCCAAATGTTGGAAAATGGGACTAGATTGGATTGGGATATCTGGTCAGCATGGACGAGTTGGACCAAATGGTCTGTTTCTGTGCTGTACATCTCCATGACTCAATGAATCTATGTCCAGATAGTGAACGGACCAGCCATATAAAGATAGCAAAGTAAAATAAAGAATGTGAATGCTGGAAAACAAAAGCAAAAACAAAAATTGCTGGAGAAACTCAGCGGGATGACCTCCTCTGTGCAGAGAAAGCAAACTTAATGTTTCAAATCCAGTGACCCTTCTTCAGAAGGGCTCGAAACATAACTATATCTCTCTCCACGGATCCAGCCCGATCTGCTGTGTTTCTCCAGCAATTTCAGTTTTTGCTTGATGTAAATACAATGGCTACAAGAGTTGTGTGCATAGAACTCCATCAACTGAAAGCTCCCCTCTGAGGCACACGTCAGCCCGAATTAATTACATCTTTGTTCCCTTAATGTCGCTGGGTCAAAAACCTGCTCCCTTTCCAGCAGCACTGCTGGTGTCACTTCCATGGTTTGAAAAGACAGCTCACCACCTCCTTTGCAAGGACAAGTAGGAATATGCAATAAATACTGGCATAGCCAGACACATTCCCATTCCATGAATGCTCTATGGATCTATGTAACAGACTGTCTAGTACATGGAAACAGAGCATATTGAGCCATTCAATTCCAAATTTCTGTGAATTCTTTGGGGAAATAAAATGTTAATGTTGTCTGTGGATGATGTGAAGCAAGGTGCGTGGTGAACACAGCCTGGGGGCAGTCGGTGAAGTTGGGCTTTCACCACAATGGGGTTTCTTCACCTCATGATGCTCATCCAGGTTTAAGAAGCCTGTCCAAGCACACTCGAGAATATCATCTAGGGTGTGCTCAGGCACAGCGATTCATCCATATAATATATTCGGGTAAAGACATGATGGCCACACATTTTGAACATGAACACTGATATTTACCAACAATATTGTCAGCAAGTGGGTACAGAGCATAGAGGATATATCAGTAGTCTAATTTTGGTGCTGGATAAATTCAAGATTTCCATTTTTTGACTTGCTTCCTCTGTGTTACATCTCACCATGGCAGATAAAGAAGTTGAATTCAATTAATGAAGTCGAACTGGGATTCAAAAGCCAATTTCTGCAACGGTAATTATGAAACTATCAGATTGTCATTAAAGTCCTTTTGGTTAGCTAATAACTTTTAGTAAAGGAATTCTGTCCTCCTTGCCTGATCCAGCGTTTGTACAACTCCAGGCGCACAGCGGCATGATTAGTTCATGACTTTCCCTGTCAAACAGTGGATAACGCCATTCAGCTGTAGTTAAGATGTTGGCTCAGCACCACTCTCTCAACGGCAACTGAGGATGAGCAATAAATGCTCAGTATGCTTATGGCAGTCACATACTACAGATATTGAGTTAATCCTCCACATGTTTCTAATCCCCTCACCCAGGCTGTCTCCACAATTACTTCTGCCAATGGACAATTTCCCTTTCCATTCACAAGTAACTTGGGAATCAGAGATTTGGGCATTGGCAGAGAACAGAGGCGTGGTCATTGTTTGTCCTTCAAATGGAGGCTAGGGAAACTTGGTGACCCTGGTAACAGCAGCCAGTGAGGGAACAATTAAACGTCCAACTCTCTGGAGTTTTCCATTATGAAAGTTGCATTTTTTTCTGTTACGAATGCAGAATAAATCTATAATGCAGAGAGTCAGAATTCCCAGAAGGATCAATCCCTCAGGAAATTGTTCCCTGCTGTTTGTGAAGTTTTCCTCTCTGGTTTATTCTCTCCTCTCATGAAATCGCCTATTCATAACTTAGAAACCAGTTGCCATGGAGGCCAGCTGCATTTGGGCTGCTTTTGTGTTGATTGCTGATAGTTATTCCCAAACACAGGTTGGACCACATTCTTGGGCTATGGGTGTAGCCAGCAAGACCAGTTTTAGTTACTTTTCTCTCGTGAAAGATGGTGAGTTCAAACTGATTGACTCGGAGACAGTAAGGACTGCAGATGCTGGAAGTCAGAGTCAATAGATGTGAAGCTGGAAAAGCACAGTAGGTCAGACAGCACCCGAGGAGCAGGAAAGTCAACGTCAGGTCTGAAGCGTTGACTTTCCTGCTCCTTCGATGCTATCTAACCTGCTGTGCTTTTCCAGCTTCACATCTATTGAATACAACTGATTGATTTGCTGAGCCACCTCATCAGCCAGTAAAGGTTCAACTGTGTCCATGTGAGACTGGAGGAAGAAGAGATGGAGATTCAGAAATGTTTACAGAGGGAACCCCTGCACTGAGACCTCAACAACTGAATGCACCATTACAAATGGTAGAGCAAGCTAGAGGCCAGAGCTAAAGGAGTGCAGATATGGAGTATTGGGTATTAGAGTACAAAACTACAGGGCATTTGTTTAAGGTGAAAGGGGAATGATTTAAAAGGAACCTAAATGACAACAATTTGATGCATGGGGTGGTGCATGTACAGGTCGTTCTGTGACAACGTGCATCTGATGAATTGGGGATACCGTTCCTAAAGTGCAAACTTTTAAAACATGTGTTGGCTGTGACGCGATTACATCACCGACACTTTAAGTGCTGTTTTAATGTACGATTTCCATAATACGGGGTTGCACAAGAATGAAACTATCGTGTTATAGAAGAACTGCCTGTGTAGAATGAGCTACCATAGGAAGTGGTGGAGGCTGGTCAATAACAACATTTAAAAGGCATCTGGATGGGAAAATCAATAGAAAAGAATTAGAGGGAAATGGGCCAAATATCAGCAAATGGGACTAGATTAATTTAGGATATCTGGTCAGCATTGACGAGTTGGACTGAAGGGTCTGTTTCCATTCTGTACAACACTTTGACTCTAACTATGAGATAATTCATTTTGAGATGTCTAATAAGGGAAGGATATACACAATGAATGGCAGGTCCCAAGAGATTACTAAGGAACCTTGAAAGTTCATAGATCAACAGGTAGGCAGGGTGGTGAAAAAGGCATATTGGATGCTTGTCTTCATAGTCAGGGAGTAGAATATAGGAGCAAGGAAGTTTCATTGCAACTTTATGTAATATTGGTTAGGCCCCAGATGGAATACTGTGCGTAGTTCTGTTTGCCATGTTATCAGAAGGACGTGATTACACTGGAGAGGGTGCAGAGGAGATTCACCAGGATGTTGCTGGGATAAAGTCTCAGTTATGAGGAGTGACTGTATAGGCTGGGTTTGTTTTCTCAGTTACAGAGGAGCCTGAGGGGGGAAGCCTGATTGAGGTATTCAAAATTACAAGAGGCATAGACACAGTGGATGGTGAGAATCTCTTCCCCTAAGTGGCAGATGAGTCTAAGATCAGAGAATATGAGTTTAAGGTGAGGAGCAAGTGGTTTAGATGAGATCTGAGAATTTTGTTTCACTCAGAGGTTGGTAGGAATATGGAAGGTGCTGCCTGAGAGGGTGGTGGAGGCAAGTACTCTCACAGCATTGAAGAAACACCTGCATGAACACTTAAAGAGCCAGGGCACATTAGGCTATGGACCAAGTGCAGGTAAATGGAATTAGTTTGGTTTGGTGTTTATTGGTTGGCATGGGCATGGTGGGCCAAAGGGCCTGTTTCTATGTAGTATGGCTCAGTTGAATTGACTAGTATCTTGCTCCATTGGGTCTCAGTCCCATGAGATCTGACATCATGTCGACGTAGCTTCTTCCACCTGTTCACCCTAAATATCCTCAGGGTATTCGTATAGGTACCCCCTTGCTCCAGAAATCTCCCTCTGTATATCTATCCTTCTTTACCTCCCTTTCCCTCTCACTCTTCCCCTCTCCCTCTCTCTGCCTTTCTCTGTTGCCCTTCTTGAGTTTCTCTTCCTCTTCCTCTGTCTTTGTCACTTCTCACTTCCATTTCTTCCCCTCTCAAACCAGCTCTCCCTCATCCCTGCCTTTCCTCTCATTCTGTTTCTTGTCTCTTTTATTTTCAATTGCTCTCCATCATTTTCACACCACACTCCTTTTCTCTATCCTTCATTCCTAAAAGGGCTCCAGATATATGTCCCAGTGGTTAGCACTGCTGCCTCGCAGCACCAGGACCCAGGTTCAATTCTAGCCTCGGGCAACTGTCTATGTGGAGTTTGCACATTCTCCCTTCCTCTGGGTGTTCCAGTTACCTCCCACAATTCAACAATGTGCAGGTTAGGTGAATTGGCCATGCTAAATTGTCCACACTGTTCAGGGATGTGCTGGTTAGGTGCATTAGTCAAGGGTTAAATGTAGGGGAATGACTCTGGGTGGGCTACTTTTCAGAGGGTCAGTGTGAATTTGTTGGGCTGAAGGGCCTGTTTCCACACTGCAGGGATTCTAATTCTAATTCTAATTCCAAAACCACCCATGACCACCATCCATCTCACTGCCAATGCCTGTTGTGTCTCTTGCTGCTTCTGGAGGTCAGACTGTGTCACTTACTGCAAGAGCTTTAACAGAGGCTGATATTGCAAATGGCAGTATAAAGACAATGCTCCCTCCTACAATGGCCTGTGTGTACAGATAGTCTATTATTCTCACTGGCGTTGCTGTGGAAACAGTGGTTAGACAGTGACCCAGTCAAATCGATGATTGGTTCAAATTGACTTTACTGCTAACTATTGGTATAAAATATTGAAGTGGTTTTGACCACAATGAAATATTTCACCAATAAGAACCAGTAAATGGTGCATTAATAATGAAAGGATATTTATTTTCTGATGTCCTCAGCTTTTAAATTGCCAAGTATAATATTTGAAATCCATTGAGGACTGAATGTGTAGCAACACAGGAAGGGGAGGAGGCCATTCATTCCCTCAAATCTGCTGTTCCTTTTAATCTTAGAATCCATACAGTGTGGAAACAGGCCCGTTGTCCCAACAAGTCCAAACTGACTCTCCGAAGAGTATCCCACCCAAACCCATTACTCTGTATTTACCCCTGACTAATACATCTAACCTACACATCCCTCAACACTATGGGCAATTTAGCATGGCCAATTCACCTGACCTACACATCTTTGGACTGTGGGAGGAAACCAGAGCACCCAGAGGAAACCCACACAGACCACAGACACAGGGGGTAAGTGCAAGCTTCACACAGACAGTCACCTGAGGCTGGAATCAAACCCAGGTCCCTGGTGCTGTGAGGCAGCAGTGCTAACCACTGAGCCACTGTGTCATGAACTGATGATTGACTGTTGTTACATTTTCCTAACCCTTGTGATAGCTATCACTTCATACATGGCTCTGACTACTTAAAATGAGATCACTAACATAATAACAGGGATCCATCAAGAATAGTTCTGCATGTGTTTGAGGAATCTCACTATGTTTACATATCCTCTACATTGCTGTATGTTAGAAACATAACCACATCTTTCAAAGATTTACCGCAAATATTTAGACTTTAACTCCAGTTACCAACTATGGTTTTGTGTTCCTTAATACAATTACTTACCAGGATAGCGCAAATCACCTTCTTCCTGAAATCCCGGTTGGGGTTTTAACACAATCGAAAACTTGCTGGGATATTTGGACCCAACTATATGGCTGTTAGCCTAGAGTCACAGGACAACAAGGTAAAGGCATTAGTGAACTTTGAAAAAAACCAAATGACAGGGTCACTTTTTATTTCCAGAGTTTGAACTAAAGTCAAATTTTCGGTCATGGTGAGTCTTGAACTCACATTCTCTGGATTGCTAGTCCAGCGACATTATTATGACATAGTCACTGATTGGAAAGTGACTTCTGTGCCCAAGGTGAATACCCTCTCTTTGACATACGCACAGTTTGAACAGGCAGGAAGCAATCAATTCTTTCATCACTTCACCACATTAATTTCCATTCATTCACCACTCAGTTAAATCTGTGACAAGTTTTGTATACGCAATCAGAGCTTACAATGAGAATGGACCAGTAGGAAACATCTTTAAATAGCATTTCTAATTGTCATGCCGGATGGCAATTTCTCCAAGTTACTGGCTTCAGGATCCCAAAAAGACAATTGAGCCTAATTTCATATTTTTATTCTGCTCTGCTCCGTCTGTTGGCTTAATACGCGATGCAGCTCACAAAGTAGAGCTCACAAAGTGGAAATCCAGACTGGATCTCTCTCTCTGAATCCGTGTGAGCACCACTTAATTCCACTCACCATCATGATCGTAACATCAGAATTAGGAGCAGGAGTAAACCATTCACTGCTCGCGTCTGTTCTGCTGCCTTATGTCATTAAGCCCACTTTCCTGTCTATCCCCAGTAAGTCTTATTGATCAAAGGTCTAACTTACCCTGGGATATGTTTAGCCTCCTCTGCTCCTAGGGGATGAGAAAGCCAAAAACTAATGATCCTCTGACAGGCAAAATTCTAAGTGACACGGTGGCTCAGTGGTTAGCACTGCTGCCTCAAGGTGCTAGGGACCTGGACTCAATTCCAGCCTTAGGCAAAAGTAAGGACTGGAAATCCGAGTCTAGATTAGAGTGGTGCTGGAAAAGCACAGCAGGTCAGGCGCATCCAAGGAGCAGGAAAATTGACGTTTCGGACAAAAAGCCTGATGAATTTTCCTGCTCCTCGGATGCTGCCTGATCTGATGGGCTTTTCCTGCACCACTCTACTCTTGACTCAATTAGCTGACTATCTGTGTGGAATTTGCATGTTCTCACCTGTGTCTGTGTGGGTTTCCTCCCACAGTTCAAAGATGTGCAGGTTAGGGGAATTGACCATGCTACCAATGTGCATACTGGTGGGTTAGCCATGGGAAATGTAAGGTTGTGGGTATAGGGTGGGTCTGAGTGGGATGCTATTTGGAGGGTTGATGTTAATTTGATAGGCCAAATGGCCTGCTTCGACACTGCAAGGATTCTATGAAATGCTTTCTCAGTGCAATCTTAAATGGAAAGTTCTTTATTTCAAAAACGTCTTTCTTAGTTTTCAGGCATTTCAGCATCTACCCTGTCAAGCTCCCTCAGAATTTTGTGTTCTCTAAGGTATTCTCCCATTCTTCTAAACCGCAGTATATACAGACCCGAATTTATCAACCTTTCCTTATAAGGCAAATCTTCTCAATCTGGAATGAGCTGAGTGAAACTTGTCTGAGCTATATCATGAGGGTATCGCCCTCTGTGAGTAAAGACATGCAAACTGTAGGCAGTCCTTAAGGTGTGGTACCACCTGGAGAGTGTCAAGTCTGAATTTTTAATCCTCCATCCTCGCCACTATTTTGTCGAGGATGGTCTGGGCTAAAACCACCAGTGTTTAAACACTGGGAGCTAATTTATGGTGAATTAGCTGGAGGTTACACAATGTGGCACACTCACTATGACTTGGGAAACTAGATAGGTTCATGAGAGAGAAAGAAATAGAAGTATATTCTCATGGACCGAGCAGAAGAAGAGTGTGCAGGGGCTTGTCCTGAGCAACATGTTGTGCTGAATGGCCTGTGTCTGTGTTGTGAATTCTTTGTAACCTCGCGCAAGCCACTAGTCCAGTATGGAGTATAAGGAGAGTTATGCACACATCAACATTTCTTTATGATCTTTAGGGCATTTTTAAACAAAAGTTTTGATCCATTAAACCTTACTACTGCCCAGAACAAGGGTTGATCACACAGTGTTAAAGAACAATCAGATTCAATAATAAATCATGAAGGTTCTGGGTTTGGACTATAATACTGTTAGACCAGGTCATTCTGCATGGCATTTCTATATTACAGTAATGACTACATTTCAAAGAACATCATTATCTATGAAGCGACTCAAGTCATTCTGAAATAGTGAAAGGCGCTTTGTAAATGCAAGTTCGTTATCTATAGGAAGGAAAAAGGGCTGCATTTCCATAGTACCTTTCATGCCTGGGCATGTGTTGCAGAATGGCTTCCTTCTGCCCTGTAACGCCTTACAATTCCATCAACACACACAGTTCTAACGGCTTGCAGTCCCCAACTGAGAGAACTGATATTGAAGAGAGAGTTTCATTACCATGGAAACAATTTTATCGGACTTGCTTACTGCCTACTCTCAGCATTCCCTGATCTCTGTCAAATATTTCGATCGGCATTATTGTCCTAAGTTGTGTATTATAGAATCATAATGCAAAGAGACCTTTCAGCCCATCAAGTCTACACCAGTAATATGCTACTTTAAAATCTACACTAAGCCCACCTTCCAGCACTAGATCCACAGTCTAGAATGTTATGACATTTCAGGTGTTCATCCAAGTACTGAATTAAATTGAATTGAATCGAATTGAATTGAATTGAATTTATTGTCACGTGCACAGAGGCACAGTGTCTTGTGAGCAATACAGGTAATCACATAGTTAAATAGCGTAGATAAGTAAATAATAGGTAAACAGCACAAAAACAAAAACACAGGTACAGGTGAATGTTAAGAGTTTATGAGGCCATTCAGTGTTCTAACAACAGTAGGGTAGAAACTGTTTCGAAACCGGCTGGTGCGTGTGTTCAGGCTTCTGTACCTTCTCCCCGATGGTAGAGGTTGTAGAAAAACATTGCCAGGGTGGGATGGATCTTTGAGAATGATGGCGGCCTTTCCTTGACAGTGAGCCTGGTAGATGGATTCTATAGATGGGAGGTTGGCCTTTATGATTGTCCGGGCCAAGTTCACCACTCTCTGTAACCATCTCTGATCTTGAATGGTACAGTGGCCATACCAGGCAGTGATACATCCAGATAGAATGCTCTTGATGGCGCACCGATAAAATTTGGCAAAGGTACTCACTTCCATGCCAAATTTCTTCAGCTGCCTGAGGAAGAAGAGACATTGTTGGGCCTTTGTAACCAGTGCGTCCACATGCAGATTCCAAGAAAGGTTGTTGGGGATGACCACTCCCAGGAGCTTAACACTCTCCACTCATTCCACTTCTGTGCTGTTAATGTGTAGGGGTGCATGAGTAACATCCCATCAAACGTCAAAAATAAGTTCCTTGGTTTTGTCAGCATTGAGAGCTAGGTTGTTCTCAGTGCACCATTTTTTCCAGGTCTTCCAGCTCCTGTCTGTAGTCTGTTTCATTGTCGTATTTTTAAGTTTGTGAGATTTTCCACCTTGTCAAGTTTCATCAGTCCATCAGAGGTCTTTAACAATATATTTAAATGAAATTTTCAGTGGACCCTGCCTCCTACTTGATCAGTGTGAGACACACCACCCTGTGACATTCAATGGTGTTACCCCATTATCAATATCCAAAGGGTCACCTTTGACCAGAAACTTAACTGGACTCGCCACATAAATACAATGGCTACAAGAGCACATCAGAGGCCAGGAATACTGTGGCAAGTACCTCACCTCCTGACTCCCCAAAATCTGTCTATCTTCTACAAGGCACAAGTCAGGAGTTTGATGGAATACACCTATTTGCACCCTGGATGGGTGCAGCTCCAACAACACTCAAGAAGCTTGACACCAACCATGACAAAGCAGCTTGCTTGATTGGCATTACATCAAGAAGCATCCAACCCCTCCATCCCCAATGCTCAGTAGTAGCAGTGTGTACTATCTACGAGGTGCACTGCAGAGATTCATCAAAGATCCTTAGACAGCACCTTCCAAACCCATGACCACTTCTGTCTTGAAGGACAAGGGCAGCAGATACATGAGAACACCAAGTTCTCCTCCAAGCCACTCAATATTCTGACTTGGAAATATATCGCCGTTCCTTCACTGCTGCTGGGACAAAATTCTGGAATTCCATCCCTAAATGCATTGTGGGTCAACCTACAACATGAGGGCTGCAGCAAGAAAGCAGTTCATTACCACCTTCTTGAGGGCAGTATATGCTGGCCCACGTCCTACAAATGAATTTTTTAAAATCATAATCGTAGCAGGAGTAGGCCATTTGGCCCCTCAAGCCTGATCCACCATTAAATATGATCATGGCTGATTCGACTGTGGCTTCAACTCCTCTTCACTGTTTGGACCTCAAACTCTTGTTTCCCTTTCAGTTCAAATTCTGCCCAACTCAGCCTTGAATTGTATGGCGAAAGTGAGGACTGCGGATGCTGGAGATCAGAGTTAAGATTAGAGTGGTGCTGGAAAAGCACAGCAGGTCACCCTTGAATTGTATGGTCTAGCCTTCGCTGTTCCTTGGACAGGAGAAGTCCAGAGACTTTTGAGAGGCAAACATTTTTCTCAACTCTGTCTTAAATTCCAGATCATTATTTTTTAAACTCTGTTTTCTAATCGTGAGCCCCCCCAAGCAGAGAATGATCATCCGAGCAGCTACCCTGTCAATCCCCTTCACAGTTAAAAATCACCCAACACTAGATTATAGTCCTATAGATTTATTTGGAAGCACTAGCTTTCGGAGCGCTGCTCCTTTTTCAGGTGGATAGTCGGGCAGGATCATAGGACACAGAATTTCTAGTAAAAGATCATACTAGATGTATTGAACAAACCTAGGTTGTTGTTAAGTCTTTAATCACTTGGAATCGGTTGCAGGTTTTGATTGATTAATATGTAAATCCAATAATTTTTCTTAAGTCACATTTCCGAGATAACAAGATTTTATAAACAAAAAGGTGATATCTCAGCTCAGACAATGCATTAAAGGTGTGAAGTTAGAATCTGTATGTATTTCAATCTTTAAGTCAGGCAGGTTCTTTTTCCAAAGTAGGAATTTATAAAATGTCACATGGACTGACTGCCTACAGATTGATTGCCTTTAGAACAAAATAGAATGTATCTGCAAACATAAACGAGCAAATGCAGATTCACCCCATAGACTTATATGTGTGTGCGCGTGTGTGTATGTGTGTGTGAGAGAGTGAGGGAGAGAGTGTGAGTGTGCATGAGAGAGGTTGTGTGTGTGTGTGTGTGTGTGTGTGCGCGCGAGCGCATGTGTGTGTGTGAGAGAGAGTGTATGGTGTGGTGGGATCACCTGTCGTGTGACATGAACCCAAGGTTCCTGTTGAGGCAATCCTCATGGCTATCAGCCTCTGCTCGGCAACTCCTGCGTTGTTGCATTTCCTGAAGAACCCCCTCAGGATCTTAGATATATTTGCAGAAATGGTTTTGAGCATTGTGCCTTGCCAGTAACTTGCCATAAGTCATTTGACCTCTGGTATTATCCTTTGTTTATGAAGGTGTTTGAGCAGAATCCATTGCACTGGCCATATGAAACCTGATGCCAGGAGTGTGGAAAGGTCAAGTGAATTTCCATTGCTTTAACAAAGTCAGCAGTTGATGAAAACAGCAGAGAATATGAAACCAATCTCAAACTTTGCACATCACATCAACTGCTGGGTGAGAAACTGTTTTTGAATATTCCAGTACCTGTTCCTGATGACATTGTACTCAGCCCAGCTTTGACATGTTTTGACACCTCTCCCAAGAGAGTGAGACTTGAGTCGAGACTCTCTAGCCCAGAGATCTGAACAGTACCACTCCATCACAAAAACTTTTATATCTGCTCCTCCAAAGATGAAGGGAGAAATAATTGGAAAACCTTCTAGTCTTATTGTCAGAATTCTCCAATAGACAAGAAACCTGGGGAAACAAGAATGTCAATTCTGTAATCAGCACTGGGAAATTGTTGAAAGCTATATTGTACACTAGACTCTACTGAGGAGCTGAAAAGCCTGTTTGGATGCCTTGAAGACATATTTTGAGGCCCCTATTAATGAATTCATAGAATCCCTACAGTATGCAGGACATTCGGCCCAATAAGTCCACACCAACCTTCTAAAGAACATCCCACCCAGACTCAACTATCCTTGGAACCCTGCATTCCCAATGGGTAACCCACCTAAGCTACACATCCTGGACACGATGGGCAATTTGGCATGGTCAGTCCACCTAACCTGCACATCTTTGGACTGTGGGAGGAAACTGGACCACCCAAAGGAAACCCATGCAGACACAGATAGAATGGCAAATTCCACACAGGCTAACCACTGAGCCACTGTGCTGCTTATTATGAATGCTACATTTTCAACACCAGAGCTCAGGAAAAGGGGAAGAGTATAGGTCTGGATGTGACTGCACTGATATAAGTAGCTGATTCTTGGGTGGACAACTAAAGTTTGATCTTATTTAAACTAGCATGAGCTTAGGAACAAGAGTATGCCTGCTCAGAGTAGAGAATCAAGAAAGCTATATAGGTGTTCAGAATTAATCATCAGCTTGAGAGCATTGATGGAAGAACTGATGAAGCTTTTAACTGTGCTGAGAGGCAGTCCAGGCTTTCTTAATCAAAACAGGTAGTTCTTCTACATCAGGATTGGTCCTTGTGCAGCCCTGCATTACAGAAAAATCGTGCTTCAAAAACAGCACTTACAGTGTTGGTGATGTAATCGCGTTACAGCCAACACGTTTTAAAACTTTGTGCTTTAGAAACTGTGCCCCCAATTCGTCAATCACTATACAGCGAATTCACGTTAATGAAACACGCATTGTAGCAGAACGGCCTGTACAGAGGAGAAAATGAAAGAAATATTTGCAGAGGACCCACAGGTCAAAGGTTAAAGTAGGAGGGGTAAATATTGTGGAGGACACAGTACAAAAGAAAAGGAGATGTATCGAGTGTGGTGAAAACACTGCAGATACCTGAAAAACTTGGCATTTTTGCCAGAAAGACGAAAGACAAGAATATAAGGCAAAAGCAAATTACTGCAGATGACTGAGATCTGAAATTAAAACAGGAAGTATTGGGGAAGTTCAGAAGTCTCACAGCATCTGTGGAGAGAGAAATAGAGTTAATGCTTTGATTATAATTGTTTCTCAGAACCTGAATTGTTAATTGCTTCTCTTTCTATAGATTCGGCCAATCCACAAGAATGGTTGCTAGAGAAATATGGAACATTGATTCTGAGGAATAGTTCTATGCTGTAATGCATGCTAGTAAGGCTTGCACTATCAAGTCTCAAGTTTAAAAAAAACTTGTATCTATTGGAACAGTTACTGCAGCAGCACAGATTTGAGTGTTTGCGAAGTGTTAGATCGATACTGGTGTTAGGTGAAACATCAAAACCTTTAAAGACCTTTACATTAAAAACTTTACTGACTTGTGTGAACTTACACAAAATGGTGACCTGAAAATGAATCCACTGATGATAATGTCGAAGTTATATAATGGAGTGGTACTCACCCCAAGGGCACAAATGAAGCTGAGACATCAATGCTATGGAAAAAAAGATCTGCAGCTCCTGAATGGAGAAACTGTGCGAAACGCCTCATCACAGCTGAAGAAAGTCTGACGCTTGAACTGATAACTCGACACAAAGAAATTTGCAGCATTTAGCTATGCACCAAGATAATAGTTTAAGAAAAGATCCTAAAAAAATTATAGAAATGTTTTTATGAGCCTTGGATGTCTTCCTGGTGAATGACCTCTTGAAATGGATGTGGGAAGGAGGCCAACTCAGCATTTTCCAAGGAGATTTCCAACTGCTCCCAAGTCTTGTCTTAAAGACAAGTTAGAGGAGTCGGAAAAAAATGGGAGTAATCAATAAAGTGACAAATCTGACAGACTGAAATAGCGACATGTTGATAATCCAAAGCCTGGAAAGCTGACAGTGTGCGAGGCCAAAATCAAAAGACCCCAATAAATCTTTGAAGGGATCTTGCTACTATATACTGATCATTGAAGAAATGTTGCTGTAATTTGCCTAGATAAAAGTCTTTACCATCCAATATGTGAAGGATGGATGCTGGTAAATGGCATTGGGATGTAGACAGCAGTTTCCTGACTATACTTTGACACTATCTGGAGGGTACAGATGGCTGTGCTTGACACTTTCCCTGCTCCAGGAGAGTGTCAATGCCAGTGACATGAAATAGTCAGTGAACCTCCTGGGCTGGAAGTGATTGTACAGATACCATCACTGACCATATTCAGACTACAAAAGAGAGCTTGTCACATAAACCTGAAGCTGAATAAAAAAAATTGCTGTTAAAACTAGGTTAATAGACTCTGTACTGGCAGTGAAAAGACTTCACCCTGAAATTGACATAGTGAGGGCTGCAGCACAGATGCAGCAAACAATACATGTCAGGATGGTACACTGATTTACTGGATTTGTGAACTTTCCAACAAAGCTGTTTACCCCATTTCTCTTCAGAATGTGAATCACTACACAAGGTCATTGAAGGGTCAGAGGTACGGAGACATTTAACAGGAAGCAACTTTTGCTTATATTAAACAAGAAGTAACAACAATGCCAATGCTAAGGTTCTTAATCGATGCTGAAGTCACGTTGCAGAATGATGCTGGTCAGAGAGGGCTTAGAACAACGCCCCCACCCCCGTGGTAAAAGACAATCAATTGCACTTGTGTCCAGGATACACTGAAGTCTGCAGATGCTGGAGATCAGAGTTGAGAGTGCGCTGCTGCAAAAGCACAACTGGTCAGGCAGCATCCGAGGAGCAGGAAAATCGTCTTTCGGGCCGAAGACCTTCAACAGGAATTCCTGATGAAAGTCTGCGGCCTGAAACATCGATTTTCCTGCTCGTCAGATGCTGCCTGACTTGTGCCCAGGATGCCAACTGAACATTGCTACATGCAAATTGAGAGATTTATTCTGATCAAGTTAGGAGGATTGCAACTACTCCTTTTTGCTCTTCTCCTCCATTTTTCAGAACATTTAGAAACAAATTATAAGAATGGTGATATGGCCAACACAAAAACAGAAGTGGATGGTGAAAGTTAATAGGTCTGGCAACATCTGTCGGGGGGGGGAAAGCAGAGTCAAATTTTCGGGTCTGGTGATTCTTCATCACAACTGGTGATATAACCAATTATGTAGGTTTTAGACTCAATATGGTTTAGTGTTAGAAACAAGTCAGCCTGGTTTCTTTAGTCAAGAGAAAAGTAATAATATATTACAAACAAAATTAAACAATAATGCAATGATTATTTGACTTGATATGGTTTGATTTATTACTGTCACGTGTATTGAGGTACAGTGAAACGTGTTGCCTTACATCCTTTACATCCAGATCGTACTGTACAAGTGCACCAGGGTAACAGGACAGAGTGCAGGATACAGTGTTATAAGTGCCGGGAAGATGCAGAGAGAGAGATCAACATTAGCAGTAAAGAGCTCCTTGCAAAAGTCTCAGTGCATAGCCAGGGGGCACCATCCACGCCAGGGGGCACCATCCACACTAGGTGCTTTCCATGTATTCACCCTGAAGAAGGCCGATATAGTGTCTGTGATAGGGGGGTATAGGTGCATCCCAGGCTGTAGGCATGGGTGACATTGTTTCACTGACCTTCCGTTCACAGCAAGTGTAGAATGTACTGAGCTCATTAGGTAGGGGTGAATTGTTGCATGCAATTTCAATCGACTTTGCTACGTAACCCGTTATGTCATTCAAGCCTTGCCACACATGACAGGTGCCCATGTGGTTGATTTGGGTCTTAAGCTTAGTTCGGTATGGCCTCTTGGGGTGTCTGATGGCCTCAGGAAGGTTGTACCTGGATTTCCTGTATAGGTCGGGGTCACCTGGCCTGTACGCCTCAGATCTGGACCTCAGGAGGGAGTGGATCTCCCGGTTCATCCACACTCTCTGTTTGGGAACATTTGCATTAACTTCTCCGGCATGCAGTCAGCTACACACTTACTATCAAAGTGGTATACTTGTTTAGTTTGGCAGTATGGACCATTCACCGACTCCAAGCAGTTCCGTAAAATCCCTTTTGTTTCCTCAATCCAACTCTGCACTACCTTCTGTACTGCATCCTCACACTACAACTTCTGCTTGTAAGCCAGGAGGAGGTGCACCATTCCAAAACGTGGATGGGGGGGATGACGATTGTGTAGGATGCTCAGACCTCTGCTGAAACAGGAGATATGTTGGTGGTATTTTGGTCACACATTCTTGAGGTTGGCGTGGTTGATGTTAACAGCTGTGATGTAGCCCAGACCAGGTAAGGATGGCAGATTTCCCTCTCTTAAGGGTATTAGTGAACCAGATGGGTTTTTCTAATAATGAATGCATTATCATCATTAGCTCTTAATCCCAGATTTTTATTGAATTCAAATTACACCTTCTGCCATGGTGGGATTTGAACCCAGAATCCCTGGAACATTATTTGGCTCTCTGGTCGAGTGATAATACCATGAAGCTGTTGCCTCCCCTAGGGGTCTACTTTCAATAATATTGCTGAGCTAGTCTCGCTGACAGCAAGTGTGAGCTCAGGAGTCCCATTTGGTCCTGTTGTTCATGTCCACAAAATTTTCAGTATAACGTTCACTCCTCTTCTCTATCTATAGATGCACAAAGAGCAGTGGATGCTAGGTCTATTGTAATTTTAACTCTGAGATTGATAGATTTATGTTAAGCAAATCTATTAAGAGATATGGGCTAAAGGACACAGAATAGCCATGATCTCTCTAAGTGGCAAAACAGGTTTGAGGGGCTGAATGGCCTATTCCTGTTTCTATGTTCCTTGTGCCTATGCAGATGGCTCTGGACCTACTGACTTTCCAGAGTTTTGTTTCAAAGATAAAGCTTGACTGTGATCTCCCTGACATTATAAGAGACTAATTTTTGCCTATTATCATTGTCGTTCACTAAATGTCTAAAAATATAATTTGATACATCGGCTCAAACCTCCCTGCATTTGCTGTTTTCACTGCTTCACTGATCCATTCATAATTATGTTTAAGTTGAATACAAAAGCAATTAAAAGCAATTTAGCTCTGAATTATTCAAGTACACATCAAATTGCCCCAGCTGGGCAGCGGAGAAGACGTTCCTGTGGCGGAGGACTAATAATTAATGTCATTGCAAACTTTATTATGGATGAGGCATATTTTTAAATTGTGAACTAAGCCAAAGTATAAAGGAAGATGTCACCAATATTGGGATAAAGATGAATCAGAAAGTTATTGTCGAATAAAGACCAGGTCTTAACTCCTGAGCAAATCACTGGAGAGTGGAACAGATTTGAGACATTTCACTGCTTTTATGTTCTGTGAGGGTGTGGGTTACAAACTTGTATTTGTATAGCACCTCTCATGATCTCAGGCTAGCTCAAAGGACTTCACAGCTGACTGAGAATGTAAAAATCTCATCAGTCTGAACTAAAAGCATCTTAGAGGGTGAGAGCTGGGACATGCCTTTTGAAGATGCTTCTAATTCAGATTGATAAGATTTTTACATTCGAAATCAGCTGTGAGGGGCCTTGGGATTAATAATGTGTAGGAGATTATGGGAGTGTAAGAGTGTGGCTTAGTGGGTAGCAGTGCTGCGTCACAGTGCCAGGGACCTGGGTTTGATTCCACTCTCGGGTGACTGTCTGTGTGGAGTTTGCACATTCTACCCGTGTATGCATGGGTTTCCTCTGGGTGCTCCAGTTTCCTCCCACAATCCAAAGATATGATTGGTCATGGGAAATTGCCTGTGGTGTGCAGGGACGTGCAGGCTAGGTAAGTTAGCCATGGGGAAAGCAGGGTTACAGGGATAGGTTAGGGGGTGGGTCTGGGTGAGATGCTCTTCGGGGGGTTGGTGTGGAATCGATGGGTTGAATATACTGCTTCCACACTGTAGGATTTGTATGTATTTGGAAGTTTCAAAAGAATGCTAGTCATGGAGGTTATATTGAAATCAATAATTGAAAAATAAAGGTTAATTCACTGTGTTGTTTGTTACTCAAACTCCAGTTCCACTTCTGGAAGCCAAGGGATGGGCAGTGGCTGTGTCCTTGTTGAGAAGCAGAACAGAGTGTAAGTTAGGAGTCATGAAATCTGATCCATGAGCTGTAGTTTTCATCATAATGGAATATTTTCACCAGGTTTTGTGACATTTGTGTTGCCTCTATAAATCTGTGTGTCCAACTACTGTTAAATTATTGATTTGTTGATTCACTTGATGTATAAAAAATAAATTTATTGAAGAAAATATGTAGAGACAGAGGCAGTTTTAAAGGAGATATTTCAGAATACTCAGACAAACATATTCCAGTGGAAAAGAAAGAAAGAAGGACTGAATATTATGAGAAATCAGCTCCGTGTCATTTTTGTTGAGCTGCATGGACACCAAATAAGACCATAATACTCATTTGATTGGCTGAACTGGTCCTCACCCTCAACAATTTCTCCGTCGAATTCTCCCACTTGCTCCACACCAAAGGGGTAGCCATGGGCACCAGCATGGTCCCCAGCTATGCCTGCTTCTTTGTCGGGTATGTGGAACAGTCCATCTTCCGCAGTTACACCGGCACCATCCCCCACCTTTTCCTCCGCAAAATCGATGATTGCATTGGCACCGCCTCGTGCTCCAATGAGGAGGTTGAACAGTTCATCAACTTCACTAAAGCATTCTACCCTGACCTCAAGTTCACCTGGTCCATCCCAGACACTTCCCTCTCCTCCCTAGAACTCCTCATTTCCATTTCCTGTGGACGACAACATGGACATCTATTTCAAACCCACCGCGTTGCACAGCTACCTGGACTACACCTCCTCCAACCCTACCTCCTGTAAAAATGCTATCCCTTACTCCCAATTCCTCCGCCTCTGCTGCATTTGCTCCCAGGAGGACCAGTTCCATCATAGAACATCCCAGATGGTCTCCTTCTTCAAGGACCACAACTTCCCCTCCCACATGGTCGACAATGCCTTCTAGTGCATCTCCTCCACTCCCCGTACCTCCACTCGCAACAAGGACAGACACCCACTGGTCCTCACCTACCACCCCACCAAACACTGGATAAAACATATCATCCTCTGCCATTTCTGCCATCTACATCAGACCCTACCACCACAGATATATTTCCCTCCCCACCACCATCTGTGTTCCGCAGAGACCATTCCCTCTGCGACTCCCTTGTTAGGTCCATGTCCCTCTACCAACCCACCCTCCACTCCTAGCACCTTTCTCTGCCACCACAGAAGTGCAAAACCTGCGCCAACACCTTCCCCTCACCTCACCCTTAGCCCCAAAGGATCCTTCCACATCCGACAGAGATTTACCTGTACTTCCACACGTCATCTACTGTGTCCGTTGCTCTCGATGTGGTCTCCTCTCGATGTGGGAGGCAGGATGCCAACTTGTGCAATGTTTCAGAGGATGTCTCTGGAACACATGCAGTACACAACCCCACTGCCCTGTGGCTGAACACTTTCACTCCCCCTCCCACTCCAAGTCCCAGGCCTCCTCCACTGTCAAACTCTAGCCTCCCAACACTTGGAGGAAGAGCGCCTCATCTTCTCCTTGGGATTCTCCAACCATACGGGATCAATGTTAATTTCACCAGTTTCCTCATCTTCTTTCCCCCCACCTTATCCTAGACCCAACCTTCCAACTCGGCACCGCCCTCTTGAACAGTCCTACCATGTCCATCTTTCGTCTCACCTATCCGCTTCACCCTCCCATCTGACCTATCACCATCACCTCCCCACCTTAGAGTCATACAGCATAGAAACAGACCATTCAGTCCAACCAGTACATGCCGGACATAATCCCAAACAAAACTTGAGCCATCCTCTCATTCCTGATGAAGATGTCATGCTCGAAATGTCGACTCTCCTGCTCCTCGGACGCTGCCTGACCTGCTGTGCTTTTCCAGCATCACACATTTCAACTCTGATCTCCAGCATCTGCAGTCCTCACTTTCTCCTCCATAAAATGTAAAGCGGAAGTTGGCCATTCAGCCCATTGAATTTGCTCCACTATTTTAATGCGATCATGGCTGATCTGATAATCCTTAACCTCACTTTCCTGCCTTATCCCCATCACCCTTAATTCCTTTTCTGATTAAAAATCTGTTGATTTCAGCCTTGAATATATTTAATGACCCAAACTCAACAGCCCTCTGTGGTAAAGAATTTCATAGATTCAATACCCTCTCTGAGAGAAAGAATTCCTCCTCATCATTGTCTTACATTGATGACCTCTTACTCTGAGATTATTCCTTTTGGTCCTAGATTCTTCCACAAGGGGAAACTTCTTGTTATGGGAAGACGATGGTGTATTGGTGTCATTGCTAGACTGTTGATCCAGATAATGTCCTGGGGACCTGGGTTTGAATCCCACAATTCCACCAAATTGAATTCAATAAAAAAATCTAGAAATAGAAGTCTAATGATATCTATGAATTCATTGTCAATTATCAAGAAAAACCCATTTAAGTTCATTAATGTCCTTTAGGGAAGGAAACTGCCATCTTTACCTGGTCTGGCCCACATGTAACTCCAGATCCTCGCATTGTGGTTGCTCTTAGAGTCATAGAGATGTACAGCATAGAAACTGATCCTTCAGTCCAACTTGTCCATGCGGACCAAATATCCTACATTGTCAGAGGCTGAGGGGTGACCTCATAGAGGTTTGTAAAATCATGAGTGGCATGGATAGGGTAAATAGACAAGACTTGGAGATGCCAGTTGGACTAGGGTGTACAAAGTTAAAAATCACACAACACCAGGTCCACAGCACTGCTCCTTCATCAGGTGGTTGTCCACAACCACCTGATACAGGAGCAGCGCTCCAAAAGCTAGTGCTTCCAATTAAACCTGTTGGACTATAACCTGGTGTTGTGTCAATAGACAAGGTATTTTCCCTGAGGTGGGTGAGTTAAGAACTGGAAGGCATAGGTTTCGGGTGAGAGGGGAAAGATTTAAAAGGGGCCTAAGGGGCAACTTTCTCACACAAAGGGTGGTGCATGTATGGAATGAGCTGCCAGAGGAACTGGTGGAGATTGGTACAATTACAACATTTAAAAAAGATTCTTAAGTGTCCTGTAGGCAATAAATGCAGGCCTAGTCAGTGATATGGAAAATCCATGAATGAATTCTAAAAAAATTTAAAAATCTACAATGTGAAAAGCCCACCCTAAGACTCTTATATGTTTCAACAGGATCACCTCTCACTTATCTAAAGAAGTAAAGAAGAAATACACACAGGAACAGGCCCTTTGACCCACCAAAATTGCAACAACACATGATGCCTTTCTAAACTAAAAATCTTTGTCTCTGTTCAGTCCATATTCTTCTAACTAAACTTCCATACAGGTGCAACATGAGTTTCTGATTTTTGTATGCTGTCCCATGATCAATGAAGGCAAGCATGCCATATGCCTTCTTGACCATCTTATCCACTTGTGTTGCCATTTTCAGGGAACTGTGGACTTGTCTGCCTAGAGCCTTCTATAAATTGATGCTACTAAAATTCTGCCATTCATTGTATACTTTCCTATGGCATTAACTCTTCCAAAGTGCATCACCTCATATTTGTCCAGATAAAATAAAATCTGCCATTTCTCCAGCCAACTCTCCAGCCTATCTATATTCTGCTGTATCCTCCAACAATGCTTTTCACTATCCACAGCTCGTCAATCTTTGTGTTGTCTGCAAACTTACCAATCAGACCACCTATCTTCTTCTCCAAATCATTTATATATATTACAAACATCAGGTGTCCCCAGTGATGATTCCTGCAGAATAGCACTGGTCACAGATCTCTGGTCAGAAAGACACTCTTCCAGAGCTACTCTCTGTCTTATATGACAAAGCCAGTTCTGTATCCAGCAAAACAAGTCACTGCAGATCCCATGTGACGTCATCTTTTCTATCAGCCTGGCATTAGGGAGCTGTTAGGACCTGTCAAAGTCCTTCCTAGAGCACCACATTCTCGACTCTGATTTCCAACATCTGTAGTCCTCACCTTCTCCTCAATAAAGAGGCCCGTTCAAAAGTCTGATAACAGTGGGGAAGAAGCTGTTCTTGAATCTGTTTGTACATGCATTCAAACTTTTGTATCTTCTGCCCAATGGAAGAGGATGGAAGAGACTATAACTGGGGTGGGAGGGGTCTTTGATTATGTTGGTTGAGACAGCAGGAAGTGTAGATGAAGTCAGTGGATGGAAGGCTGGTTTGCGTGATGGACAGGGCTACGTTCACAACTCTCTGCAGTTTCTTTCAGTCTTGGAAAGAGCAGTTGTCAAAATGCGCTGTGATGTATCTAGTTAGGATGCTGGCAATAGTGCATGTAAAACAATTTGTAAGTCTTTATGGACATGCTGAATTTCCTTAGTCTCCTGACAAACTGGAGACATTGTTGTGTTTTCTTGACCATAGTGTGGGTGGCCCAGGACAGATTGTTGGTGATCGTCACTCCCACAAACTTGAAGCTCTCGACCATCTCCACCTCATCTCCATTGATACAGAGAGGGGTGTGCCCCCCACTCCACTTCCTGAAGTCAAAGACTTTCACTTTGCTGATGTTGATGGAGAGATTGTTCTCTATACATCTAGCGGTTAAGCACTCTATTTCCTTCCTGGACTCCATCTCATTGTTGTTTGAGATCCAACCTACAATGATAGTGTCATCAGCAGACTTGTGAATTGACTTGGAGCAGAATTTGGCCACACAGTCATGTGTGTATAAGGATTATAGTAGGCGGCTGAGTCCTCAGCCTTGCGGGGTACTGGTGTTGAGGATTATTGTAGAGAAGGTGTTGTCAACTGTACTTACTGACTGCAGTCTATTGGTCAGGAAGTCAAAGATCCACTTACAGAGCTGGGAGCAGAGGCCCAGGGTTGTTTGGAATTATAATGTTGAAAGTAGAGCTGTAGTTAGTAAGTTGGAGCCTGATGTAGGTTTCCTTGTTATCCAAATGTTCCAGGGATGAGTGTAGGGCTGCGGAGATGACATCTGCTGTGGACCTTTGCGCCAGTGGGTGAATTGCAAGGGACCAAGGGCAGTTATTATGAGCCATGACCAACTTCTCAAAGCTCTTTGTAGTTATGGATTTCAGAACCACCAGGTGATAGTCATTGAGGCACGCTGCATGATTTTTCTTTGACACCAACATGATAATGGTCTTCTTGAAGCTGGTGGGGACTTCAGATTGTAGTGAGGAGAGGTTGAAGATGTCAGTGAATGTTCCACCAGCTGGTCTTCACATGATCTGAGTGCACAGCCAGGGAATTCATCTGGACCGGCAGCTTTTTGTGGGTTCACCCTTAAGAAGGCTGATCTTACGTCTAGGGAGGTCACCGTGGGTACACATGCAACTGAGGTTGTTGAGATAGGTGACATTGTTTCAAAGTGAGCGTAGAATGCACTGAGCTCACCGGAGACGGGTGTATTGTGTGCCTGTGATTCTATTTGACTTCACTTTTTAGCTCATTATGTTCATGAACGTTTTCAATCATCTAATGATTATACCAAACTTTATTTCAGGTTTTATTGTACTATAGTGCACAGTTGTGTCAATGTGGCATTTGGCATCTGGGACTACCAGTTCCTGGGAAGGAAATGCAGCCGTACATTGCAATATATTATTTATCCACTGGCTTAACAACTGGTGTCCATATGGTTTGTCTGGGACTCAAACTTAGTTTGGTATTGCCTCTTGGTGTGAGGGTCATACTTGGATTTCCTGTATAGGTCAGGGTCACCCAACTTGAACACCTCAGACCTGGACGTCAGTAGGGAATTGTGAAAGGAAATCATGTTTGATAAATTTAGCAGAGTTCTTTGAGGAAACAACAAGCAATGTAGATAATTGGGAACCAGTGCATGTTGAACCAGTCAATTTCCAGAAGGCATTTGACAAAATGCCACATCAAAGGTTGCTCCAAAAGATAAGAGTTCATGGCATTGCAAATTAGTATGGATAGAGATTGGTTAGCTGAGGTAGCAGAGAGAGTTAGCCTAAAAGGATTCTTTCAGATTGGCAGGATGTAAATATGATATGAGAGAAAGTGAGGGCTGCAGATGCTGGAGATCAGAGCTGAAAATGTGTTGCTGGAAAAGCGCAGCAGGTCAGGCAGCATCCAAGAAACAGGAGAATCAACGTTTCGGGCATAAGGAGGGCTTATGCCCGAAACGTCGATTCTCCTGTTCCTTGGATGCTGCCTGACCTGCTGCGCTTTTCCAGCAACACATTTTCAGCTCTAAAATATGATATGTCATGCATATAGTATGGAGCATCAATTTTTAAACTTGGATGAAAGGATTGATTGTATGGTTGCTAAACTTGCCGACGATACCATGATGAGTAGGGACCGTTTTTTTTTAATTCACTCATGGGATGTGGATGTCGCTGGCTGGACCAGCATTTATTATCCATCCCTAGTTGCCCTTGAGAAGGTTTTGGTGATCTGCCTTTTTGAACCATTGCAGTCCACATGCTGTAGTAGACCCACAATGCCCACAAGGGAGGGTATTCCAGGATTTTGACCCAGCAACAGTAAAGGAATGGTGGTATATTTCCAAGTCAGGATGGTGAGTGGTTCGGAGGGGAACTTGCAGGGGATGGTTAGACATTCATACCCATTCGAGTCTGTCCCAGGAAGCAGAGACCTGGAAACAGGAGCACACCGTTCATCCCTTTGAGCTTTCCTCTGACATTAATAGAATTATAGAACCCCTACAGTACAGAAAGAGGCCATTCAGCTCATCAAGTCTGCACTGATCCTATGTAGAGGATGCTACTAGGGCCCAGTCTCCCTGATCCAATCCTTATAACCCTGCATTTCCCATGGCAAATCCATCTAATCTGCACATCACTGGAGACTACTGGGCAACTTAATGTGGCTTATCCATCTAACCTGCACATCGTTGGATGTTCAGTTAGATCTATTTTAGTTACACTTTTGTCAGAAATGCTTGTACAAACATATACACATACTATCCGAGAACACGAGAAGACCATGCAGCCCTCAACCCTGCTCCTGCAGTCAATAAGACCACAGTTGATTTATTTGTGATTTGAATTTTGCGTTCTCATTTCCAGGTCATTCTGCTATAATGTGCATTTTGTTACTGTGAATTCGCTATGACGTGATAAAAGAATGGGGACACTGTTTCTAAAGTGCAAACTTTTAATGTGTGTATTGGTTATAACATGATTCCATCCCCATTATGGTTTGCAATTGTGCGATTTTCTTATAATACAGGATTGCACGAGAATGGACCTACCGTGTTATAGGAGAACTGTCTGTATCCGTGACAATGTTTGATTTCACTTGCCTCACAACAACCTAACTACCACTGCCTTAAAAATATTCAATGACATCTGATCACTCTCACTCAATCGGCCCAGCTTAATTTGCAACTCCAAACAGTCCCCCTCACCCCTTCATCTTCCACCCTTCAATCCCCCCCCACAATCACTGCCTAAATCCCTACTCCTATTCCCTCACTCCCAGATCCGCTGCAATTCTTCACCCTATATATGCACCCCTCAACCCATCCCTCCCTCACCTCCAACTCACCATCCTAATCCTTCACCGCCCCCAACCCCATCATCTTTCGCTCTATGTCAACGCTGATTCACCCCAAATGTAAAAAAAAGACCAATGTCATCTTTGCTGGGCTTCAGTTGTCTGATGAGTCGACCAGCTACAGGGGCCTATTAATAATTTAGTCACTTCAGAGTGATCTTACAATGGGCTGGATGTTTGTTAACGCCAAACAAATCTCCAGCAAGCAAACACAACTCATTGGATTCTGAAAGGAGGGATTACGAATGGGGCCATGTGGTGAGCAAAGGGTTAACCAACTCTTTGAATGAACCTTGTCAACCTCAAAGCATCTGGTTTCCAAGGCAACTCTTCTTTGATTATGAGTGTACTTGTAGGAATTGTTCTGAGACCCACTTACCTGGCATCTGAGCTGAGCTTCAGAAAGACCGAGTACTGCTTTTTTCAAAATCACCCACTTAGCTTCTCCTAGAATTTCAGAACAAGGGAAGGAGATTGAGACAGGTGCTGTTAGTTTAGTTGAAGGTAAGTGCCTCAGAATAGCACCCTCAGTCAATCAATACATCAATCTCATAGTGGACTCAAAAGAAGTATTTGGCTGAACACTGTTCTGCTTCACGTTACTGGGGTAGTTTGCATAATAAGAATCATTGCTAATTGAGAGTCCACAGGACACACAGAACAGTACTGTACAGTGGGCGGCACGGTGGCACAATGGTTAGCACTGCTGCCTCACAGCACCAGAGACCCGGGTTCAATTCCCGCCTCAGGTAACTATGTGGAATTTGCACATTCTCCCCGTGTCTGTGTGGGTTTCCTCCAGGTGCTCCGGTTTCCTCCCACAGTCCAAAAATGTGCAGGTTACGTGACTTGACCATGCTAAATTGCCCGTAGTGCTAGGTGCAGGGGTAAATGTAGGGGAATGGGTCTGGTTGGGTGCGCTTCGGCTGGTCAGTGTGGACTTGTTGGACTGAAGGGCCTGTTTCCACACTGTAAGTAATCTAATCTACAGGATGGTCCACCGTCATGTCCCTTTGGCCTTGTACTCTGGTCCTCATGAAGGAGATCTTGGTTGATGAGCTCTATCCAAGATATTGATTTATCAACAAGTCAACATCCCACATTAATGGATCAGTGAGAACCTGCTATTGAAAGCTTACACTTGCAATATCTTATCTTTAATTGATACAGAAAGAGTCCGCTTTGGCTTTGGATGGGGACAACTGATGATCACAGGAATTCAAGCATTGGAGTGATGCAGCATGGCTGCAGCAGGAAACAAAAGGGACGCTTGCATTTATGCAGCAATTTTCAACTCAGGAGTTACCAAAATACATTAATGTCAGTCCAACTTGTGCACAGCAAGATCCAGCACATGCCAGTGAGATAATGACCAAGATGGTTTTTAGGGATGTTGGATAGGGTGCTGGGGATAACTACCTTGCTCTTCTTAAAATTTGTCATGGAATCTTTAAATCTACCCGATATGACAGACAGTTTAACACCTCGCCTGAAAGGCAGCACCTCCAACAATGCAGCACTCCCTCAGTTCTGCACTGGAGTGTCAGTCCAAATTATGTGTTTAGGTGTCAGGAGTGGGACTTGAACCTATTACCTTTGGACTCAGAAGGGAAATGATAAAAACACTTTAATATAATTGCAATTTAAAGCTTCAAAGTGATCTTCAAATATTTGGTTCAGGCATGCAAAGTTGATTAATTTGAGCTTGGAGATAGATAGCAGTATTCCGAACCTTAACACTCATTGAGATACTTGAAAAGCACAAACAGGAACAAATAAGGACATAAATGTAGTAAAATGTATTTTAATGATATCTGATCATGGTGAGAATATTGAACACAATTAATTAACTCTGTAGGGGTAAACAAAAACAGCACTCATACTCTTTATCAGTTATGGAGGCCTGATGAAGGGCTTTTACCCGAAACATCAATTCTCCTGCTCCTTGGATACTGCCTGACCTGCTGTGTTTTTCCAACACTACACTCTCGACTCTGATCTCCAGCATCTGCAGTCCTCACTTTCTCCTAGTTGAAATTATCTATCGTGCCCAGGAATATGCAGGCTAGGTGGATTAGCCATGGGAAATGCAGGCATAGGGTAGGATGCTGGATCTGGGTAGGATGCATTTTGGAGGGTCGGTGTGGACTCAATGGGCTGAATGACCTGCTTCCGCACTGTAGGGATTCTATGATTCTAAGAAAGATAAACTGATCAATATACTGTAGCTGCTTCAAGGAGTTTGCTTTGCCTGAATTGAAAGCTGTGTTTTCTACATTACCACAGTAATTACCCTTAAAACATTATTTTATTGACTTTAAATGTGCTGATGTCATGAATGGCCATGTAACTACAGATTCTTTCCTTTTTGCCTTTAGAAACAGGTGATTGACTAATTAATCTTTCATTGTACAAGACTTGGAATAAATTTTTAATGTGTTCCACCTCCGTAAGGCCAATGCCTCTCCCAGCATGCGATTATTTCTGAACACTGACACTGTACAGATTTGAAATACTGCCTCCATGAAAAGTGCCATCTCAGTACTGTGGTTGGAAGATGTCAGGGCATGTCATTATTCAACTCTTGGTTACAGAATCATTTCTCAGTGAAGGGAGCCACGGGAAGCTTGAAGATTGGAATTGAAGGTTAAATTTAGCATTGTTACAGAATTGTTGGGTCTTGCAGCAGAATAATTGGAATCCGTTGCTTAACTGAAGCCCTTATTGTAATTGTAGTTCCAGGTTTTTCTGCTAGAAAAGAGTTGAGTTTATGGTTGTGCATTGTAAGACGGCAGTGTGCTCAAGTAATGAGATCTATCGTTTTGCTATGGTCTAGCTCACCACCACCTTACCATTATCTCCCGCCACTCACCTCCCACTTCCCTGGTTATGGTATCCTAGTTGGAGAGATGGTGATGTTGTGGTAATCTCATTAGATTAATAATCATGAGTGCCAGGCTAATTCTCTGGGGATATGAGTTCAAATCATACTGTGACAGCAGCTGAAATTTAATTGCAATTAATAACACCACAGGGTACAGGAGCAGAATTAGGCCATTCGGCTCATCAAGTCTGTTCTGTCATTTGATCATGTCTGATTTGTTTCTTAACCCTGTTCTCCTGCCTTCACCCTGTAACCTTTGAACCCCATATCAATCAAGAATCTATCTCTGTCTTCAATACATTCATTGACTTGGCCTCCACAGCCTTCTGTGGCAATGAGTTTCACAGATTTATTACTCAGTGGCTCAAGAAATTCTGCCACACTTCAGAATAAATCTGTAATGTAAAGCTATTGTCCACAATACTCCCATCAATTCCCACAAAAACGTATCAGGTTCGCTAATGTCCTTCCATCAGGTTTGGACTCCACATCCATAGCAATGGATTAGTTGCTTCCTGAAATGGCCCAGGAAGCCATTCAGTTCAAGGACCAATACAGATGGGCAAAAAGTGGTTGGTTTTCCAGAAATGTTGACATACTGTACGAGAATAAATATGTATTCTTCTCACTGACCAGTGCACTGCCCCTGTGATAAAGGGGAGGCAACAGCCCAGTGGTATTATCACTGGGCTATTAATCCAGAGGTACAAGTAATCATCTGCGGACCGAGGTTCAAATCCGATCACGGCAGATATGGGAATTTCAATTTGAATTCAGCAAAAAGAAAACCTGGAATTAAGAGTCTAATGATGACCATGAACCGATTGTTGGGAAATCCCTCTGGTTCACCAATGCCCTTTAAGGAAGGAAACTGCCATCCTTACCTGGTCTTGCCTCCATGTGACTCCAGACCCACTGCAATTTGGTTGGCTCTTAACTGCCCTCTGGGTAATTAGGGATGTGCATTAATGCTGACTTAGCCAGCAACACTCTCATCCCATGAATGAATTTCTTAAAAGACATTTGTGACTCAATATTCATAGGCTAGTTCACAGAGTTCGTATGCCAAGAGATTGACTTGGGCCTCATTTAAGCCCAATCCAATCCCGAGGGCAGAACAACAGAGGAAAGTTGCCCGCCCTTCATTGAGTCAGACCTTGACCATTACAGTACAATGATGTAATAGATTGAGCTAGCTAGAGTTGAGCTCACTGTTGCTTCCACATAAGAACTCAGTGCAACTATTCACTCATTCAGGCATTTTTGTACTTTAATGTTTAATAATAAGAAAGAAATATTTCTAAGCTCTCTCTTCTGACTCAGTTAGATGCTTTATATCCTTGAGGATTAGAATGCACCAGCTTGCAACCAGAACTGTATTTCACAACTAATACATCCCATGGACACACAAGCACAGACAATCAACTGAGTAGACTGACATCGATTTTGAAAGCTATTTTGGGATCGACGTGGTTCTATTCAATTGTATTTACACCACACAAGCAAACCTTTTGGCTCAATCTTCTTTATCTTACTGTATCAACTAATTTTTCCACTCTTTCTTCCCCAGTATGTTAATGTAGTTTCCTTTTAAATGTATCCACACTATTTATTGCAAACACACCCTGTGGTAGTGTGTCCCACATTCTCACCACATTCTGGGTGAATTGATTTATTCTTCTTTAATGGACTTATTCATGTCTGTGTCCTGTTTGTAGCTTCTTGTTTTGGTCTCCTTCACACTCAATCAAATTCCTTTCCTCCAATGAATTACCTCTACCTGGTTATCCTCAGTCCCTCTTTTCCTGAAGAGAAGAGTTCCAACCTGTTTGATCTTTCTGGGTTTCATTCAGAATGTGACAAGAGAATCAATCAAACCCATCCCCGCGCCCCCCCCCCCCCCCCCCCCCAACAGACTGGGTACAATATGCCCTGTCTGTCATTTATTAGTGTTAGCACACAACGGTGAACCCTTCTGTTAATTAAATCAAACACTCAGAAAATCTTACCTCGCCTCATAATCTGTTAAAATATGAGTGAAAAGAACTCCCAAACTCCACTATTTAAAGAAAAAAAATCATTTTATTCTTTAACTCTAAATGTGAATATTAAACAAGTATTTACAACTCTAAGTCCCTTTTCTCTTAACTGCTTATTATCTGCCTCCAATTATATAACAATATATGGTTCCAATAAAAATAACTTATTAAAATTACATCAACTTAATTTCAAAACCATGCAGCAGCTATCGTCTCTAATGTCCTTCTTTTGGCTAAAGATCTCCCTGGGTCATCTTCTTTCTTTTACGGCAAAGATGTTTCATATGACAAAGGTACCTTTGATAGAGTGTTTTGAATGGCAGCCTTTCTTGATGGCAGTTTATTCTTCTAACTTCCAAAATCTATGCTTCTTGATGCCCCAAATATCAGAAAGTTTCATTGGTTCGATATTGGCAAAAACAATAAATTCAAACTCGATTGGGTTTTAGTATCCTGGGGCATAATTTGAACTAATTGATTAGATTCGAATTGTTGTCAAAACAACTCAGGTATCTATTTCACAGCCCAAATGTTACATATTTTCAATTTTCCAGTACACTCTGAGACTGCTAGTTAGCCATATGACAGGCGCTTGTAAGCTCTCAGTGCAAAACAGCATTCACTCTCTCTTAAAGTTACAGTACATGCCTTCAACTTCATAACGTTAGTGCTGATCAATAGGGCAATGGAAGCGGTCTCAATTATACTTCTCAAAAGGGAATTCGAATGAATACTTGAAGAAGAAAGAAGTAAAACAAGTTGGATAGCTCTTTCAAAGAACCAGCACAAATACAATGGACAGAATTGTCTCCTTCAATCTTACATCATTCTACTTCATTGTCCCTCCCCTAATGATAGTCCAAAAAGATCAATCCTGCCTATTTATAATATTTAATGCTGATTAGTTGCTTTCCATAAATCAACACCTTCCAATGACACTTCTCACAATGGAATCAGGAGGAAAGCTGTTTGGAGTCATACCGAATAGAAATGTAGTTGTGGTTTGTCAGAGCTCAGTCATCTCAGCTTTGGGATATCTCAGCAGGTGCTCCTCAGGGTAATTACTTTTTACTTACTCATGGGAGGTGGGCATCACAAGCTAGCCAGCATTTATTGCCCATCTCATGCTGCTTGTGAATTGGGTGGCTCGCTAGACCACTTCAGAGGGCATTTCAGAGTTAACTACATTGCTGTGGGTCTGGAGCCACATGTAGGAAAGACCAAGAAAGGATGGCAAATTTCCTTCACAAAATGACATGAGTGAATCAGGTGGGTTTTTCCAACAAACAGCAATGGTTTCTTGGTCATTCTAGATTCTTAATTCCCAAATTTTAAACAATGAATTTAAATTCCACCATCTGCTTTAGCACGAACCTGGGTCTCCAGAACATTAGCTGAGTTTCTAGATTAATAGTCTAGCAATAATACCATCTTGAACTGCTTCACCACTGACCAACTGTGTCCATTATTCCCCCACCCCAATACCAGTGCTATTCTTCCCCTCTTGCACCATACATCAGTTTCCTTTCTCCCTCCTTCCTGATAATTAATCCACATACGCTTAAATATTTGCTTGAAAAAGGGGGTTAAGAAAGTATATTATTTAAAATCCTGCATGGTCTCTCCCTACCTCACCCCATATCTAACAATTACCAACCACTATTGATCTCTTGTGCATCATGGATTCTAATTTTAGTTTTAGTCACACCACCTTCCTCTCCTTACTTCAGACACTCCTTATAATATCTACCTTCTTTGACCAAGCTAGTCATCATCTACTCTACTTTCTGCCCATGTGAGTCAGAATCAAATATCATCTGGAAATATTGCTGAGAAACACATTTTATTCATTTACTCATTAAAGATGTTATCTAAATGCATAGTTTTATTGATGTAGGAAGTAAGATCAGACAATGGATCCTGTGTCATTTGAAAGTGACAGATTTATTGCAGATTTCTCATTTGTTGTGGATGATGAGGGTATGAAGACTTTAGGAGAAAGTGAAGACTGCAGATGCTGGAGATCTGAGTCGAGGGTAGGGTGCTGGAAAAACACAGCAGGTCAGGCAGCATCCAAGGAGCAGGAGATGTTTCGGGCATAAGCCCTTTATCAGAAATTACGAAGACTTTGGGTAAAGCTTCCAGGTCTCTCATGCATATAAAATAAGTTTGCTCAAAAATCTTTTGATCTGCGTTGCAGATATAGATAGATTTGATAAACTAAAGGGAAGAATTTGTTGATGAGTTTTAGTGAGTTCCAGCTAATTATAAAGATTTGAGAGAAAATCATCCTGACTTGTGTACATGAGTGCAAGAACTCATTGCTATGTTAATTAGCTGCAGTAAAATAACCTAGTCCTCTGTACAATAGATTGCAATGAAATTAAGTGGACTATCCTTGAATTCAATTGTCTTCTGGGAAGTCACTCAAATGACCACCAGGTGTCAGTCTCGACCCAGTGGGTTGCTCTTTCACCTCCTGAGTTAGTAGATTGTGGGTTTAAGCCCCACTTCAGAAACCTGAGTGCAAATTCCAGGCTGGCATTTCTGGTGCCTATTTGAGGGAGTGCTGCTGTGTTGCAAATGCTGCTTTTCAGTTGAAATATCAAACTATCATGTGTTTCTTACACATGAAAGAAGTGAAACTATCACAGTATTCTAACAGATGAAAGGCTTAACAGACAATCAATTTTTCAATGTATAATTTCAGTTACATCACACTGCAAATTTTTGCTATAAATTCTGTGTTACGATCGAGCCCTCCACAATCACCTGACGAAGGAACGTCACTCTGAAAGCTAGTGTGCTTCCAATTAAACCTGTTGGACTATAACCTGGTGTTGTGTGATTTTTAAAACTGCAGCACTGTTTGACTTCTCAGTTTGACACTAAAGTTCCCGCGTGCTGTTTTGAAACAGAACAGCACAGTTCTGTCCAGTACATTAACCCCCAACTAACACTTAAATCAGGTTCTCTGGTCATTGAGTTACAAGATTGACTAATTTAATCAAAGCAAATCAGCAAAACAAAATTTTAGATGCAAACTTTGACTATTTTCACACCAGCTCAATTTTGTGATGTCAGGACTGATATCAGGCACAATACTGTCCTTGTCAGTTGGCAGCACTTTAGCACTGAATCAGAACATTGTGGATTCTAGACCTAAACTCCTTTTTCATTCTGTCTTTTTCCTCAGAACACATTCCGCCCCCTTGAGAAAAGCCAAACTCTGCAATTTCTGAGCATTTGCAGATTGAAAAATTGCAGAGCTTCTGGAACAGATGAATGTGAGGCAGAAATGAAAGGGAGTGCCTTAGGGAAATTAGAAATCTTGTTCTCCACAAGCTGAGCAATAAAAGGGGAAGGCCCAATGCACCCCGAGAGACTGAGGGAAAGCAGCCACAGTAGCATTTTAAAACATGGGATAAATAAAATTCATGAGATCTGTTCTCAGTGAATCACTAGCAAAATGGCACATTGCTGATCAAATTACGAAGAAAATGAATTAATTTCTTCTTACATAGCAGATGGAGATCAGATTAAAGCAAAGCGCAGTTGACCCATGGGTTACATTGATGTGACTGCAAAACATATTGCATTTCCCTTAGAATTACATGTTCACTAACAGAGAGTTATCATAGAATGCTTTACAGGCTGGGAGAAAGAAGGACTTGCATTTATATAGCACTTTTCTGCATGCCATTGTGTTCCAAACCAATAACTGAATTTTGAAATGTAGTCAGTATTGTCATATAGGTTCTGAAGAAGAGTTGGACTGGAAATGTTAATTATGTTTTTCTCTCTCCACAGATGCTGTCAGGCCTAATGAGTTTCTCTAGCACTTGCTGTAGTTCTTTGTATTGCAGGGAATGTACCACCTCGGAGTTTGTGCTCCTGAAAGAGTAATCCAAGAACCTTTATTAATGACCACTGCAAGAATTGAAATCCCACTGGAGCTGAAGAATTTTCATTTAATTAAAGTGAGTTTGAAATTATTGAAATAAATTGCTGGTATTATCGTTAATCTAAAACTTTTAGATTATCACTAAAACCTAGCTGGTTCACGAATGTTATCCTTATCCCGTTGTGATGTGGCGGTTCCAGTGTCGGACCAGAGTAGACAAACTCAGAAGTCGCACGACACCAGGTTATAATCAAATAGATTTATTTGAAATCACAAGCTTTCAGAGCGCTGCTCCTTCATCAGGTGAAGTTTGACTATAACCCGACATTGTGTGACTTCTGACCTTATGCAAAGCCAGAACAATGGCATTGACACATCAGTTCTTTCAAACAAAGCTAGAAACATAAAAAGCTGAAAAGGAGTCATAATGGACTTGGATTAGATTATCGACAACGTGGAAATAGGCCATTCGGCCCAACAGGCTCGCACCAACTCTCCAAACAGTAACGCACCCAGATCCATTTCCCTCTAACTAATACACCTCACATTATAGGCAATTTAGCATGACCAATTCACCTAACCTGCACATCTTTGGATTGTGGGAGGAAACCAGAGCATCCCGAGGAAACCCACACAGACACGGGAGAATGTGCAAACTTCACACAGACAGTCACCTGAGGTGGGATGTGAATCCAGGTCTCTGGTGCTGTGAGGCAGCAGTGCTAGCCACTGAGCCACCGTGCCACCCCATGTTAATTCTGTTTCTCTCTCCACATATTGTTCCGAAAATGCCAAGTCTCTCGAGCACTTAGTGTTTGTCTTCCAAAAAGGTAACTTGCAACTACCTTCATGAGAGCAATGTGGGATGGGCTATAGCTGTCATCCTGCACATCCCATAAATGAATAAAAAAAATTATTCATAGCAATTTCCTGCAAGTAATAGTATGATAATTACCAGGTAATCTCATTTTAATCCTTTGAAGAAAATTGTTCTGCTCTTCTTCAAGATAGATGCCTTTTATCTGAGAGGACAGACATGGAATTGGTTTAACATCTCATCTAAAAAGACAGCACCACTAGAAGTGCAGTTCTTCCTTTGTTCTGCGCTGGGCTGTCAACCAGGATTATGTTCACAAATAAAACAAAGAATGCAGATGCTGGAGGTAGGAAGCAAAAACAGAAAGTACTAGAGGAACTCAACAGGGATCTTTCAAGGATCACCGGACCTGAAACATTATCTCTTTTTTTCTCTTCACAACTGCTGAGTTTCCCCAGCACTTTGTTTTTTGCAGCATTCTCAAATCTCAGGAATTGGAGTTAAATTTACAGCCCTCTGGCATGGAGACAACAGACAGCAACCCACTAACCACAATGACATCTCAATTTTCAAGAAGTCACCTAAAATTATGTGTTTTATATTATGTTATTCCTCTTTCTTAGAGATGAGTTACACACTTCATGTACAATAATTTACCCACTATTAGGTAACAGAAAAGTAATTAGAGTCATAGGGTCATAGAGATATACAACACAGAAATAGACCCTGAGGTCCAAATTGTCCTTGCCGACTAGGTATCCTAAATTAATCTAGTCCCATTTGCCAGCATTTGGTCCATATCCCTCTAAACCATTCCTATTTACGTACCCATCCAGATGTCTTTTAAATATTATAATTATAACAGCCTCTATCACTTCCTCTGGCAGTTCATTCCATACATGCATCACCCCCTGTGTGAAAATGTTACTCCTTAGGTCTGTTTTAAAACTTTACCCTCTCACCTTAAACCCATGACTTCTAATTTTAGACTCTCCTACTCTGGGGAAAAGACCTTGTCTATTCACCTTATGTTATTTTGTTTCTATTTATTCCCAAAGCCAGGATAGCAACCAGGCTTCATTTGGTGTTGTATTAAATTGTGACAATATCTTTCTATGCTCTCAGTATCATAAAGAATGCCAATTAACTTTTTGTTAAATAATCCTCATTTTAACTTTATCTTTCAAATATGACATTTAACCAAGGTCCACATCCACTCACTCAGGTCTGTGGAATTGTGTGAAACAGATAGTTGCATGATGGGAAAACTGGCCAACTCCGAGTTGTAACACAATACAGGTCAAGACTATAGCAAAGGTCAAAGCATTGCTAACCTCAGCAGGACTTGATGTAGGCTGAGTCCTGGTAAATAGTTTAACCTCGGTAGACCTTGTCAGACTTTGATTAGCTGACTCCACATAAATCCTTAGCATAAATAAGATATTCCATAATATCCTCTGAGCCCCCACCAAGGACAAGATTATGGCATGACATACGTGGCACAAGGTTTGGGGAAGTCAACATGATAAACCTTGGAAGTAAAAACAAGATCATAATTCAATGTACTGGTCTAATGGATGACTAATCTCTAGTATTAATTGATAGCGAGTGAATAGTTTTAAGTATAAAGATTCCTGCTTTTCTCACTATTCGGAGATGCCGGTATTGGAGTGGGGTGTACAATGTTAAAAATCACACAACACCAGGTTATAGTCCAACAGGTTTAATTGGAAGCACACTAGCTTTCGGAGCGACGCTCCTTCATCAGGTGATTGTGGAGGGCTCGATCGTAACACAGAATTTATTGCAAAAATTTGCAGTGTGATGTAACTGAAATTATACATTGAAGAATTGATTGTCTGTTAAGCCTTTCATCTGTTAGAATACAGTGATAGTTTCACTTCTTTCATGTGTAAATCACAATATCCTTTTTTTTTAAAGTTGCATTCTCGGGTTAGCTGTTAACAATGGTGATAGCTAGACAATATGTTGAAGGTGTTAGCCCCCTGTGTTCTCTGTCTATAACCTGATGTTTAGATTGAATCTAATCTAAAAAGTGAAATAACAGAGTTTTACATAAATTCATGCAGTTTTTGAGCTCAGAGTTCTACGTGAATGTATGCAGTTTTTGAGCAAAGTGCAATTAAACTCTGCAAGTACAAAAAAAGTCACCACATAAAATGTGTTCATGTGGGTCTTTGTCTGTCTGTGTATGTGTCTGTCTGGGGTGGGGGTTGTGAGTATGAGAAAGTGTGTGTGTGTGTAGAAGAATACAGCGCAGTACAGGCCCTTCGGCCCTCGATGTTGCGCCGATCCAAGCCCAGTTGAGGCCCTCCCTATGGGTACCGAACTTAGCTATCAGCCTCTTTCGGCCACTTTCCTCTGCTGCCTGTCCCGAAGTCCACCTTGGAGCATGGTCACCTGAAGGTCCGAGGCTGAATGTCCTGAAGTGTTCCCCAACTGGGAGGGAACACTCCTGTCTGTTGATTGTTGTGCGGTGCCCATTCATCCATTGTCGTAGCCTTTGCTCGGTTTCCCCAATGTACCATGCCTCTGGGCATCCCTGCCTGCAACGTATAAGATAGACAATGTTGGCTGAGTCACATGAGTACCTGCCATGTACAAGGTGGGAGGTGTTCCTACGTGCAATAGTGGTATCTATGTCCACACTCTGACACGTCTTGCAGCGCCCACCGTGACAGGGTTGTATGGAGTTGTCCTGAGAGCCGGGCAGCTTGCTACGAACAATGATCTGTTTGAGGTTTGGTGGTTGTTTAAAGGCAAGTAATGGAGGTGTGGGGAAGGTCTTGGTGAGGTGCTCATCCTCATTGATAATGTGTTGCAGGTCACGAAGAACATGGCGTAACGTTTCAGCCCCTGGGAAGTACTGAACAACGTAGGGTACCCTGTCAGTTGCAGCACGTGTCTGTCTCCTGAGGAGGTCATTACGGTTCCTTGCTGTGGCACGTCGGAACTGGCGGTCGATGAGTTGAGCATCGTACCTCGTTCTTGTGAGGGCATCCTTGAGTGCTTCCAGGTGTCCGTCATGTTCCTCCTCATCTGAGCAGATCCAGTGTATGCGTAGGGCTTGTCCATAGGGAATGGCTGTTTTAATATGTTTTGGGTGGAAGCTGGAGAAGTGTAGCATTGTGAGGTTGTCTGTGGGTTTGCGGTAGAGTGTGGTGCTGAGGTGTCCATCCTTGATGGAGACGCACGTGTCCAAGAATGAGACAGACAGTCGAGAGTAGTCCATGGTGAGTTTGATGGTGGGATGAAAATTGTTGATGTCACTGTGTAGTTTTATCAGTGACTCCTCACCATGGGTCCAGAGGAAGAAAATGTCATCAATGTACTTGGTGTACAATGTCGGTTGGAGATCCTGCATAGAGAAGAAATCTTGTTCGAACCTGTGCATAAAAATGTTGGCATATTGGGGTGCAAATTTGGTCCCCATGGCTGTTCCGTGTGTCTGGATGAAGAATTGGTTGTCAAAGGTGAAGACGTTATGATCGAGGATAAAGCAGATGAGTTGTAGGATGGTGTTTGGAGATTGGCAGTTGTTGGTGTTGAGTACTGAGGCTGTTGCCGCGATGCCATCATTGTGGGAGATGCTGGTGTAGAGTGCGGAAACGTCCATTGTGACGAGGAGTGTTCCCGGTTTGACTGGTCCATGGGTGCTGAATTTCTGCAAGAAATCTGTAGTGTCGCGACAGAAGCTGCAGATCCCCTGTACAACAGGATTCAAGATGCCTTCTACATAGCCGGAGAGATTCTCACATAGGGTCCCGGTGTGTTGGCTTTGTGTACCTTTGGAAGGCAGTAGAAATCACCTACACGAGAAGTACGTGGGATGAGGGCGCGTAGGGAGCTCTGTAGGACTGGATCCAAAGTTCTGATCAGTGTGTTTAATTCTCGGATATGTTCTTTGGTCGGATCAGCTGGTAGTTGCCTGTAGTGTTCCTGGTTGTTCAGTTGTCGGTACACTTCCTTGCAGTAATCTGTTCTATTCTGAATGACAACGGCTCCTCCTTTATCTGCTGCTTTGATGACAATGTTGTGATTGGTTTTGAGAGCCTGGATGGCATTACGTTGTGAGCGGGTGATGTTTTGCTCTACCTTGTGGGTATGGCTGATGAATCTGGCATTTATATATTTCCTGACAGTTTGAGCATACATGTCAAGCCCAGGGCAGCAGCCCTCCGGTGGGGTCCATGTTGACACCTTCTTTGGTCGCTCCTCTACAGATCCCTGTGATGACTGTTCCAGTTCATCAGTGGGCTCAGTGGGATCACTGCTGGCACCTTGAAAGAATTCCCGGAGTCTCATTCGTCTGATGAACTCCTCTGTCTGCTGCCAGAACCAACAGGTCCATTTTGGTGGTGGCGATGGCATCGCAGCAACAGCCTCAGTACTCGTCACCAACAACTGCCAGTCTCCAAACACCATCCTACAACTCAACCGTTTTATCCTCAATCATAATGTCTTCACCTTTGACAACCAATTCTTCATCCAGACACACGGAACAGCCATGGGGACCAAATTTGCACCCCAATATGCCAACATGTTTATGCACAGGTTCGAACAAGATTTCTTCTCTATGCAGGATCTCCACCCGACATTGTACACCAGGTATATTGATGCCATTTTCTTCCTCTGGACCCACGGCAAGGAGTCACTGATAAAACTACACAGTGACATCAACGTGTGGAGGCTGTGACATTTGCGTGTGGAGGCTGAAGAGATTGGGGAGACAATGAATGAATACTTTTTGTCAGTATTCAATCAGGAACAGGACATTGTTGTCAATGTGAATACTGAGTCACAATTAAGTAGAATGGATGGCTTTGAGGTATGTAGAGAAGAGGTGTTGGAAATTCTGGAAAGGGTGAAAATAGATAAGTCCCCTGGGCCTGATGGCATTTATCCTAGGATTCTCTGGGAAGCAAGGGAGGAGATTGCAGAGCCATTGGCCTTGATTTTTATGTCCTCGTTGTTAGATTAGATTACTTACAGTGTGGAAACAGGCCCTTCGGCCCAACAAGTCCACATCGACCCGCCGAAGCGCAACCCACCCATACCCCTACATCCACCCCTTTAACCTAACACTACGGGCAATTTAGCATGGCCAATTCACCTGACCCGCACATCTTTGGACTGTGGGAGGAAACCGGAGCACCCGGAGGAAACCCACGCAGACACGGGGAGAATGTGCAAACTCCACACAGTCAGTCGCCTGAGTCGGGAATTGAACCCGGGTCTACAGGCGCTGTGAGGCAGCAGTGCTAACCACTGGGCCACCGTGCCGCCCGCATTGGAGGCTAGCAAATGTGGTTCCCTTGTTCAAGAAGGGGAGTAGGGATAACCCTAGTAACTATACGCCGGTGAGTCTCACTTCTGTTGTGGGCAAAATCTTAGAAAGAATTGTAAGGGATAGGATTTATGAACATCTGGATAGGAATAATGTGATCAAGGATAGTCAGCATGGTTTTGTGAAGGGCAGGTCGTGCCTCACAAACCTTATTGAATTCTTTGAGAAGGTGACTAAGGAGGTGGAGGAGGGGAAAGCGGTAGATGTGGTATATATGGATTTTAGTAAGGCGTTTGATAATGTTCCCCATGGTAGACTACTGCAAAAAATACGGAGGTATGGCATTGAGGGTGAGTTGGAGGTTTGGATTAGGAATTGGCTGGCTGGAAGAAGACAGAGGGTAGTAGTTGATGGCAAAGGTTCATCTTGGAGTGCCGTCACTAGCGGTGTTCCGCAAGGATCTGTTTTGGGACCATTGCTGTTTGTCATTTTTATAAATGACCTGGAGGAGGGGTTAGAAGGTTGGGTGAGCAAGTTTGCAGATGATATGAAAGTCGGAGGAGTTGTTGACAGTGAGGAAGGATGTGGCAGGCTATAGCCGGATATGGATAAGCTGCAGAACTGGGCAGAAAGGTGGCAAATGGAGTTCAATGTAGCTAAGTGTGAGGTGATTCACTTTGGTAAGAGTAACAAAAAGATGGGGTACTGGGCTAATGGTCAGATACTTGGTAGTGTGGATGAGCAGAGGGATCTTGGTGTCCATGTACACAGATCTTTGAAAGTTGCCACCCGGGTAAATAGTGCGGTGAAGAAGGCATATGGCGTACTGGCTTTTATTGGTAGAGGAATTGAGTTCCGGAGTACTGAGGTCATGTTGCAGTTGTATAAGACTCTGGTGCGGCCGCATCTGGAGTATTGTGTGCAGTTTTGGTCACCATACTATAGGAAGGATGTGGAGGCACTGGAACAGGTGCAGAGGAGGTTTACCAGGATGTTGCCTGGTATGGTAGAAGGATCGTATGAGGAAAGGCTGAGGCACTTGGGGTTGTTTTCATTGGAGAAAAGAAGGTTTAGAGGTGACTTGATAAAGGTGTACAAGATGATTAGGGGTTTAGATAGGGTCGACAGTGAGAATCTTTTTCCACGTATGGAGTCAGCTATTACAAGGGGGCATAGCTTTAAATTAAGGCGGGGTAGGTATAGGACAGATGTTAGGGGTAGGTTCTTTACTCAGCGAGTTGTGAGTTCATGGAATGCCCTGCCAGTAGCAGTGGTGGACTCTCCCTCATTATGGGCATTTAAGCGGGCATTGGATAGGCATATGGAGGATAGTGGGCTAGTGTAGGTTAGGTGGGCTTGGATCGGCGCAACATTGAGGGCCGAAGAGCCTGTACTGCGCTGTATTCTTCTATGTTCTATGTTCTAACAAGTTTCATCCCACCATCAAACTCACCATGGACTACTCTCAACTGTCTGTCTCATTCTTGGACATGTGCGTCTCCATCAAGGACGGACACCTCAGCACCATACTCTACCACAAACCCACGGACAACCTCACAATGTTACACTTCTCCAGCTTCCACCCAAAACATATTAAAACAGCCATTCCCTATGGACAAGCCCTACGCATACACTGGATCTGCTCAGATGAGGAGGAACATGACGGACATCTGGAAGTACTCAAGGATGCCCTCACAAGAACGGGGTATGATGCTCAACTCATCGACCGCCAGTTCTGACGTGCCACAGCAAGGAACCGTAATGACCTCCTCAGGAGACAGACACGGGCTGCAACTGACAGGGTACCCTTCGTTGTTCAGTACTTCCCAGGGGCTGAAACATTACACCATGTTCTACGTGACCTGCAACACATTATCAATGAGGATGAGCACCTCACCAAGACCTTCCCCACACCTCCACTACTTGCCTTTAAACAACCACCAAACCTCAAACAGATCATTGTTCGTAGCAAACTGCCCGGCTCTCAGGACAACTCCATACAACCCTGTCACGGTGGGCGCTGCAAGACATGTCAGAGTGTGGACATAGATACCACTATTGCACGTAGGAACACCTCCCACCTTGTACATGGCAGGTACTCATGTAACTCAGCCAACGTTGTCTATTTTATACGTTGCAGGCAAGGATGCCCGGAGGCATGGTACATTGGGGAAACCGAGCAAAGGCTACGACAACGGATGAATGGGCACCGCACAACAATCAACAGACAGGAGGGTTCCCTCCCAGTTGGGGAACACTTCAGTGGTCCAGGACATTCAGCCTCGGACCTTCAGGTGACCATCCTCCAAGGTGGACTTCGGGACAGGCAGCAGAGGAAAGTGGCCGAGCAGAGGCTGATAGCTAAGTTCGGTACCCATAGGGAGGGCCTCAACTGGGACCTTGGGTTCATGTCACATTACAGGTGATCACCATTGCACCACACACACACACACAGATATTCCTACACACACACACTCTCACATACACATGGACACAGGTACACACAGACGTGCACACAGACACCTACACACACCCTTATAGACACACACATGCACCCCCTCACAGACTTAAGACACTCTGCACTCACTACACACACACACACACACTTTATCACACTCACAACCCCCACCCCAGACAGACACATACACAGACACACAAAGACCCACATGAACACATATATTTTGTGTGGTGACTTTTTTTGTACTTGCAGAGTTACATTGCACTTTGCTCAAAAACTGCATACATTCATGTAGAACTCTGAGCTCAAAAACTGCATGAATTTATGTAAAACTCTGTTATCTCACTTTTTAGATCAGAATCAATCTAAACAACAGGTCATAGACAGAGAACACAGGGGGCTAACACCTTCAACATATTGTCTAGCTATCACCATTGTTAACAGCTAACCCGAGAATGCAACTTTAAAAAAAAAGGATATTGTGATTTACACATGAAAGAAGTGAAACTACCACAGTATTCTAACAGATGAAAGGCTTAACAGACAATCAATTCTTCAATGTATAATTTCAGTTACATCACACTGCAAATTTTTGCTATAAATTCTGTGTTACGATCGAGCCCTCCACTATCACCTGATGAAGGAGCGTCGCTCCAAAAGCTAGTGTGCTTCCAATTAAACCTGTTGGACTATAACCTGGTGTTGTGTGATTTTTAACTTTGCTTTTCTCACTGTAAGTGTGAACTTGTGAGAAAAGCTCAGAGCTGCGATCAGCTTTCTCCCTTTCCCTCTCTCTCTCTCTTTTCCATGTTCTGTCACTCTGCATGCAGCTTCTTTGTTAATAAAGACCGATTGTTTTGTTGGAACAAGGTTTGTTGAATTTTCTTTTAAGTATTGTTGATTTTCGCTCTCACAGTCCTCTAGCTAATTTTAACCCATTTCTACAGGTCCATGTAAAAATTCCAATTGTAATTCTTGAAGTCAAACAAATGAAATATCTTTGATTACCTAGTTAATCAACATTAGCAAAGACAGATTGTCTCCTCTTCCAACTGATTGCTGTTTGTGAGGGTCTTACTGTACACAGATTGATTGATGCAGTCCCCAGGTTACTGCAGGGAGAATGTGAGGACTGCAGATGCTGGAGATCAGAGTCAAGAGTGTGGTGCTGGAAAAGCACAGCAGATCAGGCAGCATCCAAGGAGCAGGAGAATCGACGTTTCGGGAATAATTCCTGATGAAGGGCTTATGCCCAAAACGTGGATTCTCCTGCTCCTCAGATGCTGCCTGAGCACCAGACTCTCGACTTGCATGCTACTGCAGCCAATTTGCACACTGTAAGGTCGAAACATGAATGAAATAATAACTTTCAGTCATATTGGTTGAAGGATAAATATTAGCTCTGGCCAAACTTCAAAATAACCCTTCATTGCACTCAGAATTCTGCCAATCACCTCCTACCAAATAAACAAGAACATAGCAATATATATATAAATGAAGAGGACCCCCAGATATACGGGAACTTAGATTTGTATATAATCAAGTTGGAAGTCACACAACACCAGGTTATAGTCAAACTTCACCTGATGAAGGACCCGCGGTCTGAAAGCTTGATGTCAAATAAACCTATTGGACTATAACCGAGGGATTTAGAAGCATGTAGGATTACAAAATACATAGTTGTGTAATAATGCACTATATATAAAAGCATCAGAGTGGCAAACATGTTAGAATATAGGAATGCATAAATACATGGGAATGCAAATTATATCATATTCTATATTCCATATCACTGTATGAACACTCCACTTAGAGTGTTTTAAAATCAAATATTGAGCAAGTGTTGTTAATCTGATCTATGGCCTGATTACTTATAATGAAGCTAACATTTTCTTGATCTAACTCTTACCAAAAATATGTGAAGCAATGTCTTAATGTCATCAAAACATCAAAAACAGAGCTGGAAAACATCCCTGGCTGATGAGCTGGAAGACTTGCCATTTATCTTGCTGCCTGTGTCTCTCTATCTCTACTCACTTAAGCATTATAAATGGAATTAGCTCATGGCAACTCCAACCCACACCTCATTAGGATCGAATGCACAACACTAAACTACTTAGGATTCCACGTTAATTAGCGTTAGCCTTAGTCTTCAGGTGGAACTCATGACATATGTCCACACCAGTACGCAGCCTGCCCCAAGAGCCAAGTTATTTCATAGACAATCAATAGTCTCTGGTTTGTTGCTGCTCAATGAATTGAATTCACACCTACCGAGTTACAAAAATATGGGTGTATGTCTATTGTTTTTGTTAAGTATAAACTAAACCCAGGAGAAACAAGATCAGTGTGTAATTTCCTCTTCCGTCCTGCGAACATCCATCGTGTCATATTGCATTATCTGCAAGGAACCCCGTCCTCCTGACCCCGTCAGTCCCTTGATGCATCTGAGGGGAGTCACCTTTTTTCACACAGACATCGCACCTTTGATTGATGGGATGGGGTCACCAAATCTGGCTGCATACAGTTCTAGAAATGTTGCATCTTCCCTCCCCCAGACTTCGACCATTGGTCAATCATCAGATAGCCTCTCCTTCCCGTGGACTTCCTTGTCTCAGTTTTGAGTTTCGAAAACGTGATCGTTCTACACAAGTTTCACTTGAGAGGCTTGAGTACAGAATACAGTGGGTACTGGAGTATATAGGCCAATCCTTATGCTATCCTCTCATATGGATGTGAAACAACCTATTGCATGAGTCTCAGTAAGAGGAAGGGAGTTCTCCCTGGTGTTTGGCCCAATATTTAACCATCAACCAATCTCATCAAAACATTAGGTCAGTATTATCTCCTTACTGTGTGAGCTTGCTGTGATCTAATTGGCTGTTGTACTTCCTACATCAGAGCATGGAGTACACATCAATATAGAGTATTATAGAACTACAGCATGAAAAAAGACCCTTCGGCCCTTTTTGCCCATGCTGCTCAGTTTTCACAATTATATTAATCCCGATTACCTGCGTTTGGTCCATATCCCTCCATATCTATCCCATCCATGTACCTGTCTGAATTTTTCATAAATGTACGTGTTTCCACCATTTGCTTCAACCAGTCCATTCCAGACATTCACCACCCTCTGTGTGATAAGAATTGCCCTTTTGGACCCTTTTTTTATCATTTCCCTCTTACCGTAAATCCATGCCCTCTAGTTTCAGACTCCTCTACCCTGGGAAAAGCTGTTGGCTATCGATCTTGCTATTGTCTCTCTGTACTCTGCTGGCTCATAAAATGCCTTGGGATGTCCTGAAGTTTTCATGGTGCTACATTAATGCAAGTTCTTTAAAATTCCTAAAAAGGAGATAAGAAGATGAAGCTTAACGTCTTGCATTTACCAGAATATGGAAAACAGACTTTAAAAAGACATTATTTTGTTTTTAGCATGTGAAGAGAGTGCCGATTCTTTGACATGAAGATGCAGCAGTATTTGTTAGCTGTTAACCTTAGTTAGAAGTCACATGACACCAGGCAATAGTCCAATAGGTTTATTTCAAATCACAAGCTTTCGGAGCGCTGCTCCTTCATCAGGTGAAGTCAGGAGACCAGTACTCTGAAAGCTTGTGATTTCAAATAAACCTGTTGGATTATAACCTGGTTTCATGTGACTTCTGACTTTGTCCACCCCAGTCCAACACCAGCACCTCCACATCTAGTGAATTTTAGTTATCGGACCAGGCAGGTAGATTCTGATTGGCCAGGGTGTTGCTATGGGGATGCGGTAGAATTTGGCTATGTGCATGACCCTTTCTTTGAAAAAGTCACAACGTTTATACAAATGCTTTTCGCCGACATAAAGCAGGGTCCTGGGAGCGTGGGTTGCAGAACACAATTGCATCACACTGTGATTCTGATGGGGTGATCTTAAATTGGTTTCCTGTTTAATTCTTAGCACATTCTGGATTCTGTAACATGTGCTTCCCAATCACAAAATCACATCTAAAGGTGAATTTATAAACTTGGACTGATTGAGTACAAACCAAATGCTGCCAACAGTGAATGGTCAAAATGCAGGATTTATGGCCTACATACTTGGTGTTGGCAGCAAACCACGTGTCACGCTACTCATTTGTTGCAGTCAGCAAAATGCCTTTTTGGCAGCATCTTATTAGTGGGGAAAATCGCTCATGGATTTACTGCAGATTAGCAGTGGCTGATAGGTAGCTTCAGTTCTGGAGAAGAGTCATATTGAACTTAAAAAAAGTTTTGTTTTAAACCTTGTTTTGTCTCTCCACAATTACTATCAGACCTGTTTGGGTTTCTCCAGCCACCTTCTGTTTTTATTTCACATTTCCAGCATCAACAGGATTTTGCTCTCACCTGTTGTTCTAATCTTTGAGATGTCGTCTGCTTCCAGGGAGCAAACATAAACGTGGATGGTGTAGGGTGCTTCAAGAGTTTTTGCAATGTATAGCAAGTGATAACTTGACCAGGGTCTCTGTTATAGCACAGGATAATTTTGATATGCTCTATCTCAGCATCAAGCTTAGACAGTGTGCCAATGGCTAGAGCCCTGTCGTGAGGTTAGATTAGATTTTAGATTCCCTACAGTGTGGAAACAGGCTCTTTGGCCCAACAAGTCCACACCGACCCTCTGAAGAGTAGCCCATTCCCCCACCCTATATATACCCCTGACAAATGCGCCTAACACTATGGGTAATTTAGCATGGCCAATTCACCTGACCTGCACAGCTTCGGACTGTGGGAGGAAACCGGAGCACCCGGAGGAAACCCACGCAGACACAGGGAGAATGTGCAAACTCCACACAGACAGTTGCCCGAGGTGGGAATCGAACCCAGGCCCCTGGCTCTGTGAGGCAGCAGTGCTAACCACTGAGCCAGGTTGCTGATAAAATTGTTCTTCCATTACATGGGACTGTAGGAACTGACCAGTGAATACAGGCTTTCTGCAAATAATAGTTAAGAATCCATCGTACAACTTCTTAACGAAGGTAAAGGTAGAGTTAGCATAGACTTACTGGCCCACACAACTCTCATTAGAGAGAAATGACTGGTGGTAGTTTAACCTAAGGGTTACCACATCTTCAGTGAAGACATAGATTTAGAAGGAGACTCTTTGGTGGTAACTGCAGCTGCACAGGAATTGAACCCATGCTGTTGGCATCACTCAGCATCACAAATCAGCCATCCAGCCAACTAACCTAACCCACTCCCCACTTCACATTTAACACAAATGGGATCTCATTTCATTGCTCCATTCCGATGGTAAATTTCAGGATGGAGTGTATTAAACAGTGTTACAAAATTCAGTGATTCTACTGTTGCTCATTGAAATATTGCAAACATGTCATCTACAAGTTTTCTCTTCCTCGACAACGTATTTTGCTTTTCTTTAACGTATTTTGAAACAATCAAGGAGTAGAGGACTGAGAATGATATGTGACATTTATATCAAGTTGCGATTTTTAATGTGCTCTCTGGGAATAACATTCTCTTCACTTCCCCAATGGATCTTGTTGTCAATGTCCTCTAGTTATTGAACCTCCTGTTTCTTCTCACCTTCTCCATTAAAACATATTAAAAGTTGAGGATGTGATCTAGTTGAGAATGGAAACAGGGAATTTATTTCCTATGGTTGAAAAAATCCAGAACAAAGGGGCACTGACTGAAAATTAGAGCCGTTAGCTCAGACATTACAAGAGGAGAAACAGTGTTAGAGAAAGAGAAGTGGAAATCTGGAACTCATTCCCCAAAACTTCAGAATTCCAGGCTCAATAGAATCACAGTTTTAGTGAATGGAGGTCATTCAGATTCTGAGATCTATCATTTTTTAATTGAGGTAAAAATGGGGGATATGCAGCAAAGGTAGACAAATCAAGGTGGAGACTGAGCTCCCAGACTGTCTGTCTGATCCCAACAGCACTCAAAGGACCAAATGTCCTATTGCTGTTCCTATTTTCTATTTGATCTTGAGATGAGATTCTGACCTCATACTTAAGTCATCATACACATGCCTATTTCCACTCCATGGCATTATCTCATATTTCCTCTATCATGGATCACCTACTGCTGAAACACTCATTCAAGTTTTAATTGCCTCCAACATTCCAACATACTCCTGTCTGGTCTCCTACGTTCCACCCTTTAGTGACCTGAAGTCATCAGAAACTGAACTTGTAGCAACTCCCTGTTTTCCTGTGCCAGCTCAGAGCTCTACATTGGTTACTGGTCAAGCAATGTCTTGATTTTAAAACTCTCATCTTTCTGCTTGAATGTCTTGGCCTCATTCTCCCTATCTCCGGACCTTCTCCTATCCCACAATCCTCTAGGATAAATGTATGTCTCTAATTCTCACCTCTTGCTGACCCCGATTTCAGGAGTGTGGTGCTGGAAAAGCGCAGCAGGTCAGGCAGCATCCCTAATGATCGAAACGTCAATCCTCCTGCTCCTCGGATGCTGCCTGACCTGCTGTGCTTTTCCAGCAACATTCTCTTGATATTATCCCCAATTTCAGTTGTGGAATGACTCGGTGGGATATTTTATTTCATTGCAACTCCTCATAAGTCACCAATAGTGCCTTTACAAAAGAAGGATGGGGAAAAAATAGGGACAGGTATTTACAGTAGGATAGTTTAGGATGTCTCCTGAGATCTGGAGGTCTGTCTACCCAAAGAACCATTGTGGTAGCATTGACACAAAATTAGTCTGTGTGGATAAACCACTGGTGAAAATAGATGGGATGACAAGGTTTAAAGTAATAAAAATAACTTGTAGAGCAACATTTAATAACATAAAGTTGCAAACATTTAGCAATGGATAACTCAGAAGGACACTAAGCTGTTTGTTACACAATACATGGGCCATCTATTCTGGGAGCTAACTCTTCTGCAAGGTTGCAAAGAATTGGTAAAATAATGCTCACAGTCAAACAAAGAGTTGTTTATTCGCTGAACCACTGAGCATTGAAAAATGTCATTAAAACATCAAAGACATTGGACAAGGCAGGACAACATGATTTATGCAAATCAGACATGAAGTAAGGAAAATGTGGTCTATAGCGCAATCAGACCTGATAACACGCACGTGCCTTCTCACGAACCAAATATCATGATTAGGTAGGGATTCCTGTAAAGTCATACAGATGTACAGCATGGAAACTAGTCATTCAGTCCAACTTGTCCATGCCAACCAGATATTCCAGTGATAGGTCAATTTTATTAAGATTCTATGTATGATTTAATGGCAATGATTCTGTTTAGGTAACTGAACACCTCTTAATTTGTAGACATTAAATTGTTGTGACTGAGAAGCTGAGTGCTTTTGTAATTCTTTGTTCTGTGTCTCCAGTATTTCATTTTTAGATACTTTGGAATCCCTGCCCACAGCTAAGTAATAAAGGCCATTTTAACAGCATACAGATCTCTGTCCAGTCACTCTCTGCAAATAAAGCTCAGTGGATTGTGGGGCTACAATCAGACACCTCACAGCGTCAGGGACCTGGGTTTGATTCAAGCCTCGGGTGTCTGTCCGTGTGGAGTTTGCACATTCTCCCCGTGTCTGTGTGGGTTTCCCCCAGGTGCTCCGGTTTCCTCCCACAGTCCAAAGATGTGCAGGTCAGGTAAATTGGCCATGCTAAATTGCTCATTGTGTTAGATGCATTAGTCAGAGGGAAATACGTTTGGGTGGGTTACTTTTCGGAGGCTGGTGTGGACTTGTTGGGCTGAAGGGCCTGTTTCCACACTGTTGGGAATCTAATCACCTCAACGGTAATCAGGCCTGGGGATATATTGCTGGCCTTCTGTGCAATCTCAAGATTTAATTTTTGAAATTGTGTCACAATTTTTGGATAGAGTAAAAGAAGAAAACTTCCTTGTGTTTTGTAATTGCCTGTGCATTTCCCTAACAGGGCTCTCATCAACTCTGAGCACGTACAAAGAGCTGCAACAATAGCTGTGCATTTATCAAAGCAAATTTTAAAGGCCTTTCTGAGAATGATTTGATTTATGACTTGCTTTCCCTTAGGCTTATCCCATTGTTAACTTTAATGATTTCACAACTGTAATTAAGAAGGCCATTTCATTGAAGATCAATTTGAAAAGGTGGAAAGAATTCCGATAGCAGTGCATCAATCGCTGGTGCACCACGAGCTGATAAAACACACCAAGATCCATGAATAAGCATTCTCCTGTAGTAACAAAAAATGCTTGCCATAAATCAGTGCCTGCAATCCAACGAGGGGACAGAAGCCATGTCTTAACATGCAAAGACTAAGTTTAATATATCATGGAAAACCTTTTCAATTGGTTCTTATGTGGATTGTAGATGCTGTTAAGAGCCAATGCCTTACAATTGGGTAATGGAGTAGCCATGGTGCAGAGATCTCCACGAAGACACCTTCACAGTTCCTCTTCCTCTTCCTGCCTTAACCACTTATCCTTCCAGTAAACCTCACCAGGGAACTTCAGAAAGCAGATCTTTTTGTTCACTCAGTGTCATGATGTGGGCATCACTGATAAGGTGCACATTTATTAGCCCTCTCTAATTGTATTACAAAGTGGGTAGGCTCTCTCCTGCTTGAGTTCAGCAATATGCTGAGTCATGGCAGAAGGTTTGAGAGTCAATTAAATCAGTGTTAGATTGAAGTCCCATATGGACCAGATTGGGAAAGAACAACAGCTTTCCTATCATAAAATATTTTTATCAACCAAGCCCTGCTTACCATCCTATATTCATTGTTAAAAATCGCACTACACCAAGTTATAGTCCAACAGGTTTATTTGGAAGCACTAGCTTTCAAAGTGCTGCTCCTTCATCGGATAGTTGTGGCACAACCACCTGATGAAGGAGCAACGCTCCAAAAGCTAGTGCTTCAAAATAAACCTGTTGGACTATAACTTGGTGTCGTGTGATTTTTAACTTTGTACACCCCAGTCCAACACTGGCATCTTCAAATCATGACTATATTCATTTGCTGATATTGGGTCTGATGGAACATTAATCCTGAGTATTAGCACTGTTTCTCCCTCCACAGATGTTACTGAGTATTTCCAGCATTTCCTATTTTGATTTCGAACTTTCCCTTTTCCACTAATGCCTCAATTTTAAAACTGTTTCAAATCCGTCCATGGTAATTGGCCCATTCCTCTTTCTGTACTCCCTTCCATCCTTAAAGCCCTCCAGGATATCAATGCTCTTCCAAGCTAGGTCTTTTGTTCATCCTTAACTTTAATCACTCTATCAATGCTGGCTATCCTTTCAGTTAGATGAGCCCTGAGCACTGTTGACGTTTCGCACCTCCCTACCTGTCTTGGCTCCTGTAAAACATTCCTTAAAATTCATTTCTTCATCCAGTATTTTGGCCACTTATCCAAGTATCTGCTAAAGTAACCTGGTGTCAAATCTTCCTTCATATCTCTCCAGGAAGAGACTTAGGACATTATTGTGTTAAGAGCGGCGTGAGAATGCAAGTTGATGTTGTTGCAATGCAGTCACTGTTCTGTATGAAGGCAAATTCTGTCATTTGCATGTGAAAAAGAGGTGAACTTATTAAAGCGATTGAAAGAATTGGAGGAGAATTAAGGAGGAATCTTTTGTTCACTTGGAAATTGATAGGGGATGGAATTCATTGACTGAAAAGTCTGGTTACTGCAGAAATCCTCATCACTTTTGTAAAATACTTGAATGTGCACTTGACATGCTGTTACCTACAGGGCTACAGGGTACAGGCAGGAAAACAGAATCAAGAGGGATAGATATGGTGGACCAAATGATGGGTGACACAGTGGCACTGTGGTTAGCACTGCTGCCTCACTGTGCCAAGGACTTGCATTCAAATTCCACCCTCGAGCAACTGTCTGTGTGGCATTTGCATGTTTTCTCTGTTTCTGTGTGGGCTTCCTCTGGGTGGTCCAGTTGTCTCCTACTGTCCAAAGACATGCAGATTAGGTGGATTGGCCATGCTAAATTCCATTGTAGAGTCTCAGGATGTGTAGGCTAGTTGGATTGGCCATGCTAAATTCCCTTGTAGAGTCTCAGGATGTGTAGGCTAGGTGGATTGGGCCATGGGAATTGCATGGTTACAGGTGACAGGGTTTTGAGGATTTCTGTAGACTCAATGGGCCAAATTATCTGCACAGTAGGGATTTTATGATTTGATAAAGTAGCCTCCTTCTGAGCTGGACATTTCTATGACAACCTGGTAACCTCCTGGGGTCAGTTACTAAACTGTTGCCTGCATGTATACAACCACAACAACACTTCAGCGTCTCAACATTATCCAGAGCAAAGCAGTCCCACTTCATTGGCACCCCATCCACCACCTTCAACACCCACTCTCTCCGGCGCTAATGCTTAGTAGCAGCGGTGTTTACCATTGCAAGACGTTGTAGAAATTCACCGAAGCTCTTTAGAGAACACCTTTCAAACCCATGACCCCTTCCATCTAGATGATAAGGACAGCAGATGCTTGGGAACATGATCTCCCATTCACCATCCTAATCTGGGAAATATATCCCCGTTCCTTTAGTGTCACTGGGGCAAATACCTGGAATTCCCTCCTTAAGGGCATTGTGGGTCTACCTACAGCATGTGGACTGCAGCGACTCAAGAAGGCAGCTCGCCAATATTTTCTCTAGGGCAAATAGAGTTGGGGAAGTACATCATGGCTCAGCCAGTGACGTCCACTTCCCACATCTCCGAATTTGCAGATGACACTAAGCTGGGTGGCAGGATGTGCTGTGAGGAGGATGTTAAGGGGCTGCAGAGTAACTTGGACAGACTGGCTGAGTGGGCAAATACTTGGCAAATGCAATGTGATGTGGATAAGTGTGAAGTTATCCACATTGATCACAAAAATAGGAAGGCAGATTATTATCTAAATGGTAGTTAGGGAAAGGAGGAGGTGCAATGAGACCTGGGTGTCATGGTGGAACAGTTGCTGAAGGTTGGCATGCAGTGAGGAAAGCTAATGGCACGCTGGCCTTCATAGTGAGAGGATTGGAGTATCGGAGTAAGGATGTCTTGCTGCAGTTATACAGGGCATTGGTTGGGCCACACTTTGTGTATTGTGTCCCATTTTGGTCTCCTAGTCTGAGGAAGGACATTCTTGCTATTGAGGGAGTCCAGTGAAGGTTCACCAGACTGATTCCCAGGATGGCAGGACTGACCTATGAGGAAAGACTGGATCGACTGGGCTTGTAGAACAAAAAACAAAGAAAATTACAGCACAGGAATGGGCCCTTCAGCCCTCCAAGGCTGGGCCGATCCAGATCCTCTTTCTAACCTGTCGCCTATTTTCTAAAGGTCTGTATCCCTTTGCTCCCTGCCCATTCATGTATCTGTTTAGATACATCTTAAATGACATTGTCTGCCTTTACCACCTCCACTGGTAATGCATTCCAGGCCCCCACCACCCTTTGTGTAAAGAATTTTCCACACATATCTCCCTTGAACTTTTTCCCTCTCACCTTGAACTCGTGACCCTTAGTAATTGAGTTCCCCCACTCTGGGAAAAAGTTTCTTGCTATCCATCCTGTCTATACCTCTCATGATTTTCTAGGCCATAATTAGTTGCCCCCTCAAGCTCTGTTTATCTAATGAAAATAATCCTAATCTACTCAACCTCTCTTCATAGCTAGCGTCCTCCATACCAGGCAACATCCTGGTGAATCTCCTCTGCACTCTTTCCAAAGCATTCACATCTTTTGGTAAAGTGACAACCAGAACTCTGCACAGCATTCCAAATTTGGCCAAACCAAAGTCCTATACAACTGGAACATGACCTGCCAACTCTTGTACTCAATACCCCATCTGATGAAGGAAGGCATGCTGTATATCTTCTTGACTCCTCTATCGACCTGTGTTACCATCTTCAGGGTGCAATGGACTTGAACACCCGGATGTCTTATATTTGCTGGAATTTAGAAGAATAAAGTGGGGGGGGGGGGGGGGGGGGGGGTCTCATAGAAACAGATAAAATCCTGATGGGACTGAACAGGCTAGATGCAGGAAGAATGTTCCCGATGTTGGTAAGTCCAGAACTAGGGGTCACAGTCTAAGAATAAGGGGTAAGCCATTCAGGACTGATATAAGGAAGAATGTTTTCACTCAGAGAGTTGTGAACCTGTGGAACTCTCTCCCACAGGAAGCTGTTGGGACCAGTTCATTAGATACATTCAAAAGGGAGCTGGACATGGCCCTTGCAGCTAAAGGAATGAAGGGGTATGGAGAGAAAGTGAGAGTGGGATACAGAGACTGCATGATCAGCCATGATCATATTGAATGGTGATGCAGGCTTGAAGGGCCGAATGGCCTATTCCTGCAGCTATTTTCTATGTTTCTATGCGTCTATGAAAGAATAAAGGAAAAGAAACAATTCTCGCAACAGCAGCCTCATCACATGTACCTTTGGGACAGGATTGGAATGCAGCAACTTAAAGAGAAGAACAGAAAAAAAATATGGAAAAGAAAGTTAGAAGAATGACTTTATGTAAAATATAACCATTGTTTTCTTCAACATCAAAGTCATTTGTTGCTTTGAATGACTAATGATTTCCTTTGATTAAACAGCCATAATTATAACACAAAAGATCTTTTACTTTGACACTAAGTTTTTTTTTAATTAAGTCACTTTTCACTTCTGTAGAACAATTGATAATTCCTGTTGCGTACTTATTCTGAAGATAAGCAATTTGTCACAAATATCTAACAGAAATATAAAGGTTTTGGATCATTAATGCCATGAATAATTAGCAGAACAGAGAATAATCACCAACTGGTTACTGGGAATCAAATTTTACGTCGAAAATAATTACTTGTCTTAAACAATCAGAAAAGGATTCTCGCTGGATTTCACCTACAGGGAACTTGGATTAATCCCTCCTTTTGAAAGGCATGGACTCATTGAGGTTTACGGTCAATTTAATGGTCAGCAGTGAATGGAGTTGGAGAGGCTAATTCAGTCCCCTCAGTTATTCATCTCCTCCTTGTTGCACGCCTTTCCTCAGTTTCCTTCCTCTACTTCTTGCCACTCAACTCACCTTTGAGTCAGAAAGTTCTGCAACTACTTCTTTTCATCACATAAGACAATCTGACAATACAGGACAATAGACAATAGACAATAGACAATAGGTGCAGGAGTAGGCCATTCTGCCCTTCGAGCCTGCACCACCATTCAATATGATCATGGCTGATCATCCTTAATCAGTATCCTATTCCTGCCTTATCTCCATAACCCTTGATTCCACGATCCTTGAGAGCTCTATCCAACTCTTTCTTAAATGAATCCAGAGACTGGGCCTCCACTGCCCTCTGGGGCAGAGCATTCCACACAGCCACCACTCTCTGGGTGAAGACGTTTCTCCTCATCTCTCTCCTAAATGGTCTACCCCATATTTTTAAGCTGTGTCCTCTGGTTCGGCACTCACCCATCAGTGGAAACATGTTTCCTGCCTCCAGAGTGTCCAATCCTTTAATAATCTTATATGTCTCAATCAGATCCCCTCTCAGGCTTCTAAACTCAAGGGTATACAAGCCCAGTCGCTCCAGTCTTTCAGCGTAAGGTAGTCCCGCCATTCCAGGAATTGACCTCGTGAACCTACGCTGCACTCCCTCAATAGCCAGAATGTCTTTCCTCAAATTTGGAGACCAGAACTGCACACAATACTCCAGGTGTGGTCTCACCAGGACCCTGTACAGCTGCAGAAGAACCTCTTTGCTTCTATACTCAATCCCTCTTGTTATGAAGGCCAGCATCCTATTAGCCTTCTTCACTACCTGCTGTACCTGCATGCTTACCTTCATTGACTGATGTACAAGAACACCCAGATCTCTCTGTACTGCCCCTTCACCTAAATTGATTCAATTTAGGTAGTAATCTGCCTTCCTGTTCTTGCCACCAAACCATACATTTATCCACATTAAACTGCATCTGCCATGCATCTGACCACTCACCTAGCCTGTCCAGGTCACCCTGTAATCTCCTAACATCCTCCTCACATTTCACCCTGCCACCCAGCTTAGTATCATCAGCAAATTTGCTAATGTTATTACTAATACTATCTTCTATATCATTAATATATATTGTAAAAAGCTGCGGTCCCAGCATTGATCTCTGCGGTACCCCACTGGTCACTTCCTGCCATTCCGAAATGGAGCCATTTATCACTACTCTTTGTTTCCTGTCAGCCAACCAACTTTCAATCCAAGTTAGTACTTTGCCCCCAATACCATGCACCCTAATTTTGCTCACTAATCTCCTATGTGGGACTTTATCAAAAGCTTTCTGAAAGTCCAGGTGCACTACATCTACTGGATCCCCCTCGTCCATCTTCAGAGTTACATCCTCAAAAAATTCCAGAAGATTAGTCAAGCATGATTTCCCCTTCATAAATCCATGCTGACTCTGTCCTGTCCTGTTACTACTATCCAGATGTGTCGTAATTTCATCCTTTATAATAGACTCCAGCATCTTTCCCACCACTGAGATCAGACTAACTGGTCTATAATTTCCTGCTTTCTCTCTCCCACCTTTCTTAAAAAGTGATACAACATTAGCCACCCTCCAATCCGCAGGAACTGATCCAGAATCTATCGAACTCTGGAAAATAATCACCAATGCATCCACGATTTCTCGAGCCACCTCCTTCAGTACCCTGGAATGTAGACCATCAGGCTCCAGGGACTTATCAGCTTCAGACCTAACAGTCTCTCCAACACTAATTCCTGGCAAATATAAATTCCCTTCAGTTCAGGTCCTTCAGCCACTATTACCTCAGGGAGATTGCTTGTGTCTTCCCCAGTGAACACAGATCTGAAATACCAATTCAATTCTTCTGCCATTTCTTTGTTCCCCGTAATATATTCCCCTGTTTCTGTCTTCAAGGGCCCAATTTTAGTCTTAACCATTTTTTTGCCTTTCACATACCTAAAAAAGCTTTTACTATCCTCCTTTATATTTTTGGCCAGTTTACCTTCATACCTCATTTTTCCTCTACGTATTTCCTTCTTAGTAATCCTCTGTTGTTCTTTAAAAGCTTCCCAGTCCTCCGTTTTCCCACTTATCTTAGCTATGTTATACTTTTTCTCTTTTAACTTTATATGTTTCTTAACTTCCCTCGTCAGCCATGGCCATCCATGCCTCCTCCTAGGATCTTTCTTCCTTTTTGGAATGAACTGATCCTGCATCTTCTGCATTATACACAGAAATATCCGCCATTGTTCCTCCACTGTCATCCCTGCTAAGGTATTGCACCATTGAACTTTGAAGAGAAAATGAGGTCTGCAGATGCTGGAGATCAGAGATGGAAATGTGTTGCTGGAGAAGCGCAGCAGGTCAGGCAGCATCTAGGGAACAGGAGAATCGACTTTTCGGGCATTAGCCCTTCTTCAGGAATGAGGAAAGTTTGTCCAGCAGGCTAAGATAAAAGGTAGGGAGGAGGGACTTGGGGGAGGGGCGTCGGAAATGTGATAGGTGGAAAAAGGTCAAGGTGAGGGTGATAGGACAGATTGGGGTGGGGGCAGAGAGGTCGGGAAGAAGATTGCAGGTTAGGGAGGCGGTGCTGAATTTGATGGATTTGACTGAGACAGGCTGGGGGGAGGGGAAATGAGGAAACTGGTGAAATCCGAGTTCATCCCTTGTGGTTGGAGGGTTCCTAGCCGGAAGATGAGGCGTTCTTCCTCCAACCGTCGTTTCGCTGTGGTCTGACGATGGAGGAGTCCAAAGACCTGCATATCCTTGGTGGAGTGGGAGGGGGAATTGAAATGTTGAGCTACAGGGTGGTTGGGTTGGTTGGTCCGGGTGTCCCAGAGGTGTTCTCTGAAACGCTCCGCAAGTAGGCGGCCTGTCTCCCCAATATAGAGGAGGCCACATCGGGTACAGAGGATGCAATAGATGATATGTGTGGAGGTACAGGTGAATCTGTGGCGGATATGGAAGTTTCCTTTGGGGCCTTGGAGGGAGGTGAGAGGGGAGGTGTGGGCGCAAGTCTTGCACCTCCTGCGGTTGCAGGGGAAGGTGCCGGGAGTGGAGGTTGGGTTGGTGGGGGGTGTGGGTCTGACGAGGGAGTCACGGAGGGAGTGGTCTTTACGGAATGCTGATAGGGGAGGGGAGGGAAATATATCCTTGGTGGTGGGGTCCGTTTGGAGGTGGCGGAAATGACGGCGGATGATGCGCTGTACATGGAGGTTAGTGGGGTGGTAGGTGAGGACCAGTGGGGTTCCCATTGAACTTTGGCCAGCTCGTCCCTCATATCTCCATAGTTCCCTTTATTCAACTGAAATATTGTCACTTCCGATTGTACCCTCTCCCTCTCAAATTGCAGATTGAAGCTTATTGTATTATGATCACTACTTCCCAAAGGCTCCTTCACTTCGAGGTCCCTGAGCAATTCTGGTTCGTTGCACAATACCAGATCCAGAATTGCCTTCTCCCTGGTAGGCTCCAGTACCAGCTGTTCGAAGAATCCATCTCTGAGGCACTCCACAAAGTCTCTTTCTTGAGGTCCAATACCATCCTGATTCTCCCAGTCTACCTGCATGTTGAAATCCCCCATAACAACTGTAGTAACATCTTTGCGACAGGCCAATTTCAGCTCCTGATTCAACTTACATCCGACATCCAGACTACTGTTTGGGGGCCTGTAGATAACTCCCAAGAGGGTCTTTTTACCCTTAGAATTTCTCAGCTCTATCCACACTGACTCTACATCCCCTGATTCTAGGTCCCCCCACGCAAAGGATTGAATATCATCCCTTACCAACATGGCCACCCACCCCCTCTGCCCGTCAGTCTGTCCTTACGATAGCACGTGTAGCCTTGAATATTCATTTCCCAGGCCCTGTCCACTTGAAGCCACATCTCAGTTATCCCCACAATATCCTATCTGCCAATTTCCAAAAGAGCCTCAAGCTCATCCATCTTATTTCTAATGCTTCATGCATTCCTATATTGTATTTTTAATTTGTTACTGCCCTCACCCTTCCCATCAACTCCTATTTCACTCAACCTTACACCATGATCCCTTTTTGAGTTTTCTGCTTCATTGATACAGTTGTCTTTCTTGACTTCCCTTGTTCTAACTTTCCCTTCAATTTCCTTCTTAAACATCCAGTTTGTCCCCTCCCCCCCGCTACTTAGTTTAAACGCAGCTGTGTTGCAGTAGCAAACCTGCCTGCCAGAATGCTGATCCCTAACCTATTAAGGTGCAAACCATCTCTCTTGTATAATTTATGCTTACCACAAAACATACCCCAGTGATCCAAGAATTTAAATCCTTGCTTCCTGCACCAGTTCCCCAGCCACACATTCAAGTCCATTATCTCCCTGTTTCTGGCCTCACCAGCCCGAGGAACTGGAAGCAAACCAGAGATAACCACCTTGGACGTCCTGCTTTTCAGCCTTCTTCCTGGTTCTCCGAAGTCACGCTGCAGTATGTTCCTCCTCTTCTTCCCGACATCATTTGTGCCGACATGTACCACCACCTCTGGCTCTTCACCTTTGTCCTTGAGGATTTCCTGCACTCTGTCTGTGATGTCTTTAACCCTGGCACCAGGAGTGCTGCACTGTCAGAGATACCATCTTTTGAACAAGGCAATATACCAAACACAGCCCTCACCACTGACCCACTTCCTACTCAATGAGATGGAAGTAAAAGCTTCCCTGGCATTATTCAACAAAGACCAGGAATGATATTCCTGGGTCACTGATTGACAAATGCAAGAGAGTTAATAGTTGTTTTTAGACTGTATTCCTCAGTGCCTAAGTATCTTCTAAGCCCAATATGATTGTTAATATTTTCAGACATGGTTGGTATAAAAAAATGATAATGGTTGCCCCTGCTCTTCACTTTGAAATGGACAGAATGATAATAATAGTTTTTTATTCATCTGTGGGATGTGGGTGTCACTGACTGGGCCAGCATTTACTGTCTTCCCCTAAGTGCCCCTTGAGAAGGTGGGGATGAGCTGCCTTCTGGAATTGCTGCAGTCCATGTGCTGTAGGTATTAGCCACAATGCCCTTAAGGGAGGGAATTCCAGGATTTTGACCCAATGACAGTGAAGGAACAGTGATATATTTCCATGTCAGGATGGTGAGTGGCTTGGAGGGGAACTTGCAGGGAGTGGTGTTCCCATGTATCTGCTGCCATTATCCTTCTAGATGGAAGTGATCGTAGGTTTGGAAGGTGCTTTTTGAGGATCTTTGGGTGAATTTCTGCAATGCACCTTGTAGATATTACGCACTGTTGCTACTGAGCGTCGGTGGTGAAGAGAATGGAGGCTTGTGGATGTGGTGCCAATCAAGCAGGTTACTTTGTCCTGGATGGTGTCAAGCTTCTTGAGTGTTGTGGGAGCTGCCCCCATCCAGGGTGAGTGGGGAGTATTTCACCACACTCCTGACTTGTGTTTTGTAGACGATGGACAGGCTTTGGGAAGTCAGGAGATGAGTTACTTGACACAGTATTCTGAGCCTCTGACCTGCTCTTGTAGACATTGTGTTAGTGTTGAGTCCAATTGAGTTTATGGTCAATAGTGATCTCCAAGATGCTGATAGTGGGGTATTCAGTGATTGTAACATAATTGAATGTTGAGGAGTGGTGGTTAGGTTGCTGCTTATTGCTGATGGACCTAGCCTGGAATTTGTGTGGTGAGAATATGACTTGCCACTTTTGTCAGTCCAAGCCTGGATATTGTCCAGATCTTGTTGCATTTGAACATGGACTGCTTCAGTGTCTGTGAAGTCATGAATGGTGCTGAACATGGTGAAATCTTTGGTGAACATCTCCACCTCTGACCTTATGTTGGAGGGAATGTCATTGTTGAAGCAGCTGAAGATGGTTGGGCCGAAAACATTACCCTGAGGAACTCCTGCAGAGATGTCCTGGAGCTGAGATGACTAGCCTCCAAAATCCGCGACCATCTTCCTATGCGTTGGGTATGACTCTAGCCACCAGAGAGGTTGCCCTATGTTACCTCGATTCCAGTTTTGCTAGGGCTCTTTGCTGTGACTTCCATCAAATCTAGCCTTGATGTCAAGGGCTGTCAATCTCACCTCACCTCTGGAATTCAGCTCTTTTGTCCATGCTTGAACCAAGGTTGTAATGGGGACAGGAGCTGAGTGGCCCTAGCAAAGCCAAAGTGGGCATCATTGAGCAGGTTATTGCTGAGCAGATGCTGATTGATAGCACTGTTGCTGACACCTTCCATCACTTTACTGATGATCAAGAGTGGACTGATGCGGCAGTAATTGGCTGGGTTGGATTTTAACTTTTTTTGTACATATGATATACTTGGACAATTTTTCACATTGTCGGTTAGATGCTAGTGTTGTAACTGTACTGGAAGAGCTTGGCTAGGGGAGCAGCAAGTTCTGGAGCACATGTCTTCAGTACTATTGGTGGAATGTTGTCAGGGCCCATCGCCTTTGCAATATTCTGTGTCTCCGTTTCTTGATGTCGCATGGAGTGAATCGAATTGGCTGAAGACTGGTATCTATGATGCTGAGGACCACTGGAGGAGGCCGAGATAGATCATCCACTCAGCACTTCTGGCTGAAGATTGTGGGATCCCTTTGTTCTGTCTATCACTTATTGCTTATGCCATTTGGCACGCAGGTAATCCTGATTGGTAGCTTCACCAGGTTGACATCTCATCTACAGGTATGCCTGGTGCTACTCCTGGCATGCCCTCCTGCACTCTCCATTGAACCAGGGTTGATCATCAGGCTTGATGGTAATGATTGAGTGGGGGATATGCTGGGCGGTGAGGTTACAGATTGTGCTGCCATTGATGGCCAACAGCGCCTCACGAATGCCCAGTCTTGAGTTGCTAGATCTGTTTGAAATCTGTCCCATTTAGCATGGTGATAGTGCCACACAACACGATGGAGGTTATTCTCAATGTGAAGGTGTCTCCACAAGGACTGTGCTGTGGTCACTCTCACCGATACTGTAATGGACAGATGTATCTCCATCTGACAGATTGGTAAGGATGAGGTCAGGTATATTTTTCCCTCTTGGTGGTTCCCTCACCACCTCCTGCAGACCCAGTCTAGCAGCTCAGTTCTTTAGGAGCCGACCAGCTCCTGAACCGCTGAACCGCTTTTGGTAGTGGGACATTGAAATCTCCCACCCAGGGTATATTTTGTGTCCTTGCCATCCTCAGTGCTTCCTCCAAATGTTGTTCAACATGGAGGGGTACCGATTCATCAGCTGAGGGAGGTCAGTATTGGTAATCAGCAGGGGGTTTCCTTACCCATATTTAACCTGAAGCCACGAGACTCCATAAGGTCTGGAGTCAATATTGAAGATACCCAGGATAATCCCTTCCCAAAAGTATCTCACTGTGTTGCCCCCTCTGGTAGGTCTGTTCTGCTAGTGGGGCAGAACATATCCAGGTTTGGTGATGGTGGGGTCAGGGACATTATCTCTAAGGTATGATTCCGTGAATATGACTATGTCAGGCTGTTGCTTGGCTAGTCTGTGAGACAGCTCTCCCAGTGTTGGCATTACCCCCCAGACGTTAGTGAGGAGGACTTTGCAGGGTTGACAGGGCTGTTTTTGCCATTGTCTCTTCTGGTGCCTCGGTCAGTGCAGGTGATTCCTCTGGTTTCATTTCTTTGAGACTGTCTAGTGATTGATACAACTGAGTGGCTTGCTCGGCCATTTCAGAGGACAATTGAGAGTCAATCACATTGCCATGGGTCTGGAGTCACATATAGGCCAGACCAGGTAAGGATGATAGATTTCCTTCCGTGAAGGACATTAGTGAACCAAATGGGTTTTTCTGACAATCGGTAGTGGTTTCATGGTCATCCTTAGGCTCCAGATTTTATTGAATTCAATACAGCACAGGAACAGGTGGTTTGGCCTCTCAAGCCTGTGCAGATTCTAATCCTTACTTAAAGCCGCTACTTATTGCCCATGAGCAGTTTCTATCCATCCATTCGCCTCCAGTTCATGTATCAAGATACACCTTAAACGTTGCGAATATGTTCCAGACACCCATCATCCCTTGTGTCAAAAACTCTCCCCTGCACTTCTCCTTTAACTTTTCCCCTCTCACCGCTGTACTTAACCTTTCCACCCTGGGAAAAAGCCCTCTGACTATCCACTCTAGCTATGCCTCTCATAATTTTGTAGACCTCTATCAAGCTGCTGCCTCGGCCCCTGTCATTCCAGTGAAAACAATCAAAATTATGCAATCTCTTCTAATATTTAAAACTCTCCAGACCAGGCAGCATCCTGTAAACCTTCTCTGCATCCTCTCCATGATCACTGATAGTGTGGCAGTCAGAACTCCACATAATATTCCAGATGAGGCCTAACTAACGTTTTGTACAGTTGTAACATAACTTGCCAAACTTTGTATTCGATGCCGTGGCCAATGAAGGCAAGGGGCTGTATACCTTTTGACCATCCTGTCCATCTATGTTGCCATTTTGATGGATCTGTGGACCTGAACACTCAGACATTGGGATTGGTTAGGTCACTTTTGGAATATTATGTGCAATTCTGGTCTCCCTCCTATAGGCAGGATGTTGTGAAACCTGAAAAGGTTCAGCAAAGATCCACAAGGATGTTGCCAGGGTTGGAGGGTTTGAGTTATAGGGAGAGGTTGAATAGGCTGGAGCTATTTTCCGTAGATCATCGGAGGCTGAGGGATGACCTTATAGAGGTTTATAAAATTATGAGGGGCCTGGATAGGGTAAACAGACTAGGCCTTTTCCCTGGGTTGGGTGAGTCTAGAACTAGAGGGCATAGGTTTAGGGTGAGATGGGAAAGGATCTAAGGGGCAACTTTTTCATGTAGAGTGTGATGTGTGTACGGAATGAGCTGCCAGAGGAAGTGGTGGAGGCTGGTACAATTACAATATTTAAATAGCATCTGGATGGTTGGATGAAAAGGAAGGATTTAGAGGGATATGGGCACAGTGCTGGCAAATGAGACTAGATTAATTTAGGATATCTGGTCAGCATGGACGACACTCCGTGCTGTACCTCTCTGTGACTCAATGACTCTAAGTCATTTCTCCTAAGGTTTCTGCCATTTATTGTATAATTTGTGCCTGAATTTGATCTTCCAAAATGCATCACCTTGCATTTGTCTGGATTAAAGTCCACCTGCTATTTTTTGGCCCAAATCTGCAAACTATCTATATCTCGCTGTATCCTTTGACAATCCTGCTCACTATCTGCAACTCTGCCAATTGTGGTATCATCCACACACCTGCTAATTAATCCACCTAAATTTTCCTCCAGATCATTTATATGTATCATAAACAACAAAGGTCCCAGCACTGATCCCCGCAGAACACCAAGAGTTGCTGATCACCATCCTGAAAAGCACCCTTCCACTGCTACTTTCTGTCTGTTATGACCAAGTCAGTTTTGTGTCCACCTCGCCTGCTCACCCTGGAGCCCATGAGACTCTAACTTATGTACCTGCCTACCTTATCAATGAAAAGTTCAAACCTATTTTGCCTGCTTGGTGGATGCAGATATTCCATGAAATTATTTCAAGAAAGAACAGGGGAGTTTAACAGTGCCCTGGCTAATATTTATTTCTCAATCAATATCACAAACACAGACAATCTGATCGCTGATTGTGGGATCTTGCTGTGCTGAAATTTGCTGTTGCATTTTCGACATCACAACAGTGGCTACACCTCAAAAATGATTACACTGGCTATAAAGTGTTTTGAGTCGTCTGGTGATCATAAAAAATGCTATGAAATGCAAGTCTGGCTTTGTGTTTTCTCTTTTTATCTAAAGCTTCTTGTCAAATTAATTGCCCTTGAAGAGTCAGCTTGGTTTAATTGGCCATACACAAGCTTTCCCATCTGAAATACCATCTCAAATTCCCATCTCAAATACAATTCCAGCCAAAAGCATGTAATTTAAACTGATACACCAGGTCTATTTTTTGGTGGGGGGGGGGGTGGGGGGTGCTGCATTATCGGAGGTACAGCCATTTGAAAAGGTGTAAAATAAATTTCACATTGAATTGAGGATAAAAGATGCACAACACAAAGTGGGCCATTTAAGAGTGAGAAAAAAAATTTTCTGATACAGTGAAAATTCGGAACTTTGCCCTCAAATACTCTATGAATGTTCGAGGTGAATTGAAGGTATCAAGACTGACATTGATAGGTAGTAGCAGTATTAATGGATACGGGGCAAAGGTGGATAAACAGAGTAAAGTATATATCAGGTAAAAACAATGATGTTTTATTCCTGATGAAGGGGTTTTGCCCGAAACGTCGATTTTACTGCTCCTCGGATGCTGCCTGAACTGCTGTGCGCTTCCAGCACCACTAATCCAGAATAAAGTATATATCAGTACAATCATAACCAACTGACCAGACAGGCTTGAGGTGCTGAATGTACTTCACTATCTAATGATCCTCTGAACAGTAGTGACATGTGAATATAAACGTAGAATAACAATTTTACAAACTGAAATGACATGCAGACGGGAAAGACATTACAAATTGAGCCGTAATGTCAGGCTGCATTCTCTGCAACTGGCTGAGTTACCAGAGAAAGAACTGAAAATAAAATGTTTACTTTCATACTTACCTTTGTTTTAAATAAGGATTCTATTTCTTTGAGTTCTAAATTATTATTCATGCCACTGCAGAAAAAAAAATTGCATCACAATGTTACTCTCCATTCATATTCTCGTTTCCAATGCTCTCTTACAACGTGATTGGTCTGTTTTTGATGGAAAGAAGTAAGTCATTTCTTACCTTTTGCATGTGGGTCTCCATTAAAAGAAAGCAGGAAGACTTTGTGAGTTTAAAGAAATAGAAAGTAATTTATCTTCCTCATTATCTGAATTAAACACATCTCAAACACTCATTCTCACATATACGCTCACAAACACAAAGACTTGTCACAGTTGGAGTTATTGTAATTTTATAGATTATGATTTCTAGTTGCACATATAACAAGTCTGGTTTTGTGAAGGACGTTGATGTTTTAAGGTTGAAATGAGAGTCTTGCAAAGTGAAAGGGTTCTCCGCAGACTGTGTAATTTCCTGTAGCTGAACTTTGAGGAAGTTAACCTAAGTTGATGGTAATACTGGGCAAGTTGAATTTCTGTGTGAAACCTGGCTTGATAGACCATTTTTATGCTGAAACAACCGTTCCTAAGGATTCCTTATGAATCCTTACTAATGCAAGCAGTCTCGGATTTCTAGCAATTCACTTTAGTATATTCAATGTTATAACAACAGAAACATGTTACTTCATTCATATAACTTTTAGGTTCCAGACCTTCTCATTTAGAATTTGTCATAATTCTTGTTTCCTAAAATCAATACCTTTTCCATTATCAGCTTTTACAAAATTATGAGGGGCATGGATAGGGTAAATAGACAAAGTATTTTCCCTGGAGTCGGAGAGTCCAGAACTAGAGGACAAGGTTTAGAGTGAGAGGGGTAAGGTATAAAAGAGACCTAAGGGACAACTTTTTCACACAGAGAGTGGTACATCTATGGAATGAACTGCCAGAGGAAGTGGTGGAGTCTGGTACATTTAAGAGGCATTTGGATGGATATAAGAATAGGAAGGGTTTGGAGGGATATGGGCCGGGTGCTGGCAGGTGGGATTAGATTGGGTTGGGATATCTGGTCAGCATGGACCGGTTGGACCAAAAGGTCTGTTTCCGTGCTGTACATCTCTATCACTCTATGACTTTATATTGCTCCAATTCTCTCATTAATCCCTGTATGAACATTCCCCCACATGTAACTGTCTGTGAGAGATATCATAGATGCTGGCCTAAACACTGGATGTGGACTTGATGGAAATCTGAATATATTTTAAGTTTTACTGAACTACCAGTTTAGAATTCTTCCATAATCATGATTTCCCTTGCATTCTCAAAATGTTTCTCTAACTCAGTGATCAATCCCATTATATTCTTTCTTTCCCTTGTAAATTGCAGTGCTGAGGCTGAGATGGTGGAGAACGTCAAGTTCCCAGAATTGATGATAACAGACAACCTGTCCAGGACTTACCATGTAGATGCAACGGTCAAGAAGGCACAACAACACCTCTTCTTCCTCAGGTAGCTCAGAAAATTCAGTGTGTCAACAAGGTTCCACACCAACTTTTACAGATGCATACATCACGGCGTGGTATGGCAATTTCCCTGCCTAGCTCCGTAAGAAACTACAGAAGGTGGTGTGCATAGTCAAGACCATCATGGAAGCCAACCTCCCATCCATAGACTCCATTTACACAGCTTGCTGCCGTGGAAAGGCTGCCAACATCATCAAAGACCCATCGCATCCCGGCAATGCTTCCTTCCAACCTCTTCCAACAGGCAGAAGATACAGAAGCTTGAACACATGCACCAACAGGTTCAGGAACAGCTTCTTCCCTGCTGTTATTCGACTGAAGAATAGACTCTCTAACTTCAAATAATGTTGATCTTGCTAATATCGATCTTGGCTAGTGCATGTCCTATGCAATGTAATTTGTATACCTCTTTTTTTTTCACCCTAAGATCTGTATGCCCTTGCTTACTATGATCTGCCCGTACTGCTCACAAAACAAAGCGTTTCACTGTGCTTTGGCATACGGGACAATAAACCAATCAAAATCAAAACTCAAAATTAAATTCTACAAATGTCTGATTAGGTTTCTTTCAATTGCTCTAAACTTTGGGAACAAGCTCAAAGCAAGGAGAATTGCTCCTTTAACATTTCTATAGTCGACAGGTGTTTCTTCTGACAAACTAGTGCACACATCTGTAACTCAACTGCTGTCTCCCCAAAGCCAGTCCATCAAGTACAAGGCACAGGCCAGGAGTATGATAGAATGCTCACCACCTTCTTGGATGGATGCATCTCCAACAGCACTCGATTGGCACTATCCAGCACAAAGCAGCCCATTTGACTGACACCATCTACACAGACATTCAGTGCCTCATCCACTGACACTCAGTAGCATCTACAAGATGCACTGCAGACATTTAACAAGACTCCTCAGACAAACCCACCTTTCAAACTCACGACCACTTCCAGCTTGAAGAGCAAAGGGAGAAAATTCATGGAAACGCTACCACCTTCAGGTTCCCCTCCAAGCCACTCACCATCCTGATTGAGAAATATATCGCCGACACAGTGTCACTGGATCAAGATGGTGTCAGTGTGGTAGGTAGCAGTCGGGCTTGCTGGAGCCCATCCACTCCAGGCTGGCAGCATCGTTTTCTCAGTATACTTGTCATTTTTATTTCTTTTATTTTTCCTTCCTTCTTCATCCTTAAGCCCAGAACGGTGTTAGTAAGGGGTAGCAGCAGCGTTGGCAGTGTGACCTAGGACTCCTGGTGGCGGTAGCAGTGGTGGTGCGCAGACCCTGGATTCTCAGTGGCAGTAGGCCCACAGCCTGGACTTTTGGTAGTGTCAGTACCTGGAGTGAGGATTCTTGGTGATGGTAGGCCCCAAGCAGGGACTCCTGGTGATGGTAGCCACAGAGTATTGGTTATGGCAGTGAAAGCCGTGACCTCTTGGGATGTTGGCAACATTGTTACTCCTTAAGGTCCAGAAGACCTCATGGAGAACTTGCAGAAGCCCCGAAGCCTTGCTTGAGACCCCAACTTGAGCAGAAGATGAACTGTTATTTAAGTAATTTCTTTTCATCCTTATTGTACCAGATTGTGGTTACAAATCACTTTTCACTTTATTTTCAAGATGCAGGTGACAATAAGTAAGTCATTCAATTCAACCAATCATTCAAAATCATGGAACTCACTGAGGGTTGGTCCACACCAAGTGGACTTCTGCAGTTCAAGAAGGCAGCTTGCATTCACTTTCCTCAGTGACATTAGGAATGGCAATATATACTGGCCAGCCAATGTCATCCCGTCTCAGGCGACTGACTGAGTGGAGTTTGCACGTTCTCCCCGTGTCTGCATGGGTTTCCTCCGGGTGCTCCGGTTTCCTCCCACAATCCAAAGATGTGCAGGTGAATTGGCCATGCTAAATTGCCCGTAGTGTTAGGTAAAGGGTAAATGTAGGGGTATGGGTGGGTTGCGCTTCGGCGGGTCGGTGTGGACTTGTTGGGCCAAAGGGCCTATTTCCACACTGTAATGTAATCTAATCTAATCCACATCCTGCAAACAAGCAATATAAAAAATGTGTGCAATCCTGCATGAGTCAGTCTGGGAAATACATCCATGTCACATCATTGATAGAAGATTTTGGAGTGGGAGTCACTGCAACAAAGATGAGTGAAAAATAGACTGAGCATTTTCTATATGATATGGGATAGATGGTGGGATTGACAGAAACAAGTACTAAGTGCTCCCTGGCAATGACTAAATACAAGGTACCATCCATACAACTACAAAGAAACTCTCTTTCCAAGACAACATATCAAGGACAGTCCCACAACGGAGCAAGCTGCTAAAGGAAACAGGTACAGGCCCATCACCCACATTCCCTCGACTATGGAATTCATTATCATGGAGCGCAGTGGAGGCCAGGACGTTGGGTGTCTTCAAGGCAGAGATTGATAAATTCTTGACCTCGCAAGGAATTAAGGGATACAGGGATAGTGCGGGTAAGTGGAATTGAAACATCGATGATCCGAATGGCCTTGCTTCTACTCCTATGTCTTATGGTCTTATGGACTACTTTTGCCTCCCACATGGATCTCTGAAGTGTCTGCCCTGCAGCAGCTTCTGAAACTGGAAGTCAGTGTTGGGAGTGGTCATGCTCAGACCTTCAGAGAGACTTCACAGCATTGCCTATCGGGTGAAATCTTCAGCGCCCATCTTTAAGTTATTTCCATTTATAAGTTTTCATTATTGGGATTAACATCTCTGTTTTCATGCCCTGTTTAGCCAGAACCAGTCATCGAAATGTTGGTGGTATACAGGTTTTAGTTTGTGATATCAACACAACTAAAGCATAAACAGAGTCAAAAAGTGCAGCGTTGGAGAAGCACAGCAGGTCAGGCAGCATCTGAGGAGCAGGAGAGTCGACATATTGGGCACAAACCCTTCATCAGGAATGTAGAGTGGGTGAGGAAGGGGGCTGAGAGATAAATAGGAGGGCGGAGGTGGGGATCGGGGGAAGATAGCTGGGAAGGCGATAGGTAGATGCAGGTGGGGGTTGATAGTGATAGTTTGAAGAGGAATGTGGAGCGGAAAGGTGGGAAGCACAGTTCAAGAGGGTGGTGTTGAGTTGGATGGTTGGATCTGGGATGAGGTGGGGAGAGGGAAGGTAAAGAAACTGGTGATGTCAACATTGATGCTGTGTGGCTAGAGGGTCCTAAGGCGGAAGATGAGGCATTCTTCCTCCAGTTGGTGGGTCACTTGGATTTGATGGTGGAGAAAGCCCAGGACTTGCATGTCCTTGGCGGAGTGGGAGGGGGAATTGAAGTGGTTGGCCAGAGGGTGGTGGGGTTGTTAATGCATATGTGCCAGAGATGTTCCCTGAAACATTCCGCGAATTGTGTCCTGTCTCCCCAATGTAGAGGAAATCACACTGAGAGCAATGGACACAGTAGATGATGTGGTTGGATGTGCAGGAAAATCTCTGCTGGATGTGGAAGGATCCTTTGAAACCTTGAATGGAGGTGAGGGGAGAGGTGTTGGAGCAGGTTTTACACCTCTTGCAGTGGCAAGGGAAGGTACCAGGAGTGGAGAGTGTGTCGGTGGGGGGAGTGGACCAAATGAGAGTGTCATGCAGAGAATGGTCTCTGCAGAACGCAAATAGGGATGGGGAGGGAAATACATTTCTGGTGGGTCTGACTATAGGTGGCAGAAATGGCGGAAGATAATGCGCTGTATCTGGAGATTAGTTGGGTGGGAAAGTGAGGACTGTGGTTGGGGGGGGTATATCCTCGTTGCAGTTGGAGGAGTGGGGTTCAAGGGCAGAGGAGGAGATACGCTGGAGGGCTTTGTTGATGCAACAGAGGCAGAGGAATTGGGAGTAAGGGATAGTGTTTTTGCAGGGGTGGGGATGGTGGGAGGAGGTGTAGTCCAGGTAGCTGTGGGAGTCAGTTAGTTTGATGTCCGTGTTGAGTCCGTTGTTGGAGATGGAGATGAAAGGGTCCAGGAAGCGGAGGGAGGTATCTGAGATGGTCCAGGTGAACCTAAGCTCAGGGTGGAAGGTGTTTGTGAAGTTGATGAACTGTTCAACCTCCTCATGGGAGCATGAAGTGGCACCGATACAGTCTTCAATGTAATGGAGGAAAGGGTGGGGGATGGTGCCAGTGTAACTGTGGAGCATAAACAGACTACATCATCCCCTAAATGTGTCTGTTATATTCCCCTCAAACACTTGCCAAGCAAGTGACTTTCATTTTCTCATCATTCTCCTGGCAAAGTTTCCCCTGAATTCCTTTTTAGAAATATCACTGCCGCATTCATTGTCCGTTGTTTGAAGTCACCATTTGGATACATCATTTCTGATTTGACTTATCGAGCACCTTCATTAGTTTAAAGCTATGTATTGCGGGAAAAGCCCAACCAATCTTTGCTGGAGGCAACATCTCTCAGTTCTGGGAGTAACTGAATAAAATCATTTTCACACTTTCCCCCTGTGCCTCCACAACCTGTTTGCAATGTTTTGTATGACCTGTCCATGGTACTCCCGTGTTGCATTGGTTTCCATGGGAACAATGAAGGTAATTTGCTGGCCTTTGCTGTACCTTTTGATAGGCGCACTGGCTGAACAAGTGAAATGATTAATCTGAGGTGCAGCTGTCATGAGTGCTGTCTCCTCTCTACTGCATCCTGCTAAACTCTGTCATCGATCCAACCATGTTTAAAGCCATCTGTTTCATTGCTCCATTACTCTTTGAGTGCTGTTTGTCACCCTTATATTGGTCATTTAGTTCAGTCTAAATGTTATGTGGCCAATAAATTACACCCTGTTTGACACAGGAGCAGCAGGGGGACCACAATACTGACTGCTGGATCTAATTCTCAAACACAGCTTCCCCTATTTTATCATCACTGTCATCCTATTATTGTCAGGTCTCAACCCAGTCAACTAATTCTCCATTAGTTCCCAGAACCTGACCACGTGAAGGCTACTAATCCAAACAGTGAAAGTCTGATTTTAACAGTAAAGAAATATGCAATTGTCATGCCTGGAATGGGACTCAACCGTTTTCCTTACTGAGTATCAGCTTTTATTATGTGTCAACCCTGACTACAATGGGAACTGAAAACCCATAGCACCTTCTGAACCAATGTAACCACAACTCCAGTGAGAGTCTGCTGGTGGTACCTAGGCTGGCATCAGTTTCTGGGCAGTCTTTCCTGTTAAATGGCTTCCTGTTACATTGGTATATCTCAATGCATTTCACCAGGCAGCTCCTGCTATGAGTCTGGATCACTGCATTTTTCACTTGGTTTACAGTCACTAGTTTTCACTTCATTTGAGAGTGAAACTTTTGTGTTTGAACAACAACAGACTTAGTGAACTTTTTTTCAATTCATGAATGGTGTTAGAGCATCACTGGCTGGGCCAGCATTTATTGCCCATTCCTAATTGCCCAGAGGTCAATTGAGAGTCAACTACATTGAAGTAGATCTGGACTCACACGTCAGCCAGACCAGGTAAGGATGGCAGTTTCTTTTTGAAAAACAACAGTGAACCAGATAGGTTTTTTTTTTAACGACAATCAACAATGGATTCATGGTCAGCATTAGAGCCTTAATTCTAGTTTTTATTGAAGTGAAATTCCACTATCTGTCATTGCATGATTTGAAAGCTGGTCTCCAGAACTTTACCTGAGCATCTGAATTAAGAATCCAGAGAAAACGCCATAAGGCCATTTCCTCCCTCAGCATAGCTAGGTGCAGGGGATGGTGAAAGAGGGCATCTCCACAGACATCGCTAAGATATAGCTCCATTTACACATGCCTCAGCAGTTACACCCAGTATGAAGGTACAATGTTCTTTATTCAGTAGCGCCTCGGAAAGCCTGGTCCTCATCTTATCAACAATTGTTGAGTATCTCAAGGATTTGTGAAGGGTCAGATGTGAGGCAAGTTACCTGTTGAGACCAAGACTGGTCTCCCTCCTATAGGAAGGATATTGTGAAACTTGAAAGGATTCAGTAGAGATTCATAAGGATGTTGCCAAGGTTGGAGGATTTGAGCTACAGGAAGAGGCTGAATAGGCTGGGGCTGTTTTCCCCGGAGCGCCGGAGACTGAGGGGTGGAGGCTGGTGCAATTATAATATTTAAAAGGCATCTGGATGGGTACATGAATAGCAAAGGTTCTGAGGGATATGGGCCATGTGCTGGCAAATGAGACTAAATTAGTTTAGGATACCTACTCAGCATGAACAAATTGGACCAAAGGGTCTGTTTCTGTGATGCACATCTCTATGATTCTATGACTCTCAGGCTGGATTATCAAATGGATAGGGATCAAGTTCAGGAGCAACATGTATACATGGCTGCTACTAACCATCACTGCTGGAGGGAGTGAAAGTTTGTGGATGTAGCACCCGTCAAGCAGATTTCTTAATCTTGGATGGTGTCAAGCCTCTTGAGTGTTGTTGGAGCTGCGCTCATCCAGGCAAGTGGGGAGTATTCCATCAAACTCCTGACCTCTGCCTTGTAGATGGTGGACAAGCTTTGGGGAGTCAGGAGATGAGTTATTCGATGCAATATTCCTAGCTTCTAAACTGCTTTTGTGGCCACAGTATTTATGTGTGGATATTTATGTTCTTGTAAATACTATTGTTATCTTTAAGGAGACAACTAATGCTCAGGTGTTGGTTTGATTAGGCCCCACTCAGTTTTTGACCTCAAACATTGACAAAAGAGCTGAATTTCAGAGGTGAGGTGAGAATGACAGCTCTTGACATCAAGGCCACATTTGACTGAGTGTGGCATCAAGGAGCCCTGGCAAAACTGAAGTCAATGAGAATCAAGAGAAAAGCTCTCTGCTAGTTGGAGTCATACCTGGCACAAAAGACAACAACTTAATTTGATTTATTATTGTCACATATACCAAGATACAGTGAAAAGTATTATTTTGTGTGCCAACCAGATAAATCATATCTTACGTAAATACCATCAGGGTAATAGAATAGAATGCAGAATATAATGTTACCGCTACAGAGAAGGTGCAGAGAAAAATCAACTCTAATATATAAGAGTCCATTCATAAGTCTGGTAACAGTGGGGAAGAAGCTGTTCTTGAATCTGTTGGTATGTGTTTTCAAACTTTGGTATCTTCTGCCCAATAGAAGGGAGTGGAAGATTATATAACCAGGGTGGGAGGGGTCTTTGATTATGTTGGGTGCTTTCCTGAGGCAGTGGGAAGTATAGATGGAGTCAATGGAAGAAAGGCTGTTTTTTTGTGATGGACTGAACTGTGTTCAAAACTGCCTGTAATTTCTTATGGTCTTGGAAAGAGTAGTTGCCATACCAAGCTGTCTTGTATCCAGATAGAATGATCTCTATGGTGCATCTATAAACATTGGTAAACGTCATTGTGGACATGCTGAATTTCCGTTGCCTTCTGGGGAAGTAGGGGTGTTACTGTGCTTTCTTGACTGTAGAGTCGATGTAGTTGGACCGGGATAGATTGTTGGTGATATTTACTCCTCGACCACATTGGTGCAGACATGGGTGTGTCCTCCACCATGCTTCCTGAAGTCAATGACCAGTTCCTTCATTTGCTGACATTGAGGGAGAGATTGTTGTGTTTACACCATGCTGCTAAGCTGCCTGTACTCTGTCTCATCGTTATTTGAGATCCAACCCACAATGGTGGTGCTATCAGCAAATTTATAAATGGAGCTAGAGCAGAAGTTGGCCACACAGTTGTGAGTGTGTAAGGAGAACAGTAAGGGGCTGAGTATACAGTTTTGTGGGGCATCGGTGTTGAGGATTATGGTGGAGGAGGTGTTGTCATCTATCCTTACTGACTGAGGTCTGCATGTCAGGAAGTCAAAGATCCAGTTGCAAAGTGGGGGCGAGGAGCAGAATCCTTGGTGCTGAAGATGAGATTGGTTAAATTATAGTGTTGAGTGTCAATAAATAGGAGTCGGACGTAGGTGCCCTTGTTATCCAGACGTTCCATGAGGTGAGTGTAGGGACATCTCCCTTGGACCAATGGTGATGTTAGGTGAATTATAGGGGATAATTGCAATTTAGGAGGGTGGAGTTAATGTGAGCTATTAGTAACCTCTCAAAGTATGGTTGTCCATAATGATGGACATCAGAGCCACTGGATGGTAGTCATTAAGGCATGCAGCCTGATTTTTCTTTGGCACCAGCATGACAATGGTCTTCGTGAAGTAGGCGGGAACCTCAGATCGGAGGAAGGCGAGATTAAGCATGTGTGCAAATACTCTCACCTGCTGGTCCACGCAGAATCTGAATGCATATTTAGGGACTCCATCCAGGTCGGTCGCTTCGTGAGGGTTCACCCTCAAGCAGGTTGATCTGACGGCTCTGGCAGTGACTGTGGGTACGGGGGCATCCGAAGCTGTCGGGGCAGGTGACATCACTTCACTGACATTCTGTTCCAAATAAGCGTAGAATGCATTCAGCTCATCGGGGAGGGATGGATTATTGTTAGTGATTGTACTCGACTTCGCTCTGTACTCGTTATGGTTGTTGATCTTCGAGGTCATTCATCTCAGTTCCAGGACATTGCTGCATGAGTTTCAGGTATATATCCCCGGCACATTCACTATGGTAATAACTTATTTTTTAAATTTATTGTTGGTACATGTCCCTATGTACAGTGAAAAGTTTTGTTTTGCAAGCAATAGAGGCAACATACAAGGAGATACAGACCATATTGTTCAGACAAAGAGAGGCATACAAGGTTACGGCTGGAGGTGCACAAAAGCAAGATCAACATTTGTTTTGAAACTAGAGAGGTCTATTCAGCAGCCCAATAATTGCATGGAAGAAGCTGTTCTTGAACCTGTTGGAACATGCATTTCAGCTTCTGTGTCTTCTGCCTCCAGAAGAAGTTGGAAAAGAGCATTAACAGGTTGGGTGGGGTCTTTGATGATGTTGGCAGCCTTACCACAGCAATAAGACATATAGATGGAATCCAGGGATGGGAGGTTGGCTTTTGTGATGCTCTAGGCTGTGTTCACACTCTGAGTAGTCTCTTATGGTTCTGGGCAGAGCAGTTACCATACCAAACCATGATGCACCCATATAGAGTGCTTTCTATAGTGTATCTTAGAAGTCAGTGAAATTCCTTACAGACATGCTGAATTTCTGAAGCCTCCGCAGGAAGAAGAGGCATTGTTGTGCTTTCTTGACTGAGAGGTCCAGTACGGATGGTGGTCATCATGACTCCTCAGAACTTGACGCTCTCTACCCTCTCCAATTCAACTCCATTGCCAGAGATGGGGGCACGTCCACCTCCTTTCTTTCTGGAGTCAATTATCAGTTTTTTTGTTGTGCTGACATTGAGGGAGAAATTGTTATCATTGCATCACATCACTAAGCCCTCTATCTCCTTTCTGACTCATCATTGTTTGATATCCAGCCTACAACAGTGGTGTCATCAGCAAACTTGTAAATGGTGCTCATACGGAATTTGGTGACACAGTTGTGATTGTACAGGGAGTACAGTAGGGGTTAAGTAAACTTCCTTGCAGGAACTGCCAACCATTCAGCAACCTTTCACCATGTAGCACCAATTATTGTTCCTTTTGAAATTTGGTATTCTCAAATGTATCTAGATAATCATAGAGTCATACGGTCATATAGCACGGAAACAGACCCTTCGGTCCAACTAGTCCATGCTGAACATAATCCCAAACTAAACAATCCCACCTGCCTGCTTCTGGTCCAAATCCATCCGAACTTTCCCTATTCATGTATCCATTTAAACGTTGTTATTGTACCTGCATCCACCACTTGCTCAGGAAGTTCATTCCACACACAAACCACCTCTTTGTAAAAACATTGCCTCTTATGTCCTTTTTAAATCTCTCCTCTTAAAAATATACCTTCTAGTCTTGAAATTCCCCATGTTAGGGAAAAGAGAACGACCATCAACTCCAACCATACCTCTCATTATTTTACTGAACAACTTGCTTCATCTTTTGCAGCAAGATTTTTTGATTTATATTCCATTATTTTGGACAGCAAACACTGGTATTATATGTGTTGGCATCATCAGGAACAAGATAATTGAATGGAAGATCAAAGCATCATCTTGTGTCACACTTGGACATCTGGTAATGGAGTCAAGATCTGTTTTTATCACAGCCTGTTAAAGAGAAAAAACATGCTTTTCTCATTGTTACAAAATACGGCGATTCTTAAGCCAACATAGAAAGGAAGGGGGAAATTTTCCAAATCATAGGATTGTCCCTCAAACTGATCCCAAACAAATTTCATTCCGAATTAAAACATTGTGGGAAGTAACTTCTCCCATCCTCTCAGAAGGCATGGCACATTGACAGTATGAGCTTAGGAGAAAGAGCCCCAAATCTTTCAAATCTTTGATCTACTTCTGTCCTTGATGATAAGGTGCTGCTCATTAGAAGGTGCTCTAGACTCAGGACACATAATACAATCTGTCTTTAACAGTGTTACAGTTCCTTTGGGGATCTGTAAACTAAAACAAATAAATTTACCAAATGACCCCCAAATGAAGGATTTCCAAGATAATGCTTTATTTCAGTCACTTTCTTCTGACATAATCAGAATCAACTAAAATAAAACTTCAGTAAGTGCTTACAGTACATATATTTTGTTCATTATATTCAGTATGAACTAAAAAATACACAAGGAATATTTGGTACAACAAAGTTTTTGATATATGACGGTGCTAAGCAGTGCACTCAGCCTGTGCAGTCCCAGTTTTAGTGACAAGATTAGGGTGGTGCTGGAAAAGCACAGCAGGTCAGACAGCATCTGAGGAGCAGGAAAATCGACGTTTCGGGCAGGAGACCTTCATCAGAATGCTGCCTGACCTGCTGTGTTTTTCCAGCACCACTCTAATCTTGACTCTGATCTCCAGCATCTGCAGTCCTCACTTTTGCCTAGTCTCAGCTTTAGTTACACAGTTCTCCTGAGCAGAATTCCAGTCCCTTTCACAGGCAGCACGGTCAGTGTAAATAAAGTCCCATATCTGCTATCTTCTATACAATGGCATGTTTTTCTAAAATCTTCCCAGTCTTCAACTTCTGTCTTTGTCTCTCTGTTCACCTGTTAGTTGCCTGTGTCCATATTTTAACCTCTTTTGTATAGTATTGCATCCAGGTCTAGGGTTACCCTGCCAGTTACGTGGATAGCTTTAATATCCAAACATTATAATTGATCCATTAACAAGTGATACAAGCGCAAATAAGTCATTGTCCAATATTCTGATTTAAAGATTCATGGTTTTCTAAACATCTTAAAGAAATTACAAATTTTCCTTACTGCTGCTACTTCTGTGTCACAGATGTTCACAATAGGCAAACAGTGATTCTGCTTCTAAATGTGTAATTTCCACTGGTATGCTCAGGTCCAGGTGGCATTTCAAATCAAATCCTCAGAGACCCTTTTAAAGAACTTTAGGAACGTAGGTCAAACACACAAATATCCATCCAATTCACCTTTGACCATCCTGATACTTGCGTTATCACCTTTGGAGGAACGACGCTTGAAGAGAGCCGAGTAAGCTGTGCCACACTATCACAGGCTCTCTGCACAGCAGCTCTCAAGGCACAGGTCATGTCTCTAGAGTGCATTGTGCTGCGGAGGAGCAGAAGACAGTTAAAGAAAGTAGATATTACACCAATTATGCTCAGCAAACACACCCAGATCATGACACTGTGATAAAACATCAGGACATCAGTCGACATTCTAAAGACATAGCTTTCGACCAAGAACAGCCAAGTGGGAATTCCACCCTTCCAGAAGTTGTACCAGAACAAGTTCTGAAAGAGTTGTTAAACTGCTGAAATGATATATTTACCATTAAATTTCTATGAATTTCACAGTCCTTTCTCTGCATAGTTTGCTATTAACCAATGTTTATGTTTTTACTTGTAACATGTGAGAACTACCTTTGCCAAATAAAAAGTGATGTTTATGTAAGAGATGAATGTACAAATGAGCTAAGTACCTGGATGTTGTCACTTGACAATATGCCACAGGCCTCTGCACTGCACCATTCAAAGCACAGCCTGTGTCTAGGTTTAAATATGAATAAATCCAACAGAGATCTTTAGGTAAGCTGAATCCTTATACTTTACCACAGAATGACAGAATTGTTACAATGCAGAAACAGGCTATTCAGCCCATCATAACTACACTGGCATTCCAAACAAGCATCATTACCTTGTGCCAATGCCCTGTTTTGTCCCCATACCTTTGCACACCATTTATGTTACATCTGGATAAGATAAGAAGATTATTACAATACCAATGTGATAAAATGATAATGGAGTTGTTCAGTAACTTTGCATGAATAATTAACCCATACTGTACCCCACACATGTTGCCTTGGTTTAACAAGCTGTCCCCTACAGACCATAGCTGTGACATCTTGTTGTTTGGTAGCCCTTTGCCATTTTTACCCATATTCACACTTCAACTCCCAACTCCTTTCCATCATGGAACTTGCCATTTCTTTCAACTTCAAGTAACAGTTAAAATGCTAATAATACATTTCTTACGTTTAACATGGTTTCACATTGTGTAAGTTCACATGAACTTGTAAAATATGACTAGGATTAACTATAATTTCATAGAATATTGAATTAGTGTTAAAAGCCAAATGGTCTCCCTAATTCCTGTATTTCCATATTGAACTATATTATTTCTGTCTTATTAAGACTCCTCAGTACTATATGAGAATCTCTCTTTATTACTGAACACTAATTGACTCTGATAAATAAGAAATTTAAAGGTCTCCCATTCCAATTCTTTCTGCTTACTTCCTTCCTCTTACTTCTCTCTATTCCACTCTCCCTTTCTCATTTTCATTCTCTACTTTATTCTTTCCCTTTATATTTTATCTTCCACTTTAACCCTATATCCCATTTCATGGCTTTCCCTACCTCACTCTCTCTTAATTCCTCTGTTTGTATGTCACTCCTTCTTAATGCATCTTTTCTTCTGCTGATACATCCTAAACTCTCTATTTCACCTTCCCATCCATTTGTTACTCCATCTCACCCTTTATTCCCTCTCACACCTCTCTTTGTCTCTACAAACATCATTCTGTATATTGGACTCTCGCTATCTCTCAGTCCATCTGCCTATTTCTTTATTTCCTGTTGTTTACCTCATTGTCTCTCTCCCTCCCTCACTTTTCCTGTTGCATACTGTATGCTTACTATAGCTTTTCAATCAATGCTTTTTCAATTCAATGAGAACTTTATCAGTCATCAGTCTCAATTTGAGACAGACTGAAAGCCAGATGGTTGGATTAACAGATCTGCTCATTTTCTGTACTACTAAACAGACCTTGTAAAACTAGAACATTGTAACCTGACTCTATTTTCTTTTCTTCATTTTTGCCAGGGTTTCTACTGGAACAATTTGTAACATACTCTGTTTGCTTTTCATAATGAACTATTAAACCTACGACAAGTGTAAGGAGAGTCTTCAGGGACTTAAAAACACCGGAAGAGGGCTTAACACAGGCTTTCCAGGAGAATGTTTCCCTGTGACTGGGGAGTCTTGTATATGGAGCAAAAACCCTCAGAATAAGATAACAGCCACTCATTAATAGGATGAAAAATAATTCTTCACTCGGAGCATTGTGAATTATTCTATTGCAGAGAACTGTGCATTCTTGATTACTGGACATATTTAAATCAGAGATAGATATATTTTGCATTCTAAGAGAATAAAGGGATATGGGGTTAGAGCAGGAAGATGTGACTGAGGGAAAAGATTAGCCGTGATCCTATGTTACAGCAGACTTCAGAAGCCAAGTGGCCTATTCCTGCTCGTATTTCTTTTATTCATACTTTTTCAAAAGATATGACAAAGTCGACAGGGTGGTTAAGGAAGCTTTTGGCACACTTGCCTTAACTGCTCAGACCATTGAGTATAGAAGTTGGGACATCATGTTGAGGTTGTACAGGATGTTGGTGAGACCTCTTCTGGAGTTGAAAAGTATGGCACTGGAAGAGCACAGCAGGTCAAACAGCATCCGAGGAGCAGCAGAATTAATGTTTTGGGCATAAGTCTTTCATCAGGAATGTAGCGTTGGGGTGGGGGTTGGGGTGGGGAGGGAGCGGTTGTGTGAAGTCGACTTCACCAGTTTCCTCATCTCCCTTCGCCCCACCGCATCCCACTTCCAACCCTCCAACTCGGCACCACCCCCTTGACCTGTCCCACCTGACCATCTTCTTTCCCACCTATCTGCTCAATCCTCCCCTCCAACCTATCACTATCACCTCCCACCGCCATCTACCTAACACCTTTCAGTAACTTTGCCCCAGTCCCACCCTCCTACTTATCTTCAACCCCCCCACCCACCACCAACATTCCTGATGAAGGACTTATGCCTGAAATGTGGATTCTCCTGCTCTTCGGATGCAGCCTGACCTACTGTGCTTTTCCAGCTCCACACCTTTCTCCCCTCACCTTAAAAATATCCCCCCCACCCCTAGTTTTGAACTCCCCCATTATAGGGAAAAGACCTTTGCTATTCACCTTATCTGCGTCCCTCATGATTTTATAAACCTCAATAAGGTCAACGCTCAACTTCCTAAGCTTCAGTGATAGAAGTCCCAGCCTATCCAGTCTAAAGGTCATGAGGGCAACTTTTTTTTTACACAAATCATGGTTTGAGCATGGAATGAACTGCCGGAGAATGTGGTGGATGCGGGTACAGTTACAATGTTTAAAAGACATTTGGATGAGTTCATGAATAGGAACATTTGGAGGAGTATGGGTCAAACACAGGCAGTTGGGACTAGTTATTTGGGAACATGAGTAGTGTGGACTAGTTGAACCAAAGGATCTGTTTCCATCTTGTGTGACTCTATGACTCTATTAAACACTAAGGAATGTAGCGGATGAGAGCGATTTAGGAGTCCAAGTAGAGAAAGAACTAAAAGCTAGAGAACAGAAACAAAACATTATCAGAAAATCTAAGAGAATATTGGTCCTGCTCTCCAGAGGGCAAAAGAACAGAATATGCAAATGAAGTTTCACTTGGACAGGATCTTCATCCAACATTATCTGGAATAACTGGCTTCAGTTCTACTACACCTCAAGATTGAGTGATGCATAATTTAACCAGAACTTTACCAGGGTTTAAAAGATTACATTTTGAGGGCAATTTTTGCAGAGGCTAGGCTTGCATTTCCTAAACGGAAAGACACTGATTGCTAAAAAAAATCTTTAGAACAAAAATATGAAGCAACTTGTATAAACAGTGTGCCGTCAGTCTGCCGATGGGGAATAAAAGCTCAGATTTAAAACTTCCATTTGAGCCAAGACAATCCAAAACATCCAAAACCAATGTCTCCAAATTTGCGCCATTTGTAAACCAATTCTTTGGATTGAAGGATAGCAGCATCGAGAGGTAATGGATCTTACTGGAAATAGCCTCACCTAATTGATTGCTCCTGACTAACTATGAAATCCTCCATCCCCATGAATTGTGACAGTGATCCAAATGTGCTCTCCAAACAGATTTTAAACCGCAGCAGGAAACAGAAGTCATTGTTCTGGTCTTATAATTACATTGCTTTGAGTGTCTTATTTTTAATTTGATCTACACTGTGTCCTGCTTTAGATTCCATCTCTCAGTTTAAATGATTAAAAACAATTCTGGTGTCCTCAGGTCAATACCTATCCCTTTACTAACATCAAGACATGGAATTAATAGGTCGTTATCCCATTGTTGCCTGTGGGATCTTACTGTGTGCCTTGTTTTCTGTCCTTCAATAGTAACTCATTGGCAGTGAAATATTTTGGATTGTCTTGGCTCAACTGGAAATTTTAAATTTGAGATTGTCATGTTTTTGTTCATTTAAGGCATTTAAAGATATGGGGCAGAGGTGAAGATGCAGAATAAATTTAAAGGGTTCAGCGTCAATATCTACATGTTCCTAATGAAAGCAAAAGCAAAAATTCTCTGAGGAAGAGTCATACTGGACTTGAAAATCCCTGGTGTGGAGGGATTGTCTTATGAGCAAAGGTTAAACAGGTTGGAACTCTACACATGGTTTCAGACAAAAAAACTGCAGATGCTGGAATCCCAAGTAGACAAACAGGAGGCTGGAAGAACACAGTAAATCAGGCAGCATCAGGAGGTGGAGAAATCAACATTGACTTCTCCCCCTCCTAATGCTGCCTGGCTTGATGTGTTCTTCCAGCCTCCTGCCTGTCTACTTTACAGGAATAAGACATGATCTGATTGAAACATACAGGATTCCTAAGGATACTGACAGAGAGTATTTCCCCTCATGGGAAAGTTGAGGATCAGGCGGGTATAGTATCGGAATAAGGGGAGTTCAATTTAAAACTGAACTGAACAGGAATTTCTTCTCTCAGCAGGAAGTGAGTCTTTGGAATTCCTTGCCACAGAGAGCTGTGGGGGTACAGGCCAACAGTTAAGGCTGAGATAGATTCTTGATCAGTCGGGGAATCAAGGTTTATGGAGAAAAGGCAAGAAAGTACACATGGGGAATGTCGGATCAGCCATGATCCTTTGGAATGGTGGAGCGAGCTCAAGGGGCTGGATGGCCTACTCCTGTTCTGGTTGAATGGTCTTCTTGAACACTAGCTCTGCTTCTGTCTCCACAGATTCTGCAAGACCTGCTGAGTTCCTCAAGCATTCTCTGTGTTTCTTCCTATTCCTAAGCTTACGACCTAGATGATCTGGAGACATGAGTTTAAATCCTGTCATTGCAGCAGGGAATTTAAATTCAATTACTGAATTAATTAGATGGATGCAGCAATGCTGATAATGAAACTATTGATTTGTTATACAAGCAGCCATACAAATGCAAAATGTTACGGATGCTGGTGATCCGAAATAAGAACAGAAAGTGCTGGAGAAACTCAGCAGGTCTGGCTGTATCTGTAGAGAGAGAAACAGAGTTAACAATTTGAGTCTGATATGACTACTCTTGGAAGTATTGAAGTTCTGAAGAAGAGTCATACCAGACTCAAAACATTAACTTTGTTTCTCTCACTCTACAGATAGACAGGTCTGCGGAGTTTCTCCAGCATATTTTATTTCCTGATGAAGGGTTTATGCCCGAAACATCAACTCTCCTGCTCCTCAGATGCTGCTTGATTTGCTGTGCTTTTCCAGCAACACACTTTTAATTCTGTTTTTTTCCTCTGTCTGATGAAAAAGAGACGTTGTCAGGCCTTTGTAACCAGTACGTCCACATGAAGAGTCCAAGAAAGCTTGTTGTGGATGACCACCCCCAGGAGCTTGACACTCTCCACTTATTGGAGTGGCTCAAGAGTAGTCATCTCCCCCACTCACCCATTTTTAAACTCTATGCTACTCTCTCCCCACCCCCACCCTCCCCTAGCTTATTTCTCCACGCTTCAGGCTCTCTGCCTTTATTCCTGATAAAGGGCTTTTGCCCGAAACGTCGATTTTGCTGAAGCTGCTCGGATGCTGCCTGAACTGCTGTGCTCTTCCAGCACCATTGATCCAGAATCTGGTTTCCAGCATCTGCAGTCATTGTTTTTACCCTGGAGTTGATTAATGCCATGACCAGCATTTCAAAGCACTTCATGACCACTGAAGTTAGGGCCACTGGGCGGTAGTCATTGAGACAAGCTGCATGAGCCTTCTTAGGCACAAGGAAGTGACTTAGTAAGTAACTCAGTTATATTCAAGAAGTTGATGTACTATAACCTGCTCAAGGGCAATAGCAGTGCATGCTGATTTTACCAGTGACACCCGAGTTTAGTGAATGAAGATTTACTTGTCTTAAAAATCATTTTCCCTCCTTCTGTCCTTGCTCTGAATTTCCTCAGGTTCTTTTAAAGGTTTCTTTACCGGGAGTTCCAGGTTTCAGTCTGACATGCTCCATAATATCTTGGAACAGGTTGATTAGAAAATTAGGTTGAATTGTAGAAAAAGTTTAAAGAAAGGATTCTTTAAGTCACAAACCTAACATTAACAATTAAAATGTTTCCCAGATTATGGGCATTTTAACAGCCAGCGTCTGATGTGCACAAACATCTGCTAATCAAGGTAGAAATGTGGACTTTCAGCAACATTGTCAGTGAGTTGTAACAGGATTCTCAGCCCTGGGTCACTGCACTGTTCAGCAAAGTCCTGCATTACTGCAGACTTCACTCTCAATTCGCTGTTGAAATTGGAGAGCTCAAAATAACCTCCCTTCCCATCTCCCAACTCCCTTCCTAGCCCCTCCCCGTTCCATTCCATTCATCTCAGCCACTAATCGGATTTATCCCTCCTATCAACCAACCAGGTCATACCTTTGCCCGTCTTCACCTATCCCCACTTCACCACCCTTCCCCCACCACCCCCTTTATTTGCAGCTTGCCTTACACCCATCCCCAGTCTTGAAGAGGGGGTTATACCCGAAACGTTGATTTCTCCACCTCCTGAGGCTACCTGTGTTCTTCCAGCCTCCTGCTTGTCTACCTTGGATTCCAGCATCTGCAGTTTTGTTTTGTCTCTAAACAAATCTAAAGCATGTGAGCAGGTCAATCTTCTCTCTCTCTTTCTCAATAGAAACAGACCCCCATCATCCCCAGAGTCGGTAGCGCCACTAACACTGACGACGTGCTTGTAATTTGAAATGATTTGGTTGAACGCTGTAGAAAGTCTCTCTTAATTATTCCCTTAATGAAACTTAATTCCCTGGCTTGGAAATCACTCACTGTCTTTCAGATTCGCGCTGAGCTCGAGGCCTGAATGAACAAGGAATCGAATTAAAACAGTTTGATGAAAGCAGTGGGACACGGCATCACGTCTTCACATGCTGCTGATTTGTAACAGTGAAAATTACACTCCACAGATTAAACACAGCTCTTTGTAAGGCAAGCAATTCCAATTTACGTGCAGAACAACCAGTTTCGGCATCATTCTCACAGTAAGTTAGAAGGTTCGCTAAAGTGCAAAATTTTATGATTATTTTTCTCAGGATGTGGGCGTCTTTGCTCAGATGCCTTTCATTTCCCATCCCTGGAAGGTGTTTGTTGGAGTTGGAACCAGTCTACTCCATCATCTGCATATTCTTGGCTTTTTGTATTACTGACTGAAGCCATTCAGGCTGCTGCTCCCCTGCCAGCACCTTAAAAGAGCCGAGCAATTGGCCAGTTCAGTGTAGACATGAGTTCCTCACTTGTCCTCCCTGGACTAATTGAAGACATTGAAACCACGTGCAGCTTCAGAGACAAGAACAATGAAGGATTCAATAAGCGGCTTCAAGACAACAAGTTGTTGTGTGCTTCATTGCAAAGTCACCAGTCTGTAAATGTTAATTCTGCTCTCTTCCCCCAGATACTGCCGGGCCTGATGAGTCTCCTTGTTTCAGAATCTCATCATCCACAGTTCTTTGTTTATTTAAATTGCCATCAGTGATCTCAATCGATAGTCCATGCACTTGGTCGGCCACAGGTGTCCTGAAAATGTCTCCTTCCTGAATAATAGGCCATTATTTCTTCAGTATTGTCAACAAGTTCAATGACAACTTATATTTAAGTAGCCCTTCATTTAAATAACCCAAGATGCTTCACGATCTAGCAGGTGACTTGCCTTACAAGTCACTGGTAAATTATCCAGGAATCTATGTAATGGAGAGTGTTGTCATTGGGGAAGCTCTCAGCCCCACTCCAGACTTTCCTGCCACAGAGTGGCTGAACAGAAGCCCTTCACTGTGGAGCTCAACACGGCCATCGCCTGTCTCATCTTCGGAGATACACAAGTTCCTGGAGATGCTAGTTTCCACTCATGATGGTTTACGGTGTAATGCTATTACTTCCTGCAGGTGAGACAGGCGATGGCCTTTTAAGTATTGCTGTATTTATTTATATACTTCCTGACAAAGTAAGTCACATCATATTTGCCCACACTATCACCCACCTGCCAGACCTTTGACCACTCACGCAACCCATCTATAAAAGTCTGTAACTTCATTTGCTCCTGTACTCAGATGAAATTGTTGACCCTGGCATCACACGTCGACCTTCAATATGGCTTCAGTGTTGGCAGATCAACAGTCAACATGACCTTTTTCTCTTCAGTAGTTATAGGGGAAGTGCTATGATCAGACCCTCATAAACCCTGCTGTGGAGTTTGATCTTGTCAGCATAGATAGACTCTTTGAACTGCTTGTGAAAATCAGCTGCCTGCCTGGATTCCTGGGCAGCATTTCCTCTTTCTACCTGAACACAATAGGCACAGTAAGCATATAGACTGGGTGCATAATGGCTTGTTGGCAAGGTAACTGCTCTGCCTAGGTTGTGTGCACATCCCAGACCATCATGGAGCCCAACCTCCCATCCATGGAATCTATTTACACTTTTCGTTGCCATGGAAAGGCTACCAACATCATCAAAGACTCCTCCCACCCTGCTAATGATCTCCTACAACCTCTTCCATCATGCAGAAGATACAGAAGCTTGAAAACACACACACAAAAACAGGTTCAAGAACAGCTTCTTCCCTGCCATTATTAGACTAATGAATGAACTTTCTAACTTCAAATCATGTTGATCTTGTTAATGTTGTGCACATCCTGTGCAGTGTAACCTTTACGCCTCACTCTGTCTAACCACCCTAAGATCTGTATGTCCTTGCTTACTATGATCTGCCTGTACTGCTCGCAAACAAAGCGTTTCACTGTACTTAGGTACACGTGACCATGATAAATCAAATTGAATCAGTTCCATCAATTACAATAGAGTGTCATTGGAAGATTTCAAGAACAGGAGTGGGGTAAAGCAGACCTGCATCATGGTGCCAATTCACTTTGCCATATTTTCTGTGTGCTGTTATCAGTCAGTCTTGGCAACTCAAGCAAGAGGGTCAACTGTAGAGCAGAGCTCCGAGAAACCTGTGCAGCTGAGCAATGCAGCTCACCACGACCAAACAGCATACTGCCCTAGACATTCAGTGTCTGTGAGTCACTGTTTGCTGATGGTACAGTGTTTATATCCCATATCACTTTAGCAGCTTGTAGACTGGTTCTCCTGAGCTTGCAAGCAGTTTGCACTGACATTCACCTTCAGGAAGACAAAAGTAATGACTCAGAATGTACGGAGTCTATCTTCCAGCAACATTGATAGCCTCATTCTAGAGGTTAGCAGTAACCTCATATACCTTAGATTCACAATTATTAGCAACTCTTGATGCAACAATCAGCTGTAATGAATGGTGTATAAACTGGATTATTATCATTTTTTGGAATGTGGATTGTCATAATAAGGGAGACATGTGAATGTGGGTTAGTGACATGGAGGTTTGTCTTTTAAAAAAAATAAGGTCAGAAAGAAATTCTGGAACAGTGATATAAATGCACCCATTCCAAGAAGGAATGTGACTATCTTTAAGGACATAGAACAATCCTCGGAGTGTTAAAGAATTAAGATGTTTATAATTTGGTGGTTATGATGGGCCATGTAAACATATTAAGCTGTTAGTTTTGTGTTAAGTTTGGTTCAATTCAGAAAACATCAGAGTTTTAGGTAAGAAGAATTGAAACTTAAAATCAGAAGCCAGTTTTAGGTTCTTTCTAAGCAAGATTTAGTTTCAGCTCAGTTCAGGGGATTGGAGTGGTGCTGGAAAAGCACAGCAAGTCAGGCAGCATCCGAGGAGCATCCCTATCGCACCAGTCTAATCTTGATTCTGATCTCCAGCGTCTGCAATCCTCACTTTCACCTGCCATCCAAGACAAAGCAGACCTCTCAGTTGTCACCTTCAGTGTCTCTGAGTCAAAATTCAGGAATTCCATACCTGACGGAACTCTGGGTGCCCCTACACCATATACGGCAGCTCATCACTACCTTATCAAGGGCACCTATGTATGGGCAATAAATACTGACTCAGTCATTAATGTCCCACATCCCCTGAATGAATAAAAAAAGCAGAAAATGCTGGAAATACCGAGCAAATATTGTGGTACATATTGGCACCAATAATATAGCCAGGAAAGGGATTAAGGATCTGAAAAGTGACTACAGAGAGCTACGTTGGAAGCTGAAGAGCAGGACGAGTAGAGAAATGATCTCAGGTTTGCTACCAGTGCCACGAGATAGTGAGGTGAGGAACAGTCAGCGAATGCAGCTTAACACGTGGCTGCGAGGCTGGTGCAGGAGGGGGGGGCTTCAGATACCTAGACCAGTGGAATACCTTCTGGGGAAGGTGGGATCTGTACATGAAGGACAGGTTGCACCTGAACTGGAGGGGTACAAATGTCCTGGGTGGGAGACTTGCTCGTGTGGTTCAGGAGGGTTTAAACTAATTTGGCGGGGCATGGGTGGGAATCAGAGCTACATGTCTGAGAAGGGGTTAGTTGTAGATGGGGCAGTGACAGGATGTAGTGAATCTATTGGGAAGGTTTCTCATGCAATGAAACAAAGGATCGGTTAAAGTGTGTCTGCTTTAACGCAAGGAGTGTCAGAAATAAGAGTAAAGAACTTAGATCATGGATCAGTACTCGGGGCTACGATGTTGGCCATAACGGAGACGTGGGTTTCACATAGGCAGGAATGGTTGCTAGATGTTCCAGGGTTTAGAACATTTAAAAAGAACAGGGAGAGTGGAAAAAGAGGAGGGAGTGTAGCATTGCTAATCAGAGAGTGCATCACAGCTACAGAAATGAAGGTCGTTGAGGAAGGTTTGCCTACTGAGTCAATATGGGTGGAAGTTAGGAACAGCAAAGGAGCAGCCACCTCTTTGGGGTTTTTTTACAGACCTGCTAATAGCAGTAGAGAGATTGAAGAACTGATAAGCCGGCAGGTTTTGGAAAATGCAGATGTAGCAGGGTTGTTGTTATGGGTGACTTCAACTTTCCCAATATCAACTGGAACATTCTTAGTGCAGATGGTTTGGATGGAGCTGTTTTTGTCAGGTGTATTCAGGAGGGTTTCCTTACTCAGTATGTAGACAGGCCAATGAGGGGAGAGACCATTTTGGATTTGGTGCTCGGCAATGAGCCAGGACAGATGTCAGATCTCATGGTGGGCGAACACATTGGTGACAGTGATCACAACTGCCTCACATTTACCATAGTTTTGGAGAGGGAAAGGAGCAATTACCGAGGGAAGATATTTAATTGGGGAAAATGAAATTATGACATTATCAGACAGGAGTTCAGAAGTAAAGACTGGGAGCAATTGTTCCACAGAAAGGACACAGCAGACATGTAGAGATTGTTTAAGGAGCAGTTGTTTCGAGTGATGCACGAATTTGTTCCTCTGAGACAGGTAAAAAGGGGTAAGATTATGGAGCTTTGGATGACGAGAACAGAGGAGCTTTTTAAAAGGAAGAAGGCAACTTACGTAAGGTAGAGGAAGCAAGGATCTAGCATAGGTTCAGAGGATTACAGGCTTGCTATAAAGGAGCTCAGAAATGGACTGAGGAGAGCCAGGAGGAGGCACGAGCAAGGTTTGGCAGGAAGGATTAGGGAGAACCCAAAGGCATTTTACTCGTACATGAAGATTAAGAGAAAGATCAGGGAGAAGATAGGGCTGATCAGGGAGAGCAGAGGGAACTTGTGCGTGGAGTCTCAGCAGATTGAGGAAGCCCCTAAATGAGTTTTTTGCCTCAGTTTTCACTAAGGAAAGGGACCTTGTTGTGAATGAGAACTTTGAGGAGCTGAGAAATCGGTTTGAACAGATTAAGATTGATGAATTTGATATGCTGGAAATTTTGGCAAACATTAACATTGATAACTCCCCAGGCCCAGATCAGATTTATCCTAGTTTGCTCCGGGAAGTGAGAAAGGAGGTTGCTAAGCCCCTGGTGAAGATCTTTGCTTCCTCACTCTCCACAGGAGTCATACCGGAGGATTGGAAGGAGGTGAATGTTGTTCCTCTTTTCAAGAAGGGGAATAGGGAAATCTTTGCCAATTACAGACCAGTCAGTCTTATGTCTGTGGTCAGCAAGGTTTTGGAAAAAATTCTGAGGGATAGGAGTTATGACTATTTGGAAAAGCATAGCACTATTAAAGATGGTCAGCAAGGCTGTGTGAGGGGCAGGTCGTGCCTAACTAATCTTATTGAGTTATTCGAGGAGGTGACAAGACAGGTCGACGAAGGTCAAGCAGTGGATGTGGTGTATGTGGACTTCAGCAAGGCATTTGATAAGGTTCCCCATGGTAGGCTGATTCATAAAGTCAGGAAGTATGGGATACAGGGAGATTTGGCTATCTGGATTCAGAATTGGTTGGCTGACTAAAGGCAGAGAGTGGTTGTAGATGGAAAGTATTCTGCCTGGAGGTCAGTGTTGAGTGGTCTCCCACAGGCCTCTGTTCTTGGGCCTCTGCTCTTTGTAGTTTTTATAAATGACTTGAAGAAGGAAGTTGAGGGGTGGGTTAAATTTGCAGATGACACAAAGGTTGGAGATATCGTTGACAGTATAGAGGGCTACTGCAGGCTGCAGCACGACATAGACAGAATGCAGAGCTGGGCTGAGAAATGGCAGATGGAGTTCAACCTGAATAAATGTGAAGTGATGCATTTTGGAAGGTCGAACTCGAATGCTGAATATAGAATTAAAGACAGGATTCTTGGCAGTGTGGAGGAACAGAGGGATCTTGGTGTTCAAGTGCATAGATCCCTCAAAATGGATAGGATTGTTAAGAAAGCATATGGTGTTTTGGCTTTCATTAACAGGGGTATCGAGTTTAAGACCCACTAGGTTTTGCTGCAGCTCTACAAGTCCCTGGTGAGACCACACTTGGAATATTGTGTCCAGTTCTGGTCACCCTACTATTGGAAAGATACAGAGGCTTGGGAGAGGGTGCAAAAAAGGTTTACCAGGATGCTGCCTGGACTGGAGAGCTTGTCGTAGGAAGAGAGGTTGACTAAGCTTAGACTTTTCTTTCTGGAGAGAAGGAGGAAGAGAGGTGATCTGATCAAGGCGTACAAGGTAAAAAGAGGCATGGATAGAGTCAATAGCCAGAGACTTTTCCCCAGGGCAGGATTGATTGGGACGAGGGGTCATAGTTTGAATATATTAGGAGGAAGGTATAGAGGAGACGTCAGAGGTAGGTTCTTTTTGCAGAGAGTTGTGAATGCATGGAATGCGCTGCCAGCGGTGGTGGTGGAAGCAGCATCATTCAGGATATTTAAGCGCCTGCTGGACATGCACATGGACAGCAGCAAATTGAAAGGTGCATAGGTAAGGTTATTTTATATTACATTCAGATTAATCCTCGGGCACAACATTGTCGGCCAAAGGGCCTGTTCTGTGCTGTAATTTTCTATGTACTATGTTCTATGTTCTAGCTCAGACAACAATTATGGAAAGAAACAGAGTTAATGTTTTGGGTCATTGACAATTTTCTTTCAAATTTTCAGCAGTATTTTGTTTTGTAGTTGGACGTTAAGACACTGGACCCAAAGCTTAGTCAAAGTGATGGGTTTTAAGAAGTGGATTTAAATGAATTGAGGTCGGGAGGAGGAGTTATGTACAATTTCCAGAGTGTCAGAGTTTATGCCTAAGTGTGAAGTGATAAGTATCAAGGATAAGCAAGGGACTAAAATTTGAAGTGTTGTTTGTGGGGCTTGGGGAGGTGAGAGAGTTGGGGAGGATTAAAACACATGTCTGAAAATGGTCAATCTGAGAAATCACAGAGAAAGCTCCCCTTCCAGCCACATGCCATCTTGACTTGAAACTATATCGTGGTTCCTTCACTGTCACTTGGAGTCCTGGAGTTCTCTCCCTCAGCGCACTGTGACTGTCACTTCACTTCAAGGACTGCAGCAGTTCAAGGAGGCATCAATGAGGGTTATAAGTTGACTTGATGCCTCATCTGAACTACATTGCACTGGCTGTTGTAGTGGCAGGAAAATGTCTTGTTGCTTTGCCCCACCTTGCCAGCTAACCCAAGACAGCTGTCCAGCTGAATGGGTCATTGCTATAGTGTCGCTGTACACGTGCAAGTGGCAACTCCTTAGTACTTGTTCATGGGACATTTTTAAAAATTTGTTCATGGGGTGTTGTAAAAGTGGCTAACTGAATTGCCCTAGAGAAAGTGGTGGTGAGATGCTTCCTTGAACTGCTGCAGTCCTTGAGGTGAAGTGATAGTCACAGTGCTCTTAGGGAGGGAACTCCAAGACTCCAAGTGACAGTAAAGGAATGGTGATATACTTCCAAGGCAGGATGGTATGTAGATGGTGTGTGGTCGGAAGGGGAACTTCTAGAAGTTGCTCTCCTTCTCGGTGGTAGAGGCGATGTGTTCGGAAAGTACATGTTGTAGATGGGCCATGTTGATCGCATTAGTGTGTTGGTGGAAGAGGGCACGCATGTAGAAGGTGTCGGATCGGGTACAATGAATAGAACTGCTCTGTCCCTGATGCGGTTGCTCTCACATGAAGATGGGGAGGCATTTGGGAATCAGAAGTTGACTTCCTTGCCTCAGAATTCCCCAGCCTCTGTTCTATCACCATTGTCTTTATGGTCCAATTCAGCTTCTTGCCAGTGGTGAAGCCCAGGATGTTTGTAATGGAGGTCTCAGTGATAGCAATTGATGGAGTAGACTTTCTCCTGTTGGAGATTGTCATCGCCTGACATTTGTGTGGTGTGACCTTTCACTACTTTCTAAAGTGTCAGGTTCATTTTGCCATCTTTGTCCCTGAGGCTATCAATTCTCCTGCCTCTGGAGACCTGGCCAAAATGCACCCATAAAAAGAACAGAACATACTGTAACCTGGACAGATCCTCAATTAAACCTGCACACACAGCTGTACATGGAAGCACTGTCCCTGAATATGGAACTGAACTATGATGTGCCTGTAACCCAATGCCTGTTTACTATTAATTCTCATGCTAAGCTCCATCCTATCAGCTTGAATATCCTATTTGCACTCTGGTGTGATTTAAAGGACAATTGTGTGAGATTTTGTTGGCAACACAGTCACTCTGATCGGTATATTCTGGGACTGGAGGAGCAAATAGAAAACTGTTCAACACTCTTAACCCCTTGAGCACCAGTCCAGCCACATGTGTTTCTTTTCCCTGCTTCACTTCAATGGCCAATTGTAGCCCAACAGGTTCATTTGATGTGGAGGGGCTGGTGTTAGACTGGGTCACTCAAGGTCAAAAATCACACAACACTAGGTTATAGTCAAACAAGTTCATTAGGAAACACTAGCTTTCAGAGTGTTGCTCCTTCATCAAATGTAGTGAGAGAGGAGGCAACAGACTCAGAATTTATAAGTGAAAGATCAAAGGATCATACAACTGATGTGAATGTATTGGACAAACTGAAAATGGCTGACTCCCTCCCATTAAATCTTTAATCAGTTAGAAAGGAGATGCAGATTTCAAATAAACTTGTTGGATTATAACCTGTTGACATAAGGTTTATTTGAATTCCAAGCTTTCAGGGCACTGCTCCTTCACCTGATGAAGGGGCAGCGCTCTGTAAGCTTGTGACTTTAAGTAAACCTGTAACCTGGAGTCATGTGGCTTCTGACTCTGACCCCCTCAGTCCAACACCAGCACCTCCACATCACCACTTTAAAGTGGTCCTTTGGCTCAATGGGTAGCAATTGTGTTTCTGGGCTTGATGGTTAGAGCACATCTTTCAGGCTAGAGCTTCCAAAGCAGTACTGAGGGACCACCATACTGGAAAAGTTGGCACATTGTCTAAATAGCCATCCTTTGGATGAGACATTGCTGGCCAAGGATCTGTTCTCTCTTTCAGATGGGAATAAAATATTCCACAGCACTACTTCAAACAAGACCAACACAGATGACCCAGACATCTGGCCCATATTTATCATCCAGAATCACTCAAAAAGGGCTGTTCGTCGATTGTTATGTCATTGTGAGAACTTGTTCTGTTGAATTTAACCATACATTCCCTGTATCCAAAAGCTTAAATTCATTCCGGGGATGTGAGAATTCCTAGCAAGGTTGGATTTTATTGTCCAACTACAATTGCCCTTGAGAAGATGCGGTGAGCCAGTATAGTCCACATATTGCAGATGCAATGCCAATTGGAAATTTCAGAATTCTGACCCAGTGACTGTGAAGGAACAGCAAATTTATGTTCAGTTGTGGGTGGAGTGTAACATGTAGCATCACAGTGCCGGTCTGAGATAAACTCCATCTGTGCAACAGTCACTCAAACTTCAAAGATGACAGAGGAATGATTAATAGGTTATGGTGTGTTTGAATGATCAGTTTGTACAGGCAAGTAAGTTTTACCTGTACTACATGAGACTAAAACACTGTTATTTTGTCTAGAATTCCATTGACAACATAAAATTAATTTCGATTTATTTTTCTACAGTAACTTTGAATTGTTCTCATAGACCGAGGCTAATTAGTGCTTTGTACTTGATTAAACATGTGCTAGTTGTCCAGTAGAGTCCTTCAAAAGCAGTGTAATTAATCAAATTGGCTTCTGGATTATGAAAAAAAAGCTAATATTGCCATCCAATTAGTACCCACCCCAGCCCACCCCTGGGTTCCTTAACAAATGTTCCCTCACCTGTTGCTGATCAGAAAAGGCTGTATAATGTACAATCACTGGCAAAGTATGTGTTAGTGAAGAAGCTTTTCATTCAGAGCCATTTTATAGCTTCAGTCAATGTGACAGATGTTATTTCAAGATTAAAGTTGGACATTCTTTCTCTACCAGAATGCATGGCCCTTTGCTTTCTCCCTCTCGCCATTTCTCTTAAAACTGATGAAACTCACTTCTCGTAATTTTCTTGTCATTTTCATTTCAGATTTGTAGAGGCTATCCATACTTTGTGAAAGATATTTTTTCTGCTTGTTTTTTGAGAAGGGAGCCTGTAATTCTGGCCTTAGTTTTTGTTATGTCTTTAGTTGCCTCACACCCTGATTTCTCTCATTGTCTTCAGATTCATTGACTGGGAGACAGGGATGAGAATCCACCCAGCCCAGCCAAAATGCTAATATGACCCAAAGGATTCAGTACAGATATCAACCAGTGCCTCGTGAAACTTGCACAGATGGTAACACATTCCCAGAGAATCTTATTTAAAAAGTCAATCACATCCAGACGGGTCGTGTACAGACCTAAGTAAAGGCCAGGAAACCTTTTGAGGTACTAACATACTCTCCAAACCCCTACTACAGGGTTAACATAATTCTGGGATATCCCTATAGATAGGAACAGAAGGAGGCCATTCACCCCTCGAACCTCATTCCTTACTCATTAAGATCATGGCTGATTTATATCTGAACTCCATCTACCTAGCTTGGTTCCATAATCTTTAATTATAGTTAACAAAACACCATGAACCTCAATAATGAGCATCCAAATGGTCTCTGGCCTCAAAATTAATTTCAAGGACAGAGTTCCAGATTCCCAGTCCCCGCCGTGTGATGTTATCCCTAATTTTGTCTAATTTGTCTGTCTAATTTTAAATTTCTGGTCTATTACCCGCGCCCCCTCTTTCCCATCACCCACCCATCTCTACCTTCACTCTTAGTACATTTGGAAAGTGTAAAAGATATTTGGACAGGTACATGAATAGGAAAGATTGGGAGGGAAATTGGCCATACACAAGCAAATGGGACTGATCTAATTTGGGAAACTTACTCAGCATGGACAAGTTGGACTGTTTGCGTGCTGTATGACTCTAAGATTCTATAAATGTTTCAACATTGGAGAATTCCTCTATTAGGTTGCCTCTTAATCTGCCACACTTTGAAGGTTAGTTTATGTGAAATGTCCAAAGAAAATCACCTTTTTAATCTACTCTCTGGTTAGTTTTCCTCGAAGGATGTGGTGCCAAGATTGAAGTCATCATTCCATATGGGGTCTGACCATTCACACAGTATCAGCCAACAGGCAACAAGTTCTGGTTGCGTGCTGCGAAAAGAAATTGCCTGAAAAGAGAGGAGGCGGATAATGTCAAGCTGCCCCTTGTCTCTCACAGTAAGAAAAGGTCTATGTATAATGTCTGCAAGGGCTAGAGACATGGCTCAAGAATTAGCAGCAGGAAGGCAACAGCTCAGACTCAGAGGCACCTCACAGTTTTGACAAAGGTCACTCTGACTGAATGACTGAACATTATTTTGTTCAATTTATTTTACCTTGTTATTTTTTGTCCAAAATGTTTTGTGTTGAAACTTCACTCTGTGTAATTTTCCGTTTGCGGAAAGAAATAAATTACATTTATATAATACCTTTCACAACTTTTTGGTATCCAAAATGCTTCACAGGTGATAGGGTATTTTTGAAGCACAGTAATTTTAATCATATAGGAAACCTGAGAGCCAGACTGCTCCAAGCAAGCTTCCTGTGTTATGGAAAATGGATATTCTTATTTTGGCCAATTTTGATTGGGGATAAACATTGATCTGGATACTGAGTAGAGGTCACGGGCGTTTTGGAAATAGTGTCATCTCTTGTAACCACTCAAGAGAGAACCAGGGGCGTCACCGATTAATGGAAAAATGGAAAATGCAGGAAGTGCTCAGCAGCTCTGGCTGCATCCGTGGAGAGAGAAAAATGGAGTCAATGGGGTTATATGTTATTCTATTGGTGGGGTTCCGGTGACAGGCTAGAAAGCCAGAACCATCTGTGCAATTCCCAGCAGAGTTTATGAGTTTCAAAGGGTCAGTTGCCCACATGTAGGAAACAGTGGTCAATCGCGAGAGGCGACAAATCAGTGGTCTCAGCAGCACCCCAAGGAATAAATGGCCACTTTATGGAATGTGCCTGGAAGGAACAGATAGTTTGGGAGCAGTCTGGCCTTCCAATCTGCAGGAAGTGGGGTGTCCTGCTCATCTGACTAGGAGTGCAGTGTGGGAGATGGGAGAGAGAGAGCTCCCAACCCCAACCACTCAGATCACTGCTAGTAAGTGTGAAAGGGGTCTTCAATGGGTCACCTAGGTGTTTTAGCTGGTTCATGAGGCCAATTCCTAGGATGAATTTGTCTGAAGAGGAAACGTTGACTGGGTTGGCCCCAGATGCACTACAGAAAGCATAATGTCTGGGGGCATAACACCCAGATATGGTAACTGCTCTGCCCAGTACTGTAATAAACGACAGAAGGTGGTGTGCACATTCCAGGCCATCATGGGAGCCAACTTCCATCCATGGACTCCATTTACACAGGTCACTGCTGTGGAAAGGCTGCCAACATCACCAAAGAACCATTGCAACCCTGTAATGACCTCCTACAATCTCTTCCATCAGGCAGAAGATACAGAAGCCTGAACATACACACCAACGGGTCCATGAACAGCTTTTTTCCTGCTGTTGTTAGACTTATGAATGGACTCTGTAACTTCAAATAATGCTGATCTTGCTAACGTTAATCTTGTCTAGCATACAACCTTAATGCCTCTGTCCAAGTCTTTGTACGCTCTCTGATCTGTACACTCTTGTTCAGTATGATCTGCCTGTATTGAATGCAAATAAAGTTTTTCATTGTACATAACAGCAGACCAATCAATCAATCAATACTCATTGGTGTTTAGAAGAATAAGAGGTGAATTTATCGAAACATCGAAGATAGATTAGATTCCCCTACAGTGTGGAAACAGGCCCTTCGGCCCAACCAGTCCACACCAACCCTCTGAAGAGTAATCCACCCAGACCTATTTCCCTCTGACTAATGCACCTAGCACTATGGGCAATTTAACATGGCCAATTCACCTGGCCTGCACGAGGAAACTGGAGCACCCGGAGGAAACCCACACAGACACAGGGAGAATGTGCAAACTCCACACAGGCAGTCGCCCAAGGCTGGAATCGAACCTGGGACTGTGCGGCAGCAGTGCTAACCACTGAGCCACTGAGTAGTCTTGACAAAGTGGACATTGAGAAGATTTTTTCTTTCGTGGGAGAAGCTAGATCAAGAGGGTACTGTTTAAAGATAAGGAGTCTCCCATTTAAGATGGAGTTGGGGAGGAATTTCTTCTCCTAAAGGTTGTTGCTCTTCAGAATTCTCAATAGGTCAATGAATCTGCTCAAGGCCTAGTTAGAAGGATTTTTGTTTGACAAGGGAGTTAAGGATTATGGGGACAGGCAGGAAAGGCCACAGTCATTTCAGCCATCACAAATCTGTCTAACTCAGCCTTGAATATACTGGGCTTTTTAAAAAATTTGATTTGATTTATTATGTACCTAGGCACAGTGAAAAGTTTTGTGTTGTGTGCCGTACAGGCAGATCCTACCGTACAAAGCACATAAGGGGAAGAGAACAGAAGGAGGAATGCAACGTTACGATTGCAGGGAAAGTGCATTACGAGCGAGATCAACATTAAATTTAAAATTTGAAGGATCCATTCAAAAGTCTAATAACAGCTTGGAAGAAGCTGTTCTTTAATCTGTTAATACATGTGTTTAAGCTTTTGCATCTTCTGCTCAACAGAAGAAGTTGGAAGAGATTGTAACTAGAGTAGGAGGAGTCTTTGATGACGGTGGCTGCCTTCCCGAGACAGCGAGCAATATAGATGGTGTGATGCTGCTGCTCCTATTACAAGATTAGATTGTCCTCAGGTTATTTTTTCAGAATGGTTGGAAACACAAAGACTTCAGGAAGTCCAGGTTTGAAGGGTTTTAGGGCCAATTTGATAATAGCTAACAGATACTGCCTCAGGCAAAAAGCTTTCAATTTTAAAAAAAACATTTGTACAATGAAAGGGGAGTGGTCAGTTCTCCCAGTTCAGCTTCTCTCTGGTTTGGTTTGGTTTGGTTTGGGTTTGATTTGGTTTGGTTTTAGCAGGCAGTCAATTGTGAAGCTGCTGGACCCAAAGAAGCAGGTCCATGCTGATCCTCCCTCTCTCTGACATCTCTCCTGTAAGACCATGTATTGGATCTTTCCTTTTTGTGCAAAGGGGTATTTATGGGGATTGTTGCAAGTATTTAGAACAGCATCATTAAGTTGGGATGATCTGTTGGGTTTTCAGATCAGTTAAGTTATTCAATGTTCTGTTTTCTTTTATTTGAGTTTCATTCTGTAATATTGCAAATAAATTCTGTTTTGTTTAAAACTAAGTGGGTGGGCCAGCTGCATTACTCCTGGAATATCCACTTTACACCTGCTTAAAACAGCTAGCAAAGTTAGGGTCCAGGATACTTTCTTGAAATGTTTTGAGGAGGTCTGGTCTGGTCGATTACAATGGATGGAAGATTGGCTTGTATGAAGAATGGGCTATGTTCACAATCCTGTAGTATCTTATGGTCCCAGGCAGAGCAGTTACCATACAAGTCATGGTGCATCAGATGGAATGTCTTGATGGTGCATTTGTAAAAATTGGTGGGAGTTTTTATGGACATGCCAAATTCCCTTGGCCTCCTGAGGAAGTAGAGGCATTATTGTGTTTTCATGACCATACCATCAACATGGGTGGACCAGGATATGTTGTCTGTGATTGTCATTCCTAGGAAATTGATGCTCTTGACTAGTGCTCTCTGTGGAAGACAATTCTAAACACTAGTGATGCTTGAAGGAAGAAATTCTTCCTTAATCCCAACTTAATTGGGAAACTCCCTATCCTTAAACAATGACCGCAACAGGATTTCACCACAACAGGAAATGTCTTCCATGCATCTACACACTGACAAAATCATTTGGAATACCAACATATGAACAAGGAACAATAGTAGACCATTAAACCCTTTGGGTTTGTTCTCCCATTCAACAAGATCATGGCTGATTTGATTTTAACCTCAACTCTACATTCCTGCATACCCCTGATAATTTTTCATCCCTTCAGTAATCAAAGATCTCTCTGCCACTTCTTTCAAAGTATGTAGTAATTCTACATCAACTGCCTTTTGACGAAGGGATTCCAAGGATTCACAACCCACTGAGAGTATTTTCCCCCATCTCTATCTTAAATAGGCAACCATTATTTTTTAAACAGTAAATCTGATAGGTTTCAATAAGATTACCTCTCAATCTTCTGAAGTCCAATTAGTGAAGTTGCAAACTGCTCCATGCTTCTTCATGAGACAAACCATCATTCCAGGAATGAACCTTTATAAACTGTTGTCAATTCAACATACATCCTTGACCATAAAACTTTACCATCCCCAACCACATCCCCAGTATTAGTTATGATCAAGTTATGAACCATTTCCTTAAAGTGGGAAAAATTTGAAATCTCAGTTACTTTCAAAAACAATAAAGCCACAAGGTCCCATGATATTAATCAAATAAGAGAAATATTATTGTATAAGTTAGCAAAGTGATCAATAATATCCATCTTATAGTCTAACATCCAGAATTCACATGAGGTAAGCATGAATTAACAGGAACACTGTACTTGCAACCTGTCCCAATCTGTACTTGCAATGGCAGACACGTCCAGGGCAGAACCAATAAAATTCTAGCAACCCACCCAGGTGGGAATGATCACAGTGAGGCACAATAAGTTCTCTACAACTCTGTGTTGAAACTTACCAGAAATCTATAGGTGTAATATTTCCGAAGTTTCAGGGAAATTTTCTTGCTGCAATTCCTAGAGGGTTTACTTGTGCTATTGTCCCAAATTCACTTCATTATACAGCGATCATACCCCTACTCGTCCACTGTTTATCTGATTCTACCACTGGCTGTAGGCAGGCTAACTCAGCATTGGCAGGGTATCCTGGGCTCCATGACTGCCCCACCCCCCCGCACTATCTTTAGAAGCTTGTGCACCCAGTCAGGTGCTAGCAGTCCCAATCTGCTCATCAGAGCTTGACACATTAACCCTGAACATGGCAGATGAGGGCAGATTGACACACCCTTTGAAGACAAAGTCTACAGAGGATGATCATCCATGTCCCCCAGGACTGATGGAGGGGCTGACAACACAAGCCTGGTCTGAGTTTGCCACCTGAGTCAGTGTGGAGTCAGCCATCCAGAGGAATGCCCAACAGTGCCAGAAGGTCTTTGCATTTCTCCATTCTGCCATGGTAAATGCCACAACCTCCTCGCTGCTGTCAGACCCTCATTTCTGCTACTGCATTGTCCTCTCACCAAGGCTCTACCAATCCCACCATTCTTCACTCCCTCACACTACCCCTCCAAACCTCCACACTACTAACACTACATGTCCTCTGAGCTGTCTACCCACTCACTCGGCACATGCCAGATCGTCCCTCAGCCCCAAATTCCCAACTCCTTGGGGCTGCATTAACCTCTCTGAACTCTAGTTTCAGGAAATTTCTGCCATGGTCCCAATTAACTGAGTGATCACTAACAATTGATCATGGAATTGATTGATGTTACCTATGAAACACCCCAGAAGAGCCCTGCCCCTATTCCTCGGCAGGATCAAATGAAACAACTTTAGAACATTTAAATATTACAGTCAACTAACTGGTTCCTTTAACAGCGGCTTACAGAGTACACAGGGCAAAGTAGACAAAGAGAGGTAATGACCTAGCAGTTTTATCACTGGATTACAATGCAGAGACCCAGGTAGTAGCCTGTGGACCTGGGTTCAAATCCTGCCATAGCAGATGGTGGAATTTGAATTCAATTTAAAAATCTGGAAATAAGAGTCTAGTGATGATCATGAATCCATTGTTGATTACTGGGGGATAAACTGACCTGGTTCACTAATGTTCTTTAGAGAGGAGAAACTACCATCCTTACCAGGTGTGGCCTACATGTGACTACATGAGTCAATCACAGTCAACTTTCCTGCTCCTTACATGTTACCTGACCTGATGTGCTTTTTCAGTGCCACATCTTTTGGCCATGATAGCTGTGCCTAATCAGTCCTTGCCTCTCCAAATGCATGTAGATCCTATCTCTCAGAAACCCCTCCAATAGTGTACCCACCAGCAGTACCCTCATCCCATGCATGAATAGAGAAGCATTGTATTTAATTGTCCAAGTGTGGTCTCACTCTATAAAGTTGTAGCAAAATTTCTCTTGGAGTTAATAGCAGGTAAATCGACACTGATCTGAGTTTATCATTTGACCACACAAGAGAATAATAGTGTCTGTACAAAACAAGACTGTCTCGTTTTTCTGAGTAACAGGGGTGTGTTGCTATGGCAATAGGCCTTCCAAATTGTTCCCTTAACATCTTCCAGTAAATCACAGAAAAAAGCAACTGTGTGGGAGAGTTACCTAAATAGGTCAATTTGCATCAATCCCCTAAATAACTTAGCATCACCCTCTGCAGCTCAGTAAAAGTATTATCCTTTTTCCAAGTGACGTGACCAGTCCAGTAAATATCTTCTTTGATGTACCCAAGAGAATGACACACTCCACTTAATATAGTGAACACACCTTTATTTCCTGTAGCTCCATGCATAGACAGCCTTGTTGATCTTTAAGGACTCCTATTGTCTCCCTAGTTACAGTTTTGCTCATAATGTGCTTGTATAATCTCTTAAGATTCTCCTATTTGCCAAAAGCTATCTCATGTCCCTTTCTTGCCTTCTTGATTTCATTTTTAAGTGTACTCCTACACCCCCCTATAATTCTCGAGCGATTGTCTTGATCCCAGCTGTCTATACCTGACACATGTTCCTTCTTCTTCTTGACCAGAGGCTCAATTTCTCTAGTCATCCAGTGTTCCTTACACCTACCAGCATTACCCTTCACATTAACAGGAACATATTGTTGCTGAACTCTCACCAGGGACAGTGAGTCTGTTATCAGTGGTGGGTACACTGTTGGAGGTGTTTCTGTTGGAGGGGTTTCTGAGAGATAGGATCTACATGCATTTGGAGAGGCTGAATAGGTTGGGACCTTTCTCCCTGGAGCAAAGGAGGCTGAGGTGTGACCTTATAGAGGTTTATACAAAAATGAGAGGCATGGATAGAGTGAATATCCAGATTTTTTTTTCCCCAAGGGTAGGGAAGCCCGAAACTAGAAGGCATTAGTTTAGGATGAGAGGGAAAAGACATAAGGTGGCACGGTGGCTCAGTGCTTAACACTGCTGCTTCACAGCACCAGGGTCCTGGGTTCAATCCCTGCCTCGGGCAACTATCTGTGTGGAGTTTGCACATTCTCCCCCGTGTTTGTGTGTGTTTCCTCCCACAGTCCAAAGATGTGCAGGCTAGGTGAATTGGCCATGCTAAATTGCCCGTAGTGTTAGGTGTAGGGGAATGGGTTGCTCTTCGGAGGGTCGATGTGGACTTGTTGGGCCGAAGGGCCTGTTTCCACACTATAGGGAATCTAACCTAATCATAAAAGGGCTCTAAGGGGCAACTTTTTCACATAGAGGGTGGTGCATGTATGGAAGAGGAAGTGATAGAGACTGGTATAATTACAACATTTAAAAGACATCTGGACAGATATAGTGATAGGAAAGGTTTAGAGGGATATGGGTCAAATGCAAACAAATGGGATTAGTTCTTATTAGAATATGTGGCCAGCATTGACCAGTTGGATGGAAGGGTCTGTTTCCGTGCTGTATGACTCTAAGGTTAACATTTCGTATATCAAGTTTTCACAGTATGGAAGAGATCCTGTCGTGGAAATTAAATTGACTCAACTCAACTATTAACAAGAGCAACCAAAAAGCTTTTTTTTTAACCTCTGCATTGCAGAGGGACCATATGCACTTGGCAAAAATGCCTTGTGCAAGGGCCCTGAGCATAATTCAGATCCTCGTCTTATACTGTTTCTTATCACGCTCTCAAGGACAAAGGCTGTGAAGATTTGAGTTGTTATTCTTTTCATTCCCTTGTTGTGGACATACTGTTCTTATATTTTTCTCTTGTTGAATGTTTACAAAGTTCTGCAGAGACAAGCTGTCCCTCAACTGCAGACTTCAGCAAAGTTGCAAAGTGTCAGAAAGTTTTAAATTTAGTCAAGCATTGTCTTTCAGATTTCAGAGTAAACGTTACAGATCCTTTGGTCCATCATGTCTGTGACCGTCTTCAACCATCTGTCCATTCCCAGCACTTGGCCCATGGTTTTGTATGCTTTGGTGTATGCAAAGGAAGAAATGCCATAGATTTGAAGCGAGTGACGACAGAAGAATGAAAGGGAAATGATAGGATGGAGGGAGAGAGATTAAATGACATGAGGTTTCAGAGTACAGAAACCAAAGGGAGTGGTGGTGAGTACAGTTTCTTTGTAACAGAGCTGAACATAGGTGATGAAAATTGAGACCATTGAGAACCGTAGATCCTGTTCCTCCCAAACTATACATCACGTCTCTAAACAAAACTGCGAAAGTTAATTCCTGAAAGAAATGTGTATTTGAATGATAAGAAAGGATTACCAGATGCAGCTGTGTTATACAAAATATAGATGATCATTATTCTAGTTGCAAAAATAGATTTCACAAGAAATTTAGCAGCGGAGAGCACTGCAATTAAAAAGATGCTGCAAACTGTCTAAACGCATGCTTGACGAGCAAGAAAAAGCATTCCTAATGAATGTGCTGTGTGCCGATCTGCTGTGAGAGGTGATGGAGATGGAATTGTTCTCAGTTTGGATTCACAATGGATTCTTTAGTACATTGTTTGCTTCAGCCTACCCTTTCTACAGTCATAAATTACACCCAATGGACTCTTAATACAAACTGAGAAGTGTGAGAGTAAAAAAAAAACAGACTCATGCTGCAGGTAAATTCACCAGAGCCTGCTGTCACATTGGAGGGGGACAACTGATGGTGATTTCACCTGAGGGTCACCATGCCTCGGTGAGGGAATTGAACCAACACTGTTGGCGTCACTCTATATTACAAACCAGCTGTCAAGTCAACTTAGCTACCCTAGGCAGTAGGGAAGCAGTAAGGAAGTCAAGCCAAATTTGGAAAGAGGGATTAGGGCCACTGAGCTTGAGTTTTCAGGGTTGAATTTTGCAAAGAGGGAACAGAAAGGTTGAGTGGATGCAAGGCTAAGTTGTCCAACATTGCTCATAAGACCAGGAGAAACTGAAGGCTGCAGATGCTGGAGATCAGAGTCGAGAGTGTGTTGCTGGAAAAGTACAGCAGGTCAGGCAGCATCCGAGGAGCAGGAGAATTGACATTTTGGGCAAGAGCCCTTCATCAGGAAATGGGCTCTTGCCTGAAACATCAATTCTCCTGCTCCTTGGATGCTGCCTGACCTGCTGTGCTTTTCCAGCACCACACTCCTGACTTTCTTATAAGACCACCCATCCATTCCAGGTGATAGTCTAGTAAAGCTTCTCTGAACTGCTTTAGGATAAAATGACACTGCTCTGTATGAAAAGGTAGATTCACTGGGTCCTGTTTCTTTGAAGTGTTAATGAGGAAAGGTCAAGTTTAATGTGAGAGAACAGGCTGAGTGCTCACCCAGTGTTGTTGGAATAAGGTGCCAAGTACCTGGTACAGGCCAGGGACAGATTGTCATGAACTGATTGTGCTGTAGTGATATCAGAAAGATGTGTACAATTAAAACTGGGATAATTGAGAGCTTAAGGGAAAGGGCAAAATGAACCATGGTCCCCATACCATGCCATTTTTGGATTATCACAACAACCTTGTAATCCTCCTGCAATGTGATTTCAGTAAAGCATCCTGAGAAAATTCACTGGAGTGTTTATCAATTAAAATTTAATTCCAGGGGAGACCTGGGTCTCATGGTATTGTCGCTAAGAGACAAGAGTGTGTTTCTGGGAAAGCACAGCAGGTCAGGCAGCATCCAAGGAGCAGGAGAATTGACGTTTCGGGCATAAGCCCTTCATCAGGAATGAGACCTGTGGGCCGGGGCTGAGAGATGAATGGGAGGGGGGTGGGGTTGGGGGGAAGGTAGCTGATCACCTTCTCCCTCACCTTCATCCACCTATCTCTCTCACCGTTAACCCAGAGACCCAGGTAATGTTCTAGGGAACCTGGGTTTGAATACTGCCACAAACCTGGGTTTGAATACTGCCACAGCAGATGGTGGATTGTGAATTTAATAAATATCTGGAATTAAGAGTCTGATGATCATGAATCCATTGTCAATTGATGTAAAAGCCCACCTGGTTCAGTAGTGCTCTTTACAGAAGGGAACTGCTATCCTTACCTGGTCTGGCCTACATGTGACTCCAGACCCACAGTAATGTGGTTGGCTCTTAACTGTCTCTGGGCAATAAACACTGGCTCAGCCAGTGATGCCTGTATCCTGTGAATGAATACCAAACAAATCAAGCCAAACAACCCGATGTTTGAGTGCGGCTCCATATCAATTTATTAATACTTACTCACAAGGGCTTGCACTAACCTGTCTTTCATTGCAGAATCAGCGATGTTAATGTTTATCTGAAGGAGCATGTTCACTGATGCGGCAGGATGAGACTGAAAACAGTCTAACTGTGGAGGTTTCAGTACAATATGTCGAGGACTTGAATGCATAATCCAGCCTCACATTGGCAGCATGGTGCTGAGGGCGTGTTGCATTGCCCAAGGTTCCAGCATTCAGATGAAATATTGGACAGAGGTCGTGTTCGCCCGCTGTGGCAGTCATCAATTATGTTTGATTATATTCAGGTGGTGGGCATTAAATGGGCATTCTCGTGTGTTCCTATATATATACATCTGAGAGTAGAGAAAGGCTGTGCTGATTGTGTGAGAAGATGCATGCTTTTAATATGTATCTCTGCAAATAAATCCTTAGAAAGTTGTGTATTAAAAGCAAAAGAGTAACTGCTGGAAATGTGCAGTTTGTGGAACAAGATAAAAGATAGAAACAGAAATCCCACTGGAGTGAAGACCAGAACGCTTTTCACAATGGACATTTTGGAAAAGAATTGATAGTGGATTAAATTCAAACACAAAATAAAAATGAACCTCACTTTTTGACATGGGGTTCCATAGACACTGGATTTAACTTTGTGTTGAACACTTTAGATCAGAACCTCCACAGCTATTTTGTTTCTTTTTTTTTGCTTGTTCATGTTTTCTCTTTTCTTTAAGTCTTCACTTTTAATGCAACCTTATCTGGATAAGACTTTTGTTTCTTTTCTTTACCAGTTATTAGGAAACCACTGGTAAATGAATCTCGACTGCCCTCAGCCCTATCACAAACCTCTCCCTCCCTTTCTTTCTGATTTATTCAAAATCCATTACATTTCTTTCTTTCCTCAGTTCTGGTGTTTCTCTCTCCACAGATGATGCCTGGACTGAACAGCTGATCATTCCGAGCACTTTCAGATCTTATTTGTGTAGAGATTGGCTCCAGTTCCATCCTCTACCTCCTGGTTTTTCTGGAATTGAAAGGAGCATGTTAAATTTCACTGTTAAAATTTGAAGACCATTATAGCAGGAGGATGTCATTTAACCGCTGAAGCCTCCCTCAGCACTCAATCAACATTTAGCTGATCAATATCTTAAACCCTCTACCAGAATTTACTCCATACTGTTATACCTCACAGGGGAAGTGCATTACAAATCAAGACCCGCTATTTTAAAGTCATCAGAAAGTTCAAAGTTTTATAAACGTATGCAAACTTCCCCAATACCCCATGTCTCAGCCTGGTCTCTGGGCGGTACATCAGCCTGGCCTCTGGGCAGTATGTCAGCCTGGTCTCTGGGTGGTATCAGCCTGGTCTCTGGGTGGTATGTCAGCCTGGTCTCTGGGCGGTATATCAGCCTGGTCTCTGGGTGGTATATCAGCCTGGTCTCTGGGTGGTATATCAGTCTGGTCTCTCGGTGGTATATCAGCCAGGCCTCTGGGCAGTATGTCAGCCTGGTCTCTGGGTGGTATATCAGGCTGGTCTCTCGGAGGTATATCAGCCTGGCCTCTGGGCGGTATGTCTGCCAGGTCTCTGGGCGGTATGTCAGCCTGGTCTCTGGGTGGTATGTGAGCCTGGTCTGTGGGTGGTATGTCAGACTGGTCTCTGGGTGGTACATCATCCTGGTCTCTGGGCGGTATGTCAGCCTGGTCTCTGGGCGGTATATCAGCCTGGTCTCTGGGCGTTATGTCAGTCTGGTCTCTGGGCGGTATGTCAGCCTGGTCTCTGGGTGGTATGTCAGTCTGGTCTCTGGGCGGTATGTCAGCCTCGTCTCTGGGTGGTATGTCAGTCTGGTCTCTGGGTGGTATGTCAGTCTGGTCTCTGGGCGGTATGTCAGCCTGGTCTCTGGGCGGTATGTCAGCCTGGTCTCTGGGTGGTATGTCAGTCTGGTCTCTGGGCAGTATGTCAGCCTGGTCTCTGGGTGGTATATCAGTCTGATCTCTGGGCGGTATGTCAGTCTGGTCTCTGGGTGGTATGTCAGTCTGGTCTAGGGCTGGTATGTCAGTCTGGTCTCTGGGCGGTATGTCAGCCTGGTCTCTCGGTGGTATGTCAGTCTGGTCTCTGGGCGATATGTCAGTCTGGTCTAGGGCTGGTATGTCAGTCTGGTCTCTGGGCGGTATGTCAGTCTGGTCTCTGGGCGGTATGTCAGCCTGGTCTCTGGGCGATATGTCAGCCTGGTCTCTGGGTGGTATGTCAGTCTGGTCTCTGGGCAGTATGTCAGCCTGGTCTCTGGGTGGTATGTCAGTCTGATCTCTGGGCGGTATGTCAGTCTGGTCTCTGGGCGGTATGTCAGTCTGGTCTCTGGGCAGTATGTCAGCCTGGTCTCTGGGTGGTATATCAGTCTGGTCTCTGGGCAGTATGTCAGCCTGCACTCTGGGTGGTATGTCAGTCTGGTCTCTGGGCGGTATGTCAGCCTGGTCTCTGGGCAGTATGTCAGCCTGGTCTCTGGGCGGTATGTCAGCCTGGTCTCTGGGCAGTATGTCAGCCTGGTCTCTGGGCATATATATCAGTCTGGTCTCTGGGCAGTATCAGCCTGGTCTCTGGGCGGTATGTCAGCCTGGTCTCTGGGCGGTATGTCAGCCTGGTCTCTGGGTGGAATGTCAGTCTGGTCTCTGGGCGGTATGTCAGCCTGGTCTCTGGGTGGTATGTCAGTCTGGTCTCTGGGCGGTATGTCAGCCTGGTCTCTGGGTGGTATGTCAGTCTGGTCTCTGGGCGGTATGTCAGCCTGGTCTCTGGGTGGTATGTCAGTCTGATCTCTGGGCAGAATGTCAGCCTGGTCTCTGGGTGGTATGTCAGCCTGGTCTCTGGGTGGTATGTCAGCCTGGTCTCTGGGTGGTATGTCAGTCTGGTCTCTGGGCGGTATGTCAGCCTGGTCTCTGGGTGGTATGTCAGTCTGGTCTCTGGGTGGTATGTCAGTCTGGTCTCTGGGTGGTATGTCAGTCTGGTCTCTGGGCAGTATGTCAGCCTGGTCTCTGGGTGGTATGTCAGTCTGGTCTCTGGGTGGTATGTCAGTCTGGTCTCTGGGTGGTATGTCAGCCTGGTCTCTGGGTGGTATGTCAGTCAGGTCTCTGGGTGGTATGTCAGCCTGGTCTCTGGGCATTATCAGCCTGGTCTCTGGGTGGTATATCAACTTGTTCTCTGGGCGTTATGTCAGCCTGGTCTCTGGGCAGCATCAGCCTGGTCTCTGCGCAGTATCAGCCTGGTCTCTGGGCGTTATGTCAGCCTGGTCTCTGGGCAGTATGTCAGCCTGGTCTCTGGGCGGTATGTCAGCCTGGTCTCTGGGCAGTATGTCAGCCTGGTCTCTGGGCATATATATCAGTCTGGTCTCTGGGCAGGATCAGCCTGGTCTCTGGGCTGTATGTCAGCCTGGTCTCTGTGCAGTATGTCAGCCTGGTCTCTGGGCGGTATGTCAGTCTGGTCTCTGGGCAGTATGTCAGCCTGGCCTCTGGGCGGTATGTCTGCCAGGTCTCTGGGCGGTATGTCAGCCTGGTCTCTGGGTGGTATGTGAGCCTGGTCTGTGGGTGGTATGTCAGACTGGTCTCTGGGTGGTACATCATCCTGGTCTCTGGGCGGTATGTCAGCCTGGTCTCTGGGCGGTATATCAGCCTGGTCTCTGGGCGTTATGTCAGTCTGGTCTCTGGGCGGTATGTCAGCCTGGTCTCTGGACGGTATATGAGCCTGGTCTCTGGGTGGTATGTCAGTCTGGTCTCTGGGGGGTATGTCAGCCTCGTCTCTGGGTGGTATGTCAGTCTGGTCTCTGGGTGGTATGTCAGTCTGGTCTCTGGGCGGTATGTCAGCCTGGTCTCTGGGCGGTATGTCAGCCTGGTCTCTGGGTGGTATGTCAGTCTGGTCTCTGGGCAGTATGTCAGCCTGGTCTCTGGGTGGTATGTCAGTCTGATCTCTGGGCGGTATGTCAGTCTGGTCTCTGGGTGGTATGTCAGTCTGGTCTAGGGCTGGTATGTCAGTCTGGTCTCTGGGCGGTATGTCAGCCTGGTCTCTCGGTGGTATGTCAGTCTGGTCTCTGGGCGATATGTCAGTCTGGTCTAGGGCTGGTATGTCAGTCTGGTCTCTGGGCGGTATGTCAGTCTGGTCTCTGGGCGGTATGTCAGCCTGGTCTCTGGGCGATATGTCAGCCTGGTCTCTGGGTGGTATGTCAGTCTGGTCTCTGGGCAGTATGTCAGCCTGGTCTCTGGGTGGTATGTCAGTCTGATCTCTGGGCGGTATGTCAGTCTGGTCTCTGGGCAGTATGTCAGTCTGGTCTCTGGGCAGTATGTCAGCCTGGTCTCTGGGTGGTATGTCAGTCTGGTCTCTGGGCAGAATGTCAGCCTGCACTCTGGGTGGTATGTCAGTCTGGTCTCTGGGCGGTATGTCAGCCTGGTCTCTGGGCAGTATGTCAGCCTGGTCTCTGGGCGGTATGTCAGCCTGGTCTCTGGGCGGTATGTCAGCCTGGTCTCTGGGCATATATATCAGTCTGGTCTCTGGGCAGTATCAGCCTGGTCTCTGGGCGGTATGTCAGCCTGGTCTCTGGGCGGTATGTCAGCCTGGTCTCTGGGTAGTATGTCAGTCTGATCTCTGGGCAGTATGTCAGCCTGGTCTCTGGGTGGTATGTCAGTCTGATCTCTGGGCGGTATGTCAGCCTGGTCTCTGGGCGGTATGTCAGCCTGGTCTCTGGGTGGTATGTCAGTCTGGTCTCTGGGCGGTATGTCAGCCTGGTCTCTGGGTGGTATGTCAGCCTGGTCTCTGGGCGGTATGTCAGCCTGGTCTCTGGGTGGTATGTCAGTCTGGTCTCTGGGCGGTATGTCAGCCTGGTCTCTGGGTGGTATGTCAGTCTGATCTCTGGGCAGAATGTCAGCCTGGTCTCTGGGTGGTATGTCAGCCTGGTCTCTGGGTGGTATGTCAGCCTGGTCTCTGGGTGGTATGTCAGTCTGGTCTCTGGGCGGTATGTCAGCCTGGTCTCTGGGTGGTATGTCAGTCTGGTCTCTGGGCAGTATGTCAGTCTGGTCTCTGGGTGGTATGTCAGTCTGGTCTCTGGGTGGTATGTCAGCCTGGTCTCTGGGTGGTATGTCAGCCTGGTCTCTGGGTGGTATGTCAGTCAAGTCTCTGGGTGGTATGTCAGCCTGGTCTCTGGGCATTATCAGCCTGGTCTCTGGGTGGTATATCAACTTGTTCTCTGGGCGTTATGTCAGCCTGGTCTCTGGGCAGCATCAGCCTGGTCTCTGCGCAGTATCAGCCTGGTCTCTGGGCGTTATGTCAGCCTGGTCTCTGGGCAGTATGTCAGCCTGGTCTCTGGGCGGTATGTCAGCCTGGTCTCTGGGCAGTATGTCAGCCTGGTCTCTGGGCATATATATCAGTCTGGTCTCTGGGCAGTATCAGCCTGGTCTCTGGGCTGTATGTCAGCCTGGTCTCTGTGCAGTATGTCAGCCTGGTCTCTGGGCGGTATGTCAGTCTGGTCTCTGGGCGGTATGTCAGCCTGGTCTCTGGGCGATATGTCAGCCTGGTCTCTGGGTGGTATGTCAGTCTGGTCTCTGGGCAGTATGTCAGCCTGGTCTCTGGGTGGTATGTCAGTCTGATCTCTGGGCGGTATGTCAGTCTGGTCTCTGGGCGGTATGTCAGTCTGGTCTCTGGGCAGTATGTCAGCCTGGTCTCTGGGTGGTATATCAGTCTGGTCTCTGGGCAGTATGTCAGCCTGCACTCTGGGTGGTATGTCAGTCTGGTCTCTGGGCGGTATGTCAGCCTGGTCTCTGGGCAGTATGTCAGCCTGGTCTCTGGGCGGTATGTCAGCCTGGTCTCTGGGCAGTATGTCAGCCTGGTCTCTGGGCATATATATCAGTCTGGTCTCTGGGCAGTATCAGCCTGGTCTCTGGGCGGTATGTCAGCCTGGTCTCTGGGCGGTATGTCAGCCTGGTCTCTTGTTGGAATGTCAGTCTGATCTCTGGGCAGTATGTCAGCCTGGTCTCTGGGTGGTATGTCAGTCTGATCTCTGGGCGGTATGTCAGCCTGGTCTCTGGGCGGTATGTCAGCCTGGTCTCTGGGTGTTATGTCAGTCTGGTCTCTGGGCGGTATGTCAGCCTGGTCTCTGGGTGGTATGTCAGCCTGGTCTCTGGGCGGTATGTCAGCCTGGTCTCTGGGTGGTATGTCAGTCTGGTCTCTGGGCGGTATGTCAGCCTGGTCTCTGGGTGGTATGTCAGTCTGATCTCTGGGCAGAATGTCAGCCTGGTCTCTGGGTGGTATGTCAGCCTGGTCTCTGGGTGGTATGTCAGCCTGGTCTCTGGGTGGTATGTCAGTCTGGTCTCTGGGCGGTATGTCAGCCTGGTCTCTGGGTGGTATGTCAGTCTGGTCTCTGGGCAGTATGTCAGCCTGGTCTCTGGGTGGTATGTCAGTCTGGTCTCTGGGTGGTATGTCAGTCTGGTCTCTGGGTGGTATGTCAGCCTGGTCTCTGGGTGGTATGTCAGTCAGGTCTCTGGGTGGTATGTCAGCCTGGTCTCTGGGCATTATCAGCCTGGTCTCTGGGTGGTATATCAACTTGTTCTCTGGGCGTTATGTCAGCCTGGTCTCTGGGCAGCATCAGCCTGGTCTCTGCGCAGTATCAGCCTGGTCTCTGGGCGTTATGTCAGCCTGGTCTCTGGGCAGTATGTCAGCCTGGTCTCTGGGCGGTATGTCAGCCTGGTCTCTGGGCAGTATGTCAGCCTGGTCTCTGGGCATATATATCAGTCTGGTCTCTGGGCAGTATCAGCCTGGTCTCTGGGCTGTATGTCAGCCTGGTCTCTGTGCAGTATGTCAGCCTGGTCTCTGGGCGGTATGTCAGTCTGGTCTCTGGGCAGTATGTCAGCCTGGCCTCTGGGCGGTATGTCTGCCAGGTCTCTGGGCGGTATGTCAGCCTGGTCTCTGGGTGGTATGTGAGCCTGGTCTGTGGGTGGTATGTCAGACTGGTCTCTGGGTGGTACATCATCCTGGTCTCTGGGCGGTATGTCAGCCTGGTCTCTGGGCGGTATATCAGCCTGGTCTCTGGGCGTTATGTCAGCCTGGTCTCTGGGCGGTATGTCAGCCTGGTCTCTGGACGGTATATGAGCCTGGTCTCTGGGTGGTATGTCAGTCTGGTCTCTGGGCGGTATGTCAGCCTCGTCTCTGGGTGGTATGTCAGCCTGGTCTCTGGGCAGTATGTCAGCCTGGTCTCTGGGTGGTATGTCAGTCTGGTCTCTGGGTGGTATGTCAGTCTGGTCTCTGGGCGGTATGTCAGCCTGGTCTCTGGGCGGTATGTCAGCCTGGTCTCTGGGTGGTATGTCAGTCTGGTCTCTGGGCAGTATGTCAGCCTGGTCTCTGGGTGGTATGTCAGTCTGATCTCTGGGCGGTATGTCAGTCTGGTCTCTGGGTGGTATGTCAGTCTGGTCTAGGGCTGGTATGTCAGTCTGGTCTCTGGGCGGTATGTCAGCCTGGTCTCTCGGTGGTATGTCAGTCTGGTCTCTGGGCGATATGTCAGTCTGGTCTAGGGCTGGTATGTCAGTCTGGTCTCTGGGCGGTATGTCTGTCTGGTCTCTGGGCAGTATGTCAGCCTGGTCTCTGGGTGGTATGTCAGTCTGGTCTCTGGGCAGTATGTCAGCCTGCACTCTGGGTGGTATGTCAGTCTGGTCTCTGGGCGGTATGTCAGCCTGGTCTCTGGGCAGTATGTCAGCCTGGTCTCTGGGCGGTATGTCAGCCTGGTCTCTGGGCGGTATGTCAGCCTGGTCTCTGGGCATATATATCAGTCTGGTCTCTGGGCAGTATCAGCCTGGTCTCTGGGCGGTATGTCAGCCTGGTCTCTGGGCGGTATGTCAGCCTGGTCTCTGGGTGGTATGTCAGTCTGATCTCTGGGCAGTATGTCAGCCTGGTCTCTGGGTGGTATGTCAGTCTGATCTCTGGGCGGTATGTCAGCCTGGTCTCTGGGCGGTATGTCAGCCTGGTCTCTGGGTGGTATGTCAGTCTGGTCTCTGGGCGGTATGTCAGCCTGGTCTCTGGGTGGTATGTCAGCCTGGTCTCTGGGCGGTATGTCAGCCTGGTCTCTGGGTGGTATGTCAGTCTGGTCTCTGGGCGGTATGTCAGCCTGGTCTCTGGGTGGTATGTCAGTCTGATCTCTGGGCAGAATGTCAGCCTGGTCTCTGGGTGGTATGTCAGCCTGGTCTCTGGGTGGTATGTCAGCCTGGTCTCTGGGTGGTATGTCAGTCTGGTCTCTGGGCGGTATGTCAGCCTGGTCTCTGGGTGGTATGTCAGTCTGGTCTCTGGGCAGTATGTCAGCCTGGTCTCTGGGTGGTATGTCAGTCTGGTCTCTGGGTGGTATGTCAGTCTGGTCTCTGGGCAGTATGTCAGCCTGGTCTCTGGGTGGTATGTCAGCCTGGTCTCTGTGCGGTATGTCAGCCTGGATTCTGGGCAGTAACATCCTGTTCTCTGGGCAGTATCTGCCTGGTCTATGGGCAGTATGTCAGCCTGGTCTCTGGGCGGTATGTCAGCCTGGTCTCTGGGCAGTATGTCAGCCTGGTCTCTGGGCATATATATCAGTCTGGTCTCTGGGCAGTATCAGCCTGGTCTCTGGGCAGTATGTCAGCCTGGTCTCTGGGCGGTATGTCAGCCTGGTCTCTGGGCAGTATGTCAGCCTGGTCTCTGGGCGGTATGTCAGCCTGGTCTCTGGGCAGTATCAGCCTGGTCTCTGGGATGTATGTCAGCCTGGTCTCTGTGCAGTATGTCAGCCTGGTCTCTGGGCATATATATCAGTCTGGTCTCTGGGCAGTATCAGCCTGGTCTCTGGGCAGTATGTCAGCCTGGTCTCTGGGCGGTATGTCAGCCTTGTCTCTGGGCAGTATGTCAGCCTGGTCTCTGGGCATATATATCAGTCTGGTCTCTGGGCAGTATCAGCCTGGTCTCTGGGCTGTATGTCAGCCTGGTCTCTGAGCAGTATGTCAGCCTGGTCTCTGGGCGGTATGTCAGTCTGGTCTCTGGGCAATATGTTAGCCTGGTCTCTGGGCATATATATCATTCTGGTCTCTGGGCAGTATCAGCCTGGTCTCTGGGCAGTATCAGCCTGGTCTCTGTGCGGTATGTCACCCTGGATTCTGCGCAGTATCATCCTGTTCTCTGGGCAGTATCTGCCTGGTCTCTGGGGAGTATGTCAGTCTGGTCTCTGGGCAGTATGTCAGCCTGGTCTCTGGGTGGTATGTCAGCCTGGTCTCTGGGCGGTATGTCAGTCTTGTCTCTGGGCGGTATGTCAGCCTGGTCTCTGGGTGGTATGTCAGTCTGGTCTCTGGGTGGTATCAGCCTGGTCTCTGGGCGGTATGTCAGTCTTGTCTCTGGGCGGTATGTCAGCCTGGTCTCTGGGTGGTATGTCAGTCTGGTCTCTGGGTGGTATCAGCCTGGTCTCTACGCAGTATGTCAGCCTGGACTCTGGGCGGGATCAGCCTGGTCTCTGTGCGGTATGTCAGCCTGGATTCTGGGCAGTATGTCAGCCTGGTCTCTGGGCGGTATGTCAGCCTGGTCTCTGGGCGGTATGTCAGCCTGGTCTCTGTGCGGTATGTCAGCCTGGATTCTGGGCAGTAACATCCTGTTCTCTGGGCAGTATCTGCCTGGTCTCTGGGCAGTATGTCAGCCTGGTCTCTGGGCGGTATGTCAGCCTGGTCTCTGGGCAGTATGTCAGCCTGGTCTCTGGGCATATATATCAGTCTGGTCTCTGGGCAGTATCAGCCTGGTCTCTGGGCTGTATGTCAGCCTGGTCTCTGTGCAGTATGTCAGCCTGGTCTCTGGGCGGTATGTCAGTCTGGTCTCTGGGCAGTATGTCAGCCTGGCCTCTGGGCGGTATGTCTGCCAGGTCTCTGGGCGGTATGTCAGCCTGGTCTCTGGGTGGTATGTGAGCCTGGTCTGTGGGTGGTATGTCAGACTGGTCTCTGGGTGGTACATCATCCTGGTCTCTGGGCGGTATGTCAGCCTGGTCTCTGGGCGGTATATCAGCCTGGTCTCTGGGCGTTATGTCAGCCTGGTCTCTGGGCGGTATGTCAGCCTGGTCTCTGGACGGTATATGAGCCTGGTCTCTGGGTGGTATGTCAGTCTGGTCTCTGGGGGGTATGTCAGCCTCGTCTCTGGGTGGTATGTCAGTCTGGTCTCTGGGTGGTATGTCAGTCTGGTCTCTGGGCGGTATGTCAGCCTGGTCTCTGGGCGGTATGTCAGCCTGGTCTCTGGGTGGTATGTCAGTCTGGTCTCTGGGCAGTATGTCAGCCTGGTCTCTGGGTGGTATGTCAGTCTGATCTCTGGGCGGTATGTCAGTCTGGTCTCTGGGTGGTATGTCAGTCTGGTCTAGGGCTGGTATGTCAGTCTGGTCTCTGGGCGGTATGTCAGCCTGGTCTCTCGGTGGTATGTCAGTCTGGTCTCTGGGCGATATGTCAGTCTGGTCTAGGGCTGGTATGTCAGTCTGGTCTCTGTGCAGTATGTCAGCCTGGTCTCTGGGCGGTATGTCAGTCTGGTCTCTGGTCAGTATGTCAGCCTGGCCTCTGGGCGGTATGTCTGCCAGGTCTCTGGGCGGTATGTCAGCCTGGTCTCTGGGTGGTATGTGAGCCTGGTCTGTGGGTGGTATGTCAGACTGGTCTCTGGGTGGTACATCATCCTGGTCTCTGGGCGGTATGTCAGCCTGGTCTCTGGGCGGTATATCAGCCTGGTCTCTGGGCGTTATGTCAGCCTGGTCTCTGGGCGGTATGTCAGCCTGGTCTCTGGACGGTATATGAGCCTGGTCTCTGGGTGGTATGTCAGTCTGGTCTCTGGGGGGTATGTCAGCCTCGTCTCTGGGTGGTATGTCAGTCTGGTCTCTGGGTGGTATGTCAGTCTGGTCTCTGGGCGGTATGTCAGTCTGGTCTCTGGGCGGTATGTCAGCCTGGTCTCTGGGTGGTATGTCAGTCTGGTCTCTGGGCAGTATGTCAGCCTGGTCTCTGGGTGGTATGTCAGTCTGATCTCTGGGCGGTATGTCAGTCTGGTCTCTGGGTGGTATGTCAGTCTGGTCTAGGGCTGGTATGTCAGTCTGGTCTCTGGGCGGTATGTCAGCCTGGTCTCTCGGTGGTATGTCAGTCTGGTCTCTGGGCGATATGTCAGTCTGGTCTAGGGCTGGTATGTCAGTCTGGTCTCTGGGCGGTATGTCAGTCTGGTCTCTGGGCGGTATGTCAGCCTGGTCTCTGGGCGATATGTCAGCCTGGTCTCTGGGTGGTATGTCAGTCTGGTCTCTGGGCAGTATGTCAGCCTGGTCTCTGGGTGGTATGTCAGTCTGATCTCTGGGCGGTATGTCAGTCTGGTCTCTGGGCAGTATGTCTGTCTGGTCTCTGGGCAGTATGTCAGCCTGGTCTCTGGGTGGTATGTCAGTCTGGTCTCTGGGCAGTATGTCAGCCTGCACTCTGGGTGGTATGTCAGTCTGGTCTCTGGGCGGTATGTCAGCCTGGTCTCTGGGCAGTATGTCAGCCTGGTCTCTGGGCGGTATGTCAGCCTGGTCTCTGGGCGGTATGTCAGCCTGGTCTCTGGGCATATATATCAGTCTGGTCTCTGGGCAGTATCAGCCTGGTCTCTGGGCGGTATGTCAGCCTGGTCTCTGGGCGGTATGTCAGCCTGGTCTCTGGGTGGTATGTCAGTCTGATCTCTGGGCAGTATGTCAGCCTGGTCTCTGGGTGGTATGTCAGTCTGATCTCTGGGCGGTATGTCAGCCTGGTCTCTGGGCGGTATGTCAGCCTGGTCTCTGGGTGGTATGTCAGTCTGGTCTCTGGGCGGTATGTCAGCCTGGTCTCTGGGTGGTATGTCAGCCTGGTCTCTGGGCGGTATGTCAGCCTGGTCTCTGGGTGGTATGTCAGTCTGGTCTCTGGGCGGTATGTCAGCCTGGTCTCTGGGTGGTATGTCAGTCTGATCTCTGGGCAGAATGTCAGCCTGGTCTCTGGGTGGTATGTCAGCCTGGTCTCTGGGTGGTATGTCAGCCTGGTCTCTGGGTGGTATGTCAGTCTGGTCTCTGGGCGGTATGTCAGCCTGGTCTCTGGGTGGTATGTCAGTCTGGTCTCTGGGCAGTATGTCAGCCTGGTCTCTGGGTGGTATGTCAGTCTGGTCTCTGGGTGGTATGTCAGTCTGGTCTCTGGGCAGTATGTCAGCCTGGTCTCTGGGTGGTATGTCAGTCTGGTCTCTGGGTGGTATGTCAGTCTGGTCTCTGGGTGGTATGTCAGCCTGGTCTCTGGGTGGTATGTCAGCCTGGTCTCTGGGTGGTATGTCAGTCAGGTCTCTGGGTGGTATGTCAGCCTGGTCTCTGGGCATTATCAGCCTGGTCTCTGGGTGGTATATCAACTTGTTCTCTGGGCGTTATGTCAGCCTGGTCTCTGGGCAGCATCAGCCTGGTCTCTGCGCAGTATCAGCCTGGTCTCTGGGCGTTATGTCAGCCTGGTCTCTGGGCAGTATGTCAGCCTGGTCTCTGGGCGGTATGTCAGCCTGGTCTCTAGGCAGTATGTCAGCCTGGTCTCTGGGCATATATATCAGTCTGGTCTCTGGGCAGTATCAGCCTGGTCTCTGGGCTGTATGTCAGCCTGGTCTCTGTGCAGTATGTCAGCCTGGTCTCTGGGCGGTATGTCAGTCTGGTCTCTGGGCAGTATGTCAGCCTGGTCTCTGGGCATATATATCATTCTGGTCTCTGGGCAGTATCAGCCTGGTCTCTGGGCAGTATCAGCCTGGTCTCTGTGCGGTATGTCAGCCTGGATTCTGGGCAGTATCATCCTGTTCTCTGGGCAGTATCTGCCTGGTCTCTGGGGAGTATGTCAGTCTGGTCTCTGGGCAGTATGTCAGCCTGGTCCTTGGGCGGTATGTCAGCCTTGTCTCTGGGCGGTATGTCAGTCTTGTCTCTGGGCGGTATGTCAGCCTGGTCTCTGGGTGGTATGTCAGTCTGGTCTCTGGGTGGTATCAGCCTGGTCTCTGGGCGGTATGTCAGTCTTGTCTCTGGGCGGTATGTCAGCCTGGTCTCTGGGTGGTATGTCAGTCTGGTCTCTGGGTGGTATCAGCCTGGTCTCTACGCAGTATGTCAGCCTGGTCTCTGGGCGGGATCAGCCTGGTCTCTGTGCGGTATGTCAGCCTGGTCTCTGGGCGGGATCAGCCTGGTCTCTGTGCAGTATGTCAGCCTGGTCTCTAGGCGGTATGTCAGCCTGGTCTCTGTGCGGTATGTCAGCCTGGATTCTGGGCAGTAACATCCTGTTCTCTGGGCGGTATCTGCCTGGTCTCTGGGCAGTATGTCAGCCTGGTCTCTGGGTGTTATGTCAGTCTAGTCTCTGGGTGGTATGTCAGTCTGGTCTCTGGGTGGTATGTCAGCCTGGTCTCTGGGCGGTATGTCAGCCTGGTCTCTGGGTGGTATGTCAGTCTAGTCTCTGGGTGGTATGTCAGTCTGGTCTCTGGGTGGTATGTCAGCCTGGTCTCTGGGCGGTATGTCAGCCTGGTCTCTGGGTGGTGTGTCAGCCTGGTCTCTGGGTGGTATGTCAGTCTGGTCTCTGGGCAGTATGTCAGCCTGGTCTCTGGGTGGTACGTCAGTCTGGTCTCTGGCTGGTATGTCAGTCTGGTCTCTGGGTGGTATGTTAGTCTGGTCTCTGGGCAGTATGTCAGCCTGGTCTCTGGGTGGTATGTCAGTCTGGTCTCTGGGTGGTATGTCAGCCTGGTCACTGGGCGGTATGTCAGCCTGGTCTCTCGGCATTATCAGCCTGGTTTCTGGGTGGTATATCAACCTGGTCTCTGGGCAGTATGTCAGCCTGGTCTCTGGGCTGTATGTCAGCCTGGTCTCTGGGCATATATATCAGTCTGGTCTCTGTGCAGTATCAGCCTGGTCTCTTGGCAGTATCAGCCTGTTCTCTAGGCAGTATGTCAGCCTGGTCTCTGGGCGGTATCTGCCTGGTCTCTGGGCAGTATGTCAGCCTGGTCTCTGGGCAGTGTCAGCCTGGTCTCTGGGTGGTATGTCAGCCTGGTCTCTGGGTGGTATGTCAGCCTGGTCTCTGGGCAGTATGTCAGCCTGGTCTCTGGGTGGTATGTCAGTCTGATCTCTGGGCGGTATGTCAGTCTGGTCTAGGGCTGGTATGTCAGTCTGGTCTCTGGCGGTATGTCAGCCCTGGTCTCTGGGTGGTATGTCAGCCTGGTCTCTGGGTGGTATGTCAGCCTGGTCTCTGGGCGGTATGTCAGCCTGGTCTCTGTGCGGTATGTCAGCCAGGTCTCTGGGCAGTATGTCAGTCTGGTCTCTGGGCGGTATGTCAGCCTGGTCTCTGGGCGGTATGTCAGCCTGGTCTCTGGGTGCTATGTCAGTCTGGTCTCTGGACAGTATCAGCCTGGTCTCTGGGCAGTATGTCAGCCTGGTCTCTTGACAGTATCAGCCTGGTCTCTGGGTGGTATGTCAGCCTGGTCTCTGGGCAGTATGTCAGCCTGGTCTCTGGGCATATATATCAGTCTGGTCTCTGGGCAGTATCAGCCTGGTCTCTGCGCAGTATGTCAGCCTGGTCTCTGGGCGGTATGTCAGCCTGGTCTCTGGGCGGTATGTCAGCCTGATCTCTGGGCAGTATCAGCCTGGTCTCTGTGCAGTATCAGTCTGGTCTCTAGGCAGTATGTCAGCCTAGTCTCTGGGCGGTATCAGCCTGGTCTCTGGGCGGTATGTCAGCCTGGTCTCTGGGCAGTATCAGCCTGGTCTCGGGGCAGTATCAGCCTGGTCTCTAGGCAGTATGTCAGCCTGGTCTCTGGGCAGTATCAGACTGTTCTCTGGGCAGTATCTGCCTGGTCTCTGGGCAGTATGTCAGCCTGGTCTCTAGGCGGTATGTCAGCATGGATTCTGGGCGGTATGTCAGCCTGGTCTCTGGGCAGTATCAGCCTGGTCTCTGGGTGGTATATCAGTCTGGTCTCTGGCGGTATGTCAGCCTGGTCTCTGTGCGGTATGTCAGCCTGGTCTTTGGGCAGTTTTAGCCTGGTCTCTGGGCGGTATGTCAGCCTTGTCTTGGGCAGTATGTCAGTCTGGTCTCTGTGCGGTATGTCAGCCTGGATTCTGGGCTGTATATCAGCCTGATCTCTGGGTGGTATGTCAGCCTGGTCTCTGGGCTGTATATCAGCCTGATCTCTGGCGGTATGTCAGCCCTGGTCTCTGGGTGGTATGTCGGCCTGGTCTCTGGGTGGTATGTCAGCCTGGTCTCTGGGCGATATGTCAGCCAGGTCTCTGGGCAGTATCAGCCTGGTCTCTGGGTGGTATGTGAGCTTGGTCTCTGGGCAGTATGTCAGCCTGGTCTCTGGGCGGTATGTCCGTCGTGTCTCTCGGCAGCTTGTGGTGTTGTCTTGGCTCGGCGTGTGACTGGGCCCTGCCCAGGCATGTTCCCAAGGTCTCTTGGGGAGATCGGGAGGCAATAGCTTTAGCAACAGCGAAGGTATTAGCAGCAGCTTTATCGAGGACAGGCAGCTGAGCTTTCCCAGTGAGCAAAATAAGTGGAAAACTCATCAAAGACTGTTGAACTTTTAACTTATTACTTTAGTTTCTAGTTTAAGTTAGGAAAGATTCTCATGTTCACTATTACCTTATTTCTTTATTTTCCTATTTATTCTATGAAGATAATGCTTAACCTTTTAACTTTGTTTCTCTCATTACTTTATACCTAATCTTTTTGTATCTAGGTAGATTAGTACCTAACATGGCACCTTGTGTGGCACCATTATATACTTTTCACTGTACTTCTGTACATAAGAACACATGACAATAATATTTAAATCTAAATTAGATTTATCTCTCTCTCAGACCCAGGTTGGCAGAAGGCACAAACCAGACTTCTGTACCTAAAGAATGACTATTTATTAACTAAATAGAATCTAGCTAAAGGTAATCAGTTATGAGCTGTTGGCTTATAACACTGCTAGCTAAAATTCTAATCTTTTTATTAAAAACTCCCCGTTACACACACAAATAGAGTTAGACACAGGCAGGAAAGAAAGTGTGTCTGGTTGGAGGGAAGGACTGGGAAAGCAGTTCAGTGGGTTCCTGTTCACAGGATCTGCTAGGATGATTCTTGTTCTTGGAACACTGTTTCTTGGACTTCTTTCTCTGGAATCTTTCACTTATTTACAAAGAGCACAGGGTGCCTGGTCCATGTTTAGAAAAGCTTATTAGTTAAAAGTCGCAGTTTGTAGCAGCTGCGGTACAGAAACATAAACTGATTTCCTTCAAACTTAAAATGGTTTTTCTGCATAGATCAGTGGCAGCTCCAGGACTTGTGGAGGTCTGAAGCTTTCTCACTATCTTGTGTATAGTACCAAACTGTTCAGCTGCTTGAGAACCAATCACATAATTGTTGGCCGACAGATTACCTTCATCATCAATAACTGGTCACTAGTCCACAGTCTGTTCACCTATTTGCTGCCAGTTGTACACAGCCTTTGGCTCCTGCTTGCAAATATTTCAGCACAGGTCATTCTGCTATAATGCATTTCTCAAAGACAATTCACTGGACACGATTGATGAATCAGGGAAGCTATTGTAAAGCACGAACATTTAAAACGTGTGTTGGCTGTCATGCGATTACCTTTAAGCACTGTTTCTAAAGCGTAATTATCCTACAACATGGGTTTGCGCAAGAACCATACTAAATGTGAAGTTACAGGGATAGGGGGAGGGGGAGGGGGGGAATAGATGGCATGCTTTTTGAGGGGTCAGTGCAGATTAGCAGCACGGTGGCCCAGTGGTTAGCACTGCTGCCTCACAGTGCCAGGGACCTGGGTTCAATTCGGGCCTGGGGCAACTGTCTGTGTGGAGTTTGCACATTCTCCCTGTGTCTGTGTGGGTTTCCTCCAGGTGCTCCGGTTTCCTCCCACAGTACAAAGATGGACAGGTTAGGTGAATTGGCCATGCTAAATTGCTCATAGTGTTAGGTGCATTGGTCAGCGGTGAATGTAGGGGAATGGGTCTGGGTGAGGTGCTCTTTGGAGGGTCGGTGTGGGCTTGTTTGGCCTGTTTCCACACTGTAGGGAATCTAATCTAAAAGGGCCAAGTGGCCTCTTTGTGCACTGCAGGGATTCGATGATTCAAATCATTACTCAGAATAATCTATCAAATTCTATGCAAAAGCCCATATCATACTGGTGAAACCATCCCATAAACATTTCATTTTTTTATAAAGATCAGCTAGAGCTAAATCCATCTCAATAACTTTCTGTCCATCTTATGGTAGTTGTGCATGTGTGTAATTTCTCCAGCAGCAGTATGCACTTCTTTTATCTCCTTGAGTCACTCATCAGTAAAAGTGTGTGTGTGTCATACTGGCTTATCCTTTCTGTTGTTATGCCACGATGTACACAACCAGATAACCATTTTACAGTGAACGATGAGCTTCATCAACATCAGTGGGCGGCACGGTGGCACAGTGGTCAGCACTGCTGCCTCACAGCGTCAGAGACCCGGGTTCAACTCCCGCCTCAGGTGACTCTGTGTGGAGCTTGCACATTCTCCCCGTGTCTGCGTGAGTTTCCTCCGGGTGCTCCGGTTTCCTCCCACAATCCAAACGTGTGCAGGTCAGGTGAATTGGCCATGCTAAATTGCCTGTAGTGTTAGGTGAAGGGGTAAATGTAGGAGTATGGGTCTGGGTGGTATACACTTCAGCGGGTCGGTGTGGACTTGTTGGGCCGAAGGGCCTGTTTCAACACTGTAAGTAATCTAATCAATGTAAGTAATCTAATCTAATCTAATTCTAATTACATTATTTTAATTTGCATTGTTCAAATTAGTTGTTTTTAATTAGCACCGGGGGATTGCTGGGGATTCCTGCAAACTCCCATTCTGGGAACATTGGCAATGCTAAGAAAGAGGATGGTGTGGAGCATAACAGCTGTTAGATATCGAACGGACTGAATGGCCTGTTTCTATGCTGTCAAAATGGAGGCAGTGGTGTACTGGTAAAATCAATAGACTAGTAACCCCGTAACCCAGGCTCATGGTCTGGGGATGTGGGGTTTGAGTTCAATAAAAGTCTGGAATTGACACTTGCCTAATGATGACCATGTATGCACTGTTAATTATGATAAAATACTATCTGGTTCCCAAATGTCCTTAAGATCTTTGAATCCCTACAGTGTGGAAACAGCCCTTCAGCCCAAAAAGTCCACACTGAACCTCTGAAGAGTATCCCACCCAAATCCATTGCCCCACCCTATTAACTTGACATTAACCCTTCACGAACATATCCCTGAACACAATGGGTAATTTAGCATGGCCAATTCACCTAACCTGCACATCTTTGGATTGGGGGAGGAAACCGGAGCAAACCCACACAGACACGGAGAGAACGTGCAAACCCCACAGAGATGGTCACCTGGGGCTGGCATCGAACCCGGGTCCCTGGCGCTGTGAGGCAGCAGTACTAACCCCTGAGCCACCCAGGGAAGGAATTCTTGCTTGGTCTTACCTACATGTGACTCCAGACCAACAGTCAATACGGTCAAAATTTAACTGCCTTCTGGACAATTAGCAGATGGGTAATTAATACTTGCCCAGCCAGAGATCCCCACATCCCATGGAAGAATAAAGAGAATGCATTTATACAATCCCAATTCCAGTTAACATGATCTGAATGGTAAGTGGAATGGTGTGCAAACCTGGGGTGGAGGATTGGAGGTGTCGACGTTAAGACTTTGTAAATGAAGTGATTCAACCTTGTCAGCAATTGAACAAATAGCTCAATCAGTTATGTTGAAAGGTGCAATTGCCTCCTCATTTCTGGCTGGCAAGCATGAAAGGTCCTCAGCAGATTCACATCCCACACACCAGCAAGGGCTTCACTTTATTCTGATCTGCATGCCTGGAACAGATTGTGGCTCTCAGGTTGAGTAACAAAAAATCGCGTTTCACGGAAAGGACTGTGATTTTGATTGAAGTGAGCATTATATAAAGTCACACAGAACGCAGTTATTGAGTTTCAATTGTCCAGATTGAGGCGTGAAGAGAATATAAAAGTGTCACCAATTAGGTGGGAAAGCAAGTAGACGAAACGAGATTGTCACACCAAACGGAGAAAGAATAATAAGGTCTGTTTTTTCCAGGAACTGTACGGGGAGAGGAGAGCAAGGTCGAAAGAAAAGAAAGTAATGAACAAACAGGAAGAGCAGAGAAAGTTGGGAGGGGGGGGGGCGGGCGAGCTGCAAGGAAGAAAAGGGGTGGGGGTGGGACTGATGGGCGGGCTAGCAACAGAAGGTGAAAAACAAAAGTGACAAGTAGAGGAGAACCAGAGGAGTAAAGCACAAAAGAGAGAAGGAAAGGAAAGGAAGAAGGACAAAGGGCAAGAGACATCGGGGATGGTAGAGAGTGAGTGAGTGAAAGAGAAGAGAGATGAAGAGAGTGATTACCTCTTTATTGTTTTTTTTCCCTCAGTGTCCTGATACAACACACCATTGGTAGCCACATGAGTGATCATCTGACAGCCCTGGGTTATTGGAGCTACCAGGATTAGTTGGGGATTCAGGCAGAGCGGCCTTTCTCTCCTAACTACACTGAGGGACACCTCTGACCTCCACTCAAATATCACCCACAGCAGAACTATGAGCAAACCTTTCAATAAGAGTGAGGTATTGAAACAATACTGGCACTCCCTCGTCCACAGTCCACTGGGTATCACTCTCACCTTAGTCTTGAAGCCAGAGGTCTGAGGCTTGAGACCCTTTACAGACACCTGAGACCATAAAATAAGCTGACATTCCTGAGTAGGACTGAGGGGGTGCTGTACTGGCGAAGGTTCCTTTTCTTTAGAGTTGGATGTTAAACCAAGACCCCAGCACAGGGTAACAGACCCCTATGCATAAACAGAAGAAAATTAAAGGTATTCTGCCAGTAACTTCATCAAAGTTATTACTTCAGCCCACAGTTTGGAAGAAAATGAGCAAAAAACAAATGTTAACTAGAGAATGGAAAGGGTGAAAGGGCAAGGGTGAAGGTATAAGGATGAAAGGATAAGGGTGAAGGGATAAAGATTAAAGAATAAATGTAAAGGGTAAGAGTGAAGGGATAAAGGTTAAAGGGTAAATGTAAAGGGTAAGGGTGAAGGGATAAAGGTTAAAGGGTAAATGTAAAGGGTAAAGGTGAAGGGATAAAGGTTAAAGGGTAAATATAAAGAGTAAGGGTGAAGGGATAAAGGTTAAGGAGTAAGGATGAAGTGAGAGAAAGGACAAACCCTGGGATCGTAAAAGTGAAAGCTGTGCTTAAGCATAGAGATGGTGGGCAGCTGTGATAAGGAGTTGAGAAACATGAGCAGAATCTTGAGATGCAAGAGAGGCTGTTTGAGAAGGACGGATAGATATAATTCTAGTCCACCACTGAATTGATGAGAACACAGAGTAGCAAGTGAATGATAGACAGACAGGCAATTTATCGTCACTGTTCCCAGGTCTGGATTAATCCAAAAGTAAAATACTGAAGCTGGTGGCAATCCGAAATAAAATCAGAAACTGTTAGAAATACTTGGCAAACCAGATACCATCTGTGGAGAGGGAGAAAAACCAAGGGCTGAATCTTTTGTCTTCTGAGCATGAATTGCATTGAGTTTAATGGAGGGATCTTCACTGTAAAATCGCAAGGGTTTTTTGCCCTGTCTTACCAAACTTATCTCAATAACTAGACACCATATCGCTTTGGCATTCATCACACCCGTTTCCAGCCCAATCTTACCACGGGCTGGTCCCAGAACAACCCAGCACTCAAGACATCCACTGAAAGAATGGCATCCCTTGCATCCACACTATCTTTGAAAGGCCACTATGTGCCTGGACAAGTGTTGGCAACCTGGCATTACCCTTCATTAGCCATGGCATAGTACAGCAGCCACAGGTTGACCATAGTGACAAAGCCAGTGCAGCTGGCATTCCCTCACACAAAAACAAGCACATTCTCTCAGCTTTGTTGCTCAGACAATCTAGTTTACTCAGCCTTAGCTACATCCCACCCATACACAGTCTCTAAGTCACCATGCCCAGAGCACAGCTAAATGTTATCATTGATCAGAGAGTGGAGCATCAGATAAAGGGATGTAATTAGACAATTCTAAATATGGATGTAGGTTTGCTCGCTGAGCTGGGAGGTTCATTTCCAGACATTTCATCACCCTACTAGGTAACATTTTCAGTGGGCCTCAGACGAAGCACTGCTGATAAGTCCTGCTTTCAATTTATATGTTTGGGTTTCTTTGGGTTGGTGATGTCATTTCCAACCCAAAGAAACCCAAATATATAAATTGAAAGCAGGACTTATTAGCACTACTTCATCTGAGGCCCACTGAAAATGTTACCTAGTAGGGTGATGAAACGTCTGGAAATGAACCTCCCAGCTCGGCGAGCAGACCTACATCCAGAACCTCAATCTGAGCTACAAATCTTCTCAAAACTCGCTAATTCTAAATATCAATTTCTATTTACATGCAGCCAAATCAAAAGCGAACTCAAACAGAGACTGCAGTTCTCCCCCTCAGTGCTAACTAAATGGTGGCATTGGGACCAACAAATATTTTACATTCTGCAAGGTACCAGACCCATGTGTCATTGTGATTCTGGTTTGTAGCCCTAGTTGCAGATGCTCCATCACGGCCCACATCATAGTTTGCGGCACAGGTGGCATTGTACCTGGCTTCACATCAGTCAGGGGGGTTACACAGTGCTGTCATAGTCACCTCTGTTCCCCCCCAGTAACCAGCCTACTAAGGCACCTGGACGCTCAAACAGTGCTCCAGGATCATTGCATTCCCACAGTGGGGAAGGAGGTCATTCAGCCCATTAAGTCTGCAACAACCCTCCCAGACCTATCCCTACATAGCCTAACACTTCCCCCCTCCATTGGGGTTTTTAACCATGACTAGCCCAACCAACCTGCACATCTTTGAACTGAGGGAGGACTCACACGCAGATACAGGGAGAGTGTGAAAACTCCAGACATACCGTCAGCTGACGGTGGAATTGAACCTGGGTTCCTGGTGCTGTGAGACAGCAGTGCTGACTATTGGGTCACCAAATGTAGGAGCTGTTGCAGCGCCTCCTAAGGTACCAACTGAGTTCTGTTGGTTCTCCTGAGGTGCCAATATGCTAGCAGGCACAGAATGGCATGGCAGGAAAAGGAAAGACAAGAAATGCTTTGAGCAAGTAGGTAGTTACTCAGTGAGCAAGCACTAAGAGAACACGTGAGTATCTGTGAGATAAAGGCTGGTCCCATGTGTGAACTTGATCTCTCTCTTTGCACGCATGGTATCCTTCCTGAAACTTTTCAGTGCTAGTTCCCATGCATCTCGCAATTTGATCTTTATTTATTCATGCATAGGATGTGGGCATCACTGCATGGGCTAGAATTTATTGCCATTTATTGAGGTGGTGTTGAGCTACGTTCTTGAAGCTCCACAGTCCATGTCTTGTAGGTAGATCCACATTGCTGTTAGGGATGAATTCCAGGATTTTGACCCAGCAACACTAAAGGAATGATGATGTATTTCCAAGTCAAGATGGTGAGAGGTTTGGAGGGGAACTGGTCGGCTGTGGTGTTCCCATATATCTGTAGATCTTGTCCTTCCTGATGGAAGAGGTCATGGGTTTGAAAGATGTTCTCTAAGGATGTTTGGAGAATTTCTGCAGTGCATCTTGTAAATGGTACACTGCTGCTACTGAGCATTGACGATGAAAGGAGTGGATGTTTGTGGATGTGATGCCAATCAAGTGGCTGCTTTGTCCTGGATGGTGTTAAGCTTCTTGAGTGTTGTTGGAGCTGCCCCCATCCAGGCAAGTGGGGAGTATTCCATCATACTCTGAACTTGTGCTTTGTAGATGGTGGAGAAAGTGAGGTCTGCAGATGCTGGAGATCAAAGTTGAAACTTTATTGCTGGAACAGCACAGCAGGTCAGGCAGCATCCAGGGAACAGGAGATTCGACGTTTCGGGCACAGGCCCTTCTTCAGGAATGAGAAGGGCCTGTGAAGAAGGGCCTGTGCCCGAAACGTCGAATCTCCTGTTCCCTGGATGCTGCCTGACCTGCTGTGCTGTTCCAGCAATAAAGTTTCAACTTTGTAGATGGTGGACAGTCTTTGGGGAGTCAGGAGGTGAGTTACAAATCCTGAATGCACAATTCCTAGCCTCTGACCAATTCTGATAGACATTGTATTGATGTAGCTAGCCCAGTTCAATTTCTGAAAAATGACAATCCACAGGATGTTAACAGTGGGATAATCAGTGATGGCAATCAATGATGGCAGTGGCTAGATTCTCTTTTGTTGGAATTGATCATTGCCTGGCACTTGTGTGGTACAAATATTACTTGTCACTTGTCAGCCCAAGCCTGGATATTGTCCAGATTTTGTTGCATTTGAACATGGACTGCTTCAGTATCTGAGGAATTGCAAATAGTCCTAAACATTGTGCAATCATGGGTAAACATCCCCATTTCTGACCTTATGATGGAGGGAAGGTTATTGATGAAGCAGTTGAAGATGATTGGGCCTAGGACACTGCCCTGAGGAACTCCAGCTGAGGTGACTGTTGTCCAAAAATCACAACCATCTTCCTTTGTGGCAGGTGTGACTCTAACCTGTGGAGAGTTAGCCCCTTGATACTTATTGATTCCAGTCTTGCTAGGACTCCTTGATGCTACATTCAATCAAATGCAACTTCCTCAGTGGCCTGTAACTGAATTGAACAGATCCCATGATAGTTGTGAGGATAGTTGAAAAATGGCAAATGTTAGTGTCTATGGATGAGGAGCTTGTGCAGCTGGTGCTCAGGAATTACACCTTATTCAAAGTGAGAAGTCCTTCACCTGACAAGAGAGCAACCCTCTGAAAGCTTGTTATTTCAAATTAACTTGTGTCCACCCCAATACAGCCACATCATGCCTGGAAGTGTTGTATGGGCAAACACAACATGGAGGTTGTTCAGAGCAAGCACTGAGCTAAATAACTGCTTTCGTAGAGTCCTTGCAGTGCAGAAAGAGACTGCTCGGCCCACTGAACCTGCACCAATCCTCCAAAAGAAGGCATCTCCCCCAAAACCGAGCCTTCCACCCTATCCCCCTGATCATGCATTTCCCATGGCTAATCCACCTAGTCTACACATCCTTGGACATGTTAGCACAGCTAATCTACCTAACCTGCACATCTTCAAACCGTGGGAGGAAGCTAGAGCACCTGATGGAAACACATGCAGACACAGGGAGAATGTGCAAACTCCACACAGACAGTCGCCCGCAGCTGGAATTGAGCCAGGGTCCCTGAGAGACAACAGGGCTAACCACTAAGCCACTGTGCTGCCCATTTCTGAGACCTGCTTAGTCCAGCTCATTAGATGCATTTGGCAGGCTAGCAGGATAAATATTAATGAGGAGAGTTGTACCATTATGCTTAATAATGTTTTAAAATGATTTTGAAATGTTTAACGAGCCACTTCAATGATAACCCACCTTGGCCAAGCACGAAGCTCATGACCCCACTTGGCGAAAGTATACAAGATGGAGTGAGTATTCCTGAGGCGGAGATAGACCTCAATGAACTTCTCATTCGATTCTGCCGCAAAACTCCCCATTGGTCACACCACTCAGATCCCCTAAGATTTCACCCTGAAGTCATGTGTCAGGATGATGTGATGATTTTGTTTGCTGTTTCACCACACATTACTCAAAACATTGATATATAGTTAAATTCAATCAACATTGATATATAGTTAAATTTCGACCCAGTAGGGGTCAAGTCTAAATTGATCTTAAAACGGAGCCAGGCATTTAATGTGAAGAAAGGGTTTGATGACCAGACTCAGAGAAATCGTTTCCATTTGTGGCTGAGTTCAGAACAAAGAGCACATCAATATATGAATCACTGATAGATCGAGTGATTAATTTGCAGCATCTATTTACACAGAGAGTGATGGACAATGTGAAACATGCTGCCACGTACAGTGACTGCAACACAAACCATTGGTTTAAAGATTAGTGGAGGAGAATGGGGTAGAGATAAATATAGATTAAGATGGGGAGAGATTGGGGAAGATAGGAATATGGAGCAGCTGGGCTGCGTGCTGATTCAGTGGAAGGCTGTGCCAATGTTTGCCTCCATTATGCTGTCCAGTAGCCCACTCCACCCTGCATTGATCACTCCCTGATTGATGAAAGTTTAGTGCTGTATCGACCTTTCCACCACCAAGATTTAGCTGGAAGTCACATTCGTCTCATTTAATATCACCCACAACTCGAGGCATAAGGGAGCTCAGAGAAGAGAACAACTCGTTCTGACCTTGATGGTGAATTAATGGAACAGAAATAGAACATTGGAACAAGGCACAAGATGTTTCATGCTCTCCTGAAGGACTAAGTGCCCTGTTATTATTGTATTGGATATATTGTTTGCGAACTAGATATGATGAATGGCTGTGTAATCCTTACTTGAAGGAAGAGATTAATATCGATCTTCAATATTGTGTAGGCACTGGCATTACTCTGGGCGATGTTGTGGATGTTGATATGATGATCTTTGTATCCACAAAAGTGTATACTCTCTCGATTATGTAGAGTTAGGCTTACCTTTGGAGCTTGGCAAAATTGATGCAATAAAACTCAGAGCTCACTCTGAAATGATGGGCAAAGTTCTCTGCTCTCATTCATGGTGTGTCTAGTGGTGGCAAAGTGAAATAATTGCACAGAGACTGGTATCCCGTCACCAAGCCCCCCTTTATTTACAAGGACAAAGTTAAAAATCACACAACACCAGGTGATAGTCCAACAGGTTTATTTGGAAGCACTAGCTTTCAGAACACTGCTCCTTCGTCAGGTAGCTGTGGAACAGGGTCATAAGGCACAGAATTTATAGCAAAAGATCACAGTGCCATGCAACTATAATGATATATTGAACAAAGCTAGATTGCTGTTGAGTCTTTCATCTTTTAGCATGGGTTGCAGGTTTCAGTAAATCCCAGAACTTCTTTGAAGTCACATTGTCAAGATAACTTAATTTATATTTTAAAAAGTATAAGCCTATGAGAGGGTGTGTGCATGGGCATGGATGTGGGTGTGGGGGAATGTGTGTGTGTCTGAGAGAGACAGTGTATATGAGAGAGGGTCTGTGTGAGTATGTAAGAGTGTGTGTGTATGTGCGTGTGTATGTGAGTGAGTGTATAGTGTAGTGGGGTCACCTGTAGTGTGATATGAATCCAAGTTCTCAGCTGAGGCCATCCTCATGGGTACCAAACTGGACTATCAGCCTCTGCTTGGCCAGTCTGTGTTGTTGCATATCTGAAGTGCGCCTTTGAGGATGGTCAACCTAAAATCTGATGCCACATGTCCCTGACTGCTGAAGTGTTCCCCGACTGGCACCTCCACTCATTTACTTGTGCACAGTCCACTACTGGTGAACATGAGATTCGAAATCCTTGGTTAATTTTTTTTCTTTTTCTTTTTTTTTCTCTTTTTTTTCTTTTTTTTAAGGTAGGCAAACACCAGACCGGCCAGTGACAAGCAGTGCCCTTCTCAACAAAATGCAATGCAGGCTTGTTCTTTTCTATTTTTTAAAACAGTGAAGGACTCCTGTTTGTTTTTTTTAATAATATTAACCCCCACACTACCACCTAAGTGCGGTAGTGCTTATTTTTTCCCCAGCACCCATGGTGTGTGTGCAGGTGTGAGACACAGTGAGAGACACAAAGTGCACAAATCTTTCTTCAATTTCCACCACCAGGAAGATAGGAAAACACCCGGGTGGCCAGTGACAAACACTGCCCTTCACATCAAAGGGCAGTGCTGTGTGATCAAAACAGTGAAGGGGAGGGTAGGGACTAAATCAAAATAGAGTTGGAGGGAGAAATAATGCACTCCACTCCCTGCGGCGCCCACCTCTCCCTGAACAACTCCAGGGTGTTGGTCGACACCGCGTGCTTCTTCTCCAAGGACACCCGGGCCCTAACGTAACCGCGGAAGAGGGGCAGGCAAAAATCCTTGGTTAAATTGATCATCCAGGGCTCCCTGATTGGCCCAGATTAACTAGCACAGTCAAGGATCTTATTGTCAATAAGATCTACCTGGTTCCAATTACTATAGAGGGGCATGGAATTAGATAAGATTGTGTTGTACTTGAATCCCATTGCATTTGCACCTCCTCCTGAATTACATTCTGGATCAAATAACACATGATTGACTTTTTTTTCCCTGCATCGGTCAGTCCAGTTGTGGACTCGGCAGCAGCTAAACCTTATGTGGGTCCCTTGATCAAAGACAGTCAGTGCTGATCAGGGGATCAGATACCAGGATGAAGAGGGATCCAGATAGCCAAATTCTTGTCCTTGCAACCAACCTCCACCCTCCTTGAACTACAACCCAACCCTGTCCGGTGAACAACCGCAGCCCCACTCGTGTGTTCCATACCCTTAGCCTGGGACACTCCCATAATCCTGTGCATCTGAGAGGGTATTTTTCCTGAAGCAGCTATGATCTCTCCCTGATACCATGCCCCAGCACAAGGTCCGTCAGCCTCAGATTGATCTGGCTTGGCAGGCATGATCTCTGGCCTTGGGGATGGGGGAATGGAGGGAGCCAGACCCATGGGGAAGTCCCAACAACTGTCTTGCCACTTCCTGGTTGGTGCATGATTCAGCAAGCTTTCCCATAAAGAGGGGAGTAGGGGGTCTTGACAAGACCCTCGATACCTCAATAAGATTCTGGCCATTAACTCTGTTTACCTCCACAGATGATTCCTGGCGTGTTGAGTATTCCCAGGTTATTTTTGGTTTTAAGAACAGAGTTTGATTGTTGAAGCAGTGAATGACAAGCTCCAGGTATGAATGGAAGAAGGTCAGAGGCCCTACTGTGCAGCAGTGGTAGTGTCCTTACCCATGGAGCAGGAGCCCTCTTGTGCAGCAGTCCTTACCCATGGAGCAGGAGGCATATGTTCCTGCAATAATAAAAACAATGCTGAACTGTTTGATCAGAAAAGTAGATTAAATTTAAAATGAAAAGACCCCGCAGTTCTTGAGTCTAACCTCTTTGATAATGCAGAATGAATATTGTTTTATTCTGCTGATCACCAATTAGCACAGAACATCGCTGCTTCAATCAGATGTTAGTTGAAGATATGACAACATTATGAGAGCACTCATCACAAGTTTGTGCAGATACAGCCTGATCGAGATTCCCTCTTTATCTGAGACATCTGGTGAAATTGTAAGGAGAAGCTAGAAAAACTCGAGTTGTTTCTCTTGAGCAACGGAAGCTGAGGGGAGATTTGATAGAAGTCTATAGAATTATGAGATGAATAGATAGGATTGACAGTCAGAATCTTTTTTCCCAGCGATGAGATGTCTAAAACAAGTGGAGCATGCATTTAAGGGGAGAAAGGAAAGTTCAAAGATGATGGAAGGGGCAAGTTTTTATCGGAGAGCGGTAGGAGTCTGGAATATGCTGCCAGGGGTGGTAGTGGAGGCAAAATTGATAGGTGGACTTAAAGGACTCTTAGATAAACACATAAATATGCAAAACATGGAGAGATATGGACCAAGGACAGGCAGAAGGAATTAGTTAAATTTAGCAAGTTCAGAGCAACATTGTGGGCTGTTCCTGTTCTGCACTGTTCTATAAATAGATCATTCCTCATGGGTCTCCAGCGTAGAATCCCTACAGTGGAGAAGCAGGCCATTCAGCCCATCAAGTCCACACCAAGCCTCCGTACAGCATCACACCCAGATGAACATCCTCTACCCTATCCCTGTAACCCTGCATTTCCCATGGTCAATCCAGCTAACCTGTACATGTGGGAGGAAACCCAAAGGTAAACAGGGAGAATGTACAAACTCTCCACAGACAGGCACCCGAAGGTGAAAGCAAACCCGTATCCCTGGTACAGGGAGGCTGCAGTGCCAACCACTGAGCCACCATGCTGCCCATCAGTCTCAATTTTTTTTATAAAGCTGGTGAGTGGTATTTATTAGTCTATGCATCTCAAGCATACAACCTGGCTGCGTAGTCATGGAAACTGGTGTGGAAAGATATCCAGGCAGACAAACCTTACCTAAACTGCAGACCTCTCTCCAGCAGGGAGAGATCTCCAGAGAATCAATGGGAAAATAAAAGTCATGCCAATCGAAAATAATAGTTTTGCTTCTTATGAGGAAATGAACATCGATGCTGGGTAACTCCCTCAGAATCCAATTCTATTTTGAATTGATGTCCAGGTGTGGAATGTGTGTGAAAATGTATCAGAAAATCTCAGCAGTAAAGTCCTGGGGTAATGAAGGCAAACTGAGGTGATGCTTGTATTTATATATGTTGGACCTCTGCAAAGATGACACTGGTTTCGATGTGTGTGATTGGTTTTATTCACAGTACTTTAAAAAGTCTGTACTGTACTGTGCTCATCCTACAGCTGTCTACTTGCTCATTGCAGAAAATACGGAGGCATGGGTTTGAGGGTGATTTAGCAGTTTGCATCAGAAATTGGCTAGCTGTAATAAGACAGAGTGTGGTGGCTCATGGGAGATGTCCATCCTGGAGTCGCTTACTAGTGGTGTACTGCAAGGATCTGTTTTGGGGCCATTGCTGTTTGTCATTTTCATAAATGCCCTGGATGAGGGCATAGAAGGATGGGTTAGTAAATATGCAATAATGCTGAAGTCGGTGGAGTTGTGGATAATGTGGAAGGATGTTGCAGGTTACAGAGGGACATAGATAAGCTCCAGTGCTGGGCTGAGAGGTGGCAAGTAGAGTTTAATGCAGAAAAGTGTGAGATGATTCACTTTGGAAGGAACAACAGGAATGCAGTGTACAGGCTCTTGGTAAGATTCTTGGTCATGTAGATGAGCAGAGAGACCTCCGTGTCCATGTGCATAGATCCCTGAAAGTTGCCACCCACATTGATCAGGTTGTTAAGAAGGCATACATTGTGTTAGCTTTTATTGGTAGAGGGATTGGGTTTTGGAGCTACGAGGTCATGCTGCAGCTGTACAAAATGCTGGCGTGGCCGCACTTGGAGTATTGCGAGTCTGGTTGCTGCATTATAGGATGGATGTGGAAAGTTTGGAAAGGGTGCAGAGGAGAATTACAAGGATTTTGCCTGGTATGGAGGGAAGGTCTTATGAGGAAAGGATGAAGGATTTTTGGCTGTTTTCATTTAAGAGGTTAAGAGATGACTTAATAGACATACAAGATGATCAGAGGATTAGATAGGATGGACAGTGAGAGCCTTTTTCTTCAGATGGTGATGGCTAGCATGAGGGAACATTACTTGAAATTGAGGAGTGATAGATACAGGACAGATATTAGAGGTAGGTTCTTTACTCAGAGAGTAGTAGGGACGTGGAAAGCCCTGCCTGCAACAGTAGTAGACTCGCCAACTTTAAGGGCATTTAAACGGTCATTGGATAAATATATGGATGAAAATGGAATGGTGTCGGTTAGATAGGATTCAGATTGGTTTCACAGATCAGCACAACATTGAAAGATGAAGGGCTGTAATGTTCTATGTTCTAAGTCCACACACAGGGCTTAACCAAACAAGCACAGCAAGCATAGGCCAGACATACTGGAACAAGGGTTGAATGACCATAGTAGTGGTCAAGAAGGCAAGGAGAATGTTTGCCCTTATGAAATGGAGTATAAGAACAGGGAGATTGTGCTGGAACTGAATATATTATTCACTATATCATTTGGGGTAGCACAGTGGCTCAGTTCTTAGCACTGCTGCCTCATAAAAGCAGCGACCGCGTTTGATTCCACCCTCAGGCAAATGGCTGTGCGAAATTTGCACATTCTCCCCATGTTTGCGTGGGTTTCCTCCTGGTTCTCTGGTTTCCTCTCATGGTCCAAAGATGTGCAGGTTAGGTGGATTGGCCATGGGAAATGCAGGGTTACAGAGGTAGGGTAGGTCTGGGTGGGATGCTTTTCGGAGGGTTGGTATCGGCTGAATAGCCTCCTTCCACGTGCTGCTTGGATACTTCTACGTGCTGCTTGGATACTAAGATCAGTCATTGTCATTGCATTACCATAGAACATAGAACATTACAGCGCAATACAGGCCCTTCAGTCCTCAATGTTGCGCTGACCTATGGAACCAATCTGAAGCCTTTCCATCCTACACTATTCTGTTTTCATCCATATGTCTATCCAATGACCATTTAAATGTCCTTAAAGTTGGCGAGTCTACTACTGTTGCAGGCAGTGTGTTCCATGCCCCTACTACTCTCTGAGTAAAGAAACTACCTCTGACATCTGTCCTATATCTATCACCCCTCAGTTTAAAGCTATGTCCCCTCGTGCTAGCCATCATCATCTGAGGAAAAAGGCTCGCACTGTCCACCCTATCTAACCCTCTGATCATCTGATATGTCTCAATTAAATCACCTCTCGACCTTCTTTTCTTGAGTGAAAACAACCTCAAGTCCCTCAGCCTTTCCTCATAAGACCTATGACAAACAACATCCCAAACAGAGAGTAGATCTCTTCACTCTCACAGGAACTAATTTTCCTGTCATTGTAAACTGCTATGTTGACTGTTGGGAAGTGGACCAGTTGACATCAATGATTACTGATGACATAGTTGGATGCCCAAAAGCACACTTCAGCTGTTGTTGCATTCTTGTCATTGTGAGGAGCTACATTGGCTCAGTTTACCAGTGATTTCAGCTACTTCATACATAAGTGGGAAATTCAACCCCACACATTACCTCCACACCATCCCAATTCAAATGGTGATAATAAAAATCGCAAAACGAAATCAAGAAATTGAGCCTAACCAGCCCCAGATCAATCCATTCCTTGAATGAAAATATGGACCCACTAAAGGCACAGATAGTAAATGCCACACCACACCAAAGTGACTCTTCCAATAGCAAACAAAAGTTACTGAAGCCAGAAGTAGTCACAAGTGGGAGTGACAAAAATCAAGGTGAAACAGTGGAACGCCAAATTACATCTTCACAAAGCTGCTCAATCATTGCCAGAGTTGAGAATGAAATAAGCAATCAGGTTCAGATCTTCAAATCTTTCAATAAAAGCCAGTCCAAGTGACAACTTGGGATCTGGGTAAAGCAGTTGCCTCCTTTATTTTATGCAATGGAAGTGGATGGCCAGATACAGCAAGACAACAACAGCAGGCACATAAGTGGTGGGAAGGCTGTTCCTCAACTGCCAGGGCCAATCAGAAATATGTGAACGTACTATCTGTACGAACCACAGATCAATCATGAGTCCTAATGGTATAACATTCCTGAAGAATGTAAATTGAGCAACAGCAAACACCATGGCATTAACAAATGACATAAGGTCAACAGTCCCCGGGAAAGAACATCATCCAGATGAGCAGCCAATGACAATGTGCATATGTACCATAAGAGACTGGAATGATTTAAAGACTATGTGCACGGTACATGTGCAGACACTGACAGAAAAAATGAAATGTTAATGACTGAGAACATTTGTGTGCATATTGTGTAACTTGGTTAACTCAAAATTGAATAGTATAGCATGCAACATTTGGGTTTTTATGCATTGAAAAGGAATGTTTGGGATAAAGTTCAATGCTTCACCAATATGCCTTCTGGCTTGATGTACTCATGTGATGTTTACTCTGAGGCACAGACTGCAGGTATCCATCTTGCAGTTAGTTTCAATCAATGCCCAGTACAGGCCAGATAGTGTCTTGAGAATGCATAATAGACCTCTTATGTTAAACTCCAGGTCTGGAATCCTTTGCAACAAGAAATATCCTTTCCACTTACACCTTGTCATGACCATTTTAATTGGAGTTTCTGTCTCTGAATCATGTGGATTTGCCTTCAAACACATTCCAAAGAGGTTATATCGTTCGTCTGTTCAAACTATTGCAATATACAGTCGAATGAATGGATCAGTACCATCTTAGAAAACTCAGCCATCATGAAAGCTTGGACATGTGCAGTTCACACATTCACTGAGCAAACTCCATGAGTTATTGGGTTTATTGCCCTCATCCTGTTCCTAAAGAGCCTCATGTTTGATCTACTGTCCTAATTTGAAATCATGTTCTCTACCTCATAGAACCAATATTTGGCATTCTAACTATTAAGTTATCAGATTTAAAGCATTGAACAAATATTCATGCTTCATTAGAACTGGATTTAATTGATTTGTTGAGTATGATCTATGTAATCTGCAGTCAAACATGACAACAATCAGAGACTACTGCTACTGAGCAGTGAGTAACTGCACTGAGCTACCAACTCCAATATTCTCCTAATGCTCCATTAAATGTGTATGATTTATTGAGAACCAGAAATCAGTGCTAGGTAGCTCATTCACATCAGTTACTTCCATGATCTGTTCTGTTTCAATAAATAGAAGCTGGGTGAACATGCAGGAAAGGAGATAGGAAATACACAGCTTCATGCATTGCATTGTGTAACTTTGTCAGAGCACTGCATTCTATGGTTGAAAGGTTTAGAGCTCAGATGTTGATGTCTCCTTTAAAATGTTGGCACACATACATGGATTTCTGGAATTTTTAATCATTGAGTCATAGAGTGGTACAGCATGGAAACAGACCCTTCAATCCAACTCGTCCATGCTGACCAAATTTCCCAAACTAAATTAGTCCCATTTGCCTACATTTGGCCCATATCCCACACACTTTTCCTATTCATGTACCTGAACAATTCTTTTAACTGCATCTGCATCTGCATCTGCATCTATCGCTTCCTCTGGCAATTCATTCCACATATGAACCACTCTCTGTGTGAAAACATTGTCCCTCAGGTCCCTTTTAAATCTTTCTCCACTCTCATTAAAAATATGCCCTCTAGTTTTGACCTCCCTTACCCGAGGGAAAAGGTGTTTGTTATTCACATTATCTATGGTCTTGAATTTATAAACCTCTATAAGCTCACCCCTCAGCCTCCTATGGTCTTGTGAGAGAAGTCCCAGCTTATCCACCCTCTCCTTATGACTTAAACCCTCCAATCCCGGCAATATCCTTGTAAATCTTTTCTGTACTCACTACAATTTAATAACATTTTTCCTATATCAGGGCGACCAGAACTGTACACAATACCACAAATGTGACCTCACCAATGTCCTTTACAATCGCAACATGATATCCCAATTCCGATGTTCAAAGTTCTGAGCAATGAAGGCAAGCATGCCAAATATCTTCTTTACCACCCTGTCTACCTGTGAGGCAACTTTCAAAGAACTATGTACCTGAACTCCCTAGGTCACTCTAATTGACAATACTCCATAACACTATCATTAACTGCAAAAGTTCTGTCCTTGTTCTTCTTGTGCATCACCTCACCCTTATCCAAATTAAACACCATCTACCACACCTCAGTCCTTTGGCACAATTGATCAAGGTCCATTTGTAACTTTAGATAACCTTCTTCATTGTCCACTGTACCACCAATTTTGGTGTCATCCACAAACTTATTAACCATGCGTTCACAATTTTCATCTAAATCATTAATGAAAATGACAAATATCAATGGACCTAACACTAATCCCTGTGGAACACTGCTGGTCAGAGTCTACCATGCAGAACCTTGTCAAAGGCTTTACTAAAATCCATGTTGACAATGTCTACCACTCTGCCCTCATCCATCTTCTTGGTCACATCCTCAAAAAACTCAATCAAGTTTGTGAGACACGATTTCCCATGCACAAAGTCATGCTAACTATTCATAATTAGTCCTTTCCAAATACATATAAATCCTCTCAAAATCCTCTCCACCAACTTACTCACCACTGACATCAGAGTCACTGGTATATATTTCCCAGTGTCATTGCGGTCTGTCTTAAATAAAGGCACAACATTAAACACCCCCCAGTTCTCCAGTACCTTATCTGTGACTGTTGCCTGTGTAACAGGCAACTTCCACTTCTTGGTGGGAATCATCCTACCCTTAACAGTGGACCTTTGTAAGGGTCCTCAGTGAAGTCGGGGACTCATTTATGCTAAGGTCTAGCTCTTGTCACCATTCCCCATTGCGCAGGGCAGTATTAGGGGAGAGATTTCATTTTATTTACTGGCACCCCCACCTCTGACACTGGTTCTATCATTTGGGGTGTGGTAACATTCAAACCAAGTGTGTTTGAGTCTGAGAAAATATGGCTAAGCATGTGTGTATTTGTATATAGCTGTGTATGTGCAGGTATGTGCACATGAATACATACTTGTCAGGCTGTTCAAATGTATGCGTATAACCGTGAGTGTGAAATTGTGCATTTGCAGATGTGTGCATGGTGCATATGTGTGAATGTGGATTCCAGACAGACAGAGGGAATCTTCCTGCTGTGAGAATTGTGTCACTAATACACATTCTCAAATTCCAATCACTTAATTCGAACTGTCAACATCCTTTCTGCCCTAGCACTTCATCCCCTGCCCCGTTCCCCCATTGCATAAATGCTGCCCCCCCCTCCACACTTCCCAACAGCTCTGAGGAAGAGTCATCTAGACTCGAACCATTAGCTTGCTTGCTTTCCATGGATGCTGCCTGACCCGCTATGATCTCCAGCACTTTTTCTTTTCAGTACAGATTCTCGCATCTGCAGTAATTTGCTCACACATTGATTTGTATTTGATATGTATTGACTAAATAGGAGAGAATGTAAGCAAAGGGAATGTCATTGGGGGACTGGGACCTACCTCCTGGTTTCTTAATGGCTACATTGTGTGATCACTTTGTATAGGACTGATCAGTATCATGTAAGAAGGATAAAGAGAAAACATTCATTTCTATGACACCTTATAGGAATTAAGACAACAAAACATTTAATCAATTACCTTTGTCTCAATGAGGCTTCCTAAGTAATATTGCTTGGAAGACTCAGACTTTGAAGGATTGTGGAAAAAAGGATTTATTTCAAGTCTGGAGCCACTTCTTTAAATTAGGTCATTGAAAGAGATTTCTAGAAAAATCACATGACTTGTGAGAACTGCTTGCTTTGCTGCAGACCCTGCTGAGGCTATTTTGAAGAGGTAAAAACAATGACTGCAGATGCTGGAAACCAGATTCTGGATTAGTGGTGCTGGAAGAGCACAGCAATTCAGGCAGCATCCGAGGACAGGCAAAATCGACGTTTCGGGCAAAAGCCCTTCATCAGGAATAAAGGCAGAGAGCCTGAAGCGTGGAGAGATAAGCTAGAGGAGGGTGGGGGTGGGGAGAGAGTGGCATAGAGTACAATAGGTCAGTCGGGAAGGAGATGAAGGTGATAGGTCAGGGAGGAGAGGGTGGAGTGGATAGGTGGAAAAGGAGCTGGGCAGGTCGGACAAGTCCGGACAGGTCAGGGGATCGAAGCTAGGATGAGGTGGGGGAAGGGGAAATGAGGAAACTGTTGAAATCCACATTGATGCCCTGGGGTTGAAGTGTTCCGAGGCGGAAGATGAGGCGTTCTTCCTCCAGGCGTCTGGTGGTGAGGGAGCGGCGGTGGAGGAGGCCCAGCACCTCCATATCCTCAGCAGAGTGGGAGGGGGAGTTGAAATGTTGAGCCACTGGGCGATTGGGTCTGACTTGTAAGATTCTTGGTTTATTTGCTTCAGTTGGAGAGAAGCCACCTAAGAATAAGCTGAGTTGGAGGGAAGCCTGTAAAGCACAAGTTGTCCAGCTGATCTCACACATTTTTGAAAAGAAAACCCTCCACATCAAATCTGGGTGAAACCTACTTGTTGTTCAGAAAGAGTGAATGAAAAAAAATCTTAAGATTGTACTTCTTGAGCCAGCTGTGTCTGCAAGACTTCAGAGACAAACATACATGATTAATGACTTGATCACGCCTGCCAAAATGTCAAAGCAATGTTCTTCAGGATATAAAACCAAAGAACTTGTGAAAGTTGGAAGTCCAAACCAAAAGCAGAAAATGTTGGAGACACTCAGCAGGTCTTGCAGCATCTGTAGAATGAAAGGAGAGTTAAAGTTTTGGGTCTAATGACACTTCTTCTGAACTCTATTCAAGAATAACCATTGGATAATGTGTTTTTTATTTTCAGAAAGCCAAAAAACATTTTCGTTTGTTTGGAGAGAAAAGGGTGGGGTGGGGGGAAGAGGGAGAAGAGAGAGTGTGTGTGCGTGTGTGTGTGTGTGTGTGTGATTACATTTGTATTGAATTTTTCTTATTAATAATAAACCAATGATTATGTTTAATTAAGAAACTTGGTCGATAGATCTTTTTGTTTTAAACCTGATTTCAGTAAGCTGTTTATTTGATCACATTGACAAGAGGGAATAGTATTTTTATTTATATAATGACCCATGGAGCAGTAGGATTAGAGCCTTGGTAAAAATACTTTGGAACGTAGTTGCTTTTGTCATTTACCAAATGCAGCAAGCAATTTGTGGTTAGCAAACTCTCACACCCTTTAATTTGACTAAATAATCTGTTTAAGTGATGTTAGTTACGGGATAAAGATTGACATCATTAATTTACGAACAATACACTGACATCATTGGCTCAGTGATTTAGCTCTGAGGTTTAGGTTAGTAACTGTCCAGTATATACCAATATTACCTGAGATCTGATTTAATTCCCCAGAATAATTTGAGCAGGTGACTTGTTACCGTTGGCATGGAAATATCAAAGCCCATCTGAGTAGTGACATAAAACCTGGAGGTAGTTTTTCTGTGGATTGTAGCTTGTTGAGTGGTTGGTTGGTTTCTGTGACGTTATTATTTTAACGTTCAACAGCTGGTAAGAGAGAAATGGGCATGACTCCCTCTCCTGGCTTACACCCTGTCCAACTTTCACAAAGAGTTTACGAGAGAGAGAGAGAGAGCGAACAGCAAAATACGACAGAGAATGAGAAAAAGAATGAGAGTGTGTGTGAAAGATGATGAGCTTGTAAAAAGGAACACGTGAATGACAACAAAAGAGGGAGAGAGAACAAGGATTTATAAGAAGAAGAGAGCAAGAGGGCGAGATTCTGAGAGCAAGTGAAAGGACAGAAGAGGAAGATTGTGAACAAAAATGATTGAATGAATGGGAAAATATAAGAGCGATTGCATTTAGAAGCATGAGAGTGAAAATGATTGCATGGGAGAGGACTGCTTAGGTCCACAAGCCACAATGTGGCACATCCCTCTTAAAGCTTTAATATTAAATGTTTTGAACACCAACTCAACAACGTTGCTTCAACAGAACCTCACTGCCCAGTAACATTCACCACTGAGGATACAAAAGAAACAAGAACATTAGCTTCATGTTCCCCTCCAAGTCCTACACCACTCAAGCATGAAGATTAAACACCTTTCCTTTTCTATCACTGAGCCAATTTCGAAAGATTTCTGACCGAGCATGACTGTGAGAGCGTCTTCATCTCACAATCATAACAATTCAGTGGGAAAGCCTCGCTCCCATCTTCTGAAGAAGCAGTTGCGATGGACAGTAAATGCAGCCTTGGCAGTGACACCCATCACCCCCCGCCCATCCTAATGGCAGGGAATAAAAGACTCAGTGTAACCTCAAAAGGGGACTAGTATTCACATAGATGAGCTCCAGTTTGGCAGGGTTGGAGAGGTAAGTCATGTTTGTCCAAACACCTAGATTAATTGAGTAGTTTTCTCTTTCTGACCTGGTGGTGACCCAGTCCCAATGTTTGATCAGTAGCCCCAGAAGAAGAGATTGCTTTTAGCAGTTATCAAAATATGATGTCACCGTGGTGAACAAAACTACTGACTGATGTTGCTGAAGATAGATTAAATCTGCACTTGAATGATGGCCAGCATTTACTTTCAGAGGGAGGTGGTCTCCCAGTATGACGTGACCACCACCCACCCCCCACCCCCACCCCTCAATCCCAGCATCAACACCTTATCCTCCTTCTACAACCCTTACAACTCATTGGGCAACATAGATTTGTCTAAGTCAGAAGCTTATGAGTTCAAGTCCCATTCCAGAGATTTATCACCAATATCTAGTTGACAGTGTAGTGCTGAGGAAAGCTGCATTGTTGGGGGTGCTGACTTATAGATGAGATCTTAAACTAAGCCCTGTCTGTCCACTCAGTTAGACATAAAAGATCCAAGGATACCCCTCAAGATACAGCATATGGTTGCTTTCTCATGTCCTGTCCAATGTTTATCAAATAGATAATCAAATCATGGTCATTAATTCTAGTGCTCAGATTGGCTCCTGTATTTCCTATAGGCAAAAGTGAGGACTGCAGATGCTGGAAACCAGAGTTTAGATTAGAGTGGTGCTGGAAAAGCACAGCAGGTCAGGCAGCATCCTAGGAGCAGGAAAATCAATGTTTCAGGCAAAAGTCCTTCATCAGGAGCGGCTTTTGCCCAAAACATCAATTTTCCTGCTCCTCGGATGCTGCCTGACCTGCTGTGCTTTTCCAGCACCACTCTAATCTAAACTCCTGAACTTCCTATGGCAGTGAAGAACTGTGGTATATTCTGAAATGTTAAAAGGAAAGCATTGAGTTAATTTCTTTCACAAGAATTCATTCTCTTTTGCCCTCCATTCTCAAGTAGAATGCAGAGGCTTTTAGGCACAATGGGCTGAAAGTCTTCCTCTTGTGCAAACCAACTTTGTGATTCTGAGGATTAGGTTGCAAAAAGTAACATAGATAAATCATTTCCAATATCTTCAGACTTGATGCTCAAGTTTTCACACAAACATGAGAGTGGTTTTGATTCAATTCAAGAGCTGAAATATCGCCAACACATTATAATAAAATTTGTTACTCTTCTTTCACAAGTTCCTATTGCCAATTGTCACATCGCCCAGTTTAATTGAATTATGACTCTTGTGGACTGCTGCATGTAACTTGTTGTCTGGAACCTCCACACGCTTCTGAAAGTTTGATGACAAGAATTGGACACGAGAAATCAGATGAGCACAAAACATTTTTGTGAATCTTTTGAGAAGATTCATTGCGGTTTCCCTGCCTTCATGTGTATTTGTTGGGTCTAGTGCTGGCGGTAGGGAAATGGTGTCGGAAGGGCATCACAGCAACATCGATGATGTGGGCTGTGGTGAGAGGCTCTGACGTTGGTGAGCCTGGCACCAGTAGTGGTGAAGGTGAATCCGCCCAGGGGTGAAAGATGGTGCCTGAGAATCGGCGATATTGATGTTAGTTCGATGTCGCGAGGTGTTGATGGTTCTGAAGTTCAGAACTCAAACATGGATGGACTTTTCTTTAAGTGATATCTTTTAATTTTTCTCTTTTAATTGTTCTTAAACTGTCAATATGGTGCTGTATCGTGGTGGCGAATGAAGGCTTTTATTGTATTTGTCATGTAAAACACATGTGACAATAAAAACCATTTGTTCATTCAACTGATGTTATTACTGGACAAGTCAGATCCCAGACTGAATTTTGGCTGGATACATCAAAATTTATTTTGTTTTTGGTTTTAACCAGGTGGTTGTTCACTGAAACATAAGTTGTTTTAACAATAAAACCATAAGCAAGAGTGAGGACTGCAGATGCTGGAAACCAGCGTTTAGATCAGAGTGGTGCTGGAAAAGTATAGCAGGTCAGACAGCATCCGAGGAGCAGGAAAATCGACGTTTTAGGCAAAAGACCTTCATCAAAAATAGAGGCAGGGTGCCTCCAGGGTGGAGAGATAAATAAGAGGGGGGTGGGGCTGGGGAGAAGGTAGTAAAGAGTAGACTCAGTGAGATTCTTGTGGAGAGAGGAGGAGAACTTCTTCAAAGTAGGCATCCTTGCAAGAGGATTTGTTTATTAACCAAAAAAAGTATAAGGCAATTTATTTATACATAATACAAATTCAAAACTTTTTAAAGACACGCTACAAGTATAGAACATAGAACATAGAATATAAAACAATACAGCGCAGAACAGGCCCTTCAGCCTTCGATGTTGCGCCGACCTGTGAACTGTTCTCAACTCATCCCCCTACACTATCCCATCATCATCCATGTGTTTATCCAAGGATTGTTTAAATCTCCCTAATGTGGCTAAGTTGACTACATTGGCAGGCAGAGTATTGCATTCCCTTACCACTCTCTGAGTAAAGAACGTGCCTCTGACACCTGTCTTAAACCTATCACCCCTCAATTTGTAGTTATGTCCCTCGTACAAGCTGACGTCATCATCCTAGAAAAAAGACTTTCACTGTCTACCCTATCTAATCCTCTGATCATCTTGTCTGTCTCTATCAAATCACCTCTTAGCCTTCTTCTTTCCAATGAGAACAGACCCAAGTCTCTCAGCCTTTCCTCATAAGAGCTTCCCTCCAGACCAGGCAGCATGCTGGTAAATCTCCTCTGCACCTTTTCCAATGCTTCCATATCCTTCCCAAAATATGGGGACCACAACTGTACACAATATTCCAAGTGCAACTGCACTAGCATTTTGTACAGTTGCAGCATGATATTGTGGTTCTGGAACTCAATCCCTCTACCAATGAAACCTAACACACCGTATGCCTTCTTCACAGCACTATCCACCTGGGTGGCAACTTTCAAGGATCTATGTATATGGACTCCAAGATTCCTCTGCACATCCACACTACCATTTGCCACCTTTCAGCCCAATTCTGCAGTTTAACCCATTAATCCCAAAGCACTCCTTAATAGATCCAAAAACATTCTTGTAGAGTACTCAAACCAGAGGAACAATCTTTTTCTTACACCACAAGGTAACCGATTTCAATTCCCATTCTGAAAAGAAATTGTTAGCATTTTTCTGGAGCCTTCCCACACCCTGAGTTTAAACATGGCTGGTGAGGAAATGAGTAATCAGCACAGCAGGCATGTGGTGTTCATGGCCTGGAAGAATTGGTTGGGGAAAAGTGATTGAGGGAAGTAGTGGGAGGGATAAAGGATGAGCCATAATGGAAGGTATGTGCAGTAGCAGAGATTGAATGAGTATGAGGTAGCAGAAAGAAGATGGATGCACTTACCCTTGCAGTGTAGGGGATGTCATTGAGTTTTTCCTTGCATTTTTGGACACTTCACCAGATGGCTGAGATTGCACTGGCTAAGGTGGCAATCTCGGATGAGGGTCGGTGTCATGGTCTCATCTGCCTGTTCTGTGTTAAGAGGACATCCCTCCTCTGCACTATACCATCCACAGTGACTTCCGGGTCCCTGTCCACAAAGCAGGGCACCAATATCCCCTTCTCTAGCACATCTGAGGCAAATGTTACAAACCATGCAGCGCAACTCTGGGCTGAGTGCACAACAGACTTTTAACAATGCCAGAGACGCAGGTCAATCCCAGGATATCCTGGCAGGGATGAGCATTTCCAGAGACAATAAGTGGGAGAATCAGACTAACATCAGTTAAGAGGGGCACACATGGGTGAGGTTGCTAATTAACGAGACCAATTTGGAATGATCATATGCGAGTCTCGTGAACAAAAGCCTTCCATGAGAATTAACAAAAATTATACTTAAACAAAACTTTCAGTCCATGGTCTGTGTGTTGTGTATCTTCAAGGTTTCTTCAACTTTCACTGTGACCTCAGTGTGTCATAAAGCTCAGGGAAAATGCACTTCCATTCCCTTGTTTGATTTTTGTGTTGCTTTTAAGTTAATGGGTACCATTGCTTTTACAAAGCTAACTTATAGACCTCGCCTTGGGCCGTGCGAAGCTATAATGATGCACTTTAAGTGATGCAGCATTTCCCACTTTCACATCTGAGGTCATGAATTGAAGTCCAACACCAACACTCATCAATAACCAAACACCAATCATATAGCAAAGGAATGGGAGGAACAAACATGGAACAGGATGTTACTGCAGCTTTATAAGATTTTGGTTAGGTCAAACCTAGAGTACTGCATTCAATTCTGGTTGCCACAATACCGGAAAGATATGGAGGCACTGGAAGGGGGTGCAGAAGAGGTTTACCAGGATGCTGCCTGGATGAGAGGGTATGAGCTAAAAGGAGAGACTCGAAAAGCTCGAGTTGTTTCCTGTGGAGCGGTGGAGACTTGATAGAAGGCTATAACATTATGCGATGCATAGCTAGGGTTGACGATCAGAATATTTTTCCCAAAGTTGAAATGTTTAATATTAGGAGCATGCAGTTAAGGTGAGCGGGGGAAGGTTCACAGGAGATGAGAGGGGCAAGTCTTTGACACAAAGAGTGACAGGTGTCTGGAAGAGGTGGTGTAGCAGATACAACAGGGGCACATGAATATGCAAAGAATAGCAGGATATGGACAAGGGCAGGCAGAAGAGATTCATTTAATCTGGCATCACGTTTTGCACAACATTGTGGGTTGAAGGCCCTTTCCTGTGCGGTACTTTTGTATATTTTGTGAAGCTTTGTCTGCCCTCTCAGTGGAACTGAAAGATCCTGTGACAAATCATTCATTCAAGACCTGGGGAGCTTTCCTCTCAGGCTAATATTTATTTCACAAAAAACCATCAAAAGCAGATTGTCCATCCTTGACATGATCATATTTTTGAGAATTTTCTTTGCATAAATTGACCATATCTTCACCTAAATTGTGACAGAAAACACATCTTAAATGGACTGAATGACCTAAATCACAAGACCATAAGAAATAGGAGGAGGCCATTCAGCCCTCTGTGCCTACATCACCATTCAACAAGATTATTGCTGATCTGATTATGATCTCAACTCCACTTTTCTGCCTGCCTCCATGGATTCACTTCTTGATTAAGAGCGTGGCAAAATGAGCCAGTCTCCTCTGCTGCTTGCAGGAAAAAGAAACTCCAAAGGCTGATGACCCCTTTTCAATTGTGGACCCTTGTTTCAAAATGTGCCATGTCATTATAGCATCCCCCATGGGACTCTCCCTCTCTGCCTGTTCTCTGTCAAGCCCCCTCAGAATAATATCCTCTTGCGTCCTTCAACGCTCCAATGACTCTAGACTCAATCTGCTCAACCTTTCGCCATAGGCATGCCCATTCACACCAGGAATCAGTCAAATGAATCTTCTCTGAATTATTTCCAATGCAAGTCCATTGTTTCTTAAATAAGATGAAACTACTCCATTGAGGTCCTCTTTATTTACACAGGAAGAGTCATTGACATTGATCCAACTCTCAGAGTGAACAGAATGTCTGATATTCCTGTTCTTATGTCAGCCAGGGCTCCCTGATTGAACAACATTAAGAGCCCCAATCAGGGAACCCATATTCTTTGAGGTCAGTCTGGCTGCCCTCATTACAATCACTACACAAAGTTATATACAGCACTCCAGATGGAGTTCCACCAACATACAGTATGATTACAGTAAGATTTTCCTCATTTGATACCTTGCAATAAACATTAACATTCCATTTGCCTTCTGAACCACATCCTGTAATTGCATGCTAACTTTGTGTAATTCATCAACAAGGATTCTCTGTTGCAGAGTTTTGCAATCTCTTTCCCTTGAAATAATGTGCTGTTTCTCTCTTCTTGCCAAAGTGGACATTATATTTTCCCACATTATGTTTCATCTGCCACCTTTTTAACCACCCACCTTTTCCTTCCATATTCTTTTATGGACACTTTGGATACAATTTGACTCAGGAGCCACAGAGTGACTCTGATTAGATTAGATTAGATTATAGTGTGGAAACAGGCCCTTCGGCCCAACAAGTCCACACCGACCCGCCGAAACGAAACCCACCCATACCCCTACATTTACCCCTTACCTAACACTACGGGCAATTTATTATGGCCAATTCACCTGACCCTGCACATCTTTGGATGGTGGGAGGAAACCGGAGCACCCGGAGGAAACCCACGCAGACACGGGGAGAACGTGCAAACTCCACACAGTCAGTCGCCTTAGGCGGGAATTGAACCCGGGTCTCTGGCGCTGTGAGGCAGCAGTGCTAACCACTGTGCCACCGTGCCGCCCAACAATACCAGAGTGACTCTGGTATTGTTGCAGTTTGAAGATTTGTCACACTAGATGCTATCCTCAGGACTGCGAACAGCAGTGCAGGAAGTGAGAGAAGGGAATTAAATACAATTACTTTTATATGTTTGCTACATTTGGTTCCTCTGTGTCATGGGTTTATAATTGTCATGTCCCAGAATGAAGGGGATTGTTCCAGCTGCAGATTTAATTATCAACTTTTACAGTCAATCAGATGCCAAATGAATCTTTTCTAAATGATACTGGAAACATTCCCAGTCCAATGTAGTCCTGCAATAATACAACAATTATATTGATAGCAATGCATGTACAAATCATTCAGGAGCACTTTAGCTCCTCTTGTTTATCCACCACATATGAAGAACTGCTGTGACTACTGGGATGCATAGAAATGAGCTAGCAATGGGCCAAGACATCTCTATGATGATGAACAAGCAATCTGTTGATGTTATTTTTTGTTGGCCATTGAAGGAGCTGGATTCCCCTGACAACACTGACTTTTCTTGACATTGTAGTTTTGCCATCTGCCCTCGCCTTGGTTCATTTGCTGGTGAAACCCTCAAGCATATATTTGCTACTTCCACGCTGACTATTCCAACCCATTCTGGACAAGCCTCCCTCCTTCTAGCCCTCATAAATGAGAGGGAACCCAAAACCCTGCCGTCTATAATGAAACATTTGCAACAATCTTCAGCCAGAAGTGCCAAGTGGATAATACATTGCGGCATCTTCCAGAGCTCCCCAACATTACAAGTGCCAGACTATAGCCAATTCAATTCACTCCATGTGATATCAAAAAGCAGTTGGAGGCACTGGATACTGCAAAGGCTACAAGCCCTGACAACATTCCAGCAACAGCACTAAAGACCTGTGCTCCAGAATGAGCCACATTCCAAGCCAAGCTCTTCCAGTCCAGTTGTAATACTGGCATCTACCTAACGAAGTGGAAAATTGCTCAGGAATGTCCTGTACATAAAAAGCAGGACCAATCCAACTTGGCCAATTAGTGTTCCATCAGTCTACTCATGATCATGGGTAAAGTGACGGAAGAGGTAATCAATGGTGCTATCAAGCAGCACCCGCTCTGCAATAGCCTGGTCAGTAATGTCCAGTTTGGGTTCTGCTAGGGCCACTCAGCTCCTGATCTCATTACAGCCGTGGTTCCTATGTGGACAAAAGAGCTGAATTCCAGAGGTGAGATTAAGAAAGACAGCCTTGATATGAAGGCTGCATTTGACCGAGTGCGGCATCAAGGAGCTGTGGCAAAGCTGGAATCAATGGGACTCATGGGAAAGCTCTCTGGTGGTTGGAGACATACCTGACTCATTGGAAGATGGCTGTAATTGTGGAAGGTTAGTCATGTCAACTCCAGGGCATCTCTGCTGGAGCTCCTCAGGGTGGTATCCTAGGACCAACCATCTTCAGCTGCTTGGTCAATGGCCTTCCTTCTATCATAAGGTCAGAAGTGGGATGTTCACTGATGATTGCACAATAATCATTGCCATTCACGACTCCTCAGTTACAGAAGTAGCCCATGTTCAAATGCAACAAGATCTTGGTCATATCTAGGCTTGGGCTGAAAAGTGGCAGGCTTGGGCGGCATGGTGGCACAGTGGTTAGCACTGCTGCCTCACAGCACCAGAGACCCGGGTTCAATTCCCGCCTCAGGCGACTGACTGTGTGGAGTTTGCACGTTCTCCCCGTGTCTGCGTGGGTTTCCTCCGGGTGCTCTGGTTTCCTCCCATAGTCCAAAGATGTGCAGGTTAGGTGAATTGGCCATGCTAAATTGCCCGTAGTGTTAAGGAAGGGGTAAATGTAGGGATATGGGTGGGTTGCGCTTCGGCGGGTCGGTTGTTGGACTGAAGGGCCTGTTTCCACAATCTAATCTAATATTGATGCCAAGCCCACGACCACCTCTATTTAGAAGAACCCCACCCCCTGGATTTTCCCCTCCAAGCCACTCACCATCCTGACTTATAAATATATCATCGTTCCTTCTGCGTAACCCAGATCAAAATCCTGGAATTCCCTCCCTCAGGGCATTATGGATCAAGTTATAGCAGGTGGACTTCAGTGGTTCAAGAAGACAGCTCATCACTACCTTTTCAGGGGCAATTAGGGATTGGTAGTATATGCTGGCCCAGCCAACAATGCCCAAGTCCCATGAGAGTGAATAAAAAAAATGTCTTGCACACAAGTCCAACTCACCCATCAACCCTCACAGCACCAGGGACCCAGGTTCGATTCCAGCCTTGGGCAACTGTCTGTGTGGAGTTTGCATGTCCTCCCCATGTCTGCGTGGGTTTCCTCTGGGTGCTCCGGTTTCCACCCACTGTCCAAAGATGTGCAGGTCAGATGAATTAGCCATGCTAAATTGCCCATAATGTTAGGTGCATTAGTCAGAGGGAAATGGGTCTGGGTGGATTAATTTTCAGAGGGTTGGTGTGGACTTGTTGGGCCGAAGGGCCTGTTTCCACACTGTGGGGGAATCTAATCTAATATTTTCAAAAAGCCATGCTTACTGATTATACTGACTGCTAGTTGACCAATGTATTAAATTGAATTGAATTGAATTGAATTGAACTTATTGTCACATGTACTGAGACACAGTGAAAAGCTTTGTCTTGTGAGCAATACAGGCAGATCACAGAGTTATGTAGCGTAGATAAGTAAATAATAGGTAAACAGCGGCAAAAACCAGACACAGGTACAGGCGAAAGCTAAGAGTTTCTGAGTCCATTCAGTATTCTAACAACAGTAGGGTAGAAACCGTTTCAAAACCGGCTGGTGCGTGTGTTCAGGCTTTTGTACCTTCTCCCCGATGGTAGAGGTTGTAGAAAAACATTTCCAGGGTGGGATGGATCTTTGAGAACGCTGGCGGCCTTTCCTTGACAGCGGGCCCGGTAGATGGATTCTATGTGAGGTTGGCCTTTGTGATTGTCTGGGCCGAGTTCACCACTCTCTGTAACCATCTCCGATCTTGAATGGTACAGTTGTCATACCAGGCAGTGATACATCTAGACAGAATGCTCTCGGTGGTGCACCTATAAAAGTTGGCAAGGGTATTCGCCATCATGCCAAATTTTCTCAGCTGCCTGAGGAAGAAGAGACATTGTCAGGCCTTTGTAACCAGTGCATCCACATGAAGAGTCCAAGAAAGCTTGTTGTTGATGACCACTCCCAGGATCTTGACACTCTCCACTCATTCCACCTCTGTGTTGTTTAAGGTGTAGGGGGGCATGAGTAATATTCGGCCTAAAGTCAATACTGAGTTACTTGGTTTTGCTGGCATTGAGAGCTAGGTTGTTCTCAGGAATCATTTCTCCAGGTCTTCCACCTCCTTTCTGTCATCTGTTTTGTCGCCATCTGAGATTCGACTGACTATAGTGGTGTCATCAACGAACATGTAAATGGCATCAGTCTGGTATTTGCATGGATATACAGTGAGTACGGTATGGGGCTGAGTATGCACCCCTGGGGGGAGCGGGGGGGGGGGGGGGGGGGGGAGGCTTTGAGTGTTAGTGAGGATGAAGTATTATCCCCAATCTTCCCTGATTGTGGCCTTTGGGTCAGGAAACTGAGGATCCAGTTTGCAGAGAATGGGGTTTAGTCTGAGATCACGAAGTTTAATCAGTCTCAAAGGGATAATAGTGTTGAAGGCTGAACTGTAGTCAATGAGTAGGATTCTTACATAGCTGTTCTTGGTGTCAAGATATTCCAGGGAGGAGTGAAGGGCAAGTGACATGGCATCTGACATGGATCTGTTGGTCCGATAGGCAAATTGGAGTGGTCAAGAGTAGTGGGGAGGCTGGAGTTGAGAAGTGGCAGCTTTCTCCCCATATGCATCTACAGTGTCACCCCTCCTAGTCTCTGTAATCTCCTACAGCCCCACAACTCTCTGTTATACCCTTTGTACATCCCAGATTATAAAGAGCTCACCATCACCATCTATGTCACAAACCAGATAAAGAGGCAGATAGCTTCATTATTTGGTGACGTGGGTTCAAGCTTCACCACAGCAAATGGTGAAATTGGGATTCAATAGATAAAAGAAATAAAATGTGAATGCAACGATAACCATGTAACTGTTGTCGATTGTCATCAAAACCTGTCAGACTGAGCCCATCAAGTCTCCTCCAACATTCGATGAGATCATGGCTGTTCTGATAACCTTCAACTCCACTTTTCTGTCTTTTTCCTCATAACCCTTGGATGAGAGATTATGGTTTAGTCAAGGCATTGGAGGTGATTCCCGGGAATCTTACCACATTAAAACCTGGGATGAGTGGGTTGTTTTATGTGGAAGGATTGGACAGGCTGGGGCATGCTTGCATTGGATTTTCAAAGAGCAAGATCAAAATATACAAGACCCTGGACAGTTTTGACAAAGTGGACTTAGAAAAGATGTTTCCTCCCACGGGCAAGTCCACACCTGAGGACTCTTTCAAAATTAGGAATTGCAATTTTAGGACAGAGAGGAAGGGAATAGTTTTCTCTCAGAGGATTGTGTGTTTTCAGGACTTTTGTGTTTTTGTTTAAATGATGAGGACATCGCTGGCTAGGCCAGCATTTATTGACCATCCCTAATTGCCCAGAAGGCAGATAAGAGTCAATCAATTGCTGTGGGTCTGGAGTCACATGTAGACAAGACCAGGTAAGGATGGCAGCTTCCTTCCCAAGAAGAGATTAGTGAATCAGATTTATTTTTTCCGAAACAATGAACAACAGAGTTATGCTCATTATTAGATTCGTAATTCCAGATCTTTTCCCCCTGATTGAATTCAAACTCAATCACCTGCCACAGTGGGATTTGAATCTACACCCCCCAGAACACTATCTGGGTCAGTAGATTGACAGAGATAATAACATGGGTAAATGTAGGGGAATGGGTCTGGGTGGGTTGCTTTTCAGAGGGTCGGTGTGGACTTGTTGGGCCGGAGGGCCTATTTCCACACTGTAAGTAATCTAATCTAATCTAATCGAAACACTAGGCCTTAACCTGCCTCAGATGACATTTTACGGGATGTCATTGAATATTTTCAAGGTAGAGGTAGATAGCTTGTTTTGAGGCAGGGGAATCAGAGATTATAGGGGCACATGGGAATATAAAACTCAAAGCACTCCACCATGAGCTTATTGAATGGTGCAGCAGATTTGATGAACTTAAACTGCCTACTTCTGTTCGCAATTCAAATGTACACAGGTTTGATTGGATCCAGTTAGAACAATTGAGAGCTGAGGGATTACAGTTAAATAGACATTTGATTGAGGTTTTAAAATCACTTTAGATGAAGTAAATACTTCCAGTAGCTAAAGGGGCAATAACCAAGTGACACAGATTTAAGGTGATTGACAAAGAACCAAACAGCGATGTTAAATAACCTTTTTTATCCAACAAACTAGAATGTGGAATGTACTGACTTGCAAGGCAATGGATTCAGTTTTAAGTGTATTTTTTAAAATTGTATTACGTAAATACTGGAAGTGAAAAGAATTGCTAGGATATGGAGATTGGGACTAAATAGGGGATTGTCCTTTGAGACCACAAACAGACTTAATGGGTCAAATAGCCTCTTTCTGTACTGCTCTACTACCTGGTTTTATGAGTTTATATCATTGAATTGGATTCTGTTTTGTAAGATCTTCAGGAGCCAGGAGGAATCTTGCAATGATGCCATAGAAATGCACAATACTGGGTCTAAATAACACAGAGTGGGCAGAGTTAGAACATTCTGGATGACTCACTTGACCATATGAATGTTACCACACAAAGTTCTTACTTAATGTACTATCAACCAGAGCCTGGCATATATACAGTTACAATTTATAGGGTATTCAACTTTAATTTATAATGATGTTACTTTGAAGGTGAAGCTTGAAGTCAGTTCTTGACTTTGTCTTCTCCACAACCAGTCTGTTTTGATCTCAAATTCATTGTGTGGCATCAAGCTACTTATAAAAGAGATTCTAGTGAAGAGAGTGTAGGAGAATAAGATGGAGTCATTCTATTTACGCAAAGGGCAATAGAATTACAGACAGAAATAGAGTGAAGTAAGTGAAGTCAAGATCAATCAAAAGGATTTGACTCATTTGTCCCAGTATCCTTTCTGTGATCTGAAATGATAGTACCTCTTTCCATCTTAGTTTTGCTGTTGTTAGAAACGAGTGATGATTAGCATTCTGGGTGGTCAGGCAATGTGGCTGGGTGAGGTTTTGTCAGAATATCATTGGCGCATGACGGGAATATGAGAAAACTACAGTCTGTTCATTAGAATGATGTGCAGGAGAAAGGAGAATTCCCAGGGGGATATGCTTTGCAATACATTGCTGAACCTTCATTAGCATTGTCCCCAGGGGGGACATTGGCCATTGTTTGGCATCTGAAAAAGTGAAAAGCTGTGCTTATATAGAATCTGTCACAGTTTTCAGATGTCAAATGACACTTCACGGGCAATGTGACACTTCCAAAGTTTATTTTGAACAGTAGCAATACAAGGAAATAAGACGAGCAGTTCACATGTTAAAACATCTGCTGAAAGTGCACAGCAAGATCCCAAAGACAGAATTTCTGTTTTCTGATTATCCATGCGGTCTGCTGTGGTGTTATCCATCATCAGGATGACAGACGATCTGTCTCCAGTTGTCGAGATTTAAGTAAATCTCGTTGTCATTTGACTCAGTTCAGAAACGTGTGTTATGTGATTATGCGACAGACATATTAAAGTGTGGAATAAGATATAGCGTTTTTAATTGAATTAATTTTTTTTAGATTTAATTAATATTGGCACTTGTACCTAGGTACCGTGAAAAGTGTATAATGTCATCACGTTGCGGTGCCATCTTGGATTAAGAATAAATCACTGAATAAATTGCACAAATGGTGAAATACTGAATAAATTAATATTAAGTTGATACTATTAAAGCTAAAATAGCTTCAAATGTTCATTAAATCCACCTTGGTTTTATTCATTTCCAACCAGTAGAACATGTCCATCGATTGTTCTAACAGGACAAATGATGGATTTAGAGAAAGTCGACTTGCACCACACCATTGGTGCTGGAAGAATTAAATGGGCAAAAAAGGGCTGCCTATTCATAGTGATTGGTTTATCTTTAAAACTTAAGGATTGACTCTCAGAGTGAGGCATCTCACCGCCACCTTCTCAAAGCCAATTAAGGAGTGGGTAACAAATGCCAGTCTTGCCAGAAATACTCACAACCCGTGAAAGAATAAATTGAAACAAACTTAACCAAACTTCCTTCAAACCTACTAACCAACCAAGCTCTCCATTACACTCTTTCTGTCCCTTTGTGGATCCTTTCTCTCTACCATTAGCTGCCATCTTTTTAGTTACTTAGGACACACTCTCTGGAATGCCCAAGAAATGATTTCCAGCATGTGTGCAATCAAGATATTCCTGCACCTTCAGATTCCTGAAGGCAAGGCAAAGACAAACTGCATCTAACTGCAGCAGATACTTGGGGTTTGTACTGACTGTGTTAACATCAAGGTATTCAATCTATTGCAGTTCATGTTTGGTACTGACCCAAACCGGAAGGCTGTAGATTAAAGTCCTGTGGACATTAGTGCCTTCAGACGCAGGAGGACACAACTATGTTTTCCCACCACTGGGTGCACCGCTGAAAAGTGCATGAACAAAGCAGTCCACATGACTGTCACAAGTTTGCCAGTTGTTTGCCCCCTTAAGCATTCACCTCCTCCAATGTTGGCACATTGTAGCAGCAGTGTGCACCAATTGAAAGATGCACTACAGCAATACGCTCAAGAGTGTTTGGCAGCAGCTCCCAAAGCTGGTAATCTCTGCCACATAGAAGGACACCCAAAACATTGACTTCTCCACCTCCTGATCATGCCTGGCTTACTGTGTTTTTCCAGCCTCCTGCCTGTCTACTTTGGATTCCAGCATCTGCAGTTTTTTTTGTCACTAGCCTAGAAGGGCAAGGGTAGCAGATACATGGAAAGACCACTATCCAAGTTCTCCTCCAAGCCACTCACCATCCTAACTTGAAAATGTATCGCTGTTGCTTCAGTGCTGTCAAGTCACAATCCTGAAATTTCCTCCCACAGGGCATTGTGGATCTATCAAGAAGGCAGCTCCCTATCACCAACTATGGGGTAATTTGGGATGGGCAATAAATTCTGCTTAGATAGTAAAGCTGACAGCACCAGTACAAATTATTTTTGAGTTGCTGAGTATTGGGCATGACTATGAAACAATGCCTTGTCAATTAATGCAAAATTGAGTTTGTGAAAAGTTTCTGAGGAATATAGAATGGTGTACTGCATAAAGGCAAGTTTCTCTTGGTTAATAGATAAGAACCCTTCAAAAAACAGTTCAAGGGGTAAGAATCCCTTTCCTAAAGAATTCCTGTTTGTTAGAGTTTCTCTTTAAACACAATGGGTAAAATCCAAACACCATCCAATCGATTCCCAGAGGACAGTTGCAAATGAGAAGTGAACTTTCTGTAACATCAGATGCAGATTCCAAAGGGCACTGCCATTAATTCTATTTTCCTGAGTCACTGGCGAAGAACTCTAAATGTAGACATTCATCTGGATGCACGGATGGTGTTAGAGTGAACTTGAAGGTGAGAGAAAAAACATTACAAAAATATACATCTTTCATCAGTGCACAGTAATTCTTCGCCATAGCAACACTTCCCCATAGCAACGCCTCCTTGCTAACCCATTACTGCGGATGCATTAACTTTAAGCCATGAGATGTGACATACAATGGAACTGGCAAACACAATCAGATACAAATTGCATCCTGAGTCTGCGAGAGACTGTATTCTGGGAACACTAATTCACTATAAATAAAAATATTGATGGGAATATCCCCCATTTCGGGAAGAGCTTGGTGATAATTCTAAATAATGATTAACCCCAGGAAGGGAGGGAGTTGTTAACCCGTCAAGGAACCTCCTCTGCACGAACAACATTTAGAAGGCAGCAGCTATTTCGAAGAGAAATCTTCACATAAACATCAGGAGCTTAGCTTTTACGATGGAAATTCTTTGTGTGAGTAAAAGGAAAGAAAACCTATAAGGCATTTCACGGCCGGAATTTACTGTATTGCATTTAAAGTAAATTCACTGTTGAAGAGTAGGGAAAAGTAACTATCAATTTGCAAGGATCAATTTGGTGAGATAATGAATGGTCACTGGTGGTGATGAAGGAAAATTTTTGAACCAGATAACTTGGTGAGAATTCTCTTCTCTTCTTCTAATACATCCATAGGATCATTCATAATGCAAGCGGGGCCTCTGTTGATCATTTTAACTAAGAAATGTCACTTCTGGAGATACAACTCCCTCCCTGAGAGTGTTGGCCTTGCTTAAATATTTAAATCATGGAAAATGTTAGATAGCAACCTCCGGTGTTAGCTCTGTATTTTTAGACTCTTTCTGCTGCATCAGTGAACATATTCCGTCAGATAAATATTAAGACCGCAGATGCTGTAAGGTAAACTTCTGGACTGTGGTTCAAAGACCACTGCTGCAACCGAGCTGAGGCTGATGCTGAATCTATGTTTTTCTCTCTTCTTTGTTCAATTATTTATGTTCCTAGGAATGATCTCCTTCCCCCCTCACATTTAGATCATATCAAGTGGCTTGGGGGCAGTGATGTAGAATGAGGTGGAAAGAAGCCTCAGAACACAGAGCAGGTGAACCATTTGGAAACTCTTTACACTTACTGTACCTTGGGTTGGAAAGTTTTTCTGGAGTAAAGTTCTGCTCAGAATTATACCAAGTCTTCCCAAGGGTTTTGCATATTGTAGAAAACAATTGCAGCATGTTTGCTATCCATTATTTTCAATATTATTTTTGTGACCCAATATTAAATAATGAATTTCACTCAATTAGAGTCATGGAGTCATAGAGATATACAGCATGGAAACAGACCATTCAGTCCAACTTGTCCATGCTAACCAGATGCCCTAGATTGATCTAATCCCATTTGCCAGCACTTGGCGCATATTCCTCTATACCCTTTCTATTCAGATAACCATCCAGAGATGCATTTTAAATGTTGTAATTGTACCAGCCTCCACCACTTTCTCTGGCAGCTCATTCCATCTCAAACAGCAAAGGCAGTAGATTCACTGCTGTGTCAGACAGCAGTGTAAGTTTCTCTCTAGGGTTTGGAGGGATATGGACCAGGTGCTGGCAGGTGGAACTAGATTGGGTTGGGATATTTGGTCGGCGTAGAGGGGTTGGACCAAAGGGTCTGTTTCCATGCTGTACATCTCTATGACTCTATGACACTGACCATGTGGTCTCTACCTTTACCTCTCTTCCTTTTAAAAGTGCGATTGTTTTGATCTTTTTTTTTCACCAAAGTTCCAAAACAATGCAACAGTTTAGAAAACGGCAATTACTGCTCCTGGAATTTGTGGAAATCAGTTCCAATTCCTAAAATACCTCAAAAAAGGAGGAGCTCTTACAGCCACAATATTTTCCTTTCTTCCATTCTCAAGCTCTACATCTTCAGAGGAATTTATTGGTCTCAGAATAGATACAGCACAGATTTATCAGAATCGCCCTTGGAATCAGGATGAAGTTCATAAGATGTTAGAAGTTTATAAGATTGTGAACCCTGGTGGAAGTTTATAAGATAGTGACTGGCAGGGATAGAGTGAAAAGTATGAGGCCTATTCCCAGGGTCGAGGTGTCAATGACTAGGGGAAACAGGTTCAAGGTGTTGGAGCGGAAGTTTAAAAGAGATTTGTGAGACACATTTTTCATACAAATGGTGGTGAGTGCCTGGAACGCGCTGCCAGATGAGGTGGTAGAAGCAGACACAATGGCAGCATTCAAGAAGCACCTTGATGAATGCATGAATAGGAAGGAAATAGAGGGATGTGGATCCTGGAAGTGAAGATGGTTTTAGTACAGAAGGGCAAAATGCGTCAGCACAAGCTTTGTTCTGTAGGCAGGAGGCCATTCAAAAAGGTGACAGGATTGAGGCACACATCGGCATGATCTAATAGGATGCTGGAATAGATTGAAGGGGCTGAATGACTTTAGCCTGTTCCCCTAACAGGGGTCCAGGTAGATTCTTTTCCTTGCGGGTCGAGATAGCTGAACAAGAAGAGCTGACCATTGCCACAGGAATAATGATAGAACATTCCAGAAAGCACTGCAAAGAAAATTCTGATTTGTGATAGTTTATCCTGGAATTGAAATCCAAAGAAGAAAAAGGCTGTGCAACGAATCCTGTGTTAATGCATCTATAGGAAGTATTGTAATTATTTTCTATTTGTAAATCGCAAGAAAATTGTGTTAGCAACTAAAGCAGAGGTATCCACCGAGTTTCAAAAATAATTACCCACCCTTCTACAATAGAAAACACTTCCATTCAAAATGTAATTTGCTTTATTTATGATTTGTGCCATGTTTCTTTCCTTCTCAGATCTTTAATTGACATATTTTGCTGCCAAACCGTATTTCTCACCATTGAGAGACTGAAATGTCAAATTTAATCGTAACATTGAGGTTGACTAAGAGCACTTCTCTCTTGCCCACGTGGTGCAGCTAAGTGCTTTTAGAAACACCTTAACTTGACCGTAATGATCATATAATACAGAAATGGGTCTTATTACCAGCCTGGAACTTGAAGACTCCAAAAGAAAAACAGGCAGTGAACTGCCAGCACAGCAAAAGAGAGTTTTAAAAGTATTAAATCTGGAGTTAACATTTCAGAGCACAGCCTGAAAGGTCACAAACTTGAAATGTTGATTCTATTCCTCTCTTCACAGATGCTGTTATTTGAATATTTCCAGCATTTTCTCCTTTCATTTCAGATCTCCAGCATCCGCAGTGTTCTGATTTTGCATTATGAATGAAATAAATGTGTGAATGCCCACATTTAATCTCAGAGGGCCAAAGTTAAGGAGAAGCAATGACCAAGTGGTATTATTGCTGGACTCTTAACCCAGAGACCCAGCTCATGTCCTGGGGGCCTGAGTTCCAATCTCACCATAGCAGGTGGTGGAACTTGAATTCAGTAGAAACTGGAATTAAGACTAAGAATTAATCTATAATGACTAGGAATTGATTGTTGAAAAGCCCATTTGGTTCACTGATGTCCTTCAGGGAAGAAAACTGCCTTCATTATCTGGTCTGGCCAACATGTGACTACAGACCCACAGCAAAGTGGTTGACTCTTAACTGCCCTCTGGGCAATTAGGGATGGGTGATAAATGTTGGTCTAGCCAGCAATACCCTCATTCTGTGAATGATTTTTTTTTAAAAAATCAATTGACATTTGCTAAACATCAGCATTTTCCTTTTGACTCTCATTTTCCTGCTGACTTAACTAGCTTTTTTTTAAATTCACTCCTGGGATATGGGCATTACTGGTCATGCCAACATTATTGCCCATCCATTCTTCAGAAAGTGGCGGTGAGCTGCCTTCTTGAACCAATGCAGTCCACGTGCTGTAGGTTGAACCACAATGCTGTTCGAGAGGGAAGTCCAGGATTCTGACCAAGTTACACTGAAGGAGCGGTAGTATATTCCCCAGTCAGGGAGGTAACAGACTTGGAGGAAAATTTGCAGGTCCTGGTGTTCCCATGTATCTGCTGCCCTTGTCCTTCTAGATGTTTTGGAGGGTGCTGTCTAAGAATCTTTGGTGAATGCCTTTGGCACATCCAGTAGATTGCATACACTGCTGCTGCTAGTTTTAACTTTGAAGTGATGCACTTATTTTAGCTTGAGCATGGCTATTGTACTACTGTCTGTTGCTTGTACCTTAGAGATATATAATTTGATCAACCTTTGACTCATCGTGTATGGGATCTGAGATAACTATCATTTTAGCTTCACCTTTTTTTGATGCTGTAACATTTAGTTTCTAATATTTTCTTTGCCTTTGTATTTTCTGTTTCTTATCTTTATATGATGGCAGCAATTCCAGTGGAATTCAAGGCAGTATTCAGGGCATAAGAACAGAAAACCGCAGCACGTCTGCCAGTACATTTGGACACAGAAATCAGACTAACAGAGCGGCTTAGGAAAGAGGCTAAAAAGGATTGTAAAAGGAAACTTGCAAGGGACATAAAAGACAATCAGAAGAGATTTTATAGTTACATAAAGGGAAAGGGGGTGGCTAAGAGTGCTATTGGCCCACTGAAGACTAAGCGTAGGGAATATTGTCATTGACCACAGGGAAATGGCAGACATACTGAACAACTATTTTGCTTCAGTATTCACTGCAGAAAAAGAGGATAGCTTGCCAGAAAAGTCAAAGAAATTGACAGAGGATCAGGGACATGATCTAAATAAAACTAGTTTACTTGAGTCATCAATAATTGGGAGATTAATGGAACTGAAGACTGACAAATCCTCAGGACCTGATGGTGTTAAAAGAACTAGGAGAGTATATTGCTGATGCCCTAACCATAATCTTTCATAGTTCCCTGGATTCAGGTATTGTACCCCTGGGGCTGGAAATTTGCTCATGAAATTCCTCTCCTTAAGAAGGGCAACAGAAGGAAACCAAGTAATGACAGAACAGTTAGCCTAACATCTGCGATGGGGAAATTGCTGGAGTCTATAATCAAGGAAAGAGTAACTGATCATATTGAGAACATTCAGTTAATCAACGAGAATCGGTATGGATTCATGAAGGATGGGTCATGCCTGATAAACCTCAGAGTTTTTTTGAAGAGGTGACAAAGATGGTGGACAAAAGTAAATCGATGGATGTTGTTTAATTGGACTTCCAGAAGGCTTTTGATGAAGTCTCACACAAGTGACCCTTAGCTAAGGTTGAAGCCCATAGATTTAAGGGAAAATTACTGACTTGCACAGGAAATTGTTTGAGTGGCAGGAAACAGACAGATGGAATGATAGGAGAGTACTCAAATTGGTAGGATGTGTCTTGTGGTGGTGTCCCACAGAGATCTGAAATGGGGCCTCAATTATTCACATTATTCATTAATATCCTGGAAAATGGCATAAAAGTCAAATATCTAAATGTACTGATGACACAAAATTGGGCAGCATTATACATAGTGTTGGTGACAACATAAAATTCCAACAGGATATTGGTAGATTAAGATAAATGTGCAAAGTTGTGACAGATGGATTTTACTATCAGCAAGTGTAAGGTTATGCTTTGTAGACCAATAAAAGATAGATCAGGGTACTTCCTAGAAGGCACAAAGTTAACTGAAATGGCTGTCCAATGAAATTTGGGAGCTCTTTAAATGCAGAAAACCAGGTGCAGAAAATGTTCCTGAAGGCTAATGGAATTCTGGCCTTCACCTATAAAGTGCTGGTGTATCAGGATGCAGATATTATGCTACAGTTGTACAAAACCTGTCTTCAACCCCATTTAGAGTACTGTGAGAGGGTCTGGGCATCACACCTTAGCAAGGATGTTTTGCAGATTTGAGTTTTGCTGAAAAAGATATTTTTTTAAACTTTTCATCTTCCTGTCATCAGGACAATTCACAAGGAGCACCAAAATAAAGAGAAAATAGCATTTTGACTGCATGAGCAGTGATTGCTAATTGGTTTGATGAGGAGTCACCAGATTTGAAATATTAACTTTGCTTTCTCTCCATGGATGCTGCCAGACTTGCTGAGTTTCTCCAGCAATTTCTGTTCTTCTGTCAATTGGTTAATAATTTGAGTCTGACTGGTAGAAGAATTGTAATGGGAAACACAGCAGTTAATGCTGATGTAAGTTACTCACCGGGCTTTGTGTAAATTTTAAACATAGCAAATTGACTCTGATTGGCACACTGCCACTATTGGTGCATTGAGTATAGGAGTTGGGATGTGATATTATGGCTGTACAAGACATTGGTTAGACCACTTTTGGAATATTGTGTGAAATTCTGGCCTCCCTCCGAGAGGGAAGGTTCAGAAAACATTCACAAGGATGTAGCCAGGGTTGGAGTGTTAGAGTTATGGAGAGAGGCTGAATAAGCTTAGGCTATTTTCCCCGGAGTGTCAGAAGCTAAGGAGTGACCTTAAAGAGGCTTATAAAATCATAAGGGGCATGGACAGGGTGAATAGTCAAGTTATTTTCTCCAGTGTAGGGGAATCTAAAACTAGAGGCATATGTTTAAAGTGAAAGGGAAAAATTTAAAAGGGACCTAAGGGGGCAATTCTTTCACACAGAGGGTGATGCGAGTATGGAATGAGCTGCCAGAGGAAGTGATGGAGGCTGGTACAATGACAATATTTTAAAGGCATATGGATGGGTATATGAATAGGAAGAGTTTAGAAGGATATGGCTGGTAAATGGGACCAGATTAATTTAGTATATCTGGTTGGCATGGATGAGTTGAACCTAAGGTTCCGTTTCCATTCTGTACAGCTCTATGGTCCAGATATGCACCTGACAAATGACCCAGAAGATGACAAGTCACCAATTTTGTTGCATTGGGCATTGGGCACAAATATGTTATTTTTGTTTAAAGTTATTAGGGACCTATATATTAATAGTTTCTAGTTGCTGTAGTTGTGCCATTCTGCAAGCTCAACTGACAATTATAAATTGGTTCTTAGCATAATTCTTTGCACTCACAGCAAATATTTCCCAATAGCAGAATCATATTGAATGATGGATATAGTTTGTAGATTTTGAAGGTGAAGGGATAAACTGTTTGATACAATTGAACCTTTGGGATGTATGGGCTACATAGCATGGAAATTCATTTGCCAGCATACTCATTTGTGTGATAAACAGATTTTACAGCAGCATACTGCTTATCGCAAACAACACTACAGTAGTTACAATTGTTCATGAAATGAGCATTTTTGGCTCAACCAGAACTTTTGCCCATCCCTGATTTCCTCGGAGAAAGACATGGTAAGCTAACTTCTTGAGATGTAGAGACAACTGTACTGCTGTTAGGTTGGGAGTTCCAGATTTTGGTCCAGCAACACCCTTTCACTGGTGCATCTTATGGAAGCCTCTGCACAACGTGACGAGGATGATGGATAAGGTACCAATCAAGTGAGCTGCTTTGCCCTGAATGATGTTGAGCTTTTCAAATGTTGTTGGAGCTGCACTCATAAGACCATAAGACCATAAGACATAGGAGTGGAAGTAAGGCCATTCGGTCCATCGAGTCCACTCCGCCATTCAATCATGGCTGATGCGCATTTCAGCTCCACTTACCAGCGTTCTCCCCGTAGCCCTTAATTCCTCTAGACAACAAGAATCTATCAATCTCGGCCTTGAAGACATTTAGCGTCCCGGCTTCCACTGCACTCCGTGGCAATGAATTCCACAGGTCCACCACTCTCTGGCTGAAGAAATGTCTCCGCATTTCTGTTCTGAAATGACCCCCTCTAATTCTAAGGCTGTGTCCACGGGTCCTAGTCTCCTAGTTTAACTGAAACAATTTCCTAGCATCCACCTTTTCCAAGCCATGTATTATTTTGTACGTCTCTATTAAGTCTCCCCTTAATCTTCTAAACTCCAACGAATACAATCCCAGTATCCTCAGCCGTTCCTCATATGTTAGACCTGTCATTCCAGGGATCATCCGTGTGAATCTCCGCTGGACACGTTCCAGTGCCAGTATGTCCTTCCTGAGGTGTGGGGACCAAAACTGGACACAGTACTCCAAATGGGGCCTAACCAGAGCTTTATAAAGTCTTAGTAGTACATCTCTGCTTTTATATTCCAACCCTCTTGAGATAAGAGACAACATTGCATTCGCTTTCTTAATCACGGACTCAACCTGCATGTTTACCTTTAGAGAATCCTCGACTAGCACTCCCAGATCCCTTTGTGCTTTGGCTTTATTAATTTTCTCACGATTTAGAAAGTAGTCTATGCTTTTATTCTTTTTTCCAAAGTGCAAGACCTCGCATTTGCTCACATTGAATTCCATCAGCCATTTCCTGGACCACTCTCCCAACCTGTCGAGATCCTTCTGTAGCCTCCCCACTTCCTCAGTACTACCTGCCTGTCCACCTAACTTCGTATCATCGGCAAACTTCGCTAGAATGCCCCCGGTTCCCTCATCCAAATCATTAATATATAATGCAAACGGCTGTGGCCCCAGCACCGAACCCTGCGGGACACCGCTCGTCACCGGCTGCCATTCTGAAAAAGAACCTTTTATCCCAACTCTCTGCCTTCTGTTAGACAGCCAATCCTCAATCCATTCCAGCAGCTCACCTCGAACACCATGGGCCCTCACCTTGCTCAGCAGCCTCCCGTGTGGCACCTTATCAAAGGCCTTTTGAAAATCTAGATAGACCACATCCACTGGGTTTCCCTGGTCTAACCTACTTGTTACCTCTTCAAAAAATTCCAACAGGTTTGTCAGGCATGACCTCCCTTTACTAAATCCATGTTGACTTGTTCTAATCAGACTCTGCTCTTCCAAGAATTTAGAAACCTCATCCTTAATGATGGATTCTAGAATTTTACCAACAACCGAGGTTAAGCTGATTGGCCTATAATTTTCCATCTTTTGCCTTGATCCTTTCTTGAACAAGGGGGTTACAACAGCCATCTTCCAATCATCCGGGACCTTTCCTGACTCCAGTGACTCTTGAAAGATCTCAACCAATGCTTCTGCTATTTCCTCAGCCACCTCTCTCAGAACTCTAGGGTGTATCCCATCGGGGCCAGGAGATTTATCAATTTTAAGACTTTTTAACTTTTCTAGCACTATCTCTTTCGTAATGGCAACCATACTCAACTCAGCCCCGTGACACCCTTTAATTTTTGGGATATTACTCATGTCTTCCACTGTGAAGACTGACGCAAAGTACTTGTTAAGTTCTCCTGCTATTTCCTTATCTCCCATCACTAGGCTTCCTGCATCAGTTTGAAGTGGCCCAATGTCTACTTTTGCCTGTCGTTTGTTTCTTATGTACTGAAAGAAACTTTTACTATTATTTCTAATATTACTGGCTAGCCTACCTTCATATTTGATCCTCTCCTTTCTTATTACACTCTTTGTTATCCTCTGTTTGCTTTTGTATCCTTCCCAATCTTCTGATTTCCCACTGTTCTTAGCCACTTTATAGGCTCTCTCTTTTTCTTTAATACATTTCCTGACTTCCTTTGTCAGCCAAGGCTGTCTAATCCCTCCCCGGTTAATCTTTCTTTTCTTGGGAATGAACCTCTGTACAGTGTCCTCAATTATACCTACAAACTCCTGCCATTTTTGCTCTCCTGTCTTCCCAGTTAGCCTCTGCTTCCAGTCTATTTTAGTCAGTTCCTCTCTCATGCCCTCATAATTACCTTTATTCAACTGTAACACCATTACATCTGATTTTGCCTTCTCCCTTTCAAACTCCAGACTGAACTCTATCATATTATGGTCGCTACTTCCTAAGGGTTCCCTTACTTTAAGATCTTTTATAGAATCTGGTTCATTGCAAAGCACTAGGTCCAGAATAGCCTGCTCTCTTGTGGGCTCCATGACAAGCTGTTCCAAAAAGCCATCCTGTAAGCATTCCATGAATTCCCTTTCTTTAGATCCACTAACAACATTATTTACCCAGTCCACCTGCATATTGAAGTCTCCCATGATCAATGTAACCTTGCCTTTCTGACATGCCTTCTCTATTTCCCGGTACATGTTGCGTCCCTGGTCCTGACCACTGTTAGGAGGTCTATACACAACTCCAATTATGTTTTTTTTGCCTTTGTGGTTCCTCAATTCCACCCACACAGACTCCACATCATCCGACGCTATGTCATTCAATACCATAGATTTAATTTTGTTCTTAACTAACAAGGCAACCCCACCCCCTCTGCCCACCTCTCTGTCTTTTCGATAAGTTGAAAAACCATGGAGGTTTAACTGCCAGTCCTGACCCCCCTGTAACCAAGTCTCTGTGATGCCTACTACATCATAATCATTCACTATTATCTGTGCCATTAGTTCATCGGCTTTGTTATGTATGCTACGAGCATTCAGATAAAGTGCCTTAATGCTAACTTCCTTATCATTAGAGATGCTGGAAGTCATATGTCCTAAGTTATCCTTGCTTTTTACTGCATTCTCAGTCTGCCTCAATTTTAAATCCGCCTGGAAACATGCTATCCTGCTGCTTATCTTGCCATTTACCTCCATACTCCCTGTTGCTTTCACTTTCCCTTCCCCCCAACTCAGAAGTTTAAAGTCCTACTGACCACCCTATTTATCCTCTTCGCTAGAACATTGGTACCTGATCGGTTCAGGTGGAGACCGTCCCAACGGTACAGATCCCCCCTGTTCCAAAACTGATGCCAATGCCCCATGAAGTGGAATCCCTCTTTCCCACACCAATCCCTTAGCCACGTGTTTACTTGCCTAATTTTCTTGTCCCTATGCCAATTGGCACGTGGCTCGGGCAGTAATCCGGAGATTATGACCCTTGAGGACCTGTGCTTCAATTTCCTGCCTAGTGCTTCATAATGCCCAAACAGGTCCTCCACCCTCGTCTTGCCTATGTTGTTGGTAGCAACGTGGACCACAACAACTGGATCCTCCCCCTCCCGCTCCAATATCCTTTCAAGGCGGTCGGAGATGTCTCGCACCCTGGCACCGGGCAAGCAACAAACCATGCGAGACTCCCGATCCGGCTTGCAAAGGATACTATCTGTCCCCCTAATTATAGAATCCCCTATAACCACTACTTGTCTATTAGCTCCCCCCTCTTGAATGGCCTTCTGGACCATGGTGCCTTGGTCAGTTGGCTCATCCTGTCCAGAGCCCTTTTCCTCATCCGAACAGGGAGCAAGAATCTCGTACCTGTTGGACAAGGTCATCTGGATAAGTTATGAGTATTTTAACACATTCTCAATGTGTGCCTTGCAGGTGGACGACAGATATTGGGGAGACAACAGGTGGAGTTATTCTTAAAAAATACCTAGTCACTGACTTTATCTTGTGGCCACAATGTTCATATGGGTAGCCCAGTTCAGTCAGTCAATGGTAACACCTTGTCATATACACAGTGGGGGTTTCAGTGCTAACTAGGCTTACTTATTACTTCACATGGGCTCCTTAACTTCATGCCTTCAAAAGCATTGAAGGTTATCTACTTCTCTGAAATCTCCACAGCCTGTGTGTATGACTTTCTTCTAAGCATCTCAGCACTTGTTCCCAAACCTAATTGTTTGTATTGCTAATAACAATAAGACTGCTTTTAAAGACCTGTTCTCTCTAAATGAACCTGTCCCGATGAGGGCTTGATTTATAATGAGAGGCTGGATAGGCTGGGACAATTTTCTTGAGGCCTAGGAGCTTGAGGGGTGACCTTATAGAGGCTTATAAAATCATGAGGGGCATATATAAGGTAAACAGCAAAGTTTTGTTTCCTTAGGGTAGGGGATTTCAAAACTCATAATTTTAAGGTGAGAGGATAAGGGCCCTGAACAGCAGTTTTTTCATCCAGAGGTTTGTAGAATTAACTGCCAAAGGAAATGACAGACGCAGGTATAGTTACAATATTTAAAAATCATTTTGACAGATACATGAGTGAAAAGGTTAAGAAGGATATAAGTCAAACCCAGTCAAGTGTGACTAGTTTGGTTGGGAAAACTTGGTTGTTGTGGACAAGTTGGACCACAGGGTCTGTTTCCATGCTGGATGACTCTATGCCTCTCTATTTGAATGAATATTTTTTTTCTGGAGACGCTCCCCCTCTCCCCCCATCTCCCTAAGTTATAAAGCTGGATCAGCAATCATCCTAGCAATCAACTCCAAGGTAGCCTGCTGGTCATTTGTCTAAAGTCACATGATTTCTTGAGTTTTCTATTGTAAATTCATTGTTTAAAATTATTTGACTTCCAAAATAAATATTCCAGATCCACACACAACTGAACACTAACATCGATTTTCCTCCACTTCAGAACCAAACTTCCCAAATAACAATAATTTATTACACATCTTTATCACACACACCAAAAACAGCAGGTTGGCATCTCCAAGTCTGAGTAATAAATGGTTTGCAGCTGTTAGAATGATGGCTGCATAAGGAGAATATCTGTTTGCAGAGATACCACCTGGATGTGAAATTCCAGCAAGGGACACATATTTATATTATTAACGTACTGATCAGAGTGACACTCTTTATGAAGAATGTTAAGGCTGTTTAGATACAGTATGAAACTTTCAAGAGAATGAGAAGCAACTGGCTCAGTAGTTAACACCACTGTCAAACAGCAGCAGAGACCTGGATTCGAATCCAGCCTTGGGGAACTGTCTATGTGGACTTTGCATATTCTCCCTGTGTCTGCATGGGTTGCCTCCAGGTGCCCCAGTTTACTCCCATTGTCCAAAGATGTGCAGGATAGGTGGATTGGTCATGCTAAATTGCCCATAGGGTTCAGTCAAAGGTAAATGTAGAGTAATTGGATAGGGGAATGGGTCTGGGTGGGTTACTCTTCAGAGGGTCGGTGTGAACTTGTCGGGTCGAATAGCCTGTTTCTGCACTGTTGGGATTCTATAAACTGTTCGTCATGATTTAGGAATCATCCCAGAAAGCCCATGGGTGGAATTGGCCTGTTCACTCACATAGAAACTAGTCACTTTATTATTGTTGACAACGTGGAAATTCTAAAAATACAGTTCAGTCATTATGACATTTCAGACATTCTGATGAGTTCAGACACTCTGATCTGTGTCAATAGCCCTCAATTCACAAGTGAAGAATCCAACCATGTCAGTAAAGTTTGGGGAATTCAACATTGTATATCATCTCTACACTAAAGAACCAAAAGTAAATGCAGTAGAGTCTTGGGCAAGGCAGTCCTTGAGTGGAGAAACCTCTACTGAAGACATGGAAAGTAGTTTAACAAAAGACTCACATCACATCCCACCTAAACTATTCTTTCAATAATGAAAAGAATTACTGAAACCATAAATAATAACTAGCTTGAGCGGCATGATCAAAGTGAAACGATGGAAAGTCAGACTTCAGTTTGATAAAACTACCAAGTGATTACCAGGGCTGAACACTGATAAATCAGGCAGAGGAGAAAGTGAGGACTGCAGATGCTGGAGATCAGAGCTGAAAATGTGTTGCTGGAAAAGCGCAGCAAGCCAGGCAGGTCAGCCCTTTCCTGAAGAAGGGCTCATGCCCGAAACGTCGATTCTCCTGCTCCTTGGATGCTGCTTGACCTGCTGCGCTTTTCCAGCAACACATTTTCAGCCCTAAATCAGGCAGAGGGCAAATGTTCAATGTTATCAATTTGAGTCAGCCACAAGACAACTTAGGGCCGTCGTTGACCAAATATCACCTTAATTGTGTGCCATCAACAAGAACAGCCAGATATGCTGTCTGTAGTGATTGGAACCAGGGCCTGTTGGATCTCATTGAATATTAGATCCTTGATTGGGATTGTTAACCAGGGATTAGATCAGAGTGGTGCTGGAAAAGCACAGCAGGTCAGGTAGCATCCAAGGAACAGGAAAATTGACATTTTGGGCAAAAGCCCTTCATCAGGAATAGAGGCAGGAAGTTTCAGGGTAGAGGCATAAATGGGGGGGATGGGGGTGGGGGGGGGGGGGGGGCGTGCTGGGGAGAAGATGGCAAAGAGTCGAGTCTGTTTCAGTACATGGTTGAAGAGCTTCAGGGCAGAGGAGATGACCTAGGGGTTGCAGTGAGAGAGAGAGAGAGACTCACTGAGATTCTTGTGGAGAGAGGAGGAGAACTTCTTCAAGGTAGGCATCCTTGCCTAGGCAGGTAATCTCCTCTGCCCTGAAGCTCTTCAACCATGTACTGAAACAGACTCGACTCTTTGCTAGCTTCTCCCCAGCCCCACCCCCCACCCACCTCCCCCACCCCCATTTATCTCTCCACCCTGGAGGCACCCTGCCTCTATTCCTGATGAAGGGCTTTTGCCCGAAACATCGATTTTCCTGCTCCTCAGATGCTGCCTGACCTGCTGTGCTTTTCCAGCACCACTCTGACCTAAACTCTGGTTTCCAACATCTGCAGTCCTCACTTTTGCCTTGTTAACCAGGGAGCCCTGGCTGACAGATATAAACAAGGGATCCAGAAGGTCTCCCCTGTCTAGGGACTGGGTTTGATCTGGCTGGTCACTGCCAATGTACTGTCTGAATGTAAATAAAGGGTGACTTGGTGATGAGATACCAGCCTCTGTACAGCTAATCCACTGTCATAACTGCAGACATCTATGTACAGCCAGAGAAGCTGTTTCTTCATTGCAAATAGCAGACCAGGATGATGGGATCCCATCACCAGTGTGTAATACAAAATGACTCTCAGTCCCAAAGGTTTGTGATTCTCGATCTACTGCTCCGGAGCAACAGGCGAGGATCAGCAACAACAATGACCCAAGACAACAGTACACACTCCTGGAACAATACCACCACCCCTGTCCCCAACCCCGTCAAAAGAAATGAGCAGATATCAGACAAACAGCAAACAACAATATGCATGCACACAATGAGGACACTTGCATAATTAAAGACTATGTGAGCTATACATGCGCTGAAACTGATGAAAATGGAACTGATTAGATTTACCAGACTCTGGATTAGTGGTGCTGGAAGAGCACAGCAGTTCAGGCAGCATCCGAGGAGCAGTAAAATCGACGTTTCGGGCAGAAGCCCTTCATCAGGAATACTGGCAGAGTGCCTGAAGGGTGGAGAGTAAGTGAGAGGAGGGTGGGGGTGGGGAGAAAGTAGCATAGAGTACAATAGGTGAGTGGTGGAGGGGATGAAGGTGATAGGTCGGGGGAGGAGGGTGGAGTGGATTGGCGGAAAAGAAGATAGGCAGGTAGGACCAGTCATGGGGACAGTGCTGAGCTGGAAGTTTGGAACTGGGGTGAGGTGGGGGAAGGGGAAATGAGGAAACTGTTGAAGTCCACATTGATGCCCTGGGGTTGAAGTGTTCCGAGGTGGAAGATGAGGCGTTCTTCCTCCAGGCGTCTGGTGGTGAGGGAGCAGCGGTGAAGGAGGCCCAGAACCTCCATGTCCTCAGCAGAGTGGGAGGGGAAGTTGAAATATTGGGCCACAGGGTGGTGTGGTTGATTGGTGTGGGTATCCCGGAGATGTTCCCTAAAGCGCTCTGCTAGGAGGCGTCCAGTCTCCCCAATGTAGAGGAGACCGCATCGGGAGCAACGGATACAATAAATGATATTAGTGGATGTGCAGGTAAAACTTTGATGGATGTGGAAGGCTCCTTTGGGGCCTTGGATGGAGGTGAGGGAGGAGGTGTGGGCGCAGGTTTTGCAATTCCTGCGGTGGCAGGGGAAGGTGCCAGGATGGGAGGGTGGGTTGTAGGGGGGCGTGGACCTGACCAGGTAGTCACGGAGGGAACGGTCTTTGCGGAAGGCGGAAAGAGGTGGGGAGGGAATATATACCCCTGGTGGTGGGGTCCGTTTGGAGGTGGCGGAAATGTCGGCGGATGATTTGGTTTATGCGAAGGGTGGAAGGTGAGCACCAGGGGCATTCTGTCCTTGTTACGGCTGGAGGGGTGGGGTCTGAGGGCGGAGGGGTGGGATGTGGACGAGATGCGTTGGAGGGCATCTTTAACCACGTGGGAAGGGAAATTGCGGTCTCTAAAGAAGAAGGCCATCTGGTGTGTTCTGTGGTGGAACTGGTCCTCCTGGGAGCAGATACGGCGGAGGCAGAGGCTTATCAGAATATTGTTAATGAATGACATCCTTCCTTTTCCCACTGACCAGTTGTATTGGACAACTTGTGTGATATCAAAGAGCAAATGATAGTGCATGCATTTTTCTTAAAGTTGGGTGTTTGTCGAAATACAATTATACTTCGTGTATTAGCTGGCTTGCAATTGTCAGATGATCTCTATCTACTGTAAGTGTCTTTGGGTGTAGATTATGACAGCGATTAAACACACATCACTTGAAACAATGTAATTCTTTAAATATGGAAAGTGAACCATAGACTTTATTTCAAGGGTATGGGGTCAACATAGATCAGCGAGTACAGAGGGGATGGAGGAGCAGGACTTGGTATGACTTAGCCAGGGTTGGATGACCTCAGGTTCATAGAAAATGCAAAGTAGGATACCATCTAAGATGATACTAAAGTAGTTATCACTGTAAGTAGCAACACTACTGATGAGGAAATCGTATCCACTGTTTTGTAAAGGGAACATAAACCAATGTCAATGCCAAATCTGCTCTTTTTTGTAATCTTTCAGAGCACCACATTCTAACATTGCTTGTTGTTATGGTGATTTCACTGTGTAGGAGGACTCGCCACATTGCCTCAAGGTTTGATTATTTCACATGATGTTCAGCAAAGCATGAAACGAGATCATGTTTCCGTTTCCTCCAAATATCAACCTTTCGCTCCCATCAGAGCCGAACTCTTGTGCTGAGCATTTGGTCAAACTGGCAGCCCAGGGACAGTTTGGGATTGTGGGGCAGGAAAATAATTAATTCTTCATGTGTTCCCACCTGACATCCACAGAGAGATACAGCATCTACAATCACACACTCACTTACCCACACCGACACTCACCCACAGTCAAACAACCACTCTGACACTCACACACACACTTTGACATTCGCTCACACACTCACACCCCCTCCGCCACTCGCCTCACACAGTTACTCTCACACTCACTCACCCACTGACATTCACTCACACATTCACATGCTCACTCTGACACTCACTCACACACTCACATGATCACTCACCCACTCTGACACTCACTCACCCACTCTAACACTCAGTCACCCACTCTGACACTCACTCACCCACTCTAACACTCACTCACCCACTCTGACACTCACTCACCCACTCTGACACTCGCTCAAACAGTTACTCTCACACTCACTCACCCACCCTGACACTCACTCACCCACTCTGACACTCACTCACACAGTTACTCACATGCTCACTCAACCAATCACACACACTCATTCACTCTGACACTCACGCACTCTGACACTCACACACAGTTACTCACACATTCACTCACCCACTCTGACACTCACTCACCCACTCTGACACTCACTCACCCACTCAGACACTCATTCACCCAGTTATTCACACACTCACTCACACAGCTACTCACACACTCACTCACACAGTTACTCACACACTCACTTACCCACTCTGACACTCACTCACCCACTCTGACACTCACTCACCCACTCAGACATTCATTCACCCAGTTACACACACACTCACTCACACAGTTACTCACACACTCACTTACTCACTCTGACACTCACTCACCCACTCTGACACTCACTCACCCACTCTGACACTCACACAGTTACTCTCACACTCACTCACACACACTGACACTCACTCACCCACTCTGACACTCACTCACCCACGCTGACACTCACTCACACAGTTAATCACACACTCACTCACCCACTCTGACACTCACTCACCCACTCAGACACTCACTCAACCAGTTATTCACACACTCACTCACCCACTCTGACACGCACTCGCCCACTCTGACATTCACTCACCCACTTCGCCACTCGCTCACACAGTTACTCACACACTCACTCACAAACTCTGACACTCACTCACCCACTCTGACTCTCGCTCATACACTCACTCACCCACTCTGACTCTCACTCACACAGTTACTCAAACACTCACTCACCCACTCTGACACTCACTCACCCACTCCGCCACTCACTCACACAGTTACTCACACACTCACTCACCCAAATTGACACTCACTCACACAGTTACTCGCACACTCACTCACCCACTCTGACACTCACTCACCCACTCAGACATTCATTCACCCAGTTACACACACACTCACTCACACAGTTACTCACACACTCACTTACTCACTCTGACACTCACTCACCCACTCTGACACTCACTCACACAGTTACTCTCACACTCACTCACACACACTGACACTCACTCACCCAATCTGACACTCACTCACCCACGCTGACACTCACTCACACAGTTAATCACACACTCACTCACCCACTCTGACACTCACTCACCCACTCAGACACTCACTCAACCAGTTATTCACACACTCACTCACCCACTCTGACACCCACTCGCCCACTCTGACATTCAATCAGCCACTTCGCCACTCGCTCACACAGTTACTCACACACTCACTCACAAACTCTGACACTCACTCACCCACTCTGACTCTCGCTCATACACTCACTCACCCACTCTGACTCTCGCTCATACACTCACTCACCCACTCTGACTCTCGCTCATACACTCACTCACCCACTCTGACTCTCGCTCATACACTCACTCACCCAAATTGACACTCACTCACACAGTTACTCGCACACTCACGCACCCACTCTGACACTCACTCACCCACTCCGCCACTGACTCACACAGTTACTCACACACTCACTCACCCAAATTGACACTCACTCACACAGTTACTCGCACGCTCACGCACCCACTCTGACACTCACCCACTCTGACAATCACTCACCCACTCTGACACTCGCTCACACAGTTACTCGCACACTCACTCACCCACTCTGACACTCGCACACCCACTCTGACACTCGCTCAGTTACTCTCACACTCACTCACCCACTCTGACACTCACCCACTCTGACACTCGCTCACCCACTCTGACACTCACTCACCCACTCTGACACTCGCTCACACACTTACTCACACACTCACTCACCCACTTTGACACTCGCTCACACAGTTACTCGCACACTTACTCACCACTCTGACACTCGCTCACCCACTCTAACACTCGCTCAGACAGTTACTCTCACACTCACTCACCCACTCTGACACTCACCCACTCTGACACTCGCTCACACACTCTGACACTCACTCACCCACTCTGACACTCGCTCACACAGCTACGCACACACTCACTCACCCACTTTGACACTCGCTCACATAGTTACTCGCACACCCACTCACCCACTCTGACACTCGCTCACCGACTCTGACACTCGCTCACACAGTTACTCTCACACTCACTTACCAACTCTGACACTCGCTCACACACTCTGACACTCACTCACCCACTCCGCCACTCGCTGACACAGTTACTCACACACTCACTCACCCACTCTGACACTCGCTCACCCGCTCTGACACTCAATCACACAGTTTCTCACACACTCACACCCACTTTGACACTCACTCACACGCTCACACACCACTCTGACACTTGCTCACCCACTCTGACACTCACTCACCCACTCTGACACACACTCACCCACTCTGACACTTGCTCACAAAGTTACACACACACTCACTCAACCACTCTGACACTCACTCACGCACTCTGAAACTCAGCCACCCACTCTGACACTCACTCACACAGTTACTCACACACTCACTTATCCACTCTGACACTCACTCACCCACTCTGACACTCCTCACACAGTTACTCTCACTCACTCACCCACTCTGACACTCACTCACACACTCATTCAACCACTCTGACACTCACTCACCCATTCTGACACTCGCTCACAAAGTTACTCACACACTCACTCACCCACTCTGACACTCACTCACCCACTCTGACACTCTTCACACAGTTACTCTCACTCACTCACCCACTCTGACACTCACTCACACACTCATTCAACCACTCTGACACTCACTCACCCATTCTGACACTCGCTCACAAAGTTACTCACACACTCACTCACCCATTCTGACACTCACTCACACACTCTGACACTCGCTCACCCACTCCGACACTTACTCACCCACTCCGACACTCGCTCACACAGTTACTCACACACTCACTCACCAACTCACACACTCACTCACCCATTCTGACACTCGCTCACAAAGTTACTCACACACTCACTCACCCACTCTGACACTCACTCACCCACTCTGACACTCCTCACACAGTTACTCTCACTCACTCACCCACTCTGACACTCACTCACACACTCATTCAACCACTCTGACACTCACTCACCCATTCTGACACTCACTCACAAAGTTACTCACACACTCACTCACCCATTCTGACACTCACTCACACACTCTGACACTCGCTCACCCACTCCGACACTTACTCACCCACTCCGACACTCGCTCACACAGTTACTCACACACTCACTCACCAACTCACACACTCACTCACCCACTCTGACACTCGCTCACACAGTTACTCACACACTCACTCACCGCTCTGACACTCGCTCAGACAATTACTGTCACACTCACGCACCAACTTTGACACTCACTCACTCACTCAGCCACTCTGATTCTCACTCACCTACTCTGACACTCACTCACCCACTCTGTCACTCGCTCAAACAGTTACTCTCACACTCACTCACCCACTCTTACACTCGCTCACACAGTTACTCTCACACTCACTCACCCACTCTGACACTCACTCACCCACTCTGACAGTCGCTCACACACTCACATGCTCACTCACCCACTCTGACACTCACTCACCCACTCTAAGACTCACTCTCATACTCAGTCACCCACTCTGACACTCACTCACCCACTCCAACACTCACTCACACACTCACACGCTCAATCACTCATTCTGACACTCACTCACCCACTCAGACACTCAGTCACCCAGTTACCCAAACACTCACTCACCCACTCTGACACTCACTCACACACTCTGACACTCACTCACACAGTTATTCACACACTCACTCACCCACTCTGACACTCACTCACCCAATCCGCCACTCGCTCATACAGTTCTCACACACTCACTCACCCTCTCTGACACTCACTCACTCCGACACTCGCTCACACAGTTACTCATACACTCACTCACCCACTCTGACACTCACTCACCCACTCTGACAGTCGCTCACACACTTACATGCTCACTCACCCACTCTGACACTCACTCACCCACTCTAACACTCACTCACCCAGTTACTCACACACTCACTCACCCAATCTGACACACAGTCACCCGCTCTGACACTCACTCACTCACTCTGACACTCGCTCACACAGTTACTCTCACACTCACTCACCCACTCTGACACTCACTCACCCACTCCAACACTCACTCACACACTCACACGCTCAATCACTCATTCTGACACTCACTCACACACTCAGACACTCACTCACCCAGTTACTCAAACACTCACTCACCCACTCTGACACTCACTCACACAGTTATTCACACACTCACTCACCCACTCTGACACTCACTCACACAGTTATTCACACACTCACTCACCCTCTCTGACACTCACTCACTCCGACACTCGCTCACACTGTTACTCATACACTCACTCAACCACTCTGACACTCACTCAATCCGACACTCGCTCACACAGTTACTCACACACTCACTCTCAAACTCTGACACTCACTCACCCACTCTGACTCTCGCTCATACACTCACTCACCCACTCTGACACTCAGTCACCCACTCTGACACTCGCTCACACAGTTACTCTCACACATACTCACCCACTCTGACACTCACTCACCCACTCCAACACTCACTCACACATTCACACGCTCACTCACCCACTCTGACACTCACTTACCCACTCAGACACTCGCTCACACAGTTCTCACACACTCACTCACCCTCTCTGACACTCACTCACTCTGACACTCGCTCACACAGTTACTCATACACTCACTCACCCAATCCGCCACTCGCTCACACAGTTCTCACACACTCACTCACCCACTCTGACACTCACTCAATCCGACACTCGCTCACACAGTTACTCACACACTCAATCACCCACTCTGACCCTCACTCACACAGTTACTCAAACACTCACTGACCCACTCTGACACTCACTTACCCACTCTGCCACTCACTCACACAGTTACTCACACTCTCACTCACCCAAATTGATACTCACTCACACAGTTACTCGCACACTCACACACCCACTCTGACATTCACTCACCCACTCTGACACTCACTCACCCACTCTGACACTTGCTCACACAGTTACTCACACACTCACTCACCCACTTTGACACTCACTCACACGCTCACACACCACTCTGACACTCGCTCACCCACTCTGACACTCACTCACCCACTCTGACACTCGCTCACACAGTTACTCACACACTCACTCACCCACTCTGACACTCGCTCACCCACTCTGACACTCAATCACACAGTTTCTCACACACTCACTCACCCACTTTGACACTCACTCACACGCTCACACACCACTCTGACACTCGCTCACCCACTCTGACACTCACTCACACACTCTGACACTCACTCACTCAGTTATTCACACACTCACTCACCCACTCTGACACTCACTCACCCAATCCGCCACTCGCTCATACAGTTCTCATACACTCACTCACCCTCTCTGACACTCACTCACTCCGACACTCGCTCACACAGTTACTCATACACTCACTCACCCACTCTGACACTCACTCACCCACTCTGACAGTCGCTCACACACTCACATGCTCACTCACCCACTCTGACACTCACTCACCCACTCTAACAATCACTCTCACGCTCACTCACCCAATCTGACACACAGTCACCCGCTCTGACACTCACTCACTCACTCTGACACTCGCTCACACAGTTACTCTCACACTCACTCACCCACTCTGACACTCACTCACCCACTCCAACACTCACTCACACACTCACACGCTCAATCACTCATTCTGACACTCACTCACACACTCAGACACTCACTCACCCAGTTACTCAAACACTCACTCACCCACTCTGACACTCACTCACACAGTTATTCACACACTCAATCACCCACTCTGACACTCACTCACACAGTTATTCACACACTCACTCACCCTCTCTGACACTCACTCACTCCGACACTCGCTCACACACTTACTCATACACTCACTCACCCACTCTGACACTCAGTCACCCACTCTGACACTCACTCACTCACTATGACACTCGCTCACACAGTTACTCTCACACACACTCACCCACTCTGACACTCACTCACCCACTCCAACACTCACTCACACATTCACACGCTCACTCACCCACTCTGACACTCACTTACCCACTCTGACACTCACTTACCCACTCAGACACTCACTCACCCAGTTACTCACACACTCACTCACCCACTCTGACACTCACTCACCCACTCTGACACTCACTCACACAGTTACTCACACACTCACTCACCCACTCTGACACTCACTCACCCACTCTGACACTCACTCATCCACTCCGCCACTCACTCACACTGATACTCACACACTCACTCACCCACTTTGACACTCACTCACCCACTCTGACCCTCACTCACACAGTTACTCAAACACTCACTGACCCACTCTGACACTCACTCACCCACTCCGCCATTCGCTCACACAGTTCTCACACACTCACTCACCCTCTCTGACACTCACTCACTCTGACACTCGCTCACACAGTTCTCACACACTCACTCACCCACTCTGACACTCACTCAATCCGACACTCGCTCACACAGTTACTCACACACTCACTCACCCACTCTGACCCTCACTCACACAGTTACTCAAACACTCACTGACCCACTCTGACACTCACTTACCCACTCTGCCACTCACTCACACAGTTACTCACACTCTCACTCACCCAAATTGATACTCACTCACACAGTTACTCGCACACTCACACACCCACTCTGACATTCACTCACCCACTCTGACACTCACTCACCCACTCTGACACTTGCTCACACAGTTACTCACACACTCACTCACCCACTTTGACACTCACTCACACGCTCACACACCACTCTGACACTCGCTCACCCACTCTGACACTCACTCACCCACTCTGACACTCGCTCACACAGTTACTCACACACTCACTCACCCACTCTGACACTCGCTCACCCACTCTGACACTCAATCACACAGTTTCTCACACACTCACTCACCCACTTTGACACTCACTCACACGCTCACACACCACTCTGACACTCGCTCACCCACTCTGACACTCACTCACACACTCTGACACTCACTCACTCAGTTATTCACACACTCACTCACCCACTCTGACACTCACTCACCCAATCCGCCACTCGCTCATACAGTTCTCATACACTCACTCACCCTCTCTGACACTCACTCACTCCGACACTCGCTCACACAGTTACTCATACACTCACTCACCCACTCTGACACTCACTCACCCACTCTGACAGTCGCTCACACACTCACATGCTCACTCACCCACTCTGACACTCACTCACCCACTCTAACAATCACTCTCACGCTCACTCACCCAATCTGACACACAGTCACCCGCTCTGACACTCACTCACTCACTCTGACACTCGCTCACACAGTTACTCTCACACTCACTCACCCACTCTGACACTCACTCACCCACTCCAACACTCACTCACACACTCACACGCTCAATCACTCATTCTGACACTCACTCACACACTCAGACACTCACTCACCCAGTTACTCAAACACTCACTCACCCACTCTGACACTCACTCACACAGTTATTCACACACTCAATCACCCACTCTGACACTCACTCACACAGTTATTCACACACTCACTCACCCTCTCTGACACTCACTCACTCCGACACTCGCTCACACACTTACTCATACACTCACTCACCCACTCTGACACTCAGTCACCCACTCTGACACTCACTCACTCACTATGACACTCGCTCACACAGTTACTCTCACACACACTCACCCACTCTGACACTCACTCACCCACTCCAACACTCACTCACACATTCACACGCTCACTCACCCACTCTGACACTCACTTACCCACTCTGACACTCACTTACCCACTCAGACACTCACTCACCCAGTTACTCACACACTCACTCACCCACTCTGACACTCACTCACCCACTCTGACACTCACTCACACAGTTACTCACACACTCACTCACCCACTCTGACACTCACTCACCCACTCTGACACTCACTCATCCACTCCGCCACTCACTCACACTGATACTCACACACTCACTCACCCACTTTGACACTCACTCACCCACTCTGACCCTCACTCACACAGTTACTCAAACACTCACTGACCCACTCTGACACTCACTCACCCACTCCGCCATTCGCTCACACAGTTCTCACACACTCACTCACCCTCTCTGACACTCACTCACTCCGACACTCGCTCACACAGATACTCATACACTCACTCACCCACTCTGACACTCACTCACCCAATCCGCCACTCGCTCACACAGTTCTCACACACTCACTCACCCTCTCTGACACTCACTCACTCTGACACTCGCTCACACAGTTACTCATACACTCACTCACCCAATCCGCCACTCGCTCACACAGTTACTCACACACTCACTCACCCACTCTGACCCTCACTCACACAGTTACTCAAACACTCACTGACCCACTCTGACACTCACTTACCCACTCTGCCACTCACTCACACAGTTACTCACACTCTCACTCACCCAAATTGACACTCACTCACACAGTAACTCGCACACTCACACACCCACTCTGACATTCGCTCACCCACTCTGACACTCACTCACCCACTCTGACACTTGCTCACACAGTTACTCACACACTCACTCACCCACTTTGACACTCACTCACACGCTCACACACACACTGACACTCACTCACCCACTCTGACACTCACTCACCCACTCTGACACTCACTCACACAGTTACTCACACACTCACTCACCCATTCTGACACTCGCTCACACAGTTACTCACACACTCACTCACCCATTCTGACACTCACTCACACACTCTGACACTCGCTCACACAGTTACTCAAACACTCACTCACCCATTCTGACACTCACTCACACACTCTGACACTCGCTCACCCACTCCGACACTTACTCACCCACTCCGACACTCGCTCACACAGTTACTCACACACTCACTCACCCATTCTGACACTCACTCACACACTCTGACACTCGCTCACCCACTCCGACACTTACTCACCCACTCTGACACTCGCTCACACAGTTACTCAAACACTCACTCACCCATTCTGACACTCACTCACACACTCTGACACTCACTCACCAACTCACACACTCACTCACCCACTCTGACACTCGCTCACACAGTTACTCACACACTCACTCACCGCTCTGACACTCGCTCAGACAATTACTGTCACACTCACGCACCAACTTTGACACTCACTCACTCACTCAGCCACTCTGATTCTCACTCACCTACTCTGACACTCACTCACCCACTCTGTCACTCGCTCAAACAGTTACTCTCACACTCACTCACCCACTCTTACACTCGCTCACACAGTTACTCTCACACTCACTCACCCACTCTGACACTCACTCACCCACTCTGACAGTCGCTCACACACTCACATGCTCACTCACCCACTCTGACACTCACTCACCCACTCTAAGACTCACTCTCACACTCACTCACCCACTCTGACACTCACTCACCCACTCTGACACTCACTCACACACTCACACGCTCAATCACTCATTCTGACACTCACTCACCCACTCAGACACTCAGTCACCCAGTTACCCAAACACTCACTCACCCACTCTGACACTCACTCACCCATTCTGACACTCGCTCACAAAGTTACTCACACACTCACTCACCCACTCTGACACTCACTCACCCACTCCGACACTTACTCACCCACTCCGACACTCGCTCACACAGTTACTCACACACTCACTCACCAACTCACACACTCACTCACCCACTCTGACACTCGCTCACACAGTTACTCACACACTCACTCACCGCTCTGACACTCGCTCAGACAATTACTGTCACACTCACGCACCAACTTTGACACTCACTCACTCACTCAGCCACTCTGATTCTCACTCACCTACTCTGACACTCACTCACCCACTCTGTCACTCGCTCAAACAGTTACTCTCACACTCACTCACCCACTCTTACACTCGCTCACACAGTTACTCTCACACTCACTCACCCACTCTGATACTCACTCACCCACTCTGACAGTCGCTCACACACTCACATGCTCACTCACCCACTCTGACACTCACTCACCCACTCTAAGACTCACTCTCACACTCACTCACCCACTCTGACACTCACTCACCCACTCCAACACTCACTCACACACTCACACGCTCAATCACTCATTCTGACACTCACTCACCCACTCAGACACTCAGTCACCCAGTTACCCAAACACTCACTCACCCACTCTGACACTCACTCACACACTCTGACACTCACTCACTCAGTTATTCACACACTCACTCACCCACTCTGACACTCACTCACCCAATTCGCCACTCGCTCATACAGTTCTCACACACTCACTCACCCTCTCTGACACTCACTCACTCCGACACTCGCTCACACAGTTACTCATACACTCACTCACCCACTCTGACACTCACTCACCCACTCTGACAGTCGCTCACACACTCACATGCTCACTCACCCACTCTGACACTCACTCACCCACTCTAACAATCACTCTCACGCTCACTCACCCAATCTGACACACAGTCACCCGCTCTGACACTCACTCACTCACTCTGACACTCGCTCACACAGTTACTCTCACACACACTCACCCACTCTGACACTCACTCACCCACTCCAACACTCACTCACACATTCACACGCTCACTCACCCACTCTGACACTCACTTACCCACTCCAACACTCACTCACACATTCACACGCTCACTCACCCACTCTGACACTCACTTACCCACTCTGACACTCACTCATCCACTCCGCCACTCACTCACACTGATACTCACACACTCACTCACCCACTCTGACACTCACTCACACAGTTACTCACACACTCACTTATCCACTCTGACACTCACTCACCCACTCTGACACTCCTCAAACAGTTACTTTCACTCACTCACCCACTCTGACACTCACTCACACACTCACTCAACCACTCTGACACTCACTCACCCATTCTGACACTCGCTCACACAGTTACGCACACACTCACTCACCCACTCCGATACTTACTCACCCACTCTGACACTCACTCACACACTCACTCAACCACTCTGACACTCACTCACCCATTCTGACACTCGCTCACACAGTTACTCACACACTCACTCACCCACTCTGACACTCACTCACCCACTCTGACACTCACTCACCCAGTTACTCACACACTCACTCACCCACTCTGACCCTCACTCACACAGTTACTCAAACACTCACTGACCCACTCTGACACTCACTCACCCACTCCGCCATTCGCTCACACAGTTCTCACACACTCACTCACCCTCTCTGACACTCACTCACTCTGACACTCGCTCACACAGTTACTCATACACTCACTCACCCACTCTGACACTCACTCACCCACTCTGACACTTGCTCACACAGTTCTCACACACTCACTCACCCTCTCTGACACTCACTCAATCCGACACTCGCTCACACAGTTACTCACACACTCACTCACCCTCTCTGACACTCACTCAATCCGACACTCGCTCACACAGTTACTCACACACTCAATCACCCACTCTGACCCTCACTCACACAGTTACTCAAACACTCACTGACCCACTCTGACACTCACTCACCCACTGTGACACTTGCTCACACAGTTACTCACACACTCACTCACCCACTTTGACACTCACTCACACGCTCACACACCACTCTGACACTCGCTCACCCACTCTGACACTCACTCACCCACTCTGACACTCGCTCACACAGTTACTCACACACTCACTCACCCACTCTGACACTCGCTCACCCACTCTGACACTCAATCACACAGTTTCTCACACACTCACTCACCCACTTTGACACTCACTCACACGCTCACACACCACTCTGACACTCGCTCACCCACTCTGACACTCACTCACCCACTCTGACACTTGCGCATAAAGTTACACACACACTCACTCAACCACTCTGACACTCACTCACGCACTCTGACACTCAGCCACCCACTCTGACACTCACTCACACAGTTACTCACACACTCACTCACCCACTTTGACACTCACTCACACGCTCACACATCACTCTGACACTCGCTCACCCACTCTGACACTCACCCACTCTGACACTCGCTCACACAGTTACTCACACACTCACTCACCCACTCTGACACTCGCTCACCCACTCTGACACTCAATCACACAGTTTCTCACACACTCACTCACCCACTTTGACACTCACTCACACGCTCACACACCACTCTGACACTCGCTCACCCACTCTGACACTCACTCACTCACTCTGACACTCGCTCACCCACTCTGACACTTGCGCATAAAGTTACACACACACTCACTCAACCACTCTGACACTCACCCACCCACTCTGACACTCCTCACACAGTTCCTCTCACTCACTCACCCACTCTGACACTCACTCACACACTCACTCAACCACTCTGACACTCACTCACCCATTCTGACACTCGCTCACAAAGTTACTCACACACTCACTCACCCATCCTGACACTCACTCACTCCGACACTCGCTCACACAGTTACTCATACACTCACTCACCCACTCTGACACTCACTCAATCCGACACTCGCTCACACAGTTACTCACACACTCACTCTCAAACTCTGACACTCACTCACCCACTCTGACTCTCGCTCATACACTCACTCACCCACTCTGACACTCAGTCACCCACTCTGACACTCACTCACTCACTCTGACACTCGCTCACACAGTTACTCTCACACACACTCACCCACTCTGACACTCACTCACCCAATCCGCCACTCGCTCACAAAGTTCTCACACACTCACTCTCAAACTCTGACACTCACTCACCCACTCTGACTCTCGCTCATACACTCACTCACCCACTCTGACACTCAGTCACCCACTCTGACACTCACTCACTCACTCTGACACTCGCTCACACAGTTACTCTCACACACACTCACCCACTCTGACACTCACTCAATCCGACACTCGCTCACACAGTTACTCACACACTCACTCACCCACTCTGACCCTCACTCACACAGTTACTCAAACACTCACTGACCCACTCTGACACTCACTTACCCACTCTGCCACTCACTCACACAGTTACTCACACTCTCACTCACCCAAATTGACACTCACTCACACAGTAACTCGCACACTCACACACCCACTCTGACATTCGCTCACCCACTCTGACACTCACTCACCCACTCTGACACTTGCTCACACAGTTACTCACACACTCACTCACCCACTTTGACACTCACTCACACGCTCACACACCACTCTGACACTCGCTCACCCACTCTGACACTCACTCACCCACTCTGACACTCGCTCACACAGTTACTCACACACTCACTCATCCACTCTGACACTCGCTCACCCACTCTGACACTCAATCACACAGTTTCTCACACACTCACTCACCCACTTTGACACTCACTCACACGCTCACACACCACTCTGACACTCACTCACCCACTCTGACACTCACTCACCCACTCTGACACTCGCTCACCCACTCTGACACTTGCTCACAAAGTTACACACACACTCACTCAACCACTCTGACACTCACTCACGCACTCTGACACTCAGCCACCCACTCTGACACTCACTCACACAGTTACTCACACACTCACTTATCCACTCTGACACTCACTCACCCACTCTGACACTCACTCACACACTCACTCAACCACTCTGACACTCACTCACCCATTCTGACACTCGCTCACAAAGTTACTCACACACTCACTCACCCATTCTGACACTCACTCACCCACTCTGACACTCACTCACACACTCTGACACTCGCTCACACAGTTACGCACACACTCACTCACCCACGCTGACACTCACTCACCCACTCCGACACTTACTCACCCACTCCGACACTCGCTCACACAGTTACTCACACTCACTCACCCACTCTGACACTCACTCACCCACTCTGACCCTCGCTCAAACAGTTACTCACACACTCACTTTCCCATTCTGACACTCACTCACCCACTCTGACACTCACTCGCACACTCACTCACCCACTCTGACACTCGCTCACCCACACTCACTCATCCACTCTGACACTCGCTCACCCACACTCACATTCACTCACACAGTTACGCACACACTCACTCACCCACTCTGACACTCACTCACCCACTCTGCCACTCGCACACACAGTTACTCTCACACTCACTCACCCACTCTGACGCTCGCTCACACAGTTACTTACACACTCCCTCACCCACTCTGACACTCGCTCACCCACTCTGACACTCGCTCACACAGTTACTCTCACACTCACTTACCCACTTTGACACTCACTCAAACACTCATATGCTCACTCACCCACTCTCACACTCGCTCCGACAATTACTGTCACACTCACGCACCAACTTTGACACTCACTCTGACACTCTCTTACACACTCACTCAGCCACTCTGATTCTCACTCACCTACTCTGACACTCACTCACCCACTCTGACACTCGCTCACACAGTTACTTACACACTCCCTCACCCACTCTGACACTCGCTCACCCACTCTGACACTCGCTCACACAGTTACTCTCACACTCACTTACCCACTTTGACACTCACTCAAACACTCATATGCTCACTCACCCACTCTCACACTCGCTCAGACAATTACTGTCACACTCACGCACCAACTTTGACACTCACTCTGACACTCTCTTACACACTCACTCAGCCACTCTGACACTCACTCACCCACTCTGACACTCACTCATCCACTCCGCCACTCGCTCACACAGTTCTCACACACTCACTCACCCTCTCTGACACTCACTCACTCTGACACTCGCTCACACAGTTCTCACACACTCACTCACCCACTCTGACACTCACTCAATCCGACACTCGCTCACACAGTTCTCACACACTCACTCACCCTCTCTGACACTCACTCACTCTGACACTCGCTCACACAGTTCTCACACACTCACTCACCCACTCTGACACTCACTCAATCCGACACTCGCTCACACAGTTCTCACACACTCACTCACCCTCTCTGACATTCACTCAATCCGACACTCGCTCACACAGTTACTCACACACTCACTCACCCACTCTGACCCTCACTCACACAGTTACTCAAACACTCACTGACCCACTCTGACACTCACTTACCCACTCTGCCACTCACTCACACAGTTACTCACACTCTCACTCACCCAAATTGATACTCACTCACACAGTTACTCGCACACTCACACACCCACTCTGACATTCACTCACCCACTCTGACACTCACTCACCCACTCTAACACTTGCTCACACAGTTACTCACACACTCACTCACCCACTTTGACACACACTCACACGCTCACACACCACTCTGACACTCGCTCACCCACTCTGACACTCACTCACCCACTCTGACACTCGCTCACACAGTTACTCACACACTCACTCACCCACTCTGACACTCGCTCACCCACTCTGACACTCAATCACACAGTTTCTCACACACTCACTCACCCACTTTGACACTCACTCACACGCTCACACACCACTCTGACACTCGCTCACCCACTCTGACACTCGCTCACCCACTCTGACACTTGTGCATAAAGTTACACACACACTCACTCAACCACTCTGACACTCACTCACGCACTCTGACACTCAGCCACCCACTCTGACACTCACTCACACAGTTACTCACACACTCACTTATCCACTCTGACACTCACTCACCCACTCTGACACTCCTCACACAGTTCCTCTCACTCACTCACACACTCTGACACTCACTCACACACTCACTCAACCACTCTGACACTCACTCACCCATTCTGACACTCGCTCACAAAGTTACTCACACACTCACTCACCCATTCTGACACTCACTCACTCCGACACTCGCTCACACAGTTACTCATACACTCACTCACCCACTCTGACACTCACTCAATCCGACACTCGCTCACACAGTTACTCACACACTCACTCTCAAACTCTGACACTCACTCACCCACTCTGACTCTCGCTCATACACTCACTCACCCACTCTGACACTCAGTCACCCACTCTGACACTCACTCACTCACTCTGACACTCGCTCACACAGTTACTCTCACACACACTCACCCACTCTGACACTCACTCCCCCACTCCAACACTCACTCACACATTCACACGCTCACTCACCCACTCTGACACTCACTTACCCACTCAGACACTCACTCACCCAGTTACTCACACACTCACTCACCCACTCTGACACTCACTCACCCACTCTGATACTCACTCACACATTCACACGCTCACTCACCCACTCTGACACTCACTTACCCACTCAGACACTCACTCACCCAGTTACTCACACACTCACTCACCCACTCTGACACTCACTCACCCACTCTGACACTCACTCACACAGTTACTCACACACTCACTCACCCACTCTGACACTCACTCACCCACTCTGACACTCACTCATCCACTCCGCCACTCACTCACACTGATACTCACACACTCACTCACCCACTCTGACACTCACTCACCCACTCTGACCCTCACTCACACAGTTACTCACACACTCACTCACCCACTCAGACACTCACTCACCCAATCCGCCACTCGCTCACACAGTTCTCACACACTCACTCACCCTCTCTGACACTCACTCACTCTGACACTCGCTCACACAGTTCTCACACACTCACTCACCCACTCTGACACTCACTCAATCCGACACTCGCTCACACAGTTACTCACACACTCACTCACCCACTCTGACCCTCACTCACACAGTTACTCAAACACTCACTGACCCACTCTGACACTCACTTACCCACTCTGCCACTCACTCACACAGTTACTCACACTCTCACTCACCCAAATTGACACTCACTCACACAGTAACTCGCACACTCACACACCCACTCTGACATTCGCTCACCCACTCTGACACTCACTCACCCACTCTGACACTTGCTCACACAGTTACTCACACACTCACTCACCCACTTTGACACTCACTCACACGCTCACACACCACTCTGACACTCGCTCACCCACTCTGACACTCACTCACCCATTCTGACACTCGCTCACACAGTTACTCACACACTCACTCACCCACTCTGACACTCACTCACCCATTCTGACACTCGCTCACACAGTTACTCACACACTCACTCACCCACTCTGACACTCACTCACCCATTCTGACACTCAATCACACAGTTTCTCACACACTCACTCACCCACTTTGACACTCACTCACACGCTCACACACCACTCTGACACTCACTCACCCACTCTGACACTCGCTCACCCACTCTGACACTTGCTCACAAAGTTACACACACACTCACTCAACCACTCTGACACTCACTCACGCACTCTGACACTCAGCCACCCACTCTGACACTCACTCACACAGTTACTCACACACTCACCTATCCACTCTGACACTCACTCACCCACTCTGACACTCCTCACACAGTTCCTCTCACTCACTCACACACTCTGACACTCACTCACACACTCACTCAACCACTCTGACACTCACTCACCCATTCTGACACTCGCTCACAAAGTTACTCACACACTCACTCACCCATTCTGACACTCACTCACACACTCTGACACTCACTCACACACTCACTCAACCACTCTGACACTCATTCACCCACTCTGACACTCGCTCACACAGTTACTCACACACTCACTCACCCACTCTGACACTCACTCACCCACTCTGACCCTCGCTCAAACAGTTACTCACACACTCACTTTCCCATTCTGACACTCACTCACCCACCCTGACACTCACTCGCACACTCACTCACCCACTCTGACACTCGCTCACCCACACTCACTCATCCACTCTGACACTCGCTCACCCACACTCACATTCACTCACAGTTACGCACACACTCACTCACCCACTCTGACACTCACTCACCCACTCTGACACTCGCTCACACAGTTACTCTCACACTCACTCACCCACTCTGACACTCGCTCACACAGTTACTTACACACTCCCTCACCCACTCTGACACTCGCTCACCCACTCTGACACTCGCTCACACAGTTACTCTCACACTCACTTACCCACTTTGACACTCACTCAAACACTCATACGCTCACTCACCCACTCTCACACTCGCTCAGACAATTACTGTCACACTCACGCACCAACTTTGACACTCACTCTGACACTCTCTTACACACTCACTCAGCCACTCTGATTCTCACTCACCTACTCTGACACTCACTCACCCACTCTGTCACTCGCTCAAACAGTTACTCTCACACTCACTCACCCACTCTGACACTCACTCACCCACTCCAACACTCACTCACACACTCACACGCTCAATCACTCATTCTGACACTCACTCACCCACTCAGACACTCACTCACCCAGTTAAACAAAAACTCACTCACCCACTCTGACACTCACTCACACACTCTGACACGCACTCACACAGTTATTCACACACTCACTCACCCACTCTGACTCTCACTCACCCAATCCGCCACTCGCTCACATAGTTACTCACACACTCACTCACCCACTCTGACACTCGCTCACACAGTTATGCACACACTCACTCACCCACTCTGACACTCGCTCACACAGTTACGCACACACTCACTCACCCACTTTGACACTCGCTCACACAGTTACTCGCACACCCACTCACCCACTCTGACACTCGCTCACCCACTCTGACACTCGCTCACACAGTTACTCTCACACTCACTCACCCACTCTGACACTCACTCACTCACTCTGACACTCTATTACACACTCACTCTCCCACACTGACACTCACTCGCCCACTCTGACACTCACTCACCCACTCCGCCACTCGCTCACACAGTTACTCACACACTCACTCACCCACTCTGACACTCGCTCACCCACTCTGACACTCAATCACACAGTTTCTCACATACTCACTCACCCACTTTGACACTCACTCACGCGCTCACACACCACGCTGACACTCGCTCACCCACTCTGACACTCACTCACCAACTCAGACACTCGCTCACAAAGTTACACACAGACTCACTCAACCACTCTTACACTCACTCACCAACTCTGACACTCGCTCACAAAGTGACACACACTCACTCACCCATTCTGACACTCACTCACCCACTCTGACACTCAGCCACCCACTCTGACACTCACTCACACAGTTACTCACACACTCACTTATCCACTCTGACACTCACTCACCCACTCTGACACTCCTCAAACAGTTACTTTCACTCACTCACCCACTCTGACACTCACTCACACACTCACTCAACCACTCTGACACTCACTCACACACTCTGACACTCGCTCACACAGTTACGCACACACTCACTCACCCACTCCGACACTTACTCACCCACTCCGACACTCGCTCACACAGTTACTCACACACTCACTCACCCACTCACACATCACTCACCCACTCTGACACTCGCTCACACAGTTACTCACACACTCACTCACCCACTCTGACACTCACTCACCCACTCTGACCCTCGCTCAAACAGTTACTCACACACTCACTTTCCCATTCTGACACTCACTCACACACTCACTCATCCACTCTGACACTCGCTCACCCACACTCATACTCACTCACACAGTTACTCTCACACTCACTCACCCACTTTGACACTCGCTCACACAGTTACGCACACACTCACTCACCCACTCTGACACTCACTCACCCACTCTGACACTCACTCACCTACTCCGCCACTCGCTCACACAGTTACTCTCACACTCACTCACCCACTTTGACACTCGCTCACACAGTTACTTACACACTCCCTCACCCATTCTGACACTCTCTCACCCACTCTGACACTCGCTGACACAGTTACTCTCACACTCACTTACACACTTTGACACTCACTCACACGCTCACTCACCCACTCTGACACTCGCTCAGACAATTACTGTCACACTCACACACCAACTTTGACTTTCACTCACTCACACTCTCACTCACCCACTCTCACACTCACTCAACCAATCTGACACTCGTTTACCCACTCTGACACTCAATCACACAGTTTCTCACACACTCACTCACCCACTTTGACACTCACTCACACGCTCACACACCACGCTGACACTCGCTCACCCACTCTGACACTTGCTCTCACTGTTACTCACACACGCACTCACCCACTCTGGCACTTACTCACCCACTCCGACACTCGCTCACACAGTTACTCACACACTCACTCACCCACTCTGACACTCACTCACCCACTCTGACACTCACCCACCCACTCTGACACTCGCTCACACAATTACTCACACACTCATTCATCCACTCTGACACTCACTCACCCACTCTGACACTCACTCACCCACTCTGACACTCGCTCACACAGTTACTCACACACTCATTCACCCACTCCGACACTCACTCTCCCACTCCGACACTCGCTCACCCATTCCGACACTCGCTCACACACTCACTCACCCACTCACACACACTCACCCACTCACACACTCACTCACACAGTTACTCACACACTCACTCACCCACTCTGACACTCACTCACCCACTCTGACCCTCGCTCACACAGTTACTCACACACTCACTTTCCCATTCTGACACTCACTCACCCACTCTGACACTCGCTCGCACACTCACTCACCCACTCTGACACTGGCTCACAGTCTCACTCATCCACACTGACACTTGCTCAACCACACTGACACTCACTCACACTTTTACGCACACACTCACTCACCCACTCTGACATTTGCTCACACAGTTACTCACACACTCACTCACCCACTCTGACACTCACTCACCCACTCTGACCCTCACTCACACAGTTACTCAAACACTCACTGACCCACTCTGACACTCACTCACCCACTCCGCTACTCATTCACACAGTTACTCACACACTCACTCATCCAAATTGACACTCACTCACGCAGTTACTCGCACACTCACACACCCACTCTGACATTCGCTCACCCACTCTGACACTCACTCACCCACTCTGACACTCGCTCACACAGTTACTCACACACTCACTCACCCACTCTGACACTCGCTCACCCACTCTGACACTCGCTCAGACAGTTACTCTCACACTCACTCACACACTCTGACACTCACCCACACTGACACTCGCTCACACACTCTGACACTCACTCACCCACTCTGACACTCACTCACCCACTCTGACACTCGCTCACACAGTTATGCACACACTCACTCACCCACTCTGACACTCGCTTACACAGTTACGCACACACTCACTCACCCACTTTGACACTCGCTCACACAGTTACTCGCACACCCACTCACCCACTCTGACACTCGCTCACCCACTCTGACACTCGCTCACACAGTTACTCTCACACTCACTCACCCACTCTGACACTCACTCACTCACTCTGACACTCTCTTACACACTCACTCTCCCACACTGACACTCACTCACCCACTCCGCCACTCGCTCACACAGTTACTCACACACTCACTCACCCACTCTGACACTCGCTCACCCACTCTGACACTCAATCACACAGTTTCTCACATACTCACTCACCCACTTTGACACTCACTCACGCGCTCACACACCACGCTGACACTCGCTCACCCACTCTGACACTCACTCACCAACTCAGACACTCGCTCACAAAGTTACACACAGACTCACTCAACCACTCTTACACTCACTCACCAACTCTGACACTCGCTCACAAAGTTACACACACTCACTCACCCATTCTGACACTCACTCACCCACTCTGACACTCAGCCACCCACTCTGACACTCACTCACACAGTTACTCACACACTCACTTATCCACTCTGACACTCACTCACCCACTCTGACACTCCTCAAACAGTTACTTTCACTCACTCACCCACTCTGACACTCACTCACACACTCACTCAACCACTCTGACACTCACTCACCCATTCTGACACTCGGTCACACAGTTACGCACACACTCACTCACCCACTCCGACACTCACTCACCCACTCTGACCCTCGATCAAACAGTTACTCACACACTCACTTTCCCATTCTGACACTCACTCACCCACTCTGACACTCACTCACACACTCACTCACCCACTCTGACACTCGCTCACACACTCACTCACCCACTCTGACACTCGCTCACCCACACTCACACTCACTCACACAGTTACGCACACACTCACTCACCCACTCTGACACTCACTCACCCACTCTGACACGCGCTCGCACACTCACTCACCCACTCTGACACTGGCTCACAGTCTCACTCATCCACACTGACACTTGCTCAACCACACTGACACTCACTCACACTTTTACGCACACACTCACTCACCCACTCTGACATTCGCTCACACAGTTACTAACACACTCACTCACCCACTCTGACACTCGCTCACACAGTTACTCACACACTCACTCACCCACTCTGACACTCACTCACCCACTCTGACCCTCGCTCAAACAGTTACTCACACACTCACTTTCCCATTCTGACACTCACTCACCCACTCTGACACTCACTCACACACTCACTCACCCACTCTGACACTCGCTCACACACTCACTCATCCACTCTGACACTCGCTCACCCACACTCACACTCACTCACACAGTTACGCACACACACACTCACCCACTCTGACACTCGCTCACACACTCACTCACCAACTCTGACACTCACTCACCCACTCTGACACTCACTCACCTACTCCGCCACTCGCTCACACAGTTACTCTCACACTCACTCACCCACTTTGACACTCGCTCACACAGTTACTTACACACTCCCTCACCCATTCTGACACTCTCTCACCCACTCTGACACTCGCTGACACAGTTACTCTCACACTCACTTACACACTTTGACACTCACTCACACGCTCACTCACCCACTCTGACACTCGCTCAGACAATTACTGTCACGCTCACGCACCAACTTTGACTTTCACTCACTCACACTCTCACTCACCCACTCTCACACTCACTCAACCAATCTGACACTCGCTCACCCACTCTGACACTCAATCACACAGTTTCTCACACACTCACTCACCCACTTTGACACTCACTCACACGCTCACACACCACTCTGACACTTGCTCTCACTGTTACTCACACACTCACTCACCCACTCTGACACTCACTCACACACTCTGACACTCGCTCACAAAGTCACTCACACACTCACTCACCCACTCTGACACTCACTCACACACTCCGCCAATCGCTCACACAGTTACTCACACACTCATTCACCCACTCTGACACTCACTCACCCACTCCGACACTCACTCACCCACTTCGACACTCGCTCACCCACTCCGACACTCGCTCACACACTCACTCACCCACTCACACACACTCACCCACTCACACACTCACTCACACAGTTACTCACACACTCACTCACCCACTCTGACACTCACTCACCCACTCTGACCCTCGCTCACACAGTTACTCACACACTCACTTTCTCATTCTGACACTCACTCACCCACTCTGACACTCGCTCGCACACTCACTCACCCACTCTGACACTGGCTCACAGTCTCACTCATCCACACTGACACTTGCTCAACCACACTGACACTCACTCACACTTTTACGCACACACTCACTCACCCACTCTGACATTCGCTCACACAGTTACTCACACACTCACTCACCCACTCTGACACTCGCTCACACAGTTACTCACACACTCACTCACCCACTCTGACACTCACTCACCCACTCTGACCCTCGCTCAAACAGTTACTCACACACTCATTTTCCCATTCTGACACTCACTCACCCACTCTGACACTCACTCACCCACTCTGACACTCGCTCACACACTCACTCATCCACTCTGACACTCGCTCACCCACACTCACACTCACTCACACAGTTACGCACACACTCACTCACCCACTCTGACACTCACTCACCCACTCTGACACTCACTCACCTACTTCGCCACTCGCTCACACAGTTACTCTCACACTCACTCACCCACTTTGACACTCGCTCACACAGTTACTTACACACTCCCTCACCCATTCTGACACTCTCTCACCCACTCTGACACTCAATCACACAGTTTCTCACACACTCACTTACCCACTTTGACACTCACTCACACGCTCACACACCACTCTGACACTTGCTCTCACTGTTACTCACACACTCACTCAACCACTCTGACACTCACTCACACACTCTGACACTCACTCACACAGTTACTCACACACTCACTCACCCACTCTGACACTCAGTCACCCATTCTGACACTCGCTCACAAAGTCACTCACACACTCACTCACCCACTCTGACACTCACTCACAGACTCCGCCAATCGCTCACACAGTTACTCACACACTCATTCACCCCCTCTGACACTCACTCACCCACTCCGACACTCACTCACCCACTCCGACACTCGCTCACCCACTCCGACACTCGCTCACACACTCACTCACCCACTCACACACACTCACCCACTCACACACTCACTCACACAGTTACTCACACACTCACTCACCCACTCTGACACTCACTCACCCACTCTGACCCTCGCTCACACAGTTACTCACACACTCACTTTCCCATTCTGACACTCACTCACCCACTCTGACACTCGCTCGCACACTCACTCACCCACTCTGACACTGGCTCACAGTCTCACTCATCCACACTGACACTTGCTCAACCACACTGACACTCACTCACACTTTTACGCACACACTCACTCACCCACTCTGACATTCGCTCACACAGTTACTCACACACTCACTCACCCACTCTGACACTCACTCACCCACTCTGACCCTCGCTCAAACAGTTACTCACACACTCACTTTCCCATTCTGACACTCACTCACCCACTCTGACACTCACTCGCACACTCACTCACCCACTCTGACACTCGCTCACACACTCACTCATCCACTCTGACACTCGCACACCCACACTCACATTCACTCACACAGTTACGCACACACTCACTCACCCACTCTGACACTCACTCACCCACTCTGACACTCGCTCACACAGTTACTCTCACACTCACTCACCCTCTTTGACACTCGCTCACACAGTTACTTATACACTCACTCACCCACTCTGACACTCGCTCAACCACTCTGACGCTCACTCACCCACTCCGCTACTCGCTCACACAGTTACTCTCACACTCACTCACCCACTTTGACACTCGCTCACACAGTTACTTACACACTCCCTCACCCACTCTGACACTCGCTCACCCACTCTGACACTCGCTCACACAGTTACTCTCACACTCACTTACCCACTTTGACACTCACTCACACACTCACACGCTCACTCACCCACTCTCACACTCGCTCAGACAATTACTGTCACACTCACGCACCAACTTTGACACTCACTCACTCACTCTGACACTCTCTTACACACTCACTCAGCCACTCTGATTCTCACTCACCTACTCTAACACTCACTCACCCACTCTGTCACTCGCTCAAACAGTTACTCTCACACTCACTCACCCACTCTGACACTCACTCACCCAATCCAACACTCACTCACACACTCACACGCTCAATCACTCATTGTGACAGTCACTCACCCACTCAGACACTCACTCACCCACTCTGACCCTCGCTCAAACAGTTACTCACACACTCACTTTCCCATTCTGACACTCACTCACCCACTCTGACACTCACTCACACACTCACTCACCCACTCTGACACTCGCTCACACACTCACTCATCCACTCTGACACTCGCTCACCCACACTCACACTCACTCACACAGTTACGCACACACACACTCACCCACTCTGACACTCGCTCACACACTCACTCACCAACTCTGACACTCACTCACCCACTCTGACACTCACTCACCTACTCCGCCACTCGCTCACACAGTTACTCTCACACTCACTCACCCACTCTGACACTCACTCAATCCGACACTCGCTCACACAGTTACTCACACACTCACTCTCAAACTCTGACACTCACTCACCCACTCTGACTCTCGCTCATACACTCACTCACCCACTCTGACACTCAGTCACCCACTCTGACACTCACTCACTCACTCTGACACTCGCTCACACAATTACTCTCACACTCACTCACCCACTCCGACACTCACTCACACACTCACACGCTCACTCACCCACTCTGACACTCACTTACCACTCAGACACTCACTCACCCAGTTACTCACACACTCACTCACCCACTCTGACACTCACTCAACCACTCTGACACTCACTCACCCACTCTGACACTCACTCACCCACTCTGATACTCACTCATCCACTCCGCCACTCACTCACACTGATACTCACACACTCACTCACCCACTTTGACACTCACTCACCCACTCTGACCCTCACTCACACAGTTACTCAAACACTCACTGACCCACTCTGACACTCACTCACCCAGTTACTCACACACTCACTCACCCACTCTGACACTCGCTCACACACTCACTCACCCACTCTGACACTCGCTCACCCACACTCACTCACACAGTTACGCACACACTCACTCACCCACTCTGACACTCACTCACCCACTCTGACACGCGCTCGCACACTCACTCACCCACTCTGACACTGGCTCACAGTCTCACTCATCCACACTGACACTTGCTCAACCACACTGACACTCACTCACACTTTTACGCACACACTCACTCACCCACTCTGACATTCGCTCACACAGTTACTAACACACTCACTCACCCACTCTGACACTCGCTCACACAGTTACTCACACACTCACTCACCCAATCTGACACTCACTCACCCACTCTGACCCTCGCTCAAACAGTTACTCACACACTCACTTTCCCATTCTGACACTCACTCACCCACTCTGACACTCACTCACACACTCACTCACCCACTCTGACACTCGCTTACACACTCACTCATCCACTCTGACACTCGCTCACCCACACTCACACTCACTCACACAGTTACGCACACACACACTCACCCACTCTGACACTCGCTCACACACTCACTCACCAACTCTGACACTCACTCACCCACTCTGACACTCACTCACCTACTCCGCCACTCGCTCACACAGTTACTCTCACACTCACTCACCCACTTTGACACTCGCTCACACAGTTACTTACACACTCCCTCACCCATTCTGACACTCTCTCACCCACTCTGACACTCGCTGACACAGTTACTCTCACACTCACTTACACACTTTGACACTCACTCACACGCTCACTCACCCACTCTGACACTCGCTCAGACAATTACTGTCACGCTCACGCAACAACTTTGACTTTCACTCACTCACACTCTCACTCACCCACTCTCACACTCACTCAACCAATCTGACACTCGCTCACCCACTCTGACACTCAATCACACAGTTTCTCACACACTCACTCACCCACTTTGACACTCACTCACACGCTCACACACCACTCTGACACTTGCTCTCACTGTTACTCACACACTCACTCACCCACTCTGACATTCACTCACACACTCTGACACTCGCTCACAAAGTCACTCACACACTCACTCACCCACTCTGACACTCACTCACACACTCCGCCAATCGCTCACACAGTTACTCACACACTCATTCACCCACTCTGACACTCACTCACCCACTCCGACACTCACTCACCCACTTCGACACTCGCTCACCCACTCCGACACTCGCTCACACACTCACTCACCCACTCACACACACTCACCCACTCACACACTCACTCACACAGTTACTCACACACTCACTCACCCACTCTGACACTCACTCACCCACTCTGACCCTCGCTCACACAGTTACTCACACACTCACTTTCTCATTCTGACACTCACTCACCCACTCTGACACTCGCTCGCACACTCACTCACCCACTCTGACACTGGCTCACAGTCTCACTCATCCACACTGACACTTGCTCAACCACACTGACACTCACTCACACTTTTACGCACACACTCACTCACCCACTCTGACATTCGCTCACACAGTTACTCACACACTCACTCACCCACTCTGACACTCGCTCACACATTTACTCACACACTCACTCACCCACTCTGACACTCACTCACCCACTCTGACCCTCGCTCAAACAGTTACTCACACACTCACTTTCCCATTCTGACACTCACTCACCCACTCTGACACTCACTCACCCACTCTGACACTCGCTCACACACTCACTCATCCACTCTGACACTCGCTCACCCACACTCACACTCACTCACACAGTTACGCACACACTCACTCACCCACTCTGACACTCACTCACCCACTCTGACACTCACTCACCTACTTCGCCACTCGCTCACACAGTTACTCTCACACTCACTCACCCACTTTGACACTCGCTCACACAGTTACTTACACACTCCCTCACCCATTCTGACACTCTCTCACCCACTCTGACACTCAATCACACAGTTTCTCACACACTCACTTACCCACTTTGACACTCACTCACACGCTCACACACCACTCTGACACTTGCTCTCACTGTTACTCACACACTCACTCAACCACTCTGACACTCACTCACACACTCTGACACTCACTCACACAGTTACTCACACACTCACTCACCCACTCTGACACTCAGTCACCCATTCTGACACTCGCTCACAAAGTCACTCACACACTCACTCACCCACTCTGACACTCACTCACAGACTCCGCCAATCGCTCACACAGTTACTCACACACTCATTCACCCCCTCTGACACTCACTCACCCACTCCGACACTCACTCACCCACTCCGACACTCGCTCACCCACTCCGACACTCGCTCACACACTCACTCACCCACTCACACACACTCACCCACTCACACACTCACTCACACAGTTACTCACACACTCACTCACCCACTCTGACACTCACTCACCCACTCTGACCCTCGCTCACACACTCACTCACCCACTCTGACACTGGCTCACAGTCTCACTCATCCACACTGACACTTGCTCAACCACACTGACACTCACTCACACTTTTACGCACACACTCACTCACCCACTCTGACATTCGCTCACACAGTTACTCACACACTCACTCACCCACTCTGACACTCACTCACCCACTCTGACCCTCGCTCAAACAGTTACTCACACACTCACTTTCCCATTCTGACACTCACTCACCCACTCTGACACTCACTCGCACACTCACTCACCCACTCTGACACTCGCTCACACACTCACTCATCCACTCTGACACTCGCACACCCACACTCACATTCACTCACACAGTTACGCACACACTCACTCACCCACTCTGACACTCACTCACCCACTCTGACACTCGCTCACACAGTTACTCTCACACTCACTCACCCTCTTTGACACTCGCTCACACAGTTACTTATACACTCACTCACCCACTCTGACACTCGCTCAACCACTCTGACGCTCACTCACCCACTCCGCCACTCGCTCACACAGTTACTCTCACACTCACTCACCCACTTTGACACTCGCTCACACAGTTACTTACACACTCCCTCACCCACTCTGACACTCGCTCACCCACTCTGACACTCGCTCACACAGTTACTCTCACACTCACTTACCCACTTTGACACTCACTCACACACTCACACGCTCACTCACCCACTCTCACACTCGCTCAGACAATTACTGTCACACTCACGCACCAACTTTGACACTCACTCACTCACTCTGACACTCTCTTACACACTCACTCAGCCACTCTGATTCTCACTCACCTACTCTAACACTCACTCACCCACTCTGTCACTCGCTCAAACAGTTACTCTCACACTCACTCACACACTCTGACACTCACTCACCCAATCCAACACTCACTCACACACTCACACGCTCAATCACTCATTGTGACAGTCACTCACCCACTCAGACACTCACTCACCCACTCTGACCCTCGCTCAAACAGTTACTCACACACTCACTTTCCCATTCTGACACTCACTCACCCACTCTGACACTCACTCACACACTCACTCACCCACTCTGACACTCGCTCACACACTCACTCATCCACTCTGACACTCGCTCACCCACACTCACACTCACTCACACAGTTACGCACACACACACTCACCCACTCTGACACTCGCTCACACACTCACTCACCAACTCTGACACTCACTCACCCACTCTGACACTCACTCACCTACTCCGCCACTCGCTCACACAGTTACTCTCACACTCACTCACCCACTCTGACACTCACTCAATCCGACACTCGCTCACACAGTTACTCACACACTCACTCTCAAACTCTGACACTCACTCACCCACTCTGACTCTCGCTCATACACTCACTCACCCACTCTGACACTCAGTCACCCACTCTGACACTCACTCACTCACTCTGACACTCGCTCACACAATTACTCTCACACTCACTCACCCACTCCGACACTCACTCACACACTCACACGCTCACTCACCCACTCTGACACTCACTTACCACTCAGACACTCACTCACCCAGTTACTCACACACTCACTCACCCACTCTGACACTCACTCAACCACTCTGACACTCACTCACCCACTCTGACACTCACTCACCCACTCTGATACTCACTCATCCACTCCGCCACTCACTCACACTGATACTCACACACTCACTCACCCACTTTGACACTCACTCACCCACTCTGACCCTCACTCACACAGTTACTCAAACACTCACTGACCCACTCTGACACTCACTCACCCACTCCGCCACTCACTCACACAGTTACTCACACACTCACTCATCCAAATTGACACTCACTCACACAGTTACTCGCACACTCACACACCCACTCTGACATTCGCTCACCCACTCTGACACTCACTCACCCACTCTGACACTCGCTCACACAGTTACTCACACACTCACTCACCCACTTTGACACTCGCTCACACAGTTACTCGCACACTCACTCACCCACTCTGACACTGGCTCAGACAGTTACTCTCACACTCACTCACCCACTCTGACACTCACCCACACTGACACTCGCTCACACACTCTGACACTCACTCACCTACTCTGACACTCACTCACCCACTCTGACACTCACTCACACAGTTACTCGCACACTCACACACCTACTCTGACATTCGCTCACACACTCTGACACTCACTCAACCACTCTGACACTCGCTCACACAGTTACTCACACACGCACTCACCCACTTTGACACTCGCTCACACAGTTACTCGCACACCCACTCACCCACTCTGACACTCGCTCACCCACTCTGACACTCGCTCACACAGTTACTCACACACACTCACCCACTCTGACACTCACTCACTCACTCTGACACTCTCTTACACACTCACTCTCCCACACTGACACTCACTCACCCACTCTGACACTCACTCACCCACTCCGCCACTCGCTCACACAGTTACTCACACACACACTCACCCACTCTGACATTCGCTCACCCACTCTGACACTCAATCACACAGTTTCTCACACACTCACTTACCCACTTTGACACTCACTCACGCGCTCACACACCACGCTGACACTCGCTCACCCACTCTGACACTCACTCACCAACTCAGACACTCGCTCACAAAGTTACACACAGACTCACTCAACCACTCTTACACTCACTCACCAACTCTGACACTCGCTCACAAAGTTACACACACTCACTCACCCATTCTGACACTCACTCACGCACTCTGACACTCAGCCACCCACTCTGACACTCACTCACGCAGTTACTCACACACTCACTTATCCACTCTGACACTCACTCACCCACTCTGACACTCGTCACACAGTTACTTTCACTCACTCACCCACTCTGACACTCGCTCACACACTCTGACACTCGCACACACAGTTACGCACACACTCACTCACCCACTCCGACACTTACTCACCCACTCCGACACTCGCTCACACAGTTACTCACACACTCACTCACCCACTCTGACACTCACTCACCCACTCTGACCCTCGCTCAAACAGTTACTCACACACTCACGTTCCCATTCTGACACTCACTCACCCACTCTGACACTCACTCACACACTCACTCACCCACTCTGACACTCGCTCACACACTCACTTATCCACTCTGACACTCGCTCACCCACACTCACACTCACTCACACAGTTACGCACATACTCACTCACCCACTCTGACACTCACTCACCCACTCTAACACTCACTCACCTATTCCGCCACTCGCTCACACAGTTACTCTCACACTCACTCACCCACTTTCACACTCGCTCACACAGTTACGCAAACACTCCCTCACCCATTCTGACACTCTCTCACCCACTCTGACACTCGCTCACACAGTTACTCTCACACTCACTTACACACTTTGCACTCACTCACACGCTCACTCACCCACTCTGACACTCGCTCAGACAATTACTGTCACACTCACGCACCAACTTTGACACTCACTCATTCACTCACACTCTCACTCACCCACTCTCACACTCACTCAACCACTCTGACACTCGCTCACCCACTCTGACACTCAATCACACAGTTTCTCACACACTCACTCACCCACTTTGACACTCACTCACACGCTCACACACCACTCTGACATTTGCTCTCACAGTTACTCACACACTCACTCACCCACTCTGACACCCACTCACACACTCTGACACTCACTCACACAGTTACTCTCACACTCACTCACCCACTCTGGCACTTACTCACCCACTCCGACACTCGCTCACACAGTTACTCACACACTCACTCACCCACTCTGACACTCAGTCACCCATTCTGACACTCGCTCACAAAGTCACTCACACACTCACTCACCCACTCTGACACTCACTCACACACTCTGACACTCGCTCACACAGTTACTCACACACTCATTCACCCACTCTGACACTCACTCACCCACTCCGACACTCACTCACCCACTCCGACACTCGCTCACCCACTCCGACACTCGCTTACACACTCACTCACCCACTCACACACTCACCCTCCCACTCACACACTCACTCACACAGTTACTCACACACTCACTTTCCCATTCCGACACTCACTCACCCACTCTGACACTCGCTCGCACACTCACTCACCCACTCTGACACTGGCTCACACTCTCACTCATCCACTCTGACACTTGCTCAACCACACTGACACTCACTCACACTTTTACGCACACACTCACTCACCCACTCTGACACTCACTCACCCACTCCGCCACTCACTCACACAGTTACTCACACTCACTCACCCATTTTGACACTCACTCACACAGTCACTCACACACTCACTCACCCACTCTGACACTCACTTACACACTCTGACACTCGCGCACAGTTACTCACACACTCACTCACACTTTTACGCACACACTCACTCACCCACTCTGACATTCGCTCACACAGTTACTCACACACTCACTCACCCACTCTGACACTCACTCACCCACTCTGACCCTCGCTCAAACAGTTACTCCCACACTCACTTTCCCATTCTGACACTCACTCACCCACTCTGACACTCACTCGCACACTCACTCACCCACTCTGACACTCGCTCACACTCTCACTCATCCACTCTGACACTTGCTCGCCCACACTGACACTCACTCACACAGTTACGCACACACTCACTCACCCACTCTGACACTCACTCACCCACTCCGCCACTCACTCACACAGTTACTCTCACACTCACTCACCCACTTTCACACTCACTCACACAGTTACTCACACACTCACTCACCCACTCTGACACTCGCACACCCACTCTGACACTCGCTCACACAGTTACTCTCACACTCAATTACCCACTTTGACACTGACTCACACACTCACACGCTCTCTCACCCACTCTGACACTCGCTCAGACAACTCCTGTCACACTCACGCACCAACTTTGACACTCACTCACGCACACTCTCACTCACCCACTCTCACACTCACTCAACCACTCTGACACTCGCTCACACAGTTACTCTTACACTCACTCACCCACTCACACACTAACTCACCCACTCTGACACTCACTCACCCACTGCGCCACTCGCTCACACAGTTACGCACACACTCACTCACACACTCTGACAACCACACACCCACTCCTCCACTCGCTCACACAGTTACTCACACACTCACTCACCCACTCTGACACTCGCACACCCACTCTGACACTCAATCACACAGTTTCTCACACACTCATTCACCCACTTTGACACTCACTCACACGCTCACACACCACTCTGACACTCGCTCACCCACTCTGACACTCACTCACCCACTCTGACACTCACTCACACAACCACTCTGACACTCACTCACAAAGTTACTCACACACTCACTCACCCACTCTGACACACACTCATGCACTCTGACACTCACTCACCCACTCTGACCCTCACTCACACAGTTACTCACGCACTCACTTTCCCACTCTGACACTCACTCACCCACTCTGACACTCACTCACACACTCACTCAACCACTCTGACGCTCACTCACCCACTCTGACACCCGCTCACAAAGTCACTCACACACTCACTTTCCCACTCTGATACTCACTCACCCACTCCGCCACTCGCTCACACAGTTACTCATACACTCACTCACCCACTCACACACTCACTCACCCACTCTGACACTCGGTCACACAGTTTCTCACACACTCACTCACCCACTCTTGCACTCACTCACCCACTCTTACCCTCGCTCACAAGGTAACTCACACACTCACTTTCCCATTTTGACACTCGCTCACCCACACTGATACTCACTCACACAGTTACGCACACACTCACTCACCCACTCTGACACTCACTCACACACTCCGCCACTCGCTCACACAGTTACTCTCACACTCACTCACCCACTCTGAAACTCACTCACACTCTGACACTCGCTCACACAGTTACTCACACACTCACTCACCCACTCTGACACTCACTCACCCACTCCGCCACTCGCTCACACAGTTACTCTCACACTCACTCACCCACTCTGACACTCACTCACCCACTCTGACACTCACTCACACACTCAGCCAACCACTCTGACACTCACTCACAAAGTTACTCACACACTCATTCACCCATTACGACACTCACTCATGCACTCTGACACTCAGTCACCCACTCTGACACTCACTCACACAGTTACTCACACACTCACTTACCCACTCTGACACTCACTCACCCACTCTGACACTCACTCACACACTCACTCAACCACTCTGACACTCACTCACAAAGTTACTCACACTCACTCACCCACTCTGACACTCACTCATGCACTCTGACACTCAGTCACCCACTCTGACACTCACTCACACAGTTACTGACACTCACTTTCCCACTCTGACACTCACTCACCAACTCTGCATTCCTCACACAGTTACTCTCACACTCACTCACCCACTCTGACACTCACACACTCACTCAACCACTCTGACACTCACTCACCCACTCTGACACTCGCTCACAAAGTCACTCACACACTCACTCATCCACTCTGACACTCACTCACCCACTCCGCCACTCGCTCACCCAGTTACTCACACACTCACTCACCCACTCACACACTCACTCACCCACTCTGACACTCGGTCACACAGTTACTCACACACTCACTTTCCCATTTTGACACTCACTCACCCACTCTTGCACTCACTCACCCACTCTGACCCTCGCTCACACAGTTACTCACACACTCACTTTCCTATTTTGACACTCACCCATTCTGACAGTCGCTCGCACACCCACTCATCCACTCTGACACTCGCTCACCCACACTGACAATCACTCACAGTTACGCACACACTCACTCACCCACTCTGACACTCACTCACACACTCCGCCACTCGCTCACACAGTTACTCTCACACTCACTCACCCACTCTGAAACTCACTCACGCACTGACACTCGCTCACACAGTTACTCACACACTCGCTCACACACTCTGACTCTGACTCACACGCTCACACACCACTCTGACACTCGCTCACCCACTCTGACACTCACTCACCCACTCTGACACTCACTCACACACTCACCCAACCACTCTGACACTCACTCACAAAGTTACTCACACACTCATTCACCCATTATGACACTCACTCATGCACTCTGACACTCAGTCACCCACTCTGACACTCACTCACACAGTTATTCACACACTCACTTTCCCACTCTGACACTCACTCACCAACTCTGCATTCCTCACACAGTTACTCTCACACTCACTCACCCACTCTGACACTCACACACCCACTCTGACACTCGCTCACAAAGTCACTCACACACTCACTCATCCACTCTGACACTCACTCACCCACTCCGCCACTCGCTCACCCAGTTACTCACACACTCACTCACCCACTCACACACTCACTCACCCACTCTGACACTCACTCACCCACTCCGCCACTCGCTCACCCAGTTACTCACACACTCACTCACCCACTCACACACTCACTCACCCACTCTGACACTCGGTCACACAGTTACTCACACACTCACTTTCCCATTTTGACACTCACTCACCCACTCTTGCACTCACTCACCCACTCTGACCCTCGCTCACACAGTTACTCACACACTCACTTTCCTATTTTGACACTCACCCATTCTGACAGTCGCTCGCACACCCACTCATCCACTCTGACACTCGCTCACCCACACTGACAATCACTCACAGTTACGCACACACTCACTCACCCACTCTGACACTCACTCACACACTCCGCCACTCGCTCACACAGTTACTCTCACACTCACTCACCCACTCTGAAACTCACTCACGCACTGACACTCGCTCACACAGTTACTCACACACTCGCTCACCCACTCTGACTCTGACTCACACGCTCACACACCACTCTGACACTCGCTCACCCACTCTGACACTCACTCACCCACTCTGACACTCACTCACACACTCACCCAACCACTCTGACACTCACTCACAAAGTTACTCACACACTCATTCACCCATTATGACACTCACTCATGCACTCTGACACTCAGTCACCCACTCTGACACTCACTCACACAGTTATTCACACACTCACTTTCCCACTCTGACACTCACTCACCAACTCTGCATTCCTCACACAGTTACTCTCACACTCACTCACCCACTCTGACACTCACACACCCACTCTGACACTCGCTCACAAAGTCACTCACACACTCACTCATCCACTCTGACACTCACTCACCCACTCCGCCACTCGCTCACCCAGTTACTCACACACTCACTCACCCACTCACACACTCACTCACCCACTCTGACACTCGGTCACACAGTTACTCACAGACTCACTCACCCACTCTGACACTCACTCACCCACTCTGACCCTCGCTCACACAGTTACTCACACACTCTGACAGTCGCTCACACACTCACTCATCCACTCTGACACTCGCTCACCCACACTGACACTCACTCACACAGTTACGCACACACTCACTCACCCACTCTGACACTCACTCACACACTCCGCCAATCGCTCACACAGTTACTCTCACACTCACTCACCCACTCTGAAACTCACTCACACACTGACACTCGCTCACACAGTTACTCACGCACTCACTCACCCACTCTGACACTCACTCACCCACTGCGCCACTCGCTCACACAGTTATGCACACACTCAGTCACCCACTCTGACACTCATACACCCACTCCTCCACTCGCTCACACATTTACGCACACACTCACTCACCCACTCTGACACTTACTCACCCACTCCAACACTCGCTCACACAGTTACTCACGCACTCACTCACCCACTCACACACTCACTCACCCACTCTGACACTCGCTCACACAGTTACTCACACACTCACTTTCCCATTCTGACACTCACTCACCCACTCTGACACTCACTCGCACACTCACTCATCCACTCTGACACTCGCTCACCCACACTCACACTCACTCACACAGTTACGCACACACTCACTCACCCACTCTGACACTCACTCACCCACTCTGACACTCACTCACCCACTTTGACACTCGCTCACACAGTTACTCTCACACTCACTCACCCACTTTGACACTCGCTCACACAGTTACGCACACACTCACTCACCCACTCTGACACTCGCTCAACCACTCTGACACTCACTCACCCACTCCGCCACTCGCTCACACAGTTACTCTCACACTCACTCACCCACTTTCACACTCGCTCACACAGTTACTTACACACTCCCTCACCCATTCTGACACTCTCTCACCCACTCTGACACTCGCTCACACAGTTACTCTCACACTCACTTACCCACTTTGACACTCACTCACACACTCACTCACCCACTCTGACACTCGCTCAGACAATTACTGTCACACTCACGCACCAACTTTGACACTCACTCACTCACTCACACACTCTCACACTCACTCACCCACTCCGCCACTCGCTCACACAGTTACTCACACACTCACTCACCCACTCACACACTCACTCACCCACTCTGATACTCAGTCACACAGTTACTCACACACTCACTTTCCCATTTTGACACTCACTCACCCACTCTTGCACTCACTCACCCACTCTGACCCTCGCTCACACAGTTACTCACACACTCACTTTCCCATTTTGACACTCACTCACCCACTCTGACAGTCGCTCGCACACTCACTCATCCACTCTGACACTCGCTCACCCACACTGACACTCACTCACAGTTACGCACACACTCACTCACCCACTCTGACACTCACTCACACACTCCGCCACTCGCTCACACAGTTACTCTCACACTCACTCACCCACTCTGAAACTCACTCACGCACTGACACTCGCTCACACAGTTACTCACACACTCGCTCACCCACTCTGACTCTGACTCACACGCTCACACACCACTCTGACACTCGCTCACCCACTCTGACACTAACTCACCCACTCTGACACTCACTCACACACTCACCCAACCACTCTGACACTCCCTCACAAAGTTACTCACACACTCATTCACCCATTATGACACTCACTCATGCACTCTGACACTCAGTCACCCACTCTGAAACTCACTCACACAGTTACTCACACACTCACTTTCCCACTCTGACACTCACTCACCAACTCTGCATTCCTCACACAGTTACTCTCACACTCACTCACCACTCTGACACTCACACACTCACTCAACCACTCTGACACTCACTCACACACTCTGGCACTCGCTCACAAAGTCACTCACACACTCACTCACCCACTCTGACACTCACTCACCCACTCCGACACTCGGTCACACAGTTACTCACACACTCACTCACCCACTCTGACACTCACTCACCCACTCCGACACTCGGTCACACAGTTACTCACACACTCACTCACCCACTTTGACACTCACTCACACACTCACATGCTCACTCACCCACTCTGACACTCGCTGACACAGTTAATCTCACACTCACTCACCCACTCCAACAATCACTCACGCTCTCACAAGCTCACTCACCCACTGTCACACTCACTCACCCACTCTGACACTCGCTCACACAGTTACTCTCACACTCACTCACCCACTCCCAACACGCACTCACACACTCACTCACCCACTCTGACACTCACTCACCCACTCTGACACTCGCTCACACAGTTACTCTCACACTCACTCACCCACTCCCAACACGCACTCACACACTCACACACTCACTCACACACTCACACACTCACTCACCCACTCTGACACTCACTCACCCACTCTGACACTCGCTCACACAGTTACTCTCAAACTCACTCACCCGCTCTGACACTCACTCACCCACTCTGACACTCACTCACCCACTCTGACTCTGACTCACACAGTTACCCTGACACTCACTCACCCACTCTAACACTCGCTCACACAGTTACACACACACTCACTCACCCACTCGACACTCGCTCACACAGTTACACACTCACTCACCCACTCTGACACTCACTCACCCACTCTGACACTCACTCACTCACTCTGACTCTGACTCACACAGTTACCCTGACACTCACTCACCCACTCTGACACTCGCTCACACAGTTACTCTCACACTCACTCACCACTCTGACACTCACTCACCCACTCTGACACTCATTCACCCACTCTGACGCTCACTCACACACTCTGACACTCACTCACCCACTCTGACGCTCACTCACCCACTCTGACACCCACTCTCCCACTCTGACACTCGCTTACCCAGTTACTCTCACACTCACTCACCCATTCTGACTCTCGCTCACACACTCACTCACCCACTCTGACACTCACTTACCCACTCCGACTCTGACTCACACAGTTACCCTGACACTCACTCACCCACTCTGACACTCACTCACCCATTCTGACACTCACTCACCCACTCTGACATTCGCTCACACAATTACTCTCACACTCACTCACCCACTTTGACACTCACTCACACACTCACACGCTCACTCACCCACTCTGACACTCGCTCACGCTCTCACAAGCTCACTCACCCACTGTCACACTCACTCACCCTCTCTGACACTCGCTCACACAGTTACTCTCACACTCACTCACCCACTCCCAACACGCACTCACACACTCACACACTCACTCACCCACTCTGACACTCACTCACCCACTCTGACACCCGCTCACACAGTTACTCACACACTCACTCACCCACTCTGACACTCGCTCACACAGTCGCTCACCCACTCTGACACTCACTTACCCACTCTGACTCCCTCACCCACTCTGACTCTGACTCACACAGTTACTCTCACACTCACTCACCCACTCTGACACTCGCTTACACAGTTACTCACTCACTCACTCACCCACTCTGACACTCGCTCACACATGCTGGCACTCACTCACCCACTCTGACACTCACTCACCCACTCTGACACTCACTCACACACTCTGACACTCGCTCACACAGTTACTCACACACTCACTCACCCACTCTGACACTCACTTACCAACTCTGACTCACTCACACACTCTTACCCTGACATTCACTCACCCACTCTGAAACTCACTCACACACTCTGACACTCGCTCACACAGTTACTCACACACTCACTTACCCACTCTGACACTCACTCACCCACTCTGACTCTGACTCACACAGTTACTCTCACACTCACTCACCCACTCTGACACTCACTTACACAGTTACTCACACACTCACTCACCCACTCTGACACTCGCTCACACACTCTGGCACTCACTCACCCACTCTGACACTCACTCACCCACTCTGACACTGACTCACCCACTCTGACACTCACTCACCCACTCTGACACTGACTCACCCACTCTTACACTCACTCACACACTCTGACACTCACTCACACAATTACCCTGACACTCACTCACCCACTCACACACTCACGTACCCACTATGACACTCCCTCACCCACTCCACCACTCACTCACACAGTTACTCTCACACTCACTCACCCATTCTGACCCTTACTCTCACACTCACACACTCACTCTGACACTCCCTCACCCACTCCACCACTCGCTCACACACTCTGGCTCTCACTCACCCACTCTGATACTCACTCACACAGTTACCCTGACACTCACTCACCCACTCCGCCACTCACTCACCCACTCTGACACTCACTCACCCACTCTGACTCTGACTCACACAGTTACTCTCACACTCACTCACCCACACTGACACTCGCTTACACAGTTACTCACACACGCACTCACCCACTCTGACACTCGCTCACACACTCTGACACTCACTCACCCACTCTGACACTCACTCACCACTCTGACACTCACTCACCCACTCTGACATTCGCTCACACACTCTCACGCTCACTCACCCACTCTGACACTCGCTCACACAGTTACTCTCACACTCACTCACCCACTCTGACACTCACTCACTCACTCTCTCTGACGCTCACTCACCCACTCTGCCACTCACTCACACAGTTACTCTCACACTCACTCACCCATTTTGACACTCACTCACACACTCACACGCTCAATCTGACACTCACTCACACACTCACACGCTCACTCACCCACTCTGACACTCAATCTCGCAGTTACCCTGTCATTCACTCACCCACTCACCACTCACTTACCCACTCTAACACTCACTCATCCACTCTGACACTCACTCACCCACTCTGACACTCACTCACCCACTCTGGCTCTCACTCACCCACTCTGGCTCTCACTCACCCACTCTGACACTCGATCACACAGTTACTCACACATTCACTCACCCACTCTGACACTCACTCACCCACTCTGACACTCACTCACACACTCACTCACCCACTCTGACACTCACTCACACAGTTACCCTGACACTCACTCACCCACTCCGCCACTCGCTCACACACTCTGACACTCACTCACCCACTCTGAAACTCGCTCACACAGTTACTCACACATTAACTCACCCACTATGACACTCACTCACCCACTCTGATACTCACTCACCCACTCTGACACTCACTCACACATTCTGACACTCACTCACACACTCTGACACTCACTCACACACTCACTCACCCACTCCGCCACTCACTCACACACTCACTCACCCACACTGTTACTCACACATGCTCACAGTTATTCATACACTCACCTCACACTGATATTTATTTAACACAATTACCTGTGTTACACACAAGTATACACATTCGCTCACACAAAGTATAAACACTCTACCACATACTCATACACACGGCTACACACTCAGTCACACAATCATTCACATTCTCACATACACACACGTAGACTTATATCCAGACACTCTCTCATGCAAAGTCATTCACACATTCACTCACACGCATACTTTGTCAGTCACACTTGCACTCATGCTTTCAGTCAAGTAGTCACTCAGACACACACACACAGTAACATTCACAATTTCACTCACAGTGAAATTTGCTGCAGTTTGGAAAAGTAAAACATGACTTGATTGAAAGTCCTGGGAAGTGTTGACAGCGTGGATGTGGAGGAGATGTTTCCTCTTGTGGGGAAACCGAGAGATAGGAGTTACTGTTTAAAAATAAGGGTTCAGCCATTTAAAACAAAGATGAGGAAAAATGCATTTCATTCAATGTCTTTGGAACTTTCTTTCCGAAAAGGCAGTAGAAGAAGAATTTTTGAATGTTTTTGAGGCAGTGGTTGATCTTGACAAGCAAAGGGGTGAAGCTTATCAGAGGTAATTGGGAAGGTAGGTTTGAGGTTACAATCAATCTGATTGAGAATAATACCTGGTTTGATAAGTCATATGTTAGTTTTTTACAGTTGATTAGCATGGTGATTTGACAGAAACATGTTTGCTTCAAGCTGCAGATGTTCTTGAAGATCAAAGCATAAGTTTAAGCCACAAAGAGTAAAAATAAGTTTTACAAACATAGATACAACAGTTAGAAAGATCTTAACACAAAATGCAAAAGAAAATTTCAATCTGTTTCCCAACATTATCTTCTTATAGTCTATTCCAGGGAAATTTCATCCCTATCTCAAATTTTACTGAAACCGATTCCTTCCAGTTCATTTTTATTGAATGGTGGTGACAATTTTACAGTCCGTTCCCAAGACCACTGGCATGACGGTAGGAATAGGAGGATAGAGCAGATGAATCCATGGCTGAGGAGCTGGTGTATAGGAGAAGGATTCACATTTTTGGATCATTGGAATCTCTTCTGCTGGAGAAGTGACATGTACAAGAAGGACACATTGCACCTAAATTGGATAGAGGAAAGAGATCTATCTGAGACTGGTACAGTTGAGAAAAGAAGCGAGTCAAACAGTCAGGGCAGGCAGGGACAAAGCAGAGAACAAGGTAGGATGGATAAATTAAACTGCATTTTTTTCAATGCAAGGGGACTAACAGGGAAGGCAAAGGAAATCAGGTTAGGAACATGGGGCTGGGATAACATAGCAATTACAAAAACATGGCTCAGGGATGAGCAGGTCTGGCAGCTTAATGTTCCAGGATACAAATGCTATAGGAAAGACAGAAAGGGAGGCAAGAGAGTGGCCTTTTTGTTAAGGGATAGCATTACAGCTGTACTGAGGGAGGATATTCCTGGAAATACATCCAGGAAAGTTATTTCAGTGGAACTGAGAAATAAGAAAGGGATGATCACCTTATTGGGATTGTATTATAGACCCCCAATTGTCAGAGGGAAATTGAGAAACAAATTTGTAAGGAGTTGTTAGTTATTTGTAAGAATAATAGGGTGGTTATGGTAGGAGATTTTAACTTTCCAACACAGACTGGGACTGCCATAGTGTTAAGGTTTTAGATGGAGAAGAATTTGCTAAGCATTTTCAATATATGGATGTACCTACTAGAGAAGGTGCAAACCTTGACCTACTCTTTAGGAAATAAGGCAGGGCAGGTGACTGAGGTGTCAGTGGGGGAGCACTTTGGGGCCAGCGACCATAATTCTATTAGTTGTAAAATAAAGATGGGAAAAGATAAACCAGATGGAAAAGTTGAAGTTCTAAATTGGAGAAAGGCCAATTGTGACAGTATTAGGCAAGAACTTTCAAAAGCTGATTGGGGGCAGATGTTTGCAGGTAAATGAGCAGCTGGAAAATGGGAACACTTCAGAAATGGGATAACGAGAATCCAGAGAAAGTATATTCCTGTTAGGGTGAAAGGAAAGGCTGGTAGGTATAGGGAATGCTGGATGACTAAAGAAATTGAGGGTTTGTTTAAGAAAATGAAGAAAGCATATGTCAGGTATAGACAGGATAGATCAGGTGAATCCTTAGAAGAGTATAAAGGTAGTAGGAGTGCTCTTAAGAGGGAAATCAGGAGGGCAAAAAGGGAGATAGCTTTGGTAAATAGAATTAAGGAGAATCCAAAGGGTTGTTACAAATACATTAAGGATAAAAGGGTAACTAGGGAGAGAATAGGGCCCCTCAAAGATCAGGTAGGCAGAAGTGGATACTGCAGATGCTGGAGATTAGAGTCAAGATTAGAGTGATGCATGATATCTCATTCCCGATGAAAGGTTTTTGCTCGAAATGTCGATTTTTCTGCTCCTCAGATGCTGCCTGACCTGCTGTGCTTTTCCTGCACCACTCTAATCTTCGTTCAATCCCCTCAAAGATCAGCAAGGCGGCCTTTTGTGTGGAGCCGCAGGAGATGGGGAGATACTAAATGAGCATTTTGCATCAGTGTTTACTGTGGAAAAGGACATGGAAGATATAAAATGTACGGAAATAGATGGTGACATCTTGAAAAATGTCCATATTACAGAGGAGGAAGTGCTCGATGCCTTGAAACGCATAAAGTGAATAAATCCCCAGGATCTGATCAGGTGTATCCTAGAACTCATTGGGAAGTTAGGGAAATGATTGCTGGGCCTGTTACTGAGATATTTGTATCATCGATAGTCACAGGTGAGGTGCCGGAAGACTGGAGGTTGGCTAACGTGGTGCCACTGTTTAACAAGGGCGGTAAAGACAAGCCAGGGAACTATAGACCAGTGAGCCTGACCTCAGTGGTGGGCAAGTTGTTGGAGGGAATCCTAAGGTACAGGATGTACATGTATTTGGAAAGGCAAGGACTGATTAGGGATAGTCAACATGGCTTTGTGTGTGGAAATCATGTCTCACAAACTTGATTGAGGTTTTTGAAGAAGTAACAAAAAGAATTGATGAGGGTAGGGTGGTTGGCATGATCTATATGGACTCTCGTAAGGTGTTTGACAAGTTTCCCCATGGGAGACTGGTTAGCAAGATTAAATCTCATGGAATACAGGGTGAACTAGCCATTTGGATACAGAACTGGCTCAAAGCTAGAAGCCAGAAGGTGATAGTGGAGAGTTGTTTTTCAGATTGGAGGCCTGTGACCAGTGGAGAGCCAAAAGGATCAGTGACGGGTCCACTACTTTTCATCATTTATTTAAATGATTTGGATGTGAGCTTTAGAGGTACAGTTAGTAAGTATGCAGATGACACCAAAATTGGAGGTGTATGGACAAGTAAGAATGTTACCTTGAATTTAAATGGGATCTTGATCAGATGGGCCAATGGGCTGAGGAGTGGTAGATGGAGTTTAATTCAGATAAATGCGAGGTGCTGCATTTTGGGAAAGCAAATCTTAGCAGGACTTATACACTTAATGGTAAGGTCCTAGGGAGTGTTACTGAACAAAGAGACCTTAGAGTAGAGTTGCATGTAGATAGGATAGTGAAAAAGGCCTTTGGTATGCTTTCCTTTATTGGTCAGAGCATTGAGTACAGGAGATGGGAGGCTGTACAGGACATTGGTTAGGCCACGTTTGGAATATTGTGTGCAATTCTGGTCTCCTTCCTATCGGAAGGATGTTGCGAAACTTGAAAGGGTTCAGAAAAGATTTACAAGGATATTACCAGGGTTGGAGGGTTTGAGCTATAGGGAGAGGTTGAATAAGCTAGGGCTGTTTTCCCTGGAGCGTCAGAGGCTGAGGCGTGACCTTATAGAGGTTTATAAAATCATGTGAAGCATGGACAGGGTAAATAGACAAGGTATTTTCCCTGGGGTGTGGGAGTCCAAAACTAGAGAGCACAAGTTTAGGATAAGAGGGGAAAGATATAAAAGAGACCTAAGGGGCAATTTTTTCACGCAGAGGGTGGTGCGTGTGTGGAATGAGCTGCCAGAGGAAGTGTTGGAGGCTGGTAGAATTGCAACATTTAAGAGGCATCTGGATGGGTATACGAATAGGAAGGGTTTAGAGGGATATGGGCCGAGTGCTGGCAAGTGGGACTAGATTGAGTTGGGATACCTGGTACGAAAAATGTGTTGCTGGAAAAGTGCAGCAGGTCAGGCAGCATCCAAGGAGCAGGAGAATCGATGTTTCGGGCATAAGCCCTTCTTCAGGAATGAGGAAGGTGTGCCAAGCAGGCAAAGATAAAAGGTAGGGAGGAGGGACTTGGGGGAGGGGCGTTGGGAATGTGATAAGTGGAATGAGGTTAAGGTTAGGGTGATAGGCCAGAAAGGGGATGGGGGCGGAGAGGTCGGGAAAAGATTGCAGGTCAAGAAAGCGGTGCTGAGTCTGAGAGTTGGGACTGAGATAAGGTGGGGAGAATGGAAATGAGGAAGCTGGAGAAATCTGCATTCATCCCTTGTGGTTGGAGAGTTCCTAGGCGGAAGATGAGGCGCTCTTCCTCCAGGCGTCGTGTTACCATGATCTGGCGATGGAGGAGGCCAAAGACCTGCATGTCCTTGGCGGAGTGGGAGGGGGAGTTAAAGTGTTTGGCCACGGGGCGGTTGGGTTGGTTGGTGCGGGTGTCCCGGAGGTGTTCCTGAAACGTTCCGCAAGTAGGCGGCCTGTCTCCCCAACGTAGAGGAGGCCACATCGGGTGCAGCGGATGCAGTAAATGATGTGTGTGGAGGTGCAAGTGAATTTGTGATGGATATGGAAGGATCCCTTGGGGCCTTGGAGGGAAGTGAGGGGGGAGGTGTGGACGCAAGTTTTGCATTTCTTGCGGTTGTAGGGGAAGGTGCCGGGAGTGGAGGTTGGGTTGGTGGGGGGTGTGGACCTGACGAGGGAGTCGCGGAGGGAGTGGTCTATCCGGAACGCTGATAGGGGAGGGGAGGGAAATATATCCTTGGTGATGGGGTCTGTTTGGAGGTGGCGGAAATGACGAAGGATGATACGATGTATCTGGAGGTTGGTGGGGTGGTAGGTGAGGACCAGTGGGGTTCTGTCCTGGTGGCAATTGGAAGGGCAGGGTTCAAGGGCGGATGAGCGGGAAGTGGAGGAGATGCGGTGGAGAGCATCGTCAACCACGTCTGAGGGGAAATGCAAAACATCTTTCAGCTCTGATCTCCAACATCTGCAGTCCTCACTTTCTCCTTGGGATATCTGGTAGGCATGGATGAGTGGACCGAAGGGTCTGTTTCTGTGCTGTACATCTCTTTGACTCTCTGACTGTATGAACTTTTCACAATTCAAAACTTTTTTATTTGTTAACAACTTGGAAGATTTCCAGCCAAACTGTTTCTGACTTGGAAGCTGCACAAACTAAAGACTCCAGGTTGGGTGGTTGCTGCCCAGAACTAAAAGTCTGAATCTCATGCCAGGAGACACAATGACCCTCCTGAAATGAACCCTGATTCCTCTCAACTCAATTGAAAACCTAATCTAAAGGCTTTCTGGTCTCATGTAAATTCAACAACATAAACGTTCCATCCATTCACACTGCAGGCATCCTGCCAGGCACTTAACTGCAGTTACACGCCTTCCTGGAATTAATGCTAAATCACTATTTCAAATTACTTTCTGACCTCTTTTTAAAAAAACAATTACCTTCACAGAACTGATCTCCTTCCATCTGCCTCCAGGTCAAAACTCAAATCCCAAAATAATAAATGTATAATAATACAGTTTTCTTCATACACCCATTCGCCTATTCACACACACTCGCACATATGCATAAACATGCACACTCAAACTTAATTACACAGTTGGTCATGCAACCCACTTATTCATGCAGTTACACATTTCAGAAATACAGTCAAATACACACACACACACACTTGCACAGCCTCATCTCCAGTCAGGCAGCCATATTCATATATTAGGATTAGGAAGTGCAGGGCAAGTTGGTCAAAAGCCATGCCATGCTGATCTGGAACTTTGGCCCAGTTCTTTGATCAATGTTAGCCCCTTTAGCCTTCATCCCCTCACATGCCAACCACTGTCTATGCATGTATGCTAACACATGCTATCCTGTGTTCCAAACCTCTCCCATGGGCCCTTTTATTCCCAATTACAATTTATTCCCAGCACATGACAACTCGTGTGCCCCCAGTCAATAACATGGCACCCTTTAGCCTGGGTCAAACTACTAAACTATGCAAATCCGTGTCCCCAATACCTTTTTCCCTTTCACCTTCATTGCCAACTCACCCAAAAGCAATGTGCTTTGATTATCAGAGATGCTGCAGAAATGCCAAGTGTTTTTTTCATCCTCTTCTAGCCTGTGCAGTACCCACTTTCACCTTTATTCATACAATTTGATCAAACAGTGCAATTATATATAACAATGGTATATACCTCAACCTCCCACTGACACTCCCTTTGTTTACATTCTTGAATCATTAATCACCATTCAACCATGGTGACACTAATTACAGCAGGAAGATTCCCACTATCTGAGTGTGCATGTGTTAATCACACTGTGAATTAGCTTTTCAACAACTTAAGCTATTGGTAGAAGTGGTGATAAAATGGAATCATCTATGTATTTAGTTGTTTCATCGTAATAATTCTCAATTATATCTGAATTCTGTTTGTGTGTGTTGCTTCTGTGCGTGCTTTGACCACTCAATAATTCAGGCTGTGCATAGCACCATGTTTGTCAGTTCAATCAATATCAAACACAGGCCCAAATACTGGGATAAATCTCTTGCTTTGTCTCAGGGGGTTTCTCAGGCTAATCTGTGCTCAGGCTCTGGGAGTCACACATCAATTATAAGATTGTTCATTGGTTTACCAATCTGGGCACAGTTTTTTGATTTATTTCCACTTAATTCACCATCTGTTTCTCAAAGATCAATGTGACAACTGAAGCCAAGTCTCTAAACACAATGTGGCATTCTCTGTCGAATCACATCAAAGCGCAGCAGGTCAGGTTATGCTGCCTGACCTGCTGCGCTTTTCCAGCAACACATTTTCAGCTCTGATCTCCAGCATCTGCAGCCCCCACTTTCTCCTCGAATCACATCAAACACCTGCACAGAAGGAGGCTGGTCAGTCCATCATGTTTGTACTGGTCACATAAGAGTTATTCAGCTCTTAGTCTGTAACCAAGTAGGTTTTGGTCTCGCACACACATCTCCAAATGTTTTCTTCAAATATGATAAGAGTATCTGCCTCGGCCATGCTTCCAAATCCACTCACTCACATGTTTATAGACACATGCTTCTGGAATACTGACCATAACCTTGGACTTCATACCTGAGGAAAATACAGTTACTTTGGAGACTTTACAGCATGGTTTCACAAACACACATTCACACATTCACTCACACTGCTGTTGCAATCCCAACTGCTGGACAAGACAGATTCCAGAATGGGACCAAAACAGAAATTGCCGGAAACATTCAGCAGGTCTGGCAGCATCTATAAAGGGAGAGACAGCGTTAACTTTTCAGGTCCAGAGGCCCTTCATCAGAATGCCTGAACAAGACCTGGCTTGATCAATCATACATTTAACTTTTGCAGTTGATTTGCAAGGTGATTGGTCACTGAAACATATTCACTTGAGGCTGCAGATGTACTTTAAGAACAGATTATAAGTTTATGCCACAAAAGAGTAAAAATAATAGATTTATGCACATATAATATAAATACACACAATATAAAAAGCAAAAACTTTCAACCTGTTTCCAAACACTATCCTTTTACAGATATTCCATTCTAGAGACATTTCATTCCCATCTCAGATCTTCCACTCAGATTTTACTTAACTGATTCCTCTGGGTTTATTTTCCTTAGAATGTGGACACAATTTTAGAGTTCCTTTCTGAGTCCACTTGCATGAACTTTTCACAACTTGAACATTTGTGGGCAATGAATTCCACACCTTCATCAGACTCTGGTTGAAAACTCCTTCCTCATTTCCTCTCAAAGACTCTATCCAATGACTTTAAATCTCCGAACCTGGATTCTTGACCTCTCTGTGGAGGGAATACATCCTTCCTCACCTCTCTCTAGTCCCCTACCTCTATAATATACCTCAATTAAATCTTTCCCGCAGATTCCTCTGTTTCAAAGAAACAATCGCATCTATTTCTGCAGTACAGTCCTTTTAATTGTCCTCAGTACTTTCACCAGCGCAATCACATCCTTCCTGTGATGTGGTTACTAAAGCTATATTGTACTCCGGCTGTAACCCAACTCATTTTTGTGGGCAGTTCTAACATAACCTTCCAGCTTTAATGATCTAAATCTCTGCCAATAAAGAATAATTCCCCATTTGCCTAATCAACCAGCTCATCTCCTAATACTTATCCTTCAGGACATGCATACCAGGACCTCCATGTTCCTCCACACTCATCATCATTTATTGTCTATTCCCTCATCTTGTTTGCTAATGCCTAACCCCTTACTTTGCTAGTTTGAACTCTATTTGTTGTTTGCTGCCAATTTGACCAGCCTATTGATATCTTCCTGCAGTCTACAGCTTCCTTCATCAACATCAACTGCATGCCCAATGGTTCCTAATTCCATGATGCCCATAGATCCCCTACATTGTCAAAATGGGCCACTCAGTCCAACAAGTCCACACTGACTCTCCAAAGAGCATCACACCCATATGCATTGCTCCCCCCAATGCTATGCCTGTAACCCTGCATTCCTCATGGCTAACCCACCTAGTCTGCACATCCCTGGACACTCTGAACAATTTAACATGGCCAAACCACCTAACCTGCACATCGTTGCACTGTGGGAGGAAACCAGAGCACCTGGAGGGAACCCACACAGGCCAGGGGAGAATGTGCAAACTCAACACAGTCACCCTAGTCTGGAATCAAACTCAGTTCCCTGGCGCTGTGAGGCAGCAGTGCTAACCACTGAGCTACTGTGCCATACGACCTATCATGTTCTTTGGTTTCCTGTCATTGAGTCCATTTGGGTATAGCTTGTCATGTTTTTTTGGATTATAATGTGTAACTTTTCTAACTTCTCAAAAGCTTCGTTGAAATCCATAGAGAATACATCAAGTGTATTAACCTCATTGAACCTCCTGATTAATGCTTCCAAAAGATACAATTATTTTAGTCAGATACGGCTTTGCCTTAACAAACCCATGCTAGTAGTCCCTCAGTAATCCATGCCTGTCTAAATTACAGTTTATACTGTGCATCAAAATTTGTTCTTATTGTTTGCCCATCAATACAGTGGCCTGTAATTATTTAGGATTCTTTTTTAAACAATGGGACAAAGTTCCCTAAGGTGATTTTCCCCATTTGTCCTTTCAAGTCATAATTTTTAGCACATCATTAATTGTCAGGTCTCGTATGATAAAGTGGTAGTGTCCCTATCTCTAATCTAGGATCCACTAGCTCATGTCCTACCTGCTCCCGATGTGTGTAATGACATTTCTGAACAGGTTGATTACAGAATATCTATCATTGAATTTCTCAGGCTCTCTCTCCCTGGCATTAGTTTTAAACAAAATATGGCATGCTAAGGTAACATGAAGCAAGAACAGTGAAGAATCTAAGAATCAGAAACAAAATTGAAGCCGTCTTGTTCCAAAAGTGCTTGAAAATTCTGTGGAGTGGAGAGGCAATTATTGTATGCAAGGGAAGGAAATGGGGAGGTGGGGTGGGGGATGGTGGCGGGGATGCTTCAGTGATAATGTTGATACATTGCTCTCAGTACAAAGGGAAAACACAAAGAAGCAAAATCAATTGCTAAACACCATGGCACACGTCATGTCACTTTTCAACACAACTGCTGATGGGTCCAGAACAGCATTGCTCTATTGCCCAGTGAGTTATTGCTACCAGACAGTGTTCACAATCTACCTCAGGCAAAGTTGCTGACTATATATTCTGCAGCTGAAAAGTAGTCTCTAGACTCTTGCAGCCACTAAGATTTATTTTGCAGGTAAGTAGCTGTTTAATATTGTCACAAAGGCTGCATTAAATAAAAAAAAACAGCCATCCCATCTCCTAACACAAATGCCATTTTATGCTACCAAATTCTTGACTTGTGATCTTGGGCTGTTCTGCCACAAAATACAAATGGTTTGGTTGAGTTCCAGGAGGCCACATATTTCTGCATTGTTTTTGTCAAACTAGCTCCAGTGACTTTGGTGCTTGAACCCAATGGTCTAAGACAGCTGACTTTATTTGATTCCACTTGCCGGAAGTGGAGTTGGACACGTGAGGGTTTTCCAGATTGATTGTGAGCTGCATTTAGAACTGCTCTCCGTCATCAGGCTACTTTAGCACTGAGATAGTGATCCGCCTCCTCTTGGAATTTTGAATGTTGTGATGTCTTGGTGCCACATGGATGTTTGTTACTGATTGAAGAAATCGATTATCTGTCCAGCAGGGATCAATTCCCCCTTCATGGAGCAACTCATATAGACATCACTTAGACCTTTGATTCAAACAAAGACATAGCCCATGAAGTGCCAGTCAACAGACGTCCCCAGTACAGAGCACTGAGAGCTGAATTGTGTGTCAGTGATCCATCAGAGTTCTAGAAAAATGCCACCAGCAATGCCTCTTCTGGATTCAATGGGAGGATTGGTGAGCAGATGCTTGAGTCCTTCTTGAGACCAACTCCATTGCATTCAGGCAAAATGTCTGCAAAATCAGCATCAATGACTGGAAGCTCTTGTTTATCCAACTTGCAAATGGTCAATGTTCCAGAGAATGGCAAAGCAAATATTTCAAAGATACTTTGAAGCCTTTCCTAAGTATAGCAACCTTAACATTGATAAATGTTTAAGACCATAAGACATAGGAGTGAAAGTAAGGCCATTCGGCCCATCGAGTCCACTCCACCATTCAATAATGGCTGATGGGCATTTCAACTCCACTTACCCGCATTCTCCCCGTTTGAGCCACAAGGAGAGGCTGAATAGGCTGGGGCTATTTTCTCTGGAGCAATGGATGCTGAGGGGTGACCTTATAGAGGTTTATAAAATCATGAGGGGCATGAGTAGAAGACAAGGTCTTTTCCGTGGGGTGGGGGAGTCTAGAACCAGAGGGGCAAAGGTTTGAAGTGAGAGAGGAAAGATTTAAAAGGGACCTAAGGGGCAATTCTTTCACACAGAGGTTGGTGCGTGTATGGAATGAGCTGCCAGAGGAAGTGGGAAGGCTATAAAATTATAACTTTTAAAAGACATCTGAATGAGTACATGAATAGGAAGGGTTTAGAGAATAATGGGCCAACTGTTGGCAAATGGGACAAGGTTAATTTAGGATATCTGAGGGGCATGGATGAGTTGGACCAAATGGTCTGTTTCCGTGCTGTACATCTCTATGACTGTATGACTCTACAAGCTTGTTTTTATTCCTTCAACATGGTGACAAATTGTCCACCAAGGTGATGAGAGGGAAAGAAAGGGAAGGAATTCCTGCATTTTGGATCCTACAATATAGTGGATCAAGAGTCAGCCTGCTCAATGACATGAAGACTGACTCACAACCCTGAGAGGACATCTTCCTTGAATCGAGGGACAGCCTGCAATGAGAAGGTTAGATTTTCTCTCATTCCCTGGCACCACACCTGTTGCAACAAAGAACTGGAAAATAATAGTCAGTGGCTCCATATTTTCACCCTTGTTTCTTTTAGTAGCCTGGATATAGGTCATGCAAACCTTAAAATACTATCTAAGAGTCTCATTCCTTTAACATTTCTTCTCTTGCTATAATTGTCTCAATCATAAATTCACTCTCTTGTTCCTTAGCTATTGCAGTGTTCCCTCTGTTGTGAAGACAATCACAGCCTTCATTCAGAACCATACTCACATCTTCTGCCTCTATTCACAAGTTACCTTTCTGGACTCGAATTGGCCCTATTCTTTTATTAGTTATTCTGAAGCTCTGAATGTAGTTACAAACCACATTTAGTTTTTCTTGATTTAACTTGGTAATATTATTTCCAACATAGTTTTCCTAATTTTCTTTTCAACTCCACCATTACACTTTCCATCCATTTTTCTGCAGGATCAGATTATAGCTTTCCTTTTTTGCCTGATCATATTTTGTATGCATTTCGATATCCAGGGAGTCAATATTTTAGAGTCCACAGTTTTTTATTTCTGGGAATTTATTTGTTTAGGATCCTTTGTACCTCCCCCTTGAATAACTCTCGCTATCTTGAGAAGGATTTGATTTGCATCACACTGCTGGAAATTCCCATCTCATCTTTGACTTAATTATTTGTTCCTGGGATGTGAGCATTGCCAACATTTACTGCCCACCCCTAATTGCCTCAGAGAAGATGGTGGCTAGCTGCCTTCTTGAAAAGCTGCAGTCTTTGTTGTAAAATTGGCCTTCACTTATTTTAAAGTTTTTCCGCTTGGTCTTTTATTTCCACAACGACATCGAAAAATTGAATTATGATTGCAAGCTGCTGCCAGAACAGTGGCCATAATTTCGTGAAAAGATTGTTGGCATTTGTTCAAAAGTTCTGCCTGTACTCCAACTCATGAAAGTCCTATTCATCCATTATCGCTATTTTTTTCATTCAGTCTCTCTCTCTCTCTCTCTCTCTCTCTCTATCTCTCTTTTTCCTATGTCAGGAGTAAACGTGAAGCAACAACTATAACTTTACATTCTGGTGGCTATCAGGTCATTACACGGCAGAGACTACTGCTGAGACATTACCTTCATACTTGAGATTCAAACTGTAAGGGCCACCTCTTTATTTCTAGACTGTAGCCGACTATCTTTACATCAAGGAAACTGTGTAAGAAGATGTTTGCAGTTTTAAAAACAAGTTGTTGGAGCCCATTATAAATTTTATCCATAATGTTGCCTCATACAAAAAGTGAGGGGGAGACCCAGACAAGTCAGCACTGCCTGTGGGTGTTCAGGGAAAGTCTTTTGATTGGCTTTTCAATTGGCACCAATTATTGTAGGTTCAGGAGGGCTCAATGTAATAGCAACGAGTTGATTGGTTACTGGCTATAGCTTTGGGTGTGGACATTACAGCAGAAACATCCAGCTTGCAAAGAGAAAACATCCATTTTTTTTCTCACTCTTGCCCTTATCTGCCTCATCTCCACTTGCACCCCCCTCCCTATATCCATCAACCCCTTAACAGCCCTTCAGGGTGGAGAAGTGAAAGAAAACCCCTTCATAACTAGCTCTTCTCCTTCAGGTTTCTCTATGAGCTACTTTCCCTGAAACTCCCCTGTGGAAAGGAAAACTGGGGAAAAAAAAAACACCATCTGTGAAACTGAAAGGGCAAATCCTCAAGAAGTGAATGAAAATCCTGTAAGTGAGAATCGCTATCCACACCTTGTGACATCAACATCGAGTCAGAAAACATTGAAAGGATCCAAAGGAAAATGACTCGTTGGTGGCTGTGATCTAAACTGGTGCCAGAACTGAGCTTCTCTGACTTCCTTCTTCCTCTTTCACACCCTTAATACTTTTACTGCATTTGTGTATCTCTTTGTCTGTGCATGACAGTGTTAAAAAGCTTAAATTCTGGAATTATAGATTGACAATTCACATTTTTGCTATTGATTAAAACAAACTTATTTGCAATAAATATTTATTTTCTTGTTAATGGAAAATGGTGTGTATTTTCTTCCAAGGTTTTTTCAATCACTCATGGGAAGTGTGTGTCACTGGCTGACCCAGCATTTATTGCCCATCCGTAGTTGCCCCTTGAGAAGGTGGGAGTGAGCTGCCCTCTGGAACTGCTGCAGTCCAAGTGCTGTATATTGACCCACAATGCCTTTCAGGAGGGAATTCCAGAATTTTAAACTAGTAACAGTGAAGGAATGGTGATATACAATATATCCAAGTCAGGATGGTGAGTGACTTGGAGTGGATTTTGCAGGTGGTGGTGTTCCCATATATCTACTGTCCTTGTCCTTCTAGATGGTAGTGATTGTGGGTTTGGAAGGTGCTGTTGAAGGATCTTTGGAGAACTTATGCTGTGCATCTTGCAGATAGTGCACACGGCTGCCGCTGAATGTCGGTGATGGAGGGAGTGGATGCTTGTCGATGTGATGCCAATAGAGCTGGCTGCTTTGTCCCGGATGGTGTGAAGATTTTGAGTGTTGTTGGAGCTGCACCCATCCAGGCAAATGGGGAATATTCCATCACATGCCTGACTTGTACCTTGTAGATGTGGACAGGCTTCAGGGAGTCAGAAAGTGAGTTACTTGCCACAGTATTCCCAGCGTTGAAAAGTGTGGTGCTGGGAAAAGGCATCAGGCCAGGCAGCATTCGAGGAGCAGGAATTCATTCATTCCTGAAGAAGGGCTTATGCCCGAAATGTCGATTCTCCTGCTCCTCGGATGCTGCCTGGCCTGCTGCGCATTCCCAACACCACATGTTTCAACTCTGGTCTCCAGCATCTGCAGTCCTCACTTTCTCACAGTATTCCCAGCCTCTGACATGCTCTTATAGCTACTGTGTTTATGTGGTGAGTCCAGTTGAGCTTCGGGTCAATAGTAACCTCCAGGATGTTGATAGTAGGGGATTCATAGATGGTAATGCCATTGAATGTCAAGGGTCAATGGTTAGATTATCTCTTATTGGAGGTAGAACATAGAACATGAAACATAGAACAGTACAGCACAGTACGTGCCCTTCAACCCTCGATGTTGGGCTGGCCTTTTATCGTACCCTAAGATCAGACTAACCTACATACCCTTCATTGTACTAACTTCCTTATGCCGATCCAAAAGTCGCTTAAATGTCCCTTAGATAGTCATAATCTGGAATTTGTAGTTAGATTCTAAATTACATAGTAGAATTGTGTAATTTATGGTTGGTTCATCAAGTGTTGACATTTATGGAAACTCCAGAATTAACAGTGCTTCATTTCTAGCACACTATCCCAACATTCCCTTGAATTATTTAATCTGTCTGTGGGATGCTATGATCCGTGCAGACAACCAGCTTCCACAAGTGGAAGCAAACCTATCTGCACACTCTTAGACAAGCCCAGAACTGCCCAGTGACTGCGTCGCAGTTCAGAAGGAAGATTGGCTGTGAAAAGGGATTGAGCTGTTCCATTCTGGGCAAACACAGTCGCACATTGGAAAGGTTTAAATTTCCGAATTCAGAGGCTGAATACTGGAGAACAAGAGCGCGAGTTGTCTCCCTCTGACAGTTCTGCCCTGCAAAAGATCAGTCAGAATGAAAAAATGGCCCCGCATTTCAGAAGGAACCCTGATCAGAATCCCCTCTTGGAAATGTGGAGTTCTCTCCTCTCGTGATAAAGAAACGATGGAGTTGCTAACTGTGCGAGATTGTCACTCCTTCGAAAATCTTTCCAATACACTAACTGTTGCTTGTCCAAAGAATTTGCTGAGTTCAACTTAGCCACTTTGCTGCTTTAATCTGTGGATCAATTTATAATCACATGGCTTGGATTTTCCAATTTCCAAATGATAGTTATTCAATATGGGTAGGAGATTTGCTGGGGCCCCTAATGAAATCCCCTTTGTCGCTGACACTGAAGGTATTGCCTGGGAATTTGAAGATTTCATTGTGGAGTTCCTCTTTGCCTAGAAGTTGTTACAGATGGAAATATGGTTCCCCATTTCTGAAGGGTCCTGATTGGATTCTCCTCAGAGCAAAATAGAGCTCCCACCTTTCATAAAAACAGAATAATTGAGTGGTAATGTGTGTGAGATTGCCAGTCCTTCGAAAATCTGGTCTAATATGTTTAGTTTTACAAATTTATCAACCTTAAGGATTTATGAGTGCCATTGAGTGTCTATTTCATCACTTTGCATTTCCTCCTAGTTCGTGTGCTGCAGGCCATTCCCAACTGGCCTGATACACAATCAGGCCATTTCCAACTGGCCCTTGCTGGTCTGCCTACACCACATGAGCCTCCTTCAACTCTTTCACACCTGATCCTCACTGTCTACTCCTTTCGCCTTTAAATATTTGGAAGGCTTCTCCTCAAATCCATCAGATTTTGCTGTGACGCCTTGTGGGAGTAAGTTCCACATTTTCATGTCTCTCTGGGTATAGAGGCTTCTCCTGAATTTCATGTCAGATTTGCTCGTGATTAGTTTAGACTCATCTAAACAATCATTTGTTTAAATAAATAATTAATATATAATTACTTTGCATTGTTGGTCCCTAGATTTGAGCTTGATTCTTATATCTTCCTGTTGTTTTTACTCCTCCTCTCCTTGCCTTTCCCAGTCCAGGGTTTCTCACACCTAGACATCCCACCCCGAGCTAACTTTCTTGGAATATCCCATGCTTGATGTGGCCCTTACATTCACAACCATTTGACCCCCAACAGACCATGCCAACCTGAGTCGAACATCAGGAGGAGAGTGTGAGGACTGCAGATGCTGAAGATCAGAGTCAGGAATGTAGTGCTGGAAAAGCACAGCAGGTCAGGCAGCATCCAAGGAGCAGGAGAATCAATGTTTTGGGCATAAGCCCTTCATCAGAAAAGCCCATCCTGATGAAGGGCTTATGCCATAAATGTTGATTCTCCTGCTCCTCGGCTGCTGCCTGACCGGCTGTGCTTTTCCAGCACTCCACTCTCAATTCTGAGTTGAACATCAGTGACACATCTCCGAGCTCAGCCATCCCATTACCCACTCTATTAGTCTGACTTGCCTCAGGTCTGGTAGTGAAAGGAGTACAGTATCCCCAGTCTCAAGGCAGACAGCCAACCACTGTGGATTATAAGACATTTTCCAAGTTTAAGTGGGGTAGGTGGGGTGCGTCGATTTTCTTTCTGCCCATTTGTACCCAGCTAGTGATTGGAATCTGAAAATGTGATAGAGGCAGATTCAGTTGCAGCTTTCAAAGAGATTTGGATAATTATCTACAGAGGAAGAAATTGCAGGTCCACAGGGAGAAGGTAGGGGAGTGGGCTGAGCTAAATTGCTCTTTCCAAGGGGTTCCATGAATACAAAGAACTAAATGTCCTCTTTCTATGCTGTGACCATTCTCTGATTAGTTCGATATTACTAAATGTATTTGAATTATTCTTAATCTCAAGGGGACCCTTTACATTTCTGTTTCATACTGGCATTACACTCAAAGCCCAAAACATTGAGCAGTGATTTATAACTTCAAATTGAGATGGTTTGAGTGATTTATGGACACATTCTCAGAAACCATTACCTTAGTAAAGTCATTTTTGTAATTCGCAGAACAATTTTTTTAAAATTCCCATTTTGATTCATTCAGTAACAATCAATCAGTTACACCAAGTGGCTGGTGAAGATTTCATGCTGGATGAATTTCTCTCTAATTCCGAGCATACATCAGAAATTAAAAGTAAAAGTGCAGTTAGATAGAAAATCCAAACAAACAGAAAACGTCCAACATACATAAGAGCTCCAGAAAACAACAGAAAATAACAATTACAGGTCGACATTACAAAATTGGACGAGTGATAGAAAACAGAGGGTCATGGAAAACAGATAGTTTTTGAGCTGGAGGCAGCTTTGTCATTCTCAGGGGATTTTTGCTTTTCCTGAAATAGGTCTTGGTGTGCAAGCAATAATTTCAAAATTTGCTGATGACAGGAAACTCAGAAAAATTGTAAAACATAGAGGAGGACATTCGAACTCCAAAAGGAGGTGGACAAGTTGGTAGGATGGACGGACAGGTAGCAGATGAGGTTCAAAGCAGAGCAGAAGAGTAGAGTTACCTTTGACCAGAACCTCAACTGGATTCACCATATAAACACAAAGGCTGCAAGAGCAGGTCAGTGGGTAGGAATATTGAGGTGAGTGATCCACCTCCTCACTGCTGAAAGTCTGTCGAGGCAACTGCCTTCCTAGCTACCTTCCCCCAGCCCACCCACCTCCTATTTATCTCTCAGCCCCCTTCCCCACCACAAACCTCCCCCACACCCAAACGCCTGACAAAGGGTTTATGCCCAAAACATTGACTCACCTTCTCCTCGGATGCTGCCTGACCTGTTGTGCGTTTCCAGCACCACACGTTTTGACTCTGATCTCCAGCATCTGCATCCTCACTTTCTCCCACCATCTACAGGGACGAGTCAGGAGTGTGACTGAATACCCCTCACCTGTCTGGGCGGGTGCATCTCCATCAACACTCAAGAAGCTTGACACCGTACAGGACAAAGCAACCTGCTTGACTGGCACCACATCCACAAGCATCACTCCCTTCACCACCAATGCTCAGTAACAGCAGTGTGTACGATCTACAAGATGCACTGCAGAAATTCAAAGATCCATAGAAAGCACCTTTTAAACCCAAGACAACTTCCATTTAGAAAGACAAGATACATGTGAATACCACCACCTGCAACTTTCCCTCCAAACCACTCACCATCCTGATTTATGTAATATATACCATTCCATCACTGTTACTGGGTCAAAATCCTGGAACTCCCTCCTTAAGGTTAATGTGGGTCTACTTACAGTAGGTGGACTGGAGTGGTTTAAGAAGGCAGCTCACGACCACCTTCTCAAGCGCAACTAGAGGAATGCAATAAATGTTGACCCATCCAGTAATGCACACATCCCTCAAATGGATTTTGCATCTGCCTTAAATATTTGCTTTGTAAAGTTAGGTATAGTGTTAACACAGGGGTAAAAACAATGCTCACATGATGGCTATTGTACTGGATGACTAATTCAGACACTTGACCTAATCATTTGGAGTGGGTATGTGGGTGTCTCTGGTGAGTCAAACTTTTATTTGCCTGTCCAAACTACCCTTAAGGTGGTGATGATGGGCTCCCTTCACGAACACAACTGACCATTTCTGAGGGCAGTTAAGAATCAACTGCACTGCTGTGGGTCAAAGACCATGTATAGACTAGACAGAGTAAGGCTGACAAAGTTTCATTCCAAAACGGCATTCTTCATTCAGTTGGATTTTTTTCTGATATTCTGGTGATTTCAGGCAGTAACAGCATGAGACTCTTTGAATATTTTTACTAAACAACCAATTTAGAGATGTTAAGGCACACCTCTGGAGCCAGGGGGGTTATCTTGAATTCAGACTTTTTAGCTCAAAGGTAGGGACACCACCACTGCACCACAAGAGTCCCTGTAGTACCGACCACCTGGTTCCAATATATGTTCCAGCTGCTGCCCTGGTGTGTTTGGATTGATCTCTCCAAATGATTAGGTCAAGTGTCTGAATTAGTCATCCAGTTCAATAGCCATCATGTGAGCATTGTTTTTACCCCTGTGTTAACACTATACCTAACTTTACAAAGTAAATATTTAAGGCAGATGCAAAGCAGCAAAAGCTCCTTCCCATCAGGCTATGGTGGAAAAGCATTGAATCTGGGACAGAGGTGTCATTCTATTGCTGTGTCTTGGGTATGATTGATTTCTCTTTGTATTGCTTCAGTTGGTGACACTCAGATAGTGCATTCTACCATGCTCCTGACTTCAGTCTGGTAGACAGGGGAATGTGTTCAGGAGTGGAGGCACCAGTCAACCTTTGCCTGGCCTCTGGCCTTCTGCTCATGCCCTGCTGCCAAAGTAGCTGGCCCAAGTCTGCTGCATGTCTGTGATGGGCCCTCAGGATGTTAATGTTGGCTGGCTCAGTTATAGTTGTGTCACAGAGCCCTGAAGGAGATGGCTGAGCTGATTGATGTCTCCAAGTGCAGTGAAACGTGTAAAAATGAAATACAGGATAAATGCTGAGACTAAATAACATCAAAACCTCCAAATGAAAATGTCTATTACTACTGCTTTCAAAATGAAATATTTAATTTACAAAAATGCACAATGTTTAGAATTATCATTAGGAAAGAAAGAATGTTCTTTTGATTGATAAAATAATATTCTGTATATTAAAATATTTAGCTCGCAGTGACCACAGCTTATAATTTATTAAAATGGATCTTGTCTTTAAGCTTGGCAATGTATAATTGATTCTGAAAGGAGCTGTAGAGACTTATTTGAAAAGTGCAGTCTTGGATTCAAAAGGCATCTGCTTCAAAATAGCACCTCCGAGTGTTTGGGCACACAATGCATTTATTCAAAGGGCTGGTTTCTGGAAAACGAAATCTAAGTGTGCCATGCCTGAACGATACATCATGTACAAGCCAGAAATCTAATTTGATGCTTTCTGATTTCTGATGAGCAAAACTTCACTGTGTTTCTTTCATTTATCTATATGTAGTATTGAAAAGACTGGGTGCTGCCTTTCTGTAGTATCTCAATTCTAAGTCAGAACATTTCCATTCCAAAAAAACGCCAAGACAAATCTTGGCAGTTCCCATGCAGTATTGAGGGAGTACTGACAGAGGTACTGTCTCTCAGATGAGATATTAAACTAGGGCCTTGTTTACTTTCTCAGGTGAATGCAACAGATCTCATGTGAACTATTTCAAAGACAAACATTCCCCTTATATTTGTTCTAGGGTGTTCATAGAAGATCAGACAGGAATTCTTAGTGACTGTTAAACAGCAATTGCTGATAAACTGCAGTAAGGCTACAGGACAGCATGTTCTGAGCTGTACTCATTCTGATTCCAGCAGTAATGTACTGATGAGAAGTGTATTTTTCACAACTCCTGTAAGTGCCAGTATCGGTCTTTTCTCAGCATTGTCAGACCTTGGAAAAGACAGAGACTGGTGAGCTGGTTAAGGATTATGCCTCACTTTATCTCATCTTGTGTAAGTTGTCAACACTTCACCTCACTTCTGGTAAGCCTTCAAGTCACAGGAAATATTCTGAGGATTTTTGCTGCATGATTCAACTTTGCTTCATGGGCACACACAGTTGTCATGTAGAATGTAAGATTCCGCTTAAAAAAAAAGTCAATCTTAGTCCGGTAGCTTCATCCCAACCACCATGTTGCAATATGTTCTAATATGGGTTTTCATAAAAGCTTAGGCCAGACTTTGTTTATTGGGCCTCTGCTCTTTGTAGTTTTTATAAATGACTTGGATGAGGAGATTGAGAGGTGGGTTAGTAAATTTGCAGATGACACAAAGGTTGGAAGTGTCATCGATAGTATAGAGGGCTTCTGCAGGCTGCAGCATAACATAGGCAGGATGCAGAACTGGGCTGAGAAATGGCAGATGGAGTAAACCTGGATAAATGCAAAGTAATGCATTTTGGAAGGTCGAACTCAAATGCTGAATATAGGATTAAAGATAGGATTCTTGGCAGTGTGGAGGAACAGAGGGATCTGGGTGCGCAAGTACATAGATCCCTCAAAGTTGCCACCCAAGTGGATAAGGTTGTTAAGAAAGCATATGGTGTTTTGGCTTTCATTAACAGGGGGATCGAGTTTAAGAGCCGCAAGGTTTTGCTGCAGCTCTACAAGCCCCTGGTGAGACCACACTTGGAATATTGTGTCCAGTTCTGGCTGCCCTGCTATAGGAAACATACAGAGGCTTTGGAGAGGGTGCAAAGATCGCTTACCAGGATTCTGCCTGGACTGGAGGGCTTGCCTTATGAAGAAAGGTTGAATAAGCTCAGACTTTTCTCTCTGGAGAGAAGGAGGAAGAGAGGAGACCCGATTGAGGTGTACAAACTAATGAGTGGAATAGATAGAGTCAATAGCCAGAGACTTTCCCCCAGGGCAGGATTGACTGGTACGAGGAGTCATAAGTTTGACGATATTAGGATGAAATTATAAAGGAGACGTCAGAGGTAGGTTCTTTACGCAGTGAGTTGTGAATGCATGGAATGCGTTGCCAGTTGAAGTGCTGGAAGCGAAGTCATTGGGGACACTTAAGCGATTGCTGGACATGCACATGGATAGCAGTGAGTTGAGGGGTGCGTAGGTTAAGTTACTATATTTTACATTAGGATTAAACCTTGGCACAACATCGTGGGCTAAAGGGCCTGTTCTGTGCTGTCCTGTTCTATGTTCTATGATATACTGTGCATGTATTAAGGCTACAGAACTGCATATTTTGTGCTGTACAGGCTTCAAACTCCAAACAGAGTAATAGCACATTCCAGTTACATCACAGCTTACTTCAGAGGTTCATCTACATAGTCATCAAGCCCTTTCTCACCAGTATTTAGCATAAAATTTATCATTCTGTCATCATCAAGTAAAAGCAGAGTGGAAAGATATTATAAAGCTGGAGAAGGTTCAGAAGAGATTTACCAGGATGTTGCCAGGTTTAGAAGGTTTGAATTATAAAGACAGGCTGGCTATGGTGGGATATTTTCACTGGAGTGTAGGAGGTTGAGATGTGACCTTGTAGAATTAGATAAAATAGTGAGAGGTATAGATAAAACTAGTTGCCTTTTCCAAAAGATGAAGAATTTCAAGAATAGGTGAGAGGAGAGAGATTTAAAAAAGACACGAGGGACAAATATTTAACACAGGGGGTTGTTCATGTGTGCAATAAACTTCCTGAGAAAGTGATGGCTGTACAATTACAATGGCTAAAAGACATTTGGATAGATAAATGAATAGGAAAGGTTTGGAGGGATATTGACCAGGAGCAGGTAGGTGGGACTAGTTTAGTTTGGGATTATGTTGTCCATGGACTGAAGGGTCTGATTCCGTACTTTAAGACATTATTTCATTGCTGTTTGTGGGAGCTTGCTGTGTACAAATTGGTTACTGTGATTCCTCCTCTAAGGATTACACCTCAGCTGTGTTTCATTGACTTTATGGCTGTCCTGAGATTGTCCTGAATGTCGCCTTAACTACATTATTAACCTGTCCTGTCATCTTCGGGGGTAAAGCACCCAGAGTCCCTCTTTTTCTAAGCATCCTGCCATACACTGGATATTCCCTTGTCTTGTTACTTCTTTCAAAATACATCCCTTCACACTTTTCAGGGTTAAGTTCCATTTGCCACTTATCTGTCCAAGCCGCTTATATCTTCGTTATGGTAAATCACCAGGCCATGTGTAGATGTGTCATCTACAAATGTATTTCTCATCCCCCACACATTCAATTCTACATTGCTAATGTATATCACAAATAATAAGGGGCCCAGCACTGGTCACTGGAGAACACTATTGGACTCCAGCCTCCAGTCATGCAAACAGTCTTTTAACAACACCCTCCACCTCCTGTTGTTCAGTCAATTTTGAATATAATTTGCCAAGTTACCCTGATTCCCATGTGCTTTCATTTTCTTTATAAGTTTTACTTATGAAAATACAGATCAAGAAATAGAGCACATTTCTTCTGATCATGTGATAATGAATTAGACACAAAAATGTCTCGCACACAGAAATCAGCACCATTGTAGTTAAGACAACCATATTCGACACCGTCAAAAAATTATTGAATGTTATTGAGTGAAGCCATTTTGAGTATCTTTCCCCCCACAGAACCTTTAGAAAGCCTTCAATCATCTTGAAAAAGGAATATCTTCATTCATCGCCATGGTCACACCATATTGGTAAAGGAAGACCGTTAAGTCACTACAAGTTCCTTCAGACAAAATGATTAAAAATCTCCGATCTAAAGGAAGCCAGCATCCAAGATCACCAGCTTTACTTTAAGTTTTTCCTCTATCTTGTCATAGACTGTCCTCATCGACCTATTGACACAGATAAATCAAATCAAAGATTTGGGAGTCAGTAGGAGGACCAAGGAAAAACGCTGTTAGAGAAGAAGTACCTAATTATTTTGTTTGAGTATGATTGTTAGTCAATATTTATGACATGGGGAGAAAAGTTCTGGGAAGGTTGTTGTGTAAGGGAGGGGCTAAACCCTGAAACAAACATGCAATGATGTCAGAGTTTCTCCCCACTGGGCATAAATAGCACAGTGTGAGTGAATTCAGTGAGATTGAGTGTTGGATTAGAATAGAGAACATGAATAGAGAACAGCCTTGTTTAAGTGAGAGCCGAGTATATCTATGATTACATATTAAAGTATAAGAAACAATGTTCTTTTAAATCAAAGTCTAAAGACAGCTCTTAAACTGTTTGAAATCTCCAATCATAGTGTGGCATTAAATCGCATGATAAAAGAGATGGGATTGTGGAGTTGATGTTATAAATCCTGATGTTATTAAATGGCAGAGTAGAGCCAATGGCCAAGTGGCCTAATCCTGCTCCTAAATTGTATACCCAAATGTAATTTGCTTTTGTTATAAAGTACTGTAAAACACATAAAGACTCATGAAACTGAGGAGTTTAACAAGATGGAGAGTGTTCCTACGTTACCTTCATTGGATTGGGAAGGGGCTGAGGTGATATTTCACTTGCACGGAGCTGCAACACTGTTATCCTGAGCAAGTCAGTAATGTAATTGGAAAATAAGAAACAGAGACAGACTCTGCACAGTTGTGACAAGGAGAGCTTGTGCAGCTCCATACCCTTATGCAGTAAGGTTGTCACGCTGCAGGCTAAAGCATCAACCATTTTTTGAATGGCAAAATCACACAGGTATCAACAAGATAATCTCTGATGGTGTTGGCACTGTTGGTGCTCTGTGTTCTTCACAATGTGCAACAAGATTGTATTTAGTCATGAAAAATACATCATGTACATTTGACCATCACCCTTTACAAAAGTGGATGAATAAAAACAAGGTTAGCTTGGCCTCTACTCAAAGGTGAAACACATATTTGTGAAATTTTCTGAGGTATAATGATGATGGACCATATCTTTGGACCAGAATGTCAAGTTTCAAGTGCCACTTTCCACAAGGTGTTTCACATGATGCCAGACATTTATATAGCAAAAAAGACAAATCTGCATTAATCACATCAAAATAAAAGGTCTCCACTGTGTAATCATGAGGCAGTTATATATTGAGGGGTTCAGAGATTTATACTCCATAGCGTAATAGTAAGTAGTGCCTCACAGAGGAGTGTCACATCAGGATGGAGTTTTCAGCTAAACTTTTTTTTTTACAAAGTGGAAGTACAACAATTGCTGACAGTGCACGCAGAACTGATCAAAATCGCAGCCTCAAAATGCTCAGGCAAACCAATCTCATGTCACATCTGCAGCCTCTTCTCATTGCTGACAAACATCTGCTGTTGAGGAACAATTAATTAAAAACCCATCTGCTGTTGATATAAAATTGGTCATTAATTCTGAGCACAGATTCCTTCGTGCCATTTACTTCGGAGCAGAAGTTGACATCCGTCCATCATGATGAAGAAGACATCTATGAAAGTTGGGCAGTGGCGTTTGCCAATTAAGTTGTTTTCGTGAACTTTCTTTTGATTGATATAGAAGCACACAAATTTGTACAGGGCGCTCAATGGTGTGGCTAGCTCAGCTTTCAGCACTGGCTTCTCAATCCAAAGCACATTGACAGAGTCTTCTGAGAGAAAGTGAGGACTGCAGATGCTGGAAATCAGAATCAAAAAGTGATGAAGAACTTATGCTTGAAACGTCCACTCTCCTCCTCCGATGCTGCCTGACTGGCTGTGCTTTTCCAACACCACATATTTTTGACTGGCAGAATCTTCTGCCCAATTGCAGGTGCATAAACAACATTGGAGAAAGGAGATGTCCCATAGAACTACAATATCTTGTGCATCTTGGAGTAGACATTCAGTCACTTTTGCCTAGAAACAGTCTCCTGGGAGAGGTAGAGAATCAGTTTAAATTTTAAAAATCCTCAAGCCATTTAGGGGCGAAATGCATTAAAATTCCTCTCTGAACACCTCCGGCAATGGATGCAAAATGAGGAAATCAATGTTTATTCCACATCACCAAGTATTCACCACTTGCAGAAGGTGGTCCCTGCTCCACCCAGAAACCATTTCACCTCTTATTTAAAGGGGTTCTTATGTCCAAAGCTCACCTAATCCCTGATAAAGTCAATTCATTTTCAGAACTGGTTAACATCATCATGGTCAGAACAATTGAGTCAGTTGAGGGATCCAACTATACTCTACCTCAAATGTTGTGAGATTGGATTGGATTGGATTGGATTTATTATTGTCACATTTACTGAGATACAGTAAAGAGTTGTCTTGTATGCTTTACGGGCAGATCATACAATACAAGTGCATGAGGGTCACAGAACAGAGTGCAGGATATAATGTTACAGCCACTGAGAAGGTGCAGAGAGAGATCTGCATTCACACTAAAGAGGTCCATTCAAACGTTTGAAAACAGCAGTGAAGAAGCTGCTCTTGATTCTACTGATGTGAAAACGTGGTTCATGTCCTCGACGAAGTTCTGAAAATTACAAAATTACTTATACTTCCAGTATTATGGAGGTGAATGATCAGTTTGTAATTTTATTAAAACATTCCTTTCATTTTAATAATCTGTCCCCCACCGCACTTTACTGGCTGAATTTGTTTGTCTCTTTTGGTTAACTCATGATTTTTGCACGTCTTCATGGTTTTAACTTGAGCCCAAGACCTACGTATCAGCTTTCTGATTGAAAGGACATTACAGTTCAACCTTTAAGTTTCATACATGACAGAAAAGGCCCTTCTGCCCATTGAATTTGTACTGCCGAAAATACACAATCTGCATTAGTTGCACTTTGCAGCTTCAATGTGCTGAATAAGAGACTGTCATTATTAGCCATGATGTGGAGGTGCCGGTGTTGCACTGGAGTGGACAGTCAGAAGGCACGTGACACCAGGTGATAGTCCAACAGGGTTATTTATAATAACAAGCTTTTGGAGTGCAGCTTCTTTGTCAGATGAAGAGAAGGAAAGCGCACAGGCACAGATTATATCGGCAGCGAGGTAATGGCAAATTATTCCAGATGATTAAGAATGTCAACAGATAAGCACAAATGGTGTGAGTAGGATGTCAACAAGCTGAATAACAAGTGAAGGAATGACCAATCAACTGATTAATTAAAGCAAAGCAATAATCTCAAATAATCACAAATAAGATGGTGCTGGAGACAAACCAAATGACTGCAGTTATTATTAGAGAAGATACATCTTTGTTGGTTTAATAGAATCACTGATTAATTATAGTACAGAAGGAGACAATTCAGCCCTTCTTGTCTGTGCTGGTCCTATGAAGGGAAGTATGTACAACACTTTAATCTATTCCTTTTTGGATAATGATCTTTCAAATGCCTTGACTGAACCTGCTTCAACCTCATCCTCAGGCAGTACATCCTGGGGCAACACAGTGGCTCAGTGGTTAGCATTGCTGCCACACAGTACCAGGGACCTGTGTTCCATTCCAAACTTGGGTGATTATCTGTGTGGAGTTTGCACATTCTCCCTAACTCTGCATGGATTTCCTGGTGCTCTAGTTTCCTCCCACAATCCAAAGGCATGCAGGTTAGTTAAATTGGCCATGCTAAATTGCCCATAGAGTTCAGGGATGCGTAGGTTCAGTACATTAGTCAGCGGTAAATCTACGATAATAGGGTAGGAGAATGGGTCTGAGTGAGTCACTCTTCGGAGGATCAGTGTGGATTTCTTGGGCCAAAGGGCCTGTATCCACACTGCAGTGATTCTATGATCCCAGATCCCAAAAACTCTCTGTATGAACACATTTTTCTCCTTATTGCTTTTATTTACCAATTTCTCAAATCTGTGCTCCCATTCCAAGAATAGGAGCGTTTTCTCCTGATCACTCTGTCCAGATCACTCATGATTTCAAACATCTCTGCCAGATCTCCTTTCACCAAGGAAAGCTGTCACAAAATTTCCAAACTTTCTCTGGAACTAAATGAAATGATCACAGATGTTGACATGATTTTTGACCATGACAGAAAGTTTGAACAGGCCACAATTACTTTTCTTCAAACAGCAGAAACTGGGGTCGACACGGCGGCTCAGTGGTTAGCACTGCTGCCTCATAGGGAGTTCAGTTCCACCCTTGGGTGACCGTCTGAGTGAAGTCTGCATGGGTTTCCTCCCACAGTCCAAAAATGTTGCAGGTTAGTTCGATTGGCCAAGCTAAATTGTCCATAGTGTCCAAAGATATGTAGATTAGTTGGATTAGCTATGAGACATGCAGGGTTACAGGGATAGGGTGGAGTGTGGGTCTGGCTGAGATGCTCTTTGAAGGGCCGAATGGCCTGCTTTCACAGGGAATCTACAATAAGACAGACATATTTCCCTTAACAGAGCTGGAAAATAAAACAGAAAGAAATGGATTTTAAAGTTTGATGAAAGGGGTGTTAAGCAATGCCTTTGGAGGTTAGTGGAGTTCCAAAACTCACTCGCTGAAAGCAGGGTAGAGAAAGAAAAACACCACAAACACCACCAAAATGACTTGAATGTGTAACAAGCTTCCAAAACAAATGGGGTTCCACCAAAAGATTGGAACTTGAGATGAGACAGGCCAACACAGACTGATGGAACAAATGGCCTCCTTCTGGTTTGCATCGCTTTCAATCTTCCGTGTTCTCAGCAAGAATGGTATGAGGAGTGCGCAAAGACCCAGCTTCTCACTTCTTTCTGATTTCGATCAAATTGTTCTCACCTTTTTTTAACTTGATTTACTTTTGAAACATTTTATTGGTTTTCTATCATCCTTCAATGAAAAGCTGTGAGTTCTTACACTTTGTTTCTAAATATCTAGATTCAATCCACAGCTCTGCCACTTTGAAAAATAGAAATTGATTTCATCTGGCTGGAAGGTGGAGGATGTTTCTCAGAAGTGATGCGAAAGTTTCATATGTGTCACATCAATCCTCTTTTCGTGAGTGAAGATCTCCAGGGAATAACCTAAACCATAAATTTAGGGTGGCATGGTGGCTCAGTGGTTAGCAATACTGCACTGCAGCCCTAGGGACCTCGGTTCAATTCCAGCCTTGGGTTACTCTCTGTGTGGAGTTTGCACATTATCCCCAATTCTGTGTGGGTTTCTGCCAGGTGCTTTAGTTTCCTCGCGTGTGGCACTGGAAAAGCACAGCCAGTCGAGGAGCAGGAGAGTCAATGTTTTGGGCATAATCTCTTCATCAGGAATAAGAGCTCATTCATGATGCTCGAAATGTTGGCTCTCTTGCTCCTCGGACGCTTTTCCAGCACCACATTCTTTGCCTCTGATCTCTAGCATCTGCAGTCCTCACTTTCTCCTGCTTCAGTTTCCTCCCACAGTGTATGCAGTTTAGGTAGACTGGCCATGCTAAATTGCCCATAGTGTCCAGAGATGTGCAGATTAGGAAGAATAGACGTGGTAAATGTGGAGTAATGGGTCTGGGTGTGATGTTCTTCGGAGGATCGGTGCAAACTTGATGGAGTGAACGGCCTATTTCTACACTGTAGGGATTCTCTGACCGGGGCAGTACATGAGAATCCCCAACTTAGGCATCGATTGACATTCTTTCATCATCACTGGTTCAGAATCCTGCTTTATCAGTTGGCCCATTTACTTTCAAAGATTTATGTATGCGATCTTCAGATTCAACAGTCCCTTGAGAACTTTATCATTTACTTTCTATCACATCTTGCCTTGCTGTTTTCAAGGAAATAGATATAATTCTTTGGGCTAAAGGCAACAAAGGGTATGGGTGAACATGGTACTGAGTTGGTTGATTAGCCATGATCATATTGAATCATAGAGCAGATTCAAAGGGGTCTACACTTGTGCCTATATTTTCTCATTTGTCTGATGAGAATGCATTACATCAGGCTTCTTAGCATTGAACTTCAAAATTCTGCACTGAATTTTAAAATTCTATATTAATTTCAATATCGTGTTGAAATTCAACATTCTGCATTAAACTTCAATATTCTGACTTGAATTTCACATCACTACATTAAATTTCAAAATTTTACTTGAAATTTCATGACTATTTGTCTTCCCAACTCACCAAATTGTGTGGACCCCGCTGAAATCTGTGACCAGATGGAATATCATGGCTGGCAGATGTCTCTGTTAATCTTTTTCTTTCCACTCTGCCTTTATGTTTCTCACACGTTTGTGTTTCCTCTTTCTTTTTCTTCTTTTCTCTCTCTTAATCAGTTTCTTGGATCTCCCTTGTTAGGTTTCAAATTGATCCAAATCCTCAGGCTGACTACTTTTTCAAGCGTCCATACAATCTACTTCCTTTGATCTAATTCAATCTTTAACTTCTCAGCCATGGTTCATTTTCCTTATTGCTTCGGTGTTTGGGCTCTAAAGGAGTGCAAGTCTGCTGTAGACCATGTAGGGTTTCTTGAAATACTGGTTATTGAGTGTCAATAATCAAATCATAACAGGCCATTTGACCCATTGAGTCCACACTGACCTCCGATGAGAATCCCACCCAGATCCATCCTATCCATCTATTTCCCCTGGCTAATCCCTGGATACTGTGGGCAATTTAGCATGGCCAATCCACCTCACGTTTGCATCTTTGTACCTTGGGAGGAAACTGGAATACCCAGAGGAAACTCACACAGACACAGGGAGAATTTGTAAACAGAGAGTTGCCCGAACTCAGTGTGAACCACTAAGCCACTGTGCCGCCCTGGTGGATGGAACCTTATATCTCATCTCATCAAAAGCAACTACAAAATTCTCCTGCAATGGCTGAGGTGTCCCTATTAACTTTTTCCTTTCCATGTACCTAAAGAAGCTTTTACAGTCTGCAATCAACAGATTCTGCTAAAACCTTTTAGTGTATTTTCCCAATTCACAACAATCAACTTATCCCTTCGTAATCTTCTCTGTACAGATTTGGAACCCTAGTTTCAGAATGAACTATATTGCATTCAAACTTCAGGTGAAATTGTCCCAGTAGGATCGGCAGGCAGTTTGAGTGGAAGAGTTTTCTGCTCAACCAGAACTATGTGGGAGTCACAGTGCAATAGTGTCCCGACATTAGAAGATTCTGCACATAGGTTCTTGCCATGATCAAGCATCACTGTTGAGGGAGTGCACACACACACACACACACACACACACACACGAGATTCTGCCAAACACCTTTTAGAAGCTGTTGCTGAAAAACCCTGCTGAAGGGGAACCCAGGTAGGCAGAAGTGTGCAGGAAGATCATAAATGCAGTCGGAAGAGAGTGTCTGCTGGAGTTTAAATCACAGGCTGTGTGGATGAGGAGAAACACAGCAAGATGGGATATTTAGCACATAATCAGAAGGAGCAGAATGTATGTGTACTGGAGCTCAATGGATTAGATGAGCTTGGCTGACAGTGAGACCGAGATAACACAGAATCTGGACAGATGGTACAAGAGGGGAAAGGTCTTAAATATAATTAAACTGGAGCAATGTTGCAAACAGGATGAGAGTTTGATAATCTTATGTAAGAACACAATGGGGTTGTGAGGCGAGAGTTGATCGAGTGAGCACATTATACCGAGAGATAGTTGGAATATGGCAATGAGGGGAACAATAAACCTTGAAAACACGTAAATAATGATCAGAAACTATTCTGAAGCTGAAAACAACCATATGACATCTGAGGAGCCAGTATGAGTGTCAGTTTTAGACAGAGAAACAGACTGAGTTTGCACTTTATGAGAGACATTTATGGATGAAATTTAACTCCCGATTCAGTGAACACAGCATTAAATAGTTGGGACAAGTGATGCTCGCAGCCTGCTGCATGCCTCCCTGGGGTGAATATACAGACATCTTTCTCCTGTATCTGTCGCTTTTCATTATTGTTTTTCAATGAAAACAGAAAGTGCTGGAGAAACTCAGCATAACTGGAAGCATCAGTACAAAATGAAATAGAGCTGAGGTTTTGAGCCTAATATGACTTCTCTATAGAGACCTTTTTAGCAAAGTTGATCCAGCTCACGGGTCTGAACTTGTTCATTTGGCGACATTTCTGATCTTGGTGAACATCATTACTCCTTTATCTCTCCTGCCAGCACATTGTTCTGCACATTGGGCAAGTCATTTGATTCCCCTGCATCCACAGGACCTATCGTCAGAACTTGAGACCATAAGATGCAGCAGCAGAAGTTGACCATTCAGCCTATTGAGTCTGCTTGCCATTCAGTGGGGTTATGGCTGATCTGAGAAGCTAAATGATTAGATTAGATTAGATTAGATTACTTACAGTGTGGAAACAGGCCCTTCGGCCCAACAAGTCCACACCGACCCGCCGAAGCGCACCCACCTAGACCCATTCCCCTACATTTACCCCTGCACCTAACACTACGGGCAATTTAGCATGGCCAATTCACCTGACCTGCACAGGTTTGGACTGTGGGAGGAAACCGGAGCACCCGGAGGAAACCCACGCAGACACGGGGAGAATGTGCAAACTCCACACAGAGAGTCGCCTGAGGCGGGAATTGAACCCGGGTCTCTGGCGCTGTGAGGCAGCAGTGCTAACCACTGTGCCACCGTGCCGCCCACAAATGGGATCAAGGTCTTTTAAGAAACCTATTTACAAGAAAAGAAGAGGACAAACAGAATGTCTGTCTGTCGCTTCTTTTGTTGACTTTTCTACCCAGTGAGATAGCACAACCAGGAAATGCCAGGCCAGAAAACCATCCATTCATCTCTCCCACACTCACTTTGTACATCATTCCCATTCTGCAAGATGGTGTTTATCCATTAAGTGGATATGGTCGCCATGTAGGAACATTCTAGGCTAGCAGACCAGAACTCCAGGATAATGTCCTGGCAACAGATGTTGTGACACCTGAAAGGGTTCAGAAAAGATTGACAAGGATGTTGTCAGGATTGGAGGGTTTGAGCTATAGGGGGAAGCTGAATAGGCTGGGACCATTTTCCCTGAAACATTGGGGGCTGAGGTTTATAAATTCATGAGGGTCACGAATCGAGTAAATAGACAAGGTCTTTTCCCAGGGGTGGGGGAGCTCAAAACTAGAAGGCATAAGTTTAAAGTGAGAGGGGAGGGATTTAAAAGGGATCTAAGGGGCAATATTTTGATGTAGATGGTAGTGTGTGTGTGTGGATTGAGCTGCCACAGAAAGTGGTGGAGGCTGGTACAGTTTTAATATTTAAAACCATCTGGATGGGTATATGAATAGGAAGAGTTAGAAGGATATGAGCCAAATGCTGACAAATGGAAATATATTTACATAAGATATCTGGTCGGCATGGACGAGTTGGACCAAAGAGTCTGTTTCTATGTTGTGCATCTCTATAACTCTATGACTCAATGACAGATGGTGACTTTTGAATTCAATAAAACAACATGTAAAATTTTGGAATTAAAACCTGGTCTAATGATGACCACTATCAATTTTCATAAAAGTCCATCAGGGAGAAAATCTGCCTTCCAGACCTGGTCTGATCCAGATGTGACTCCAGACCTGCAAAAATGCAGTTGATTCTTAACTGTCCTCTGGGCATATAGTGTTGGGCAATAACTGCTGAACTAGTTAGTGATACACACATACCAATCACAAATAAAATAAACACTTCACCAATTTCACTTTCCAGAGAGTAGGAGGAAATTACTGCAGATGCTGGAATCTGTACTGAAACAACAAATTCTGGAGATCACAGTGGGTCAGGCAGCAACCATGGAGAGAGAGCGAGCTAACATGTCAAGTTCCGATGACCTTCAGGAAATGTTAGCTTGCTTTCTCTCCAAGGGTGCTGTCTGACCTGTTGTCATCTCCAGCATTTTTTGTTTTCAGTAACTTTCCAGAGAGTTGGATCAGGATTGTGCATCATATTTCTTTCAAGTTTATCAAATTATCAGCAATAAAGTGGAAGCTAAAGGACCAAGGACAAATGGGCATTTTATTACTGCTGATAAACAACAATACCAGATGAAAAACTTAATTGCAAATTTCAGCAAGTCTAATCAGTGTGCTGGAAGCTATTCTGTGCCAGTACTTGGAGTGTAGCTAAGAGATGTTCATGAGCAATATTGAGCTATTAAAAATATTTATGAGATCTGGACAGCAAGAAGTTTGCAAAACCAGCATGTTCCAGATTTTCTGAGTCACAGTTCCTCAGTGTTAGAATTAGAATCGTTAACTGTGTGGAAACAGGCCCATTCAGCCCAACAAGTCCACACCAACCCTCCGAAGAGTATCTCACCCAGACCCATTCCTGTACATTTTCCCTGACTCATGCACCTAACCTATACATCCCTGAACACATTTAGCACAGCCAATTCACCTAACCTGCACATCTTTGGACTGTGGGACGTAACCGGAGCACCCGGACAAAGCCCATGCAGATACGAGGAGAACGTGCAAACTCCACGCAGACAGATGCCCAAGGCTGGAATCAAACCCAGATCCCTGGAGCTGTGAGGTAACAGTGCTAACCACTGAGTCACCGTGCCACCCCTTTTTGTGTGTTATGTATTGTGTGTTGTGTGTTGTGCGTTGTGGTGCAGACTTGTGTGTTGTTGACTTTCAGTACAGTGAATGTTGGGAGCAGGCAGCCTTGAGTTTACTTTGGAGGGAAGTTTGCTGGTAAGGTGAATTTCTTATTGCAATATTCATCAGTTGCATGCAAACTGCAGAAACAAAAGAAGTAACAGCCAAGGTAGGATGATGGAATTGTTGATGTTGGGGTGGCCTCACAGCACCAGTGACCCAGCCTTGGACAACTGTCAGTTTGGAGTTTATGCATTCTCCCCATGTCTACGTGGATTTCTTTTGGCTGCTCCGAATTCCTCCCACCGTTCAAAGACGTGCAGGTTAGGGTGGATTGGCCATGGGGAAATGCAGGGATAGGATGGATCTGGGTGGGATGCTCTTCAGGTGGCTGGTGTGGACTCAATAGGCCAAATGGTCTGCTTCATCACTGTACGGATTCCATCAATATAACACATCTGTAGTGTAACTGATGTGATTAATGATCTGATATAATTGCAGAATATGGTAGAATATTTCACACATCAAATAAAGGAACAGTATCACAGAATGGAGGGCATTGTCTGTTCTGACACTCTGGAAAAAAAAACAGTGAGTTCCACACCCCTATCCATTCCTCAGAGACCTAGATGTATTTTTCTCTTCAGATTATTATCCAATTACCTTTCAAAAGCCCCAGTTGAATCAGCCTCCACTGCACTTACATGCAGTTCATTCCAACTTCTAACCACTCGCTCTGCAAAATGTTTTTCACCACATTACTGATGGTTTCTTTGCAGGTTACCTTAAGTGCTAACTGGTGCTTGACTCCTCAGCTAATGGGAAAAGATTCTGTCAATCGACTCTGTCAAGACATTTGCCTTTGGTCCATGGCACTTTGATTAAACCTCTTCTCAACCTACTCTGAAGAGATGACACTGGCTTCTACAATCATTCCATGGAATTGAACATACTGTTCTGAAAAAGAGACTTCAGACCCAAAACAACTCTGCTTTCTCTCACCTTGCTAGACCTTCTGAGTCTTTCTCTCGCAATTTTGATCCCATTTAATTGAATTCACTTATCCCTGGAACTATTCTCCTCAATCTTTTACTCAAATTCCTTCACAAACTTCTTGCAATATTTTAAAATATTCATTCACAGGATGTAGGAATTGTTGGCTAGGCCAGCGTTTATTGTCCATCTCTAATTCCCTGAGGGCAATTCCGTGTTAAGCACAGGTCAGAGGTAGGCCTAACTAGGTAAGAATGTCAGATTTTCTTCCCTAAAGAAATTCAATGAGTGAGATTTTTGTTTTAATAATGAACAACAGTGGTTACATGGTTGCGATTGGGGTCAATTTCAATTTCAAATTTTCATTGAACTCCAATTTGCCATGGTGGGATTTGACCCATGTCTCCAAAACATCAAGCTGGTGATCTGATCACTAGTCTGTTGACACTATCACTATCATTGGTGCAGCCCACATTTGACTTCAATAACGTAGTTGAGGCCAAACCATTAGTTTATAGCCAAACCGGAGAATGCTGGAGAAACTCAGCAGTAGTGGCAGCATCTGTAGAGAGAAAAGAGTTAATGCTTTAAGTCCAATGACTGTATGCCAGATCACTGGTATTTTGGCAACAAGTGATCCATTCTTTGCCTCTCAACTTGGATTCCAATTTACCTAGTTCAGATCTATAAAACATAACAGCAAATGTAGGCCACTCTTCCCAATGAGTCTGCTCTGCCATTCAATGAAACTATGGTTGACCATTGATGATTTTTTTATCTTTCCACAGACCAATCACCTACACTTACCTGGCCAAATCTCCCTGGCTCCAGCCTCAATGTAGTCCTCCATTAACTAAAACAAAGTTTAGATTTTCCCTTCTACCGATTACATCAATGTTTTTTTCTCAACTCTGTGTGTGTGCAGAGGGAGTTTTACAAGAGGGTTAGATTTTAAACTCCGAATTACATGTCCATTTTCATAATTGTTTACATGCAGCTAGAATCTATTTATTTTGATAAATAATAATCCTTGTTAAGTGCAGGAATCTTTTCCATGTATTTTTGTCAACCTGGGTCTAAAAGGACAGGTGCAGTGGGAATTCAATATTTTTATAAACTCTAATGTTTGTGACAACTCTGAGAATAGCAGGGCTTGATTCCCATTGTGTCACCCTAGTGGGGTGTGACACTTGCTGTAGATGGTACTTGCCTGGCACGATTGTCACTTTTCAGCTCAAGCCTGGATATTGTCCATATCTTGTTGCATCTGAACACGAAATCCCTCAGTATCTGAGGATCTATGAATGGTGCTTAGATTGTGCAATAATCAGCAGACATCCCCACTTCTGTCCTTACAATGGAGGGAAGGTCATTGATAAAGAAGCTGAAAACACTTGAGCCTGAGGAACTCTTGCAGAGATGTCCTGGAGCTGAGATGACTGACCTCCAACAACTTCAGGCATCAGCCTTAGCAGGGCCAACAGAGCTGAGTTTACCATTGTCTTTTCTGGTGCCTAGGCCGATGCCAGATGATCCATCTTTTCTTAAGATTTCTAGCAGCTGAGTAGCCTGCTGCACCATATCACAGAGGTGATTAAGAGGCAACCTCATTGCTGTAGGTCTGGAGCCACATGTAGGCCAGACCAGGTAAGGATAGAAGAGTTCTTCCTTAAAGATAGATTAGTGAATCTGATATGCTTTTACATAATTTTCTCTTTCAATTCCATACTTCATAGAATATGTATTCCACCATCTCTTGTGGTGAAATTCAAATTGAATCCTCAGAATGTTGCCTGGGTCTCTGGATTACTAGTCCAGTGACAACACCATCATATGCCCTGTCCTCTTAGAGCCTTGTTTACTTTCCAGAAGATTTCCTTCTTTTTATACTCTCTTCCCTTTGAAATAAGGGCCAAAATTCTATTTACCTTTCTTATTTCCTGTTGAATTTGGATGCTTGCTTTTTGTGATTCATGTATAAAGATGCCAAGCCTATCTGTGCTGCAGCATTTTGCATTCTTTCTCTATTTGAATAATATTCATCTCCTCTATTCTTCCAGCCAAAATGTATAAGCTCATACTTTCCCACATTATTTTCCATCTGTCAAGATTTTGCCAAGTCATTTAATCCTGCATCCCTCTAGACTGTGGTCTCATCCCACTGAAATTGGCCTTGCTCTAATTAAAACATTTTTTCCCCGTGATTGTTCTTTCTTCTTTCCCAAACGTATTCTAAACTTACACCAATGACCAGTGCTCACTAAATGTTTCTCTATTGAGACTTGATCGACTTGACCCAGCTCTTTCCCCAGAGGCAGATGTTGAAATTTTTACTTCCTCATGAGATGGGAATCATATTGATGTAGAAAATTCTCCTGAACACACTGCAGGAATTCTATTTCTTCACTACCCTGCGCACGTAGCAAAGATCAAAGGATTATCATTATATTAACACAGAATATTGACAGATGGTGCAAAGGGGAATAACTTTACAGTGAAACTAAACGAAAGCAATGTTAGAGGTAGATTGACAGTTAGTTAAACATACACAAGACAAATATTAAGATATAAAGCTGGAGTTAGTAAAGTGAAAAGAACATTATACTGAGAGATGGCTTCAGAATGAGGAAAGCAGGAATGAGACCTTAGAGCAGACAGGAATTAGACACATTAGAGTTTCAGTATGAAAATACTGCTAGTACTGTCACAGAGATCAACAGCATAGAAAAGGCCTTTCTGCCCATGAAATCCATACTGGTCAAAAACAACCACCTGTCTATTCCAATCCCATTTTCCAGCACTTGGTCCATAGCCTTGTAAGCCTTGGCATCGTAAATGTACATTTAAATGTTTCAATGCTATGAGAGTTTCTGCCTCTATCAGCCTTACAGGCAATCTGTTCCAGTTTGAAATATGAAGGAGGCTGTGCTTGTCCCAAGGTCCTCCCACTCCAGGCTTTGAGCATAAAATCTTTACTCGTTGCAGTGGCTAAGGTACATTGCACATTGAGGCACTAAATTCACTGTGGTAAAGCCTGAGGGAATATTGAATAGAAAGTTTGGACGTGCAGTTCTGTACTTTTGTAATTGTGCTCAATGTGGGTTGTGAAGGAATTTTGGATGCATTAATTCTGAAACACTTTTCAGATTTGTAAAACTGCTAAACAAATGTAATATTTCTACTGTAACAGAGAGGAAAATAAATTGGTGAAATAAAGTCACAGCATTGAAGAAGTTCCGCTTATTCTGTTATTATTTTTTATTCACTCATTGAATATGTGCATTAATGGCTGGTCCAGCATTTATAGCCCTTGAGAAGGTAAGGGCAAGCTGCCTTCTTGAACCACTGCAGTCCATGTGCTGTAGTAGGATCCACAATGTTCTTAGGGCGAAAATTCCAGGATTTTGACCTGGTGACATTGAAGGAACGACAATATATTTCCAAGTCAGGTTGTGAGAGGCTTGGAGGGGAACTTGAAAAGTGCTCCCATGTATTTGCTGTCCTTGTCCTTCTGGCTGGAAGTGGTCATGGATTAGGAGGGTGCTGTCTAGGATCTTTGGCAATTTTTGGCAAGTGCATCATGTAGATTGTACACACTGCTGCTGCTGAACATCGATGGTGGCGAACATGGACACTTTATGGATGTGGTGCCAATCAAGCAGGCTGCTTTGTCATGGATGGTGTCAAGCTTCTTGAGTATTGTCAGAGTTGCACGCATCCAGGCAAGTGGGGAGTATTCCATCACACTCTTGAGTTGTGCTTTGTGATGGACAGACTGTGGGGAGTCAGGAGGTGAGTTACCCCCTTGCAGCAATATTCCATTGCATTGAGAGAAAAGCCTGCTTCACATAAAGAACTGAGGTTATTCCTCTTGTCGCTTACACTCACTCATTGCCCCTTCTGCTAGCCACATCAGAAATGGTAGCCAAGGACTGATAATAAGTTCACAAAGTTAGCTGCCCTTGAAGAGGCAAAGTAGAAATCTCAATTGGATGTTGTATCACTTCAAGCTCACTCTATACTTAGTTCCGGGACCACACTTACCAGTGATCTTGATGTGGAGGTTTTATGCTTTAGCACTTAGAGGCTATTGACACAAGCCTTACTCTATGACTTTCCGTCCATGGAAGATATGTTCATATTGTGGCTCTGCAGATTGGCAACCAGCCTCATAATCCTGCGAAAACTTCCCCACTTCTCAAGAAAAGAGAAATACTGTATGAAACTTTGAAACTAACAAATACACCATCATTTGGAAGCTGAAATTAAACTCAAGGACATTAGTGAATGAAATGGGTTTTCAACAGCGTAGACCCAGATATTCTAAAGGCTGGATAGTCTTTCTTGTAGCATAGATGGAAGTTATTTGTTGAGATCTTGCAAAGTTCCAACTGTAACAGACTCTAAGAGAATTGGCTGGGACATTAAAGATTCTGATGGGAAATCCCTGGCATCTGAAACCCTTTGAATGTTTCAGTTTCAACTGGAAAATTTGAAGGGTTCTGATGTTTTTACATAAAAAGCTATTCAGGAAACATTTGACTGCTTAGAAACCTAACTGTAACAAGAACTTATATCTAACTCCTAGGTAACTATTAAATCGACTCCCCTAACTTGCCTCAAGTCAGTTAAATCTCCCCCAGAAGGTTTACAACTTCCTGATCCTGAGCCAGCATGCCCAAAACCATCACATCAATGCCAATGAACCCAACATCTGCCGACTTTGTCTACCTGGCATTTCCTATCCTCTTGGGAGTCAACACACCCCTCTGCCTTGAGGAGCTAACATCCCCAACACACCCCTCTGTCCCTGGATCCCAATATACCTTCACAATTGAACACCTCCCCTCTCCTTTGAATGACATGACACCTGCTACCCATCATCCCACCTTCAAACCATATATACTCTCCACTTTTCATTCCCAAAATGATAGAATCACAGAATTTTACTGAACAGAAGAAGGCCATTTGACGCATTCTTGTCTGTACCAGCTCCTGAAAGAGCTACTCAGCTAGTTCCATTCTCCAGCCATATCTCTGTGGCCTCTAAATTCATCGCTTTCGAATATATACCCATCTCTCTTTTGAAACCTCTTATGGAATCCACCTCCACGATTCTCCCAGGCAGTGCATTACAATTCTCAACAACTCTCTGAGTAAAGAAATTTCTTGCCATCTCACTACTCGCTCTCTTGTTGACAATCTTGAAATTGTGACCTCTTGTTACTGACTTACCAGTAAAGAATACCCTTCTTTACTCTGTCAAACTTGTTTATAATTTTGAACACCTCAAAGTCATCTCTTGATCTTCTCTGTTCCAAGAAATGCTGAATACAGCTGGAACACTTCCCATATAGTATCATGGCAATCCATCCAATTGGCACCCCATGCACGTTTCACCCTGGCACCCTGCCACTTGACATCTCACCCATCTGCCACCTTTCCCACTTGGCACCATAATCCCACACTTAGCTCACAAATTTCCATTTCAAAAGAGCCTTCAAGTGGATAGCTGTGTTGCTGAAAATTTGAGTTGCAGAATTCAGTAGCTACAGCTGTTAAAAAAAAATGCCTGATTTGGGGGCCCCCCACCTCCTGCCTATCCTCCCCATAATGATGAACACAATTGGATTGAAGGTAGGCTCTATATTTCTGCAGGACCCATGATCAGAAAATTCTGTCAGAAATGTAGAGCTGTTTCTTAAAATTCAAATGTTAGGAATGGAGTGTAATCTGATTATGTTTGCCATTATTCAGAAAATCCAGCCCAGAGATTCCTAGTCACCATCTCTGAGATTAACCTTCGATTCCAGACTTTTGTCCAAGGCAGGATTTGATCGCCTAAAGTATCGAGCTGAGTCTCTGGTTACTTGCGACATTATAACCATGCCATTCCTGAAAGAGGGTTTATAATCAAAACAAATATTTCCACTCAGACAGAGAGATGGGGGCTAGTTATGGGTAATGATAGATCAGCCACAATGGTTCTGAACCATTTGGAGGCACTGTTTTTATCTGGGATCTTCTTATATCTTTACTGTTCAACTGGTAAGGGTTGAGGGTGGGTAAACAACATTTTCTCAAGACAAATCAAGGACGGTCAACAACTGCTGGTTTTGCCAGAGATAAGTAGAGAGTGTGTTGTTGGAAAAGCACAGCAGGTCAGGTAGTATCCGAGGAGCAGGAGAGTCGAGTAAGCCCTTCACCAGGAGTAAGGCTTGTGGATCGGGGCTGAGAGATAAATGGGAGGGTATGGGGTTTGGGGGAAGGTTGTTCGGAAAGTGATAGGTGGATGAAGGTGAGAGAGAAGGTGGTAGGTCAGAGGCTGCAATGATGGATGGGTCGGAGGGTGGTGCCGTGTTGGAGGCTTGGGACTGGGATAATGTAGGGATAGGGGAAATGAGGAAGCTGTTGAAATCCACATTTATCCCGTGTGGTTGCAGGGTCCCAAGGCAGAATATGAGGCGATCCTCCTATAGGTGTCTGGTGGGAACGGTTTGGCTGTGGAGGAACCCAGGACCTTCATGTCCTTGATGGAGTGGGAGGGGGAGTTGAAGTGTTCAGCCACAGATCGGTGGGGTTGATGGGTGTGGGTGTCCCAGAGATATTCTCTGAAACGATCCGCAAGAAGGCGTCCTGTCTCCGCGATGTAGAGGAGACCACACTGGGTGCAACGGATGCAGTAGATGACATTGGTAGAGGTATAGATACATTTCTGATGGATGTGGAAGGATCCCTTAGGGCCTTGGACAGAGGTGAGGGGAGTGGTGAGGGTTTTGCACTTCCTGCGGTAGCAGGAAAAGGTGCCAGGAGTGGGGTGTAGGCTGGTGGGGGGCTTGGACCTGATGACAGAGTCACGGAGGGAATGGTCTTTTTGGTATGCTGATAGGGGTAGGGAGGGAAATATATGTCTGGTGGTGGGGTCCGTTTGGAGATGGCAGAAGTGGCGGAAGATGAGGCATTGTATGCGGAGCTTGGTGGGGTGGAAGGTGAGGACCAAGGGGGTTCTGTCCTTACTGCATTGGGAGGGGTGCGTGAAGTGAGGAGATGAGCTGGAGGGCATCGTCAACCACGTAGGAAGGGATGTTGCGATCGTGGAAGAAAGAGGCCATCTGGGACTTTGAGGTGGAATTGGTCATTCTGGGAACAGATGCGGTGGAGACAGAAGTATTTGGAATAAGGGATGGCGTTTTTACAGGAGGTAGGGTGGGAGGAGGTGTAGTCTAGGTAGCTGTGGGAGTTGGTGGGCTTGTAGTATATACGTGGTTAATCGGTCGCCAGAGAGAGTGTTGGAGATGGCCAGGAAGGGGAGGGAGATTTCTGAGATGGTCCAGGTGAATTTGAGGTCAGGGTGGAAGGTGTTGGTGAAGTGGATGAACTGTTCAACCTCCTTGTGGGAGCACAAGGTGGTGCCAAAATAGTCATCAATGTAGCAGAGAAAAAAGTGGGGAATGGTGCCGGTGTAACTGTGGAATGCGGACTTTTCCACGTATCTGACAAACAGGCAGGTATAGCTGGGTCCCATGCGGGTGCCCATGGCTACCCCTTTGGTTTGGAGAAAGTGAGAGGATTGGAAGACAAAGTTGTTGAGGGTGAGGACCAGTTCAGCCAGGTGGATGAGGGTGTCGGGGAAGGGTACTGGATCGGATGGCGTGAGAGGAAGAAACAGTGCTTCATTGTGGCTGAACAACTGGATGTCCATGGTGAAGATGAGGCGGTGGGGACCAGGGAAACGAAAATTTTGTAGAACGTGAATGGCATGGGTTGTCTCACGAATATAGGTGGGGAATTCCTGGATTAAGGGGGAACAGGATGGTGCCAAGGTAGGGAGAGATGACTTCAGTGGGACAGGCACAGGCTGAGACAATGGGCCGACAGGGGCAGTCAGGTTTGTGAATCTTAGTAAGGAGGTAGAATCGGGCAGTGGCTCATGGAAAATGAGGTTGGAAACTGTGGATGGAAGATCCCCAGAGGTGATGAGGTTGTGGAAGGTCTGGGAGATGATGATTTGGTGATGGGAAGTGAGGTTGTGATCCCCACATTATCCCAGTCCCACACCTCCAACTCAGCACCACCAATGGACCTGTCCATCACTCCCCCCTCTGACCAATCACCTTCATCCACTTATTGCTTTCTCAGCTACCTTCCCCAACCCCACCCCCTCCTATTTATCTCTCAGCCCCAACGCACAAACCTCTTTCCTGATGAAGGGCTTATGGCCGATACATCGATTGTCCTGCTCCTTGGATGCTGCCTGACCTGCTGTGCTTTTCCAGCACCACATACTCGACTCTGATCTCCAGTATCTGCAGTCCTCACTTTCTCCTCCTTGCCAGAGATAAGCACATACCGTGAATAAATCAAAGGAAAGCTCTTTAGCTCTGAGCCACATTATGACCCCGATGGGATTAATGCACTGGGAATCAAGCGTGTCAGACATCACAAATCCAAAATCTGACCAAAACGATCACTAGCATGTTTAATGTCTGACTGTAATTGTTATCTAAGTAATATATTTTATTCATTTGTGGGATGTGGACATCACTGGTTGGGTCAGCATTTATTTCCTCTCCCTAGTTGCCCCTTGATACAGTGGGAGTGAGCTGGCTTCTTGAACCGCTGCAGTCCTGTGGGCTGATTCACAATGGCCTTCAGGAAGGAATTCCAGGATTTTCACCCAGTGACACTAAAGGAATGGCAATGCATTTCCAAGTCAGGATGGTAAGTGGCTCGGAGGGGAGTTTGCAAGTGGTGGTGTTCCCAATATATCTGTTTTCCTTGCCCTTCTGGGTGTAAGTGGACGTGGGTTTGGAAGGTGCAGTCTGAGGATCATTGATGAATTTCTGCAGAGCATCTTGGAGATAGTACACACTGCTGCTACTGAGCGTAGGTGGTGGAGGTAATGGATGCTTGTGGATGTACTGTCATGTAAGCAAGTTGCTTTGTCCTGGATGGTGTCAAGCTTCTTGAGTGTTGCTGGAGTTGTACTCATCCAGTCAACTGGGGAGTATGTTATAGACTAGGCCAGACCACTCAAAACATTCTTAAGCAGGCAGCCCAGACCATAACTTTGCAATTTTGTTTGGTAAATGTACAGTGACAATTACCCAGAATAAGTTGGCTAGATTGATGACCATGTTTTAAAACAGACAAAACAAATTCACAAAATTACACAATGAAACACAAAGAACAAAATAAATAACCCCTACAGAACTCAGTTTCTCCAAACTAGACATTATTATCCGTTCTGAATTTACACAACAGTCCCAATAACCAAACGCCTTAATAAAACAGTAAAAATGGAATGAATGTTTACAGGTTGAAGTTAGAAGGGCAGAAGGAGTGAGGGGGACGGGGGGGGTGGGGGGGGGGGGGGTGAAGAGAGAGAGAGAGAGATTGTTTCCACACAGCTGAACTCCTAACTAGTTCTGGTCTGAACTGCTCAGCTGGAGAGCGCTCCAGGCCCCTTTCATTATACAGGTCACTTCTTAAACATGACCACTTTGGTTTGAAGTCTCATCTGTTTACATATAAACAAAAAGGCCTCTCAATACCCTTTAACCTCTGTACCAAAGTCTAATCGAAACTGGGGAGATGTTTATGACCCCTCTGAAAAATATCAAGGACACAGTATCCTTGAGAAAAGGAACAGCTTTTAGAAAAAAGGGAGCAGCTTTGTGACAAGTGTTCCATCATACTCCTGACTTGTGCCTTGTAGATGATGGATAGTTTAGTACAAAGAAACTTACACCAGGTGTCATCAATAATAAGGAAACAAAAAACTTTTATCAGAAATCTGTCCACTAGCATATAGAAAACAGATCATTAATTGCTAAAATATAAATTAAACTATACGTCATTTAAATCCAAATGTGCACGCATGCATGCATTCGTAAATAGGACAGACAAGATTGATTGTTTCTCAGGACTATTGTTAGTCTGTAGATCAAGAGTTCACATTAAAGGGGGTAGAGTGAGATGACTTTCTTACAGTTCATTATTTGCTTTTTAATTATGACATCACATGTTTGTAGACCACTGTAATCCTCAGTTCCGAAGAAGGACAGTTAGACCTAGGTCTCAGCTTGAGTTAACAATTTTCTATCTTTGCAGTGTCTTTAACTGTTATCTCTTTTCCACTCACAGATAGAGGGGAAGAGTGACCTCACTTGATGAAAAGCTTTTGGAGTTCTCTTTCAAACTGCTGTCTCTCCTCTAAGTTCTGTGACAAGCTACGGCTGAGAACCAATCCAAAATTGTTGCTAAGTGGATTTTTTTCTCTTTCAACCCCAAACCACTGAGTATCACTTAGTGTCACAAAAGTATCAAATCTAGTTTCTAAATAAAAATGTCATGCCCTTGAATAACCAAGTAAAAGTAGGAAGTGCTGGACAAACTCAGCAGGTCGGCCACCATTTGTAGGGAGAGAAAAGGTTAATCTCCCTCCTTTTCAAACTGTCTACTGGCAGCAATGCTAAGTAATTGGAAACTCAACATCTGCCCTTCTTGAGGTTAGAAGTCCCTCTAAGAAAGCCGCCAGCTAATCAGATGACTGGCTCTGTCATCACAGCAGTGGTGGTCACTGGTGGCATGGGCAGTCTCAATATTCCAAGAAGTCCATGCAGGTCTGGGGCCACTAGGATCAAGATGGCAGACCATGACAAGACAATAGTGAGTGACCAAGAGACAGGTTGTTAGAAGAGAGCATGGGCATCACCTGTTACAAATATAACACCCATGGGGCAGATAAGGTCTTTGTGGTCACTTCAATAGTCTCAAAAGTAGGCAGGTTACACAGCTGCTCCTTTCTCAGTGAGCTCACTGGGATGTGGGGAGTGGCAGACAGTTGGGTGGGGAGTGCAGCGCCCACTGGATTTTACTCATTTCTTCCCCTGGTTTCAAACCCACTAGATGGGGAAGTAAATAATCGAACCATCACCATTGCATCAGGTACACAGCATGGAAACAGAGTTCTTTCAGCCAACCACAGAAAGGGGTATCAGGAAGGAAGGTCACTGTTGTATTATACTGAACTGAATATGTGTTGTCACTGGCTATTAAATTATGATTGAAAAGTCTAACAACTAATCAGGAAAGATCATAACATTAGGACTAAGAAGAGGCCATTTAGCTCCTTGAGTTTGGTCTGCCTTATGTTCAATGGCAACATTTAGAACCCATGACTGAGCACAACAATTACATTTTTAAAAGATTCATTTAGTTTATTATGCCCAACTGTTCAATCATTTGACTTGAAGATAATTTAATCTACCCGCTTTCATGGAGTAACATTGTTTCAGGACAAAGAGATAGGAGGAAGCCCTTCAGCTCCATAGCCCCTGATACCATCAACCAAAAGAAAATCGAATCAGTTCAGTCATATCTTTGTCTGATCAAGTGCTTTCTGATTTCTTTGCTGGATGTCCCAACATGAATATTTTTAAATCTTCACAAAAAGGACTGTTATTTCTTCATTTTTGTGTCTGTATCTTCTATGTTTTGCTTTAGTTTTCTGTGTTTTAAGGTATAGCCAGAGAGCAGTGATGCTGGACAACACTTTTCAGTGTATTTTGTAACAAGATACATGTGACAATAAATAAATCAAGTCAAATCGAATAAATCAAATTAAATCAACTATGTTCCTCATTGTGAATTCCCCTGACAGTAGATCGGTTCTCTGCTTTCATCTGATTGAATCCCTCTAACATATGAACATTTCTGACAGCTGACCCCTCACTAGTCCATACGCAAGGGAATACAAGCCATGTTTTAACTAACATGTCTTCATAAATCCCGGGAATAGTGCCAGAGATGAGAAACCTCCGTTATGAGGATGAATTGGAGATTGTGAGATTGTTTGTCCCTTGGAGAGGGGAAGACTTGATTGAATTGACAAAAATTATGAGGGTCTACGCAGACTGGATCGGGAAAAACTGTTCCCATTTGTAAACACATCAAGAATGTAAACATCAGATTTAAAGTCATTTGCCAAAAACGTAAATGTGACATGAGAAAAAAGATTTATTCACATTGGCAAGTGTTTATGATCTGGAACATACTGCCTGGAAGCTCAAACAAGGCATTCAAGAGTGTATTAGATGATTATTTAAACAGAAGAAATATACAGGGTTAAAACCAAAAGAACTCCAGATGCAGTAAATCATACACATAAACAGAAGTTGCTGGAGAAGCTCAGCATGTCTGGCAGCAGCTGTGAAGAGAGACTCTGAGGAAGGATCACCGGAACCGAAAGGTTAACTCTGATTTCTCTTCACAGATGCTGCCAGACCTGCTGAACTTTTCCAGTGACTTCTGTTTTTGTTTGTCATATGCAGGGTCACTGGGAAAGGGCAGGAGAATGACACTGGAGACCGAGTGCAGGTATGATGGATTGAATGTCCTTCAGCATTGTCAATAATTCTGTGACTCTGTGAAAATGCCCAGATTGAAATTCTAAAGGGAAGTACAGACATCAAAAAGAGCCAATAATTAAGCCATTTCTGAACACAAGAATCAGGACCATTCTGCTCCTCAAGATTGATCCATCATCACTCAACTGATGCGATGTGGCTTTATCTCCACTCCTGTTTGATTCCCCTCCCCATGACCTTTCACCCCCTTGTCAATCAAACATCTGTCTAACTCAACCTTGAATACACTCAGTTCCGCAGCCTCTATTGCTCTAGCTGGAAGAAAATCAGACTGACTCACAACTCTCAGAGAAACCGTTTCTTCTCATCTCTGTCTTGACTGAAAGGAGCCCTATTTCTAAGCTTTGTCCCCTGGATCTAGATTCCTCCATCAGGGAAACATCTGCCTCATCGCCCACCCTGTCAAACCTCCTCAAAACCTGATTGAAATCTCTGCACAGAGGCTGGTATCCCGTCACCAAGTTAACCTTTATTTACATGTGTACAGTACTTGAGCTCTAACCAGCCAGCTCAGAGCCAGTCCCGAGAATGAGAAGACTCTCTGAATCTCCTGTTTATATCTGTCAGCCAGGACTCTCTGATTGGTTCAGGTTAACAATCCCAATCAAGGATCTCATACCCAATAATCTACATGGCCCTCATTCCAATCACTACGCTGATATGTTTCCGTAAGATCAACACTGCTCATTCGCCTAAACACCAATGAGTATGGGTCCAACCTTTCCCCATAAGATAAACCCCTTCAACTGGTCATTTGGCAAGATGACACCATACATGGAACATCACTGAAAGGCCGTGTCAATGGCAAAAATAGTCACGAAGGACAATTTTTTTGACAGGCAACATGAAGGAAGAGGCTAACATGAGCTAATAGGGCACACTGAGAATGACTTAGGTTAGAAGCCCCTGGTGCAACATTGCATCAATCTGTTACAAGTGGAAGAAATCAGGAACAATAAAAGTTCAGGAGTACTTTGAATCAGGCCTAGAGTGACCCCTGTTAACCTGACAGTAATATCAAAGTTTGCATCATTAATAATTTGATAAAGTGAGCTGGTCTTTTCCATTGCAAAGCAGACAGGTAATACCTATCACTCCTCTTTCGACTATTTAAATTCTCCTCAACCTAATCAGCCTAATTCTCCATCTGAGGAGATTAACTTCTGTTACTATGGTTACTGGAGCTCATTTTCATAAATACCAGCCAATTACAACAGATAGAAGCGATTTTCTTTTTCATAGATTGCTATTGGAGATAAGATTTAATGGCTTTAGTCTCATTAAGTTCAGAGTCTCGGGAGATGCTTTGAGGATGTTGCCATTTTCATCACTCTCCCAGGGTGTTAATGTGTCAGCTATGGAACCAAGTCAGCAAATCACCCGCAAAAATCACAAACTCTGCTCGGGGTTTCTATTTGTGCACGTACAAGAGTGCACAGCATATCACAAACATTAAGGTCTCAACTAAATGGAAGAAAGAGGCAATCAGGTAAAGATGAAAGCAGTATTATCCACCACGATAGTGCACCATGGCAATGAAATTGAAAGGTGGGGCAACTAGCTGCCAATTACCAAATCCTCCCTTCATTCCAGTTCACAGTCACAATTATCAGGAAACTTCCAGTTTTGTTTATTTGACTCCTCCCACTCTCCCAGTTTTCATTATCCTGCACTGTGCCATTCCCAATTTGTGTCATTGCACATTCCCAATCTTCCCATTTTCTTACGGGCCATGTTTCCAGTTTCTCTCCAAATTCCCCATTCCCACCATACGCACTTACAAAGAACGTAGAACAGAGAACAGTACAGCAACAGGCCCTTCAGCCCACCATGTCTGCACTGACCATGATGCCTGTTGTGATTGGAACAATGCCAGCCAGGTGGATATCATTGAATGAGTTCCCCAATTGGGTCTGTTAACCTGGTTCAATCAGGGAGCCCTGACTGACAGATACAAACTGAAATGTCAAGTGTTCTGCTCACCTTCAGAGCCAGCTCTGTGCTCACTGGGTCAGTGTCGTGTACTATGCATGTGTAAATAAATGATGACCTGGTGATAGTAGACAGACCATTGTGGGGTTCTAAATTAATCCCATTTGCCTGTACATAGTCCATATCCCTCTATTTCCTGCCTGTTCATGTGTCTGTCTAAATCTTCTGAAATATTGCTATTGTATCTGCTTCTATCACCTCCCCTGGCAGCACATTCCAGGCTCCCACCACTCTCTGTGTAAAAAAACGTGCCTCTATTTTAAATATTTCCCCTCTCACCTTAAACCTAAGCACCTGGTATTTGGCATTTCCACACTGGGAAAAGGATTCTGACTACCCACCTTATCCATGCCTTTCATAACGTTGTGTATGACTATCAGGTCGCCCTCATCAGTCACCAATGAAAACAATACAAGTTTGTCCAAAATCTCCTTATATCTCTTATGCTCCAATTTAGGCAACATCCTGGTAAACCCCTTGGCTGTGAGGAAAAGTTAAAAAGATTGGCTGTGTGGAAACGATAGAAAGGTTGTGAAAACCTGTTTTATCTGCATGCACTGGCTTTTCATCATTAAGATTTCTCAGGGAAATCCAGCAGACGTTGTCAGCCCAATAGGCTCTATTGGAGCAGATTTTGACACACAGCATTATAAATCAGAGCCAGGGAATCCCTAACTGTAGTACAGTGAGCAAATCTGGGCATATATTGGCCTTGGAAGGATTATAATATAGAGATATGAGAATAATGCCTGCACTTCAGTGGTTAATTTACGGGGAGGGATTATACAAATTAGGTCAGTTCTCCCCAGAATTGAGGTGAAAGGGGTGATCTGATTGAAGTCTTCAACATATTAACAGGAAAAGACAGAGTACATAAAGATAAATCATTTCCTGTTTAGGAGAGATAATAAGAAGCACTTCAACATATAAAAGGTGATAAAAGTTAGGAACTGTCTTCCACAAACAGCAGTTGATACTAGATCAGTTGTTAATTTTAAATCTGAGACAGCTATGTTTTTGTTCGAGTATAGCGGGATATGATTAGATTCCCCACAGTGTGGAAACAGGCCCTTCGGCCCAACCTGTCCACACCGACCCTCTAAAGAGTAACCCACCCAGACCCATTTCCCTCTGACTAATACACCTAACACTATGGGCAATTTAGCATGTCCAATTCACCTGGCCTGCACATCTTTGAACTGTGGGAGGAAACCAAGGGGATATGGGGATAGCACAGGAAAGTGCTGGTGAAGTAAGCCAGGATCATACTGAATGGTGGAACAGACTCAAGGGGCTGAATGGTCTGCTCCTGCTACTCTGTTCCTATGAAACATCAGTTAGAGCTCTGCTCCCAAAGTTGAGCTCGTAACCTTCTATACCCACTCAGGAAATTCAGATTATTGCTTGCATATAGAGCTTTTCTAACAAGCTATATTTCCAGTGATATAAAATGTGGTGATAACTGGTATAACATTGGTGTAAATCAGTGAAATGTGAATTTCCTAGTTGTACAATCCTTCATATCCTCATGCTGCTGTTACATTGAAATTTCCTGGACATGTTTAGAAGACTATTTTGTATGATAATTTTGCACACGCTGTTTCTTTGTGCCTCAACTTTACATAATTGCATTTTATAGAGTAAATTCACAGCTGAAAGAGAAGGGAAGTTAAAAGTCTAACTGTGTTGTAGACAGTATTGGGAGAAAAGTGAGGACTGCAGATGCTGGAAATCAGAGCTGAAAAATGTGTTCCTGGAAAAGCGCAGCAGGTCAGGCAGCATCAAAGGAGCAGGAGAATCGACGTTTCAGGCATAAGCACTTCTTCAGACAGTATTGGTTGCTTCCCCTCACTTTAGAATATTAGTGAGTACTGGATGGGTTTTTAATGGCAATTCAACGGTCCGTGACCTTCTATTGATTCATTTATGGGAAGTGGATGTCACTGGCTAGGTCAGCATTTATTGTTTCTCCCTAATTGCCCTGGGGCAGTAAAGAGTCAACAACATTATACGTAGGCCAGACCAGGTCAGGATGGCATATTCCCCAGTCCTTAGGAACATTAGTGAGCCTGATGGGTTTTATAACATTACAGCAACAGAGCAGTCCAGCAACGGGCCCTTCAGCCCACCATGTCTGCACTGACCATGATGCCTATTGTGATTGGAACAACGGCCAACCTGAGCACAGCACACTGTGACAAACACTGATGAAATAGGTGATCAGATAATCTGTTTTTAATTAGGTGGTTTTGTGGGTTAAGTAGCAGCCAAAGACACCAGGGAGAAAGTCTTCAAAACAGTGCTATCGGATCCTTCACATCCAACTGACGAGGCTTTGATATAATATCTCATCTGAAAATCCACACCTCCAAAAGTGTTGGCTTCTGTGAGTATCACACCTGAGTCTGCAGGATGTTTGTGTGGTATTTCTATTAGAGTGTGAAACATGGGAAGCACAGACGAACATATAGACTCCAGCAAAGGAAGCCAATGCATAGGATTCTTTGCTGCTTTAAACCACAGGAAAGCCTTGTGCTGTCTGCATCCATTCAGGCAGGTACACATACACACACACAGTATTTTTACCTCACGATTGCTGCGATTTAAGCCAAGCAGACGGTCCCTGTGGAAAAGTTCAGTTAATACAGGATAAAAAAGCCTTACTTTCATTAGCCTGAATTGTTCATAATGGAAGGAGACTGTGCTGTTGCAAATTCACGTCATGCTGACTCACATAGTTCACAAGGAGACCACTGGGCCATTATATCTTTAACAACACTTTCAGGAAGCCATGCAATTAATCCCCATTCTCTATTTGCTCCATGCAGCCTTGCACATGCTTTTCCTTTTAAATTATTTATCCAATTCCCTTTTGCAAGTTACTATTGAATCTGCTTTCAATATCCTTTCATAGAGTGCAGTCCACATGGCAATAACTCAACGCGTAAAATAAATTTTCCCCAACTTCCCTGAGGTTCCTCTGTCAATTATGTTAAATTAGTGTTCTCCAGTTACTGACCCTCTCACCAGTGCAAGCACTTTGTCTTTGTTTCTCTGTCAAAACCCTTCAATGTTCTCCTCAATGCGAAAAGGATTTATCTGCTTGGCACATGGTGGAATCTGAGACCAAGTTTTATATTATTATTAATAATAACACTGAGATGTCTGAGTGCACAGTGATCCATAAGTCACAGAGCTCGAACTGATGCTTCAAATTGCACTAATTGAATGCATTGAACTCGGATGAACTCACTAATAGAAAAATTCTTACAAGAAGCTTGTATAACCTGAACAGAAGTGAAAGCTGTCCCTTAGGAATTGAGAGATGTTGCTGTGCATTGAGTTGAGGAGTTCGTTAATGATTAGAATTCAAGTCCCCTGCCCCTTTGAAGAGATACAGCCAGTGTGAATATGTAAATATTTATATTCCTGACCTCAGCTACAACATGGAGGCTTATTCTGCAGGGGAAGTGATTGATGAATAGTTGGGCAACAATGGGGAAATAGATATGGTTTAGTTAAACAGATCACTCAAAAAATACTGCCTTCAGTTTGGGCACAATATGTCAGCAAGGATCCACTGACCTCGGATCCAAAGATTCAGGAGAACAGCAGAACTTGGCAGGTTAACACTCGGTGTCAGTTTGAGGATGGGAGATCGATTGGTGGCCTGTCCAAAATGCTTAAAACAGTGAGAAGTATTCCATAAGCAGGCCAAAGAGAAATTACTTTCTCTGGTAGAGGAATCAAGAACACAGGGTCACAACCTTAAAAGTAGCTGCAGAAATCAGCAAGACTTTATCCCAAAAAAATCAGGTGGAAACTTTGAAGTCTCTCTCTCCCAGACAGGTTTATGGATGGAATTATCGCATCCTCATGATGAAGGATGCTAAAATTTTGATAGGTGAGGTTTTCAACCAACATGGAGCGAGAGAGGGTGATTAGAACGAAAGTATAGATCATTTCCAATCAAGGTGAACCGAGCAGACTTGAGAGGCTGGATGATCACCTCCTATCTCTTAGCTCCTAAAACAATGAATACAGGGTGGCCCTGATTTACAAACGTCAAGTTACGAACGCTCATGCTTATGATTGCATACCAGGGACGTAATTTGAAAGATCTGACATACAAATATTTCCTCCACTTACAAACTATATATTGTCCTGCATTGTCTTCTGACTTGCATACAACTTGACTTGTGACTGGACTCCAGCATGGAGTCTATTCGCAACCCAGGAACTGCCAGTACTGATACAAATGTGAAGTTTATATGATTACCATGACTTCAGGACCATTTGTTTTGGTTAATCAGATTTCTATGATTGGGAACAATATTATTAAATGTAGGATGAATGAAATGAGTCAATAAGACCATAAGAAATAAGAACTGGAGTAGACCATTCAGTCCCTCGTGTCTGGTCATAGAGTCATACAGCATGGACAAAGTTAAAAATCACACACCAGGTTATAGTCCAACAGGCTTATTTGCTCAAAAAGTGCACAATCTGCAGGCAGTCAATCCATGTAATATTCCACTTTGGCAATAGAACCAGTCTGAATCAAAATTAAGATACAGACAGACTCTAACCTCACACCTTTAATGCATTGTCTGAGCTGAGGTGTCACCTTTTTGTTAAAAATCCTTAAGTTATGTGACTTGAGAGAACTTCTAGGATTTACATATTAATGAACCAAAACCTGCAACCCATTCTAAAAGATGAAAGACTTAACAGCAATCTAGGTCTGTTCAATATATCATTTCAGTTGCATGACATGGTGATCTTCTGCTATAAATTCTATGTCTTATCATCCTGCTCCGCGGCTACCAGATGAAGGAGCAGCGCTCCAAAAGCTAGTGCTTCTAAATAAACCTGTTAGACTATAACCTGGTGTTGTGTGATTTTTAACTGTTCACCCCAGTCCAACACTGGCTCCTCCACATTAACAAACAGACCTTTCAGTCTCGCTAGTCCATGCCAACTTGCTCCCAAAATAAACTAGTTCCAGCTGCCTGCATTTTACCATATCCCTCTAAACATTTCTTATTCATGTACTTATCCAAATGCATTTTAAACATTGTAACTGTACCCACATCCATCACTTCCTCTCGTAGTTCATTCCACGCACTAACCACTCTGCATAAAAAATTGCCCCTCATGTCTTTTCTAAATCTTTCTCTTCTCACCTGAAAAATGTGCCCTCTAGTCTTGAATTCTCCCATCTTAGGAAAATGACCTTTGATATTCGCCTGACTTCATAATTCTATAAGGTCACCCCTCAACCTCCTACGCTCCAGTGAAAGAAATCCCAGTCGAACCAACCTATTTTTATAACTCAAACATTCCAGTCCTGGTAACATCTTGATAAATCTATTATGAACCCTCTCCAGTTTAGTCATACCCTGCCAATAACTGGGAGACCAGAGCTACACATAGTATTCTAGAAGAGGCTTCATCAACCTCAACATGATGTCCCAACTGACCCGAAATATCTCACATCTGCTTTCCTGTCATTTCCCCGTAACCCTTGATTCCCCAACTGATCAAGAATCTATCTCAGCCTTAAAGGTTCACATGGACTCTGCCCTGGTAAAAACAAGGACTGCAGATGCTGGAAACCAGAGTCTAGATTAGATTGGTGCTGGAAAAACACAGCAGGTCAGGCAGTATTTGAGGAGCAGGAAAAGCGACGTTTCGGGCAAAAGCCCTTCATCAGGAATAGAGGCAGGGTGCCTGCAGAGTGGAGAGATAAATGAGAGGGGGTTGGGGGGGGGGGGAGAAAGTAGCATAGTTCAGGGCAGAGGAGATGACCTAGGGGTTGCAGTGAGAGAGAGACTCACTGAGATTCTGGACTCTTCCCCCACAGGTCTCTCTGTGGTATGGAGTTCCAAAGACTCACAACCCTCAGAGAAGAAATTCCTCCTCATCTCAATCTTAAATTGGAGCCCCTTTATTCTGAGACTATACCATCTGGTCCGAGACACTCCCATGAGGGGAAATATCCTCTCAACTTCAACCCTGTCGAGCCCATTTAGAATCTGATAAATTTTAATGAGATCACCTCTCATTTTGCTAAACTCCAATGAGTAGAGTCCCAATCTGTTTATCCTTTGATCATTATTCTCCAAACTAAGAAATGTCAAGCCCAGTAAATCTTTTCTGAACTGCCTCCAAAGAAGTGAAATGACTTGTGCAGGATCCTGACCTGAATGTGTTTAGCGGTTTAATCAAAGATTCACATTTCGTTATTGACAAAGAGATGCCAAATGTTAATACAGGGACAAAGACAGTTGTTTCAAGGCTTACAAAGAGGAACGTCTGAGTGTCTTAAATCAGTGTGTTATTAGTATCAGGTTGGAAATAGTTGGTACAGAACCAGTCCCATTGTTTCTAAGATGAAAAACAATTGCAATTCGGGGAGACTAATTCATATTCCAATTTGAACACAAATCCAGTTTATACCTGTTACCATGGAGAGGAGAGTTGAAGTAACCTTTTTCAGACTGAATGAACTGCCAGAGGAGGTGGTGGAGGCTGGTACACTTACAACATTTAAAAGGTGTCTGGATGGGATATGAATAGGAAAGGATTAGACGGATAAGGGCCAAATGCTGGTAAATGAGACTAGATTAATTTAGGAGATTTGGTCGGCATGGATGTGTTGGACTGAAGGGTCTGTTTCTGTGCTGTACGTTTCTATGACCCTGTGAGTCAATGAATTATAAGGGGCTCAGTGGTTAGCATTGCTGCCTCACAGTGCCAGGGACCTGGGTTCAATTCCCACCTCAGGCAACTGTGTGGAGTTTTCGCAATCTCCCTGTGTCAGTGTGGGCTTCCTCCCACAATCCAAAGATGTGCAGGTCAGGTGAATTGGTCATGCTAAATTGTCCATAGTGTTAGGTGCATAGGCAGGGGAAATTATAGGGTGGTGGAATTGGTCTAGGTGGGTAACTCTTCAGAGGGTCAGTGTGGACTTGTTGGGCCAAATGGCCTGTTCCCATACTGTACGGAATCTAATAAGTTTCCCTGTACACCCAGAGATATCATAAATGGAAGAAAATTCCATTTTGGACTTGATCTGCAGCCACTCACCACTTGAAAAGTGAAAAAAAATAGTTGGGCAGGCCTACACCTTAAACACAAAAAATGCTGACTCTGTCATTCACCCACATGGAATGTGAGAAGCAACTCATACCCAGTTTGAAAGTGTATTTCATAAGGAAGTGGCTGGAGGGTTTATGGAGCTGATGTAGAAAGGACAATCCTTAGGGAAGACACACAGTGGAACACAGTATTCAGAAAGGACAATCCCCAGGGAAGACACGCAGTGGGACACAGTATTCAGGAAGGACAATCCCCAGGGAAGACACGCAGTGGGACACAGTATTCAGGAAGGACAATCCTTAGGGAAGACACACAGTGGAACACAGTATTCAGGAAGGACAATCCCCAGGGAAGACATGCAGTGGGACACAGTATTCAGGAAGGACAATCCCCAGGGAAGACACGCAGTGGGACACAGTATTCAGGAAGGACAATCCTTAGGGAAGACACACAGTGGAACACAGTATTCAGGAAGGACAATCCCCAGGGAAGACATGCAGTGGGACACAGTATTCAGGAAGGACAATCCCCAGGGAAGACACGCAGTGGGACACAGTATTCAGAAAGGAAAAGTACAGAAGTAAAGTTTTAGAAGCAGTGGAAAGCTATGGTTTGCTTCCAGGATATGCAAATGTCTACTGAAGGGACCAAGTGATGGAATGACATTGAGGTTTTCAGTTGTCACTGAGGTGGCAGTCTCAACCATGTCGGTAGTATTTTGATTTTTATTAAAACTTACTCCCCTCTAAAACTGAGAAGTTGTGTCGAAGGGCTAAGTATACAAAAGCAATTCCTTCTCAATTGTTGAGACAGTGGCATGGGAAGATTTTTGGTAATGGCCTGGATCCATTGCTCAGTTGAGAGAGTCCCTAAATCTCAGCCAGAAGCTCTGGGTTCAAGACTTACATCAACATTGGCAAATCACAGAAGGAATGTTAATGTCCCAATTCAAACAGGTTGATAAGCAGCCTGCTAAATCTTTCAACACTTCCCTGCTACTCCCAAAAGGGAAAAAATTGTGTGAAGATACAAAGTATTGATGGGACATTGAAAAGTCAAAATGTAATTACAGGTGGAGGATTATCTCCCATAACTAATGTTTCAAATCTAAATATAAGAAGCAATGAGAGTCTGAAGATAGAGCTGGCTAAGATGAGCTGGGAAACCAGGTTAAAATATAAGTCAGTAGATTTGCATCAACCAACTGTGAAGGGGTTATTTCATAAATCTCAAAAAAGGTTTAACTCAATAAGAAAGACTCTTTGAGAAGGCTGTACCATCCATGGCTCAATCAGGAAATGAAGGATTGTACCAAATGGAAAGAAACACCATCCAAATTTGCAAAGGTGAGCAGTAAGTCGGATAATTGTACAGGATTTAAGAAACAGCGCCCGTTCATGCTGCTTCTACTTTTGCAGCTATAAGAAAAAAGCCCAGGCCCTCACAAGCTGTTTACTTTATTGGCTTGGTGGAGACAGCTCATGACCTATAGCTCAAAAACAAAACTCTTAAAGCCATACTATTGTCACAGGAGTCTGAGATTAAGTGGAAGCCTCAAGCATTTTCACAACTGGAAAGAATTTTTCAGGCCGTCAGAGTTTAAAAAAAGCCAAAAGCTTGCTCAAAATGAACAAACTTCATCTTAAACAAGTTGTAAAACAGATCATTAATTACTTCTATGCAAACCTAAATTATATGCCCTTTAAACCAAACACACACATTCATACATAGACAGGACAAGAGGGGATATATCACTCTCCAGAGTTATTGTGTGTGAGATCAAAATTAGAATCTTATGTATCAAGTGTCCAAACCAGGAAAGTGGAATTAGATGACATTCTCAGATCTCATTGATAACATCAGGTTGCATTGGTGTAGGGCAATGGAAGTCTCTTGACATTTTGAGCACTGCCTTTTACTCATGGGGGAAGACGGTTTGCAACAGAGAATGCCTTCCTTCCACAATTATGATGTTTCATTTTCTTTTCCAGGAGAGAGAGACATACCTTTGCTGCAGGTTTTTGTTTTTGAGTGCACCACTCCGCAGCCTGTGGCAAAACCAAACCGTCCAAAAGATGCTGGTAGGCAGCCTTCAGATTACTTTCACTGGTTAATCTTGCAACAGTAACAAAGCTAGCTTATCTCTCTCTACACAGCTCTAAAGCCACTTAGCATTTTAAAATAATAACCACAGTAAAGTTCCACTTTTGATATTTGAGTGCAAAATGTGTTCAAAATTTCAATTCTTCCCAGTTTTCATTCCCAAAATAATACTTGGCTCTCATTAGAAAGAGATTTTTGTGTATTACAAGTACAATTTTTGATAAGAATACATTGGCAGTCTCATGTGTATATGTTCCGTGGTTGACCACCATAGATTTACTTTGAAGTTTACTAAGAGTCAGGTTTTACCCAGGGGTCTGAGTTGGCCAGTATTATCATCAGTTGCGATCACAACAGAAGATAAATTGAATGTTGTTGTTACAGTCAGGTTGACTTCAGGGAATATGAGTTCCCTGACTGGGGCTGTTAACATTGTCCAATCAGGGAGCCCTGGCTGATAGATAAGAACAGGAGTGTCAGAGGTTCTGTTCACTCTGAGAGCTGGCTCTGAGGGAGCTGGATCAGTGTCAAGGAATTTCCTCCTGTATATAAAAGATGACTTGTTGACAGGCTACTGGCATCTGTGGAGCTATTTCAGTTGTTTGTTGTGGGGTGGATGCAATATAAAAGTAAAGAAGTTTGACTGAGACTGTACAAGGCAATAGTGAGACCACTGTGAGAAAGTGAGGACTGCAGATGCTGGAGATCAGAGTTGAAAAGTGTGGTGCTAGAAACGCTCAGCTGGTCTAGCAGCATCCGAGGAGCAGGAGAGTCTATGTTTCGAGCATAAGTTCTTCATCAGGAATAGTGAGACCACATCTGGAATACTACATCCAATTTTGGTCTCATTGCTTGAAAAGTTTATAATTGCTTAGGAACTCATTGCTAGGATGAAGGGTTGTGTTACATTCAACAGGTATGGCTAATATCCTTTGGCATTTAGAAGAATGAGGAGACTTGACAGGGTGGGTAGATGAAGGATGTTTCTGTTGCAGAGGAAACCAAACCTAAAGGGACATCATTTACGAACAAGAGTTCATCCCTTAAAACAGGGATAAAGGGATGTTTTCTCTATCAGAGGGTCAGTAAATTGTGGAATTCCCTATCCCAGAAGGTAGTGGATGCTTGGAGTTTAAATTAATACAAAATTGAGTTTGATGGATTTTTCACAAAGAAGGGGGTCAATGGTCATGGAACACAGTCAGAAACATGAAGATGAAACCACAATCAGATCAGCCATAATCCTCAAATAGTATAACGACTTTGAAGGGCTTAATCGTGTTCTCTCACTCCCCTAGAGCTCTATTACCTCAATCTTCTTTTGAAGATCTATCAATTCAACGACTCCAGGATTTTTAATTCTTATGCAGGAAAGTATTTCCTGTGTTAATCACTGTGTCTTCCTGTCTAATTCCTCAACTAAATGTTTCTAGCTTTGCACTGATTGACTCTGGTCCTCTGGTGATGGTTTAACTTGCATCAGTGCTGAAACAGCTCAGTTTCAATCATTAAGTCTCCTCATTAGCAGTCTTACAGTCTAGTTTCCTGCTAATTAACCAAAGAACACACAGTAAGAGGTGAGGTATTGGTTATTAAATGGTGAGGAAGATGTAAAAAACACATATTTGCTCAGCATTGCTAAAGAAGCTGAAAGATGAATCTCAGTTCAGAAGTGAAAATTGATAATGTCAGCTTTCATGTGTTTTGGACTCACACAGCAAAACAAGTTACATGGCACTTCCTGGAAGACCAGGCTGAGGAATTAATCATGGCTTTAAAAACAACATTCATAAAGGGCAGAATCCACATATTCTGCATGTTCACAATGTTCTGAATGCACTGAAGTATTTTCATAGCTAGTACAGCACTGGCTTGGCAAGGTGCACAGACTCAAAGAGCAAAAACTGCTCTTAACTGTCACTTTGTACAGAATGCAGGAGCAGCCAATGTGGATTGTGGGATAGTTTACATTGACTCGGTTTCTGACTCAAGACCCAGAACTGAAATTCAGGCTCAAGATGGATAGTAACTATTCAGCCTGTGTGTAAAGCAGCGAGGATGCAATACAAGGCTGCCCAAGCTATGCTGCAATTACAGTAAAATTTCACTCTCATGCTGTTGGAACTGAAGAAAGGGAGAAATGTCAAAGCTTGAATTTTTATCGTGCCTTTAACATAGTAAAGCACTTCAAGATGCTTCATGAGAGTGTTAGCAAGGTGAAACTTGACACAGAATCACATTGGGATTAGCAAGTTTTGAGTAGATTTGTAGCTCAGGTTGAGGTTCTGGATCTAAGTTTGCTCACTGAGCTGGAAGGTTCTGTTTCAGACTTTTCGTCACCATACTAGGTAACATCATCAATGAAACTACGGATGAATCATTTGTGGTATGGCCCACTTTTATTTATGTGTTTAAGTTTCCTTGGGTTGGTGACACAATAGCCTGTGGTGATATCATTTCCCATGGTGATGTCATTTCCTGTTCTTTTTCTCAGGGGTTGGTAAACACTACATTGGACAAACAGACAGAAAACTAGCCACCAGGATACATGAACATCAACTAGCCACAAAAAGATATGATCCACTCTCACTAGTATCTTTACATACAGATGAGAAAGGACACCACTTTGACAGGGACAACACAGCCATCTGAGGACAAGCCAAACAGAGACATGTGTGAGAATTCATAGAAGCATGGCATTCCAGCCGGAACTCTATCAACAAACATATTAACTTGGATCCCATTTACCACCCCTGAGAAACAAAACAGGAAATGACATCACCACAGGAAATGGTGTCATCAACCCAAGGAAACCTAAACACATAAATAAAAAGTGGGCTATACCACCAGTGCTTCATCCACAGGCTCACTGGTGATGTTATCTAGAATGGTGATGAAACGTCTGAAACTGAACCTTCCAGCTCAGTGAGCAAATTTACATTCATTTTGGGATATTAGGAGAGATGTCAAAGAGGTCTTAAAGAGCATCTTTAAGAAAGAGTTAGCGAGGCAGGTAAATTTAGGAAATAAATTCTCCTTGAACTGGAATCACTTGGCATTACCATCAGTGACAGATCATTTATACTCCACACTAACATTCACAACCTTGGTGAGTCCAATATTCATCCAGGATAATAAACAGAAAAGTGACAATAAAATGCATAGTGTTTAATCTTTGATGTCAACATTGATGTACATCATTGACCCAGAACACATTAGCAATCCCTCTCTATGGTTATTGTTGCTGTAAATAATAATCTCCAAAGGCACTCTGTTAGATAGAACAAAGCATGTACGGAAATTGAAGGCTGTAATATTAAAGGTTGGAGTAAGATTGTTCTGCAAATACTCATTATAGATGGAAAGTTTACAGTTATGAACTTCGGGTTCATAACTGAAAGTGTTGGCTTGCTGTCAGGAACCACAGCAATACTTGATTTGATTAATGAGAGAAAGCATTAAAGTTGACAAGTGCATTGGAAGTACAGCCAATTCTCTAATCTAAAAAATAATGGATCAGAGTTGTTCTTCAGTTGATCACTGCCCTAAGAATTGAATATCAATAACACTAAAGACGTGGATAATCATTGGTCCAGCCCAATAAACTTAAATGCTGATATTGCTGACATTTCTAGGTGGGGTACACTCAGAAATTCTTCAGTAAGTTGTAGGTAATATCCATTAAATCTTGGTCCCAATAATGCCTGCAGAGTTAATAACATGATACTACTTGAAGAAGAATAAGGGAGTTCAGTAAGATCAGAGAAGATGGTAAAAGGGTGGGGGGGTGAGGCATTGTTGGTCAAGGACAGTATTCCAGTTGCAGAAAGGATGTTTGGGGACTCGTCAACTTAGGTAGTATGGGCTGAGGTTAGAAACAGGAAAGGAGAGGTCACCCTGTTGGGAGTTTTCTATAGGCCTCCGAATAGTTCCAGAGATGTAGAGGAAATGATAGCAAAGATGATTCTCAATAGGAGTGAGAAAGACAGGGTAGTTGTCATGGGGGACTTCAACTTTCCAAGTATTGACTGGGGGAACACTATACTACGAGTACTACAGATGGTTCAGTTTTTGTCCAGTGTGAGCAGGAGGGCTTCCTGACACAGTATGTAGACAGGCTAGCAAGGGGCAAAGCCACATTAGAATCGATACTGGGTAATGAGCCCGGCCAGGTGTTAGACTTGGAAGTAGATGAGCACTTTGGTGATAGCGATCACAATTCTGTTATGTTTACTTTAGTGATAGAAAGGGATAGGTGTATACCACTGGGCAAGAGTTACAGCTGGGGGAAAGGCAATTACGATGCGATTAGGCAAGATTTAGGAAGCATAGGATGGGGAAGAAAACTGCAAGGGATGGGCACATTAGAAATGTAGAACGTATTCAAAGAAAAGCTCCTGAGTGTCCTAGATAAGTATGTACCTGTCAGGCAGAGAGGAAGCTGTAGAGTACGGGAAACGTGGTTTACGAAGTAAGTGGGATCTCTGGTCAAGAGGAAGAAGAAGGCTTATGTTAGGATGAAATGTGAAGGCTCAGTTAGGGCGCTTGAGGGTTACAAGGTAGCCAGGAACGACCGAAAGAGAGAGCTCAGAAGAGCCAGGAGGAGACATGAGAAGTTGTTGGAGGATAGGATCAGGGTAAACCCTAAGGCTTTCTATAGGTATTTAAGGAATAAAAGAATGACGAGAGTAAAATTAAGGCCAATCTAGGATAGTAGTGGGAAGTTGTGTGTGGAGTCAGAGGAGATAGGGGAAGCACTAAATGAATATTTTTCGACAGTATTCACTCTAGAAAACGACAATGTTGTTGAGATTACTGAGATACAGGCTATTAGACTAGGTGTGATTGAGGTTCACAAGGAGGAGGTATTAGAAATCCTGCAGATAGATAAGTCCCCTGGGCTGGATGGGATTTATCCTAGGATCCTCTGGGAAGCCAGGGAGGAGATTGCCGAGCCTTTGGCATTGATCTTTAAGTCATCATTGTCTACAGGAATAGTGCCAGAAGACTGGAGGATAGCAAATGTGGTTCGCCTGTTCTAGAAGGGGAGTAGAGACAACCCTGGTAATTATAGACCAGTGAACCTTACTTCAGTTGTTGGTAAAGTGTTGGAAAAGATTACAAGAGATAGGATTTATAATCATCTAGAAAAGAATAATTTGATTAGGGATAGTCAGCACAGTTTTGTGAAGGATAGGTCGTGCCTCACAAACCTTATTGAGTTCTTTGAGAAGGTGACCAAACAGGTAGATGAGAGTAAACCAGTTGATGTGGTGCATATGGATTTCAGCAAGGCGTTTGATAAGGTTCCTCACAGTAGGCTATTGTACAAAATGCGGAGCAATGGGATTGTGGGAGATATAGCAGTTTGGATCAGTAATTGGCTTGCTGAAAGAAGACAGAGGGTGGTGGTTGATGGGAAATGTTCATCCTGGAGTCCAGTTACTGGGGGTGTACCACAAGGGTCAGTGTTGGGTCCACTGCTGTTCATCATTTTTATAAATGACCTGGATGAGGGTGCAGAAGGGTGGGTTAGTAAATTTGCAGATGACACTAAGGTTGGTGGATAATGACGGAGGATGTTGCAGGTTACAGAGAGACATAGACAAGCTGCAGAGCTGGGCTGAGAGGTGGCAAATGGAGTTTAATGCGGACAAGTGTGAGGTGATTCACTTTGGTTGGAGTAACCGGAATGCAAAGTACTGGGCTAATGGTAAGATTCTTGGTAGCGTAGATGAGCAGAGAGATCTCAGTGTCCAGGTACACAGATCCTTGAAAGTTGCCATCCAGGTTGACAGGGTTGTTAAGAAGGCATACAGTGTTTTAGCTTTTATTAATAGAGGGATCAAGTTCTGGAACCAGGAGGTTATGCTACAGCTGTACAAAACTCTGGTGCAGACGCACTTGGAGTATTGTTTACATTTCTGGTCCCTGCATTATAAGAAGGATGTGGAAGCTTTGGAAAGGGTGCAGAGGAGATTTACTAGGATGTTGCCTGGTATGGAGGGAAGGTCTTATGAGGAAAGGCTGAGGGACTTGAGGCTATTTTCGTTGGAGAGAAGAAGGTTGAGAGGTGACTTAATGGAGACATATTAGATAATCAGAGGGCGCGATAGGGTGGACGGGGAGAGCCTTTTTCCAAGTATGGTGAACATGAACATGAGGGGGCATAGCTTGAAATTGAGGGGTGATAGATATAGGACAGATGTCAGAGGTAGTTTCTTTACTCAGAGAGTAGTAAGGATATGAAATGCTTTGCCTGCAACAGTAGTAGATTCATCAACTTGAAGTACATTTAAGTCGTCATTGGACAAGCCTATGGATGTACATGGAATAGTGTAGGTTAGATGGGCTTCAGATTGGTATGACAGGTCGGCGCAACATCAAGGGCTGAAGGGCCTGTACTGCGCTGTTATGTCCTATGTTCTATGGATTCTATTGATAATCTGGCTGTGATTTTTTAATGAATCGATAATCTTAAGATAACCTGATTGTTCCTTTATTTATGCTTGACTGCTGTTGATATGCTTAAAAATGTGTTGCTGGAAAAGCATAGCAGGTCAGGCAGCATCCAAGGAGAAGGAGAATCAACGTTTTGAGAATCCTGAAGAAGGGCTTATGCCCGAAATGGCGATTCTCCTGCTCCTTGGATGCTGCCTGACCTGCTGCGCTTTTCCAGCAACACATTTTTAAGCTCTGATCTCCAGCATCTGCAGTCCTCACTTGCTGTTGATATGCTGCCACGTTTGAATACATTACAACAACATCTAGGCTGTAAAATACTGATCTGCTCTCTGTGAAGCATTTTGGGGTGTTCTCAAGGAGTGACAGAGTGGTGTAACCAGGGTTATCTTTCTTTCCATAATGGTCTTCAGTCACAATTTACATTTCTATAATGTCATTAATAATGTCACACCAGAATGAGGAAAATAAAATGCCAAATGCAACTGGAAAAAAAAAGAATATTCATCTCGACAGCTTGAGAAATTTAGGAATTTTCCCAGTGGAAAGACACAATTGCTGAAATTAGAGGATTTTGAAAAACATTTACAGCCCTCTAATTTCCTGATCGTCCTCCTTGGCAGGATGTAAACAAAGAACTTCTGCAGATGGTTTTATCTTAGACTCATTATTTCTAAGTTAAACTTTTATAAACATGTTGTATCCAATTCAACCTTTGAATTGGATACAACATGTTTATAAAATTGGATACAACATGCTTATTTTTAGGTTTATTGTTTTGATCTAATCAGTGTCCTTACCTTCTTATTTATTCTTACATTGTTTCCTCACATAGTGTTGATATCCACCACATGTTTTCTTTGTTATTCTCTCTTTAAAACGTTTAGCATTTTCTTGATATCAGTTTATCACTTTTAGAGGTCTCGAGGTCCACCTGTATTTCCACTTTTTTTCCTCAAATCTGTGTGAAGGCCAACAGGTATAGGAGCAAAATTAGACCATTGAGTCTGCTCCACCATTTTGATATGTTTCTCAACCCACTTTCATGCCATCTCTTTGTAACCCTTGATTCCTTTACTCAAGAAGAACCTACCTCTGTCTTAAATACACTTAATGACTTTATTTCTACAGCTTTCTGTAGCAATGAGTTCCACAGATTCCTACAGAAGTGCGACAGGGTGGCTCAGTGGTTAGCACTGCTGCCTCACTGTGCCAGGGGCCAGGGTTCAATTCCAGCCTCGGGTGACTGTCTGTGTGGATTTTGCACATTCTCCCTGTCTCTGCGTGGGTTTCCTCCAGGTTCTCCGCTTTTCTCCCACAATCCAAAGATGTGCAGGTTAGGTGAATTGGCTGTGTTTAAAAAAAATTGCCCATAGTGTTCAGGGATGTGTAGGCTAGGTGCATTAGTGAGGGGTAGGGGAACAGGTCTTGGTGGGTTACTCTTCAGAGGGTCTGTGTGGACTTGTTGGGCCTAAAGGCCTGTTTCCACATTGTAGGAATTCAAAAAAAAAAGATTCACCACCCTCTGGCTGAAGAAATTCCTCCTCATCTAAGTTCTAAAGGGTTGGGCCTTCACTCTGAGGCTGTGCCTTCAAGTCCTAGTCTCTCCTCCCAATGGAAACATCTTCTCCATGTCCACTCTATCCAGGACTCTCAGTATTCTATAAGTTTCAATGAGACTCCCCCCTCATCCTCCTTAACTCCATCGAGTTCAGACCCAGAGTTCTCAACCACTCCTCATTTAATAATTCTTTCATCCTCAGGATCATTCTTTAAAACCTCCTGTGGACCCCCTCCAATGCCAGCACATCATTCTTTAGGTACAGGACCTAAAACTGTTCACGATATTCCAAATGTGGTCTGACCAGAGCCTTATACAGCCTCAGCAGTACATCCTGCCCTTGTATTCTACTCCTCTTGAAATGAATGCTAACATTGCATTTACTTTCCCAACAATTAACTGCATGTTAACTTTAAGAGAATCCTGAACTAGGACTCCTAAGTACTTTTGTGCTTCAGATTTATGAAGTCTTTCCCCATTTAGAAAATATTCTCTGCCTCTATTCTTCCTACCAAAGTGCATAACTTCACACTTTCCCACATTGTTTTCCATTTGCCACTTCCTTGTCCACTGTCCAAACCTGTCCATGTCCTTCTGCAATTTCCCCGCTTCCTTAACATGTCCTATTCCTCCACCTATCTTTGTGTCATCCACAACACAACTTTTGAAATATTCCCATGCACTATATTTCCTTTCCAAATGACACATTACTCATGTAGATTTACAATTCAGCGGGAGCAAATAAATCACGGAGTGCGGGATGTCATCTGGAGTTATGCAGATGAGTCTCTATCTTGGCATAATCAGGATACATGGACTGGATAATGACTTCTCAGCCAATGGAGTACTGAGGACCATCTGTACCAGTATTTTCATTACACTGGCAGAAACCTGATATTTAAGATAAGCATTGAAATAAGTTATATAGTCTTTCATAATTTAATGTGTAATTTAGAACTTCCAAACTCATAACCAGTTCCATCTAGAAGGACAATGGCAGTAGATACATGGAAAAAATACTACTGCAAGTTCCCTCCTGACTTGGAAATATATCACTGTTCTTTTGCTGCTACTGTGAGGGAATTCCCTCCCCTAAGGGCATTGTGGGTTAGCATACAGCAGATGAACTGCAACTCATCACCACTTTCTCAACAGCAGCCAGCAATATATACTAGTCTAGCCAACGATATCCACATCTTACAATTGAATAAAGAAAAAAAAAAATTACCCATTCCCCCGTGAAGCATTTTTCATTATTGTAATCACAATTATTTCTCCAGGAGTTGACATAGAATCATAGAGTCATAGAGATATACAGCATGGAAACAGACCCTTCGGTCCAACTTGTCCATGCCAACCAGATATCCTAAATTAATCTCATCATATTTGCCAGCACATCACCCACATCCCTCTAAACCCTTCCTATTCATATACCCATCCAGATGCTTTTTAAATGTTGCAATTGTACAAGCCTCCACCACTTCCTCTGGCAAGTCATTTCATACACGTACCACCCTCTGCGCAAAAATGTTGCCCCTTAGTTCCCTTACAAATCTTTTCCGTCTCACCCTAAACCTACGCCCTCTAGTTCTGGGCTCCCCCATCCCAAGAAAGAGACTTTGTCTATTTACCCTACCCATACCCCTCATGATTTTATAAATCTCTATAAGGTCAACCTCTCAGCCTCCGATGCTCCAGGGAAAACAGCCCCAGCCTACTTAACCTCTCCCTGTAGCTCAAACCCTCCAACCCTGGCAACATCCTTGTAAATTGATCGTAAGTATCTCAATTTGTTTGTTCTAGTTCTGCATGCAACCTGTATATGGTGCTCAGTTACAAACAGAGGGTGTATGCTTTTAATAAATGGGACCCACAAAGCTTGGTGATTACTCTACAACTTTGTTCTGAAACTCACTGAAACATAGTGTCCTCAGCATCTGGCATTTTCTCCTTCCTGTCTTGTCATATCTTTGACCAAGATTTTGACTGCCTGCCCTTATACCTCCTCATGTGGAGACTTGTGTTAAACATTATTTGATAATTGGAGCATTTACTCTATAAATGAACAAAATAAATACAAGTTGTTTTAGCTTGATGCTGACACTTTGCTTGTTTGTTTACATGGATGTTGAACCACACTGTGGAAACCCTGCCTTTTAGAGTCTGCTTTGGTGTAAACTAAAGACTATTCAGGATACTTTTAACTAGTTTTAGGTGCAGTTCAGCCCAGATTATTCTGGTCAATAGATTTCTCATCCTTTAAAGGTTTCTCTTAATTACATTAAAAACACAATCTCTTTTGCTTTGCCCTTCTCTTTCTTGAGCTAAAAAAATCAAAATGAATCATATGAAGTCACTGTTCACAAGGCTAACTGGTTCATGAGCTTGTTTATTACTACATCTTGTTGGTTCTCCTGTTGGTTCTAAAATTCATTGCCTGAGAAAATGTCTCAAGTACATAGTAGAAAACAATTGAATAAAGGCAAAATACTGTGGAGACTGGAAATCATTCTGAGGATGCTAGAAAATAAGTGTACATATTACTTAAACTGTTCTCCTTCTCCCTGTCAAAGGGGAAATTAAAATTCCCCATTATAAATAAGATTCTCTGATTTTATATTTATACATTACCTCCATTCACTCCTCGTTAGGTCACTGGACGAGATCTTGTAGCGCAATGGGTAGTCGCCTTGCCTCTGAGCTAGAGGTTCAATTTTGAATCCCATTCCAGGCTGCCAGCAAAACTGCAATTCTTTCATGCCAGTGGTAGGCATTAAGAGTGGGATAGCCTGGTCAACCAGGTTAGATTAGATTAGATTAGATTCACTAAAGTGTGGAAACAGGCCTTTCGGCCCAACAAGTCCACAAGAGTAACCCACCCAGACCCATTTCCCTCTGACTAACGCTGAGGGAAAAAAAATTTGGAGCCACGAACATCACTATCCAAACCCTCAAATTACAAAATGCATGTAAAATGTGCAATTTGCCATAGAACCTCAGACTCCCTGTGGGAACTAGAGCTGATTGTGAGCATTGCAGAACTGACACTCAATGTTCCCTGGGTTTAAATATTTCAGGCATGATTGAGAGGCATGTAAAAGGAGTGGAGGGGTTGCATTACAGATTAAGGAGAATATCAAAGCTGTGGTATGGGCTCAACCAGAGAGGCAATATGGGTAGGAAATAGGAATAAGAAAGGTGAAATCACGACAACTGGGTTACATCATCTCAATAGCCAGTGGAATTAGAGACACAGATACATAAGCAGCTAATGAAAAGATGCAAAAACAACAGGGTTGTGGTAGTGGGTGATTTTATTTTCCCTAATGTTCACTGGAACTTCTTAGTGTCAGGGACTGAGATGGGGTGGTCAGAGCATTGGGTATAGCAATTGGGACATCATGTTATGACTGTACAAGATATTGGTAAGACCACATTTGGAGTACTGCATACACTTCTGTTTGTGCTGTTAAAAGAAAGATGTTATTAAATTGAAAAGGGTGCAGAAAAGACTATTACCGAGACTGGAGGATTTGAGTTAAGGAGAAGCTGAACAGTTTATGACATTTTTCCCTGGTAGAAAGCTGAGGGGTAACCTTATATTGGTTTATAAGATCATGATGGATATAGATAAGGTGAATAGCAAAGGTCTTTTCCCCAGAGTAGGGGAGTCCAAAAGTAGAGGGCATAGGTTTAAGGTGAGAGGGGAAAGATTTAAAAAGGACTTAAGGGACAACTTTTTCATACCAAAGTGTGGTGCGTGAGGAAGTGGTAGAGGTTATAACATTTAAAAGACATTTGGACAGTAGGAGAGTTTTGGAGGGATATGGGCTAAATGCAGATAAATGGGACTAGTTTAGAAAACCTAGTTGGCATGGCCAAGATGGGCTGAAGGGCGTGTTTCCTTGCTGCATGACCTTCTGAATCTAGGACTGCCCTTAATAGCTCATAAACTCTAATCCAGGCAGCATCCTGGTAAACTTTTTCTTCACCCTCTCCAAAGCCTCTATGCCCTTACTGTAGTGATCAGAATTGCACACAGTACTTTAAATGTGGCCCAACTAAAGTTTTATACAACTGCAGCATGACTTGGTAACTTTTAAACTCAATGCCTGATCAATTGCCTTGAAAGTAAGCATGCTTTATGCCTTCTTTACGACCTTATCCACCCACTGGTGTTGCCACATTCCTGGAGCTATGGACTTGGACACCAAGATCATTCTGTGTATCAATGCTCCTAACATTCTGACCATCTACAGTATAGTTTCCTCTTGTATTTGACCTCTAAACATGCATAACATCACACCTGTCCGGATGAAACACCTTCTGCTATTTCTCCACCCACCTTTCAGAAAATCCATATCTTGCTGCATCCTTTGACAACCTTCCTCACTATTCACAACTTTACCAATTTGTTTCTCATCTGAAAACGTACCAATCAGACCATCAATGTTTTCATCGGAATCATTGACATGTATTGCAAATAACAAAGGTCTCAGTGCTGATTCTTGTGTACGCAGACCTCCAGTCAGTGAAGCCCTGCCACAATTACCTCTGTCTTCTCTGACCAAGCCAATGTTGTATCCAACTTGCCAACTTACCATGGATTCCATTCAATTTGATCTCTGGACCAACCTATGATGAGGGACCTTGTCAAATGCTTTGGTAAAGTCCAAGTAGACAACATCCACTGCCTTAACTCATCAATCTTTGTCAATGCTTCAAAAAAACTCAATCAAGTTTGAGAGACAAGTCCTCCCCTGCATAAAGCAATGCTGATTACTCCTAATACATCCATTCTCCTCCAAATGCAAGCAAATCCTGTTGATAAGAATCTTCTTTAATAATTTCCCTCACTTGCCTTTAATTTCCTGGATTATCCCTGTTGCCCTTCTTGAAGCAAAGGACCGCATTGCCTATTCTCCAATCTTTGTGGACCTTACCTGTTGATAAAGTACATACAAAGATATTTGAGGAGAAAGTGAGGACTGCAGATGCTGGAGATCAGAGCTGAAAATGCTGGAAAAGCGCAGCAGGTCAGGCAGCATCCAAGGAGCAAGAGAATTGACGTTTCGGACGATTCCTGAAGAAGGGCTCATGCCCGAAACATCGATTCTCCTGCTCCTTGGATGCTGCCTGACCTGCTGCGCTTTGCCAGCAACACATTTTCAGCTCATACAAAGATCTTTGTCAATGCTCAGCAGTCTCCTTGCCTCCTCCATCAGGTTCTGGGGGCTTACTTACCTTAATGTTTCTGAAGCCACCCCAACACCACCTCCTTCTTAATATCGACAAGCCTTAGAATATCAACAAATCCTTCTTTAAACTTGCCATCATCTATGTCATTGTCCTTGGTGGATACTGATGCAAAATACTCATTCAGGACCTCACCCACTTCCGATGGTTTCACACATAAATTCCCTCCTTTGTCCTTAAGTGGGCCTACTCTTTCCCTCAATCTCCTCTTGCTCCTGATATACGTATAAAATGCCTTGGGATTCTCCTTAATCCTACTTGCCAAGGATATTTCTTTGCCCTTTCTCACCCTCCTAACTGTATATCTATATATTGTTTCAACCCCCACTCCCCCTCCCTGGGTGCACCTAGCAAATTCTGCCCCCCACCCCAGGGAAAAAGACTTATCTATTTATCCTATCCATGCCCCTCATGATTTTATAAACTTGCTACATGGGCTGAGGGAGTAGAGGAATATAGACCATGTGCACGCAAATGGAATATAGTCAGCAATGGCATCATGATTGACACAGACATGGTGGGCTGAGAGGCCTGCTCCTGTGCTGTATTGTTCTATGTGCAAACCATCTTTACTTTGCTTTCAGAATTTGTGTAAACTATTCAAATTGGACAATTGTACAAGCTTAATTTTGCTATTTCTTCATTTAGCCCAGAATTTCACTCACCAATCAGCCTCATGCAGATTTGAATCCCAGTAAAAGACTTTAATCTGATCAGACTGTTTACTCACTTACTCAAAATGTAGTCTTACCAACATCTTGTACAGTCATAACATGATGTCCAAACTCCTATACTCAATGCTCTGACCGATAAAGACAAGCATGCTAAATGCCTTCTTCACCAAATGTCTATGTGTGAAGCCACTTTCAAGGAACTGTGTATCTGCACCCCTAGGTCTCTCTGTTCAACAACGCTACCCAGGACCTACCAATAACTGTATAAGCTTTCATGACTGTTTTGGTCATCCTTTTCACAGGCTGTAGATGTCAACGGTGGCATTGTAGCTCAATGGTCAGCACTGCTGCCTCATAGCACCAAGGACCTGGCTTCGATTCCACCCTCAAATGACTGTCAGTTTCCTCCCACAGTCAGAAGATGTGCAGGTTAGATGGATTAACCATGCTAAATTGTACAGGCTAAGTGGGTTAGCCATAGGGAATGCAAGGTTACAGGGATGAGGGAGAGGTGCAATGCCCTGCAGAGAGTTGGTGTGGACTTGATGGGCCAAATGACCTGCTTCCACATATTGGTATTCTATAAGATAATGTCCATTTTGTTTTGAAAACCTTTGCTGGCTCTCAAAATGCTCTCAACATACATAGAATCTAAAGCCATCCATTAAAGACCTCATTTCTAGTCAGGCTTCAGCAATGCAAACCATTCTGTCCTCATCTGATCCAATACCTGACCTTAGGCTCCATCCAGAGATTTTGACCACAGAGGTTAGGCTCCTGAGTCACAAATTTAGATCCTTGAAAATCCCTTTTGTTCAGAATTTCAGTCATACTTCCAAGGAAAGGAGATTTGCCCAAACCTTTCAGGGCATTGACCTTCAAGAAGAGTCAGTTCTGATGAAAGGTCATCTAAATGGAACTTGTTTTTTTTTTCCATCTCTCTCACCACAGATGCTGCCTGTCTTGCTCAATATTTGTAACATTTTCTGCCTTCTTTGTTAGATTTCTAGAAGCTGCAGTATTTTGCTTAACTGTTCCCCACGTTTTCACTGTATTGTAGAATATATTGCATTGAGTTACTGGGGACAAAAAATGCCATTTAGCCCTCTGGAGCAGAGTTACTGAAGAAGTTGTGGGGCCACCTGATAATAAAGCCCACAATTTTCACACACCACAGGTAGAGAGCACAGGAAAGTTCCCTTTATATTATCACATATTACAAATCATAGCAAGTACGTACTGATTGCAGGGAAAGACGCTGGAGAGAGTGAGAGTGTTCAAACGTAGGATTCATGCAGAATAATCTCTTGGCCAGGAAGGTTGATAAACCAACAAGGAGTGCAGGAACTTTGTCTGCTCCACAGTTCCATTTGGGGTTCTTTGAGACAGATGTGAAATTCAGTTCCTTCATGTTAAAATTGGCGCTTGTTTGGAGGGCAATGGGGAATAATCAGAGGTTTCTGGAGAAAATAAATAGGCAGTATTTTCAATTAAATATTTTTTCGCTAATGGCTGAACCAGAGATTTGATTGGTGTGTCTCTTAATGAACAAAATGTAATAAGGGTCTTGAGAGTCATTCTGAAACCATACAAGATGAAGTGGCTTTGCAGACATGTCCACAGCAAGGGAACATAAACACTTATCCGGCTGCCTTTTCATTGACAACAATTTGAAAATGTCTTTATATATTTATTGAACTAAGTAGCACTCTGAGAAAGAGATAATTACATCCGTACACGGTTTGCAACAGGATGATTTAAAACCACGTTATTGCTGACTCTCTGTGAATTGTTCCCTGCTTCCAGCCTCTGGCTATAACTGAGGGCTAGGGGAAGGATGAGCTGCAGTGTGAAGACAGGGTTTTAAAATGTTTCTGAATGTGATTGTGATCTTGGATGATCACCGTTTGAGCGGGGCATAAAGATACAGCCGTGGGCACAGACAGATACAAAGACTCAGCAGCAAGTCAAAGCGCCCCTCTCCCTTTCTGTGGTTAGTGCGCCCCCATCGGGATTGCTGAACCCAAACCCCACGGCATTGCTGAAAAGCATCTCACATCGCTACGGACTTGGGGGGGGGGGAAGACGCGGTTGCCGCGCTTCTGGCTCTGGGTCCAAGGGGCTGGTGACAGAGTGGCAGATCTTGGTGCCACCTGGGGTGACCATACTGTCCCATGTCCCTGTGTTAGAACTCCGACAATGTAACGAGGTCAATTATTAGGCTGACAACTGTGTTCTTGCAGCCTGGTGCTGCAGACCAGCGAAGATTGACCAGGCTGCTGTCCATGGTGCTGATATCATAAGCCCCGCAGGGATTTCTCTCGGGAAACACCGTGGATGCTGAGAACCTGAAATAAAACCAGAAAGTGTTGGAGAAACTCGGCAAGTCTGGCAGCATCCGTAATGAGAGAAACGGAGTTCACGTTTCGAGTCAATTCGAGCTCAATCTGAATTCGAAACGTTCGGTTTGCTTATCCTTGTTGAGAATTTGCTCCAATCGCGGTCTCTGCCAGGGAGTCGGTTTTGATTTGGCCCATCACTTTCTTCCAACCCTTGATGACGACAATGAAATTGGACTATATTTGAATGATTTATAAGAGAATCTACTGACTTTTTAATAATATTCTTTTGCAAGATGTAGACATTTATTGTCAATTATTAATTGCCTCAGAAAAGGTGTTGGTGGGTCTTCATGAGCCATTGCATCCTTTTGTTGTAGGTACACCCACAGTGCAGTTAAAGAGGAGCTTCCAGGATTTTGACACAGCAACACTATAGGAACAGCAGCATATTTCCAAGGCAGAATGTCCAGTGACTTGGAGGGGAAATTGCAGATGACGGTGTTCCCAGGTATCCACTGTCCAATGTTCACACCTCTACGAAAATACCAGGAGAATTATGAATTGCCACCACTTGTTATACCTTCAAGGAAATGGTTGAACAAATTAGAGTGAATTGGTGACATGATTTAGTTGATGACATGATTTAGACAGGACTCAATTTGCCTTTTATCTAAGTGCATCTGAATGGCAACGATGTGGAAGTGCAATGTTTTGGGGGACTTTTTACCATGTGGGTGAAATGGGATAAATGATTCTCAGGCCATAGGACAGATAGCAATATTCACTGAATGATCTAAAAGATTCAGTATACAGTGTGTGAGGCCAACGTAAAGCATAATATTCTGCAACTCAATCAGTGATTATGAAGCAGTTGAGTGGAAAATGTAAATGATTTGCAAATTCAAAAAAAGATGTTGGCATTAGATTGTTTCTGCAATTAGATCAGACTTATATTTATATAACATCACGTCAGCTTATCCCAAAACATCCCTTTGAGGTATTTTGAAAATGTAGGTATTATTTTAAAACAGGGAAACATGGTGCTCAATTTATGGTGGCAATATCCTTAAGTCAGCAGTGAAATCATGACCAGGTCATCATTAGTTTGAGAAACATAGAAAAGTAGGAAATAAGAGCCAGAGGAGACCATTCATCACCTTGAGCCTACACCAGTATTCAGCCAGATCAGGACCGATTATTCTATCTCAATATAATTTTCCCACATTATCTCCATATTGCTTGATATGTTTAGTGTCTGGGAATCTATTGTTTGTCTCAAACAGATGCAATGCCTGAGTACCCATTTCACTCTGGGGTAGAGAATTCCAAAGATCTACCACCCTCTATGTGAAGAGAATCCTCCTCATCTCAGTCCTAAAGACTGATTCCTTATTCTGTGTTCCCTGGTTCGAGGCTCCTCTGATGAAGAAACAAATATTATGCTTGCATCTATTCTATCAAGTTCTGAAAGAATTTTGAATGCATACAATGCTGACTCATGGCACTACTCTTTGAATGGCTCTTGGGTAAATACGGCTCTGGTTTAATGTTGGATAAGAAAGATGGTACATCTCACACTGCTGTATTGCCTGAATACAACACTGGAATGCTTGCCTCCTGACTATAAGCTCAAATTCTAAAGTGGGGTTAAACGCAAAACCATTGGACTCAGAAGAGAAGTCGCACCCAATTAGTCAACTCTTACACATGCCCATGAAGATCAGGGTCCCAACAGTGGCACAGATGATAGTGCTTTGTGGTGCTAATTTTGATTAAAGCATGTCAGATTTTTATATGGGTTCACTCCTAATCCAAGCTGATTAATTATTTGGAAACAGCGACATGAATGAAAAATGGTGGAGTCAGTTCAATGAAAAAATTGTAAATCCATTCAGTGTTAATTGTAATATTTTATTCTCATAAACATATCATTGTTTAAGCAAGCTGCCTGAAGTCTATTAAGCTTACAATGCAAACTAGCAAAACAAAGAGATTTTTGACGTAAATTAATGTTTTTGAATCAGTGAGAATTGTGTCTCCTTACAGGAATTGCAAGCACTATTTATCAGAATCTAAATTGTCATTATTAATGGAAATTAAATGTAAAAATGCTAAAATAGCTGAGCCATTGTAATTCAACAGCAAGGAACAGTTCAATTTTTCATTTACCTTGCATTTGTAAATTCAAATTATTGCAATATTTGAATTCCCATAGAGTTACAGAGATGTACAGCATGGAAACAGACCCTTCAGTCCAACTTGTTCATGCTGACCAGATATCACAGCTTAATCTAGTAGCACTTGCCAGCACTCAGCCCATATCCCTCCAAACACTTCCTATTCATACACCTACCCAGGTGCCTTTTAAGTATTGCAATTGTACTAGCCTCCACCACTTCCTCTGGCAGCTCATTCCATACATGTACCACCCTCTTCATGAAAAAGCTGTCCCTTAGATCTCTTTTATATCTTTCCATTCTCACCCTAAACCTATCACCTCTAGTTCTGGACTCCCCCCACCCCAGGGGAAAATCCTTGCCTATTTATCCTATCCATGCCCCTCATTCTTTTATAAACCTCTATAAGGTCACCCCTCAGCCTCCAACACTCCAGGGAAAACGGCCCCAACCTATTCAACCCCTCCCTATAGTTCAAATCCTCCAACCCTGGCAACATGCTTGTAAATCTTTTCTGTACCCTTTCAAGTTTCACAACATCCTTCCGATAGGAAGGAGACCAGAATTGCACACAATATTCCAAAAGTGGCCTAACCAATGTTCTGTACAGCTGCAACATTACCTCCCAACTCGTGTACTCAATACTCTGACCAATAAAGGAAAGCATATAAAGACCTTCTTCTCTATCCTATCTCCCTGCAATTCTACTTTCAAGGGGCGAATAAATTGTGAAGTTAGCTAAAATCCTTCATTCAATCTTTTTAAAAATATTGATTTGCAAGGTTAAATTTGCTGCCAATCACACTTTGCATTGAACTGAAAATGTGTCTTCTTCACCCGCAGAGGCCCATGTGCTCCTGATTTTTCAACAATGATATATTTATCTCTCTTTATTTTTCTGTCTCTAATGCTATGTGTTCCTATTTTTCTGTGTCTTTAGCAATGAATTTCCTGCCCATTTTCCAATCTGATTGTTTATTTATAAGCATGTTTACCAACTGGAGCATATAATATTTGAGAACTCAACTTAGTTCTGCTCTATTGAACATCAGCTAATTGTGCACACATCCACACACATTGTGTAAGGTGGTTGGAATCATTAGCTGGTGGGCATTAATGCAGGAGATAGATGATTAATACTAACCGTTAATGTTCTCAGCATTAATATTAAAGAGTCCTGCCATGAAAGAAATACCTACAAATATTCTATGCTTTGCAGCAGCTTCAGTGTTAGACCAGTGAAGCTCAGCAGAGTCTCTGAACAGACATGGGGAAGCCATGCAATGTGCAGAAAATATACAGATTACTTGAGGAACACATTTTGGATACAGAGCATTTTATTTAATTATAACTGTAGACAGGTTGCTGAAAAGAGCACTGTTGCATTTCAAAGCTCTAATGTGGTAAGGAAAGAATAGGTCTTTGAGTAGAAAGAAGTGAAAAAAATGAATGAAACTCAAAAATATAATTGAGGATAGAGCAAAAATTATATTCCCTTGGATTCATGGGACAGCTTGCACAAACTAAATCCATCAGCATGCAGTTTAGCACAACAAAAGATATCAAACATACAAACGTATAGATTGGAAGCAGATTGGAAACAAGCAATTTTATCCCTCAAAACGGCTTCACCATTGAATAAGATCTATTAATGTCTCAAATACACTTTCTCATCTATCCCTGATGACTTTTGACTAACAAGAACCTATCAACTTCCACCTCATGACCCACCTTCACCACTTTCTGAATTCCAAAGCTGAAAGAAAAGTTTTCACATCATTACTATCCTAAAGGAGTGGCCCCAAATATTAAATCAATGCTCCCTAGTTCACACTTATCCACAAGAGGTAACATCCCTTCCACATGCACCTTGCCAAGACCATTCAGTATCTTATACACTTTGATCAAGTCATCTCTCACTCTTCTAAAGACTACCGGAAATCAGCACAGTCTGTCCAACCTTTCCTCAGAAGATCACCCAACCATTGCAGGCATTAATCTAATAAATCTCCTCTGAACCACCTCCAATGCATTTAATTCCTTCTTAGAATGTGATCGAGACTGTACGCACATTGTGAGATCCCTACTGACCCATGGTTCCCTGTCTATTTTTGCCCAGAGAAGCACTCGACATGAGCAGCAATGCATGAACCTGATTAGATTTTTTTTTTTCAATTAGATTACTTACAGTGTGGAAACAGGTCCTTCGGCCCAACAAGTCCACACCGACCCGCCGAAGTGCAACCCACCCATTCCCCTACATTTACCCCTTTTACCTAACATTATAGGCAATTTAGCATGGCCAAGTCACCTGACCTGCACATCTTTGGACTGTGGGAGGAAACCGGAGCACCCGGAGGAAACCCACGCAGACACGGGGAGAATGTGCAAACTCCACACAGTCAGTCGCCTGAGTCGGGAATTGAACCCGGGTCTCTGGCGCTGTGAGGCAGCAGTGCTAACCACTGTGCCACCGTGCCGCCTGCTGTATTTTACTTTTGTTTAAGGAATATGGGCATTCCTAGCTGGACTAGCATTTGTTGCCCATCCCTAATTACTCTTAAGAAGGTGGCAGTAAGCTGCATTCTTGAACAGCTGAAGCCCACTTGATGTAGGTAAACCAAATGCTGAAAACCCAAATTGTGCGCCAGTGAACAGACAGCCAAATTTTGCATACAGGAGCAATACAATGCACCTGATTTCGATGAGTTGTTCTAATCTCCTCTCTAGTCCTCCAGGCAAAGGAACCTTTACCCATTAGAACAGTCCAACATTTGTGAGGCAAAGTTATCTGCAAGATTATTGAAATAGAACTTCCTCCACATTTTTCTTCAAATTGCTATAAATTTTTCAAACAAACACAACATACTTTATAACTTCAATGTAATTTTTTGAGCACTTGCTTGCTTCATTTACACTAACTAAAAGCAGCTCTGTTTTCTGTTTCACTGAAAGTATTTTCTTGGCATCTGTAGATGTCACATTAAAAACTGATAAACAGCCCTGACTACAGGCTCTTAAATGTGACATGCTTGAATAAATGAGTTGAAATTTTAATTTTCATAATTAAGAAAAAAATCTATGGTGTGTTTTGTTGTTTTCTTAGGCTTCAATTGCAAAAACAGATTTGAGTTCATTTAATATTTGGACACATTGTAATGAAATTGGTAATAAATCTAATTATAATTTATTATCAACAGCTTGATATAATTTTTATCTAAAATCCAGGGTGCCTCAAGTAAATTACAGCCAATGAAATACGTTTTAAGCATAGTCACTGTTTTAATGGGGGCAACATGGCAGCCAATTTACACACAGCACATTCTCAGAAACAGCAGTGTAACAATGTCCAGATTATCTGAGCTTTTTGTCAGTGATTTTGCTTGAGGAGTACATATTAGGCAGGATATCAGTAATATCCATCTGAGAGGGTAGCAGGGACTTCAATTTAAAATTCCCACTGAAAAATGGCATATGCAACAGTGCAAACTCTCAGTACTGCACAGAAGGGTCAGATCTCTGAGCGCTGTTTGAACCATGGGAAACGCCTAACAAAATTTTGAGAACTCCAGAAGGAATGCCATCCTAACAAACTGATGGCACTATTAACCCTGAGGAAGTAATAGAATCATGAATTCGACCTAACCTGTAAAGGGATCAGTTCCTTGTTGATTGATACAAATTTCAGGAACAGAAAATCTACAAGAATCTAATTATAAACCTTCAACTGAGAAATTGATTTAAAATTAATATTTATTTGTTCATATTGTTAACTTTTCCAAGTTATTATTGACTTTGTTAACAATTTTCTCTGTGGCATGCCTGTCATTACAGATTTTGCCAGTGTATCTATGTGTATCTATGGCTCTGGTTGCTATGATACTTGCGTTTCCATGATAACTATTCATGTCTTTTGCCCTATTCCTATTTTCTCTCTTTTCATAAATTATGAAAAGAATTGCTCAGGGTTCAGAAGCTATTTAGAGAAAGATTGTGGATATTCAAGCAGTGCATTTGAGGTCATGAGCGGTGTTTAGGAAAAGTATAGATGTAAAGCAACAAATGTACACACACTCCAATTTATATCTTTGAGGGGTTCAAATAGTTTACATTGTATAAAGAATACCACACGGTAAGGAGGTGTCAGATTAAAATGTTCAGGTGAGTTAACTACATACTAGTACAAGGAGGAAACTTGAGAATGGTTGCTTAGGTTGGGTGGAACAAGGACATAGAGAATCTTGAAAATAAGGATATAATGCTTTAAAGTCAAAAGCAGGGACTGGGGAAGTCTAGGTCTTGACATTGTGTGAGTGCAGGGTTAGACAATAACAGTAATAATTTAGCTGAATGGTAGTAAATGTTTGTGAATGGTAGAGGTGAACAGACCGCCAAATGTTGTGTCAGAAATCAATCATCAGCGCTAGAAAGCTGGGAATTAGAGGCCCTACAATGAAGGAGGAAGACAGATGAACATGAACAAAGAATTTCACTGTAGTCATCACCACTGACTAGGTATAGTGTTGGAATCTCACACCTGAACTGAAGAAGACATTAAGGTTCAATAGCAGCACTGAATGTAGCCTGAGGGAAGATCAGACCCCATGACTTGGGAGAGAGCGATGGAGAGTGAGGTAATACCTTGAAAGCTAACTCCATAAAAATTCACTGAAAAGGAAAGGGTCTGGATAGATAATGACGATAATGATCATTGTGAAGATGACGCGTATTTGGATGAAAGACAGCAAAGCATCACTAGGTTGTTTCCTGGGACTGAGACTAGGTTTCTAATCCAGATTTACTGAGTGTGTTTCCTAGGCCTTTGACCTCAGTGTCTGGACATTAGCCCCAGTGACATTATACAAATACCACCAATCCCCATGTGATAAGCTCAACTCAGTCTGACATATGAGGCCATAATGAGGTGAATGATCTGGTTCCAGTTGTGACAGTGTCCAGTCAGGGAAACAGAGAATGTGGCTGATGATGAAAACAATGCCTTTAAAATCCCTGGTGTTTGAATTAAAGTGACAATTTAGTGACAATGAATAGCACTAGGGAAAAAGTACTAGGAAAACTAATGGATGTAAAGGACAATAAGACCCCTCAATCTAAATGGTTTGCTTTCTAGGATCCTAAACAAAGTAGCAGCAGAGAAAGTGAATGCACTGGTAGTAATCTTCAGGAATCCCTATTCTGGAAAAGTCTCAGAGGATTGGAAAACCACAAACGTGACGCCATTATTCAAGACAGGAGACAAAAAAAAGATAAGTATACGAAGGGTGGCTTAACATCTGTCATTTAGAAAATGTTAGACTTCTTTTTAAAGGTGAATAACAACAAATGTCTTAATATTATTCAATAGACATATCAGTGAAGTGCAAGTAGGCCTGAGGAAATAACTTCACTTTTTTAAAGCATTACACAACACCAGGTTATAGTTAATGGGTTTTGAGAAGATTTGTCACTCAGTTTGAGGTTGTGGATGTAAGTTTGCTTACTGAACTGGAATGTTCATTTTCAAATGTTTCATCACCATACTAGGTGACATCATTAGTGAGCCTCTGGATGAAGTACTGCTGATGATTCCTGCTTTCTGTTTATATGTTTGGGTTTCTTTGGGTTTGTGATGTCGCTTCCTGTGGTGATGTCATTTCCCGTTCTTTTTCTCAGGGGTGGTAAATGGGGTCCAGTTCAATGTGTTTGTTGATAGATCTATGACATCACCAACAGAAAGAAGCCCAAACATATAAATAGAAAGCAGGATCATTAGCAGTGCTTCATCCAGAGGCTCACTGACGATGTTACCTAGTAATGTGATGAAACGTCTGAAACGGAACCTTCCAGCTCAGCGAGTAAACCTACATCCAGAACCAGGTTATAGTCCAACAGGTTTATTTGGAAGCACTAGCTTTCGGAGCGCTGCTCCTTCATCAGGTGATTGTCAGAAGGAACAGCACTCTGAAAGCTAGTGTTTCCAAATAAACCTGTTGGACTATAACCTGATGTGCGATTTTTTACTCTGTACACCCAGGCCAACATCTGCTCCTCCAAATCATTTTTAAAAACACTTTGTAATCTTTTTTTCTGAAAATGCAGCTTAGATAAATGGGCACCTCAGTTATTAAATTTCCTTACACTGACATCATACTGCAAAATTACACTTTAATCTGAATGTTTCAACATGTTAAAGAAATTGTTAAAGTGATTCATATACTTGTAAAACAAAAATGGAATTAGATGCATAGTGAGAAACGTGACTATATTCAAATGATTCAGAATTGGCTAACAGCGCATTCAATACTGATAAAGCATGATTATTATTTAAAAGGATGTAAAATTTTTAGGGACCCCTACCCCTCCCTCCCCCATTTCATGATAGCATATTATCCAGTGAGATGATGGATTGCATAAATCAGAAAGATTCACATAACTGACAACAACTTGCAAGCAGTTTGTCAATCCTTGCTGGGAATTTAAAATTAATTTCTACTGGCCAATGATAATAAAGGAATGGGAAATAAAATCAGACAATGATCTTGTTTCAATAGCTATTTTCAGTGAGAAAAGTGCACATGTGTAAGAATGTATGAAAAAATAATGAATTTCACAGACAACCCAGATAACTCAGCAACAATCAGTATCCAAGCATCCATATGAATAATGATTAATTGACACAGTGGGTAACACTCTTACCTCCAAGTCAGAAAGTGCATATTTAAATTGTACAAAAAAATCAAAACATTTGTATTAAATTCCAGGATGTAAGTCAAGTGTAAAACTAAGGGAGAACTGATGGTCAGAAGTGCAGTCTTTTCAAACAGATGTTGAATTAATAGCTCAACAGCTACCTTAAGTAGCACTATCTCAAGAAGAACAGTAGACCATCCTTCCTAATGAAGAGTCACTGGATTGATAAGTTGAACTCTGCTTTCTTCCCACAGACACTGACAGACTTGCTGGGTTTCTCCAACTATTTCTGTTTTGTTTCAGTTCTCCAGTATCCACAGTCCTTTGTTTCATTATAGGAGATTATCCTTGACATCTTGGTCAATATTTATGTGGGATACCAGTTGGAGAGTGACTGGATAAATCCCGTACACCCAACCCCTCCAACCTAGCTCGGCCTTCTTTGTTATCAGTCTTTTGGAATTATGTTAGAGGAGCTGTATACTTGTAAAGTACCAATGACCCTGAACCAGCAGAGATTAACAACCTGGTATATAGTTGGCAATAAAACTGCTTGAGACAGACCAAAAGAGATTAAATTATCTACTTCAATTATGAGAATTGAGGAAAAGCACCAGGCATGATGTGAAACAATTTCCAAATTCACCAGGAATAGCAATTAATCATGGCAAAAACAAAAACAAAAACAAATTCCAGTCTTGCCCATGACATCAACATCCCATGAAAAAATTTGCAGAAATTCAGCCTGTGTCTGCAATAGACCCAGGCCAATTTCATCTGTTCAAGCATAGATTACAGAAACTGAAAAGTATGTACGTGTACAGGGTAAAGGGTGACTACTTGAGGTTTTTATTGAAGGAAGTGGCAGAATTGATAGAGAGACATCCCATGGGTGGTGGGAGGGGTGGGAGGGCTGGTGGGGTGGGGTGTAGGGTTGAGATCAGGAAGCACTTCCTCAGTCCAAAAGGATTAGTGGAAATCTTGGAGATTCTCTCCTCAAACCCTCTTAGAGATGGAGGCGTAAAAGTGAAACTAAAATTAAAACTAAGACACTTTATATTTTGCTAGGCAAGGGTATTAAGAGATACAATATGGATTAAAAATGCAGTTGTGATTCAGCTTCTCCACAATCTAACTGATGGCAAGCTAAAGGCATTGGTATTGAAAAACCACCTTCTATTCCAATAGTCCTATGGATAGGGGAGGTAATAGTGAAATGATAATGCCACTGGACCAGAGGTCCAGAATCCCAAACTAAAGTCCTGAAAACATGGGTGGAAATTCCACCATGGAAGATGGTAAATTCAAATTCAATAAAATCAATAGAAAGATGACCTAATGGCAATTGTCATAAAATCCTATCTGGTTTATTAATCCCTGTTAGGGAAGGAAACCTACCATACTTATCTGATCTGAACGACATGTGACTCCAGACCCACAGCAATGTGGTTGACTCTTAACTGCCCTCTGGGTAATCATGGATGGATAATAAATACTGGCCTAGTCAATGTGTGAACTAAAACCCATTAACTAAATGGTTGTAAACATTTTGTAATGTAGAGACCAAAACTATGATCTTACCAAGGTTCAAAACAAATTTACCCAAAATTGGAAGATTGAAAGGAAATGTTTTGCTATGAAACTGATGCATCCAACCTCCAGCTCCCTCTGACCAAAGTCAGACTTGCTCCATTAAAAATTATTGGGTTCTGTACAAATTAACAATGCATTATGTAGATTGGTTGAGCCTCACACTTAATATTTTTCATTTTGAACTTCTCCAGAAAGGCAGTGTTTCAGCCATATAACTTTTGTCAGTGACAAATAGGTCTAGTTAAAACAATAATAAAGCACAAATTCTAGTGTGAGAATGTGATATTTTTCTCAGTCATGGGATGTGGATATTACTGCCAAGGTCAGCATTTGTGGCCAATCACTAACTACCACTGAACTTCTTTCTCCTCTTCAAGTGGATGCAAAGAAGATCTTTACATCTCATATTGCAAATGAGCTAACCCTGATAAATTTCTGGTCATAGAATGATACTGTCTGCCAGTCTGCTCCATCTTCGCTTTGGCAGAAATTTGAAAGACATTTTTGATGAATCCACTCAGTCGGAAATGTCATTGATGAAGCAGCTGAAGAGAGGAGTCCTTGGCCTAACAGTCTTCATCTGCTTCATCAATGACCTTCCCTCCATTATAAGGTCAGAGTGGCAATGTTCACTAAAAATTTCAAAATGTTCAGCACCACTTATGACTCATCAGATATTGAAGCAGTCTATGTCCATATACAGCAAGAACTCGATAGAAGCCAGGTTTGGGCTGACAAGTGGCATGCAACAGTCTCACCTCTCAAGTACCAGATAATGATCATCTCCAACAGGAGAAGAGTTAACAATCATTCTTAGACCTTCAATGGTGCTACCATCTCTGAATTCTTCATGACGAGCATCTACGTTGACGAGAAACATTGACTAGAAATTGAACTGAACTAACCATTCAAATTCAGTGGATACAAGAGTAGGACAGAGATTAAGAAGCCAGCAGCAAGCCTGTCCACCATCTACAAGGCACAAGCCAGGTGTGTGATGGAATATTTCCCACTTGCCTGGGCAAGTTAAACTCCAACAACACTCAAGAAGCTTTACACCACCAGGACAAAGCAGCCCACTTGATTAGTACCACATCCACACACAATCACTCCTTTCATCACTGGCACTCTGCACCAGTGTGTACCATCCACATGATACACTGCAGAACTTCACCAAGGTTCCTTAGCCAGCACATGCAATTTCCACTTCAAGTCTCCCACCATCTTGACTTGGGAATTTATCACCATTCAGTAACACAACCCTGACAGCATTTTGGATTTATGTACATCAAATGAACTACAGTAGTTCAAGAGGACAGCTCACTGCCACCTTTCCAGGTGAAATCTTCTTTAACTTGTTGCTTAATGTTTACTTCTTTGATCCACATTTTATTAATTTGCCCTAATTTCTTCTTAGGTGAATTTGTGTCAAATTTTACTTCATAATCCTCTTCAGAAGTACCTTGGGGAATTTCATTGTGTTAAAATTTGCTTTATAAATATTGAGCCATGGAGCTGTCTAGCATGGAAACATACTCTTTGGTCCAACTTGTTCATGTTGACCAGATATCCTAAATTAATCTTGTCCCATTTGCCAGCATTTGGCCCATATATCTCTAAACCATTCCTATTTATATTCCCATCCAGTTACCTTTTAAATGTTGTAATTGTACCAGCCTCCACCATTTCCTCTGGCAGTTCCACCCTCTGGATGAAAAATTGGTCACAGATCCCTTTTAAATCTTTCCCCTCTCACCTTAAACATGCTTTCCAGTTCTGGACTCACCCACCCTGGAGAAAAGACCTTGTCTATTCACCCAATCCATGCCCCTCATGATTTTATAAACCTCTATAAGGTCACCCCTCAGCCTCTGAGACTCTAAGGAAAACAACCCTACCACCTATTCAGCCTCTCCCTATAGCTCAAACCCTCCAAATCTGGCAACATCCTGGTAAATCGTTTCTGAACCATTTCAATTTTCACAGCATCCTTCTTATAGGAGGAAGACCATAATTGCACGCAGTATTCCAAAAATGGCCTGTCCAATGCCCTGTACACTCTCAGCATGACCTCCCAACTCCTATACTCAATGCACTGATTCATAAAGGTGAGCATACCAACCACCTTCTTCACTATCCTGTCTACCTGCAACTCCACTTTCAAGGGACTATGAACATGCACACCACGGTCTCATTGCCCAGCAACACTCCTCAGAACTTTACCATTCAGTGTATAAGTCCTACACTGACTTGCCTTCCCAAAATGCAGCACCTCACATTTACCTAAAGTAAATTCCATCTGCCATTCCTCGGCCTATTGGCCCATCTGATCAAGCTCCCATTGAACTCTGCGGTAACCTTCACTGGCCACTACATCACCAATTTTGGTGTCAGCTGACAACTTACAAACCATACTTCCTATGTTCACATCCAAATCATTTATTTACATGACGACAAGCAGTGGACCCAACACCAATCTTTGTGGCATACCACTGGTCACAGGCCTCTAGTCTGATAAGCAATCCTCCACTACCACCCTCTATCTTCTACCTTCAGCCTAGTTCTGGCTAGTTCTCCCTGTATTCCATGTGACACAATCTTGCTAACTAGTCTACCTTGCAGAATCTTCTTGAATGCCTTAATGAAGTTCATAAAGATCACATCCTCTATTCTGCCCTCATTAATCCTCTTCATTACTTCCTCAAAAAAACTGAATCAAGTTCATGAGACAGGATTTCCCATGCACAAAGCCAAGCTGACTATCCTTAGTCAGTCCTTGCCTTTCCAAATACATGTAAATCCTATCCCTTAGCATCCTCTCTAAAAACTTGCTCACCACTGACACCAGGCTCACCAGTCTATAATGCCGAGTTTTTCCTTACCACCTTTCCTAAATAGTGGAACCACGTTAGGCAACCTCCAGTCTTCCAACACCTCACCTGTGGCTAGCAATGATTCAAACATCTCAGCAAGGGACCCTGCAATAATTCCCCTAGCTTCCCACAGAATTTTAGGCTACACATGATCAGACCTCGGGGATTTAACCACCTTTATGTGGTTTAAGACTTTCAATACGTCCTCCTCTGTAATATGGACATTTTTCAAAATCTTGCTAATTATTTCTCCAAGTTCTCTACCTTTCATATCCTTCTCCACAGTAAATACTGACACAAAATACTCATTTATTACATCTCCCATCTCTCACAATTCCACACGTAGTCAGCCTTGCTGATCTTTAAAACGCCCTATTCTCTGCCTCGATACTCCTTTGACCTGAAACTCCTTAACCCTATTTGTCAAATCTATCTCATATCCCCTTATTGTCCTTCTGATTTCCCTCTCAAGTATACTTCTACTGCCTTTATACTCTTCTCGGGATTCACTCGATGTTGGTTCTCCATAACTGACATATGCTTTCTTCATTTTAATTTCTCTCATTATCCAGCATTTTCTACACCTACCAGCTTTGCCCTTCACTCTAACAGGAACATACTGGTCTCTCAACTCTCATTATCTTAGTTTTGAAGGTTACCAATTTTCCAGCTATCCATTTACCTGCAAATATTCTCCCCCAATCAACGTTTTAAAGTTCTTGCCTGATACCATTAAAATTGGCCTTCTTCCAACTTAGAACTTTAACTTATACATCCGGTCTTTCCTTTTCTTTCACTATTTTAAAATTAATAGAATCATGACCATCGGCCCCAAAGTACTCCTGCATTCACCCCACAGTTGCCTGTCTGTAATTTGTTGTTAACCATTACTATTGAATCTGCATCCACTGTCCTTTTACAACAAGTGCATTCCAGATCACAATAACTCAATACTTAAAAGAAAATCTGCTCATCTCCCCTCTGGTTCCTTTTCCAATTGGACAGCACAGTGGCTCAGTGGTTAGCACTGCTGCCTCACAGCACCAGGTCCCAGGTCCAATTCCAGCCTTGAGTGACTGTCAGTGTGGAGTTTGCACATTCTCCCTGTGTCTGCTTGGGTTTTCTCTGGGTGCTCCGGTTTCCTCCCACAGTCCAAAGATGTTCAGGTCAGGTGAATTGGCCATACTAAGTTGCCAATAGCTATAAGTGCATTAGTCAGAGGGTAGCGGATCTGGGTGGGATACTCTTCGGAGGGTTGGTGTGGACTTGTTGGGCCAAAGGGTCTGCTTCCACACTGTAGGGAATCTAATCTATCGTCAACATCAAAAAGAGAGTAGAGTTCGAAAGATAAATGGAACAAAACTCTACACAATAAGTTACCAATCATCCAGTTTCAAAGACGTTAAGTATGCGATAGAAGGTAGCAGATGTCTTTCAGAATTCTCTACTTGCTTTTAATGGCAAGCACCATTAGAATGAGGCTAAATGGGTTATATGGCTTAGCAATGCTGTCTTCCTCTCTCCCCGCATAAAATGATTCATTCTCAGTCTTCAGAACTATCTCAGGTCAAGAAGGAGAATTTCTTTGCACCCTTTTGGCTGATGCCTGTCACTGAGGTTGCCTAAGGAAGTCAAAGATTCCTTTAACCATCTCAGGATGGACATTTACAACAGAGAAATCTAAAAGGTATCAAGAAATGTGGGTAGTCCATAGCAGATTACTGAGCACGTAGAAATAAAAGAAGCATGTCACTGAGTATGGGGGGGAGGGGGTGAGTAATCCATCATGCTGTGTTGTCAACAGTTTGGTGGATAATGTTGCAGTGTCTGAGTCAGAAGGTTGTTCCGTTCAGATTCCACTCCACAAGCTTGACCATATTACTTAGTTTGACACAGGCAGTGCTCAACCACCGAAGTTCTGCTTTTCAGGTACAACATGCAAACAAGACACTATCTGCTATTAGAGGTGAATACAAATGATCTAAGGTTATTTCAGTCACAGCAGTGGAGTGTTTTTTGTGCATCATAACCAATAATTATTGTTCAATCAACGTCACTAAAAGCAAAAGAATTGGTCATCATCTCACTAATGCTTGTCGGACCTTGCTATGAATTGACTGCAATGGTTCCTTCATTCCAACAGTGACTACATACTAAATAGACATCCATGATTGAGAAATGTTTTGGGATGTCCTGAGTCACTATAAGATGCTGTAAAAATGCCAGTCTTCCATCAATTCTCTTAGAACTCAGATGGTTTACATCTCTCAAAGAAACAAGTTCCTTGCATTTACTTTGCATAACAGTTTAATGACCTGCAAGTTACAGATCCTGCACCACTCTGTTCAGGACTGTTTGGGGTACAACAATGCACAGCAGTGAACGATTATGAACTAGAGCAATCTTCTCAAAACTGTAATCACCACACATCCCAAGGATTCATAAAGGAAAATCTGTAGAACTCGCATTTATTGAATATTGTTCCTGTGAAAATGTCCTGGTGAATGGCTACAGAGGGAAGCCTGCCCAAGGACCAGCTACTAAACACACTAACCCACATATCACCATGAAATGACCGTGTCTGTAATTGTGGCAGAAAATGTCTTCAACATAATTAAACTCTTTCCCAGTTACCCAACTGTGCGTCAGTTTCAACTGAACACCCATTCCAATGGCTATGATTCCATTGAATCTCCACCTCTCTGACGAATGCATCTCAAAGGCTGTATCAAAGGCTAACTTCTCAAGCATCATGGGACTGAGCTGGTGCTGGGGACGCTTTCGTTTAGCTCCTCTCTCTCTCTCTGTCTGTCCTGTGTCTTTAAACTCGATCCAGTAGCTTCCCGACGATTCAGTGACCTCGCCCCCAGTTGCATTGCAGCCTGAGCCGTTTCAGCACCGTGGACAGCGCAGCGGCACCTTGGTCCTCAACTCTTACCTGTACCTGACACTGTGACCAGGTGCTGGCGCCAACCCTCCAATCACAGGCGAAGGGAGGGGTTGACGTCAACCCCCTCCCCCCCCCCCCCCCCCTCCTCCAATAAAACGGCGAATCACAGCCAGAATAAAAAAAGGGATCAGGCAAAGAGGAGATAGATCAGCCACTGCTTCAGACGGCCCGGGGGCCCAGAGACCCACAGTGTCCCCTTTGCAAATAGCGTGAGGAACGTTGAGCTTCTCTCTACTGCTGCCTCGAGTGGGTTCAATTCATCCAGAGCATTGCACTGGCCACGACAGGCGTCACACTTCTCTCATCTGAGGATCTGCTGAAGTTTTGAATCGACAGCGCTCTGTTATTTTGGGTTTTTTTTTAATCCCTTACGTCCTGCCAAGAGCAGAACAAAAACCTAGCAATGGACCTACTCGCCCAGCCCTGCGGTGATCTAGCTGCCAACGGGTCCCAGCTCTGCCAGACTAGCCTAACCACCATGAATTCCAGCCTGGGCTCAGCCAACTGGTCCTATCTCTGCATCAACTCCAGTTCGAATCTGTGTAACGGCACCGACAGAGTCCCTCTGAGCAAGAGTTCGGCTTCAATCATCATCGCCATCATCATTACTGCTCTTTACTCCATTGTCTGTGTGCTGGGGTTGGTGGGCAATGTCCTGGTCATGTATGTCATTGTCAGGTAAGATACACTCTTAACTTGACCCCCGTTCTTCCACTCTCGCTGTCTCTGTCTCTCTCTCTCTCTGTCGTGAAACCTCTGCCCAGCATCAACGGATTTTGACTCGACTCGAGTAGCATCCTTCCCACCCGCCTCACTTCATTGATAATTTGGGGGTCTAACTTCAGTGCAATCTTGTTTACAGATAAGACAATGTGCATAACCTTCAAAATTACAGTCCTTGTGTGTTTTTCCTGTTGATGACACATTTAATGTTTTCGCATGGATTGGAAGAGAAGTTCGGCGCAGTGCAATGCTGTAGAGATTAACTGCGCGATTTTCACATCAATAATTGTGTATTTGTGCACTAATTGGATGTTAATGGATTAATATCTGTATTTAATAGATACCTATGGGGCAGGATTGGTTTGTCACTTGTCTTAGTTGCTCAAACAGCGCCATCTAACCGGTAACTGTGGGAGTGCAGCGTCTAAACGGCGCTCAGATAGACCCTCACTTCAAATCGTGCAGTTAATCCTCAGTGTACGTTTGACCCCTTTACAAATGCCTTTGCCCATCGAAATGCCTTTTCAATAGGAACAGCCTTTTATAAGTTCCTCGAAACGTGAGTACCAACTCCCCCACCTTCCCCTTACCGCTCCGTCTCCCCCACCCCATCCATATCCATTGGTGAAACTAGTGCTACCCGTAGCGAATGACACCGTGACATACTGACAGAGAAAATCACACCTATTTCGTTTCAACCAATTACACTTTTAACACTGAGGTGGCAACCAATTACACCCCACACTCCAGGCTAGGTCATCAAGAGCCGAAGAAAGATGACACAATCTCAGACTACCAGTAAATTTGAAAGAGTCAATCTGAAATGCCAGAAAAACTCAGCAGATCTAGCAGTACATCTGTGGAGAGAGAAATCAAGTTAATAGTTTCAGTTTGAGAATGACTTCTTCAGAACTGAAAAGTGCTGGAAAATAAAAGATCCTTCTCATTCCCTATTTTCAGCTATTCTCTTTTTCAATTTAATAATCACCCAAAATCCACCCACCACTCATTATCTTTTTTATTCACTCATGGGATCTGGGCACAGCAAGTTGACCAGCATTCATTACCTGTCCCCAGTTGCCCTTGAGAAGGAGGTGGTGAGCTGTTTTCTTGAACTGTTGCAGTCCATGTGCTTAGGGAGGGGTTTCCAGGATTTTCACCCAGCAATCCTGAAGGAATGGCAATATATTTCCTAGCCAAGATGGTGAGTGGCTTGGAGGGAATTTGCAGGTGGTGGTGTTCCCATGTATTGCTGCTCTTGACCTTCTAGTTGAAAGTGGTCCTGGATTTGGAAGGTGCTATCTGAACATTTTTGGTGAATTTCTGCAGTGTATCTTGTAAATAGTACACACTGCTGCTACTGAGTGGTGGTGGAGGGAGTGAATGCTTTGGGTGTGGTGCTAACCGAGTGGATTGTTTTGTCTTTGATGTTGTCAAGCTTCTTGAGTGTTTTGGGAGTATTCCATCACATTCCTGACTTCAGCCTTGTAGATGGTGGACAAGCTTGAAGTCGGAAGGTGAGTTACTCATTGCAGTATTCCTAGTCTCTGACCTGCTTTTGTAACCATTGGGTTTATATGATGAGTCCAGTTTAGTTTCTGGATTAGTGGTGTTGGAAGAGCACAGCAGTTCAGGCAGCATCCGAGGAGCAGTAAAATCGACGTTTCGGGCAAAAGCCCTTCATCAGGAATAAAGACAGAGCCTGAAACGTGCAGAGATAAGCTAGAGGAGGGTGGGGGTGGGGAGAATAGAGTACAATAGGTGAGTGGGGGAGGGGATGAAGGTGATAGGTCAGGGAGGAGGGTGGAGTGGATAAGTGGAAAAGAAGATAGGCAGGTAGGACAAGTCATGAGGAAAAAAACGGAGGGCTTGGAGGCCCTGGTCATGGCGGATGGAGGTGTAGAGGGATTGGATATCCATGGTGAAGATGAGGCATTGGGGGCCGGGGAAACGGAAGTTTTGAAGGAGGTGGAGGGCGTGGGTGGTGTCTCGAACGTATGTGGGGACTTCCTGGACTAGGGGGGATAAGACAGTGTCGAGGTAGGTAGAAATGAGTTCAGTGGGGCAGGAGCATCCCACCACCAGGGATATAGTTCCCTCCCCACCCCTTTCTGCCTTCCGCAAAGACCGTTCCCTCCGTGATTACCTGGTCAGGTCCACACCCCCCTACAACCCACCCTCCCATCCTGGCACCTTCCCCTGCCATCGCAGGAACTGCAAAACCTGTGCCCACACCTCCTCCCTCACCTCCACCCAATGCCCTAAAGGAGCCTTCCACATCCATCAAAATTTTACCTGCACATCCACTAATATCATTTATTGTATCCATTGCTCCCTATGCGGTCTCCTCTACATTGGAGAAACTGGACGCTTCCTAGCAGAGCACTTTAGGGAACATTTCCAGGACACCCACACCAATCAACCACACCGCCCTGTGGCCCAACATTTCAACTCCCCCTCCCACTCTGCCGAGGACATGGAGGTCCTGGGCCTCCTTCACCACTGCTCCCTCACCACCAGATGCCTGGAGGAAGAACGCCTCATCTTCCGCCTCGGGACACTTCAACCCCAGGGCATCAACGTGGACTTCAACAGTTTCCTCATTTCCCCTTCCCCCACTCACCCTAGTTCCAAACTTCCAGCTCAGCATTGTCCCCATGACTTGTCCTACCTGCCTATCTTCTTTTCCACCTATCCACTCCACCCTCCTCCCTGACCTATCACCTTCATCCCCTCCCCCGCACACCTATTGTACTCTATTCTCCCCACCCCCACCCTCCTCTAGCTTATCTCTGCACGTTTCAGGCTCCCTGTCTTTATTCCTGATGAAGGGCTTTTGCCCGAAACGACGATTTCGCTGCTCCTCGGATGCTGCCTGAACTGCTGTGCTCTTCCAGCACCACTAATCCAAAATCTGGTTTCCAGTATCTGCAGTCATTGTTTTTACCCAGTTTAGTTTCTAGTGAATGGTAACCCCATGGATGTTGATGGTGGGGTAACACCATTGAATGTCATTGGCCAGTGATTATATTGCCTCTTATTGGCATGATCATTAGCTGGCATGAATATTACTTCCCACTTGTCAGCCTAACCCCAGACGTTGTCAAAATCTGGTTGCATTTGAACATAGACTGCTTCAGTGTCTTAGGAGTCACAACAGGTGCTGAACATTGTGCAAACATCCTCACTTCCGGCTTCATGATGGAGGGAAGGTTACTGATGAAGCAGTTGAAGATGTTTGCGCCTTGAATACTAACTTGAGGAACTCCTGCAGAGATGTTCTGGAACTGAGATGACTGACCTCCAACAACCACAATCATCTTCTATGTGCCTGGTATGACTCCAACTTGCAGGGAGTTTGTCCCTGATACCCATTGATTCTTGTTTTGCTTTGGCTCCTTGGCAATATTATTCTTTTCACAGGACACTGCCTTAATCTATAACTTTGTCTCACAATCTATGACAATTGACCTCCAAGATGCAGGATGCTGAATCGCTGTTTGAAACAATAGTGTAGAGACAGCTTTATTGTTCTTTTTCCAGGCAAATGTTCCCAGGGCAAATTGTAGGTTAATCCCTGAGGGAGTTTGTCTTTTCAGTGAGATGTCAAATGGAGACCTTACCCTAAACAGCCTCCCACTTGCTCCCTGAGCATAATAAATTAAGTCTTGACACTATTTCGACCAGGTTCAATGGGAAAGATAAGCTCACTCACCTGACCAATACTTATCCATCAATCAACATCACAAACAGGAACTGACTAGGCTGCTTTTTATGGGCGTTTACTGTGTACACACATTCCTATTTTCTAAATTGCAACAGAATCTGCAGTTCCAAAGTGCTTTGGGATGTCCAGTGTTCTTGAGATGAGCTATTCAAATGTAAGCCTGTCTTTCTTTGCTAAATCATGCTGTGGTTACACAAGAAACAGGAGTAGGCCATTCAGCCTCTTCAGCCTGTTCCATCATTCAATAAGATCATGGCTGGTCAGATTGTGGTCTCGACTCAATTTTTCTGCCTCCCACAACTGTCAATAACACTTAACTGCCTTGTAAATGAAAACTCTAACTCAATGATCCAATCTCCACTGCTCTGAAACAGAAATCCAAACACTTGAGAGAAGAAATGTCTCCATATCTCCATCATAAATGGGATACATGTTATTTGTAGACTGTCCCCTGGTTATAGATTCCCTTCTTGTGGGAAACATCCTTCAATTCTTTTCTCTGTTAAGTTTCCCCAGAATCTTATGTTTCAGTAAGATCACCTCTCATTCTGCTGAACTCCCATGAGCTTACACCCAACCTGCTTGTCCTTTCCTCCTCAGACAACCCCTCCAAGCCAGCAGTTAGAGAGAAACAGTGTAAACATTGAGAGTTTGGAGTGACTCTTCTTCAGAATCCTTCAGTTATTCTTCAGTTCTGAGGAAGTCATACCAGACACAAAATGTTAACTCTATTTCTCTCTCCACAACGTGGAGGAGCCAGTGTTGGACTGGGGTGAGCAAAGTTAAAAATCACATAACTCCAGGTTATAGTCCAACAGGTTTATTTGGAAGCACTAGCTTTTGGAGCATCGCTCCTTCATCGGGTAGCTGTGGGACAGGATCATAAGTCATAGATATTATAGCAAAAGATTATAGTTTAATGCAACTGAAATTATATATTGAACAAGTCTAGATTGCTGTTAAGTCTTTCATCTTTTAGATTTTGTTGCACATTTCCATTCATTAATATGTAAATCCCAGAACTTCCTTCAAATCACATTTGAGATAACTTACGGCTTCATAGAAAGAAAAGGTGACATCTCAGCTCAAGATATATTAAAGGTGTGAGGTTAGAGTCTGTCAGTATCCCAATCCTGAGTTAGACTGGTTCTATTTCCAAAGTAGGAATTTATAAAATATTACATGGATTGACTGCCTGCATTGACTATCTGCAGGTTGTGTGCTTTTTGAGCAAAATAAAATGTATCTGCAAATATAATTCTGTAAGTGCAAATTCACCCCATAGACTTGTGTGTGCGTGTGCATGTGAGAGACTGTGAGTGGGTGCATGTGTCTGCACGTGAGTGTGTTTGTGGGTGCACATACTTGATAAAGTGTATGCGATGAAGTGTAAGCCTGTTAGTGTGTGCGTGGATTGCTGTGGGAACTGTAAGTCTGTATGAATGAGGGTCTGCATGAGTGTGAGTAAATAAGCGTGTGTTGAAGCGTATCGTGTGGTAGGGTCACTCTAGTGTGACATGAACCCCAGGTTCCAGTTGAGGCCGGAATGCAGAATGGCCAAGCAGTGGCTGATATCCAAGTTCGGAACCCATGAGGATGGCCTCAACCAGAACCTGGGGCTTATGTCACACTACAGGTGACCTCACCACACCATACACTCTCTCATACACACACACCTTTTTTAGTCACTCATGCAGACCCTCTCTCATACACACTCTCTCTCATACAGACACCGAAACACTCCCCACACTCTCCCATGCGCGTACCCTCCAACAGGCTTATTACACACACTGTACCAAGCATGCACACACAAACACACACTCTCTCTCGTGCACTTACACTCTCTCACACCCACTCACATGCACACACTCACTCTCTCTCATGCACACGCACACAAGTCTCTGGGGTGAACTTACACTTACAGAATTATATTTGCTGATACATTCTATTTTGCTCAAAAAACACACAACCTGCAGGCAGTCAATCCATGTAATAAATTCCTACTTTGGAAATAGAACCAGTCTGACTCAATATTGGGATACAGACTCTAACCTCACGCCTTTAATATACTGTCTGAGCTGAGATGTCACCTTTTCTATGAAGCCTTAAGTTATCTTGAATGTGATTTGAAGGAAGTTCTGTGATTTACATATTAATGAATGGAAACCTGCAACCCAATCTAAAAGATGAAAGACTTAACAGCAATCTAGGTTTGTTTAATATATCATGTCAATTGCATGACACTGTAATCTTTTGCCATAAATTTTGTCTTATAATCCTGTCCCACAGCTACCTGATGAAGGAGCAGCACTCCGAAAGCTATTGGTTCCAAATAAACCCGGTGTGATTTTTAACTCTCTCTCCACAGATGCAACCAGACCTGTTGAGTTTTTCTACAATTCTGTGTTTGATCTTGGGAGCATTTGGTGCCTAACTAACCACATTAGCTGACTTGAATAAGAAAGGAAATGGTACCCATGATCCCAGGTGTGGCCTCACCAATGTCTTGTACAGTTGTAGCAAGATTTGTTTACTTTTACATTCAATCTCCCTTGCAAACAATCAGTTTGCCTTCCTAATTTCTGCATTTTCGTGCTAGCTTTTTTGTGATTCTTGTACAAGGACATCTAGATCCCTCCATAATGCAGCATTCTGAAAAAAAAAGTCATGTTGTACTCAAAATGTTAACTCTGTTTCTCTCTCCACAAATGTTAGCAGATCTGCTGAGTTTCTCCACAATTCTGTTTATTCTGGGGACCATTTGATGGGAACTTCACCTGACCTCACCCAGTGTGGTAGCTGCCCTGAAGGTTTTTGGTGGGCCAGTGTAAAAGGAACCTTATGACATATTTAATCTGTACATTACGTGCCCTGAAAATGCCTGAGAGTATGTGGAGAACTTCAATTGGTGTCTAACCTGTGCTGCTAATGAACTGAATGTAGTAGGAACTAACTCACTGAGGGACCGGCTAAGATGAAGGCTGAAGAAGCATTTTGTGCTGTTGTGCCCTGAGTGTCCATCGTGGTAATCACTGGTCTATGGATAATCCCACAGAAAACACTGGCGAAACTCAGCAGGTCTAGCTGCATCTATAGAGAGAAAAACAGAAACTTTTTGAGTATTATATGACTCCTCTTCAGAACTGATGAAGAACGGAAGGATTCTGAAGAAGAGTCATACTAGACTTAAAAATAGTTACACTATTTCTCTCTCCACAGATGTAGCCAGATTTGCTGAGTTTCTCCAGCAAAAATTGATGGTACAGTGGATAACAAAGAAGGTTATTCAAGAGTACAAAGATTTTGATCAGAGAGGTTAATAGGCCGAGAGGTGGCAGATGAAGTTTAATTTAATAAAATGCAAGGTGTTGCATTCTGGTAGGACAAACCAGTGCAGGATGTACTCAGTTAATCATGGGACTCTGGGGAGTGTTGTAGAATAAGAGACCTAGGGGTGCAGGGTCATAGTTCCTCGAAAGCAGCTTACATGTTATCAGGGTAGACAGGGTGCTTGCCTCCGTTGGTCAGAGCATTGAGTATAGGAGTTGGGAAATCATGTTGTGGCTTTACAAGGCATTAATGGAGTCGCTTTTGAAATAATGCATACCTTTCTGGTTGCCTTGCTGTAGAATCGTAGAATCCCTACAGTGTGGAAGCAGGCCATTCAGCCCATTGAATCTACACCAATGCTCCGAAGAGCATTCCACCCAAACCCAGCCCCCTACGCTATCCCTGTAACCCTGCATTTCCTGTGGCTAATCCACCTAGTCTGCACATCCAGGACACTATCGGAACTGTAGCGTGGACAATCCATCTAACGTGCACATCTTTGGACTGAGGGAGGAAACTTGAGCATCAGGAGGAAACTCACACAGACACTGGGAGAATATGCAAACTCCACACAAACAGTTGCCTGAGGCTGGTAAAAGCAGATAAGTTAAAATAGGAAGGATAGTTTTAAAATAGAAAGGGTGCAGAAAGGATTTATAAGAATATTACCAGGACTGGTGGGTTTGAGTTATAAGGGGAGGTTGAATAGGCTGACACCTTTCTCCCTGGAGCTTAGGAGCCTGAGAGGTGATTTGATAGAGGTTTATAAAATCACAAGGAGCATAGATAAGGTGAATAGCTGAGTCTTTTCCCAAGTGTAAGGGAGACTAAAACTAGACAGCGTAGGTTTAAAGTGAGAGGTGAAAGACTTTAAAATGACCTGAGGGGCAACGTTTTCAGTGTGGTGCCTGTATGGAATGAGCCGTCGGAGGAGGTGGTCAAGGTGAATGATATGGGCCAAACACAGGTGAATGAGACTAGTTGAGTTTGGGATACCTGGTCAGCATGGACAAATTAGACTGAAGGCTCTGTTTCCATGCTGCAAGATTCTATAACTCTATTTTCATCATCGACAATATTTTGCTTTGATTATCCATGGATACTCTTGTTGCTCATTGCACAGACCTCCTGATATTTTCCCTATTTTGATTTTCAGGTACACTAAAATGAAGACAGCTACCAATATCTACATTTTCAACCTTGCTCTGGCTGATGCCCTGGCCACCAGCACACTGCCTTTCCAAAGTGTCAACTACCTGATGGGAACTTGGCCCTTTGGGAAGCTGTTGTGCAAGGTGATCATGTCCATTGATTATTACAATATGTTTACCAGTATATTTACCCTCACCACCATGAGCATGGACCGTTACATTGCTGTTTGCCACCCAGTCAAAGCTCTGGATTTTCGCACACCACGAAATGCCAAGATTGTCAATGTCTGCATCTGGATCCTGTCCTCTGCTATCGGACTACCCGTGATGATAATGGCAACTATAAGGTTTGACAGTGGTAAGTGCCAGGCAATGGGTGCCCCAACACCTAGGGCATTGGTCTCACTCTTCCCGAGGAGACATTTCCCAGGCAAGTCCACCTTGCCACCCAATTCTGGTCACTATTGTGGCCTCGTTTCTTATCGTTCCCACAAGATTACACAGAGCAAGGTCCTTTGGAAAATCAAATTTAAGAGTCTTTAAATGCCTGGGCTACGTTTAAGGATGGGGTTTGATTTTAGTGAGCTTCCAATGAGTACAGGAGACCCCCGAAGGAGGTATTCCACTCTTGCTGCCTGATAGCAGGCCATACAGTTGGGGTCATTGGACCATCCTCCCTCTATTTGCTGCTGGAATAAGTTGCCTTTGACCTGCTTTATTGTCTTCTTTCTTTAGCTTATTATCACAGTTCTCACCCAGTGCAGAGCTGTAATATCTAGCCCATGGTTTGGAGTCTCTATATTGGGATGCAGAAGACTTTGCAATCCTGTAGCCCAGAAACAAAAAGCAGAAAATCTGATCCTGTCCGTCATCATGGAATGCTTATCTATGGAATGTTGTTATGGAAATCTGAAGGGTATGGCCAACAAGCCACAATTTAACTGTTTGGTTTTTTTAATCCTTCTCATCCTTTCAGTTTTAGGAGTAACAGATTGTACACTGAAATTCCCACACCCTTCCTGGTACTGGGACAACCTCTTGAGGATCTGCGTCTTCATCTTTGCCTTTGTGATGCCAGTCCTGATCATCACTGTGTGCTATGGCCTGATGATCCTGCGCCTGAAGAGTGTTCGGATGCTCTCCGGCTCAAAGGAGAAGGACAGGAACCTTCGGAGAATTACACGGATGGTTCTTGTGGTGGTGGCTGTCTTCATCATCTGCTGGACGCCCATCCACATCTACGTCATCCTGAGGGCCCTGGTGAAGATCCCATCCACTCTCTTCGCAGCAGTGGCCTGGCACTTCTGCATTGCTTTAGGCTACACCAACAGCTGCCTCAACCCCGTCCTCTACGCCTTCCTGGATGAGAATTTCAAGCGGTGTTTCCGGGAGTTCTGCGTGCCAACTTCCTCAACCATTCAGTACCAGGGCTCTAACCGGGTTCGGAACCATGCCCGGGAGCTGCCATCCACCATCCACACGGCTGATAGGACTAACCACCAGGTATGACTAGGCATGCAAATGTCCCTGGTACCCCACTCACACCAGGGAGAGGACCTCAACTCAGAACTCACCCAAATCACAACAGGATTGTAACTGGGGAAAGACAGCCATTTGGACAACTGAACTAATACCCAATACTTGATCGTTGCCAGAACTTAGTGATTTCTCATTTATTAACTGAGGAAAACTTGCAACGGGAACCACAATCCTTCATATTTATTCCCACCCCAGTCCCACTCACATCCTTCCAAATTTTCTGCCTTTCCTTTACTGAACTGTGGCACTGGGGTACAGATCCACATCCATTGGGAGTGCCTTCCCTGCACCTCATCCAACTGCTTCTCCTTCATATGTCAATCGTGACAACAGATTATTCAACCATGTGGGTGTTCCCATGCTAGAATTTCCACCAAAAGAATGTTTGTTTGGTGACTGTATATTTATCAGAACCAGGAATCCTGGCTGGTACCAATCTTTTCACCCAGCCAGCCGACCCCCTCTAAGTCCCACAGATAAACTTTGGAATTCCCATGTTATCTGCATACAGGTTATGGGCCAAATGTCCATGGGATTTACCAATCTTGTACTGAGTTCTGTTTCACAGTACATATTATCTCTTTTATACTACTGGATCAGTAGAAAGGCCATTCCTGTTTCCTTTTAACAATTACAAACACCTTTTATCTTGTTTGGTATTTTATTTTTCCTTTGACTCCAGGAATGTTTGCACCTTTATTGCAGATTTTTTCTTAACAGGATGCTCTCTCACCCTCGTTGAGGTGAACTCGACCCATTTTAAGGAGGGAAAATGCAAGTCCTCAGTGATAACAACATGATTTCTAGCATGCTGTGCTAACTAAATTATATGTACTCTAAAGGGAATGGAACAGAGGTAATATCCTGAAAACAAAATGTGGAAAATGTTCTTTTTAACAGCAGAAAGTCTTCAGCCTCAACACTTGATCATGAATGGTGAACGCTCCAGGTTGAATATAAAATCGGAGCTTTCTCAGTGAAATAACTTCTCTATCCAGTGAATGACAGAAATGACTGGTCTGGAGGAGACAGCGACTCAACAGTAATGTACTGTATACGGTCCAGGTCAATGACCTGGGGACATGGGCTCATATGCCACTACAATTAATGGACTTTAAACTTTTTTTAATAAATCTGGAATGATAGTGACGATGACAACTATTATGGGTATTGTAAAAACTCATCTGGTTCACTAACGTCCTTTATAGAAGAAAATTTCCCATCTTTACCCAGGTGAGCCTACATCTGACTCCAGTCCCAGAGCAACATGTTGGACTCACAAATGCCCCTCAGTTGATGAACATTTAGGGAAGGGAGATAAATGCTGGCCCTTGCCAGTAGTACTGTATCTGATGAAAGAAGAAAAAAGGCAAATCTTTTCATCTGTGTTGGGGGTGGAGGCATTAAAGTGGGTCTCTCAACCCCAGGGTTTGGGTTAAGGAACAGAAGGGTTGGTAATCTCTCATTGAAATGTTTGAAGATGGGATTAAGCTGAACGGTGACAAATCCATGCCACACCCAACTGCTCAGTCGGATAGTTTTTCAACACTCACTGTCATAGTTTATCATGGGTTTGGAAGATTCAGTGAAAACAAACCTCAGCAAATATCTAACAATTACCTGAAAGGAGAGGCCATTTGGAAGGAGAGAAGACAGAAAATGTTGTTGTACATTATCTTGTGGTTCATGATTCACAATGGGGATTAATATTCTGTGTTCATTTTTTTAAAATCCTTTGCACCCACTTCCTTTTGTGCTGTTCATAATTGGCACTTACCAAAATGCAATAAACAGCCAGTGACTTCATTGAAATAGTGCACAAGAAATTATTACAAAACATATTCAGGAATTTTTTTAAATTGCATGAATGGTAGGAGAGGGATTTTTATATTGTTTATTTTGATCATTACTAAATTTGTTTCTGTAAGTTAATCCCAACACCAACGGATTTAAATATTCCATTTTCCCCAGTGGCTCAGTGGTTAGAACTGCGGCCTCAGAGCACCTTGGACCCGGGTTCAATTTCATCCTCAGTTGATTGTCTGTGTGGAGTTTACATATTTTCGCCCGTGTCTGTATGGGTTTCATCTGGGTAGAATATGTTCCTCCCACAATCCAAAGATGCGCAGATTAGTTGGATTGGCCATGGGAAATGCAGGGTTACTGAGACAGGTTGGGTGTGGGTGGGATGCTCTTCGGAGGATTGGTATGGACTCAGTGGGCTGAATGGCCTGCTTCCACATTGTAGGGATTGATGAGCTGTCCCTCACTATGTGTTTAGAAATTAATGCCTTTTGGTTTGTGTTGTGTTCTCCTTGGTCCTGCTTTTTATCTTTTATCCATTGCAGTTCAGACACTTAATGTTCCCCACTGACCATTTTTCATCTTAATTTCACAGTCTTTCACAAACTTGCCACAAGCCTTCCTCTTCAGAAATCCCACCTGTAATCACTCACTTCACCGCTAATGTAAGCAGGTCAGCACTGTTTACTTCTTTCCCTAATGTTGAAGCACATTCACACATAACAACAATGAAAGGTCATCACTTATTTGCTTGAGAGAGAGTGAAAAGGTTGTTCTAAGAGTTGCACCATTACGCAGTACCTGTGCAGCCCTTATTGTTTGAAACAGAAATTGCGGGCAAAACTCAAGGGGTCTAGCAGCATCTGTGGGAAGACAGCAGAGTTAACATTTCGAGTCCAGTAATGCTTCATCAGAACTGACGAATCGTTAACTCTGATTTCTTCCCACAGATGCTGCCAGACCTGCTGAGTTTCTCCAGCAATTTCTGTTTTTGTTTCAGATCTCCAGCATCCACAGTTCTTTGAATTGTTCCAGCCCTTCGCATTAGTCTGGGCCACTTTATTGGAGATAGACTGCTATTGTCCAGTCATGTTAATACAATCCAAGATAGTTGGTAAAGTAAAATACTCAAATACAAATACTTTTCTTGATCTTACATTTATTTCCAGAATAGAGCATCACATATATCAGCTTCCCACCTAACAATGCAGTATCACCTTATCTCTCTTTATAATGTGCTCAAACCACACAATTATTAATTGCTATAATCGACAGAGTCATAGAGATGTACAGCATGGAAACAGACCCTTTTAAGGTTACAATATCTTTCCAGTAGGAAGGAGACCAGAATTGCACGCAATATTCCAAAAGTGGCCTAACCAATGTCCTGTACAGCTATAACATGACCTCCCAACTCCTATATTCAATGCACTGACCAATAAAGGAAAGCATATCAACCACCTTCTTTACTATCATATCTACCTGCGATTCTACTTTCAAGGAATTATGAATGTGCACTCCAAGGTCTCTGTTCAGCACCACCCCCCAGGATCTTACAATTAAGTGTATAAGTAAATATTTACAATATAAATAACTAGCGATTAAGAAGTAAAACCCTATCTTTATCAAGAATAGTGTCTTACAATGAAATAAGAGGACAAAATTGCAAGGAATTAATTTTGACATGGTAATATTAGAAAACTGTAGGTACTGAAAATGAAGTAAAATACAGAAATAAAAACACAAAAGCAGTTTCTTCGTTGTACGAAACATGAGTGTTGCTTTCAAAAACAAAGTTAAAAATCACACAACACCAGGTTATAGTCCAACAGGTTTAATCGGAAGCGCTAGCTTTCGGAGCGCCGCTCCTTCATCATCCACCTGATAAAGGAGCAGCGCTCCGAAAGCTAGTGCTTCCAATTAAACCTGTTGGACTATAACCTGGTGTTGTGTGATTTTTAACTTTGTACACCCCAGTCCAACACCGGCATCTCTAAAGCATGACTATTAAAAAATCAAGCTGTAGAAGCTTTCCGTCCTGCATCCATCAGGAAAGATGCATGAATTTAAATGGGAACAGAAATTTAACCTACATGAGAAACAGGGTACTGATTAGATGGAAAATGGACTTTGATTTGTTCACCAATCAGCCCCCTATAAAAAATGTATAATGAGATCAGTTGCCCAGTTTAAACTGTATTTGAATCTTGCTTTCCATTAATGGCCAAATTAACCAAGAAATTATGTGTTTGCTTTACAGAAGGAGTAACAGAATTTCATGAGATTGCTTGCTGAAATTGTTTCAGTCAGAAAGTTGTGAGTCATAGTGTCATAGTCCTCGTCATAGAGATGCACAGCATGGAAACAGACCCTTCAGTCCAAATCGTCCATGCCGACCAGATATCCCAACCCAATCTAGTCCCACCTGCCAGCACCTGGCCCATATCCCTCCAAACCCTTCCTATTCATATACCCATCCAGTGCCTTTTAAAGGTTGCAATTGTACCAACCTCCACCACTTCCTCTGGCAGCTCATTCCATATACATATTACCCTTCATGTGAAAATGTTGCCCCTTAGGTCTCTTTTATATCTTTCCCCTCTCGCCCTATGCCCTCTAGTTCTGGACTCCCCGACCCCAGGGAAAATACTTTGTCTACTTATCCTATCCATGCCCCTCATGATTTTATAAAACTCTATAAGGTCACCCCTCTGCCTCCGACACTCCAGGGAAAACAGCCCCAGCCTATTCAACCTCTCCCTATAGCACAAATCCTCCAACCCTGGCAATATCCTTGTAAATTTTTTCTGAACCCTTTCAAGTTTCACAACATCTTTCTGATAGGAAGGAGACCAGAATTGCATGCAATATTCCAAAAACGGCCTAACCAATGTCCTGTACAGCCGCAACATGACCTCCCAGCTCCTGTACTCAATACTCTGACCAATAAAGGAAATCATATCAAACGCCTTCTTCACTATCCTATCTTCCTGCGACTCCACTTTCAAGGAGCTTGCAACCTGCACTCCAAGGTCTCTTTGTTTAGCAACACTCCCTAGGACCTTACCATTAAGTGTATAAGTCCTGCTAAGATTTGCTTTCCCAAAATGCAGCACCTCGCATTTATGAGCCACTCCTCAGCCCTTGGCCCATCCAATCAAGATCCTGTTGTAATCTGAGGTGTCCACAACACCTCCAATTTTGGTGTCATCTGCAAACTTACTAACTGTACCTCTTATGCTCGCATCCAAATCATTTGTGTAAATGACAATAAGTAGTGGACACAGCACCGATCCTTGTGGTACGCCACTGGTCACAGGCCTCCAGTCTGAAAAAAAACCCTCCACCACCACCCTCTGTCTCCTGCCTTTGAGCCAGTTACGTATCCAAATGGCTAGTTCTCCCTGTATTTCACAAGCTTGTGAATCAGTCTCCAATGGGGAACCTGGTCGAATACCTTACTGAAGTCCATATAGATCACGTCTACCACTCTGCCCTCATCAATCCTCTCTGTTACTTCTTCAAAAACCTCAATCAAGTTTGTGAGACATGATTTCCCACACACAAAGCCATGTTGACTATCCCTAATCTGTCTTTGCCTTTCCAAAAACATGTACATCCTGTCCCTCAGGATTCCCTCCAACAACTTGCCCACCACCGAGGTCAGGCTCACTGGTCTATAGTTCTCTTGCTTGTCCTTACCACCTTTCTTAAATAATGGCATAACATTAGCCAACCTCCAATCTTCTGGCATCTCACCTGTGACTATTGATGATACAAATATCTCAGCAAGAGGTCCAGCAATCACTTCCCAAGCTTCCCAAGAGTGTTTGGATGCACCTGATCAGGTCCTGGAGATATATCCACTTTTTATGTGTTTCAAGACATCCAGCACTTCCTCCTCTGTAATATGGACATTTTTCAAGATGTCACCATCTTTTTCCCTACATTCTATATCTTCCATGTCCTTTTCTACAGTAAACACTGATGCAAAATACTCGTTTAGCATCTCCCCATCTCCTGTGGCTCTATTCTCTCCCTAGTTACCCTTTTGTCCTTAATGTATTTGTAAAAACCCTTTGGATTCTCCTTAACTCTATTTGCCAAAGCTATCTCATGTCCCCTTTTTGCCCTCCTGATTTCCCTCTTAAGTTTACTCCTAATGCCTATATACTCTTCCAAGGATTTACTTGATCTATCCTGTCTGGACCTGACATATGCTTCCTTCTTTTTCTTAACCCTCAACTTTTCTAGTCATCCAGCATACTCCACACCTACCAGCCTTTCCTTTCACCCGAACAGGAATATACTTTCTCCAGATTCTCGTTATCTCATTTCTGAAGGCTTCCTATTTTCCAGCAGGCCCTTTATCTGCGGACAGCTACCCCCAAACAGTTTTTGAAAGTTCTTGCCTAATACCGTCAAAATTAGCCTTTCTCCAATTTAGAACTTCAACTTTTAGATCTGGTCTATCCATTTCCATCACTATTTTAAAACTAATAGAATTATGGTCACTGGCACCAAAGTGCTCCCCACAGTCACCTGCCCTGCCTTATTTCCCAAGAGTAGGTCAAGTTTTGCACCTTCTCTAGTAGGTAAATCTGCATACTGAATCAGAAAATTCTCTTGTCCACACTTAACAAATTCCTCTCCATCTAAACCCTTAACACTATGGCAGTCCCAGTCTGTGTTTAGAAAGTTAAAATCCCCTACCATAGCCACCCTATTATTCTTACAAATAACTGGGCTCTCCTTACAAATTTGTTTCTCAATTTCCCTCTGATTGTTAGGGGGTCTATAATAAGGTGATCACCCCTTTCATATTTCTCAGTTCCAACCAAATAACTCCCCTGAATGTATTTCTGGGAATATCCTCCCTCAGCACAGCTGTAATGCTATCCCTTATCAGAAATGCCACTCCCCCTCCTCTCTTGCCTCCTTTTCTATCCTTCCTGCAGCATTTGTATCCTGGAACATTAAGCTGCCAGTCCTGCCCATCCCTGAGCCATGTTTCTGTAATTGCTATGATATCCCAGTCCCATGTTCCTAACCATACCCTGAGTTCATCTGCCTTCCCTGTTAGGCCTCTTGTATTGAAATAAATGTACCAGTCCTACCTTTTTCTCTGCTTTGTCCCTGCCTGCCTTGACTGTTTGGCTTGCTTCTTTTCTCAACTGTACCAGTCTTAGATTGATCTCTTTCCTCACTTTCTCCCTGGGTCCCACCACCCCATCTTACTAGTTTAGATCCTCCCAAGCAGCTCGAGTAAATCTCCCTGCCAATATATTAGTCCCCTTCCAATTTATGTGCATATATGTCCTTCTTGTACAGGTCACTTCTACACCAAATCATTTTCCAATGATCCAAAAATGTGAATCCTTCTCCCATAAACCAGCTCCTCAGCCATGCATTCATCTGCTCTATTCTCCTATTCCTAGGAGGAGAAAGTGAGGTCTGCAGATGCTGGAGATCAGAGCTGAAAATGTGTTGCTGGAAAAGCGCAGCAGGTCAGGCAGCATCCAAGGAGCAGGAGAATCGACGTTTCGGGCATAAGCCCTTCCTGAAGAAGGGCTTATGCCCGAAACGTCGATTCTCCTGTTCCCTGGATGCTGCCTGACCTGCTGCGCTTTTCCAGCAACACATTTTCAGCTCTCCTATTCCTGCCCTCACTAGCTCGTAGCACCAGGAGTATTCCAGATATTACTACTCTTGAGGACCTTTTTAAATTCCTGCCTAACTCTCTGTACTCTCCCTTCAGAATCTCATCCTTTTTCCCTTCCGATGTCTGAGGACTTCTCAGCCTTGAATAAACTCAATGACTGAGCATCCACAGTTCCGTGTAGGGATTGATTGGTTTTTGACCACAAAGGCATATGGAGACAATGTAAGAAAATGGGGTTGAGACTGAGCATTTGCTGTGGCCATCTTGAATCGTAGCGCACTCTTGAGAGTCATAGAGATGTACAGCACAGAAACAGAGCCTTTGTCCAACTCATCCATGCTGACCAGATATCCTAAATCAATCTACTTCCCATTTGCCAGCATTTGGTCCATATCCCTCTAAACCCTTCCTATTTAATGTACCCATTCATATGCCTTTTAAATGTTGAATGGTCTCCTCTTGCTCCCATTTCCTATGTTCTGTCAACTGATACTTAACTTGTGAGTTCACATATTCATACTGCACACATTGTTGAAAATTTAATGTCAATATTCATATTTTTCACAGTCAACTTTGTCACAGTGAAAACCCTTAACACTTAACAAAATATCAAAAAGAAACAGAAAATGGTAGACATACACAGCAGGTCTGTCAGTATAGGAAATAAGAAAAATAACTTACAATTAGGGACAGAAACTGCCAAACATCATCCCATTTATAAATATATCACCATTCCTTCAGCATCGTTGAGTCAAAAGTCTGGAATTCCCTTTCTAAGGGCATTGTGGGTCTACCTACAGCAAATGAACTACAGCAGTTCAAGAAGGCAGCTCACCACCACCTTCTTAAGGGTAACTACAATGAGAAACAAGTGCTGGCCCAACCATCAATAGCCAGGTTATTTTCTATACTTGTTGTTGAAACAATACCATCAATGACAAGGAGTCTGATAGAATTCCTGAAGAGTGATAATAGAAGGAGATTTTGATACTTGATTTTGACTCTAGCTTTTTTTCAGATTCAGGTTCAGGACGTGAAATGCCGAAATGGAGTCTGTTTTATTGGTGGTGTGTTCAGATTTGCAATAGAACAATATGACTATTAACACTGGACTGAATAATTTTGTACATTAATATCTGTACTTTGCACAATTCAATTGCATGCCTGACTGTTTTGGTTGACTTTGAAGTGATATTACAGTAGAATAAACACATTATAAGAGTATATGTAATCCCCATGATTTCATTTACTGCTCTCTGTCAATGATCTCTTTAAAGTCTGTTTAAGGATCCTGTGACAAACAATGATTACATGGTCTTGTCCTATCTTCAGGAATTCAGACAATTTTGGGGGGAACGGAGGGATTTGTGCATTACCTGCGGTGACACTGAAAAATGTTGATGGAGTTTTCCACTTAAGTGTGCTGTTTCAGGCGAATGTTCAGGTATAGCAGAGCCAGCGAGGTTCAGGTCATGTTAGTGATAGAATATTCACCACTTGTCTTGATAATGCCCAGTCACAGTAAAACTGTAGAATCTCCCCCAGGATACAGCCTGTTGGATGGAACCTACCACTGAACTTAATTTGCAATCCTTTCCTCATTGGCCCACGGTATCTGCAATATGGCTGGTTAAAAAATGCAATGCACTCCAGCAGCACCTCTCTACCTTGTTGTCTGCAAAAAGAACAAAATGCTCTTGGAGGTCTGACACGATCCTAATTCAGAGTCACACAGTCATACGGAAACAGACCCTTCGGTCCAACCAATCCATGATCACAAACTAAACTAGTCCCACCTGCCTGTGCTTGGCTCGTATCTCTCCAGACATTTACTTTTCATGTACTTATCTAAATGTTATGTAAATGTTGTAACTGTACCCATTTCCTCTGATGGTTCATTCCACACATGAACCACTACGTGTAAACAATTTGGCCTTTTTAAATGTCTTTTTTAAAATATTTCACCTCTCACCAGTCTTGAAATCTGCCACCTTAGGGAAAAGACACTTGTCATTCCCCTTATTTATAATCTTCATGATTTTATAAACCTATAAAGGTCACCTCTTAACCTCTTATGCTCCAGTGAAAAAAGCCTCACTTTATAATTCATACCTTCCATTCCTGGCAACCTCCTGATAAATCTCTTCTGGATCCTCTCCAGCTTAATAATATTTCACCTATAACAGGGAGAGCAGAACTGGACACAGTGCTCCAGAGGAGGCCTCACCAATACTCTGTACAACCTCAACATAAACCCAAAGGTCTGAGCAATGAAGACAAAACTTGGAAGTCCCTCCTTCTTCCCAGATCAAATTCCCAGAGTCTCTTTCCTCAACAGCATCGTAACTGTTCATACCGCCAAGTGGACTGTAGAATTTTCAGCTGCTTTCAAAGGCAATTAGGTATTTGGAAATAAATAGAAATACATCGCAAGAAAAGTTATGTCTGTATGGAACCTTTTACAATGTCCCAAAGCATCTTAAACCCTGAATCTGCTCCAGAAGGTGGGCAAGACCTAGCCACTGAGTATGATCAAGACTGAGATTGATATATTTCTAGGTAGTAATGCCATTGAGGGATCTGGGGAGAGTATGGAAAATAGTACTGAAGTAGAAGATCAGCCATGAATCATTGAAAGGCCAAGTACTCTCAAAAGGCTGAATGACTTAGGGCTGCTCCCATTTCCTATATTCTTATGTTATCAAAGTACTTTTAATGAGTAGACATGATTGTTATGTAGGAAACATAGCAGCCAATTTGCACTAGTAAGCTCCCACAACCATCAAAGTGATTAATAATCAGATCAACCATTTTTAGAGTTAGTGCTGAGCAATAGATTTGGCATGAACTATTGGTGAGCCATGTAAGTGATATTATTTCTTTCATTTAGGAATAAGTGAAATAGAGTAATTTCTCTACATGCACTGATACATGAAATGCTTTCTCCAGTTTGTTTTCCATCCAAAAGGCAGCAGCTCCCACAAAGCAAGGCTTTTCAAACACTGCACCAGAATAGTTCAATTTTCTGACTTAGAAATAATGCAGTGAACAACTCAGCTTTGATATTGACAGCTAACAAACAGGTATAATGTTAGTTAACAGCTCCCAGGTATGTCTTAACTTCTTGTGGTAATTGCTGGAACACACTTGTGAACTATAAGAATGATGCAAATATTCTATAAATTGAGCTGTGGGTGACCAGAGCCGGTTCAGTTATGAGGAGAGAAAGAATTCTCCAAGTGTCTGTCCACAATGAGGAGGTGGAGTTAATACATATGACCATAGAAATTAGGAACAGGAGGAGATCTCTATGCCCCTCCGGCCTGCTCAATCACTCAATACAATCTGATATCTGCACATTCCAACCTCCTTGTTTATTTGACTTTGGAAGAAGAGTCTCAAAGACTCATGATTCTCGATGAGAAACGTCCTCCCGTCTGTCTTAATTGGGCCAGTTTTTATTTTTAAACAATGTCCCTTCATTCTAGATTCTCCCACATCCTTTCCACATACACCAGGTCAAGACCACAAATAGAATAATTTAAACATGATCTCTAATGTAACAGAAAGGGAACTTAATGAAACCTTAATCACCCTTAATGGGTCTGTGCCAAATGCAGTGCCCATAGGTTGGGTAAGCTCTTGTACCTGCTGCTGCTTTGCATGCTCTTATCTGGGTCACAGAGAAGAGGTGGGCAAAGGAATGTTCTGTCTATAGGCAATGGTTTTGGTTTAGTAAATAGCTATATGTGTCCATAAAATATTGGTATAAAGCATTATCTTATGAAAATCTATATGTTAGTATTAATTAATAGACTCCCACACCTACTTTCTGTGTTTCCAAACAAGGGAGGGAGGTGCTGGGATTGGATGGAGCTTGATGTGGGGCTATGGCTACCCAGTATCTGGTGTTGCCAGCTCAAACATACCCCAACAAAAAGCCTAATGAAATCCCAGAACAAAGGGCATTCCAGAAAGGCTGGACACATCCCAAAATTCCAGATTATGATAATCCAGGGCAACACAGGATGGGAACCTGAAGTGTACAGGATGAGAGTAGGGAGAGCAAGGAAAGGATTTCACGGCCATAGGAATGTACTGGCAGACAGTAAGCTGGTTTGAAGTGTGTTTACTTCAACGCCAGAAGTACTCAAAATAAGGTAGGTGAGCTTGGGACTTCGATGTTGTGGCCATTTCGAAGACATGGATAGAGCAGGGTCAGGAATGGATGTTGCAGGTTCCAGGGTTTGGATCTTTCATCAAGATCAGGCAAGACGGTAAAAGAGGGGGAGGTGTATCCTTGTTAGTCAAGGACTGTATAACGGTGGCTGAAAGAACTTTTGACGAGGACTCGTCTACTGAGGTGGTCTGGGCTGAGGTTAGAAACAGGAGAGGAGATGTCACACTGCTGGGAGTATTTTATAGGCCTCCGCAGAGTTCCAGGGATGTGGAGGTGAGGGTTGGCAAAATGATTCTGGGTAGGAATGATAGGAACAGGGTGGTCATTATGGGGGACTTCAGGTGGATCAGTTTTTGTCTAATGTGTGCAGGAGGGTTTCCTGACACAGTATGTTGAAGGGCAGACAAGAGGGGAGGCCACACTGGATCTGGTGCTTGGTAATATACCAGGCCAGGTGTTTGATTTAGTGATAGGTGAGCACTTTGGGGAAAGTGACCATAATTCGGTTACGTTTAGTTTAGCGATGGAACATGCAACAGGGCAAGAGTTATCAATGGGGGAGCGGCAATTATAATGTGGTTAGAAAAGACTTAAGAAGCATAGAATGGTGTCGCAAAATGCAGGGGATGGGGACAATCGAAATGTGGAGCGGGTTTAAGGAACAGATATTGCATGTGCTTGATAGGTATGTCCCTGTCAGTTGTTGAAACTTTATTGCTGGAACAGCACAGCAGGTCAGGCAGCATCCAGGGAACAGGAGATTCGACGTTTCGGGCACAGGCCCTTCTTCAGGAATGAGCAGAGAGTGTTCAGCAGGAGAAGATAAAAGGTAGGGAGGAGGGACTAGGAGGAGGGGAGTTGGAAATGTGATAGGTGGAAAGAGGTCAAGGTGACCTTGACCACAGCAGGTCACCTTGACCTCTTTCCACCTATCACATTTCCAACTCCCCTCCTCCTAGTCCCTCCTCCCTACCTTTTATCTTCTCCTGCTGAACACTCTCTGCTCATTCCTGAAGAAGGGCCTGTGCCCGAAACGTCGAATCTCCTGTTCCCTGGATGCTGCCTGACCTGCTGTGCTGTTCCAGCAATAAAGTTTCAACTTTGATCTCCAGCATCTGCAGACCTCACTTTCTCCTCGAAGGTATGTCCCTGTCAGGCAGGAAGGAAGTGATAAGGTAAGGGAACCGTGGTTTACTACAGAAATTGCATCTCTTGTTAAGCGGAAGAAGGAGGCTTATATGACAATGAGGCGAGATGGTTCAGATGAGGCGATAGAGAGTTACAGAGTAGCTCGGAGGATTTAAAGAAAGAGTTAAGAAGAGCAAAGAAACGATATGAGCAGTCTTTAGCAAGTAGAATAAAGGAGAACCCTAAAGCTTTCTATAGGTATGTGAGGAATAAAAAGACGACCAGGTTGGAATAGGGCCAGTCAAAGACAGAAGTGGGAAGTTGTGTGTGGACCCTGTGGAGATCGGAGAGGTGCTAAACGAATATTTCTCATCGGTTTTCACTCAAGCAAAGGAGAATATTGTAGAAGAAAAGAATGAGGTACAAGATATTAGACTAGAAAGGATCGAGGTTAGTAAGGAAGAGGTGTTACCAATTCTAGAAATAATGAAAGTAGACAAGCCCCTGGGCCGGATGGGATTTATCCGAGGATTCTCTGGGAAGCTAGGGAGGAGGTGTTGGAGCCTTTGACCTTGATCTTTGAGCCATCATTGTCTACAGGTTTAGTACCAGAGGACTGGAGGATTGCAAATGTTGATCCCTTGTTCAAGAAAGGCAGTAGAGATGACCCAGGTAATTACAGACCAGTGAGCCTTATGTCTTTTGTAGGAAATGTTTTGGAAAGGATTATGAGAGATAGGATTTATAATCATCTAGCAAGCAACAATTTGATTGCAGATAGTCAACATGGTTTCTTCAAGGGCAGGTCATGTCTCAGAAACCTCATTGAATTTTTTGAGAAGGCGACCAAGCATGTGGATGAGGGAGGGCGTTGATGTGGTGTACATGGACTTCAGTAAGACCTTTGATAAGGTTCCACATGGTAGACTGTTGGAGAAAATGCAGAGGCAATGGGATTAAGGGTGATTTAGCAGTTTGGATTAGAAACTAGCTTTCTGTAAGAAGGCAGCGAGTGGTGGTTGATGGAAAATACTTAGCCTGGCGCCCGGTTACTAGTGGTATGCCACAAGGATCTGTTTTGGGACCACTGCTGTTTGTCATTTTTATAAATGACTTGGATGCAGGCATAGGTGGATGGATTAGTAAATTTACAGATGACACTAAAGTCGGTAGAGTAGCAGACAGTGTGGAAGAATGTTGCGGGGGACTTCGATAAAGTGCAGAATTGAACCAAGAGGTGACAAATGGAGTTCAATGTAGATAAATGTGAGGTGATTCACTTTGGGAAGAATAACAGGAAGGCAGAGTACTGGGTCAATGGAAAGACTCTTGGTAGTGTGGATGTGCAGAGGGATCTTGGTGTAAATGTACATAAATCCCTGAAAGTTGCCACCCAGGTTAATAGTGCTGTTAAGAAGGCATACGGTGTGTTAGATTTTATTGGTCGAGGGATTGAGTTCCGAAGCCATAATATCATGCTGCAACTATACAAAATGTTAGTGTGGCCGCACTTGGAAAAGTGTGTACATTTCTGGTCACCCCATTACAGGAAGGATGTGGAAGCATTGGAAAAGGTGCAGAGGAGATTTACCAGGATATTGCTTGATCTGGAGGGAAGGTCTTACGAGGAAAAGCTGAGAGACTTGGGTCTATTCTCTTTGGAAAGAAGGTGGCTAAGAGGGGATTTGATAGAGACACCCAAGATGATCAGAGGATTAGATAGGCTAGACAGTGAAAATCTTTTTCTAAGGATGATGACGTCAGCTTGTACGAGGGGCTTCAGCAACATTAGTGAGATTTAAACAATCCTTGGATAAGCACAATGATGCTGATGGGATGGTGTAGGGGAACGGGCTTAGATTAGTTCACAGGTCGGCGCAACATCGAGGGCCAAAGGGCCTGTTCTGCGTTGTATTGTTCTATGTTCCACAAATGATGACCCATCACAGGGAAGAATGATAGCCAGCCATAAGAATGACACAGAGACACTGTGGAGGGATATAGATAGAGTTTGAGTGGGCAAAAACTTGTCATATGGACTATAATATGGGAAGGTGTGAAGTCATGCAGGAAGAATAAGGAAGCTGCTTATTATTTAAAAGGTGAAAGACTGAGGAAAGCTGCAGTACAGAGGCATGAATCAAGAAAGCTAGCATCCAAGTTCAGCAAGTAATGGGGAAAGCAAATGAATTGTTGGCTTTACTTCAAAGAGAATGGAGTGTACAAAAAGTGAATTCTTGCAAAAATGATAAAAGCAGTAGTTGGACCACAGCTGGAATAGAGTGAACTGTTCATGCTCTTTATCTCAGGAAGGATATGCTACTACTGGGAGAAAGTGAGGGCTGCAGATGCTGGAGATCAGAGCTGAAAATGTGTTGCTGGAAGGGCTTATGCCCGAAACGCCGATTCTCCTGTTCCTTGGATGCTGCCTGACCTGCTGCGCTTTTCCAGCAACACATTTTCAGCTATGCTACTACTGGAGCAGTCAGTGGAGAAGGTTCACTCGGTTGACCCTGAGTATGCAGGAACTGCCTTCTGAGGAGAGGTTGTGTAGGTTAAGCCTGTGCTCATTGGAATAGAGAAGGATGAGAGGTAACCTTACTGAAACATGCAAGACTTGATAGGATAGATACAGAAAGGTTACTTCCCCTTGTGAGAGTCTAGGAGCAGAGGGCATCATCTCAGAGTAAGGGGTCACCCATTTACGAGAGGTTCAGAGGAAAGCAGAATGTTGGTTAAAAAAAATTCTTAATAAATATATATATACATTTCATGTGCATATGCACTGGGAAGCAGTGAATTGAAGCTGATGATGTAGATACTCTTTTCAATTTAATATCAAATAAAAACCAACCTTAGCAAACACTGATGAGACTGATTCAATTTAACAAAATGATTAGCTTTTGTGAATGAGATATTTTAAAACTAAATTATGTTTGTGTGTATGTGCATTGGGAACTGGATGGCTTGAAGCCCCAGACCATTTAATTAAGAGGGAAATGAATCTGTGGAACTCTATAACACAGAGGGCCGTCGAGGTTAAGTCATTATGTATATACAGGCTGAGATAGGCAGATTGTCATTCAGTAAGGAAATCAAGGGTTATGGGGAAAAGGCTGGGAAGTGGAGTTGAGGATTATCAGATCAGCCATTGAATGGGCAGAGCAGATTCAAAGGGCCAAATGGCCTACATCATATAGGATAATACTGCAAAATCACAAAATTGTTATGGGACCAAACGAAGCCATTTTGACCCCATCATGCATGCACCTGTTCTTCAAACAAGCATCATTACCTAACGCTAATCTGCTGCCTTTTGCCCATAATCCCATGTACACAAATTATTTGTATCCAAATAATCATGTGTTGCCCTTCATTGGATCTGTGCAGACTCAATGGGCCAAATGGCCTCTATCTGCACTGTAGAGATTCTATGATGCTACGCAGTCTTCTGCAGCACTATGGCAATTTTACAAATACTTCAGTTGAGGTCTAACAGGTATGTTTTCTCTATTCACTCATGGGATGTGGGTGTCATTGGCTGGACAGCCATTTATTGCTCATCTCTTGTTGCCTTTGAGAAGGTGGTAGTGAGCTGCCTTCTTAAACCACTGCAGGCTATGTGCTGTAGGTTGACTCTTAGGGAGGTGGTTCCAAGATTTTGACCTCGTGACAGTGAGGGGGTGGTGGTTGACTATGTTGGTTGCTTTCTCAAGGCAGTGGAAACTGTAGACTCGATGGTTGGAAGGTTGGGTTTTATGACGTACCTATTCCTGATGAAGGGCTTTTGCCCGAAACGTCGATTTTCCTGCTCCTCGGATGCTGTCTGACCTGCTGTGCTTTTCCAGCACCACTTTGATCTAAACTTTGTGATGTACTGGGCCACCTTCACAACTCTCTGTAATTTCTTGTGGTCTTAGGCAGAGCTGTTCCATACCAAGCGGTGTTGCATCCAGATAGGATGCTTTCTACAGTGTATCTGTAAAATTGGTAAGATTCATTGTAGACATGCTGAATATCCTTAGCCTTCTGAGGAAGTAGAGGCGTTGGTCTACTTTCTTGACTAGCATTGATGTGGATGAAGATAGATTATTAGGGATATTTACTCCTAGGAACTTGATGCTCTCCATCACTGATACAGAAAGGGGCATGTCCTCCACTCCACTTCCTGAAGTTAATGACCAGCTCTTTCATTTTGTTGATATTGATGGAGAGATATTTGTCTTTACACCATGCCATTAAACTGACTGTCTCCTTCCTGTACTTTGTCTCATTGTTGTTTGAGATCCAACCCACTATGGAGGATTATTGTGGAAGGGTTGTCACCTGTCCTTATTGTTTGTGGTCTACGGGTCAGGAAGTCCAAGATCCAGTTACAGGAGGAAGAGCAGGTTCCTAGGTCTCAGAGTTTGGAGATTAGTTTTGTGGTAATTATAGTATTGAAGAAAGAGCTAGAGTCAATAAATAAGTCTGACGTCGGTCTCCTTGTTAACCAGATGTACCAGGGATGAGTGTAGGGCCAAGGAGATGGTGTCTGCCATGGATCTATTGTGATGATAGGAGAATTGTAGTGGATCAAGGCAATCTGGGAGGCTGGAGTTGCTTTGTCTCATTACTAACCTCTTGAAACCTTCAGAATGATGGATGTCAAAACCACCTTAATGTGATCATTAAGGCACGCCGCCTGAGTCTTCTTTGGCATTAGGATGAGAATGGTCTTCTTGGAGCAGGGGGACCTCACATCGCAGTAAGAAAAGGTTAAAGGTGTCTGCAAATACTCCCAACAGCTTCTCTGGGCAGGATCAGCGTTCACAGTCAGGGACTCCCATCCGGACAAATCGCTTTCCATGGATTCACCCTCAAGAAGGCGAGTCTGACATCTGCTGAGGTGACTGTGGGTACAGGAGCATCCGAGGATGTCAGGGCTCTGTAACCTGTTATATCGTGTAAGCCTTGCCACAGTCGATGTGTGTTTCTCTGGTTAGTCTAGGACTCTGGTTTAGTCTGGGGTTGTCTCTTGGTGTTCCTGATGGCTTTGCAAAGATCATACCTAGATCTTGTCAGCCTAGATATTGTCCAGATCTTGTTTCATTCGAAGACGGTTTGCTTCAGTGTCTGAGGAGCTGTAAATGGTGCTGAACATTGTGCAATTATTAGCGAACATCTCCACTTCTGACCTTATGATGGAGTGAAGCTCATTGATGAAGCAACTTGAAGATGATTTGATATTTATTGCAAAGGAGAGGCAATTGTTTATTGTCCCAATCTAAGTTGGACTATTCAACATGCTGATCAAGGGTGGCACAGTGGTTAGCACTGGTGCCTCACAGTACCAGGCATCTGGCTTCAATTCCCTCGCTGTGTAGAATTTGCATGTTCTCCCTGTGTCTGCTTGGGTTTCTGCTGAATGTTCCGAATTCCTCCCACAGTCCAAAGATGGGGTTAAGTGGATTGGTCATGCTAAATTGTCCATGGTGTCCAGCGATGTTGCAGGCTGGGTGCATCAGCTGTGGTAAATGCAGAGTTACAGGTTTAGGGTAAGGGGCTGGGTTTGGGTGTGACGCTCTTCAGAGGGTCTGTGCACAGCCTTTCTGCACTGTATAGAGATGTACAGCATGAAAACAGACCCTTCGGTCCAAACCGTCCAGATATCCCAACCCAATCTAATCCCACCTGCCAGACCCGGTCCATATCCCTCCAAACCCTTCCTATTCATATGCCCATCCAGATGCCTTTTAAATGTTGCAATTGTACCAGCCTCCACCACTTCCTTTGGCAGCGCATTCCATACACGTGCCACCCTGTGTGTGAAAAGGTTGCCCCTTAGGTCCCTTTTATATCTTTCTCCACTCACCCTAAACCTATGACCTCTAGTTCTGTACTCTCCACCCCAGGGAAAAGACTTTGTCTATTTATCCTATCCATGCCCCTCATAATTTTGTAAACCTCCATAAGGTCACCCCTCAGCCTCTGACGCTCCAGGGAAAACAGCCCAAGTCTGTTCAGCCTCTCCCTATAGCTCAAATCCTCCAACCCTGGCAAAATCCTTGTAAATTTTTTCTGAACCCTTTCAAGTTTTACAACATCTTTCCGATAGGAAGGAGACCAGAATTGCATGCAATATTCCAACAGTGGCCTAACCAATGTCCTGTACAGCCACAACATGACCTCCCAACTCCTGTACTCAATACTCTGACCAATAAAGGAAAGCATACCAAACGCCTTCTTCACTATCCTATCTACCTGCGACTCCACTTTCAAGGAGCTATGAACCTGCACTCCAAGGTCTCTTTGTTCAGCAACACTCTCTAGGACCTTATAATTAAGTGTATAAGTCCTGCTAAGATTTGCTTTCCCAAAATGCAGCACCTCGCAGTTATCTGAATTAAACTCCATCTGCCACTTCTCAGCCCATTGGCCCATCTGGTCAAGATCCTGTTGTAATCTGAGGTAACCTCATTCACTGTCCACTACACCTCCAATTTTGGTGTCATCTGTAAAATTACTAACTGTACCTCTTATGCTGGAGATTCTATAAAAAGTACGAGCTGAAATTTAATTTATTATTGTCACATGTACCTTGGCTATGGTGAGGAGTGAAATCAGTTGGTGGATTGGAATGAATGTGAATGCAATACCACACAGCAGCGGTCCTCCAACCTAGGGGGCAGAGTGCGGTTGTAACAGCCACGGGGCGTGGCTTCAACAGCCAATGCGCCTGCGCACCATTACCGTTCAATTTAGTTACACCGATTCACTAAAAAAAATATTTTATGTTAAAACTAATCATACTCTCGTCAGTGTTTTTGTTTGGTAAGGCTCGGTTTTTCATTCCAATTAGTACGTGAAAAAAGTCGCCTGGGATGGGGCGTGGCTTCTATGCATGTTATCCTAATGCGCCTGCGCAAGAATATACATTAATTTTTAAAACCATTGTTTAGCAAGATTTTATTTAACGTTGAAACAAAATTACGACTTCATTTTAAGTTAGTTTTCATCAATTTGTACTGGTGGCTGTTTTTTTGAGGGACACGTGGAGATAACCATGGTAACAGCGGCCATATTGGGTTTTCCTCGGAGGGCGGTTGACGGTTGGGATTCGAATTTGAACCTCTCGGGGGGAGAGCCACCGCCGCCATCATCGCAATGACTGACCGTTACAACATCCACAGCCAGCTGGAGCATCTCCAGTCCAAGTACATCGGAACCGGGCACGCCGACACCACCAAGTGGGAGTGGCTCGTCAACCAGCACCGCGACTCGTACGCCTCGTACATGGGCCACTTCGACCTCCTCAACTACTTCGCCGTGGCCGAGAACGAAACCAAGGCCCGGGTCCGCTTCAACCTCATGGAGAAGATGCTGCAGCCGTGCGGGCCCCCGCCCGACAAGCCCGAGGAGGCCTGAGAGGGCCTGGGGTGTTGTAATTGGGGGGGGGTAAATAGATATGGAGATGCGAAGGGGATATGTGGCGAGCTGGGAGGGGGGGTGTGGGGGGTTGAGGTCTGGAGATGTGAAGGGGATACGTGGGGTGGGGGTGGGGTGGGGTGATTTAGGTGTGGAATTGTGAAGGGGATATGGGGGGTTGAGGTCTGGAGATGTGAAGGGGATATGGGGGGAGTTGGGGGATTGAGTGAAGGGACTATGGGGGGTGTATTGGTGTGGAGACGCGAAGGGGATATGTGGGGTATAGGTGTGCAGGAGGAGATGTTGGGCATTATTAGGTGTGGGGACAAATGATTGGAGGATGAGGAGGGGATATGTGGGGGTGCTATGTTAGGGTGGGAAATATGTGGAGGGTGACTGGGATACGTGTGGCGTTACGTGGAGGATACTGGTGGAGGAAAAGGGGAATACAGCTGGAGGATAAGGAAGATACTGAGTTTGGGATGGTTACAGGTGTAGGCTGAGGGATGATGCTCTGATGCTGCCTGAACTGCTGTGCTTTTCCAGCACCTCTAATCCAGAATCTGGTTTCCAGCATCTGCAGTCATTGTTTTTACCTGAGGGATGATGTGTTCAGAGGGGGGATGGATGTGGCTGGAGGAATGGAGTTGTATGAGAAGGGAACGGGTGAGGGATTTGGGTGAAGTATGGGAGGTTGCAAGGATTTATTGGTGGAGTGCAAAGGAGACTTGGATGGAGGAGGGTTGAGTTGGATAAGGATATTTGTGAAGGTTGGCTTATGAGGGAGAGCTACTCTGTGGCTGTTGGGGAGGAGTGATGTGGCTTTAGGGCACAAATGGTGCTTGTGCTCCATTCCCCTCCAAAACTCTGACTTGAATTTTGGCCCTCCCATTTGCCACCACATGCAATGTCTTTGTCAACAACTGAGGGATTGATCCAACCCACTTCCAGCATGGCATCGTTCCTGTACCCAAATAAAAGCAAAATGTTGCAGGATGCTGGAAATCTGAAACCAACATAGAAAATGCTGGAAAAATTCAACATGTCTGGCAATATCTGTGGGGAGAAAAAAACAGTTAAGATTTCAAATTCGATATGACTCTTGAGAACTGCACCCTGTCTTGTCCAGGTGGATCCAGCTCTGTGCCTTCCCCAGGTTCTTCAGTCATCCTCCCTCTCTCTCTCTCTCTCTCTCTCTCTCTCTCTCTCTGCAACAAGCAAAGGAATCCACTCATCTTTCTCCAGCAGCAAGGGAGTCCGCACTTGTCTCAGGGCTCTGTCAATACAAGGACTTGCATTTGATTTAAAACTTTGTTATTCATCTGAAATATTGTCTTTATAAAAGCAGATGACTGTTTTGAAAAATGGAATTATTTTACAGGTAAATGATCGCAGACCACTAAATTCTGTTGCAAAAGTGGCTGTCCATCTGATTTGCTTTCACAAGTGACATTTTTGTCATTGTCAACAGAAGTGAAATTTCACCGTTTCAAGATGATCTGAATACATCCAGTGAATTACTTGTGATTTTCACTCACTTTGGCAATGTGACCTCAAGCAACTAAGGAAAGGAATCTTATAAAGACTATCTGCTTTCCTGCCAGTTAAATGGAATGGTCTCCATACACCTCCATCAGTGAGGAGCTTTCTGCTTGACTTTGTCTATTGGGAGGTGGCTACTGATATTGAAACTGAAGCCCAATGCTGTTATGAAGGCCTTGAAAGAATCTTTAAAATGAGAATTAGAAAAATACCCAGTGTCTACACAGATGGTTACTGCATGAAAAAGCTTCTAAGAATGATTTGCCTCGTAAACGGTATAAAGACTGCCCCTCGGAGTAAAAAACTATGTGGATCAACAGCAATGTTGAGCCTTCCCCAGCGACTGAACTTTAGAAAAAGCCTTTATATTAGCATGTGAATAAATGGTTGCCAACAAAGTAGAAAAATTCCTTGAAACCCATGCATGATGACATGCATGGCCACTTGTATTTTTTATTTAAGTTGAATTAACTTGGAATGTCACTGATTTTAGAAAGGTTTTGCTATTTTCAATCAAGTGATTTTCATAAAACATTTGTGATCTGTTGAACGATGTTCTGGGGATTTTTTATGTAAACAGTACTGTTTCAACAGTGATTGTTCAGCCAAGTTTGAAGCATCCTCAACCATGACTAGGTCATTGAGAAAATCTCTCTTCATTCAGAAGTGAGGGTTTTGGACCTCTTGCGTTGCCAGTTTATTCCTACTCTGGTTTTGCTGGACCTCGAATTCTACAAATTGTAATTTGTAAAAGATTTTGATTAAACTGGAGAAACAAACTGCTTTACTTAGATGTATATCATTATGCTATCTGTGGCTCAGTTAATTGAGTTTTTAATACTTCAGTTGTTTTGCCATTTTTCTTTTTGTTACTCTGAAATATAACATGCCGAGTTAAATGGATGGTCCTTGGTCAAAGAGCATTGAATTTATAGAACACAATTTTTTGTCCTTTTTTGTGTGTTCCAAATGAATTAGGAGAGTTAAGCCATTTGGCCCTTCAAAATGTGCTCTGCTATTCAATAAACTATGGTTGAGATGTTCCAATCCTTACACTCCTTTTATTTTACATTTCTGTTACTCCAATTACCTTAGTTTTCCTGTGCCAAACAAAAGTCTAAAATTCCTTAAGTACTCAATAACCCCCACCTCCATCTTCTGCCACAGAATTTTAAAGTCACACAAGCCTCAAAAGATTACTCCTTGTCTCTGCCCTAAAGTGACTGACAATTTTATTTCAGAAGTCCCCTGGTTTTGGTCTCTCACACAAGAGTAAACATATCCACCTTGTCAAGACCATTCACGATCATAGAAACTTCAATCAAGTGGTCACTTGCTCTTCTAACCCCAATCATGACTACCCAGTGTTACATTACACAAGAAATCAAGTTGCAAAATCAGCCTTGCCTTCCTGGAACGCTGTCAAATGTTAAAACATTTTGTTAAAAATATGTAGATTTCCCCAATTTACCTGTGTTTGATTCAGGTTGACTGAGCATAGGCCTAGTTTCTGTACTTAGGAATTACTGTATTATAGATTTAAGCTATTAAATCATTAAAATGTAAAACTCTACTTGTCAAAAGTCTAATCCACATATAGAACTCACTATACACACACAAAAATGTGATGATATGGTTGGAGGAGAAAATGGGGAAGCAGTTAAGTGGGTCTGATCCACAGAGTTCACTGAGATTATCCTTTTACTAATCAGACCATAGTTCTCATAGTACGGGCAACACGGTAGCACAGTGGTTAACGCTGCTGCTTCACAGCGCCAGAGACCTGGGTTCAATTCCCACCTTGGGCAACTGTCTGTGTAGAGTTTGTTCATTCTCCCCGTGTCTGTGTGGGTTTTCTCCGGGTGCTCCAGTCTCCTCCCACAGTCCAAAGATGTGCAGGTTAGGTGAATTGACCATGCTAAATTGCTCGCCGTATTAGGTGAGGGGGCAAATGTAGGGGAATGGGTCAGGGCGAGTTGCTCTTCGGAAGGTCGGTGTGGACTTGTTGGGCCGAAGGGCCTGTTTCCACACTAAGTATTCTAGTCTAATCTGATCTTCCTTCTCCAGGTACTCTCATTGTTTGTAAGAGGCACAACCTGACTGGTTTACCCGAGTAAAGATCTCTGACCTTGTAGTTACAAGTCACAAGGTAAAAACAATGCCTGCAGATGCTGGAAACCAGATTCTGGGTTAGTGGTGCTGGAAGAGCACAGGAGTTCAGGCAGCATCCAAGGAGCAGCAAAATCGACGTTTTGGGCAAAAGCCCTTCATCAGGAATAAAGGCAGACAGACTGAAGCGTGGAGAGATAAGCTAGAGGAGGGTGGAGGTGGGGAAAAAGTAGCATAGAGTACAATAGGTGAGTGGGGGAGGGGATGAAGGTGATAGGTCAGGGAGGAGGTAACTCCTTCCTGAGGCTTGATAGCTTCTGACCAGAGTGTTCACACCTCAGCTGTTCAGTGTGAGGTTCTGAGGAAGGGTCACAGGACCCAAAACATTAACTGTGATTTCTCTTTGCAGAGTTGCCAGTCCTGCTAAAATCTTACATCAATTTCTATTTTTATTTTTGATTTCCAGCATCTACAATTCTTTTGTGTTTTGTTTAGTATTTAACCACTCAGAGTTGTTGGCAGACAGGAAGTTTTTGTCATCGACTACTGATCACCATTTAGCAAATCACTGGTCAAATTTCCATTTGAACAAAGTCCCCTGGCTCCAGGTTGCCTGCAACTAACCTTCCCCCACTTGGCAAACAGCAGTGTAAACACCACTCACAGTGAGTATCCGGTAAATCTTTAAAAAAGTGTAGCTATCCAACAATGACATTTCTTACTTACTTCTGTCCTAAAATAACACAGAAATTACAAGATATGGTCTTCATATAAGTCTGTTAAAACTTTCCTTATAAGGCAACACACTCATTCCCGATATTAAATTAATAAATCTCCAAACTGCCTCTGCTGAATTTTATATCTTCCTTGAATAAGGAGTCCAAAATGCAGATAAATCAGCCAAGATCCAATTGCAGGATAAAAAGTCAAATTTCCTACTCGCATTCCTGGTTTGCAGATAAAAAGCAATGAAAATAATTATCCAATGTACTAGTATCCCTGATAAAATCTACATGCAGTGTTTGCTGAGTTGCTAAGGGTTACTATTTGTCTTGAAATCGATTTGCCTAAAAGCAATTGAAAAAAATCTGTTGGCATCAGCTCCATATTCAAATTTAACAGTTTCAGATTTATCTTCATATTTTCAGTGAGTATGTGTCTTCAGGAATGTGTGCTGGTTTAGTTACCTCTAATTGAGTTGATTCTGGAAGCATGCCTAATTGCATTTCAAACCTTCCGTGCTGGGTTAAAACCAGAAACCCAGGTAGATGCTTTAGGGCATGGAATCACAGTGGTTATTCTGATTGGTCACACTGGTGCCATGTTTGAGACTTTGGGTGCATTTTATCGCTCATTACAAGCAAATAATCGATGAACAGTCCAACACTCTGTAAGATGATGAAGACAAAGCTGGATAACAGGTGACTGAAAATCCAAAGAAGGGCGTCCAACAACTCTGCATGCAACAATGCCTCCAAAGTGGCCAAAGCCATGAGGAGAAACTTGTCCCAAAAAGTGTTAGTATAGACTAAATATAGTATCCCGTGTTAAATATACTTACTTCATGAAAAGCTCTAATCCTTTTCATAAATTTGGACAAGTCCATTGGTGCATAGTCTTGGTAGTAATGGAAGGAAACAAAGAGTAATGTTTCTGCCCTCCTGGAAGTCTAGAAGCATTTGTGTTCCACCACGCATCTTAATAAGTGCTCTAATTTTCCAGCTTTGCATGTCATAGTGGCTTCGCATGGTAATGTGTACATAATTCCTTAGTCACAAAAACAAATTTCCAAACAGATCTTTCTTGTCCTTGACCACTCTCATTCCTGCTGATTATATAACCAGGAATGGCTTAGTTGGTGATGCTTTCACCTCCGAGTTGATTCAGAAAATCCACCTGAGAAAATTGAGGATGAAATCCAGGCTGACAATCCCAATGCACTAGTGATGGAGTGCTATACTGTCAGCTATATATATAAAACTAATGCTCCATTTTCCCCCCTCTCAAGTTGATGGAGAAGATTCATTATTCTAAAGAAGAGTGTGGGTAAGTCTCCTTGGTGTTCATCCAATCCCTTGACCAATTTCCTCTCAGTTTTTGCCTTTGTCTTTCTTGTGTCAGTATCACACACTTCAATGTGTCCTCCACACCTTGTTTTAATGTATTGAAAACAAATGCTGGTGATCACAGCAGGCCAGACAGCATTTATGGGGATAGAGCAAGCTGACATTGAGTGTCAACAGGATTTCCTGTCATGGGAAGAGCAAAACTTCTTCAGGGTAAGCATTCCTCGAAGAGATGTGGTAGTCGATTAAACAAAATGTTGGAGCAAATTGCTGCAGATACTGGAATTTGTACTGAAAACAATAAATGCTAGCAATCACAGCAGGATGCTGCCTGACCCGCTGTGATCACCAGCATTTGTTGTTTCAGTCAGGAGGCATGGGATAGAGGGAAATTTGGCCAATTGGATAGAAAACTGGCTAACCGGTCGAAGGCAGAGAGTGGTGGTAGATGGTAAATATTCAGCCTGGAGCCCAGTTACAAATGGAGTTCCGCAGGGATCAGTTCTGGGTCCTCTGCTGTTTGTAATTTTTATTAATGACTTAGATGAGGGAGTCGAAGGGTGGGTCAGTAAATTTGCAGATGATACGAAGATAGGTGGAGTTGTGGACAGTGAGGAGGGCTGTTGTCGGCTGCAGAGGGACTTAGATATGATGCAGAGCTGGGCTGAGGAGTGGCAGATGGAGTTCAACCCTGCCAAGTGTGAGGTTGTCCATTTTGGAAGAACAAATAAGAATGCGGAATACAGGGTTAATGGTAGGGTTCTTAGTCAGGTGGAGGAACAGAGGGATCTTGGGGTCTATGTACATAGATCTTTGAAGGTTGCCACTCAGGTGGATAGAGTTTGTAAGGCGGCCTATGGAGTATTATCGTTCATTAGCAGAGGGATTGAATTCAAGAGTCGTGAAGTGATGTTGCAGCTGTACAGGACTTTGGTTAGGCCACAGTTGGAGTACTGTGTGCAGTTCTGGTCGCCTCACTTTAGGAAAGATGTGGAAGCTTTGGAGAGGGTGCAGAGAAGATTTACCAGGATGTTGCCTGGAATGGAGAATAGGTCGTACGAGGATAGGTTGAGAGTTCTCGGCCTTTTCTCGTTGGAACGGCGAAGGATGAGGGGTGACTTGATAGAGGTTTATAAGATGATCAGAGGAATAGATAGAGTAGACAGTCAGAAACTTTTTCCCCGGGTACAACAGAGTGTTACAAGGGGACATAAATTTAAGGTGAAGGGTGGAAGGTATAGGGGAGATGTCAGGGGTGGGTTCTTTACCCAGAGAGTGGTGGGGGCATGGAATGCGCTGCCCGTGGGAGTGGTAGAGTCGGAATCATTGGCGACCTTTAAGCGGCATTTGGATAGGTACATGGATGGGTACTTAATCTAGGTTAGACGTTCGGCACAACATCGTGGGCCGAAGGGCCTGTTCTGTGCTGTATTGTTCTATGTTCTATGTTCTACAGATTGTAGCATCTGCAATAATTTGCTCCTGTACCTTGTTTTCACGTTTATTAATAAAAGTAAAATCTCTATATATGCGCGGCATGGTGGCACAGTGGTTAGCACTGCTGCCTCACAGCGCCGGAGATCCGGGTTCATTTCCCGCCTCAGGCAACTGACTGTGTGGAGTTTGCACGTTCTCCCCGTGTCTGCGTGGGTTTCCTCCGGGTGCTCCAGTTTCCTCCCACAGTCCAAAGATGTGCAGGTCAGGTGAATTGGCCATGCTAAATTGCCCATAGTGTTAGGTAAGGGGTAAATGTAGGGGTATGGGTGGGTTGCGCTTCGGTGGGTCGGTGTGGACTTGTTGGGCCGAAGGGCCTGTTTCCACACTGTAATGTAATCTAATCCAATCTAATATGCTTATAAATTGTTTTTCCAAAGCTGAAATTCATGACTCATTTTGCCAGAGATGTTGATCACTCCTAATCATTTTTATCTGAGAGCATATTCCACATATCTAAAACTGCAGAAGAAGTTCTCAAAGTCTTAAATTGACAGAACTGAAGATAGCCTTAGTATTTAGTCTATCTAGCCCCTTACTCATCAAATATAATTCATGAAATTGTAGTCTGAGGGCAAATTGAAACAAGGCTTTGATTTGTTAAATTCTCTTCCCCAGAGAACAGTGGAGGCAGGATGATTAAATATGTTCAAGGCTGAGGTTGACATTCTCTGGTCGATGAAGAAGAAAGGATTATTGGGAAGCAGACAGAAACATGGAGTTGAGGCTAAAATCAAATCAGCAATGATCTTATCAAATGGCTTACTCCTGCTCTTGATTCTTGTGAGCTTTTCCTTGTTTTTATCCAATAATCTGACTAAAGTTAATTTCAGTAGTTTGGCAGCTAACAATTTAAGGGATAATTCCATTGTAAATGCTTCATGATGTACTATGGAATTCAATATGAGTGCTGAATGTAGGTAATAGATGATCTTGGAATGAAATACAGATGTGAATGTGAATGTGGTTTTAGTATGTTTTTGGGTCACACATGCTCTTGATGGAGATGCTACAAATATGCAGACAGGCAGCACTGCTCTGAATGGGTCTGTTTGGTTCATTCAAACCTCTGGATAGTAACAGCCATTCCCTAGGGAAAGGAAAGCTTGATCCCAAGGATGATTGACAGCTGGGGAAACATGGAGCAGAATAAATCCTCTTGCAGTTAGGAAAGGAGCAAAATAGAAGCGTTAACTTGCCTCTGATGATAAAGAATGATGAAGCATTCATTCAGCTCGGGCTTCTTTCTGATTTAAAATAAATGAAACTCAAAAATATGGCATTCACTTCATTCTGCATCAATCTGGCAAGTTAATTAACCCTTTCCTAACCAGCCTGTAACGATTATCTGTACCAGTCATTTGTTTAACGGTATACTTAACAGCCCCACTGATCAGTCTTGATTTCAATAGCTGTCTTGTAAACCACTGTTGGTGCCTCCTCAAATGAAAGGGCCATTCTTCTTTTTGAAATCACTCCCTAAAGGCAGCATTATCCCACAACATTGTAGTCTCTACCACAGGGGGAGCAAAGAGACCAGTCTAGTCCAGCCCAACCAGAAAGGGGACTGAACCCTGTGCTGTTGGTACCAGTCTGATCCACAGTAGTTGTTCAGACAAATGAGACAACTAGCCCTCAAGAAGTCCTGGGTTGCTGTAGCAATGTACACATTTACATGCATGCTGTGGTCTGGAGGAGCATATTAATGGCAGAGGCTCCAACATTCTTTCCAGCAGATGGTGGTCCAGATGTCTCCCCTACCACATGCCATTGATCTTTGTGGTGTAGGGATTTAATGCATCAGTCTTGCTGTCAAGGTTTTGATTTGTTTGTTCATGAGATGTACATGCATTTATTGCCGATCCCTAATTGCCCCGGAGAAGGTGATGGTGAGCTGCCTTCTTGGACTGTTGCAGTCATTGTGTCATACAATCATATAGCATGGAAACAGTCCCTTCAGTCTGACCAGTCCCCGCCAACTGTATTCCCAAACTAAACTAGCTCCATCTGCCTTTCCTTGGCCCATATCCCTCCAGATCTTTCCCATTAATGTACTTATTTAAATCTCTTGTCACATTTGAGCATGGATTGCTTCAGTATCTGAGGAGTCATGAATGGTGCTGAACATTGCATAATTGGCAAACATCCACTTTTGATTTTGTGATGGAGGAAAGAGCATTGGTGAAGCAACTCAAGATGATTCAGCCTAGAAAACCACCCCGGAGGACCCCTGCACCAATATCGTGGAGCTATGAACCTGCACTCCAAGGTCTCTTTGTTCAGCAACACTCCCTAGGACCTTACCATTAAGTGTATAAGTCCTGCTAAGATTGCTTTCCCAAAATGCAACACCTCACGTTTCTCTAAATTAAACTCCTCAAAAGAAATGCTGGTGTAAATTAAATAATTCCTTATCCAGCATTTAGTTACCTTTTAATATACTAGTAAAACATAAATGCAATGTGTTCTATTTTCCCTGAATGGAACAGTTGCAGATGAAAATTAAGTGAAGCTAACTTATTGTTAATCGAGCCTACTAAAACAAAATTTGTTACATTGAATGAATTCATGGAATTTGTTTTGTTTTTAATTATTACTTACCTGCAGAATTGAAAACAGTTTCCACCTATAGTATACATGCGCTGGGTTCTTGTTGTCAAATAGAAACCTGAACTGGGGATTTTGTTCAGTAACACTCCCTCGGACCTTTCCATTAAGTGCATAAGTCCTGTTAAGATTTGCTTTCCCTAAATGCAGCACCTCACATTTATCTAAATTAAATTTCATCTACCACTTCTCAGCCAATTGGCCCATCTGATCAAGATCCTGTTGTAATCTGAGGTAACCTTCTTTGCTGTCCATTACACCTCCAATTTTGGTGTCATCTGCAAACTTACTAACTTTACCTCTTATGCTCACATCACATGAAAAGGTACTTTTGATAGAGAGTGTTTCATAATTTTTGGAGAGCAAGATGTTATATGAGCAATTAGGTCTCTCTATGGCAGTTGCTGTCTGACCAATTTTCAAAATGTCTGCATTTTTATACCTCCAACATCAGATCATCTCATTGGTTCAATGTTGGCAAAACAACAAATTCAAACTCGATTGGGTTTTAGTATCCTAGGGCATAATTCAAACTGATTGGTTAAATTAGAATTGTTGTTAAAACAACAATCAATACTCAGGTATCCATTTCACAGTCAAATGTTAGATATTTTCAAACTTCCAGGACACTCTGCTGTCTAGTCATATACGCAGGTGCTTGTAAGCTCTCAGTTCAGAACAGCATTCTCTTTCACTTAAAGGTACAGCACACACCTTCAACTTCATAAGAATATTCATTTTTCTCTAATCTCCCTCCTCCCCACACTCTCAGGACCTCCATGCCTCTCTCAAATATCCACTCCATCATTCCTCAATGTATCCGCTCCCCTGACAATGAGACTCCTATTGATAAATTCAGCCTACTCTTAATCTTCTCTTCACCTTACACCATTGGTTAACATTCAGCTAGCCTTCACAGCCAATCAGTCTAAGGGCTACTGGAGCTGGACAATAAATACTAACCTTGCCAGTGACACCCACACCTCTTGAACAATAAAAATCTAAATATTCCTAAATCCATCTTGCTGATGAATCTTTCAATCAACTCTCCTGTGCAACATATCAGCGCACATCTTGTGTGAAATTAATACTGTTTTAATTTAGTCTTAAGTATACAAGATGCAAACATTGCAGGACAACTTGATGAAGAGTGAAAAAACCTCTTTTCCCTTTCGCCTGAGATAGATTTGTCAATTGCTTTCCCTTGAAAGTGTTCCTTAATGAATAAGACAGGGGGCACACCAAAAATATAGCACCCAGAGGGACAAAGTGACAGAAATTACCACCCACAACACGTCTAACCATTGTCAACAGAATTTTTTAAAAAAGCTTCAAAAAAGAAAATTTTCATTTTGATAGGTGTCTTCACAAGTTTAGGTGTCCAGAACATCTTGTGAAGAACTTTATCATCATTGTAACATATGAATCACCGAATAACAATTACAATATTCACTGTGATCAACTTTGATCTGTGAACAATTTAGTGGCGTGTCTCTCTGAGGCTCAAGATCCTGAGATAGCTTTCTCCCTTGTCACAAAAAGTAAAGAAAAGATTCGAACAGAAATTTCTGGAAAAGCTCAGTAGATCTGTCAGCATCTGAAGAGAAAACAGAGTTAATGTTTCAGGTTCAGTGACCCTGCTTCAGAACATTCAGGCCGTGGGCCCTCTCCAATTGTAACACCATTCGTTTTGGAGACTGATAGGTTCCTGCTTGACACAAGTGCACACAATCCTTTGGGGTTATAGGAGGAAGTTACCTTCACGAGGTATAATGGATGCATCTGATAGGGTAATAACCAGGGCATGTTAAATAATTGGATATTCACTGGAAGGGTTAAGCTTGATTTCAGTTGTAACCCTCTTACCTTCTGCAACAGAGGGTCATTGGAGCAGACACCTCTGTTAAAACAAAGCAATGCCATTCTCCGTGAAATCCCAATAAGTTCTTATCCCTCAGCAAGCTTCACAAAATACAAACCATCTAAGTATTATCTCATTGTCAGAGCTGGCTGTGTATAAAACTTTGGCCTTCGAGGGAGAACAACATCGGTTTACAAGACTGATACTTGGACTGCAGAGTTTAAGGTTTGAGGAGAAATCACACAAATTCGGCCTTTGTTCTCTAGAATTTAGAAGATCAAGGAGTAATCCGATCAAAATCTTCAAGACATTACCAGGAAAAATCAGGGTAGGTGAAGATAAACTGTTTCCCACTGGTTGGAGATTTGAGAACGAGATGGCATAGTCTGAGAGTCAGGCCAGACTGTTCAGATGTTAGGAAGCACTTTGAAACACAAAGGGTGGGAGGTGTTCTCTTCCATAAATGACAGTAGATGCTGGATCAGTTGTTAATTTTAAATCTGAGATGGTTAATTTTTTGTTAAGCAAAAGGCATGAAGGGATATGGGCCAAAGGCAGGTGTATGGGACTAGGTCACAGATCAGCCATGATTTTAATGAATGGTAGAACAGGCTCGAGGGGCTGTATGTTCTATTCTATTCTATTCTATGCAATTATTCTATTCTATTCCTGTTCCTATGTTCCTAACTTGCTGCTGCATTTCCTACTCCAGAATTGCTTGAGAATATCGTGAGATCATGAACATCTGGCCCTTTCTTTGCATGTAATGAGCGAGAAGACTGAACAGATACAGTGAATGCTATTTGTGCAAATTCTGCAAATGTCAGCGCCTTCACATCCTGCGTGTTCCTCTATTTTGTTTGTGTTATGGAAACACCACTGACTAGAGCAAACAGGCCCTTCCAGATACTCCTAAATTTACAAACACAGTCAAGCACTACAGACATAGTCCGAGTCATCTGGCTGTAATCATCGAACTGTTTTGAATTACAACCAGAATCCCAGGTTGACTTTTAAATTATTTATTCAGGTTGGGTTTACTTGGTGAGATCTAACCCTAAATAATTCTTTAGTCAAAATGTGGCATTCATTACACTTCAATTTACCGTTACATAGCAAATGTATAACTAATGTGAACAATATTGAGCTAATGCACAGTAATATTCCAGCACACAGTAGATGATCAGAGGCAAAAATAGAAAATGCTGGAAAAACTCAGCAGGTCTGGGTGCATCTGTGGAGAGAAATCAGAATTAATGTTTTGGGTCGAGTGACCCTTCCGCTGAGGCATTGGGATGATTTTTTTTTAAAAGCAATATTTGTGTAACGTCTTTAAGTCAAAGAGCTTTTGAATGTTTCAGAATCCTAGCCCCTATTTTGATTTTATTAACATCATCATTCCTGTAGACGTGTCCTGTCCTGTCCATCATGTCACTTTCTTATCCAGTACATGACAATTTCTGGAGCTATTCTCATCAACTCAGTAGTTCCTTGACAAGACTCACCCTTATGCCTTACTCTAGTGTCACTAATCTCTGGCTCAGTATCTCTCACTGGTCTCCATTCAGCACGTCTACTTCTTTCTTCAGCCTTGTCTCCAGTTTCTGTCTCTGAATAGTCTATGACATAATATAGCAACATAGAAAACAGGAGCAGGAATAGGCCATTCAGCCCTTCAAGCCTGCTCCACGTTTTAACATAATCATGACTAACAGATCTCTGTTCTTGGTTTCTCCCCTTGATCGCTTCAGATCAAAGAACTGTATCCAACTCCTTCTTAAAAACATTCAACATTTTAGCCTCAACCAGACTGTGGCCCAGAATGTTACATTCTGTAGCCCTCACCCAATACCTATATCCCTTTGTTTGTTCATGGGATGTGGCTATCACTGGCTGGACCAGCATTTATTCCACATGACCAGTTACTTTATGAGAAGGCAGTGGTGAACCACATTCTTGAACTGCTACATCCCATGGAAGGTAATCTACTTCTAATCGGGAGCTCCAGGATTGAGAAACCACAACACTGAAGGTACAGCAATATATTTTCAAGGTAGGATGAGGAGTGATTTGGAAGGAAACTAGCAGATGCTGACATTCCTATTTGTCTGCTACCTTTGTCCTCCTAGACAGTAGAAGTTTGAAAGATGCTGGCACAGGAAGCTTATTAAGTTGATGCAATACATCTTGACGCCCCTGTGCACCAGTAATAGAGGAAGTGAGTGTTTAGCTCCTTAAGCCTCCTTTACTCTCTGGTTAGAGTCTCTCTATGAAGACGCCCTTTTCCCTTCTATTCAGTATTTATTTGAAATATTTGACCCCATGAGCATCTCCCTATTTTAATGGTCAATCATTCAAGACCACGAACAGGGCTTATCCAAAAAAAAACTATTTATTTTGCCTTCCTGCATTCCCAACATTTCTCTGTCCCTCAGTCAGCCTTTCAATTTTGAGCAGCAATTACAGCTTGGGGACCTGTGACCTTTCCACCCTACCATTTAACAAGGCACTGGGAGACAGAGCTGATTGGCCACAGCACATGATGCCAATTAGTACAGCATCCAGAACTTAAGTTATCAATTGCGATTTGAGAGATCAGGTTCTTTTTTAAGTGCTCCCAGATGCAAGCTAAAGAAAGTTCCAGAGCCATATTTGCTTTTAATTGCCTGACCCCCACATTGATTGATATACAGTGCCTACAAACTCCTGACATAACATTCCTCAACATCATTATATAAATTGCATCAATATATTTTACAATACTTGAAGATTGCTTCACTATTATTTTGCCCATTCAAGCAGCACAGTCTTTAGGTTCATTAATTGAAATCAACTGGAGAAGAGGATCAAGCATATGCGGTCTCCTTATTGAGACTCAGTTATTTTCAGCATAAAGGAAAGATGGAATAAATACTTGAGAGAGCAACATATGGAAGTTGACTGGGGCAAAAATAGTGAAATAGGATGAGAGGAAATAGCTGCAAGAGAGAATCAGTGCTTATACAGTCTAAGCACATCTTGTATTAACAATATTTCTCAGGCAAAGTAACCATATGGGGACCAGAATAGCAATTGGAAATGTCCCACAGAGAACATAGGGGGTGGTGTTCTGCCATGAAACAGGACAAGAGCAGATGGTCTAATCTTTACTTTACCAGCCTGCAGATTTGTGAGCTCTGTTACTCTTTCCTCTGAATCCCTGAGGTTGTAGATTCAAGTCCATTTCCAGGAGTAACATAGTTAAACGTGAAAAGGTTTAGAAATGATTTACAAGGATGTTGCCGGGTTTGGAGAATTTGAGCTCTAGGTTGGGGCTGAAGTGACTGTGGCTACTTTGCCTAGGGGGTAGGGGGTTGGGGGTGGCCTTATAATCATGAGGGGCATGAATAGGGTAAATACACAAGGTCTCTTCCCCAGGGTGGGGGAATCCAGAGCTAGAGGGCCTAGGTTTATCGTGAGAGGGGAAAGATTTAAAAGGAACCTAAGGGGCAGCTTTTCGCACAGAGGGTGGTGCGTGTATGGAATGAGCTGCCATGGGAAGTGTGGAGGCTGGTACAATTACAACATTTAAAAGGCATCCGGATGGGGACATGAATAAGAAGGGTTTAGAGGGATAATGGCCAAATGCTGGCAAATTGGACTAGATTAATTTAGGATATCTGATCAACATGGATGAGTTGTACTGAAGGGTCTGTTTCCAGTCTGTATATCTACACGACTCTCTAACTGTTGGTTGATGCTGTCCATATGGTTTCTGGAAGGCATTTGGAAAGGTGTCATGTAAAAGATTATTTGCAATATTAAGGGTGTAGGGAATGATAGTTCATAATCACTTGGGACACAACTAACAGGGAGTAAGTATATTCTACCCACTTGTGTCAATGTGATTTTATGTCAGACAATCCTATGAGTTTGGCCCAGAAAAAACATTAACTTTTCATACTCTCTGTGTAAGAAGTTGCCCCTAGCTTTCAGACATTAAAGCTCAAAGCTATCCAAACAAAAGTATAGTTCTGAAGATGTGATTGCTACAACTTGATTGCAAATCTATCAATATTAGTAAAAATCAGTGTCAATATTAGTAAAAATCAGTGTCAATAAATAAATGATTGTACGATTTATCTGTTTACATTTTGTTTTCTATTTATTCAAATTATTAAATCAGTTTATGAATGATAATTGACATTATTTCTTGAATGGGTCAATTGTTATTTTATTACATTGTAACAGGTTATTTTGCATTTCATTTGGGCCATGTAGACCACACTGTTAACCACTCAAATACATTGGAATGAAAATATCTGACTTCTTTCAAGTATTTTTAAAAATTCATTCACTGGATGTGAGCATCACTGACACAGCCAGCATTTATCACCCATCTCTAATTGGCCAGAGGACAGTTAAGAGTCAACCATATTGCTGTAGGTCTACAGTCCCATGCAGGGCACCTTCATTCCCTCAAGAATATTAGTGAACTTGAGGGCATTTTCCTCAATAATTGGCAACAGTTTCATTGGACTCTTCAGAGAAAGTTTTTATTGATTTCAAATTTCACCATGGTAGGATTTGAACACTGGTCCTCAGAACATTAACTGTGCTGCAAGATGAATACCAGTGGACCATCACCACCTCATGATAGCTGTAATGTTCTTTATAGAGTCATAGAGTCATGCAGCATGGAAACAGACCCTTCGATCTAACACATCCATGCCAAGTAGGTATCCCAAACTAATCTAGTCCCATTTGGCAGCATTTGGTCCATATCCCTCAAAATGTTTCCTGTTATGTGCCTGTCCAAATGTATTTTTAAATGTAGTGGGTAGTTCACTCTTTGTAAAACCTCTGACTTGAAATCAGGGCTCTATATAACTGAAGAAAATGTCCATTACACTGTATTACTCCATAGACAGTAATGGCAAGAACAACACACAAGATCTTATTGGGAGAACATTGGATTGGACATAGACACTGTGTAGTCTATCTTCTCTGGAGGTATGTTGTTGTCAGTTATTTTTAACCAACTTGTTCAGACATGATTAGATTAGATTCCCTACAGTGTGGAAACAGGTAGGGAATCTAATCCAACAAGTCCACACCGACCCGCCGAAGCGTAACCCACCAAACCCATTCTCCTACATTTACCCTTCACCTAACACTACGGGCAATTCATCTGACCTGCACATTTTTGGATTGTGGGAGGAAACCGGAGCATCCGGAGGAAACCCACGCAGACACAGGGAGAATGTGCAAGCTCCACACAGAGAGTCGCCTGAGGCGGGAATTGAACCCGGGTCTCTGGCGCTGCGAGGCAGCAGTGCTAACCACTGTGCCACTGTGCCACCGTGCCGCCCATGTTATGATGTACCTCCAAAGCAAGTAGCACTTGAACCAAAAGATAGGAACATGACCACTAAATGTCATAACATTCGAGGCTATGGGCTGACAGGTGGAAAGTGGTTCTCACGTAGATTTAATGCAGCTTGGATGGTACAGACTCAATGGGCCAAAAGACCTCTTCTGTATTATATGATGCTTTGATTCTATGACACCTTGCCACAAGATCCTCTGTGTATCTTGTTACATGTTGACCCATTGTTATGTTGACCAAGTCTTACCTGGATGCTGTATATTCAATATTGCTTGGAAGGCTTGGGTTCTGCAGGGTTGCAGAAGATTGAGTTTATTTTAATTTTGTGAACAGAGGTAGAGTGGTTTATTCATTGAAAGTTCACAGTGGTCATTGAATCTTTTCTATTAAAGCTTCCTGAAAATCACATGGCTGGTGATAACTGGAAAAATTGCTCTGGGTACTGCTGGAGCTGGCGTTTGAACAGTCACGGCTTTGAAAAATCTCCTGTCTTCTGTGGTTCAGTTGGAAGAAAGCTTTTTAAAAACAAGCTGTCTAGCTGATCTTTCCCATTTCTGAAAAGAAAAGCCTCTATAACAGTTCAGGGTGAAGTTGCTTTGTTCTTTTAAAAGATTGACTGAAAAACATTCTAAGATTGTATTACATGAACAAGCTATTTCTGCAAGAGTTCAGAGACAGCTGTGTATTACTGGTGACTTGACCACATTTGCCAGAACATCTGAGCATTAGACTCCAGAACATCATGTGCTTTATCCTCTTGCTTTCAAGAATATCTCATTGGCAACATTGCTGCAGATAAATATGTGTGTGTCTTGTCTATCTGTCTGTCTGTCTTTGTGTTTTGGGGATATCTACATGGATAAGCCCTTATCCCTCTGTATTACTAACCACGTACGTTAAACAATAATTTTATTGAATAAGTTTTGCTTTGAATATAAACCCATTAGTGTGTTCCTTAAGAAATCTGGTTAGTGGATCATTTTATCTGATTGTGTCTAATTTGTCTTCTTGGATATTGACAAAATGTTGTTTTATGTTGTGACACTTGGAGTAGTGGGAATAGAGAGACAGAGAGTGCACTCCTCCAGCCTGTCATAACATTAATTCCACATAACAACAAATGGACATGAGATAGTTGGACCATCTCCCTCTGGCCAACCATCAGCATCACTATGATAAGCCTGACTGTCATCACTGATGAAAAGCAGATCCAGCTACATCATCAAAAGCAGTTCAGGTGTTGGGTGTGATATCAAACAATTCAACTCCTGACTGCCATTCCATCGACTACCAAGATCGATGTTAGACTGTGAGAGAATGATCACTTGTTTCCTGGACAGATGCAGGCACATTAACGGTCACAATATTCAGCACCTTCCAGAGTAAAGTCACTCAATCAGTGATCCAGTCATTGGTTGAAATACTCACCCCTCTATACTCACTGCTTATAGCATGTTCAATCTCCAGGATCGAGTCCAGAAGAAAAACCGCAACGTCTGGAATGTCATCATCCATTACAGAAGCCATATCCGGATCACCGCTCTCTCATCTGGATTGGGTGACTGCACTGAAATTCCCCTACGTAACCTAGAGCTTGGTAATGTCAATAGGAAGGATGTGAGGGGGTGTGGAGAAGATCAAAAAGAATGTTGCTTGGAATGGGGCATTCAGCAATGAAGGGAGGCAGGATAAACACAGGTTTTTTTTTGGAGTGGAGAAGGTTGGAGAAGAATCTAATAGAAGTTTATGAGATTATGGGGGGGCCTGGACAAAGGATGGGCAGAAAGCAGCTGTTCCACTTAGTCAAAGGGTCAAGGAGGGGGCATATTTTTAAAGTGAAAGGTAGGAAGTTTGAAGTGCTTTGAGAAAAACCATTTTCATCCAGAGGGTAGTGTAAGGGGAGGTTGTAGTGTGCACTGCCTGGAGGGTAGTTGAGGTGGGTAACCTCACACCCTTGGATGAACATTTGAACTGTCATAACATTCAAGGCTATTGGCCTAGTTCGGGAAGGGGAACTAGTACAGGTAATATTTTTGACAGTACAAACTTGATAAGCCAAAGGGACTTCTCTGTACTATATAATTCTATAATTGTATAACTGAGTTTTAAAGGAGGAGATGTGGTGAGATTGAAAAAGGAATTCCATAACTAAGTATGCAGTCACCAAGAGGGAATTGGGGGCTACACCAGAAATGGAAAAAAGGAAATGAGGATATAAAAGAGGCTGGAATTCCAGGTCTAGCTAGCTGAGAAGGATGAATGAGTAAACGGATGGGGTAAATAGACAAGGTCTTTTCCCTGGGTTGGGGGAGTCCAGAACTAGAGGGCAAAGGTTTAGGGTGAGAGGAGAAAGATGTAAAAGAGAACTAAGGGGCAACTTTTTCACGCAGAAGGTGGTACGTGTTTGGAATGAGCTGCCAGAGGAAGTGGTGGAGGCTGGTACAATTACAGCATTTAAAAGGCATCTGGATGAGTAAATGACTAGGAAGGGTTTAGAGGGATATGGGCTAAGTGCTGGCAAATAGGACTAGATTAATTTAGGATAACTGGTCAGCATGGACACGTTGGACCGAAGGATCTGTTTCTGCTCTGAACATCTCAATGACTCTGTGACTCTAAATGCAAGTTGGAAAGGAAAACCCCCATTGAACATGTTAATATCTTTGCCGAGAGCTTTAGAAATAGATTGGGAGAAAATGAATATCCGCAGAGACACAAGTGAGAGACGTGTGGCTTGGTGTAAGGTAGGACATTTAAAAGGATCCGGAAAGCGAAAATACATTAATTTGATTTTACGCAAATTAAGTCTGTGATCAAACTCAAGATCTAAATTGACTGGTAAAATTATAATCAATTAATGAGTTTAAAAAGCATGAAATATTAATAGGCACATGGACCAGATGAGATGCAATCAAGAATCCTCAAGATAATACAATCGGCAGCGATCAAAGTTGGCATGAGGGTTTAAGCTCCAATGTTCTTCCCTCATTATTATAAATAATGTTGATCACTCCCCAAGCTGGGACTAAAACCTGGCTGATTTGTTTGACGTTGTTGTCTGTATTCTTGATAAGGCAACATCACTGAGGTAGATTTCCAAATGGTGTTATAATGGAAAATGGATCATCAGTGAATTGACTTCCCAAATTCCTGATTAATAGTTTAATTGACACCACGTCAATTTGACAGCTTCAAGGCAATGTGTACTATTACCAGCTTTTCACTTCAAGATTTTTTGACATTGATTTCAAATTCTTAAATTGCCAGTGTACAATATGAATTATAAACTCAGAATTCTTTATCTAAAAATATAACCACGTGACCAACATCTGACCAGGGTCAGTAGTCTGTGTTAGTGAGTATTGTGTGTTGGTTGCTCCACAGTCTGTGTGTTAGTGAGTATTGTGTGTGTGTGTGTGTTATTCAGCCTTCTGTATGTCAGTGAAGATTGTGTGTGTGTGTGTTATTCAGCAGTCTCTGTGTTAGTGAGTATAGTATGTGTATGTGTGTTATTTAGTCTTCTGTATGTCAGTGAAGATTGTATTCAACAGTGTTTGGCTGAACTGGTCCTCACCCTTAACAATTTCTCCTTCAAATTCTCCCACTTTCTCCAGACCAAAGGGGTAGCCATGGGCACCCAAATGGGCCCCAGCTATGCCTGTCTCTTTGTTGGCTACATAGAACAGTCCATCTTCTGTAATTACACCAGCACCACTCCCCACCTCTTCCTCCGCTACATTGATGACTGCATTGGTGCCACCTCGTGCTCCCGTGAGGAGATTGAGCAATTCATCAACTTCACCAACACATTCCACCCTGACCTTAAATTTACCTGGACCATCTCTGACACCTCCCTCCACTTTCTGGACCTGTCCATCTCCATTAATGATGACCGACTTGACACTGACATTTTTCACAAACCCACCGACTCCCACAGCTACCTGGATTCCACCTTTTCCCACCCTCCCTCCTGCAAAAATGCTATCCTGTATTCCCAATTCCTCCACCTCTGCCGTATCTGCTCCCAGGAGGACCAGTTCCACCACAGAACACACCAGATGGCCTCTTTCTTTAGAGATCACAATTTCCTTTCCCACTTGGTTAAAGATGCCCTCCAACGCATCTCGTCCACATCCCGCACCTCCACCCTCAAACCCCACCCCTCCAACCGTAACAAGCACAGAACGCCCCTGGTGCTCACCTTCCACCCTACCAACCTTCACATAAACCACATCATCCGATGACATTTCCGCCACCTCCAAACGGACCCCACCACAAGGGATATTTTTCCCTCTCCACCCATTTCCGCAAAGACCGTTCCCTCCGTGACTACCTGGTCAGGTCCACGCACCCCAACAACCCACCCTCCCATCCTGGCACCCTCCCCTGCCACCGCAGGAATTGCAATACCTGTGCCCACACCTCCCCCCTCACCTCCATCCAAGGCACCAAAGGAGCCTTCCACATTCGTCAAAGTTTCACCTGCACATCCATCAATATCATTTATTGTATCCGTTGCTCCCGATGTGGTCTCCTCTACATTGGGGAGACTGGACGCCTCTTAGCAGAGCGCTTTAGGAAACATCTCCGGGACACCCGCACCAATCAACCACACCGCCCTGTGGCCCAACATTTCAACTCTCCCTCCCACTCTGCCAAGGACATGCAGGTTCTGGGCCCCCTCCACCATCGCTCCCTCACCACCCGACGCCTGGAGGAAAAACACCTCATCTTCTGCCTCGGAACACTTCAACTCCATGGCATCAATGTGGATTTCACCAGTTTCCTTATTTCCCCTTCCCCCACCTCACCCCAGCTCCAACCTTCCAATTGTCCCCATGACCTGTCCTACCTGCCTATCTTCCTTTCCACCTATCCACTCCACCCTCCCCTCTGACCTATCACCTTTGTCCCACCCCCATTCACCAATTGTACTCTTTGCTACCTTCCCTCACCCTCCTCTCTGACCTATCCCCTCCATCCCCACGCCCATTCACCTATTGTACTCTATGCTACTTTCTCCCCACTCCCACCCCCCTCTCATATATCTCTCCACTCCGCGGGCAATCTGCCTCTATTCCTGATGAAGGGCTTTTGCCCGAAACGTCGATTTTCCTGCTCCTCGGATGCTGCCTGAACTGCTGTGCTTTTCCAGCACCACTCTAGTCTAGACTATATGTGGTAAAAACAATGACTGCAGATGCTGGAAACCAGATTCTGGATCAGTGGTGCTGGAAGAGCACAGCAATTCAGGCAGCATCCGAGGAGCAGGAAAATCGCGTCCTCGGATGCTGCCTGAATTGCTGTGCTCTTCCAGCACCACTGATCTAGACTATATGTGTTATTCAGTCTTCTGTATGTCAGTGAAGAATGTATATGTGTTATTCAACAGTCTGTGTTAGTGAGTATTGCATGTGTATGTGTGTTATTCAGTCTTCTGTCTGTCAGTGAAGAACGTACATGTGTTATTCAGCAGTCTGTGTGTTAGTGGGTATTGTGTGTATGAGTTACAACAGTAGTATCGCCCCTCCTCTCCTCCTTCCCCCTTCCCACGTCCCCGGGCCCCCTGCAGCTCTCAGTGACTGGTAGGTTCCATTTGTGAAGAATTGTGAACTTCCTTTGTGAATCCCGCCCCCAGGATCTGGTCGAGTTGGCCTGCCTGTTGTACGGGAAGGGACGGAGGGACCCTCGGGGAGCAGTGAGGAGCGGAGAGAGAGGCCGTTCGGAGGAGGTGTGAATGAGGGGCGGGGAGGGGGGCGATGCGATGCGGGTGAGTTCCCCTCTCGGCAGCATGTTCTCTGACAATGCAAAACTGCAACTCCTGACCCAGAGCTGGAGTTTCTGAACTTCTCTCTCTCTCTCTCTCTTTCCGCAGTCTTCCTTCTGTCTCCTCTCCCCGCCCGGATATCCAATGAAAAGTAAATTATTTAAATTCGCTGTTTGCATCACTCTGGGAGGCAGGGAGAATATTAATGGTTTTCATTGCGGCTATCATTTGCATCGGAGTGCGTTTATTCTATTTATGAATAATTAGATGCTATCATTACACTGTCCCTGCTTTGAAGGGCACATGCCCGAAACGTCGATTCTCCTGCTCCTTGGATGGTGCCTGACCACTTTCCTCATTCCTGATTTCTTTGTACTGCCAATTTCAATAACATCACATCGAGGGAATTTGCAATTTGGTGAATTCTTCCTTTTACTCTTGTGTGTGGCTTATATCGAGAGACCCTATACATGTTCTGGGGTGAGGAGTCAATCTTAGAGTCTGTTTATTTTGGAAAGTAATCTACAACTCCTAGACCTTGCTCTCTCTCTCTCTCTCTCCCTGGCCAATGTTTTTGCAGATACAATTGCGGCTCCAGTTCGACCTCTTCTGTTCACCAGAATTTTATGAATGGTCATAAAGGAGTGTAGACGGGTTTCGGATTGGGGCTTATTATATAATTGTTATAAAGTCAGATAGCACGGAAACAGACCCTTCGCTCCATCTCGTCCACGCTGACCGGACATCCTAATCTGACCCGGTACCATTTGCCAACATTTGGCCCATATCCCACCAAACCCTTCCTATTCATGTACCCTGGGTGCCTTGTGAAATGTGACATAGCCAACTGTAGAGCTGACAGGCAGCGCTCAGCTACTTTAACACAGTTATCTCAACCTCATTCAGCAGGAGATTCAGAGCTACAATACGCCATTCCTGAAATAACCCCACGGAGGCTGGGATCCTGTCACCAAGTCACCCTTTATTTATACGTGCAGAGTCCTTGACACCGATCCAGCTCCCTCAGAGTGAACACACCCTCTGACACTCCGTTTAGGTCTGTCAGCCAGGGCTCCCTGATTGGATCAGGATAAAACCCCAATCAGGGAATACATATTCTATGAGGTCCAGTTGCCTGACCTCATTACAATCACTACCTCCCTCCGCCTCTGAGTCCGAGGATATAGGCTGGTTCTTTTTTTCTAGCTGCTCCTGGGGGGGGAGGGGGGTTTAGCACCGGGCCAGGTTCTTCCAACTCTGCCCCGGACACAGGTGGCATGTAACGTACAGCAGCTCACCTTGTGCCCAGATCATCTCAGAAGAAATTCATTCTCCTCTTCAGCCGGCAAAGACATCGAGGCAGCGATATCCACTGTGTCCATCTCCGTTTCCGAAGTATCAGGTTGTAAGTTTTCTCACTGAGCTGGTAGATTTGTTCTCAGATATTTCATCACCATGTTAGGAAACATCATCAGTGAGCCTCCGTTGAAGCACTGGTGTTCTGTCTTGCTTGCTATTTATGTCTCTTGGTCTATTAGGGTGGGTGATATCATTTCCGGTTCTTTTTCTCTGAGGTTGGTTATTGGGGTCCAAATCGATGTGTTTGTTGATGAGTTTGATTGCCAGGCCTCTAGGAATTGCCGTGTGTGTCTCTGTTTAGCCTGTGCTGGGAGGGATGTATTGTCCCAGTCAAAGTGGTGTCCTTCTTCGTCTGTGTATAACAATACGAGTGATAGCTGCTCCATGTCTTTTGGTGACTAGTTGTTGCTAATGTATCCTGATGGCTAGTTTCCTGTCTGTCTGTTCAATGTAGTGTTTGTTGCAGTCCTTGCAGGCTATTTTATAAATGGCATTCGATTTGTCAGTTGTTGGTACAGGTCCTTTAGGTTCACCAGGAGCTGTTTGTGTGTTGGAAGGTTACCATAATGTCAAGAGGTCGGAGTAGTCTGGTAGACATCTCCAAGATGTCTCTGATGTATGGTGGTGTGGCTAGAGTCAATGGGTGTGTTGTGTGTTCTTATTTGGGTTTGTTGGTTAAGAATTGGCGGACTGTGTTAATTGGATGGAAGTGGGTACTACAGATGCTGGAGATTAGAGTCAAGATTAGAGTGGTGCTGGAAAAGCACAGCAGGTCAGGCAGTATCCAGGGAGCAGGCCTTGGATGAGTTTATTGGGTACCCTTTCTTCTTGAATGCACTGTAAAGGTATTTTTCTTCTGCTGCTCGTAGTTCCTGGGTGCTGTAGTGTGTTGTGGCCCATTTAAATAATGTCCTGATGCAGTTCCATTTGTGGGTGTTGGGATGATTGCTACTGTAGTTGAGTATCTGGTCTGTATGTGTTGTTTTCCTGTAGACGCTGGTCTGCAGCTCTCCACTGGCTGTTCATTCCACTGTGGAGAAAGTGAGGACTGCAGATGCTGGTGATCAGAGTCGAGAGTGTGGTGCTGGAAAAGCACAGCAGGTCAGGCAGCATCCGAGGGGCAGGAGAGTCAACATTTCATCTAGTAGTGAGGTTGGTGTTTCTTTGATGTGAATAGGAGACAATTACTTTGTCCTCTTCTATCTTGGCATCTTTGATGATGTTCAGGAATTCTTGGATGGAGTGCATGGAGGGGCATGAGTCTTCTACCAGGTGCTTCTGTTTACAGTGAAGCTCCTTTGCCAGTCTGTATGTCAGTGGGCCAGGAAGTGAGACGATGGGTCTGAGGGGGGGGCCCTGGTTTGTGTACCTTAATATCACTCTGGCCAAAGAAACACTGACCTCACTATGAAATGAACCAAAGACACAAACACCAGACAGCATCAACTCCATCAGCAAGAACAGCATCCTCATGCTATCAGACTTGTGCCTCACTCCCCACTTCACCTTCAATGACAAGACCTACAAACAAATCAACGGGATCACCATGGGATCACCAGTATCAGGATTCATGGCAGAAGTAGTTATGCAGAGACTAGAACAAACAGCCCTCCCCATGATCCGACCCGAACTTTGGGTCCGCTATGTGGGTAACACCTTTGTCATAATGAAATGGAACAAATTAGAGGAAACCTACAATATCATTAACAACATCCTTACTGGCATAAACTTCACCAGAACGGAAGAGAACAACAACACACTCCCCTTCCTAGATGTGGAAATCCAGGATTCCTTCATTTGCCAGCCTCCTGATTTCAGTCTCTACTTTTGCCCTTAAGGCAAATGGCATTGGGCAAATCTTGAAGAAACATGGAATTGCTTCCTGGTCAACATTTAAAGTGGCCATGCCTCCTTTGGTAGTCCCTAGACCTTCCTGAAAAACCTCCCGGGTATTTAATTAGGACTTCACTCGGGTAGCCACTTTCTAATCAAAAAATGTTGAGTCAATCGAAGGGAATATTTCTCAACCTCATCAACTTCACCTCATCAGGCTTGGGCCTGAGCCTTTTACTTCAATCAGTGGGAAGTGAACCAGCTGCTTCTCATAACAGACTGGAACCAGAGCTGTATCGTTAATCTGTAAAGGTTTCAGTTCTTAGTCTAGCTCTGGTCTTGTGCAAGCATAAGGGTTGGAATCCAGAACGAGTTTGTAAAGGACTGGTTCAGCAATCACTGAATTGTCTGCAGCAGAATCGATCTCCATTAAAACCAGGTGACCATTTAACCAGATGTTTATTTTGATTGGTTCTGATTTGGATGTTGCTAAACAATTTAACTGTTCCAAACCAGATGTAGGTGGACTTTCCAGAATGCGCACTCTCCTGGATACCCATGTGTGAGTTATCTTATTCAGTTCAGGTCTGGGAGGACTCCTTTGCTGTCTCGAGTCCGCATACCGACAGCAACTACAATGACTTGCCAGTCGAGATCGTGAAGAAGATATTAACCGTTTGGTTGAGGCTTGGCTTTGTTTTGGGGTTTTACTGTGAGGTGACCGAGAGTCCCTCTGTTCAGATTATGTCCTCAGTGAGGCTGTGCAACCGCCTTCACTTAAGCGGTGTTCCCCAAGCTCGGTCGGCCTGGCGAGAGTCTCCACTTCCATCGGAATACCCTACAACTCACATGCTCTACTTGCCATAGTTTTCAATGATAAAGCCAGCTGTAGTGTCTGTTTGAAGTCTGCCTGGGCTTCAGCTAGTAGGCTCAATGATTACATCATTAACCCGTTTACCAAACAGTCTCTCAGCATCTCGTTAAGGGTTAAATCAAAGTCACATGCCTCTGCCAATCATCTTAACCTCATCAAAAATCCTGATACGGATTCCCTTGTTTCTTCGTTTGCCGAGTAAATTGATAGTGTCTCAGAATGAGAGGAGGCTCGGGGGTAATAATATTCCTTAACGAAATCCACCTACCTTCAAAAGGTTTTAGTGTCAGGTGTCTTAGGAAAAGTCAGGCTCCTTAAAACCAAAAAAGCTATGGGTCCACAGGCTGTCAGGAGAATTACTTGTTGCTTTTCATTTGCCCCAATGTCATTTGCCCAGAAAAAATAATACATTCTTTCAACAAACTGGGCTCAGTCTTTGACAGCAGGATCGAATGAGTCAAGTTTCCCAAATAATAGCATAATAACAGAAGTGCTTATCTTAATTTGAAGATGACTGTTACGAGTGAATTTCTTCAGGAGTGTGCTTTTCTCTCATCGCCACTGAAATAACTCCACAGAGGCTGGTATCCCAACACCAAGTCGGCCTCTATTTATACGTGGAGAGTCTGTGGTAATTCTGATCTCTTTTGTGAAAAAATAATTTCCTCTCTCTGCTTTCTTCACTCCCACCTCGCTCTGTACATAACATTGCAACATCCAACATACCAGAGGGTGAAGTCAGCACAAGTTGTTGTTTCCCTCTCTTTTGCCATTTCCTGGTCTTCAGATCAGGCACTTGGCTATGTTGTTGCCTCCTCAGTCACACAAACACTAAACCCTGGCAAAAAAGCTCTCATGGTCCCTAGATTTATTAGGGTCTTGCTATACGTGGAAACTCAATTATTTTACACCCATTTGCAGGGGTTTCTGATCACTTTGACCAAGGTTTTATGTCAGAAAAATGAATATTTTGAATCTGCTGTTCAAATATGTTTTGACATACCTCTGGAGCAGCTGGGACTTGAACCTCAAGCCCAGAGGGAGGGTCATGATTACTCTCCACAAAAGACCCCTTGAGACAATGAAATGCTTGCAATTCCCATGCGCATGGACTCTCAGAAGCTGGTGTTGGTTTTAACCATATGGAATCCTCGCCATTTGGGTGAAAACTTTCCTGTTGGATGCTTTAACACAACTGTGTGAAATGAATGAGTGAATTAAATTTAGTGCAGGATGAAGACTTTCAATTCAGTTTTGAGTTTCTAACACAAATTGAAGAATAAAGTTGACCACCAAGATGTAAGCAGGGCCAGAGTGACTGAGGAGTAAGTGACTGATAGGTCAGCGGTCAGTTAGAAGCATCCTCATGAGTACATCCTGCTTGTTTTGAACTTAATTCCTGCTGTCTCGGTGTTTGGTTCCTGCTTCTCTTCCAACTTTCCCTGTTGCTGATCAAGATTTACCTCATTTGCTTTTTCTGTGTCAACAGTCACAATGTAGTCACAAGCTCTGACCAGCTGTCTGTGTGGAGTTTCCACATTCTCCCTGTGTAATGCTAAATTGTCCATAGTGTTCAGTGCTGTGTGGGTTAGGTGGGTTAACTATGGGAAATGCAGGGTTACAGGGATAAGCTGGAGGGGTGGGTGTGGGTGGGATGCTCTTCAGAGGGTCATGTGAAGTTGATGGGCCAAATGACCTGCCTACACTCTGTCGGGATTCCATGATCCTATGATCCTATATATATTAGATAATTCTCTAGAGTCAGTTTCTAAAATCTCAGTTTTACGGCCAATTCAACAAAAGAAAACTTGCACGTGCAAACTGACCACAGACAACACTTAATTCTGAAAATCAAGACAATATTGTCAAAGCTTTTTCGGTTGCACTCATCAGCACAGCTGCAAGAATACCAAACTTCAACAATTTATAATAACAATTTATACTGCATAAGAAAAGGTTTTCTTTGAAATATTTGAACACCCACTATGCACTAGCAATACAAGTGATAGTCTCCATGTACAAGATGGTGCAGTCAAGGTAAAGGGATGTTATTCCAGTCTTACAAATGAGAATGAAGAGGTATGAATTTCTGTGCTGGTGCAATGCTGGATGCATAGGTCTTCTGACTTAATATCTCATTGTGAATTGTATAAATCCACACTTTCGGCCTGTTTGTAGCAGGTAGCATACTGACCATAACCAACCAGGCGCCGCTTACAAAACTTATAACAACTCATTAGATGTGACTGCACAGTTGGACAGTACTTGCTGAACAATCCCAAATGTGCTAAGGATTTCACTAATAATTAATTTAAGATTTCTAGTCATTGTGACTCACTGACACTCGTTTGAAGTTACACATGTATATAGGTAGGACCCTGTTCTCAGAAGCATATCAGCAACAATTCCCTGGTACATTCTCGATAGAAATATCTTAGCTTATCTACCAATCAGCACACTTTTCTCATAGAGAGTAAATTGTTGCTCAGTTTGAAATTTGATGTTCTTGTATCTGTCCTGATGAGTGTAAGGCAGAAAGTTTTAATGGACTTTCTTGTTTTGCAGCAATATATCACTTTGGTTCAGAGGGTGATGCATTCTTGTTTAATATAAGGTGAGGTGTTAAACAAATGCATGCCTACACCCTCAGATGGACGTTAAAGCTCATCCTCAAAAATAACGCATATAATTTTCCCAATGTCTGAGTCATCCAAAACTGGCCATCCATCTCATTGTTGTATGTGGAAAATTGTGAGCATGTTGTCAGCAACATTTCCTATTTTACAGCATTGACTGAATTTCCTGAGATGTAACAATGTTCTGAGGCTGTGAATGATACTATAGAAATTGAGAGATTTATTTTGTAAATATACTTCATTGTACAGACTCAGAATCTCCCAGTCTGTTATTTACTGAGCAATGCTGACAAAAGCCAAAAGTATTTTCCAATCGATGCTTCCATTTTGGACATACAGTCACTGTCACCATATTGCAACAACGTTCATTTATGTGGCATAGAGTCGTAGAGATGTACAGCATGGAAACAGACCCTTCGGTCCAACCCGCCCATGCCGACCAGATATCTCAACTCAATCTAGTCCCACCTGCCAGCACCCGGCCCATATCCCTCCAAACACTTCCCATTCATATACCCATCCAAATGCCTCTTAAATGTTGCAATTGTACCAGCCTCCACCACTTCTTCTGGCAGCTCATTCCATACACGTACCACCCTCTGCGTGAAAAAGTTGCCCCTTAGGTCTCTTTTATATCTTTCCCCTCTTACCCTAAACCTATGCCCCTCTAGTTCTGGACTCCCCGATCCCAGGGAAAAGACTTTGTCTATTTATCCTATCCATGCCCCTCATAATTTTGTAAACCTCTATAAGGTCACCCCTCAGCCTCCGACGCTCCAGGGAAAACAGCCCCAGCCTGTTCAGCCTCTCCCTATAGCTCAAATCCTCCAACCCTGGCAACATCCTTGTAAATCTTTTCTGAAGCCTTTCAAGTTTCACAACATCTTTCTGATATGAAGGAGACCAGAATTACACGCAATATTCCAACAGTGGCCTAACCGATGTCCTGTACAGCCATAACATGACCTCCCACCTCGCATTTATCTGAATTAAACTGCCATTTCTCAGCCCATTGGCCCATCTGGTCCAGATCCTGTTGTAATCTGAGGTAACCCTCTTTGCTGTCCACTACACCTCCAATTTTGGTGACATCTGCAAACTTACTACCTGTACCTCTTATGCTCCCATCCAAATCATTTATGTAAATGACAAAACATAGAGGACCCAGCACCGATCCTTGTAGCACTCCACTGGTCACAGGCCTCCAATCTAAAAAACAATCCTCCACTACCACCCTCTGTCTTCTACCTTTGAGCCAGTTCTTATCCAAATGGCTAGTTCTTGCTGTATTCCGTGAGGTCTAACCTTGCTAATCAGTCTCCCATGGGGAACCTTGTCGAACGCCTTACTGAAGTCCATATAGATCACATCTACTGCTCTGCCCTCATCAATCTTCTTTGTTACTTCTTCAAAAAACTCAATCAAGTTTGTGAGACATGATTTCCCTCGCACAAAGCCATGTTGACTATCCCTAATCAGTCCTTGCCTTTCCAAATACATGTATATCCTGTCCCTCGGGCTTCCCTCCAACAACTTGCCCACCACCGACATCCGGCTCACTGGTCTATAGTTCCATTTGCTGAAGTAAATCCAACCAAGGATGCATTAGGGGCAGATCAAAGCTGTGCAAAAGCTGTGGCTGGTAGGATAGGAGAGCATTTATTGCCTGTCCCTAATTGCCCAGAGGGCAGGTATGAGTCAACTACATTGCTGTGGGTCTGAAGTCCAGACCAGTTAAGGATAGCAGTTTCCTTCCCTAAAGTGAAGCAGATGGGTTTGTCCCAACAATGGACAATGGATTCATGGTTATCAAATTCCAGATTTTTGAAAATAAATTGAATTCAAATTCTACCATCTGTGTGGCTAGGTTTGAACCCAGATATGTTACCTGGGTGTCTGGATTAATAGTTCAGTGATAATAATACCACTAGGCCATCTTGCCAAACACATTTTATTGTAAAATTGTGCAGGAAGTTTTATGAAGTTTTCTAACATCAAGATCTAGGGTAACTTGTCAAGATGGATCCAAAGGCGAAAGTGAGGACTGCAGATGCTGGAAATCAAAGTCGAGATTAGAGTGGTGCTGGAAAAGCACAGCAGGTCAGGCAGCATTGGAGGAGCAGGAAAATCGACGCTTCAGGCAGGAGCCCTTCATCAGGAATGAGGCTGGGAGCCTCTGGTGTGGAGAGATAAATGGCAGGGGGTGGGGCTGAGGAGCAGGTAGCTAGGAGTACAGTAGGTGGATGGAGTTGTGGATAAAGGTGATAGGTCAGAGAGGAGGGTGGAGTGGATAGGTGGGAAAGAAGATTGATAGTTGGGACAGGTCATGAGGATGGTGCTGAGCTGGAAGGTTGGAACTGGGGTAAGGTGGGGGGAGGGGAAATAAGGAAACTAGTGAAGTCCGCATTGATGCCCTGGAGTTGAAGTGTGCCGAGGCGGAAGATGAGGTGTTCTTCGAGTCTGTTTCAGGACATGGTTGAAGAGCTTCAGGGCAGAGGAGATGACCTGGGGTTGCAGTGAGAGAGAGACTCACTCAGATCTTTGTAAAGAGAGGAGGAGAACTTCTTCAAGATAGGCATCCTTGCAAGAGGATTCGCCGTAAGGTTAAAATCAACTAGGCGAAAGTGATATCAGAGTCAAGATTAGAGCGGTGCTAGAAAAGCACAGCAGGTCAGGCAGCATCCGAGGAGCAGGAAAATCGACGTTTTGGGCAGGAGCCCTTCATCAGGAATGAGGCTGGAAGCCTCGGGGTTGGAGAGATAAATGGGAGGAGGGTGGAGCTGGGGAGAAGGTAGTTGAGAGTGCAATAGGTAGATGGAAGGATCCAAAGTTGGCTTAGTGACCAGAGGCAGAGGGTGGTATTAGAAGGCTGTTTGTGTGGACTGGAGCCCAGTTTGCAGTAGCATACCACAGGGCTCAGTACAAGATCCCTTCATGTTTGTAATAGACGGTGTAGAGGAGGATGTGCAGGGGGCTTGTTGAGTAGGTTTGTGGATGATATGCGAATTAGCTGAGTAGTTAATAGAAGGTCTTAGATTACAGGAAGATACAGATGGATTGGGTTGGTGAGCAGATCAGAGGCAGATGAAAAGTGTGAGAGGATTCATTTGGCAGAAGTAAGAAGGCAAGGGAATATTCACTGAATGGCAGGACACTAGAAAGCTGAGAGAGGAACACAGGGATCTTGGGCTGATTGTCTACTGATTCTTGAGGGTGGCAGGTGAATACTTGAAACGTCATAAAGACTCAAGGCTATGGGCTAAGTGCTGGAAAGTGGGATTGGAACAGATAGGCCCCCATAGACTCGATGATCCAAAGGGCCTCTTCTGTGCAGTATGACTGTATGGCCCTTGCTGATTAGAGAACGTAAAATCTGCTGAGAATGTGAATTCCATTGGTCCTTTCAACAATGTAGTCAATACATAGAATATATGTGGGTTTCCATGTATGTGTGAACACAGGTACATGCACCTACACACACATACAGCAACACACAGATTTACATGTACTGACAGATTCAGGTAGACACAGACTTGCACATGTATAGACACATATACACAAACATAGACTCGCACACACATACACAGACATAGATTTACACACACATAAACAACCACAGACTTACACACACTTGCAAATACCCAAACACGCAGACTGAAGAAGTATTAAGGAGAGTAGATCTTCACTAACCCCCAAGCCAAAGTTCTGGGAACAAGAGTTCAAATCCCACCATGGTAGATATTGAAATTTGAATTTTATGAAAATCTGAAATTAAATGCTAATAGTGACCATGTAACTTTCCTCAAATATCATAAAAATAACATCCTGTTGACTGATGTTCTTTAGGGAAAGAAATCTGCCATCCTTACCTGGTCTGACCTGTATGTGACTCCAGACTGACAGCAGTATTCTGGGCTGCCCTCTGGGCAATTAGGGGTGAGTAGTAAATGCTTTCCTAGCCAGGGATGCCCTCATCCCCTGAGTGAATTTTTACAAAGTGAAATGCTCATTCAGAGAGGCGGTGCACACATGAGGGGTCACTAACCTCCGTCTGCACTGGAACAGTACTGTGATTCTGCGATGTGTAATCCTACTGTTATCCAGTAACCAGGGAAATAAAGCAGCCACATTGATTAAAAAAATTGCATTCTCTGCCTTCATCTATTACCAAACAAATATTGACAAAGGTTAAAATTCACAAACGCATATCTTGGCAATCTGAGTATTGTGATCAAATGATCAATGAAAGAGTTTTTTAAAAAACAATACAAATCAGGAATACAATAATTAGATTCCCTACAGTGCGGAAACAGGCCCTTCAGCCCAACAAGTCCACGCTGACCCTCCGAAGAGCAACCCACCCAGACCCATTCCCCCCTGACTAATCCACCTAACACTGCGGGCAATTTAGCGTGGCCAATTCATCTAACCTGCACATCTTTGGACAGTGGGAGGAAACCAGAGCACCTGGAGGAAACCCACGCAGACACGGAGAACATACAAACTCCACACAGAGAGTTACCCGAGGCAGGACTTGAACTTGGGTCCCTGGTGCAGTGAGGCAACAGTGCTAACCACTAAGCCACCGTGCCACCCCCATCTCACATCTGGATTCCCAATTAGCCACACGTGGCTAACATCTTGGACACTGCTGTTTTAAAAGGCTGTGTTCATTGCGTGCACTGTAAATATCCAAACGTTGGCCATCAATTCAGTGTGACAACGCCGTTAGGTAGTTAAAGCAGAAACAATGGAGGGTCTTGGAAGCACAGCAGCTTGTTTAACGATTAAGAGTGTGTTTATCGACAAAAGAGTTGTTCCACATTTTTTTCAGACGATTTCTTTTGATCTGTGGAAGGTACTGTTTCGTCAGTGTTAAAGGGTTGAGACTCTGGTGCTGGAAAACATGAGAATGTATCACATGAACTCTGCACATGAAACTAATAAGATTGAAAGTAACAACATATGAGTCACTGGGATCTGATCGTGGTATTTTGATGGTTTATACCTAAGGTAATAACAAGAGAACACTCAAAGAATACACAGCTTAATATGTTTCATCAACAAAAGCATGGAAAGGTGTAAATTCACATACCGTACTAATACGAGATTTCAGATCACATCTTCATAAATGCAGTAATATATACCTCGAATTACATGTGACTAATGTATCAAACAAAGCTGGTCTATTCAACGGAACAGGAGTAGGCCAATCAGCCCTTCGAGCCTGTTCCACCATTCAGAGAGATGGTGGCTGATCTGCGCCTAACTCAATATATCTGCCTTTGGCCCATATTCTATGATTACTTTTGTTTAACAAAAATGAGATGTGTTGTTGGAACCTCTGAATTGGCAACATTGTGGTGAAATTCTTTGTTCATATAGTCACAAATTTGTTATTTCAAAATATTTTGCTTAAAAATTAGAAGCACTCATGCCAAACCCCGCCCCCCCCCCCCCCCCCCCACCACAGCATTTTCCTCTGACATTCTCAATTGTCAGAACATACTCAGAAATTTCAATCTGTAAGCAATTTATAATGCACTCTTAATTAACCTTTAACATAATGATTTCTACAAACCCCTAACAGTAAGCTGAGAATAAATCAGGAGATAATGAGAGCATGCGAAATAGCACAACATTAATCATAGGTGATTTTATCTTCAGTTAGATTGAGATAGTCAGATTAGCACTTAGCCCTGAGGAGGAATTCATAGAATGCATTGAAGACAGTTTCCAAGAACAATATGTTCAAGGATTTTTATTTTTATTATTCATTCACCTGATGTGGACATGACTGGCTAGGCCAGCATTTATTATTCATCCCTAATTGCTCAGAGGGTAGTTATAAGATCCACCACATTGTTGTGGGTCTGAATTCACGTGCATGCCAGATCTTGTAAGGATGGCTGAATTCCTTTCTTAAAGCACATTGGTGACCCAGATGGATTTCTGCCCCCCCCCCCCCCCAAATATCAGCGATGGTCTTCATTAGACTTTTAATTTCATTGGTGAAATATGAATTCAATGCAATCGCCATGGCAGGATTTGAATGCAGGTCCCCCAGATATTACCTATGTCTCTGCATTAATAGGTCCAGTGTTAATACGATCACCTTCCCATTGCATTCTCAACTTCATTTTCCTGCCCTTCCTGAGAACCTCAGGCTGCCTTATTTATGAAATCTGCTGTTGCTTTTGTGTCAGTATGCCTCAGAGATGGGTGTGAAGTGTTGGAAGGATCTGCCTGGTGATTAACAAGTCAAGTCATACAATTACTGTTTTAATGGCCATATCATTCACCCCGCAGTCAGACCTAATATTTGCTCCCCTCCTTATCGACCATAAAATGTGTTCCTTGTTGGGATCCAAGCTGAATAAGTCAAATCCTAGAATGAAAGGTCTTATTTTAGATAACGTGGTAGTCATTCAATTAAATATAGTTATGCTGCACTGCAGTTTTTTTTTACTAACAATGGAATAGAAAATTATTACACAAAAGTCAAGTAAAAAGATTTTCTAATTCTGGAGCGCAGTTTGAATGGTTTTGATACACACTGAAAAACAAAGTCTCAAGCTGTTTTCTGATGCTATCCATTACAGAGACTCAAATCTAGTGAAATTACTCCTCCATATAAAATCTTTAAATTTTGCCTCACTGATTCTCTCCAGTTCTGTTTCTGTGGACTATCAATTGTGAGTTTAAACTTTCTCAGCCTGCAGATTTCTAACCAAATACTTTTGGTTTGGATGTTTCACAAACTAAACTTTTAGACTAAAATAACCATGTTTTCCCTGAACTGTCATATACTGTACTTGTTTCTCAGAGAGAAATTATATTTGCTTAGCTAACTATATTTATCTGAACCTTCTCAGGTCTATTCTGAACTGCCTGAAAAACTTTCAGTTTCAACAACAATCCTTGTCTTAATCAAAAATAAGCAAATAGCTTTAATGTTTACTCAAACTGTCATAAAAGAAGCAGTAAAAACAATCTTTTATTAACACTCCAAGGGTTCTCTGTTGTCTAACTTATACTGAATTAGATCACTATTTCAGAAGGATTATCTGACCTAGTTATTTCTAAAGAAATGCTTCAGAAAAGCAATCCCAAATGCTACTGTTTGAAAATCCATTCTCTCAAATGATCTTTATATATCATATGGATGTGCCTCACTGAGCAAGACAGATCCATACCCAGCCCTCAATCTAGACAGATCTACCATTTCAGCAGACAATGATTCATGCCTCTCCCTTGAGATCTGTGCCCCTGATCAGGATAGTGTGCAATGATGCAGTTCCAGCACAGGAATGAGTCCAGTGTGATGTTGTGGAATGGAGCAAGATACTAAGCTAAAGAAATGAAGTGTGAGAAGAGACCATTTGACCAATTGACCCAATAAGGAGCCATGTGCTGATGAGGGACAGGAAAATGGAATGGTTGTGATGAAACCTCCAAGAATGCACCTGACTGGATGGGTAATCTAACAGACACACCTTTCCTCTCATGGGTAACTCCTCTCTGAGAAAACCAGATGAGAACATGAGAGAAATGGGGATAGAAAGATGCCCTGGAAGGCTGAGATAAGTGAATGGACTGGGAGTAGGCTTTTGAAGAGTATAAATACCAGCAGAGATTAGTTGAGCTGAACAGTTTGTTTCAATGCAATAGGTTCCAAGTTCTGGGATTGAGATTCCCCGTTTATTTCCTCCACTGCTTGTTGGTGAGATTGTTTACCTTGTGGTCTCTCACTGAAGTGTGGGGGGTGAAGCAAAAAGAGCAAGTGTTTTTTATTCATTCATTGGACATTGGAGTCACTGGCTGAGTCCTGCGTTTATTGCCTGTCCCTAGTTGCCCCTTGAAAAGGTGGTGGTGAGCTGCCTTCTTGAACTGCTGCAGTCCGTTGTGGGTTGACCCACAATCCAAATTTGCTGAAATTCACTCAGATTTCACTCCCAATTTAGGCTCTGAAGGCTGTTTTATGGACTCGCTGAAGACTCCTCACCAGTGCTGACTGCAGCTTTCACTGGATGTCAACAGAAATAAACAGAAACAAATAATGATGCAGTCATTAAATTACTTTCAAGGTCTGTGCTAATAATCAGGTATACTCCACCATAATATCAGTTTTAAGAAAGCACTAGGTTTTAAAAGCCGGAATCAGCAGTGTCATAAAAATCTAATTTGATCACCTTTTAGGGCAGCGAACTGACTGTTCTGACCACTCTGCACTACAGGGGTGATTTCAATTCCAAACCAGAACTCAAGTTCTCTCCGAAATGGCCGCTCAGTTGTATCAAGGTATTTCTGCTGAATACATGAGAAGATTCAGCAATACCATCGTTGGGCCAGTGAGGAGAGAGATTCAAATGCCAGTGTTATCAATGGAGTCCATATCTTGTGCCTGAATGAAAATAAACATCAAAGAAATGTAGTGTTGCTTGCAGGAATGTTGTAGTGGTGAGCATAGAATGTGGGAGGGGATGATTGAGCAGCGAAGGGCATTGCTAGAATTTGATGCTACAGCTTAAAACCCCCTGGAGAATGATCTAATCTCTTCCCAAGGGGTTGTGTCATTGCCATTTACAGGGAAAGAGATTAAAGTTCCATGGAGATATCACTACGGCTGTTTTGTTTTTAAAAAAAGATTGCATTTAAATAGAGCCTTTCATGTCCTCAGAATCTGTTTTGGACACAATAGAGATTATGGTCTCTGGTATAACAGAGGAATCACAGCACACAGCAAGCTCCCACAGACAGCCAAGGCCCCAAGTGCCTCGCTAAACTTCTCAACCTCGCTTTCCTCCTCTTTAAAGCTTATCACATTTGACCAGCCTTTGGTCAATTAACGTCTGCCTATGTTACTGTTCAACAATGCACAATAGTGCTGCAGTGGTGTGCTTTGGAGCAGTTTAATTAAGGCTGTGTTTTAAGTGCAAGTGGTGGGTTGTTTGTTGTTGTTGCAGTGTCTCAATTATATGGCGCTTGGGAGATTTCTCTAGAGTCCGATTCTTTCCTTTAATTCATTGACTTCTGTATTCCAACCAAGGCAAGAGCTTTCAAAGATTGATGGAATCATGAAAGTAAATGGTGAGACAAGGAATCGTACTGGCAAAGTTATGGAAGGATTAAGGACTGTCGCTGTGTGTTTTACTAAACAGTATTTTCCTCAGCAGATATCCTCCTCGAACATGTCCTCCGACGAGCTCTGTAAGTTCAATCTTCTCTTTGTCTTAAATTATGTTGGAAAGTTTGACTTGTGTTCACTTGTAGCTCATTTCCCCTACTTGTTTTATTCAGAACTCCTCATTTAAAGTACACACACACATCAGTCTCCAAGTGAATGAATGTTGGAAGATGATCAGAGTCAGGTCCTGATCCACTAGAGAAAAACGTGCTAGAATAGAGCCCGACAATTCCTAAGCCGTCATAAATATCTGACCAAAATAATTCATTCGCCTGATTCACTGCTATTCAGGACAAAATCAATTCACACTGGCTTTCCTTATTAACAGGAAAATATCTACTTATTTAACAAAAGAAACTCATTCAACAAATGGCAAACAAAACAGGATTAGATCTTAATGAAGTTCAACTTAAACTATGACCTTAAAAACCCAATCAGACGAGCATTCCTTCACAAATAGGACAGATAAAGTACAGATGATTTGACACAAATTATCCAGATGAAAAAATATAGACAGGGAGAAACAAATTCTGTTGCTCAAAGTCCAGACCAAAACATGGGGCAGATAGTTTCTCACAATCTTTTTGAATTTTTTTCTTAGTGATGGTGACGTGATGTTGGCTGCAAAGTGTTGATTGATCATTCATTGCATAGTTCATTAGATGGATCTCTAGATCTTTTCCTCTATTAGAATTTCGTTTTTGTTTTGCTCTTTCGGTCACAGAGAGAGATGGTGAAAGATACTCCTTGTTCACATGTTTCTAGATACTTCTGAGTACATAGCACCCACTGGCCTAACAAACTGCAGCCAGACCAATACAAAGGCTGTCATTAGGCAGATTTTCCTTTACTAAAAACTCCTAGTGTACCCATTCTCATAAAGTATTCATGTCACTGCTGTATAACGTGTGACACGGTGGCTCAGTGGTTAGCACTGCTGTATCACAGCACCAGGGACGTGGGTTCGATTCTAGCCTTGTGTAACTGTCTGTGTGGAGTTTGCACATTCTCCCTGTGGCTGTGTGGGTTTCCTCTGGGTACTCTGGTATCCTCCCACAGTCCAAAGATGTGCAGGTTAGGTGGATTGGCCATGGGAAGTTACAGGGATAGGGTAGATCTGGGTGGGATGCTTTTCGGAGACTTGATGGGCTGAATGCCCTGCTTCCACACTGTAGGGATTCTATAAAATAGTATAATCATGTAGAATTGCAGGGTGCACCAGACAATCCTATTTGATCTTAAATATTTTTCTGGTTGCCATAGCGATATATCAATGACCAACTTCCATCTTCCAGCTTGGAGTCCAAAAGCAAAAAGCAAGTATGTGGTCCCACACAGGAGGCAACCCACAGCTGGAGATCACTAATCTGCTATTTCGCGATACTGAACTTTAATTCTTTAATTTCTTGTCCCCCTGTACAAGAAGGATAGTAGGGATATTCCGGGTAACTACAGACCAGTGAGCCTGACGTTGGTGGTGGGGAAGTTGCTGGAGAGGGTACTGAAAGATAGGATCTATTTATATTTAGAAAAGAATGAGTTTATCAGTGATAGGCAACATGATTTTGTGAGGGGAAGACCGTGCCTTACCAACTTGATAGAGTTCTTCGAGGAAATGACCAAGTTGATAGATGAAGGAAGGGCTGTTGATGTCATATACATGTACTTTAGTAAGGCGTTTGAAAGGGTTCCCCATGGTAGACTAATGGAGAAAGTGAAGTCACATGGTGTGCAGGGTGTTCCAGCTAGGTGGATAAAGAACTGGTTGAGCAACAGGAGACAGAAAGTAATAGTTGAAGGGTGTTTCTCGAAATGGAGAAAGGTGACCAGTGGTGTTCCACAGGGGTCAGCATTGGGGCCACTGTTGTTTGCGATGTACATAAATGATCTGGAAGAGGGCACTGTTGGTATGATCAGCAAGTTTGCAGATGACACGAAGATTGGTGGAGTAGCAGAAAGCATAAGGGACTGTCAGAGAATACAGGAGAATAGAGATAGGTGAGTTGGGTGGACAAGTGGCAGATGGCTTTCAATCCAGACAAATGTGAGGTGATGCATTTAGGCAAGACTAATTCTAGAGCGAATTATACAATGAATGGAAGAGCCTTGGGAAAAATTGAGGGGCAGAGAGATCTGGGAGTGCAGGTCCATTGTACCCTGAAGGTACAATGGACAGGTGGATAGAGTGGTCAAGAAGGCATATGGTATGCTTGCCTTCATTGGACGGGGTATTGAGCTGGCAAGTCATGTTAACATTGTACAAAACATTGGTTCGGCTGCATTTAGAATACTGTGTACAGTTCTGGTCGCTACATTACCAAAAGGATGTGGATGCTTTAGAGAGGGTGCAGAGAAGGTTTACGAGGATGTTGCCTGGTATGGAAGGTGCTAGCTATGAAGAGAGGTTGAGTCGGTTAGGTTTATTTTCAGTAGAAAAAAAGGAGATTGAGAGGGGACCTGATTGAGATTTACAAAATCATGAAGGGTATAGACAGGGTGGATAGAGACAAGCTTTTTCCCAGGGTGAAGGATTCAATAACGAGAGGTCATGCTTTCAAGGTGAGAGGTGGAAAGTTTAAGGGGATACATGTGGCAAGTACTTCACACAGAGGGTGGTGGGTGTCTGGAATGCATTGCCAGCAGAGATGGTAGAGGCAGGCACGGTAGATTCATTTAAGATGCGTCTGGACAGATGCATGAGTAGGTGAGGAGCAGAGGATACAGATGCTTAGGAATTGACTGACAGGTTTAGACAGTACATTTGAATCAGCTCAGGCCTGTAGGGCTGAAGGGCCTGTTCCTGGGCTGTAAATTTTCTTTGTTCTTTGCTCTTTCTTGGTTCAGTCTCTAGATCAGCTGCAATTAAAGCTGCTATATAAATGCAGGTTGTTGTTGTCATAGGGTGCGTGGACTGTGGGAAGTGCCTGCCAGGAGAGTGTAGGATACATGGACCGTTGATCAAGGTGAAGGACAGGAGCATTCCCAGCCGTGCCAGGCTGAGTCTTCCACATTACCTTGCCCTCCGAGTATTGGAGATGCCAGCTGTCAACAAACACAGTGAGTGCCCGGTACAGAGACTGTGCCAAATGTGCCTCGGGTTCTGAAAGTATCTCTTACAGGTTGAGGTGAATGGTTCGAAACCAGAGGAGAAGGGGACATGACAATGAATACATGGCAGAAGCAGTTGCAAAGTAAGGAATGGGAGAAAGAGGCAACATCTTGGAGTTAACATCAACCCGAAACTGAATTGGACTAGCCACATTGGTACACAGGCTAGTACACAGCGACATTGGTTCACAGACTGGTTCACAGAGATGGATCCAAAGTTGGCTTAGTGGCAGGTCACAGAGGGTGGTATTAGAAGGCTGTTTGTATGATTGGAGCCCAGTGTGCAGTAGCATACCACAGGGATCAGTGTTAGATCCCTTCATGTTTGTGATGGACAGGGTGGGGTTTGTACATTCTCCCTGTATCTGTGTGGGCTTCCTCCAGGTGCTCTGGTTTCCTCCCACAGTCCAAAGATATGCAGGTTAGGGAGTTTGGCAATACTAAATTGTCCATAGTGTACACGGGCTTTTGCATGGTTACATCATTTATCTCACTTACTAGTCTTTCAGCATCTCATTAAGGGCTAAATCAAAGTCACTTCCCTCTGCCAGTGATCTTAACCCAGTCAAAATCCCGATATGGATTCTCTTGTTTCTCGATTTGCCGAGTAAATCGATAGTGTCTCAGAATTAGAGAAGGCTTGGAGTCATAATAGTCCTTAACTGAATCCGTGAACTCTTGAAAATTTTTAATTCCTGGTGCCCCAGGGAAGGTTAGGCTCCTAATAGCCAATAAAGCTGCGGGTACACAGACGTGTTCATGGAGTTATTGGTATGCAGGCTAGTCCTGTCTATCAAGGCCAATGTACCAACCAACAGCAGAACAAGTGAATATTGTTTCCATATTGAGTATTGTTTTGAGATGCCTCTTGCAGCGTGCATGGCTTCACATTCCTGAACCACGCCTGTGCATTTGCTATCACTTTGTGATTGACCCACCATCTATACTTTAAACTCCTACCGGAGCTTGGTTGGACCACAATGTGCACCCGTCCACTGGGGGAGGTTCAACAGGATAGGCCTCCTAATCCGATAGAAAGAGATCTTTAAATTTCAAAAAGGGTTGACGTTGAGAAGCAGTTTTCCCTCGTGGGTTTGGGATAGGGTTGGGAGGAAGAGCTATTGAAGGACAGAGCAATAGAGGTGATGCTGACAGGGAGACATGCGATTTGAATGGAGCAGAAGCACTGGTGGGGACCAGCTGGGTCTATGATGTGATTCTGATGTAATTTTGTGTCATTTGTCTCCTCCTTGCAGTCCTCGGTGTGTTTGCCAAGAAGATGATCCAGAAGAGGACACAGTTTGGACCCTACGTAGGCCAGCTCTCAACCAGTCTCACTAACAATGATGACAACAGGCTTGTGTTACAGGTAGCGATTGAGAAAGATAATTCCTGTGCAGGCTGGATTGTCTTATGTGAAGGGTACATAGGGATTAGCCTTGGATTCTCTCAAGTTTCAAAAAAATGTGCAGTACACTCATTGAGACTTACAAAATCCTTACAGGGCTTCATTGGGTAAATTTAGATGGGCTGAAGGGCCTAGAACCAGGGGAACAGTCTCAGAATAAGGGACAAACCATTTACAAGTGAGATGAAGAGGAATTCTTATTCTCAGGGGGTCGTGAATCTTTAGAATTCTCTACCGCAGAGGGCTGAGGATGCTCCTTCATTGACCAAGTTCAAGACAGAAATTTATAGATTTCTAGTTCCTCATGATGCAGAGGGTTATGAGGACAGTGCATGAATATGGCCTTCAGCAATGATCTAGAATGGCAAAGCAGGCTCAGTGGGCTGAGTGGCCTCCTTCTCCACCTCGATGACAATTTTTCTGCCTTCCCTTGCAATGGGTTTGGAGTTACATGAGGAATGTCCAAGGTGCCTTAAAGATGCCACACCAATGAGGAAGATCATGGCTAATCTTCTACACTAACTCCACTTTCAAAAATTAACCCTGCATTTCCTTAGCACCTAAAGATGTAGCGATCTCAGTTGTGAGTATATTCAGCATCAAGGACTCACTGAAGTTTCCCTCTGGATGTTCCGGTTTCCTCCCACAGTCCAAAGATGTTCAGGTTAGAAGGATTGGCCATGGAACTGTAGGACTGCAGGGATGGTGTGGATTTGTTTGGAATGCTCTTCAGAGGGGTGGTGTGGACTTAATGGGCTGAATGGACTGCTTCCAGTCTGTATGGAGTCTATGATTCTATGAAGAATTGCAAAGATTTGTCATCGTCTGACTGAAAGTATCTACCTCATCTCAGAACAAAGTGATATTATGACCTCCTAGTTTGTTACTTTCCAGCCAATAGAAACACTCTCTCAGCATCTGCCATTTTAAGCCCTTGAATTTTCCAAGCTTACCATAGGGGTACCACCTACTGAACATCCCTGACTTTTTCACCTGAGATTGAAATATATATAGGAGAAAGTGGGGGCTGCAGATGCTGGAGATCCGAGTCGAGAGTGTGGTGCTGGAAAAGCACAGCAGATCAGGCAGCATCCGAGGAGCAGGACAATCGACATTTCGGGCATAAGCTCTTCATCAGGAATGAGGCTTGTGGGCCTGGGGGCTGAGAGATAAATGGGAGGGGGTGGGTTTGGGGGGAAGGTAGCTTACTGTCTCCCTTGAGTTAAGCTTGAGTTTGAGAGAGACCTTGTTGTACCTTGTTCTATATACGCACTCTTGACTCCCTCAGGTTTTAAAGGACGGCGTGAAATATTTCCTGAACACGCCAGACGAAGAGGCTGGTAACTGGATGATGTTTGTCCGTCCTGCGAGGAATCTGGAGGAGCAAACCCTCGTAGCGTATCAGCACCAGGGAGAAGTGTATTTCACCACTATAAAGGTAGGGGCTGGAGATCCATTGGAGGGGAACGGGTATGTACAAACACATGAATAAAGCTCAAGATAAAGTCACCAATGTCTTACCGGATCATAGGACTGCTCTCTCATGAGAGAGAGAGACTGGTGGTGGGTTAACCTGAGGGTCGCCACACCTCAGTGAGGGGAGAGAGTGAGGAGAGTCCTTCTTCATGTTAACTCAGCTTGTGCAGGAATTGATCTGACACTGTTGGCATCACAGACAAGCTGTCCAGCCAACTGAGCTAACTAACACCAATTAGGAGCAGGAGTAGGCCACTCTGCCACTCAAGCCTGTGCTGCCATTCAGTCAGACCATAGCTGTGCTGTTTATTTTGCATTTCCCTACCCTCTGATGACCTTTCACCTTCTTACCCACCATGAATCTATCCTCACTGACTGGGAGAAAGGCAGCGTTGACTGACCCCTACAACAGCGGGCATCTATGCATCTGCGATTCCAGAGCCAAGACTCGATCGTGTGGAATTTGCAAAAGTGATGGGAATTAGGACGTGGGATGGGGGCTATGTGGGGACACAGGATGGAGGGGGAGATGTGTAATGGGAGTGCGGTCACAGGTGTGGGAGGATAGGACGGGGTGGGGGTTGGGTGAGGTGGGGAAAAGGATGTGGGAGCCTGGAAGCCTCCACCAGCCCCTTTCCTTGCCCCTCCCACCCCTTTGCTTACCCCCGGGTATTGGGCCACACCCTCCAAAACCAATCATTCACATCTTTGTGAATTTAAGAGGGACATAGAACACACAGACTGGTGTCAGCAAATGTAGCCCTTTACATCTTGCTAGAACCTCAATCTGATTTTATATTTCTAGCTAGCTTTCTCTTGCAATCCACCTTTTCCCTGCTTTATTAACCAGAGCTGTATCTGCAGACCTTTGTGTAATTATATGCTTTAATGTTAAGTTTAATACCATCTTTAACATTTTTATTTGCTTTGGAATTCTTGTTTCTTGCTGGAATGTTTTTATTCTGTGCTTCCTGTAGATGTCAGTGTTTAGACCAGTCCCATCCAGTATGGAGCTCTGCCACAGCAGATAGATACATACAGAGCAGTGCGATGTGCATCAGGGTTAAGTTTTAACAATGTCGATGGTAATAGAATGGTTTCTTCTACAGAATATCCAACCCCAGATGGAGCTGAAAGTCTGGTATGCGGCAGATTACGCCAAATTCATGGAAGCTCCTTTAGTGGTAATCAAACAGGAGCCTGGGCTCTCCACATCTCCAGCTGCAGTAAGTCTCAGTTTGTCACTGAGGGATTGGCTCGGTTGGGTTAATTCACATCGCCAGAGGTTAAACCAGTCGAGTCTTACCGATACCGCAAAGCTAGAGAACCAGTCTCTTTGTCAAACAGACTTGAAAGATCTCAGGTTCTGTTTTCTGCCCATGGGAACTCATTCTACTGCCTGAGGTGAGCAGTAACAGTCACTGGTGACGCACCCAGTGCCCTGTTCAACATTTCTCCCTTGGTCGATGATACCTCTTTCATCTCCTTGTTCTCTGAGCGGAGAAAATGGGCAAGTTTGATTAACTGTAAATGAACAGTTACTGCATTTCTAAACAAACTGATTTGGATATGAAGAGTTTGGATACTTCCCTGTGTGTCAAGATATGGACAAGTCTCAACAGAAATGGAAGACTATATTTCTATGTATAGGGGTGGCATGGTGGCTCAATGGTTAGCACTGCTGCCTTACAGCACCAGGGTCCCAGGTTCAATTCTAGCCTCAGGTGACTGTCTGTGTGGAGTTTGCACATTCTCCCTGTGTCTGCACAGGTTTCCTCCCACAATCAAAAGATGTGCAGGTTAGGTGAATTGGCTATGCTAAATTACCCATGGTGCTAGATGCATTAGTCAGAGGGAAATATGTCTGGGTGGGTTACCCTTTGGAGGGTCGGTGTGGACTGGTTGGGCTGAAGGGCCTTTTCCACACTGTAGGGAGTCTCCTCTAATCTAAATAGTTGACTGTAGCCATTTATTTTCGAGCTGTGAAGGGAGGACTGACCCAGCTCTAGCAGACAGAGCAGATACTTTTCCCAAGGCCTCTCTACCAATTGCTTATTTGGCTTTTCCTCATCTCTGGAAGGATCAGAGGTCCATCAGGTGATATCGGGGAAGTGAAGTGAAGTGATGGAGAGACTTGCCCCGACGGGCTGTAACCAAAAGGAACAGAGGTATAATTGGGAAAAGAACCAGAGAATTCTTTGAGAAGGATGGTTTATTTCTATTCAGTGAGTTCTTGTGATCTTGAACATGCAGCCTGAAAGGGCAATGGAAGCAAATTCACTGGAAACTTTCAAAAGGGAATTGAAGAAATACCTGAAGGAGAGGGAATTACAGGGAAAGGCCAGAGGATGCTTTCCTTTCAAGCTGAGGCACAGAGCATAAGATGCTGGAACTATGTAAAATGTGGGCTCATTCACAGCTATAATATTGGGTGCAGTTCTGGAATCCATATTATGGGAGGGGTGGGATATGACTGAAGAGGGTGCAAGAGAGATTTACCAGGATATTACCCAGAGTGGAGAGGTTCAGTTAGGAAGAGAGATTGGACATATTGGCATTGCTTTCTTTGGAGCAGAGGAAACTGAGATGTATAAAATTACGAGGGGCATAGATAGGGTAGACAGAAAGAAACTTTTCCCCTTGACAGAGAGATTAATGATCAGAGAGTAAGGGGCTGGTGATTTGGAGGGGATGGGAGAAATTGCTTTTTCACCCAGAGGGTGGTGGGAATCTGGAACTCGCTGCCTGTAAGGGTGGGAGAGACAGAAACCCTCATCACATTTCAGAAATATTTGGATGTGCACCAGCGATACCAAAGCTGAGAAGGCTTTGAGCCCAAGTATCGGGGAATGGGATGAGAATAGTAAAGTGGATATTTTTTGACTGTCAACAATAAGGCACGCATAATGGGCCAAAGGGTGACTCAGTGTTAGCACTGCTGCCTCACAGCGCTAGGGACCTGGGTTTGATTCCAGCCTCAGCTGACTGTCTGTGTGGAGTTTGCACATTCTCCCCGTGTCTGCGTGGGTTTCCTCTGGGTGCTCCGGTTTCCTCCCACAGTCCAAAGATGTGCAGGTCAGGTGGATTGTTTCCAGGTGAGGTGGATTAGCCATGGGGAAACGTTGGATTATGTGGATGAGATTGTTCCACGTTGGGGTGCTCTTTGGAAGGTCGATGGGTCAAATGCCCTGCTTGCACAGTGTAGGGATTCCATTATACAATTCTAACAGCCTTTTCCTGTGCTTTCCAAAGAGTAGGACTATTTGACTAGCTCTTTCACAGAGCTGGCTGAGACAGGCACAATCCTATTCTTGATGGGTGCATATCTGTAACTCTAACCTCAAATGCCTGTTCTTTCTCCTGCAGACGGAGACTGCTAGCCGGTGGAAATGCTCCAGCTGCTGCCACGTGTTCAGCACCTTCAGTTTGCTGGAGTCCCATCCCTGCAGTGATTCAGGCCAAGGGAGCGTACGGGGATTGGCTGTCACCGGGTGCTTGGGGTCAGATCATATGCCCATTTGCTGGAAGGCAGACAGTCCTGCTCCTGACGGTCAGGCTAAGTGGCCACCAGGTCTGAATGTGCTGCCACGAGACGGACAGATGGACACAGGCAAGGAGGGACAAGTGATGAAAGTGCAGAAGAGCCTACCGTGCCCACTGTGTAAGAAGGTCTTCCTCAGTGCTGACAAGCTGACCACTCACTCCTGTACACACAGCGGAGAACGGCCACATGTCTGCTCACACCATGACTGCGCCAAAGCTTTCATCTCCAAATACAAACTGATCAGGTAAAGGCTGCAGCTTTGGAAATTCCCTTTCTACACCCCTCCCTCTCTTCACTCATCCCTTGACCGAATGTTTTGGTCAGAGTCAAGAGTGTGGTGCAGGTCAGGCAGCATCTGAGGAGCAGGAAAATTAAATGTTTCGGGCAAAAGCCCTCCGCTTCTGCCGCATCTGCTCCCAGGAGGACCAGTTCCACCACAGAACACACCAAATGGCCTCCTTCTTTAAAGACCGCAAATTGCCCTCTAACGCACCTCATCCACGTCCCACTCCTCACCCCTCCAACCGCAACAAGGACAGAACCTCCCGGTCCTGACCTTCCACCCCACTAACCTCCGTAAACATCACATCATCCGTCGACGTTTCCACCCGCTACAAACGGATTCCATCACCAGGGCTTTATTTCTCTCCCCATCCCTATCTGCTTTCCGTAAAGACTGTTCCCTCCGTGACTACCTTGTCAGGCCCACACGCCCCCACCAACCCATCCTCCCATCCTGGCACCTTCCCCTGCCACCGCAGGAATTGCAAAACCTGCACCTACACCTCCTCCCTTATCTCCATCCAAGGCCACATCTATCAAAGTTTCACCTGCACCTCCACACATGTCATTTACTGTATCGTTGCTCCCGATGCGGTCTCCTCGACACTGGGGAGACCGGACACCTTCTCTCAGAGCGCTTCAGAGAACATCTCTGGGACACTCACACCAATCAACCCCACCACCCTGTGCCCAACATTTCAACTTCCCCTCTCCACTGTACCGAGAACATGCAGGCCCTGGGCCTCCTCCACCGTCGCTCCCTCACCACCTGACGCCTGGAGGGAGAATGCCTCATCTTCCGCCTCGGAACACTTCAACCTCAGGGCATCAATGTGGACTTTACCAGTTTCCTCATTTCCCCTCCCCCCACCTTACCCCAGTTCCAACCCTCCAGCTCAGCACTGTCCCCATGACCTGTCCCATCTGTCCATCTCCTTTCCCACCTATCCACTCCAACCCCCTCCCCCTTTACCCCCACCTCCATCCACCTATCACACTCTCAGCTACCTCCCCCCCAGCCCCATCCCCCTCCCATTTATCTCTCCACCCACCCGAGGCTCCCAGCACATCCCTGATGTAGGATTTTTGCCCGAAACGTCAATTTTCCTGCCTGCTCCTCGGATGCTGCCTGACCTGCTGTGCTTTTCCAGAACCACACTCTTGACTCTGATCTCCAGCAACTGCAGTGCTCACTTTCGCCAAGTGTTTTGGTCAGTCTCCTGCTCTCTCTCTCTCTCTTTGGTGCAGTGAAAGGCCTTGGCACAAATTTAAACATTGCAACTATTGGATGAAATAAGACCAGGATGCACCTTTTTTAAAAAAGAAACTTAGTGATGTGGATGTTGCTGGCTGGGCGATATTTATCACCCATTCCCCAGAGATGGTAGTGAGCTAGAGTTTGGAACCATCACAGTCCTTGGGGTGTAGGGTCATCTGTGGCATTGGTATGAGAGTTCCTGGATATTGATCCAGTGACACCAAAGGAACGGCGATATATTTCCAAGTCAGGATGGTGAGTAACTTGGAGTGGAACTTGCAGAGTGGTGGTGTTCCCATGTGTCTGCTGCCCTTGTCCTTCTAGGTGGAAGTGGTCATGGGTTTGGAAGGTGCTATCTGAGGACCTTTGATGATTTTCTGCAGCGCATCTTGTAGACAGAACGCCATGTTGCCATTGTGCATCTCTGGTGGAGGATGTGAACGTGAAAGATGGTGGATGAGGTACCAATCATGGAAGGTGTCATCAGTGGCACCCTGGTTTTGTTCTGCCAGGGCCACTCCGCTCCTGACCTCATTACAGCCTTGATTCAAACATGGACAAAAGAGCTGAATTCCAGAGGGGAGGTAAGAGTGACAGCCCTTGATATCAAGGCTGCATTCGACCGAGTGTGGCATCATGGTGCCCTGAAAAATCTAGAATCAGTGGGTATTGGGGGCAAACTCTCTGCTGATTGGAGTCATGCCTGACTCCCAGGAAGATTGTTTTGGTTGTTAGAGGTCAGTCATTTCAATTCCAGGCCATCTTTGCAGGAGTTCTCCAGTGTAGTCTACTCGGCTCAACCATCTTCAGCTGCTTCATCAATGACCTTTTCTCCTTCATAAGATCGGAAGTTCACCAATGATTGCACCATTCATGACTCCCCAGATACTGAAGCAGTCCATGTTCAAATGCAACAAGATCTGGACAATATCCAGGCTTGGGCTGACAAGTGGCAAGTAACATTGGTGCCACACAAATGCCAGTCTATGATCATCACCAATAAGAGACAAGCCAACCACCGTCCCTTGACTTTCAATGCTGTTTCCACCACTGAATCCCCACTATCAACATCCTGGGAGTTATCATTGATCAGAAACTGAACTGGACTCTCTACATAAACACAGTGGCTACAAGAGCAGGTCAGAGGCTGAGAATACTAAGGCGACTGACGCACCTCCTGACTCCCAAAAGCCAATCCACCATCTACAAGGCACAAGTCAGGGGTGTGATGGAATATTCCCCACTTGCCTGGATGGAGGCAGCCCCAACAACACTCAAGAAGCTTGACATCATCCAGGGCAAAGCAGCCCCTTGATTGTCTCCACATCCACGAGCCCCCACTCCCTCCACCACTGATGCTCAGTAGCAGCAGTATGTACTATCTACAAGATGCACTACAGAAATTCACCAAAGATCTTTAGCTAGCGCATTCCAAACCCACAACCACAACCATTTCCATCTAGAAGGACAAGGACACCCCCAGCCAGTTCCCCTCTACTCACCATCCTGACTTGCAAATATATCACCGTTCCTTCACTGTCATTGGGTCAGCATCCTGGACCTACTTCCTTTAGGGTATTGTGAGTACACCCACAGCGCGTGGACTGCAGCGGTTTAAGAAGGCAGCTCACCCCCACATTCTCAAGGGGCAACTAGAGCCGGGCAATAAATGCTGGGCCCAGCCAGTGATGCCCATGTGCCATGAGAATAAAAATCAAGCAGGTACACCTTCTATCAGTGATATCATACACCAATAATGGTGTTATTGACTCACCACAGTGAGCATTCGCTATCTCTTGTGCATTGGTAGTGTCCCTACCTCTAGGCCAGGAGGCCTGGGCTCAAATCCCATCTGCTCCAGAGATGTGTCAAAATACCAGAGAACAGACTGATTAAAAATCTTTTTGCAGAGGTAATGGCAAAGTAGTAATGTCATTGGAATAGCAATCCAGAACCTTAGGCTAATATTCTGGGATCATGGGTTCGAATCCCACCTTGATAGATGGTTCCATTGGAAATCAATAAAATGTTGAATTAAATGCAAGCCTGTTGATTCCAATAAAAGAAACTATCTTTGTCATTAATATCCTTCAGGGAGGGAAAGTGCCATCCTTACCTGGTCTAGCTTAAATCTAATTCCCGAGCCACAGCATTGTGGTTGAATTTTGACTGGACAATTAGGAATGTGCAATAAATGTTGGCCCAGCCAGCAACACCTCAGGAGTGAATAATTTAAAAAAAAAACAGCAATCGATTAGCAGATCTAAGCATGAAGCAAGGAAACTTCAGAGAGCTGGGAAATAAGGAAGATCTTGCAATCATTTAGCACTGTTCAAAAGTTAGCAGAGCAAGATGTCACAAATAGTAATGCGATAATAGTGGGTAATCAGGTTAGTCATGTTGGCTGAGGGATGAGCAGTCACTAGGGTGTTGAGAGTATCTCATAAAGACTGAGACCTTAATTGTGTTGATCTTTTTGATGGAGTGAACTGCTTTCTTTGACATTACCTGATAATAGAAAGCAACTGAGATACCCCAATGAATATCTAAATGGTTTCTGGGTAAATTGTAGAAACCTGTCTTCCTAGAATCCTCTGGCTGGGGCTCTTGTGATGCAGTGGTAGTGTCCCTACCTCAGAGCCAGGCATCTTGTGTCTAAGTCCTATCTGCCCGAGAGGTGCGTCTCTGACTGGGTTGATTAGAAAGTATCAATATTCCACCAGATTTTGAGAAACTATGTTGAAGTCACCACCTTATTTGTTCCTGATTGGCCTTGACTTCAGTCTGAATCTTTTCGGCCAAGACTGTATCTCAATCTGAAGATCCAGTCAGGATGACCACTTGTTCATTTTAGCCATCACAGGATAAATATGCTGACACCTGAGGTAAGGCTGTCCCTGTTTGGAGAGACAGAGCAGGATGGACCGATATCCTGGAGAGTTTAGAAGAATGAGAGGTGATCTCATTAAAACTTCAAAGGGTGTATTGATGGGCACTTTCCATAGCCAGCAAGTGTAGGAACTAGGCATCACAGTCTCAGTATATGTGATCGGCCATTTAGGATGAGAATGAAGAGGAACGTCTTCATTTTAACAGGTGAATCTTTGGAACGCTCTGTGCTAGATGCCTGTGGACTTAGTCATTAATATTTACAAGGCTGAGATAGATGGGCTTTTGGACCCCAAGGGAACTGAGGGCTATGGATTTTGAGTGGAGAAATGAAATTGAGGTTGCATACAAACTGTAATCAGCTAGAGGAGCTGAATGGCCGACACCTGAATTTATTTCTAAGCCTCTCAAACGATTCCAGGAATTTTGCCACCACTGTTGAACTCGGAAGTCTCTTCTGAGTTGGCTAATCTCATACTGATGCTACCTTCCTGATATTGGGATTAAGTTTGGGCTTTGAATGTTTTGAATCTTCGTTCACGACCTGACGGCCACATTCTGATCTGAGAGAGCAGCCACATATCGAGGGGGGTGTAGTGTATTGAAGCTAATCAGGATGAGTCTATTGCTCCCAGTCTTCAGAGAACATGGTTCCTCAGTGGGTATGTAGGTTTCCTCAACAGAGTCCTTTGGGGATCAGCATATTAAACCTCCCTCATAACTGAAGATTTGAGACCTTGCTTTCCTTTTTAATCTTCCTTTTTGGTTTATTCATTCGTGGGGCCAGCATTTATTGCCTGTTCCTAGTTTCCCCCTTGAGAAGGTGGGGATAAGCTGCCTCCTTGAACTGCAGCAGTCCATGCGCTGTAGCTAGATTCACAATGCCCTTAGGGAGGGAATTCCAGGATTTCAACCCAGGAACAGCGATATATTTCCAAGTCAGGATGGCGAATGGGTTGGAGGGAAACTTACAAAGGCTGGTGTTCCCATGTATCTGCTGCCCTTGCCCTACTAGATAGAAGTGGTTGTGGGTTTGGAAGGTGCTGTGTGAGGATCTTTGGTGAAAGAGTTTTCTAAGAAAAGTCCTGGTGTGCTTGCCCCTTCAGACACATGGCCAGTCACTGCCCTCAGAAGCCTCACCGATGTTCACACTGTGAGAAGATGTTCCATCGGAAGGACCACCTCAAGAACCATCTTCAGACCCACAACCCCAACAAGACTCTCTTCAGGTGTGGCGAGTGCGGCAAGAGGTACAACACCAAGCTGGGCTATAGGCGGCACCTGGCGTGGCACACAGCCACCAGCGGTGACCTAACATGTGGGGTGTGCGCCCGTGAGTTTGGGCAGTTGGACCAGCTCCTGGAGCACCTGAAGGGCCACGCGGGCAGGCTGGCCAGCAGCACCCGGGAGAAACGTCACGCCTGCGATCGCTGTGAGCGCCGTTTCTACACCCGCAAGGATGTCAGGCGGCACACAGTGGTCCACACGGGGCGCAAGGACTTCCTCTGCCAGTTCTGTTCACAGCGCTTTGGCCGGAAGGACCACTTAACGCGGCACACCAAGAAGAGCCACGCCCAGGAGCTGCTGAAGGGGCGGTCAGAGGCTGACAGGGCGGTGATGCCCATGAGTGGTGCCTTCCCCACCTCCCTGAAGGAGGAGATGGCTGGTGCCTGGCCTGATCCTCCCGATGAGCTGGAGCAGAAGGGCAATGCTAACATGAGCACTGAACTCTACACCTATCCCTCACCATTCAGGCAGCACACAAGAAAGACTCACCACGTGGTGCCCAGCTCACTGGGGACAAGGTGGACTATCATGGAGATGCCATCTCCAATACTTTCTCCTCCCGTGCCACCCCCTCCAAGCCATTGTATGCATCCCCCACGATACCAGCTCAACAGTTCCTCCTATAGCCCCTTGCACGGCAAAGACAAGTCTACAAAGATTGGCACAAGGAGCTACAATGTGAGTTTACCTGGAGATATACCCGGGCTCGAATCCCAATCAGCGCCAGATAAGGATAGCTCGGACATTGGCTTTGAAACTTTGACCGTCTCCCTGAACACCACGGACTGTGTCAGCACCATGCATAAAGATATCAAGCCCCTGAACATGAATTCCACGGACATCTCTTGTTTGCTTGGACTCCCGCCTCCTAGTGCCAGCGACCAGCGTCAAGGTGGCGATGCAGCGCTGTCATATTGCCAAGGAGAGACCGGGCAGAGGGCTGGTCCCCTCTGCGAGCAGCAGCTGCAGCAGGAAGGGGGTGTCCCGGCCACTGGTTTGAATTTGACCCAACTTCAACAAGTCTCGCCAGCCTTCCCCTCCTTGCTCACACCAACTCCTCTGCCCCGCTTTCACCAAGTCTTTCAATAACCCGCTGCTGCCCTACATTCTATTGAGGAGCCACAGGTGACAGGGCATTCAGAAGCAGATCGGAAAGACTCAAGTTGCCTACATTGAATTTTGACACTTTTAAAAATAGATTTTATATATATTGATGTAAATACATTGTTTTCTACCACTGTTATGCTATTAAATCTGCAACACCTTTGGACAAAAGCACATTATACATTTTACAGCATGTATTCCAAATTATTTTGGAAGCCTGTCTCTCTGTACTAAACCAATTCAATCAATTTCAAACTTAGGGGAATCCAAAGAACCTCACAGTTATTACTGTGTCAATGGTGGCCATTTGGCCCATCCTTTGCTGCACTGACTCTTGAAATAGACACCTCACCTAGTGTCACTCTCTCGTCTCTCCCTGCAACCCTGCACATGGTAATAACCCATTTCCTTTTCAGTGGTTCACGTGAACCTGCCTCAGTTGTAGGCAGTGTGTTCCATTCTGTGTGATAATGAACTTCCTCATACCACTTATTGCTACCTTTATTGATTAATTTAAACCTGTGCCCTCTCATCCTTTCACATGGGTGAAACACTTGTAGCGGAAATAAATGACCAGTGGTGAAACAGCAAGGGGGGGGTGGGCCATCCTGATCAGCTCTACCAAGGAGTTAGTATGGACATGAGGGAATGAATGACTTCCCTCTGTGCTGTCTGATTCTAACCTTAAAAATAGCAATAAGTCGTCAAGGAGTAAATCAGGTTTAGGAGTGAATCAGCCAACACTTCTCCACAAAAGAGGAATGCAAAGGGGGATATTTTATCCAACAGGAGATTTCAAAATTGAGATTGATCAATTTTTGTTCGTAAGAATATCAAGGGATTTGGAAAGAAGGGGCTGAATGGAGTTGAAATGCAGAAAGCCATGAATTGGCTCAAGGGTTGAATGGCCTCCTCTAGTTCACTTTACAAGTATTGACACATTTCCGGAGACTCCCACAATTAAATCCCCATTTGTAACACGCACCAAGATTATTTTCTTGTGACAATAATTTGTACACGTCAATTGGGTTTCTACTTGTTATGTATTCTCAGTTAATCATTAATCCACCCTTTCCCACACAAAAAAAGGGGTGGTGCAGTGGCTCAGTGGTTAGCAGTGCTGCCTCACAGCTCCAGGGTCCTGGGTTTGATTCCGGCCACGGGCGACTGTCTGTGTGGAGTTTGCACATTCTCCCCGTGTCTGTATGAGTTTCCTCCAGGTGCTCTGGTTTCCTCCCACAGTCCAAAGATGTGCAGGTTGGGTGGATTGGCCATGCTAAATTGTCCAAACTGTTCAGGGATGTGTAGGTTAGGTGCATGAGTCAGGGGGATATGTAAGGGAACGGGTCTGGGTGGGATACTCTTTGGAGGGTCAGTACGGACTTGTTGGGCCAAAAGGCCTGTTTCCACACTGTAGGGATTCTAATTCTAAATCCTCCAATTAGATTCCAGCCTGTAACTCACTCTCAGGTATCTGTTGTTCTGTATATAAACCATCTTGACCCTATTGATTAGATTCCAGACTGTAACTCACTCCCGAATATGTTATTCTATATATAAACCACCCTCAACCCCTTGATTAGATTTCAGTCTGTAACTCTGTCCCAGGTTTTTGATGCTCTATAAACAAACAATCCTGAACCCCTCAATTAGATTCCAGCCTGTAATTTACTCCCGATTATCTGTTATTCTCCATACAAACACCTCGGAACCCCTTGATTAGATTTGGGTTTATAATTCATTTCAAGGTATCAGATATTCTACATATAAACGCCTTGGAACCCCTCAGTCAGATTATTGATTAGCCCTCAATCTGCTTCCCTCAGTGGCCAGTTTTGATCCCCGTTTAGGATCTGTTTTTGCCCTAATCTGCCTTCAAGAAAGATGACTTTTAAAAACTGAGGTGAACACAAATACAGTACTCAGTAAGGCTTTACTTGTTAAAAGATGTTTATATTTTTGGTGGAACTGACCACAAACATTTTATATTAAAACTGATCACAGTATAATTATTGAAGTGATGAGGATTGATTTTATGTTGTGAAATGAAAAAGTATATATTTTTGGAAATGATTACTTTTTTTACGCAATGCATTAAAATCTCATGTCTGGTTTGGAATTGGCAGTTGTTGCTGTTGGCTCTGTGCCTAACTCAGTTCATTATTTAGCTGATTTAGTAGATTGGCTGTATTGATAATATTCCTGGATAGTGCATTGGGATAACAGAGGGAAATTTGAACAGCCAACCAGAGAGTGGCGCTCAGGAGTCTGGCCCAGGATCGTACTGGGAATGAGATTGGAGGCTGGGAGGTGGAAAAGCGGACTCTGATCTGTCAGAACACTGGGGAAGCAAACAATTGGATTTAACCATAGTATACACACACACATTCACAAAAACTCTCTCTCACTGACATACACAGATACCCTGCTGTCTCTCTCACACACACCCCATTGTCTCACTTGCTTACACAAGCAGTCAAACTCTCTCTCTCTTTCACACACACACACCCCACTCTCTGGCACACACACACATTCACACAAACTCTTTCTCTTGCTCACAGACATACATTCCAGTCTCTCTCACGTATGCATGCGCGTGCACACTCTCACTCAGAGACACAATCCACTCTCACTCACACACAAAACACACACACAGACCACTCTCTCACTCACACACACACCCTCTCTTTCATACACACATACATCCCACCCTTTCACACCACTTTCTAAATCATACACAAACACATTCCACAATCTCTCTCAGTCAAACACACCACAATCTTTCTCATTCATACACAAATATACCTCACTCTCTCTCACACCCTACTCTCCCTCACACACCACAGAGTCATAGGGCTGTACAGCATAGATACAATCCCTTCAGTCCAACTCCTAAATTAATCTAGTCCCATTTTGCCAGTGTTTGGACCATATCCCTCTAATTCTTTCCTATTCATGTATCCATCCAGACGCCTTTTAAATGTTATAATGTACCAGTCTAAACCACCTTCTCTGAATGCTCATGCAATACATTCATGGCCCTCTGTGTGAAAAAAAGTTGTCCCTTTTAAGTCTTTCCCCTCTCACCTTAAACCTATGCCCTCTAGTTCTGGACTGCCCCATCCCAGGGAAAAAGACTTTGTCTATTTATCCTATCCATGCCCCTCATGATTTTATCAGTTCACCTGCCAGTCTCCGATGCTCCAGGGAAAACAGCCCCAGCCTATTCAACCTCGCCCTATACTTCAAACCCTCCAATCCTGGCAACATCTTTGTAAATGTTTTCTGAACCCTTTCCATCTTAACAACATCCTTCCCATAGCTGGGAGACCAGATTGAACGCAGTATTACAAAATGGCCTAACCAATGTCCTGTGCAGCCGCACCATGACCTCCCAACTCCTATACTCCATGCACAACCTAATAAAGTCGTGAACCAAACGGCTTCTTCACCATCCTGTCTACCTGCAACTCCATTCTCAAGAAACTGTAAACCTGCACCCCAAGGTCTCTTTATTCAGCAATACTCCCCAGGACCTTACCATTAAGTGTAAAAGTCCTGCCCTGATTTGCCTTACCAAAATGTAGCACCTCCTGTTTATCTAGATTAAATTCCATCTGCCACTCCTCGGTCCATCCACTCATCTGACCAAAGTCCCATTGTACTCTGAGATAATCTTCTTCACTGTCCACTACAGCACCAATTTTGGTATCATCTGCGATCTTACTAATCATTCCTCCTACATTCACATCTAAATCATTTCTATGATTGACAAAAAGCTGTGGACCCTGCACCGATCTTTGTGCTGGTCGCTGACCTTCAACGTGAAAACAATGTTTCCCCCACCACTCGGTGTGTTCTGCCTTCAAGCCATTTTTGTATCCAAATGGTTAGCTCGGCCTGGAATCCATGTGATCTAACCTTGTTAACAATTCTACCACGCAGAACCTTGGCGAACACCTTACTGAAGTCCAAAAAGACAAATTCCACCACCCTGCATTCATTAATCTGCTTTATCACTTCTTCGAAAAACTCAATAAAGTTAGTGCGACATGATTTCCTAGCACAAAGCCAAGTTGAATATCCCAAATTGGTTCTTACCTTTCCAAATACAGATAGATCCTGTCCCTTAGAATCCTGTCCAACAACTTGCCCACCACTGATGCCAGGTTCAACTGGCTATCATTCCCTTGCTTCACCTGAAATACTAGCACCACATTAGTCACCCTCCAGTCTTCTAGCACCTCATCCACAGCTATCAATGATACCTCACTTTCTCTCTCACTTACACACTCCCCACTCTCTTTCTCACGTATGCACAAAGAGCATGCTATCACTCACACACACCCTCCATCCTCACACACACACACCCATCCTCTCACAAACACACACACCCATCCTCTCACACACACACACACACCCCCATCCTCACACACACACCCCCATCCTCACACACACACACCCCCCCATCCTCACACACACACACCCCCCCATCCTCACACACACACACCCCCCCATCCTCACACACACACACCCCCCCATCCTCACACACACACACCCCCATCCTCACACACACACACCCCCATCCTCACACACACACCCCCATCCTCACACACACACCCCCATCCTCACACACACACACACCCCCATCCTCACACACACACCCCCATCCTCACACACACACACACACCCATCCTCACACACACACCCCCATCCTCACACACACACCCCCATCCTCACACACACACACACACCCCCATCCTCACACACACACCCCCACCCCCATCCTCACACACACACCCCCATCCTCACACACACACCCCCATCCTCACACACACACCCCCATCCTCACACACACACCCCCATCCTCACACACACACCCCCATCCTCACACACACACACACACCCCCATCCTCACACACACACCCCCATCCTCACACACACACACACCCCCATCCTCACACACACACACACCCCCATCCTCACACACACACACACACCCCCATCCTCACACACACACACCCCCATCCTCACACACACACACACACCCTCCACACACACACACCCTCCATCCTCACACACCCTCCATCCTCACACACATACACACCCATCCTCACACACACACACACCCATCCTCACACACACCCTTCCTAACACATACACCCCTCCTCACACACACACACCCCACCTCACCCTCCATCCTCACATACACACACACACACCCATCCTCTCACACACACACCCATCCTCACACGCACACACCCCTCCTCACACACCCACACCACCCATCCTCACACACACCCCCATCCTCACACACACACACCCCCATCCTCACACACACACACCCCCATCCTCACACACACACACCCCCATCCTCACACACACACACCCCCATCCTCACACACACACACCCCCATCCTCACACACACACACCCCCATCCTCACACACACACACACACACCCATCCTCACACACACCCCTCCTCTCACACACCCCTCCTCTCACACACACACACACTCCATCCTCACACACACACACCCCCCTCCTCACACACACACACCCCTCCTCACACACACACACCCCTCCTCACACACACACACCCCTCCTCACACACACACACCCCTCCTCACACACACACACACCCCCCTCCTCATACACACACACTCCCCTCCTCACACACACACCCATCCTCACACACACCCCCATCCTCACACACACACACCCCCATCCCTCAAACACACACACCCCCATCCCTCACACACACACACCCCCATCCCTCACACACACACACCCCCATCCCTCACACACACACCCTCCTCACACACACACCCTCCTCACACACCCTCCACACACACACACACACCCTCCACACACACACACACCCTTCACACACACACACACCCTCCACACACACACACACCCTCCACACACACACACACACCCTCCACACACACACACACACCCTCCACACACACACACACACCCTCCACACACACACACACACCCCATCCTCACACACACACACCCATCCTCACACACACACACACCCATCCTCACACACACACACACACCCATCCTCACACACACACACACCCATCCTCACACACACACACACCCATCCTCACACACACACCCATCCTCACACACACACCCATCCTCACACACACACACACCCTCACACACACACACACCCATCCTCACACACACACCCATCCTCACACACACACACACCCATCCTCACACACACACACACGCCCATCCTCACACACACACACACCCCTCCTCACACACACACCCCTCCTCACACACACACCCCCTCCATCCTCACACACACACACACCCATCCTCTCACACACACACCCCTCCTCACACGCACACACCCCTCCTCACACACCCACACCCTCCATCCTCACACACACACCCCTCCTCACACACACACACACCCCTCCTCACACACACACCCCACCTCCACACACACACACCCCACCTCCACACACACACACACCCCCTCCACACACACACACACACCCCCTCCACACACACACACACACCCCCTCCACACACACACACCCCCCCTCCACACACACACCCCCATCCTCACACACACACCCCCATCCTCACACACACACACCCCCATCCTCACACACACACACCCCCATCCTCACACACACACCCCCATCCTCACACACACACACCCCCATCCTCACACACACACACCCTCCATCCACACACACACTCTTCATCCTCACACACACACCCATCCTCACACACACACACACCCATCCTCACACACACACACACCCATCCTCACACACACACACACCCATCCTCACACACACACACCCATCCTCACACACACACACCCATCCTCACACACACACACCCATCCTCACACACACACACCCATCCTCACACACACCCCTCCTCACACACACACACACCCCTCCTCACACACACACCCCTCCTCACACACACACCCCTCCTCACACACACACCCCTCCTCACACACACACCCCCTCCATCCTCACACACACACACACACACACCCATCCTCTCACACACACACCCCTCCTCACACACCCACACCCTCCATCCTCACACACACACACCCCTCCTCACACACACACACACCCCTCCTCACACACACACCCCACCTCCACACACACACACCCCCCCTCCACACACACACACCCCCCCTCCACACACACACACCCCCCCTCCACACACACACACCCCCATCCTCACACACACACACCCCCATCCTCACACACACACACCCCCATCCTCACACACACACACCCCCATCCTCACACACACACACCCCCATCCTCACACACACACACCCCCATCCTCACACACACACACCCCCATCCTCACACACACACACCCTCCATCCACACACAAACCCTTCATCCTCACACACACACCCTTCATCCTCACACACACACACACCCACCCTCACACACACACACCCTTCATCCTCACACACACACCCTTCATCCTCACACACACACCCTTCATCCTCACACACACACCCTTCATCCTCACACACACACCCCCATCCTCACACACACACACCCCCATCCTCACACACACACACCCCATCCTCACACACACACCCCTCCTCACTCACACACACACCCATCCTCTCACACACACACCCATCCTCTCACACACACCCCCATCCTCACACACACACACCCCCATCCTCTCACACACACACCCATCCTCTCACACACACCCATCCTCACACACACACACACACCCCCATCCTCACACACACCCCCATCCTCTCACACACACACCCCCATCCTCACACACACACACCCTCCTCACACACACACACCCTCCTCACACACACACACACCCCCATCCTCACACACACACACCCCCATCCTCACACACACACACCCCCATCCTCCTCACACACACACACCCCCATCCTCCTCACACACACACACACACCCTCCTCACACACCCACACCCTCCATCCTCACACACACACACCCTCCATCCTCACACACACACATACCCATCCTCACACACACACACACCCAGCCTCTCACACACACACACACACACCCAGCGTCACACACACACACCCCCATCCTCACACACACCCTTCCTCACACACACACCCCTCCTCACACACACCCCTCCTCACACACCCACACCCTCCATCCTCACACACACACACCCATCCTCTCATACACACACCCCTCCTCACACGCACACACCCCTCCTCACACACCCACACCCTCCATCCTCACACACACACCCTCCATCCTCACACACACACCCTCCATCCTCACACACACCCTCCATCCTCACACACACACCCTCCATCCTCACACACACACCCTCCATCCTCACACACACCCTCCATCCACACACACACCCTCCATCCACACACACACCCTCCATCCTCACATACACACACACACCCTCCATCCTCCCACACACACACACACACCCTCCATCCTCACACACACACACACACACCCTCCATCCTCACACACACACACACACCCTCCATCCTCACACACACACACCCTCCATCCTCACACACACACACACACACCCTCCATCCTCACTCACACACACACCATTCATCCTCACACACACCCTCCATTCTCACACACCCTCCATTCTCACACACATCCTCCATCCTCACACACACACACACATCCTCCATCCTCACACACACACACACACACCCTCCATCCTCACACACACACACACACCCTCCATCCTCACACACACACACACACCCTCCATCCTCACACACACACACACACCCTCCATCCTCACACACACACCATTCATCCTCACACACACCCTCCATTCTCCCTCACACACACCCTCCATTCTCACACACATCCTCCATCCTCACACACACACACACATCCTCCATCCTCACACACACACACACACCCTCCATCCTCACACACACACACCCTCCATCCTCACACACACACACACACCCTCCATCCTCACACACACACACCCTCCATCCTCACACACACACACCCTCCATCCTCACACACACACACACACCCTCCATCCTCACACACACCCTCCATCCTCACATACACACACACACCCTCCATCCTCCCACACACACACACACACCCTCCATCCTCACACACACACACACACACCCTCCATCCTCACACACACCCTCCATCCTCACATACACACACACACCCTCCATCCTCACACACACACACACACACCCTCCATCCTCACACACACACACACCCTCCATCCTCTCACACACACCCTCCATTCTCACACACATCCTCCATCCTCACACACACACACCCTCCATCCTCTCTCACACACCCTCCATTCTCACACACATCCTCCATCCTCACACACACACACACATCCTCCATCCTCACACACACACACACACCCTCCATCCTCACACACACACACACACCCTCCATCCTCACACACACACACCCTCCATCCTCACACACACACACCCTCCATCCTCACACACACCCTCCATCCTCACACACACCCTCCATCCTCACACACACCCTCCATTCTCACACACATCCTCCATCCTCATACACACACACACATCCTCCATCCTCACACACACACACACACATCCTCCATCCTCACACACACACACACACCCTCCATGCTCACACACACACACACACCCTCCATCCTCACACACACCCTCCATCCTCACATACACACACACACCCTCCATCCTCACACACACACACACACACCCTCCATCCTCCCACACACACACACACACCCTCCATCCTCACACACACACACACACCCTCCATCCTCACACACACACCCTCCATTCTCACACACATCCTCCATCCTCACACACACACACACATCCTCCATCCTCACACACACACACACACCCTCCATCCTCACACACACACACCCTCCATCCTCACACACACACACCCTCCATCCTCACACACACACACCCTCCATCCTCACACACACCCTCCATCCTCACACACACCCTCCATCCTCACACACACCCTCCATCCTCACACACACACACACATCCTCCATCCTCACACACACACACACACACCCTCCATCCTCACACACACACACCCTCCATCCTCACACACACACACCCTCCATCCTCACACACACACACCCTCCATCCTCACACACACACACCCTCCATCCTCACACACACCCTCCATCCTCACACACACCCTCCATCCTCACACACACCCTCCATCCTCACACACACCCTCCATCCTCACACACACCCTCCATCCTCACATACACACCCTCCATCCTCACATACACACCCTCCATCCTCACATACACACCCTCCATCCTCACATACACACCCTCCATCCTCACATACACACCCTCCATCCTCACATACACACCCTCCCTCCTCACACACACACCCTCCATCCTCACACACACACACCCTCCATCCTCACACACACACACCCTCCATCCTCACACACACACACCCTCCATCCTCACACACACACACCCTCCATCCTCACACACACACACACCCTTCATCCTCACACACTCACACACACCCTCCATCCTCACACACACACCCTCCATCCTCACACACACACCCTCCATCCTCACACACACACCCTCCATCCTCACACACACACCCTCCATCCTCACACACACACCCTCCATCCTCACACACACACACCCTCCATCCTCACACACACACCCTCCATCCTCACACACACACACACCCTCCATCCTCACACACACACCCTCCATCCTCACACACACACCCTCCATCCTCACACACACACCCTCCATCCTCACACACACACCCTCCATCCTCACACACACACCCTCCATCCTCACACACACACCCTCCATCCTCACACACACACCCTCCATCCTCACACACACACCCTCCATCCTCACACACACACACCCTCCATCCTCACACACACACCCTCCATCCTCACACACACACACCCTCCATCCTCACACACACCCTCCATCCTCACACACACCCTCCATCCTCACACACACCCTCCATCCTCACACACACCCTCCATCCTCACACACACCCTCCATCCTCACACACACACCCTCCATCCTCACACACACACCCTCCATCCTCACACACACCCTCCATCCTCACACACACCCTCCATCCTCACACACACCCTCCATCCTCACACACACACCCTCCATCCTCACACACACACCCTCCATCCTCACACACACACCCTCCATCCTCACACACACACCCTCCATCCTCACACACACACCCTCCATCCTCACACACACACCCTCCATCCTCTCACACACACCCTCCATCCTCTCACACACACCCTCCATCCTCACACACACCCTCCATCCTCACACACACACCCTCCATCCTCACACACACACCCTCCATCCTCACACACACACCCTCCATCCTCACACACACACCCTCCATCCTCACACACACACCCTCCATCCTCACACACACACCCTCCATCCTCACACACACACCCTCCATCCTCACACACACACCCTCCATCCTCACACACACACCCTCCATCCTCACACACACACCCCCCATCCTCACACACACACCCTCCATCCTCACACACACACCCTCCATCCTCACACACACACCCTTCATCCTCACACACACACCCTTCATCCTCACACACACACCCTTCATCCTCACACACACACCCTCCATCCTCTCACACACACCCTCCATCCTCACACACACACCCTCCATCCTCACACACACACCCTCCATCCTCACACACACACCCTCCATCCTCACACACACCCTCCATCCTCTCACACACACCCTCCATCCTCACACACACCCTCCATCCTCACACACACACCCTCCATCCTCACACACACACCCTCCATCCTCACACACACACCCTCCATCCTCACACACACACCCTCCATCCTCACACACACACCCTCCATCCTCACACACACACCCTCCATCCTCACACACACACCCTCCATCCTCACACACACACCCTCCATCCTCACACACACACCCTCCATCCTCACACACACACCCTTCATCCTCACGCACACACCCTTCATCCTCACACACACACCCATCCTCACACACACACCCTTCATCCTCACGCACACACCCATCCTCACACACAAACCCTCCATCCTCACACACACACACTTCACCCTCACATACACCCCACTCTCACTGACATAGATCCCATCCTCACACACAACCCACCCTCACTCATATACACACAAACCCCACTCACTCTCAGTGACACAAACACCCTTGCACCTTCTCTCTCACACGCACATGACTGCCCCCCCCCCTTTCTCACTCACATACACTTGCACTGCAGCTGCCTCACTGTGCCCTGTGCCCATGTGCACTCTCTCACCTACCCGCCCAGTCTCTCCCCACACACATGCACTGCCCGAGTTACTCTCACAAACACAGACCGACTTTAATTAAACACCGAGTCTGGGTGTTGTTAAGTGAAGCATTCGATCCTTCATATGTGAAATGGGTGTCCTGTTATCAGACTGACCGCACTCACCCATCCACTGTCTGCCCCTCTTCCCCTCCAGCCCTCGTGCCCACTAAATGAACCAGACGGTACTGTGTTGAGCTTTACTGCTTTTTGACTGTGGGGAGAGACCAGTTGGTGCTGAAGAGACACAAGGAGGATTAGCTGTAGCTGCGATCGCTCAGGTATTTGGTCCTGCTGCAGTTTGGAACTTCTTCCCCCAACCCTTCCTGATCTCTGTACTCTGCCATTATCTCCGAGCGTGTCGAGACCTGCAAAAAAAAATTAGAGAAAGAGACAGAGTGGCCTCTGACCAGGACTTTGTCTTATCACCGTTTGATATTCTAATGAGGCCAAGCTGATCCAAATTGGCTGAGATGGGACTTTACTCATTGCATCTGAGAAGAACAAGAGGTGATCTCATTGAAACATGCAGAATTTTTAAGGAGCTTGCCAGGGTTAATGCTGAGTGGATGTTTCCCCTCAAGGGAGCAGAGGTATTAGCCTCAGATTAAGGGGACGCCAATTTACGACTGAGATGAGGAAGAATTTCTTCTCTCAGAGGGTTGTGAGTCTTTGGAGTTCCTTGCCACAGCGAGCTGTGAGGGCACAATCCTTGTGGATATTTAAGGTTGAGTTAGAAATGTGTTTGATCAGTAAAGGGTCTAGCGATACTGGGAAAGGGCAAGAAGGTGATCATGAGGAATAATGAGCAGCCACTGGTCACCCCCAGGGTCACTCTGACTGACCCCTCCTCAGGTATTTATCCTGCTGTTCACCCCCAGGGTCACTCTGACTGACCCCCCCTCAGGTATTTACCCTGCTGTTCACCCCCAAGGTCACTCTGACTGACCCCTCCTCAGGTATTTATCCTGCTGTTCACCCCCAGGGTCACTCTGTCTGACCCCCCCTCAGGTATTTACCCTGCTGTTCACCCCCAGGGTCACTCTGACTGACCCCCCCTCAGGTATTTACCCTGCTGTTCACCCCCAAGGGTCACTCTGACTGACCCCCTCCCCCCCTCAGGTATTTACCCTGCTGTTCACCCCCCAGGGTCACTGACTGACTCCCCTCCTCAGGTATTTACCCGGCAGTTCACCCCCAAGGGTCACTCTGACTGACCCCCCCTCCTCAGGTATTTACCCTGCTGTTCACCCCCAGGGTCACTCTGACTGACCCCCTCCCCCCCTCAGGTATTTACCCTGCTGTTCACCCCCAGGGTCACTCTGACTGACCCCCTCCCCCCCTCAGGTATTTACCCTGCTGTTCACCCCCCAGGGTCACTGACTGACTCCCCTCCTCAGGTATTTACCCGGCTGTTCACCCCCAAGGGTCACTCTGACTGACCCCCCCTCCTCAGGTATTTACCCTGCTGTTCACCCCCAACGGTCACTCTGACTGACCCCCTCCACCCCCCCCTCAGGTATTTATCCTGCTGTTCACCCCCAGGGTCACTCTGACTGACCCCCCCTCCTCAGGTAGTTACCCTGCTGTTCACCCCCAAGGGTCACTCTGACTGACCCCCCTCCTCAGTTATCTGTCCTGCTGGTCACCCCCAAGGGTCACTCTGACTGACCCCCCTCCTCAGTTATCTGTCCTGCTGTTCACCCCCAAGGGTCACTCTGACTGACCCACTCCCCCCCTCAGGTATTTACCCTGCTGTTCACCCCCAAGGGTCACTCTGACTGACCCCACTCCTCAGGTATTTACCCTGCTGTTCACCCCCAAGGGTCACTCTGACTGACCCCCTCCCCCCAGGTATTTACCCTGTTGTTCACCCCCAGGGTCACTCTGACTGACACCCCACCCCACACCCCAGGTATTTACCCTGCTATTCACCCCCAAGGGTCATTCTGACTGACAACCCACCCCACCCCACCCCCAGGTATTTACCATGCTGTTCACCCCCAGGGTCACTCTGTCTGACCCCCCCTCAGGTATTTACCCTGCTGTTCACCCCCAGGGTCACTCTGACTGACCACCCCTCAGATATTTACCCTGCTATTCACCCCCAGGTCACTCAGACTGACCCCCCCCACCCCGTCAGGTATTTACCCTGCTGTTCACCCCCAGGGTCACTTTGACTGACCCCCTCCCCCCAGGTATTTACCCTGCTGTTCAACCCCCAAGGGTCATTCTGACTGACCTCACTCCTCAGGCATTTATCCTGCTGTCCACCCGCAGGGTCACTCTGACTGACCCCCTCCCCCCCGTCAGGTATTTACCCTGCTGTTCACCCCCAGGGTCACTTTGACTGGCCCCCGTCCTCAGGTATCTATCCTGCTGTTCACCCCCAAGGGTCACTCTGACGGACCCCCTCCCCCCCTCAGGTATTTATCCTGCTGTTCACCCCCAGAGTCACTCTGACTGACCCCTCCCCCTCAGGTATTTACCCTGCTGTTCACCCCCAGGGTCACTCTGACTGACCTCACTCCTCAGGTATTTATCCTGCTGTCCACCCGCAGGGTCACTCTGACTGCCCCCCCCTCAGGTATTTACCCTGCTGTTCACCCCCAGGTCACTCAGACTGACCCCCCCCACCCCGTCAGGTATTTACCCTGCTGTTCACCCCCAGGGTCACTTTGACTGACCCCCTCCCCCCAGGTATTTATCCTGCTGTTCACCCCCAGAGTCACTCTGACTGCCCCCCCCCCCCCTCAGGTATTTACCCTGCTGTTCACCCCCAAGGGTCACTCTGACTGACCTCACTCCTCAGGTATTTATCCTGCTGTCCACCCCCAGGGTCACTCTGACTGACCACCCCTCAGATATTTACCCTGCTATTCACCCCCAGGTCACTCAGACTGACCCCCCCCACCCCGTCAGGTATTTACCCTGCTGTTCACCCCCAGGGTCACTTTGACTGACCCCCTCCCCCCAGGTATTTACCCTGCTGTTCAACCCCCAAGGGTCATTCTGACTGACCTCACTCCTCAGGCATTTATCCTGCTGTCCACCCGCAGGGTCACTCTGACTGACCCCCTCCCCCCCGTCAGGTATTTACCCTGCTGTTCACCCCCAGGGTCACTTTGACTGGCCCCCGTCCTCAGGTATCTATCCTGCTGTTCACCCCCAAGGGTCACTCTGACGGACCCCCTCCCCCCCTCAGGTATTTATCCTGCTGTTCACCCCCAGAGTCACTCTGACTGACCCCCCCCCCTCAGGTATTTACCCTGCTGTTCACCCCCAAGGGTCACTCTGACTGACCTCACTCCTCAGGTATTTATCCTGCTGTCCACCCGCAGGGTCACTCTGACTGCCCCCCCCTCAGGTATTTACCCTGCTGTTCACCCCCAAGGGTCACTCTAACTGACCCACTCCTCAGGCATTTATCCTGCTGTCCACCCGCAGGGTCACTCCGACTGACCCCACTCCTCAGGTATTTATCCTGCTGTCCACCCGCAGGGTCACTCTGACTAACACCCCCCCCTCAGGTATTTACCCTGCTGTTCACCCCCAAGGGTCACTCTGACTGACCCCACTCCTCAGGCATTATCCTGCTGTCCACCCACAGGGTCACTCTGACTGACCCCCCCCTCAGGTATTTACCCTGCTGTTCACCCCCAAGGGTCACTCTGACTGACCCCACTCCTCAGGCATTTATCCTGCTGTCCACCCGCAGGGTCACTCCGACTGACCCCACTCCTCAGGTATTTATCCTGCTGTCCACCCTCAGGGTCACTCTGACTGACCCCCCCCCCCCCCCCTCAGGTATTTACCCTGCTGTTCACCCCCAAGGGTCACTCTGACTGACCCCACTCCTCAGGCATTATCCCGCTGTTCACCCCCAGGGTCATTCTGACTGACCCCCTCCCCCCATGTATTTACCCTGCTGTTCACCCCCAGGGTCACTCTGACTGAACCCCCCCCTCAGGTATTTACCCTGCTGTTCACCCCCAGGGTCATTCTGACTGACCCCCTCCCCCCAGGTATTTACCCTGCAGTTCAACCCCCAAGGGTCATTCTGACTGACACCCCAGCCCACCCCACCCCCAGGAATTTACCCTGCTGTTCACCCCCAGGGTCACTCTGACTGACCCCCCCTCAGGTATTTACCGTGCTGTTCACCCCCAGGGTCACTCTGACTGACCACCCCTCAGGTATTTACCCTGCTATTCACCCCCAGGTCACTCTGACTGACCCCCCCCAGTCAGGTATTTACCCTGCTGTTCACCCCCAGGGTCACTCTAACTGACCCCACTCCTCAGGTATTTACCCTGCTGTTCACGCCCAGGGTCACTCTGACTGACCCCCCCCTCAGGTATTTACCCTGCTGTTCACCCCCAGGGTCACTCTGACTGACCACCCCTCAGGTATTTACCCTGCTATTCACCCCCAGGTCACTCTGACTGACCCCCCCCCCCCCCCCAATCAGGTATTTACCCTGCTGTTCACGCCCAGGGTCACTCTGACTGACCCCACTCCTCAGGTATTTACCCTGCTGTTCACGCCCAGGGTCACTCTAACTGACCCCACTCCTCAGGTATTTACCCTACTGTTCACGCCCAGGGTCACTCTGACTGACCCCACTCCTCAGGTATTTACCCTATGTTCACGCCCAGGGTCACTCTGACTGACCCCACTCCTCAGGTATTTATCCTGCTGTTCAACCCCCAAGGGTCATTCTGACTGACACCCCAGCCCACCCCACCCCCAGGAATTTACCCTGCTGTTCACCCCCAGGGTCACTCTGAGTGACCCCCTGTCAGGTATTTACCCTGCTGTTCACCCCAAGGGTCATTCTGACTGACACCACAGCCCACCCCACCCTCAGGTATTTACCCTGCTATTCACCCCCCAGGTCACTCTGACTGACCCCACTCCTCAGGTATTTACCCTACTGTTCACGCCCAGGGTCACTCTGACTGACCCCACTCCTCAGGTATTTACCCTGCTGTTCACGCCCAGGGTCACTCTGACTGACCCCACTCCTCAGGTATTTACTCTGCTGTTCACCCCCAGGGTCACTCTAACTGACCCCACTCCTCAGGTATTTACCCTGCTGTTCACGCCCAGGGTCACTCTGACTGACCCCACTCCTCAGGTATTTACCCTGCTGTTCACGCCCAGGGTCTCTGAATGACCCCATTCCTCAGGTATTTACTCTGCTGTTCACACCCAGGGTCACTCTGACTGACCCCACTCCTCAGAAATTTACCCTGCTGTTCACCCCCAGGGTCATTCTGACTGACCCCCTCCCACCAGGTATTTACCCTATTGTTCCCCAGGGTATCTCTGACTGACACCCACCCCACCCCCCAGGTATTTACCCTGCTGTTCACCCCCAAGGGTCATTCTGACTGACACCCCACCCCACCCCACCCCCAGGTATTTACCCTGCTGTTCACCCCCAGGGTCACTCCGTCTGACCCCCCCTCAGGTATTTACCCTGCTGTTCACCCCCAGGGTTACTCTGACTGACCACCCCTCAGGTATTTACCCTGCTATTTACCCCCAGGTCACTCTGACTGACCCCCCCCCACATCAGGTATTTACCCTGCTGTTCAGCCCCAGGGTCACTTTGACTGGCCCCCGTCCTCAGGTATCTATCCTGCTGTTCACCCCCAAGGGTCACTCTGACTGACCCCCTCCCCCCCTCAGGTATTTATCCTGCTGTTCACCCGCAGGGTCACTCTGACTGACCCCCCCCTCAGGTATTTACCCTGCTGTTCACCCCCAAGGGTCACTCTGACTGACCCCCTCCCCCCCTCAGGTATTTATCCTGCTGTTCACCCGCAGGGTCACTCTGACTGACCCCCCCCCTCAGGTATTTACCCTGCTGTTCACCCCCAAGGGTCACTCTGACTGACCCCACTCCTCAGGCATTTATCATGCTGTCCACCCGCAGGGTCACTCTGACTGACCCCACTCCTCAGGCATTTATCCTGCTGTCCACCCGCTGGGTCACTCCGACTGACCCCACTCCTCAGGTATTTATCCTGCTGTCCACCCGCAGGGTCACTCTGACTGACCCCCCGCCCTCAGGTATTTCCCCTGCTGTTCACCCCCAAGGGTCACTCTGACTGACCCCACTCCTCAGGCAATTTCCTGCTGTTCACCCCCAGGGTCATTCTGACTGACCCCCTCCCCCCAGGTATTTACCCTGCTGTTCAACCCCCAAGGGTCATTCTGACTGACCCCACTCCTCAGGCATTTATCCTGCTGTCCACCCGCAGGGTCACTCTGACTGACCCCCCCCCCCCCCCCCCCCCCCTCAGGTATTTACCCTGCTGCTCACCCCCAGGGTCACTTTGACTGGCCCCCGTCCTCAGGTATCTATCCTGCTGTTCACCCCCAAGGGTCACTCTGACTGACCCCCTCCCCCCCTCAGGTATTTATCCTGCTGTTCACCCCCAGAGTCACTCTGACTGACCCCCCCCTCAGGTATTTACCCTGCTGTTCACCCCCAAGGGTCACTCTGACTGACCCCACTCCTCAGGCATTATCCTGCTGTCCACCCGCAGGGTCACTCTGACTGACGCCCCCCTCAGGTATTTACCCTGCTGTTCACCCCAAGGGTCACTCTGACTGACCCCACTCCTCAGGCATTTATCCTGCTGTCCACCCACAGGGTCACTCTGACTGACACCCCCCCCCCCCAGGTCTTTACCCTGCTGTTCACCCCCAAGGGTCACTCTGACTGACCCCACTCCTCAGGCATTATCCTGCTGTTCACCCCCAGGGTCATTCTGACTGACCCCCCCCCCCCAGGTCTTTACCCTGCTGTTCACCCCCAAGGGTCACTCTGACTGACCCCACTCCTCAGGCATTATCCTGCTGTTCACCCCCAGGGTCATTCTGACTGACCCCCTCCCCCCAGGTATTTACCCTGCTGTTCAACCCCCAAGGGTCATTCTGACTGACACCCCAGCCCACCCCACCCCCAGGAATGTACCCTGCTGTTCACCCCCAGGGTCACTCTGACTGACCCCCCCTCAGGTATTTACCGTGCTGTTCACCCCCAGGGTCACTCTGACTGACCACCCCTCAGGTATTTACCCTGCTATTCACCTCCAGGTCACTCTGACTGACCCCACTCCTCAGGTATTTACCCTGCTGTTCACGCCCAGGGTCACTCTAACTGACCCCACTCCTCAGGTATTTACCCTGCTGTTCACACCCAAGGGTCACTCTAACTGACCCCACTCCTCAGGTATTTACCCTGCTGTTCACACCCAGGGTCACTTACTGACCCCACCCCCCAGGTATTTACCCTGCTGTTCACACCCAGGGTCACTTACTGACCCCACCCCCCAGGTATTTACCCTGCTGTTCACCCCCAGCTTCATTCTCCTTCTCTCTGTTGCTGCTGGTTGCTGCTCAGACTAACGCGTGTCTCTGCCTCCTTGGTTTATGGAGCTTCCTCTTGGGTCCATCAATGCTATTTATCCCACCCACTCCCTTTGGTGGCGAGTTCCACAATTCAGGTAGGAATCTGCCTTCCTGTCCCTGCTTCCAAAGGAGGATTGCAGGCCGGTATAAAGTGAAAGAATCCGCTGGTGAGGATATGAAATGATACAGATCCCGGAATGTGCTGTTTTATGAAGAGTCACAGAGGAGTGTTCCTTTTGAAAACGCATAGCCAATGGATGGTCTTAAGGAGGTTCCCTATTCTGGGGAAGAGTGTAGCTTCAGATGATTGTTACACAAGAGGCACCACAGAGTCCCACATGCAGTTCAGAAAAACCTTACAAAACCAATGAGTGACAAGAATGTGCCTTGTTCAGCCATTGGCTGTGAAGAGTCAGCCACATTGCTGTTGGTCTGGACTGTCATTTGGGCCAAGCCCAGTCAACTCATTCTCCTCCCTAAAGGGCACTGGTGAACCAGATGGGTTTTTAACAACAATGTTATGGTCACTATCACAGAGCGTAGCTTTCAGCTCCAGAGTTTACGAGTTGAATTTACATTGCACCATTTGGGATTTCAACCCATTTTGCCAGAACACTGGGCTAGCCCACTGAATGACTAATTCAGTGAATATGTGGAGGAGCCAGTGTTAGATGTTTCCTGCTTCACAACCACCTGATGAAAGAGCAGCGCTCTGAAAGCTTCCAAATAAACCTGTTGGACTATAACCTGGTGTTGTGTGATTTTTAGTTCAGTGAAATTACTGGCATTATCACCACACCACCATTAAATAGTGGGGTCACACATTGAAGATAAATGAGAAGGAAGCTCTTCTGTCAGAGGGTAGTGAATCTATGGAATTCTTTACACGGGCTGTTGATGTTGGGTCAATGCATATATTCAAGGCTGAGATAGATTTTTAAGAAATAAGGGAAGTAAGGATTATGAGGAAAAGGGAGGAGAGTTGAGTTAAGTATTATCTGATAGAGTCATAGAGATGTGTAGCATGGAAACGGACTCTTCGGTTCAACTTGTCCATGCCGACCAGATATCCCAACCTAATCTAGTCCCATTTGCCAGTATTTCGCCCCATATCCTTCAAACCCTTCCTATTCATATATCCACCCAGATGCCTTTTAGATATCATAATTGTACCACCACTTCCTCTGGCAGCTCATTCCAAACATGCACTACCCTCTGCATGAAAAAGTTGCCCCTTACGTTCCTTTTAAATCTATTCTCTCTCACCTTAAGCCTCTGCTCTCTAGTTTTGGACTCCCCTACCCTGACAAAATACTTTGTCTATTTATCCTATCCACGCCCCTCATGATGTTATAAACCTCTATAAGGTCACCCCTCAGCCTCCAATGCTCCAGGGAAAATAGCCCCAGCCTATTCAATGTCTCCCTCATAGCTCAAGCCCTCCAACTCTGGCAACATCCTTGTAAATATTTTCTGCACCATCTCAAGTTTAACAGCATCTTTCTTATAGCTGGGAGACCAGAATTGAATGCAGTATTCCAACACTGGCCTAACCAATGTCTTGTACAGCCACATGACCTCCCAACTCCTGTACTCAATGCACTGACCAATAAAGGCAAGTATACCAAACGCCTTCTTCACTATCCTATCTACTTGCAATTGCGCTTTCAAGGAACTATGAACCTGCACTACAAGTTCTTTGTCCAGCAACACTCCCCAGGACCTTAATATTTAGTATATAAGTATTGCCCTGACTTGTCTTTCCAAAGCACAACACCTCACATTTATCTGAATTAAACTCCACCTGCCAATCTCCAGCCCACTGGCCCATCTGATCAAGGTCCCGTTATACTCTGAAGTAACCTTGTTGTGGTTCTGTTCGCCGAGCTGGGAATTTGTGTCAACAGAGAACAGCCAGGGAATTCCTAGAGGCATGACACTCATCCACAGATTCAATCAATAAGCACATCGATCTGGACCCAATATACCGACCACTGCAACCGACAGCTGGAACTGACAACCGGAAGCGGCAGATTCAAACCACTACAAATGCCGGAGGAAAGATCACAGAAGTGCTTCACAGGAGGCTCCCAAGCACTGAGGATGTCACCTAGACAGGAGACGAAACGTCTGCAACACAAATTCCCAGCTCGGCGAACAGAACCACAACAATGAGCACCCGAGCTACAAATCTTCGCACAGACTTTGAACATCTGAGGTAACCTTCTTGGCTATCAGTAGATCAGCTATGATTTTGAATTATGGAACAGTCTCAATGGGCTGAATGCCCTACTCTGCTCCTACATCTTAATGTCTCTCCACTTCTCAGTCTACTGGATGTAACAACCCAGGGATTGGCAGATATCCTTCTCTGAGGGGAACACTTAGTGGATGGGTCCATTGCACGTACTCACTGCTGTGTAGTAGGTGGTCCTCTTGCATCAGGTGGTCCTCTCATGTTGGCTGATGGCCGACTGGTGGATGGATCATTGTAATCTACAATTTGCAAAATATACAATAAAATGTTAAATATAAAAAATACATTTACCATTAAAGTCAAAGAATTACAAACTCGGAATAGAGAAACAGGCTATTCAATCCAACAGACACAAAATCCAGGCTAACATCCTCCCACATGATCTTGCCTCAACCAACTCCAGCTATTCTTTTCTCCTTCATGTGTTTATTCTAGTTTACCCTGGAACACAGCCATACCATTGTCCTAATACCTGGGACTGAAGTACAATAAGAGAGTGGATTGGTTAGGACTGTATTCACTGGAGTTTTGAAGAATGAGGGGAATCTCATACAATCCTGTAAAATTCTAACAGGACTAGACAGGGTAAATGCAGGAAGGATGTTGCTGATGACTGACGAGTCAGAACCAGAGGCCACAGTCTAAAGATACAGGGTAGGCCATTTAGGACTGAAATGAGGAGAAATGTCTTCACCCAGGTAGTGATGAGCCTCTGGAAATCTCTGCCACAGAGAGCAGTTGACGCCAAAACATTGAATGTTTTTAAGAAGGAGTTAGCTATAATTCTTAGTTTGATGTTCTTAGGTCTAAAGGCATCAAAGGGCACAGGGGGAAAGTGGGAACTGGTTTCTGAGTTGGATGAACAGTCACAATGAATGATGGAACAAGCTCAGAGGGCCGAATGGCCTACTCCTGCCCCTTTCCTCTGTGTTTCTACTCCCAGTGCTGACGGGTTCCACCCTCTGACCATGTTCTGGGAAAACAGTTCTGCAGAATTCTATTCTGTGACCAAGCACGCCATTTCCATCTCCATTGTATTGACCACCTTCACAACTCCACAACTGCAAAATCCTTTATCCATGTATCTCTTACCTAGGAACATGGAAAATACGCAGAGGGACAGGCCAATTCAGCCCATTGAGTCAGCTCTACCATTCAGTGAGATCATGACTGATCTTCTTCCTCAACTCCATTTCCCTACATCCTTGGAGATCTTTCATATTTAGCATATCAGCATTTGCAGCAATCTTCAACTAGAACTGCCAAGTGGATGATCCATCTTGCCTTCCTCCAGTGGTCCCCAACTAATTTGACTCATTCCACGTGCTATCAAGAAACAGTTGGAGACACTGGATAACAGAGAATCTATGGGCCCTGACACCATTCCAGCAATAGTACTGAAGGCCTGTGTTCCAAAACTTGCCAGAATAAATAGGACAAATACAACCCAGTCAATTACTGCCCCATCAGTCTACTGTCAATCATGAGTGAAGTGATGGAAAGTGTCAGTAATAGTGCTACCAAGCAACACTTACTCAGCAATAACCTCCTCAGTGACACCCAGTTTGGGTACTGACAGGGTCACTCAGCTCCTGTCCCCAATACAGCCTTGGTTCAAACCTGGAAAAGAGCTGAATTTCCAAGAGGAGGGAAGAGTGACAGTCCTTGACATCAAGGCTGCATTTGACCGAGTGTGGCATCAAGGAGCCCCGGCAAAACTGGAATCAATGGGTATCAGGAGTACCTCAGGGTAGTGTCCCAGGCTCACTGTCTTTAGCTGCTTCATCAATGACCTTCCCTCCATCATAAGGTGTGCAGTGGGGATGTTCACTGGTGATTGCACAATGCTCAGCACCATTCGTGACTCCTCAGATACTGTGTTATGGACCAGGCCAGACCTCCTCAAAATATTTCAAGTAGCCAGGACTCTAACATTGCTAGCTGTTTTAAGCAGATGTAAAGTGGATATTCTAGGAGTGATGCAGCTGGCCCAACACTTAGTTTTAAACAAAATAGAATTTATTTGCAAGATGACTGAATGCAACATAGAAAAGACAGAACAAAATGCAGAATTACAACCTATCTGAAAATGCAACAGATTATCCCAATTTAAATGATGCTGTTCCAACTACTTGTAACAATCCCCATAAACTCCCCTTGGCACAAAAGGTAAAATCAAATACGGGGCCTGACAGGACAGAGAGACAGAGAGAGAGATGGCAAGGAGATTCAGCATGGAACGCCTTCTTCCATGTAGCTATTTCTTTGACCAGCAGCCTTAAATTGACTACTTGCCCTGTTCAGCCAGACAGCTCAAACCAAACCAGAACAAACTGGGCTGGCAGAACTGACCACTCCCCTTTCATCGTACAAGTGTTTTTTTTTTACTAGAAAGCCTTTCTCCTGAGGCAGTATCTGTAGGCTATCATCAAATTGGCCCTAAAACCCATGAAAACCAGACACCCTGGAGTCTCTATGTTTACGACCCCTCTGAAAAAAATACCAAGGACAATGTAACCTTGTTAAAGAGCAACATCATCACAACTGAAGCAGCCCAGGTTCAAATTCAACAATATCGGGATAATGCCCAGACTTGGGCTGAGAAGTGACAAGTAACATTCACACCACACAAGTACCAGGCAATCACTATCTCCATTAAAAGACAACCTAACCATCACCCTTTGATATTCAATAGTTTTACCATCACGGAATTTCCCACTGTCAACATCCTGTTGAAGGGGGGTTACCATTGACTAGAATCTGAACTTGTCTTGTCACACAAACACAGTGGCTACAAGATCAAGTCAAGAGTCTGTGAATACTGCAACGATTAACTCACTTCCTGACTCCCCAAAGCCTGTCCACTATCCACAAGGCACAAGTCAGGAGTGTGATGGAGTATTCCCCACTTGCCTGGATGGGTGCAGCTCCAACAACATTCAAGAAGCTTGACACCATCCAGAACAAGGCAGCCCCTTGATTGGCACCATATCCACAAACATCCGCCCTCTCCACTCCTGATGCTCAGTAGCAGCAGTGTGTACTACTGCAAAATGCAATGCAGAAATTCGCCAAAGATCCTCAGACAGCATCTTCCAAACCCATGACAATTTCTATTGAGAAGGACAAGGCCAGCAGATGTATAGGAACACCACCCCTTGCAAGTTTCCCTCCAAGACACTCACCATCCTGATTGGAAATATGTTGCTATTCTTTCATTGTCGTAAATCCTGGAATTCCCTCTCTAAGGGCATTGGGGTCAACCTACAGCACATGGACTGCAGCAGTTCAAGAAGGCAGCTCACTACCACCTTCTCAAGGGACAACTGGGGATGGATGGGCAATAAACTTTGACTGGCTCAGTCAACGATGCCCATGTGCAATGAGAAATCAGTTTTAAAAAATGAAAATATCTCAAAATTTATCAATTTCAGTCTTGGCCTTAATGACTGAAACATCATCAACTCTTTGACAGAGCTCAATCATTCCACCCCCTCAGCTTTCTGTTTTTGAAAGGAAAGCTCCTCAGTCTGTTCAATATTTCTACTTTTCTGAGTTCTGAGTTGCTGCCTGACATTACTCTAGCAGTACACATAGCCCTTACCTGCTCTGACTCCCATGACAGCCTGGGCAGCTGAAGACAGCTTGCCCCTTGATGGAGAACCTGCTGCCTTTGATTCAGGGACAAGGGGAAGGCAAAAAGAAATCAGTAAGAAATTCTGCAATTACAAACATTGACTGCATCAATACAATCAGTTCTGACGGTTTATGTTAGTGAACCAACGTTCAGCTGTTCTTCAGAATATTTTTCGAACACTTTCTCACCTTTGAGCCTGGAGGTGCTGGCTTCAAGAAAGCCCACTCTAGAAAGTTCAGAACAGAGTCCTGAAGGACTGTAACTGACTGTACTGGACAGAGTGACCATAGCGGGCAGAGTGTAGCGGGCAAAATGACTGTACTGGAGAGAATGATTGTACCAGACAGAGTGACCATTCTGGACAGTGACCACGTCGGACAAAGTGACTGTACAGATGGAGTAACCATACCAACAGAATGACAATGAATGACCCCTTTGAGGAGAAAGTGAGGTCTGCAGATGCTGGAGATCAGAGCTGAAAATGTGTTGCTGGAAAAGCGCAGCAGGTCAGGCAGCATCCAGGGAACAGGAGAATCGACGTTTCGGGCATAAGCCCTTCCTGAAGAAGGGCTTATGCCCGAAACGTCGATTCTCCTCTTCCCTGGATGCTGCCTGACCTGCTGCGCTTTTCCAGCAACACATTTTCAGCAATGAATGAGCCCCCCCAGGAGACAATCAGGACAGAGTGACTGCACTGGACAGAATCACAGAACCAGACAGTGTGACCATACCAGAGAGAGTGACCATACTGGGTAGATGACTATTTCGGGCAGAATGGCCATACCAGGTAGAGTGACCATATGGAGGGAGTGACTGTACTGGGCAGAGTGACAATACTGGATGAAATAACTGTATCAGACAGAGTGATCATACTGAACAGAGTGACCGTACTGAGTGGAGTGACTGTTATTGGACAGATGACCATACCGTGTGGAGTGACAATACCAAACAGAATGACCATTTTGGACAGAGGGACCATACCAAATCGAGCGACCATATTGGACAGAGTGACCATATTGGGTGGAGTGACCATTTTGGATGGAATTACTGCGCTGCGTGGAGTGACTGTATTGGACAGAGTAACCTTATTGGACAGAGTACCCACACTGGTTAGAGTGACCATACTGGACAGAGTGATCATATCGTGTGGAGTGACCGTTTTAGACAGAGTGACTGTATTGGACACAGTGACCATACCAGGTGGAATGATCATAATGGACCGTACTAGGCTGGGTTGAGATAGAGATTATTAGCTAAAAATGAAAAAACAGAAAATTGGAGAGGCCAAGGAGTGGCCAGTATTAGACCAAGTGTCTGTCTGGATGGATGTCCTTACCGAAGGTGATGAAAGTGTTGTGGGGCGTGAATGTACAGCCTGTGCTGTCCGTATTGGAGGTACTGGTTGAACTGGAGGCCCTCGCGGTGCCTGGTATGAGGTGGCTGGTACAGCTGGAGCCCGCATTGGGCTTGTAGGCTGCTTTGAGGCCAGCTGCACTTGTGCTGGGGGAGGGGGAGCTCGAGGATGGAAGGAGGACGGCGTCGGGTCGTGCCTGGCCACAACTTTGCGGTTGACGTTGGTCTTGCAGAAGCTGATGTGTCGCTCGGCAGCTGTTTCGTTGAAACGCCTGTTACAGTACGGACACTCGATGTAATCTGGAATTAGACACACACAATCATTCCCTGGACAGGCCTCATCGTGACGCGGCCATAGTGTTACACTTAGGACCGCAATGCTATCATTGCCTTGCAACATCATAAAAGGGAGCATGACTAGTCCATTCTGCCCCTCAAGCCTGCAACCCCATCCTGATGGCTGATCTGCTCTGGGGATCACCTCCTCTTTCATGCCAGCTCAGCACAGCCATCAACCCACTGCTATCTCAGTGATTGCCTTCCAGCTCCATGACAAAATGAAACTAAGCTCACAGTCCACCATCTTACCAAGCAGGCTCAAGGGCACTGAATGGCCCATTCTTCTTCCTGGCCCATCTGTAAGTGGAAGTGAAGATATTAGAGCTACGGCCTGATTAATTCGCCCTGTTAAACCCAAGATAGACAGAGGGGCAAGACAATGGTCAGCGAGATCTAATTGAAACCTCAAATTACAGGAACAGAAGTTGCTGGAGAAACTCAGCAGGTCCGGCAGCATCTATGGAGAGATAAACTGAAAGTTAATTCCTCGGGTCCAGTGATCTCTCTTTGGAAGGTTGCCTGAAATTCCCTGGTTTTTTTTTACAGACTACGGGAGACTATGGGCCAATTCCACACCATGAAAGGCAGACTGAGGGTGGAAATTATCTAATGGATTCCCAGAAGCTATTTGATAGAGATTATTCCCAGAAAATGCAAGTGGAGAGATCGAGGTTAGCCCCTTAAGTGAGTGAAGAGCAAAGGTTTTGGGAAGTGAATGTGATCAGTGAAGGTGAGGATTTTTGTGAGACTAGCCACACATCACCCTGTCGTGTTGAATTGTACAGACCGAAATGCCAATGAAAGCAACTCAATAAAAGCAAGGTGTTACCTGGGTTGATGCTGGCAGGTGGTGGAGGGGGAAGAGGAAGTCCCTTTTTAACAGCATCTGTGGCGAGTCTAGCTGACCTGATGGTGTTGATGAAATCTTCATGCTGTTGTTTCCAATGTGACACAGGTTGAGGCATCTGTAGAAGAGCCACACAGTCTGGAGTCACATTTCCAGTCACTGCCACCCAGGACACTCCCAGACATAACATCCCAAAGAAACCTGGAGTACAACCACAGAATTGGACAGCATGGGTGTAAACAGCTCTCCTCCCTCTCCCCCACTTCCTGATAAACCACCCCAGTCCAACTTGTCGTCAGCTTAAAATCTCAACAAAGTGAAAGCTTACAAATTTGGTCACCTTTCGTAGCTACAGACCAAGTTTTGCAATGAAGTGTCCTTTCCCCAGAAGTTTTCAAACGAGCAAAGCTAACTCTGGGTACAATATGTTAAAACAAAAGCAACTTCTGAGTTTAAGTTTACCACATCGGCAGTTACAATTTCAGGGTGTTGTTATTTGAAAATGGGTTCACAAGGAGCTCAGTGTGAGAATGTCATTTTTTTTTAAAGAGTTACTTATGAACATTTATTGTAAGTATCAATTCTAAATTATAATTTCAGAATTACCACTGTATCATAGACTATCAAAGATAGTTGTAACATAACTATGTACTTTAGATTTATACACAATATTTAAATCCACCTCACAAATCCCATAAGATATTCAAACGAAATAAAACTGAAAGAAATCTAGACCCACAATCCAATGTAATTTTTTTTGTCTCAACATTCAAGGGGGCTTAGTAATAAACCTGGGGTTTGATGTCCCAGGGTGGATTACCCATGGTTCTCTGTCATAGTGTGTTTATATTTCAAATTTTTAACCACGACCATATTGATTCAATCGTCTCCACTTCTGAACCAGTGAATTTGAACTTTTCACTTTAGTCTCTTCAAAACTTGCGCCAGGACATGGAAGAGCCTTCCCTCCAAGAGATGAGTCCTACCTTGGCAGCTGATGGACCTCTCACTGATGAAACGTCTGTCCCAGCAACTCTCTGCTTGTACGAACTGAAGACTTTTTTTTTCTTGTTAGAAACTTTGCTACAAATGGGTTCATGTCTTTCCTTGAGACAAAAGACAGCATTGAGTTTCAGAATACTTTCAATCTATTCCCTCAAAAAAATCTGAAACTAAACACTTTCTTCTCAAATTTTCTCTCCCATCTCGTTCCTACCCAATCCCCATTTCGGGGCCAACGTCAGTTACTGAAGGTTCATCACAGGGACTCTCAGCCTCACCCTCTCGCCACTGGTTATCTGGCATACCAATCCCACAATATTCTACTTTACTACAGTCAATTGGTATAGAGAGTATTGCACAGAAACAGACCCTTCGGTCCAACTCGTCCATGCCAACCAGATTTCCTAAACTGAGCTTGTCCCATTTGGCTGCGTTTGGCCCATATCCCTCTAAACCTTTCCTATCCATGTATCTGTCCAAATGTCTTTTAAATGTTATAATTGTGTCAGCCACTACCACTTCCTCTGGCAGCTCTTTCCATACATGCACCACCTTCTGTTTGAAAACATTATCCCTCAGGTCCCTTTTAAATCTTTCCCCTCTCACCGTAAACCTATGCCCTCTGGTTTTGGACTCCATTGCCCTGGGAAAAAGAGCTTGGCTATTCACCTTATCTATGCCTCTCACAATTTTGTAGAAAATAGACAATAGGAGCACGAGTGAGCCATTTGGCCCTTCGAGCGTGCCCCACCATTCAACACGATCATGGCTGATCATGCAATCTCAGTATCCCATTCCCACTTTCTCTCCATACCCCTTGATCGCTTTAGCTGCAAGGGTCACGTCCAGCTCCCTTTTGAATATATCTAATGAACTGACCCTAACAGCTTTCTGCGGGAGAGAATTCCACAGGTTCACAACCCTTTGAACAATATCCTTCCTCATCCCAATCCTGAATGACCTACCCCTTATTTTTAGACCATGACCCTTTATTCTGGACTTCCCCAACATTGAGAACATTCTTCACACATCTAGCCTGTCCAGACCCATCAGGATTTTATATGTTTCTATAAGATCCTCCCTCATTCCGCTAAATTCCAGTGAGTACAAACCCAGTCGATCCAGTCTTTCCTCATAGGTCAGTCCTGCCATCCTGGGAATCAGTCTGGTGAACCTTCACTGGACTCCCTCAATAGCAGGAATGTCCTTCCTCAGACTAGGAGACAAAAACTGCTCCCAATACTCAAGGTCTGGCCTCACCAAGGCCCTGTGTAACTGCAGCAAGACATCCTTACTCCGATACTCCAATCCTCTCACTATGAAGGTCAGCGTGCCATTAGCTTTCCTCATTGCCTGCTGCATCTGCATAACAACCTTCAGCCACTGTTCCACCATGACACCCTGGTCTCACTGCACCTCACCTCTTCCTAAACTGCCACCATTCAGATCATAATTTGCCTTCCTGTTTTTGTGACCAAAGTCGATAACCTCACATTTATCCACATTATATTGCATTTGCCAGGTATTTGTCCACTCAGCCAGGCTGTCCAAGTTACCCTGCGGCCTCTTAGCATCCTTCTCGCAGCAAACCCTGCCATCCAGCTTAGTGTCATCTGCAAATTTGGAGATGCTGCATTCAATTCCTTCGACAAATTATTAATGTATATTTTGAACACCTTGTGGCCCTGCACTGAACCCTGCAATACCGCACTCCTCACTGCCTGCCATTCTGAAAAGGACCTGTTTATTCCAATTCTCTGCTTCCTGTCTGCCAAGCAGTTCCCTATCCATGTCAATACATTACCTCCGATACCATTAGGTTTAATTTCCTTACTAATCTCTTGTGTAGAATCTTGTCAAAAGTCTTTTGAAAGTCCAGATACACAACATTGGTGTCATCTGCAAACTTACTAACTATACCGCTTATGCTCACATCCAAATCGTTTATATAAATGACGAAAAGTAGTGGACCCAGCACCGATCCTTGTGACACTCCACTGGTCACAGGCCTCCAGTCGAAAAAACAACCCTCCACCACCACCACCCTCTGTCTTCTACCTTTGAGCCAGTTCTGTATCCAAATGGCTAGTTCTCCCTGTATTCCATTAGAACTAACCTTGCTAACCAGTCTCCTGTGGGGAACCTTGTCGAACGCCTTACTTACGTCCATATAGATCATATCTACCACTCTGCCCTCATCAATCCTTTTTGCTACTTCTTCAAAAAACTCAATCAAGTTTTTAAGACATGATTTCTCACACACAAAGCCATGTTAACTATCTCTCCCCTTTCCAAATACATGTACATCCTGTCCCTCAGGATTCCCTCCAACAACTTGCCCGCTACTGACACAGGCTCACCGGTCTATAGTTCCATGGCTTGTCCTTACCACCTTTCTTAAACAGTGGCACCACATTAGCCAACCTCCAGTCTTCCAGCACCTCACCTGTGACTATCGATGACACAAATATCTCAGCAAGGGGCCTAGCAATCACTTCCCTAGCTTCCCACAGAGTTCTCGGGTACACATGATCAGGTCCTGGGGATTTATCCACTTTTATGCGTTTCAAGACATCCAACGCTTCATCTGCAATATGGACATTTTTCAAGATGTCACCATCTGCACTCTATACCTTTCATGTCCTTTTCCACAGTAAATAATGATACATAACACTTGTTTAGTATCTCCCCCATTTTCAGCAGCTCCACTCAAAGGCTGCCTTTGCTGACTTTTAAGGGGCCCAACTCTCTCCCTAGTTACCCTTTATTCTTTAATGTATTTGTAAAATCCCTTTGGATTCTCCTTAACTCTATTTGCCAAAGCTTTCTCATGTCCCCTTTTTGCCCTCCTGATTTCCCTCTTAAGTATACTCCTACTTCCTTTCTACTCTTCTAAGGATTCACTCAATCTATCCTGTCTATACCTGACATATGCTTCCTTCTTCTTCTTAACCAAACCCTCAATTTCTTTAGTCATCCAGTATTCCCTATACCTACCAGCCTTCCCTTTCACCCTAACAGGAATATACTTTTCTGGATTCTTGTTATCCCATTTCTGAAGGCTTCCCATTTTCCAGCCGTCCCTTTACCTGCGAACATCTGCCCCCAATCAGCTTCCGCAAGTTCTTGCCTCATACCGTCAAAATCAGCCTTTCCCCAATTTAGAACTTCAATTTTTAGATCTGGTCTATCCTTTTCCATCACTATTTTAAATCTAATAGAATTATGGTCGCTGGCCCCAAAGTATTCCCCTACTGACACCTCAGTCACCTGGCTTGCCTTATTTCACAATTGGAAGTGTAGAGGACAGCGAAGAGGGTTACCTCAGATTACAACAGGATCTTGATCAGATGGGTCAATGGGCTGAGAAGTGGCAGATGGAGTTTAATTTAGAGAAATGTGAGGTGCTGCATTTTGGGAAAGGAAACCTTAGCAGGACTTATACATTTAATGGTAAGGTCCTAGGGAGTGTTACTGAGGCCATGGAGTGCAGGTTCGTAGCTCCTTGAAAGTGGAGTCGCAGGTCGATAGGATAGTGAAGAAGGCGTTTGGTATGCTTTCCTTTATTGGTCAGAGTATTGAGTGCAGGAGTTGGGAGGTGATGTTGCAGATGCACAGGATGTTGATTAGGCGACTGTTGGAATATTGCATGCAATTCTGATTTCCTTCCTGTCGGAAAGATATTGTGAAACTTGAAAGGGTTCAGAAAAGATTTACAAGGACGTTGCCAGATTTGGAGGATTTGAGCTATAGGAAGAGGCTGAACAGGCTGTGGCTGTTTTCTCTGGAGCGTCAGAGGCTGAGGTTTATAGAGGTTGACCTTATAGAGATTGACAAAATTATGAGGGGCATAGATAGGATAAATAGACAAAGTCTTTTCCCTGGGGTGGGGGAGTCCAGAACCAGAGGGCATAGGTTTAGGGTGAGAGGGGAAAGATATAAAAGAGACCTAAGGGGCAGTGTTTTCACACAGAAGGTGGTACGTGTATGGAATGAGCTGCCAGAGGATGTGCAGGAGGCTAGTACAATTGCAACATTTAAAAGGCATTTGGATGGGTATATGAATAGGAAGAGTTTGGAGGGATATGGGCCGAATGCTGGCAGATGGGACTAGATTAGGTTGGGATATCTGGTCGGCATGGATGGGTTGGACCGAAGGGTCTGCTTCTGTGCTGTACATCTCTATGACTCTATCTACTGATTCACCCTTGTCCACTCTACTTGTCAGAGTCTCAAGAAATTCCAGAAGATTTGTCAAGCATAATTTCCCTTTAGTGAATCCATGCTGACAAGGTCAGATTCTGTCACCATTTTCCAAATGCTTAGTTATTACCTCTTTAATAATTGACCTTATAAATCTCCATGAGATCACCACTCAGCCTTCGACACTCCAAGAAAAAATGTCCCGGCCTATCTAGCCTCTACGTATAACTCAAAACCTCCAGTCCCAGTAACATCCTTGCACATTTTTTTCTGTTGCCTTTCTATTTTAATAACATCCTTCCTATAGCAGGGCAACCAGAATTGTATGGAGTATTCCAAAAGTGGCCAACACCCTGTACAACTGCAACATGACGTCCCAGTTCCTATACTCAATGCTCTAACCAGTGAAGGCAAGCATGCCAAATGCCTTCTTCATCATCTTGTCTACCTGTGACACCATTTTCAAGAAACTATGAACTTGTAGTGCTCACCCCATCTGTTCAACAACGTTCCCCAGGGCCCTAGCATTAACTGTGCAAATTCTGACCTGGTGTGCTGTGCAAAACAACTGTGACTCTCAATGATTCTGTGAACTCTTGATCCTATCTGTCCACTTTCAAATTTCTCACAAGAAGTGTCGCTCCCCCAAGCAGCAAACAAAATTCCTTGCACAGAATAAGCAAGAAAACTGGCCTTGGGAGCTTAAAAGGGTGAAAGGTTCTCTTCTTAGTGAATCATAGTGTCCTACAGCACGGAGACAAGTCCTTTAGCCTAGACTGGTCCCTGCTGCCCAATAAGTCCATCTACACTAACCCCCCTGAACTTGGCCTTTATCATTCCAATCCTTTCCTATGCACATATTTGTCCAAATGCCTTTTGAATGTTGTTCATGTACTTGCCTCAACCACTTCCGGCGGCAGCTCATTCCATATGCGCACCACCTTCTGTGTAAAAAAAGTTGCCCCTCAGGTTCCCTTTTATTCTTTCCCCTCAAACCTTAAACTGATGCCCCCCTCGTCCTCGATTCTGCACTCAAAGTGACCAGTAAACGCAGGCTTGAGTTTTTATGACTTTCTGCATGCAGAGATAATCACTCTGCAGTATTCTACATGGAAAAAGGGAATAGCAAACATGACATCACTGTCTCCCTGTTCAATAGTGCCACAGAACGCTGTAGGCAAAATTTGAGCAGGGCACTAGGCTCCAAGATGGCAGCACATTAACCAGCAGCTGATTTGGGTCATACCTTAACCCCAACCCTAACCATAACCCTAAACCTTAACTTTACCTTAACCTTAACCCAAACCCTAATTCTAAACAAAATCCTAACCCGAACCATAATGCTAACCCTAGCCCTAACCCTAAATTTAACCTTAACCCTAACCACAATCCTAACCCAAACCCTAGCCTTAACCTAAACCCTAACTCTAACCTAAACTTTAATCCCAAACCTAATCCTTAATCCCAAACCTAATCCAAACTCTAACCCTAAACTTCACCTTAATGCCAACCCAAACCCTAACCCTAACCCAAGCCCTAACCCTACCTCTAACCTTAAGCCTAACCCTAACCATAACATTACCAGAACATCCTATTTTAAATAAAATAGCCCTAAGCATAGCAAGTGACCCTACAACAATAGTTTCTAATTTTTATAATAATTCTAACTTATAAAATGCCCCAAGATGCTTCGCAGAGCCTTTATAAAACAAAATTTCATACTAAGCCACATAAGGAGAATATAAATTACATAAATACTACATCAAAGACATAGGGTTTAAGGAGTGAAAGACGTTAGTGAGGTAGAGAGAGGGGTGAGAGAAAGGGAGGAAATTTCAGAGTTTAGGGCTATAGTGAATTTTTCTTTATTCAATCATGGGATGAGGGCATCTCTGGCCAGGCCAGCATTTATTGCCCATCCCTAATTATCCAGAGGGCAGTTAAGAGTCAACTACATTGCGGTGGGTCTGGAGTCACATTTGAGTAGACCAAGCAAGGATGTGGTTTCCTTCCCTAAAGGACATTAGTGATCTAGATGGGTTTTTCTGACAATTAACAATGGAGACATGGCCATCAGTGGGCTCTTCACTCCAGATTTTTTTAATTGGATTCAAATTCAACCATCTGCTATGATAGGATTCAAACCCAGATCCCCAGAAAATTGCCTGCATTAACAGCTCAGCGATAATACAGGTTGTTCTGCTATAATGTGCATTTCGTGATTGCAAGTTCTCTGTAACATAATTGATGACTTGGGGACACGGTTTCTAAAGCAGGAACTTTTAAAACGTGTGTTGGCTGTAACACTATTACTTTGCCAACACTTTAAGCACTTTTCTAAAGCATGATTTTTCTATAATGCGGGATTGCACAAAAAACACAACTTTCACATTATAGAAGAATTACCAGTACCACTTGCCCATCGCCTCCCCAATGGGAATGAAGAAACAATGGTAGAACAATGAAAATCAGAGGCATATAAGAGGTCACAATTAGAGGAGTGCAGATACCTCGAAGGATTGTGGGATGAGAGGGGATTGCAGAGATAGGTAGAGTCTGAGGTTTTGGATGAATTTGAAAACAAAGGTGGGAATTTTAAAACCTCAATGTTGCTTACCCATGAACTAATGCAGGTCAGGGACCACAAGGGATGATATGGCAAGGAGACTTTGTGTGTGTTAAGACAGGGTAGCAGAGTTTTGGATGTTTTAACCGCAATTTATGAAACAAGTGTAGACACACACAAATCCTGTACAAACTTACCAGGTTTGTTTGTTCAAAATTTCTTCCACAGTTTCTGCAGGGTACGAGATTCAAATTCTGCTCTGTTTTCAAGAAAAAGAAAGTTAAATAAATCAAAATTCAATGCTTTTCATTCATTGTTAAATGGACTAGTAATCCAGAGGACTCGATTTGAGTTCAAATCTCATCCTAGTAGTTTGTTGAGAAAACTGTTATATTGGTGAAAGTCTCCAATGAAAGGTTCAGGATTGTTGTAAATTCAATGTCCCTATGGAGAAGGCTATCTGCTTTTCTCACCGTTTGGTGCTGTTCATTTTATTCACTCGTGGGATGCATGCATCACTGACTGGCCTGCATTTATTGCCTGTCCCTAGTCGTCCCTTGAGAAGGTGCGAGTTAGCTGTTTTCTGTATGTGACACAAAACCCACACCAATGCAACTGACTCAGCAATGCCCTTGAAAATCACCCAGAAGCTATTCAGTTACCTTCTATGATGAACTAGGAATTTAACAATAAGTACCAGCTTTGTCAGGAATGCACACATCCCAAGAATGAATGAGTGATCAAAGGCTGGAATACACCATAATGGCTAACAAGAACGCAATAAATTCTGGTTATTAAAAGGCCATTTGGCCCATTAAACTCATTCCTATCAGTAGCTGTGGGCTTTAGCTCTGGTTCAGTGCATGACACTCTTGCCTCTTGATGTCAGAAGATTGTGCATTCAAGTTCTTCACCAGAGATACCACAGGATGACAGAGAGGTTATGGTGTAGGAGGAGGCCATTCAGCCCACGTGTCTGCAACAGTTCTCTGAAAGGGCATCTCACATGGTCCATACCATTTCCTGCCTGATCCCCATAATCCTGAACATTCTTCCTTTTCAGATGACAATGCAATTCTCTCTGGAACGTCTCTGTTGACCCTGTTTCCATAACCTTCCACATATCGCCGTTGTTTATTTAGTTAAAATCATAAATCTGTTCCCTATTGTTCTTTCCACAAATGGGAACAGTTTCTCTCTCTCTTTCTCTACTCTGTCCAGACCCCTCATGATTTTGAACATCTTGATCAAATCTTCCCTTTATCTTCTCTTCCCCAATCTTTCCAATCTATTTAGAAAAATAAGGTGATATAGTGATGATATCACTGGACTGGTAATTCAGCATCCTAGCTGATGCACTTGCAACATGGCTTCGACTGACACCAAGGTGAAATATGAATTCAGTAAAGTCTGGGATTAAAAAATCTGGCTTAATGGTGACCATGTAACCATTGTTGATTGTCATAAAAGCCCATCTGGTTCACTAATGCCCTTTAGGAAAGAAATTCCTTACCTGGTCTAGTCCGCAAGTGATTTCAGAGCAATGTTGTTAATTCTTAACTGCTCTCAGAAATGACCTAGACAATCAACCATTCCAAGGACAATTAGCAAAGGGTAACAAATGCTGACTTGCCCATTTTCTGTCATTGATAAAAATAAAACTTGAAGTTGAATGACTGCAGCACATTAATGTAGAATGACTGTACTGAGGGAGTGCTAGATTGACAGGAGTGTTGCAATCTATTCTATCTGCCATTATTTTAACGAACAGCAGGAGGATGTCCCACAAGGATCTGTGTTAGGGCCTCAATTACTCACATCATTTATTTGGATAATGGCGTAGAAAGTCATATATCCAAATTTGCTGATGAGATAAAGTTAGGCAACATTATAGACAGTAAGGGATATTAATAGACTAAAGAATGGGGAAAATGGGGTTCAATATAAGCAAGTGTGAGATTATCCATTTTGAAGTGATATAGGTTAGATCGGGGACTTTATAGATGATACGAACTTAAATACAATGGATGTCCAAAGAAACTTGCGAGTTCAGGTATATAGATATTTAAAATGTCACAAACAGACACAGAAAAGAAGGTAAAAGAAAGCTGGTTTTTAGATTTAGAGGTCTTGAGTATAAGGCTGCAGAAGTTATATGACAGTTGTACAAAACACTGATTAGACCCTATTTGGAGTACTGTGAGCAGATCTGGGCACCACACCTTAGGAAGGGTATAATGGCCTTGATGGAGGACAAGGTAGGTTTACAAGAATGATAACTAAAGATCAGGGGTTACATTGTATGTGATTATACAAATTAGAAGATTAAGGCGTGATCTGTTAGAGTCATAGAGTTATACAGCACAGAAACAGACTCTTTGGACCGACTCATCTATGCTGACCTGATATCCTGAATGAACCTAGTCCCATGTGCCAGCATTTGGTCCATATCCCTCTAAGCCCTTCCTCTTCATATACCCATCCAGATGTCTTTTAAATGTTGTACCTACCACCACCACTTCCTCTGGCAGCTTATTCCATACACGCAACACCCGCTGCACAAAAAAGTTGCCCCCTCAGATCCCTTTTAAATCTTTCCCCGCTCACTTTAAGCTTCTGCCCTCTGGTTGTGGATTCCCCTACCCTGGGGAAAAGACCTTGGCTATTTAACCTTTCCATGCCCCTTATGATTTTATAAACCTCTATAAGGTCACCCCTCAGCCTCCGACATTCCAAGGAAAACAGCCTCAGCCTATTCAGCCTCCCCCGTAGCTCAAATCCTTCAGTCCTGGCATCACCTTTGTAAATCTTTTCTGCACTCCTGCAAGTTTAACAACATCTTTCTGCGAGCAGGGAGACCAGAATTGAATGTGGTATTCCAAAAGTGACCTTACCAATGTCCTGTGCAGTTTCAACATGACCTCCCAGCTCCTGTACTCAGTGTACTGACCAAGAAAGGCAAGTGTGCCAAACACTGCCTTCACCACCCTGTCCATCTTTGACCCCAATTTCAAGGAACTTTGTACCTCCAACCCCAGGTCTCTTTGTTGATCTGATCAAAGTCATCAAGATATTAACAGGAAAGGACGAGATAGATAAACTATTTGCACAGGGGCATAGTATAAGAATTAGGGTGAGTCCGTTCGGGAGAAATGTTAGAAAGCACTTCTACAGACAAAGGGTAAGAGAGGATTGGAACTGTCTTCCACAAACAGCAGTGGGGATAGTTATTAATTTTAAATCAGAGATAGATACATTTTTGTTAAGCAAACATAATAAGGGATCTGGTCTAAAGGCAGGTATATGGAATTAGGTTACAGATCAGCCATGATCACATTGAATGGTGGCAGAATGAGCTTGAGGGGCTGAATGGTCTACTCCTGCTCCTATGTTTCCTATGAGTTATTCTCAGGGTCCTGCTCACATATTTCTCACTGCTTCGATGGCATATTGTTATATTGCAGGAGCTTTCTGTATAGAAATCATCATCCCTGGTTTGTTGCCACTGTGGGAGATCAATTTAACTCACCCATACTCCACCAAACATGAAAACAAGCTGGAACTCAAATGGCCACTGCGTCTGTTTAGCAGTCGCCACAGTCCAAGAGGACCATAGAACTGCTCTCTCATTGCAGAGATGACTAGTAGTGGCTCAACCTGAGGGTCACCACGTCGGAGGCAAGGGGCAAGGTCGAAAAGACAGGACAATCATGGTCCTTGTAGTTGGGCTTTGAGGAAAAAGGAGACAGAAGTCTCAGAAGCACTGAGCAAAGTTACAAGAACCAAAGAGAATCTAGAGGCACTGGGACAAGAAGCAATGAAAGGTTTGGCAATTCACCCTGTTCAAGTGCACATCTCCACACGGTGAGAAAATATCCCAGTTTCCTGTACAGTGGGTGGAAAACAACATTAATGAGAGAGAGAGAAACACCATGCAATTAGCAAAATCCAACATAGAACTCTTACCATGTGAGTTTGCATATTCCTTGAGACGTTTATTGAATATACTGGATTGTTAGAGTCATAGAGTTATTCAGCACAGAAACAGACTGGATTGGTCACTTTCTGATTAAAGAACGTGTATTTATTTAGCACCATTCATGGTAGCCTCCCAATGTGCTTATGGGAATGTTGTCAGACATGATTTGACTCTAAACTATGTAAATTTGACAGAGTCTTCCTAAACCAAAGGGCTGGTCTCTCATCAAAGAGAGAGAAAGACAACTGATGTGGTTTAACCTGAGGGTTACCATGCCTCAGGTGAGGACCAAGATGGAGAAGGAGAGACCTTCATGGTAACCTTAGCTGGTGTGGGAATTGAACCCACTCTATTGGTGTCACTGCATCACAAACCAGCCATCCAGCCAACTGGGGTAACTGACCCACTGCTAAGTTACATATGGAGATTAGCACAAGCAATGAAAAGCTTGGTAAAAGAGGCAAATTTTAAGAAAATTGAGAGGGTACTCCAGGGCTCTGCAACTGGAAATCCATGAAAACTGGGGAGATGTGAGAGTCGGGAATTGGAGAAGCCAAATAAAAGGCAGGGTGTGGAGGAGGTGAGGGAAGAAGGCAGGTGTGATTTGATGAACATTTCAAAATCTAGACAGGGAACCAATGTAGGTCAGAAAACATAGTGTGTTGGGTGAACAAGATTGGCACACAGAGACTGTGTGAAAAGATCTCAGCTAATAATTTGTAGGTGAGCTTGAGGAATACTGCAGAAATATTGCAGATTTTCAAACATCCATATCTGATTAGAGTCAAATGAGCAAATGGAGGTGTAGATATCAGGTGCCCTACTCTTCTTCAATGGATGACACCAGCTCTTTACTTTGATTTGATGGTTCTGAGAAAGCAAAAGGCCAAAACATAATCTACAGAGAACTGTTTGATGACAAACCAGGGATGTGCAATTAATTCACAAGACAATTCCCTTGGCCCCCGCATGAATCCCAAAGGTTAATCTCCACAGGTTTGTGGTATATAATGATGTGTGGATACTCCTTGAATCACTTCTTTCATCCCCACCACACAACACATACAGGTATTCTCCCCTGCCTTTATACCGAGTAATGATTATAAAGAAGTCAGATGGCTGGAAAAAGGTTTTCAGATAGAATAATTCACTTTCCCTTAATTGCTCATGATTCATTCTTTGATGCAGGTATTACTGGTCAGACAAGTACTTGTTGCTACATTGATATTTGCCCTTGAGATGGTGAGTGATGATCCACCTTGAGCCCATGGGGTGTAGGGACACCAACAATACTATTACAGAGGGTCCTCCAGGACTTTATCCCAGCAGCAGTGATGGAATATTATATTCCCAGGTCAGAATGGTAATGCTGCAAGATTAGGAGCAGCATTAGGCCATTCAGCCCATCCAGTCTGTTCCACCATTGATCCCGGTAACCTTTGAACCCTTTACTAATCAATAACCTATCTCTGTCTTAATTACACACAGTAACTTGGCCTCCACAGCCTTCTGCAGCAATGAGTTCCACAGATTGACGACCCTCTGGCTGAAGAAATGCTTCCTCAGCTGAGTTCTAAAGGGCCATTCCTTCACTCTGAGGCTTTTCCCTTGGTCTTAGTCTCTCTCACTAATGGAAACAACTTCTCCTGAGTCCACTGTACCTCAGGGCTCTCAGTATTCTGTACATCTCCATGAGATCCTCCCTCATCCTTTTAAACACTGTAGAGTACAGATCCAGAGTCCTCAACCACTCCTCACATGATAAGCCCATCATCCCCAGGATCAATCCTGTAAACCTCCTCCATAGAAAGTGGTAGATTGGCAGATTGGGGGGTTTGCAAATGGGCTACCTTTGCACGGATGGAGTTGATGTTAATGGAATTGAATGTCAAGGGAAGATGATTAGATTCTCTCTGGCTGAAGCACACAATTGCCTGGCACTTGTATAACATTAATGTTACTTGTCACTTCTCAACTTAAACTTGAATTCTGTCTTGGTCTTCCTGAATGCAGCATGGACTTCTTCAGTATCTGAGGAATTGTGAATGGTGCTGAACATTGTGCCATTATTGCCTAATATCTGCACTTCTGACCTTAAGATGAAGCTGAAGATGGATGAGCCTAAGGCACGATCCTCAGACACTCCTGCAGTGATGTCCTGTTGATGACTAATATCTATCAACCACAACCTTTGCGTCAGATAAGACTTGAACCAATGAAGAGTACTTTCCCGAATCTCATTGAAGAAGAAATTATATTGGACATGAAATGTTCACACTGTTTCTCTCTCCATAGATATTGCCACACCTGCTGAGCTTCTCCAGCATTTTCTTTTCTTATCGCAGTGATTCTAGCTTGCAAGGGCTCCTTGATGCCACATTTGATGGTGAAATGTTGCCTTGATATCAAGGGCAGGCACTCTCACCTCTTGAATTAAGTTCTTTTATCCATGTATGGGACACAGTCATAATGAGGTCCAGAACAGAGCAATCCTGCCAAAGTCCAAACTGAGCAACAGAGAACGGATGTCACTTTATAGAAGTCTCAATGACACTTTGCTGATGATTGACCATAGACTGACAGGACTATAATTGGTCATAGGATTTGTCCAGACAGGATAAAACAGAGCAATTTTTACTGAGTTGATACCAGTTTCAACTGAAACATGTAGTGGGCATTAACCTTCATCAATTCAACTAGGATTCTGTCAGATTAGATTAGATTAATAGATTAGATTCTCTACAGTGTGAGAACAGGCCCTTTGGCCCAACAAGTCCACACCGCCCCTCCGAAGAGAAGCTCACCCAAACCCATTCCCCTACCCTATATTTACACCTGACTAATGCACCTAACACTGGGCAATTTAGGATGGTAAATTCACCTGACCTGCACATTTTTGGATTGTGAGAGGAAACCCACGCAGACAGGCAGGAATTGAACCCAGGACCCTGGTGCTATGAGGCAGCAGTGCTAACCACTGAGCCATTGTGCTGCCCTGTTGTATCACATGTGCCCAGGTTTTATTTGGTTGCATAACATGGAGTAAATTAAATTGGCTGAAGACTGGGATCAGGGATACTGGAGATCAGGGAGGCATCATCCACTTGGTACTACTGGCTGGGGAATATCAGCCAATTCTTTTCAAGTATGTCCAAAATGTTCATGATACTGCAGTCACATGAAAATCCAGACTGGATAAACATTGACAGTGAATATAGGAGCTGGAGTAGGCCATTCACTCGATCATCAATATGATCATAGCTGATCATCAAACTAAGTACCCTGTTCCCAGTAACAGGACAGTAACACTCCTTCATGAACAAATGTTAGGCATCCTGCATGCCTCCCCCAATTATCCCCAGTCCACATTGTTGTTCTCCATGGAGAGTGAACAAGAGTCCATTGAAAAATCAATACATCTCAAAAACACTCAAAACAATATCTTCATGATCCCCAGCCCCCCCTCTCTGTAAGATAAATATCTGAAGAATAGAGACCACTGTGATGTCAGTGCAGCAATGTAGTGATGCACATGACTCAAAGGTTATAACAAGAGATTGACTGCAATATTTTATATTCTTCTGAACAATCCACTCTCCCTCTACTCCCCTCAGCAGTTTTGTTATTCCTAATAAGCCCCTCACTGCACTTGTTCCCATTTTTCACATCAATGTTATCTGAAGCAGTAACATGTCTACTTACGAGAAGCATTCATTTTAGGTTTGGTAAGAGAAACGTGACCTCCAAATCAGATGGTATAGGTCTCTTGGCAGATGTTTAACTCAAGCCCTCTTCCCCCATCAAATGTGTCAGACTGGGCTATCCTCCATAGCAACTGTTGCTGGGGCAAACAAAGAAAACACTTTCCCATCATTTTCCTCCATTGTTCCCTTTCACTGACCTATGATGAAATTGTACCTTACTGATTTGCAGTTTTTATTCAGCACAAAAGTAAAACAAACAAAATGAAAACTACTTTTAGCAGGAAAACAAGGAAGATGGAGCCAACTCAATTCTAAGTTCACCTTGAATTGTAACAAGAACATGTGCTTGGAGGCTGTTCATTCATGTTGGATTAGTTCCTTGGGACAAGAGGATTGTCCTATGAGAAGTGGAGCAGATTAGACCTGTTTTCCCCAGCTCAGAAGAATGAATGGTAGCTTCATGAAGAAAAAAAGTCAAGGGACTTGAGAGGGTTGGGATAAAGCAATCAAAGGGTATTGGAGTGGGGAAAGGGTAGAGTTGGATAACCAATCACGATCATAGTGAATGGCTGAAACATTGAATTGACCAGATGATGCGAATGGCCTACTTTTTTTTTGCTCCCTTAGAGAGGAAAGAAGTTTTTGTATTTTTTAGTCTGTTGAGCTGTGGATGATCAATCATCGCATCTATTCAAGATCAAGGTCAACAGATTTTGATACTAAAGGAACCAAGAGATAGATTAGGCTTTAAAGGGTGACGTATAAAATACTTATTGAATGGTAGATGCTTGAAAAGATAGAATGGCCATTCGATATTCACTACACATAAATTGTGTGATACTCCCCATTGTGACATAAGAGGTGGTGGCGTGGGGTGACATTTTGTTGCATTGTGGAGCTTTTCCAAATGCCAAGATAGTGCCACAACAGACAATACGCAGTTAAAGTATGGTTGTCTATCCTAAATCGCTCAACCACCTGTGGGACAGTGCAACAAGGGTTTTACTAATAGTCACCCTTCAAAATGAAGACCTGTATTTATTGAGCACCTTTTACAAACCCAGGATATGCAAAAAAAAAGAAGCATTTCACAGCCTATGACTTACTTCTGAAGCACGGATGTAATAAACATAGAAATAGAGGTGCGCCCAGGAGGATTCACAAGCAATCATGAGATAATGGAGGGTTAATATTCGACAAGATACTTCTCTAGCTGTCTTCAAATGGTGCAATTAAATTTTTTACATCCCCAAAGACAGACGAGACTTTTAAAATTTAATGAGAAAGAAGGTACCATCAACAATGCAGTACTCCCTCAGTATTCCACTGAAATCGAGAGCTGAGATATTTTATTCAGGAGTAAAGTAAACCTCAACTTTCTGGTATGGAGACAATAGTGCTGCTAATGGAACTCTGGATATTGTATTCACTCAGAGGAGAATCCCGAGAGCGAAAACCATCCCAGCTCTCAGATGTCCACGAATCAAAGTTCTGCAAATCAAACTCAGGAAACTTCTGGCCCAGAAATAGAGAAGAAACCCCACAATGGAGAAGCAGTGGACACGACATCCAGTCAGTAATCCAAGGCTTTTCAGAGCTACAGCACTGAACAAAGAGAAGAAAACTGACTTCCTTCAACCTCGGGAGATGACACAGCTCTGAAGGTACAGTGGCAAAAGTTCAAATCCTATTGCAGCAGCAGGGAGAATTTAAATTCAGGTAATCAATAAATCTGCAAAATAAAACACTCATCTCAGCAACAGCAACCACAAACTTATCAAAATTGCCTGGTTCACAAACAAGGTCTCAAAAAATAATCAACCATCTTCTTCATGACCAATCTAATAAACGTGTAGCTTTAGCCAGTGGTCTCAACCCTTTACCTCAATAAGCGCTATTTATCAGTAATGAAAAATATCACAAGGTACAAAAACTTATGGGAAATGTGTAAATTGGAAAAGTTAAATATTTATTATGGTTGAATTACAAAACATTATGTTTAAGATGAAGGAAAACTTGCTTCCTGTCAACCGAATGGCTCAGTGCCGGGTGCTGGCTCCTTAGCCAATGCCCAGGCACAACCTCGAGAAATGGTTACCTGACTCTTTCTCCAGTTTCTGCTACCGGTGGTGGTTCCACCCTTCCTCTTCCTGGCCGAGCTCCTCCTGGATGACAGCCCCTGTGGGTGTGGGTGTTGTCAACGAGTAGTTCTGGCAAAACGGTTTGCTAGCGTGGGGCAGGAAATTAACCTCACGACTGGAGTCTGTGACGATTTTGTTTTCCAAACCTCAATGCGAGCTCATCAGCAGATAGCGAACTATCCATGACTCGTAAACAATGTGGAGGTGGTGTTGGATGGGGATGGACAAAGTTAAAAATCACACAACACCAGGGTAATATTCCAACAGGTTTATTTGGAAGTACTAGCTTTCAGAGCGCCACTCCTTTGTCAGGTAGCTAGTGGGGCAGGATCGTAAGATACAAAATTTATAGCAAAAGATAATTGTCGTGCAATTAAAACAAAATATTGAGCAAATCTAGGTGTGATCAACATTTCGAGACAGTGATCTTTAGCTATAAATTCTGTGTCTTATGATCTTACCCCACTATGATGAAAGAGCGGCGCTCTGAAAGCTAGTGCTTCCAAATAAACCTGTTGGAACACAACCTGGTGTTGTGATTTTAACTTCAATCAATGTGTTGGCAGTCTGTTTTAACCCATTGCTGATCAGTGTAGAACCAAAACAAGTCCAGAGAAAATAATAAATCTATCTTTATTTTAACGTCGCAGGTTGCTTACAGTAATATTGAAAGAATAAGCCTTAGATTCCTGAAAAATCTGCAGCATTCCTAGAGGTGGTGGTAAACCTGCTCCTTTAGTGAAGGGAGCTGCTTGTAATTCTAGATCCAAGGCAACACGGCTAGCCTTTATATGTCTGCAAAGGCCCAGCAAGATTCTCATGTGTATCTGAAGGAGCAGTTTATTACCACCTTCGCCAGGGCAATTATGCAGGGGTAAGAAATGCTGGTGTTAGCAGCAACACCCACATCTCATGATTCTTTAAACATGGTTGCCTGCCTCTTGCTATTACAAAGCTGACAAAAGATAGTCACTAGTGGAAACAAGTCCAAAGAAAGGACTCAGGACATTTATCTGAGGTGTCAGGCCATTTGAGCAATGGCAGAAAGTTATTACCGACCACATCAGGCCTTCATTTTCTGAATTACCGCAATGCACTGTACAGCAGAGGAGAAAAAACTCCCCGCAATGCCCTGAAATAGCAGTGAACTCTGACAATTTCCTCATACATTAGACCCAGCACAGCAATGGGAGGTTTCTCTCCACCAATGTTTGTTTCCTGCATCCACACGCTCGGTGTAACACAGGGCTTTTCTGGTAAGGGAGATGGCGTGGGAAGGTGAAGGCACTGTGTGGAATACACACACACACACACACACACACACACTCTCTCACTGCTCCCTGTCTCAAACAATATGAGAAGTGGTGCTAGTTAAATGAGAAGATAGTGGAAAAGGCCTGCAGTTTGAGTTTTAAAATGTTTTCCTGGAGCTCATTTGTATTAGTTACAATCAGTGGATGATGATATTCAACTGTGCATTACCTTCCTTGCTGCACTCGCTACACATCAGGAGAAGCAACAAAGACAGAGGTTGCACATCTCACAGCACACAGGGAAACATCACAACTACGGTCTGGAGAAAGAGCTGACAGTAGGTTGAAGTACCATAAATTACACAGGATGGAAGGCCACTCAGCCCGTTTGCACTTGTGCTGGCTCTTTGAAAAATCTATTTGATTAGTTTCATTGATCTGCTCTTTGCCAATAAACCTTCAAACGTTTCCCCATTGAAGGATTCATCCAATTTCCTTTTGAAAGTGATTATTGAATTCACTTCATTACTCTTTCAAGTAGCACATTCAGGACATATCTTACTACATTTCTCATCTCCCATTCTGCATCTTTTGGTAATCATAAATTTGTGTCCCCCATCCTGGTACTGTCACTCCAGTCAATGGAAGCAGCTTTGCAATTAGTTCACAAAATCTCAATTTTGCATTGCATCATTCCAATATCTCATCAAGGAACAGTATCTCAGCAGCGCTGCACCATCTGAACAACAGATTATGGCATCACACTTTCCAGAGTGCCACTGACCCGATCCTAAAGGTCAAGAGCCCAGCTCCCACGCAGACCGTCTGCAGCTGCATGGACTAGTCACTAAAGCGAATGGTAAAGTCACCACAGTCTTACCAGACCACAGAGCTGTTCTTTCATCAGACTATGAAGAATGGTAGTAGTTTAACCTGAGGGTCACTGCACCTCAAGCGAGGGGAGAGGTTGAAGAGGAAAGTCTGACATGGTAACCTCAGCTGGTGCAGGAATTGAATACATGGCCTTGTTGTCTCAAGCCAGCTGTCCAGTTAACAGAACAGACACAGCCAATAGAACTTCATTGTGAAAAGTCACATCAATTAACTTGATCTCCTCACTGGCTGAGAAAACTCAAGCATTCCATAAATAAGTCGAGGCACAGGCCTTTTTTTTAATGAACTGTCTTTTGTGGGATAAAGGTCCACCTATGAGAGTGCCTTTCCATGCTGAAGATGATCAGAGTTAAGAAGAACATTCCGCAGACATCCCAAAGAAACTTCGGCGTTTGATGAAAGGGTGAGTTTCTCTTGAGGAAAAGTGCAGGTCCATGCTGCAATCGCTGCAAGGGCCAAAGCTTTATCTTGGTAAGGAATCAAGTCTATTGGTTTGGCTAATGGTCAGAGGCAGCAGAGGGGTTAGTTTGAACTCTTCATTTGAACTGTCAGTCAGTGAACTAACCTCCAACAAATTCCCTCCTTTATCCAATGTCCGGTGGGAGAGGGAGACCCTTATGTACTATAACTCTAGTCTGATTCCCTGCAAGTTCTGCCTCAGGTTCAGTATCACTTGTTCCTGTCTTACTTTCTCTATTTTAAATGCATTTCTGTTGGCTTTTTTCTCCAGTCTTCGCTCCTATATGTGGCAGGGTGGAGGGGGAGAGAGACAGAGAGAGGATTAGAAAAGGCAGCATATTTTCCAATAATCACCAAATTAATTAGTAATCCAAACATTAATGGAGAGACTGAATAGACCAGGCTTTGCTTTCTTACAGCAGAGACGGTTAGGATTTGATGGTTTATAGGTTTACAAAATCATTCCAGGTTTGACAAAATGAGAAGAACCTTTCCACAGTACATTTATGAACCACAGGACTGTGACTTAATGGAACGGGTAAAAGTCCAGCATTGGGTTTGAAAATGCATTACCTACAAGGATGGCAGAAAAACAAATTTCTGCTCTAACATGAATTGGAAAAGAGTAAGTTGCAGGACCATGATAGAACTTTTGTATGGGGGTGCAGGGGGGAATTAATGCAGGAATTAAATTATTTCAAAAGCTAGCCCAACGGGTTAATTGACCTCCTTTGGTGCTGTATCACTCTTCATTTCCTAATATGCTGACATGTTGTGGAAAGGAGAAGAGAGGAGAGCAGAACTGACAATCTGGGACCAGGTACCAAGCTCAGTTGAGTTGCCCATTAAGCTTGAAGCTTTGTGCAGCTGTAGTGTCATCCAAATGAAAATGTACACTCTGTCTGGACAGATAGCCAACAGCAGCTTCAATAACATCCATTAAATACTGAAACCAGTGATTGTAGAGTACTGGTTGATACACTCCGAGGAGGGTACACTCTGCAACCGCGTTCCACAATAGTTCCAGCCTCATCAGAGAGCATCCTGAGTTTAGCTTCTGGCCGCATTACACAGCACAGGATTTTCCTCACCTTCCTTTCTTCTTTAATTTTCTGTTTCCGGATTTTCTTGTCCTCTTTGCTCTCATTCGGTGGACGTGACTGCGTCGAGGCTCTGGGAATGTCATTGACATTAATCATTTCCATCCTCTCCAATTGTTTAGTGGTCAGACTCTTTCTCGGTAAAACATCCAAGGGAATCCCGGTTTTCCTGGACACCTTGACTGGATTGAGCTGAAAGAGAGTCGAGTGAATAACAATTTCCAACTTGGACTATGTGTGCTTATAAAATCAACAATATGGGCACTGTTGCCATAGCCAGTACTTGTTGCCCATTCCCCTGGAACAAATGGAGCTATTTCAGAGGACAGTTAAGAGTCAATCACAATCACATTGCTGTCAGCCCAGAGTGACTTTGAGGTCGAACCAAAGAAGGAATGATCTCCTTCCCTAAAGGACAGTGAACGAAGTGGGTTTCTATACCAATCAAGTCACCATTACAAAGACTAGCTTTCAACTCCAGTGTTATTCATTTAATTCAAATTTAATCAGCTGCTGTGGGATTTGAAGCTATGCCCCCTCAGGGCCTTTGACATTCCGGATACCAATGGCATTATCACCATGCTACCCTCTCCCTCTTTAACACTTCAAAAATGTCCCTTGGCACTTTACTAGAGCATTGTTTGGCAACATCTGTCTTTGCATTACAGAATGAGAAATGAAGACAGATGTTCAATAGCTTGCTCAAACTGGTAGGTGTCAGGTAGAGAGCGAGAGGTTTCAGGTGGGAATCTCAGAATCTTGGACCAAGGCAACTGAAAGCATAGTCACCACCAGCACAGTGACAAACTAACAAACACGGACAAGTGTCAAATGAACAGATAAACAGATGTCTCTCTAAACCATCGCTGCACATACAATGATGAGATTTCTGTGGAGTATTTACTGCATTACATTGCCTTATAGAAATGCAGGTCCTACAGAACTGGCATGCTAAACATAAAGCAATCATGAATAAATCCAACAGCAAATCGCATGGGGGATAGAATGTAGACCTTGGAGGAAACCTCTTTTAAACACTTCCTAAAACCAAACCATGGAATGCCACTGACACGGGTTCAATGAATTCAGCTGCTACGCAGTTAGGGTGAAAGTCTACTGTCCTCACCCCACAGTCTGAGAGGTCTCTCAGAGGGAGATACACAACAGGAGGTTGGGTGAGAGGGACCATGATCTTCTGTGATGTGAGTGGGTACAGGCTGCACAAAGAGTAGCAAGGGTCATTGGGAAGTGGAGTCAGACACTGATCAACACTGGGAGGTGACTGATACTGAACTCAGCTATTTGTTATACATCACTCCCCAATTAATGGATACTATCCATACTACACCATAACCCAAAGTCCAAAGTACCCCAAATACTGTAACCGTATGGAGACCATTTGCAAGAACTACAAGTTCCCTTTGCTGAACGACATTACTGAACCAGCCTAAAGAAATCACCAAATTGCTTTGTTCACTTGCACAGCCCATCACTGGGTGTGAACACTTAGCCTCTGCAATTTATTCTTCCAGAACTGAAGGTCCAGATGCAGTTGAGATGAATAAGGAGACGAAGCTGGTCTTGACTGTGCTCCAGCCTCAGGCCACTCTGCCCAAGCCAGACAAACCTCCCAGCTGCAGTCTCACTGGGTGAGGAAATCGAGCAAAGGGTGAACACCAGCCACTTCCCATAACCCCAACCTTATTCAGAAGTAGGAACTCAGTCTCAAACACTTCCGGCAGCAGCCCCTGCTCATACCTTAGGTGGGTCAGTTATCAGCTTCGGGTGGTTGTATAAATTTGAATAGGTGCCTGTAAAAACAAAAGATTCAAACTGAGGATTTGAGCAAATGTATCATTGCAATTCCACCAGCTCCACCTCCAGTACTGGGATGGATACGGAACTTGAGCACGCTCTCAAATCGCACAAATTATCAGCTTCATCATAATGACATTGATTGAAGAGTAAATGTTAGCTAGGACGTCAGCAAGAACCTTCTCATCCTTCCTCCACATAGTGTCCTTGTACGTTTTACATCTGCCTGGGAGAGTAGACCACTCTTAATGTCTCATCAGAAAAACCGCACTTCCAAAGGTGCAGCACTCCCTTAGAATTGCTCTGGGAGCATCAGTCTGGATATTGCGCTCAATTTTCAGGAGCAAGATTTGACCCATAACCTTCTGACAAGAGGCAGGTGTGTCACGCCTAAACTACAAAAGAAACAGTAGAAGATTTTGATGGTGCACAGAGCCATCTAACAGTCAGTACTTACTCAGGATGGATTCACAATCCCATTGCTCGGTTGGTTCCTCAATGACGAGAACTTCAATCTCCTCGTTTTCCTCTTCCTCATCTCCCTTTAATAGAACACCTCCCCTTGGTCCCAGCTCATCGGGCATTTGACAGCTGCAGGTGGGATTGAAAGAAGTTGAAAAGTCCGTTAAAAAACAATTAAAGTGACACAGACCCCACACTCCCACCTCGAGTATCTCTATAGGACTTATCCCATTGAACACAAGTGTACTGTTAAGTTTATTGAAGATTCACATTTTCCGAGATTGGGGAGGAGTGATTTCTAGATTTGTGAAGAGGTTGGAATTGCCTCCTTCAAAGAGAGAGGTTCACTTGGAATTGAGCAGCAGCAGTCAAATCTATCAGGAGGGAGAGTAACCAGCAGTCACAGATTTAAGATATTTAGAAAAGTAACCAAGGTTTGGGAGGGAGTTACAGGGGATGAGGTGGAGAAGACTGTTTTCCAATTTGAATGCTTAGAATCATCAAAGAGCTGCCTGAAAAGGCAGTGGAAGCAGATTCAACAAAAGTTTTCGACTGGATATTGCAAAAACACACCAAAAACAGGTTGTAGAACTATAGATAAACTTTAGAGAAGGGCAAGTTATAGATATGCTGTTTAAAAAAAGTTTCACTGGCCAAAAGGCAACACATGCAGAACCATTCTGTGATTTACATTTTAAAAACCACTTACTCTTTTGCTTTCTGAGTGTGGTAATCATTGATAACTTCATCCAGCCGTGCACTGTCCACCTGAATCGATCCCTCAAGTTCGTGGTGATCCAGAGCTCCAATCTCATCGTCATCGTACTCTTCGTACAACTGAAGCAGACAAAAAAAAAAAAACAGGGTTACAGCAAACAGAGCAATACCTGAAGGGATCCATCTACTTCCAACACCTTTGGAGAGGTGCAGCATTTCAGAATTATCAACTCCAACCCTGAGTAGTACCACCTTTCCCATTGCTTACTACACTGGAGAGAAACCCAACAGAGAGTGGGAGAAAAGAGAGAAAGGAAATTTTAGAAAAGCACTTGTCATAAATAATGAAGAAAGTCTGAAAGGTAGGCACTGTTACAATATAAAAAAACGCAGCAGCCAACTTGTCGACTGCAAATCTCACAAACAATACGATGATAGCATTGAGGCAACCCATTTCTCTCGTGATGCTGATGGAGGGATAAGCAGTGAGCAGGACAAACTCCCCTGCTCTTCTTACAGTGGCCTTGGTATTTCTTACATGCACAAGAACACACAGCCCTGGTCTCAGCTGAAGGCAGCCCTGAAAATGCAGCATTCCCTGGCGCTGAACTAGCCTGTCAAATGGAACTTGACCCTGTGACTCAGAGGAGTGTGCTACCCACGATGGACAGCATGGATTTTTGCCCTGTGTATTGCTCTGGTACCTCGCAAAGTAAACTGACCTTCTCAAACCGATCGTCCAACAGGGTGAGCTGCTCATTTCGTCTCATCACAGATGATGTCATGGAGTAGGCAGTGAAGCGACTCCTGGTTTCCTCCTCCATGAAGGAGAATTCCCTCATCCCGCCTTCAAAGCGAACAATCTTTGAACCATCATTATCATCATCAGAGAGAGCACCGACCGAGTCAAAGTCTTCATCCTCTGTATCCTCCCACTCCTCGTCATCAGAATCCCTGAAGGACACACCAACAAATCATTCATTTGGTCATCTCAGGCAAAAGTTCCAATTAGAAGCATATTATAGACAAAGAGGAAACGTCAGGAGCACCATCATAACTGCAGAAGCAGCAAGTAGACAAAGACAGCAATCAGGGAGGTCAAAACAATGACTGCAGATGCTGGAAACCAGATTCTGGATTAGTGGTGCTGGAACAGCACAGCAGTTCAGGCAGCATCCGAGGAGCAGCGAAATCGACGTTTCGGGCAAAAGCAGTCAATTTGTGTACAGCAAGATCCCTCGGAGAGTGAATCAGATAAGTTACCAGTAAAGCTCAGGTGCAGTTGGTTGGAAAGAGGAATGCTGCATGGGAAATCCCTTTCATTCAAAAGCAGTATCATAGGGCCTTTTAGTGTCTATGTTAACATCAGTGTGGTGGTGATAATGGTGATGGTGGGGAAGTACAGATAAATGGGGCTCTCGCTTTAGCTGCTGCAGCAAGAGATCTTCTGTCCTAGCACGGAGATGTTAGGTTCAGATGTTGCAGTGTTTCTGAAAGAAATTGACGGAGACCTTTCACCCATTTCACAGGTGTCAGCACAACTGAGGCCTGGGGCAACTCAGCTATGATCTTACAGAATGGCAGGGCAACTTTGAAAGGCTGAACTTCCACCCAGACTTATTTCTTAGGTTCTGTGCTTACTGCCGAGATTGTGTAGTGACACGGAGAGGGATAGCATTGTGTCTGAATCAAGATCGAGGGGCTGGGAAAGAAACAAAGAAAACACAATCAGGGAGTATATAGAGTGACGGGAAACAAAACCTACAGGCAGCTGTGCAAATAGTTACATTACAACAAAGCAATGAAACCATCTCAGCTTTAACCTTGTGGAAGGGTTACATATGCTTTTGAATTTATAAAGGATAACAATTTAAGTGCAAGGTAAAATTTGATGTTAGGACTGAAAACTGGAACAATCTTATATCTTGTGCAGTTAGTAACTATTCACTAAGTTCTGTCGAGCGAGAGCAGGACCTTTCTCTGACTGGGGTGGACATCATCTCTTAGCTGCGAATGTTATTTAGGCCCTGGGTGATCTCCGATACTAATTTCGATTGACCAAGGCATTCAGAGAAGAAATTGTTAGATTTTGCCAACTTAATGGGCTTGGAATTTGATCCAGGTTTGCGCCTCTTCCAGCCAATTTCACCACCATGAGGGAGGATTAGTGTCGTGCCCACCTGTCCACAAGTTCACCGACACCTTCTAGTTCCTAACCCCTCCTCTCTGACCCTCCACAGCACACTAACTCTCCCCTTTCCCCAGGTTTAAATCACATACACTTCAGCATTCTCCGCACTCTCTCTCCCGCCAGCCTTCACCATAAAGTCATCCTCCAGAATGTTGTCTGGATCATCAAAATCAAAATCATCATCGAGAGCAGCAACAATATCCGGATCGAGGTCTGGGCGAGGTCCTGAGGGCAAATGCAAACAAACCCTTAATGTTCCAAACAAGTGTTGACATCAAACTTGCTTACTCTACTTTGTGTTCAGGAGAAGTCAGCACAGAAATCTGATACATGTTATGAAACATTGTGATTCACTGTACAACACATGCAACTTGTACAATGGGATTTCTTCAAAGAAAGGAACACTGAAATTATTGTCCTCTTTATCCATTGCCCTGCCTGCTTATGACAGGGAGCTTAGCTCAGTGGTTAACATTCCTGAGGCAGGAAATCATAGGTTCAGGTCCTACTCTAGGGACTAAAGCACAAAGCCCAGACGGACACAGCAGATTACTGAGGGAATCTGTGCAAAGAGGGAACCCAGTCTTACCTCGAACAGGAGCTGCTTTGTTCAGCAATCCAGTTTTCTCTTCAAACTCTGAAGCAAAAACTGACGATGGCAGGTTAATGGAGTGAACCTGAAATCAAAAACATCACAGGTTTCCAGTCTCCTCTCCAACAACAGGGTCTAGAAACATCCATTTTTTGTGGTGATAGTAGTAGTGCAGCACTGGTTGAAGATAACCCAACATCATCTTATCAGGGAAGCACCTCACATGCTCGCCTCATCAGTGCCAACCAGATCCTGAGAATGACTGCAAGACATCCTACACCCATCAATTTAATCTTCACCAAGCACAGATGTATTCACAGTAGGGGACGGGGGTGATTAAGAGAATTGACATCTCTTTGCCGCACCCTCCAAACCTATTGCCTATGCATATTTTCTGCTTCTGTTTCACATCAACTCCAAATCACAGACTTGACCAATATTTCCCATAATTGTGCCCACATGACCCTTACAGGAATCTGTTGCACTTCCTCCCGCAGGTCTCCATCGCCGGTGGTTACGGTGTCTTGGCTCTCCTTCCGGGGTACACTGGAGACCACAAGCTCAGCAACCGGAGATGCCTCTTTCAAATGCTGCAGATAGTTGTAAGTATCATCATAGAAGATGCCGTATTTCCTTTCCTCTTCTTTACGCTTTTGTAAATCTGTTCTCTGCAAGAAAGGAGTTAAAACTTTTATACCAGCTGCAGATTTTATATTGACTTGAGCTGATCAAACACAAGGTAAGTGGCATAAGAACTATGCGCCCCTCCTCAGGTCCAACAGTGGCTCAGTGGGTCACACCTTGAGTCAGGACTCCAGACGTCTGAGCCCATAGTGCAGACTAACAGTTCAGTGCAGTACAGAGGGAGTGCTGCACTGTCAGACATTGTTTCTTACAGGCAACGTTAAAGCAAGCCTTGTCAGGTGAACAAACCATATCCCATGATCACTCTGAAACAAAGATGGCTGAAGGGCGTTGAAGCACAGATCAACAATGATCTATCTCAATGATGGAGCAGACTTGAGGGGCTCAGTTATCTCCTACAAATCTATCTGGATCCAAAGAACAAAGGGCAAATGTAAATTCAATTCACGTGGAAGCTGTCCCATCCAGTGCTGAGCCCTACCATATTCACACACAACTTGTAACTATATGTCAAAGTTAACCACCTCTGCCGGCAGTAGAACTCTCTGTGGGGCGTTCTCGTCTGCGACCAGTGGGTCCTTCTGGCTTCTGTGCACCAAGTGAAAGGTCACCGCTGACTTCTTCTGAATGAAGGGCTTCTTCTTCCGGTGAGGCTGAAGAATAAAACGGAAAAACGGGTTAGAGCAGAGGAATAAAGCAGTAATCCCAGTTCATTCAGAAATCAGAGGGATAACTCCAGCAGCAGGTGTGTCAGCTTCACACAGACTGATTTTTCACTGTTTATAAGCCCAGCAAATATAATGCCACACCATGCCAAAAGTGTCAAGACCTTGGAAAGGGAGATCAGCAGAGAATGCCATGAAATCACAGCACAGAATCTGGCTATTCAGTCTAACTGGTCTTTGTGATCACCTCTGATCCATAACCATCTGCTCCCATTATATTTCATTTCAGTTTGTCCAAGGATCCAAGGAAAATTATGGAAATGGTCAAAGGGGAGGAGAGCTCAGGAGAGATTATTAAAGTTTTCAGATGTAATGGAATCAGATGTAATGGTATTAGATTATTTTATTAGATTTCCCAGTGTGGAAACAGGCCCTTCGACCCAACAAGTCCACACCGACCCTCCGAAGAGTAACCCTCCAAGACCCATTGCCTCTGACTAATGCACCTAACACTATGGGCACTTTAACATGGCCAATTCACCTGACCTGCACATCTTTGGATTGTGGGAGGAAACCGGAGCACCCGGAGGAAACCCAAGCAGACACGGGGAGAATGTGCAAACTCCACACAGACAGTCACCCAATGCTGGAATTGAACCTGGGACCCTGGTGCTGTGAGGTGCTAACCACTGAGCCATCATGCTGCCCCACAATTACAACTGAGTAAACACAACTACCAAGACATGAGGGAGGAACTGGCCAGAGTTAATTGGATGTGGTGATATTCTACATGGAAATTCTCGAGTTACCAAGTAGAAGGCCTTGGATCTAAGCTTGAAGAGGAAACAGTTTGGAAGACTCTCGATGGATCCCCAATGATCTGGCATGCACAGATCAAAACAGTCTCTGGTATTACTGGACACACAGCACCCACGACCCGCACAACCTTCCTCCTTTGAGGCAAGTACCACCCCAGGGCGTGAGCCCAGGATCCAAGGCGCTACACTACTGCAGGCACTATCCTTCAATGAGGCAGAGTGGGACTAGGCCACTGTCTACTGTCCCAGGTGGGCTGAAAGGCCCTCACTGTACAAAGTGAAGGACGGGGGAGATCCCACAGTAATCCCTAGTATCTATCCCTCAGCCCAGGACAGGCACAGGGTGGCCCAAGTGGGATCTTGCTGTGCACGCGAGGCCGCGCCTGCTTGCGGCGCTCCCTCGGAGAGGGCCGGGAGGTCGGTAAAGGGCGCTACAAAAATTCAGCTCCAGCCCGAGTCTCCGCACCATCGTCGCTGGAAGATGTCGCCCGCCTCCACGATCCAAACACCCGGCTTCAGGAGCGGACCCTCGATCCCCAGGCGCGGGCGAAGCTCCGAAATGGAGAGCAGCCTCAGAAGCAACAAACTCTCTCTAGGCCGCCATGCGGCCGCGCTGCTAACTTGGATTGGCTGGAACCATGAAGGACTCTGGGACTCTGGAGGACCATCTGCTGGGCTCCGGGTTCTGATTGGCTGGAGTAGTAAAGCACCCTGGGATACTGGAGGACCATCTGCTGGGCTCCGGGTTCTGATTGGCTGGAGTAGTAAAGCACCCTGGGATTCTGGAGGACCGCCTCGTGGGTTCTGGGCTCTGATTGGCTAGAATAGTGAAGCATGTTGGGATACTGGAGGAGTGTCTCTTTGACCTCCGAGGTTTTTTGGTCGTTTTCACAGAGTCCCTGGTGTCGAAGGTTGTGTCCTCTCCCGTATTTAATCTTGTTTAAAATTCAGGAAACAACTGATTATATTTATTCGCTGTTTCCGCACCGATTGAAACGTTTACGGTTTTCCAGGAAAGGGACAACACGGGGTTAAAAACAGAATCTTCTGGAAATCAGGGATTCGGGGGAGGGAGGAGCTCCAGAAACTTACAATTATCAGGGAACTGGTAGGAGCAAAGTGAAGAAGAGTGATAATCGTTAAGTACGATTGAAGTGATTGTTCACAGTCTTTGGGGAATCCTGTTCACAGAATCTCTACAGTCTGGAAGCAGGCCATTTGGCCCACCAAGTCAATACTTGACCCTCTGAAGGGAACCCCCCCCCAAAAAAAAACCCTGCATTTCCTATGTTTATTCCACCGAACCTACACATCCCTGAACGTTATGCGCAATTTAGCTTGGCCAACCCACCTAACTTGCACATCTTTGGGACTGTGAGAGGAAACCAGAGCACCCAGAGGAAACCGATACAGACACTGGGAGAATGTGCAAACTCCACACACCTGAGGGTGAAATCAAATGCGGGTCCCTGGTGCTGTGAAGCAGCTGTGCAAACCACTGAGCCACCATGCCATCCCTGGTACAGAGTAAAGTTTTAGAACTGAGATAAGTCCTGGGGTCCTGATGGGTTTCATCCTAGGATCTTAAAAGAAGCAGGTGTTCAGGTTGTTGATGTGTGGTTTTAATTATCCAAAATTCAGTAGATTTGGGGAAGGTTCCTTTCATTTGCAAATTAACTAATGTAACTCATTTATTTAAAAAGGGAGAGAGGAAGAAAGCAGGTAACAGGCCAGTTAGCTTAACATTGGTCATAGGGAAAATGTTAATGGCAATGATAATAGTGCTTTTGGATAAGTTCAACGTAATCAGACCGGGCCAGTGTGGTTTTGTCAAAGGGAAAATATTTATTTTATTACAGTTCTTTGAAGAACTAACTTGTGGTTGAAAGGGAGCCAGTTATATTGTATTGAAACTTTGAGAAGACATTTGCAAAATGTAATATATCAAACGTTATTGCAGAAATTAAAAGCTCCTGCTGTAACAGAAAGGTAACCTTGGCAAAGGGAGAAGATTAGAAACAAAACAGAACTCTAGACACTGGAATCTAAAGTAGACAGGCAGGAGGCTGGAAGAACACAGCAAGCCACGCAGCATCAGGAGGTAGAGAAGTCAACATTTTGGGTATAACCTTCTTCAGGACTCGGGGTGGGTGTAGGGAGAGCTACAGATAAAAGGAGTGGCAGAGGCACGGTGATGAAATGGGAATAGGTTAAGACAATCAGGAAGCTGACAGTAGGAATAAATTGGTCTCTTTCAGGCTGGCAGGTTATCACAAGTGGTGTGCATTGGGACCAGTGCTCTTTTTTTACATTTTATATAAATGATTTAGATTAAGGGAATGAAGGCTTGGCTGCTAAATTTGCTGTTGACACAAAGGTAGGAAAGTGTGTTGTGAAGGAGAAAGTGAGGACTGCAGATGCTGGAGATCAGAGCTGAAAAATGCGTTGCTGGAAAAGCGCAGCAGGTCAGACAGCATCCAAGGAGCAGGAGAATCGACGTATGTTGTGAAGAGGACATGAGCTTACAAAGGGATATGCATTGATTTAGTGGGCAAAGATCTGCAAATGGGAAAGCATGAAATTGTCAATTTTGGCAGAAAATAAGCACTTGATCTAAATTGTGAGATGTTGCAGAGCTCTGATGTGCAGAGAAATCTGGGTGTCCTGGAGCTTGAGTCACAGAAGGATTCTATGCAGGTGCAGAAAATAATCCAGAAAGCTGATGGAACGTTATCGTTTATTGCAAGGGGAATTGAATGCAAGAGTAAGGAGATTATGCTTCAGTTATACAGAGCATTGGTGAGACTATATCTGCAGTAGTGTACAATAATAGTCACTGTACTTAGGGAGGAAGTTAATGCATTGTCAGCAGTTCATGTATACTGGACTAATATCTGGAATGAGTGGATTGCCTTATGAAAGGCTAGACAAACTAGGCCTGAATCCTTTGGAACAAAAAGAAAATGTGCTAGAAAATACCAGCAGGTCTGACAGAATCTGTGGAGTAAAACCAGTGTTAACGTTTCAAGTTCAGTGACGCTTCTTCAGAGCTGATGGTAGCTAGGAAAATGTTTTTTATGCAGAAGATAGGGTTTGGGGAGGGGGTAAGGAGCAAACAAAAGGTGGGGATAGAACCCAAAAAGAGAGAAGAACAGTTGCACACAGACAAAGGAAAGGACAACGGTCAGCAAAGGTGATTGAATGGTTGCTAATGGTGACAATTAGTGGCTAACAATGGGTAGTGTGTAATAGCAGACCATGTGATAACAAGGCCTGGTGTGTTGGGTAAGGACATGGAAGAAGGTGCGTCCAGCCCTAAAATTGTTGTTGAGTCCAGAAGGCTGTAGAGTTCCCAAATGGAAAATGTGATGTTGTTCTTTCACATGCACTGAGTTTCGCTGGAGCACTTCAGCAAACCTGAGACAGTAACGTTGTCTGGTTAACATGGTGGTGTGTTGAAGTGGCAGACAACTAGAAGCACGGTGTCGTTTTTGCAGACAGAACTTAGATGTTCTGTGAAGTGGTCACCCAGTCTATGCTTCGTTACCCCAATGTAGAGGAGACAATATTGTGAGTCGTGCAGGGAAAGTGCTGATTTACTGGGAATGTGTGTTTGGGCCCTTAGATACTGAGGAGGGAGTCTAAATGTGTGGTACTAGAAAAGCACAGCAGGTCAGGCAGCATCAGAAGAGCAGGAGAGTCGACGTTTCAGGCACTAACTCCACACTGAGGAAGGAGAAGGTAAATGGGCAGACGTTGCGCCTTCAGCAGTTGCAGAGGAAGGTGCCATGGGGCTGGTGGGGTGTGTTGGTGATGAAAGAGGAGTGGACCAGGATGTCCTGGGGGGTGCGATCCTTGCAGAAGGCTGACAAGGGAAGGAAAGGCTGTATTTATCTGATGGTGGCATTCTGTTGGGAGGTGGTGGAAATGGTGGTTAATGATCCTCTGGATGTAAATACTGGTGGGAATGGCAGGTGAAGACAAGGGGGACCCTAACGCTGCTGCGGGAGGAAGGGAGTTGGTGAGGGCTGCAGTGCAGGAGATCAGTCGGATGTGGCTGAAGGCCCTGTCAACTACAGTGCTGAGGAATCTTTGGTTGAAGAAGAAGGCAGAGATTTCAGAGCCCCCTTGTCGAAGTTGGCATCAATAGAACAGATGCAATGGAGACAGAGAAACTGGGAGAAAGGGATAGAGTCTTCACAGGAAGCAGGGTGCGAGGATGTATACTCCAGATAGCTGTGGAAGTCTGTTGGTTTGTAGTAGATATTAGTGGCCAGTCTATCCCAGAAATAGAAATATAGATGTCGAGGAAGGGAGAAGTCAGAGATGGGCCGGGTGAAGATGACAGCAGTGTGAAAATTGGAAGTGAAATTGATAAACTTTTCCAATTCCAGGCTAGAGTGGGAAACTGCAGTGATGATATAACTCATTGATCGTAAACAGGATGTGGGTTAGGGCTGGAATAGGACTGGAACAAGAATATTCCACGTACACCTCAAAAAGACAGGCACATCTGGAGCCCATGCGGAGATCCGTGGCCACTCCTGACCGGAAGAAAGTGAGAGGAATCAAAAGAGAAGTTGTTGAGGGTGAGGACAAACTCAGCCAAGCGGAGGTGGCTGGTGGTGGGCGCGGACATTTCAGGCCTTTGTTCCAGGAAGAAGCAGAGACCCCTGAGACCATTCTGATGGGGGATAGACGTGTCAAGGGATTGCCTGTCCATGCTAACAGGGAGGCAGCTGGAGCCCACAAACTGGAAATTCTGACACCGGTGTAAAGTGTCAGAGGAATCGCAGATGTAAGTGGGCCGGGACTGGAAAAGGGGTGACAACCTGTGGCAGTGATTGTGGATCTCATGGTACGGCGAGAGCAGCTGAATCCTTTGGAGTTTGCAAGAGTCTGATGCAACCTAATTGAAACAAATTAAATTCTAAGGGGACTTCACTGGGTGGATATTGAAAGGATGTTCCTCTTTTGGAAAAGTCTAGAATTAGGGGGTCATAGTTTACAAACAAGGGGTTACCCAGTTAAAATAGAGGAGCAACAAAAAAAAAAGCATTTCTCTCAGAATTATGAGGTTTTATAATTCCCTTCCTGAAAACTTAGTGGATGCAGAATCTTGAAATATTTTTAAGGCAAACGTAGATTCTTGATGACCCAGGGATGAAAGATTATTGAGGATATGCAGGAATGTGGAGTTGAGGTTAAATTCAGATCAGCTCTGGTTTTATTAAATGAAACCAGACTCGAAGGACTGAAAAGCCTACTCCTGTCCCTTGTCTGTCCCCTTGTTTGTCTGTCTGTTCCTGAAGTTTGAGCATCTCTGAGGTTATTGTTGGGGTTGAAACTTTATTGCTGGAACAGCACAGCAGGTCAGGCAGCATCCAGGGAACAGGAGATTCGACGTTTCGGGCACAGGCCCTTCTTCAGGAATGGGGGGTTTATTGTTGGGGTCAAATGTTTGAATCTCTCCTGATATTTGCAATTAATTAATTTTGTAGTTTTTGTATGCTTTCATACAGTTAATGGTTTATCCCCAATTGGACAATGACTTTTTTATGCTCATTGTTAAAAGTACATTGGCAGCCTCTTGTAAATTTGTTCAGTGATTGACCACAATGGTGAATAAAACACATAGTTTACCAAGATAATATCAACCAAAGAGCTGCGGATGCTGGAGATGTGAAACAAAAACAGAAATTGTTGAAGCGACTCAGCAGGTCTGGCATCTTCTGTAGAGAGAAAACAATTAAAGGTTTTGAGTCTAGTGATTCTTCTTCAGAACATCATAATAAGTCAGGTCTCACTCTTGAGATGTGACTTGTCCAGTATGACCATCATGGAACATAATACTCCATACTGTCCAATCAAACACTCCATGCCAAATATTGTTTACATAAAGGCTCTACTTATATGGGGAAAGTTTGCAACTTGCTGATGCAATGTCCGATTAAATGATATTGGTGGGGAGAGAATTACAATATTGGCAGCTTGACTACTCTTTGCAATGCAGGTTTCTGACACCAGGGGGTAGTATAAGCTCAGCACCAGGAGCATAAGCTGTTAGTGCAGTCAATACAAGACAGAGTGGATTCTGGATTAGTGGTGCTGGAAGAGCACAGCAGTTCAGGCAGCATCCGAGGAGCAGTAAAATCGACGTTTCGGGCAAAAGCCCTTCATCCTTTATTCCCGATGAAGGGCTTTTGCCTGAAATGTCGATTTTACTGCTCCTCGAATGCTGCCTGAACTGCTGTGCTCTTCCAGCACCACTAATCCAGAATCTGGTTTCCAGCATCTGCAGTCATTGTTTTTACCTACAAGACAGAGTGGAGGCTCGTGCCTAGCTACAAAGATATAAACAAAGTCTAGCTTTTAATTCTACATAATGTGTGATGATGAAACATAATAGTTACTGACTCAGATCTAATGTTTGTTCATTAAGCTGAGTCAGAATGATCTGGCTGTGGCTTCCAGCAGCTGATTTAAGATGGCATTTCGATATTGCACTGAAGACAACACACTGAGTTCCACATCAACAGACTTGAAATCTCTCAGGTTAGTTGTTAACTTCTCCAACAAGGACCCATATGCTTTTTTTTTCTGATGAAAGATGCATTAACATACCTTGAAGGACAGAGCAAAGATGTCTTGGTCTTGATCTCTCTCAAGTGCAAAGCCACCAAAACTGATTAACTAGTTCGTTGTTCTTTGTGGAATCTTGCTGGGTACAGATTGGCTGTCAGCCTTCCCAACATTACCACAGTGACTGCATTCAAAAACTTAATTGGCTCTGGAGTGTCTTACAATATTCTGAGGACACTAGGGTTATTAAAATGCAATTTATTTTGATTATAGAACAATCAGGCTTGTGATATTGCATGTAGTTAACGAATACTTTCCAAGAGGCGTGGCATTAGAGGAAAAGAATTCACAGAGTACTAAGTGTGGGTGTTATTCAATCCTTAGTTTAAAGAGAAATATTACTGTGAATGTTTATATTTCCTATTTGTAAATTCTGACATCCACATTTACACGTGGAAACATGCCACATTGTCACTACACCCCTCCACCAGTGGTGGTACAATAATGTCTCTGCTGGACAGCGACTCTCAATGGGGATGCATCTTTAATGTTGCTCATGTTGTCCTTCTGTACAAGAACGTTAGTGGGGATATTCCAGGTAACTACAGACCAGTGAGCCTGATGTCAGTGGTGGGAAAGTTTCTGGAGAAGGTAGTGAGGGATAAAATATATTTATATTTGGAAAAGAATGGGCTTATCAGTGAAAGGTACCATGGTTTTGTGCAGGGTAGATCATGCCTTATGAACTTAATAGAGCTCTTTGAGGAAGAGACCAAGTTGATAGATGAAGGAAAGGCTGTAGACGTCATATACATGGACTTTAGTAAGCCATTTGATAAGGTTCCCCATGGTAAACTAATGAAGAAAGTGAAGTCACATGGTGTTCTAGCTAGGTGGTTAAAGAACTAGTTGAGCAACAGGAGACAGAGTAGTAGTAGAAGGGAGTTTCTCGAAATGGAGAAAGGTGACCAGTGGTGTTCCACAGGGAACTGTGTTTGTAATATACATAAATGTTTGTAATATACATAAATGTTGTTTGTAATATACATAAATGATCTGGAGTAGGGCATTATTGGTCTGATCAGTAAGTTTGAAGATGACACAAAGATTGGTGGAGTAGCAGAAAGCATAGGGGACTGTCAAAAAATACAGGAGGATACAGATAGACTGGAGAGTTGGGCGGAGAAGTGGCAGATGGAGTTCAATCCAGGCAGATATGAGGTGATGCATTTTGGGAAGTCTAATTCTAGAACCAACTATACTGTAAATGGAAGAGTATTGGGAAAAGGTGATGGACAAAGAGATCTGGGAGTGCAGGTCCATTGTACCCTGAAGGTGGCTGCACAGGTGGAGAGAGTGGTCAAGAAGGCATATGGTATGCTTGCCTTCATTGGTCATTTCCTCTGCCCTGAAGCTCTTCAACCATGCCCTGAAACAAACCCGCTACTACAGCCACATTTGCTTCCTCAGTACCTGCCTCCGTAACCAACTCATCCCACACGGACTCCGGACCACCTTTAAACCAGCAGAGTTCGGACCCGAACAGGACAAACAGTACAGACTACAGATTCAAAAACACCAGCAACAGTTCTCCTTCAAGATCCTCCGCTCCACACTCGCAGCAATGCGCCGGCACCTAACCTCTCTACAGTCATCCCTGCCTCAGCTGAGGGTCACACTCTCTCAGAATTGCAAAGGACCCACTCTGTACTACATCCTCAGGAGAATCCATACTCTCAACAAACAGTATTTCAACTCCATCTCAAACATCAAAAACTTTAAGTACAACAAACTTTTATCTACCCACCTCCATAACCAGCGCTCCGCAAACATTCCAGAAGATTCCCCTGGCCTCGGAAACACCATTAGCCATGCGGCTGATGCAGCTACCACCCCCACGCTGATTGATGATGTCACTTCTGCCCCCATCATGGCCACTCCCATAGCCACTTCCGCCCCTCACATCATCGCTGATGCCACACGCTCAGTGACTTCCACCACCCCTACTGCCGTGTCTGCCACCACTTCCACCCCCACCAGCGCCACTCACCTGCATTCTGCTGACACGCCCCCCACAGACCCCACTGTCACTATCCCCACCCCCCAGAACCCCGAGGGGAACACTACCCCTGCTCATGACTCTACCCCCATTCCCCCCACCATCACACCCACTCCAGGTACTGGCTCTGACCCCACTCCCAGCTCCACACCCACACCAGCTCCCAGCCCTGCCGAGTTTTCACCATCCCTCCAGACCTCCCCCTCACTGAGGACGAATGATCAGTCCTCAGCAAAGGACTCACCTTCGTCCCCCTCCGTCCACGCATCAATGAATTTAATACACGCCGTGACATCGAACACTTCTTCCTTCGCCTCCGAGCTTACTTTCACAATCAGGACTCCCGCTCACCTTCCGAGGACCCCTTTGCCCACCTCCAATGCAGTGCATCCACCTGGACACCCCGCGCTGGCCTAATACCTGCCCTCGACCTCTTCATTTCCAACTGCCGCCGGGACATTAACCGCCTCAACCTGTCGACCCCCCCTCCCCAACTCCAACCTCTCACCCTCCAATCCCTCTGCTCCAATCCCAACCTCACCATCAAGCCAGCGGATAAAGGGGGCACAGTAGTAGTCTGGCGCACTGACCTCTACATCGCTGAAGCCAAACGCCAACTCGAGGACACCTCTTCCTGCTGCCCCCTTGACCATGATCCCACCGCCCATCACCAAACCATCATCTCCCAGACCATACAGAACCTCATCACCTCAGGAGATCTCCCATCCACAGCTTCCAACCTCATAGTCCAGGAACCCCGCACTGCCCGGTTCTACCTCCTTCCCAAGATCCACAAGCCTGACCACCCTGGCCGACCCATTGTCTCAGCATGCTCCTGCCCCACTGAACTCATCTCTACCTACCTCGACACTGTCCTATCCCCCCTAGTCCAGGAACTCCCCACATACATTCGAGACACCACTCACGCCCTTCACCTCCTCCAAGACGTCCGTTTCCCCGGCCCCCAACGCCTCATCTTCACCATGGATATCCAATCCCTCTACACCTCCATCCGTCATGACCAGGGCCTCCAAGCCCTCCGTTTTTTCCTCTCCAGACGTTCCCAACAGTACCCTTCCACCGACACTCTCATTCGTTTGGCCGAACTGGTCCTCACCCTTAACAATTTCTCCTTTGAATCCTCCCACTTCCTCCAGACCAAAGGGGTAGCCATGGGCACACGTATGGGCCCCAGCTATGCCTGTCTCTTTGTTGGCTACATAGAACAGTTGATCTTCCGTAATTACACAGGCACCACTCCCCACCTCTTCCTCCGCTACATTGATGACTGCATTGGCGCCACCTTGTGCTCCCGTGAGGAGGTTGAGCAATTCATCAACTTCACCAACACATTCCACCCTGACCTTAAATTTACCTGGACCATCTCTGACAACTCCCTCCCCTTCCTGGACCTCTCCATCTCCATCAGTGACGACCGACTTGACACTGACATTTTCTACAAACCCACCGACTCCCACAGCTACCTGGATTATACCTCTTCCCACCCTATCTCTTGCAAAAATGCCATCCCGTATTCCCAATTCCTCCGCCTCCGCCGTATCTGCTCCCAGGCAGACCAGTTCCACCATAGAACACACCAGATGGCCTCCTTCTTTAGAGACCGCAATTTCCCTTCCCACGTGGTTAAAGATGCCCTCCAACGCATCTCGTCCACATCCCTCACCTCTGCCCTCAGACCCAACCCCTCCAACCGCAACAAGGACAGAACGCTCCTGGTGCTCACCTTCCACCCTACCAACCTTCGCATAAACCAAATCATCCGCCGACATTTCTGCCACCTCCAAACAGACCCCACCACCAGGGATATATTTCCCTCCCCACCCCTCTCCGCCTTCCGCAAAGACCGCTCCCTCCGTGACTACCTGGTCAGGTCCACGCCCCCCTACGACCCATCCTCCCATCCTGGCACTTTCCCCTGCCACCGCAGGAACTGTAAAACCTGTGCCCACACCTCCTCCCTCACCTCCATCCAAGGCCCTAAAGGAGCCTTCCACATCCATCAAAGTTTTACCCGCACATCCACTAATATCATTTATTGTATCTGTTGCTCCCGATGCGGTCTCCTCTGCATCGGGGAGACTGGGTGCCTCCTAGCAGAGCGCTTCAGGGAACATCTCCGAGACACCCGGACCAATCAACCAAACCGCCCCGTGGCTCAACATTTCAACTCCCCCTCCCACTCTGTCGAGGATATGGAGGTGCTGGGCCTCCTCCACCGCCGCTTCCACACCACCAGATGCCTGGAGGAAGAACGCCTCATCTTCCGCCTCGGAACACTTCAACCCCAGGGCATCAATGTGGACTTCAACAGCTTCCTCATTTCCCCTTCCCCCACCTCATCCTAGTTTCTAACCTCCAGCTCAACACTGTCTCCTTGACTTGTCCGGACTTGTCCGACCTGCATAGCTCCTTTTCCACCTATCCACTCCACCCTCTCCTCCCTGACCTATCACCTTCATCCCCTCCCCCATTCACCTATTGTACTCTATGCTACTTTCTCCCCACCCCCACCCTCCTCTAGCTTATCTCTCCACACTTCAGGCTCTCTGCCTTTATTCCTGATGAAGGGCTTTTTCCCGAAACGTCGATTTTGCCTGTCCTCGGATTTTGCCTGTCCTCGGATGCTGCCTGAACTGCTGTGCTCTTCCAGCACCACTAATCCAGAATCTGGTTTCCAGCATCTGCATTCTTTGGACGGGTTATTGAGTATAAGAGCTGGCAGGTCACGTTAAAATTGTACAAGACATTGGTTCAGCTGCATTTAGAACACTGTGTACAGTTCTGGTCACCACATTATCAAAAGGATGTGGACGCTTTGGAGAGGGTGCAAAGAAGGTTTACGAGGATGTTGCCTGGTATGGAAAGTGCTAGCTATGAAGAAAGGTTGAGTAGGTTAGGACTGTTTTCATTAGAAAAGAGGAGATTGAGAGGGGACCTGATTGAGGTCTACAAAATCATGAAGGGTGTAGAAAGGGTAGATAGAGATAAGCTTTTTCCTGGATAAGGGATTCAATAATGAGAGGTCACGCATTCAAGGCAAGAGGTGGAAAGTTTAAGGGGCATATACGCAGCAAGTACTTTACACAGAGGGTGGTGGGTGCCTAGAATGCATTGCAGTATAGGCAGGCAGATTCATTTAAGGTGTGTCTGGACAGATGCATGAGTAGTTGGGGAGCAGAGGGATACAGATGCTTAGGAATTGGGCGATAGATTTAGACAGTGGATTTGAATCAGCTCAGGCTTGGAGGGCCGAAGGGCCTGTTTGTGAGCTGTAAATCTTCTTTGTTCTTTGTTAATGCATTAGTGGTCAATTTCTTGCAGCATGATGTATGATCAGAGATCGGAGCCACATTCTTTTTTGTCTCCATGTTGTTTGTTTCTCTGACTCTTTACTCCGCTTTGTCTCTCTCCCTCCCTCTCACACACACACAGTGTATTTTTCTTTCTTTGTGGTTAAAAGGAGGTAGGTAGTATAGAGAGGGGTGTCCCAGGCTAATAACTGTATTTAGTGTGAAGGACGCAGTGACAATATGGTCACTGGAGCTTCCTAACCTATTCCAGTCTTGGATCTCACTATCTTCTTAACTTTATGTCTCCTAGTGCAATCACAGCAGTAACAACATTCAAAACATACTTTGTTGGCTCTAAAATATATTGGGATGTACTGAGGCTGGAAGATACTGTGGACATGTTGTAAGAGATCGCAACTGGGAGTATCAACTGAAATGTAAGTTGGACAGCTGCAGTGCAGCGAGAGTTGAGAAACTTATGAAAATGAAGTACTGCATATTTATTTGAGTTGCACAGTATAATATCATCTTTTGAAGCAGTGAGGGAGAGAATTTGAGACCCAGCAACACTGAGAATCTTTTTGAGTGAAGTTATTTTCGCCTCATCACTGCCCTCTCGTTGAGCTGTGGAATTGTTTGAAAGCTATAAGCGCCAAGGCAGCAAGGTGATAAAGGCATCCAGAGCCTGCAGATAGAAAGGATCCTTCTTGCTCTCTCTCTCTCTCCCTAACTCACGTAGTACCCTGAGTGGGGCAAACACCGAAAAACTGATAAATCTTACAAGAAAGAATTTTAAGAACAACAGAGCCAAGTCTACCCATCAACCGTTGAACTAAGATCAACTCTCAGCCTGCAGTCAACAGCATGTCTTCATTGTTAAAACTAGACCACAAGAACTCAGAGCACAAATGGGTCATTCAGCCTTTCACATTTGCTCTGCCATTCAGTTAGACCAGGGCTGATCTGATAACCCTCAACTCTACTTTCCTACCGTTTCTCCTTAATTCTTGAATCCTTTCCTGTTTAAAAAACTATCTCAGTCTTCAATATGTTCAATGACCCAGCCTCCACAGTAAAGAATTCCACAGATTCACTACCGTCTGAGAGAGGAAAATCCTCCTCATCAAAATAAAAGGACAGAGAAAATAACTTCCCACTTCTTCGTCTGAGGCCTTGGGCTTTAGAATTTTGTTTACCAGCTCTATATTATTTTTGCAGCCATAGAATCGATGTTAAACCTTTTGTCTGTCTTTATCCTGATTTACTGAATGTATTTGGGGTTTTGCAGGGGTGTAGTTTAAGTAGCATAGCAGTAGATTAGAAATCACTTTCTCTTTTCTCATTAAAGTTAACTGCATTACAATAAATAAAGTTATTTTTCTGTTGTGACGAAACCTGGTGTGAATTGCTTTTATTCTAAGTGAGTTCACTGCGGTTTTACATATTCATACATTTTGTGATAGTTTGTGGATCAATGGGGTAAGACTATCAGTGCACTCTTCCACTTAAATTACCACACTATGAATTCTCAATCAAAGCCCGTTGAAGTCTTGCTAATCATGGACACAACATTCAGACGATCTGCTGTCACTCAGTCCACAACTCCACTTGTGATTCGGTGTGTAGCCCACGGAATTGGCAAGTGTAGGTCTGGTCAACCCTGGCCTCAATCTCAAGTCTATCATATATAAATCACGGGAGCAACTCATCACGACTCCTCGAACACCAACTCCCAAACCCATGTTGTGCGCGAGCTACAAACAAGTGAGGACACCACCACCTTTAAGTTCTTCCCTAGGTCACACAGCATCCTTGCTGAAAACTATATCACTGCCTCTCCATTATTACTAAGTAACAGTTCTGGCAGTGCTTAGTAACTCGGTGTGCTTATCTACAGTACACCATTATGACTGTAGTAGTTCAAGAATGAAGCTCACCACCACCTTCTCAAAGACCATAAGAGACAAGTCATAAATGCCCTGACTACTGTCAATGTCCCAAAAATAAATAAATAGGAAAGGCTGAACAGCAATAAGATAATTAAGAAAGATAAAGAACTTTGCTGGGCACTGTAATGTGCCTGGAATAATGAGAAAGGTTGCAGCTGAAAGGTACCCAGTGACGAGCCACTAATTTATACTTGATCGAAGTGTTAACTACATTTCAGGGTTATCCCTATGCACTCAGGGCCAGATTTTCAGCTTCCACCATTTTCCCTCCATGAACTTGAACTCACCCAAAATTCTGCTACCGTTGTCGTATCTTGCTCAAACTCTGGTTCACCCTCTGCTCACTGGCTCACACCATCTCCTAGCCCTGCATTGCCTCAACTTTAAAACTTTCTTCCTCAAAGCTTGTTGAAAAGAACGATGCGCTGCTGAAGGTTTTAATCCTTCACTCATCAGGACAAACACAACAGTGACAATTTTCAGTCAATTACATTGAACTTTCCATTGTTACAATCTCAGCTGGCGGTGATACTGGACAAGGCAGATTTCAGAGTGAAACTTGGCTTTGTCGAAAGACAATCTGGTTGTCTTTTAATACCCCTTTTTTTTAAAAAAAAGGAACTGATGCTGTAAATCAGAAACAAAAACAGAAGTTGCTGTAAAGGTTCAGCAGGGCTGGCAGCATCTGTGAAGAGAAGTCAGAGTTAAAGTTTCACATCTGGTGACCCTTCCTCAAACCCAAAACATTAACTCTGAATTCTCTGCACAGACACTGCCAGACCTGCTGAGTTTTTCTAGCAACTTCTGTTTCTTCTATATATGTTGCTTAATCATTGGACTAATCAGCTCGAAGATTTTCTTTTTAAAAATCGAATTTAGAAGAATATTAACAAAACTTAAGACATCCTGGCATTAGAACTTCCTTTTTTAACTCCTACAACGTAGAAACACAAATCAAACATAAAGCGACACATGGTTCAGTTGACTTTAGAACCCAAGTTTTGAATTAATATTTCATGAATTTGCACAACACCAGCAAGAAAGCAACAGGGAACTATAGGCTCACATGTAATCCAAAAAAGATGCAAAGTTTGAACAGGATCATTTAGTGTTCAGAGAAAATGCCTTTAGATCCATCTTCATTCTTGCTTTCAAAGCTACCATGGCCTTGCCCCTCTCTATCTCTGTAATAGCCCTAGAACAATCCAATATCAAAGCTTGTCTGTAATCCTAGTCTGTATCTCTACTTTTCATTGGTGACTGTATCTTCCTCTGCTTGAGACATACACTCAGAATTCTAATGAGCTCTCTATCATTCTCCACCACTCTGTTGTGTCTTATGCCTCCCTCATTAACCATGATCTTGATTAGAGCTGAAAATGTGTTGCTGGAAAAGCGCAGCAGGTCAGGAAGCATCCAGGGAACAGGAAAATCGACGTTTCGGGCATAAGCCCTTCTTCAGGAGAAGAGGGGATGCTACCTGACCTGCTGCGCTTTTCCAGCAACACATTTTCAGCTCTGATCTCCAGCATCTGCAGACCTCACTTTCTCCCCATGATCTTGATTATAATTGCCACTGTCTCTTTAAGTGGAACAATGTAATTTTTTTTTGGTAATGTTTATGAGTAGCACATAGATGAATGTTTTAATGAAGGTGTTGCATAAATATAAATTATTATTGTTCGTTGGGTACTGAGGGATTCTCAGTTTCTCATTAGAAAATCAAATGAAACAAAAGGCAACAAGTCCTGAACAAATTTCTCATTGCAGACAAAACATCCAGACTGTAAAGTAATTAATATTTTAAAAATTTGTGTGGAACGAAGTCTTCTCCCAGATCTGGCAGATTGTTGTGCAGTGCCAAGGAAGAGGATTAGGGGTTTTGGAAATTGCTGTTTGATTACAGAAGTTCAGTTTTCCATGAACTACTGAAGTGAGTCCCTGAAAGACCTTCACTTTTATGTTAAAACTGTAGTAATCTGAGACTAACATTGTTGTGAGTGAACAGCAATAGGTGTATTGAATGTACCTGTTTACAGAGGATGGTGAGAGAGGGCATCCTCCTTTGAATCCTACAGACCCTGACTCCACATGCATATGAGCTGATGTCAGGATGGTGAGTGGTTTGGAAGGCAACTTGCAGCTGGTGATGTCCCTGTGTATCTACTGCCCTGGTCCTTCTAGATGGAAGTGATTGATGGATTTGAGGATCTTCGGTGAATTACTGCAGTGCATCTTGTAGTTGGTACGCACTGCTGATGTTGAGAGTTGATATTAGAGGGAATGGATGCTTGGGGATGTGGTGCCAATCAAGCAGCTACTTTGTCCTGGATGGTGTCAAGCTTCTTGAGTGTTGTTGGAGCTGCATCCATCCAGGCAAGTGGGGGGTATTCCATCACACTCCTGACATGTGCCTGGTAGATAATGGACAGTCTGAGGAGTTACTCGCGACAGGATTCCTCGCTGTTGACCAGATCATGTGCTAAAAATGTCCCTGAAAAGAATGGAGATTCAGCAAAATATGATGTTTCGGGTACTGTCCAACCTCGGGTAGACACAATCTGTTGGTTGAGAGTTGGCCATCCTTAAAATGATGGCCTCCTTTGGTCTGGAGAGCTCAAGTTGAGAAGAATGCCTACTTTCACTGACCCAGACTGTCCTTGTGCAGAGACATTCCAGCTTAAAGATCCTTACTGTATGGCAAAGACTCCAACACAATGATTGCCATCTCCCAGGCCACATGGTTACAGTTCTGGTGCTGCCTGATGATGCAATAATGCAATGGAGGGATGGCGGAGATGATCAAGAAGCTCAGCACCCTTGGGTTCTGAGGGATGGTCACTGAACCCAAAATGTTAACTCTGATTTCTCTGCACAGATGTTGCCAGACCTGCTGAGTTTTTCCAGCAATTTCTGTTTTTGTTTCAGCGCTCTTGGGTGCCAATTGATCTGATCGGGCGCTTTCCAGTTGGCACCACCTTAAAACCAGGTAACTTGTTATGGCAGGAGTTTGGGAAGGGTCCACAGGGAAATCAGTTTCAACAGGCCAGAGGGAGTGAGAGAGCGGCTATACAGAAAAGGATGGAAAAACACCAGTTGCTCCATTGAAATTTACCATCCCACCTTAGTGGCACATCATCATCAATGTCACTAGCAGTCAGAGAGACAGTGGCGCAGTGAAAATATCCAGGCTAATGTTTTAGGGACAGAAGCTCACATGACAGCTGGGGAACCGAATTTTAATCTGTAAAATCTGGAATTGAAACAGTAACCATTAAACCATAATCAATTGTCATAAAAACCTGTCTGGCTCGCTAATGTCCTCTACAGAAAGTCATTCTGCAGTCCTCACATGGTATGGCTGACACAGAGTCATAGAGTCATACAGCATAGAAACAGACCCTTCGGTCCAACCAGCCAGTGTCAAACACAATCCCAAACTAATCTCACCTGCCTGCTCCTGGCCCATATCCTTCCAAACCTTTCCTGTTCGTGTATCTATGCAAATGTCTATTAAACATTGTGATTGTACCCACATCCACCACTTTCTCAGGAAGTTCATTCCACACACGAACCACACTCTATGTAAAAAAAATTGCCCCTCATGTCTTTTATAAATCTCTCTCCTCTCACCTTAAGAATGTACCTCCTTTTCTTGAAATCCCCCATCCTAGAAAAAAGGCAATTACCAGCCTGTCAGAAGATTACCTATCATTCCCTGCACCCTTAATTTTGCAAATAATCTTTCATATGACACCTTTCCAAATGCCTTCCAGAAACCATATGGACAATATCCAACAACAGTCATGGAGTCATAGAGATATACAGCATGGAAGTAGACTCTTCGGGACAACTCATCCATGTTGATCAGATATCCTAAATTAATCTAGTCCTATTTGCCAGCATTTGGCCCGTATCCCTTCCTATTCACATACTCATCCAGATGCCTTTTAAATGTTGCAATTGTACCAGCCTTCACCACTTCCTCTGGCAGCTCATTCCATACACATATCACCCTCTGTGTGAAAATGTTGCCCCTTAGGTCTTTTTTATATCTTTCCCCTCTCACCCTAAACCTATGCCCTCTGGTTCTGGACTCCCCCACCCAGGGAAAGGACTGTGTATTTATCCTATTCATACCCCTCATGATTTTGTAAACCTCTATAAGGTGACCCCTCAACCTCCAATACACGAGGGAAAACAGCCCCAGCTTTCAACATCTCCCTGTAGCTCAAATCCTCCAATCCTGGCAACATCCTTGTAAATCTTTTCTGAACCCTTTCAAGTTTCACGACACCCTTCCTAGAGCAGGGAGATGAGAATTGAACAATCTGCCAATAGTGGCCTAACCAATGTCCTGTACAGCTGCAACGTGACCTCCCAATCCTATACTCAAAGAACTGACGATAATGGCAAGCATACCAAATGCCTTCTTCACTATCCTATCTACCTGAGACTCCACTTTCAAGGAGAAAGTGAGGTCTGCAGATGCTGGAGATCAGAGATGGAAATGTGTTGCTGGAAAAGCGCAGCAGGTCAGGCAGCATCTAGGGAACAGGAGAATCGACGTTTCGGGCATTAGCCCTTCCTGAAGAAGGGCTAATGCCCGAAACGTCGATTCTCCTGTTCCCTAGATGCTGCCTGACCTGCTGCGCTTTTCCAGCAACACATTTCCATCTCCACTTTCAAGGATCTATCAACCTGCACTTCAAAGTCTCTTTTTTCAGCAACACTCCCTAGGATCTTACCATTAAGTCTATAAATCTTGCTAAGATTTGCTTTCCCAAAATGCAGCACCTCGCATTTATCTGAATTAAACTCCATCTGCCACCCCTCAGCCCAATGGCCCATCTGATCAAGATCCCATTGCAATCTGAGGTAACCTTCTTCACTGTCCACTACACCTCCAATTTTTGTGTCAACTGTAAACTTAGTAACTATACCTCTTACGCTTACATCCAAATCATTTATATAAATGAAGAAAAGTAGTGGACCCAGCACCGATCCTTGTGGCACTCCACTGTCCACAAGTCTGAAAAACAACCCTTCACCACCACCCTCTCTTTTCTACCTTCGAGCCAGTTTTGTATCCAAGAGGCTAGTTCTCCCTGTATCCCATAAGATCTAACCTTGCTCACCAGTCTCCCATGGAGTACCTTGTCAAAAGCCTTACTGATATCCATATAGATCACATCTACTGCTCTGCCGTCATCAGTCCTCTTTGTTACTTTTTCAAAAAACTCAATCAGTTTGTGAGACATGATTTCCCATGCACAAAGTCATGTTAATTATCCCTAATCCGTCCTTGCCTTTCCAAATAAGTGTACCTCCTCTTCCTCAGGATTCCCTCCAACAACTTGTCCACCACTGCCATCAAGCTCACCGGTCTATAGTTCCTTGGCTTGTCCTTACCATCCTTCTGAAATAGTGGCACCTCATGATCCCTTTGTAATCTTAGGAAACCTTCTTCTCTCTCTACTCTGTCACCAATTTTGGTGTCATCTGCAAATGTACTAATCATGCTTTCTGTATTCTCATCCAAGTCATTAAATAAATGACAAACAAAAGAGGACCCAGAGCTGATCCCTGTGGAACACTACTGGTCACAGGCCCTCAGTCTGAAAAGCAACCCTCTGCCATTACTCTCTGCCTCCTGATGTTAAGCCAATTTTGTATTCAATTGGCAAACTCACCCTGAATCCTATGTGACCAAACTTTACTAATTAGTCTACAATGCAGAACATTGTCAAAGCCTTTACTAAAATCCAAATAAACACCATCCACCACCCTGCCATTAACAATCTTTTTTGTAACTTCCTCAAAAAACTCAGTCAAGTTTATGAGAAACAATTTTCCTTGTACAAAACCACACTGACTACCCCTAATCAATTTTTGCCACGGTGGCACAGTGGTTAGCACTGCTGCCTCACAGCGCCAGAGACCCGGGTTCAATTCCCGCCTCAGGCGACTGACTGTGTGGAGTTTGCACGTTCTCCCCGTGTCTGCATGGGTTTCCTCCGGGTGCTCCGGTTTCCTCCCACAGTCCAAAGATGTGCAGGTCAGGTGAATTGGCCACGCTAAATTGTCCATAGTGTTAGGTAAGGGGTAAATGTAGGGGTATGGGTGGGTTGTGCTTCGGCGGGTCGGTGTGGACTTGTTGGGCCGAAGGGCCTGTTTCCACACTGTAATGTAATCTAATTTAATCTAAATGTCCATATCTTTTAGAATCACCTCCAATAATTTACCCACAACCGAAGTCAGACTCACAGGTCTATAGTTCCCCGATTTCTCCTTACAACCTTTCTTGAAATGAATTGAATTTATTGAATTGAATTGAATCTGAAACAAAGGTACAACATTTGCCACCCTCCAGTCATTGGGCACCTCACCCATTGTTATAGATGATGCAAATATTTCTGCAAGGGGTCTCATTGTTTCCTCCCTTATTTCCTACAATGTTCTGGGACACATTCGATCAGGTCCTGGAGATTTATCCACCTTTATATTCTCTAAGACAAGACACACACGATCATGTTTATGTTACTGACAAGGGAGTGGAGTAAATCAAACTCTACTTTTCTTACCTTCTGTACATAGACAAAGGTGTATTGATTTGTGTTTCCACCTTCTGAAACAGCGTTTGGTGTGCTTCCTGTAAACCCCGGCTTGTGAGGTGTTCCTTTCTGGAGTGAAATCAGAAATATGGTGTAATGCTGCATTCAGTCCTAGGGAATGGTTCTCATCACACATGCAAACCCACAGGCATACAAGGAAGGCAAAGACCTCTGTGGTGCCGTGGTAGGGTCTCTACATTTGAGCCGTGATCACTGAATTCAAGCACCAGAGGTGTGTAATAATGTTACTGAAAAGGGTGATGATATTTACAAAGGGGAAAAAAAGAATAACTTCTAAAACAAAGATATGGCTTTGAATTCACATGATTGTCAGATCCCAGAAAGCTGATGTCTAAAAGCAGGTTTTTGCAAAATTTCTTTAAGGTTGGTGCTGAAGAGCAAGATGATGTTTATAGACAGGAATTGGTCCACTTCCTTGGGAATAAGTGGCTTTTCTATCGATATTAGGTTTCAAGAAGCTTATTCAGCATTGAGGCAGATCAAGCTATTGATCTGAAGTCTGACTGTGTCTGTTCCGATGTTATATTCAGGCTAGACTACGAGAGCAAGGATATACTGCTGAGACTGTTTAAGGCTCTGGTCAGATCGCATTTGGAATATTGTGAACAGTTTTGACCCCATATCTAAGGAAGGATGTGCTGGTGTTTTGGTGGAGAAGGGGTCCAGAGGAGGTTTACAAGAATGATCCTTGAGATGAAGGGGTTGTCACGTAAGGAGCAGTTGAGGAGTTTAGAAGGATAAGGTGGGGGGGGGGGGGGGCGGGGGGGGGGGTGGGATCTGATTGAAACTTACAGAATACCAAGAGGCCTGGATAAAGATGATGAGGAGATATTTTCATTAGTAGGAGAGACTAGGATCCAAGGGCACAGCCTCATTGTGAAGGATGACCCTTTGGAACTGAGAGGCAAAGAAATTTCTTTAGCCAGACGGTGGTGATTCTATGGAACCATTACTGCAGAGGGCAATGGAGGCCAAGTCATTGAGTATGTTTAAGACAAAGGTAGATTGGTTCGTGATTAGTAAGGGAATCTATGGTAACAGGGAGAAGACAAGACAATGGTTCGAAGAACAGATCAGCCATGGCCAAATGGCAGAGCAAACTCAATGGGCCCAATGGCCTAATTCTGCTCCTATGGGGTCTTTCGGTGTTATGGTCTAAATTGATCCAGACTAAGGTCTGCAACCTGGCTGTTGTATTAAACCCTTAGCACATTGTGGCATGGTGTCAGATATATATCAAGCTTTTCAAAGATGAGAGGAGTTCTGGTCATGAAGGAGTCAATTTCAAATGATCAATTAGCTCTACCCTTCTGACCATGATCCAAATTTCGCCCTTAGAGCTAGATAGGGTTATTTAGCACCTCCACAAGTATAACATGGATCAATGACTTTTTCTTTGTTACGAACTCTACAGGAGAGACATACTGTTTACAGTTCATTTGAATTTGTTAACTTTTGGAAGGATGTTGTGAAACTTGAAAGGGTTCAGAAAAGGTTTACAAGGACATTGCCAGGGCTGGAGAGCTTGAGAAGAAGGGAAAGGCTGAATAGGCTGGGACTGTTTTTCCCTGGAGCATCAGAGGCTGAGGGGTGACCTTACAGAGGTTTATAAAATCATGAGGGTAAATGGACAAGGTCCTTTTGTCTGGTGTGGGGGAGTCCAGAACTAGGGAGCATAGGTTTAGGGAGAGAGGGGAAAAACTTAAAATGGACCTAAAGGGCAACTTTTTCACGCAGAGTGTGTGTGTGTATGGAATGAGCTGCCAGAGAGCTGCCAGAGAAAGTGGTAGAGGCTGGTACATTTACAACATCTGGATGGGTATATGAATAGGAAAGGTTTAGAGGGATATGGGCCAAGTGCTGGCAAATGGGACTAGGTTGGGATATCTGGTCGGCATGGATGAGTTGAACTGAAGGGCCTGTTTCTGTGCTGTGCATGTCTATGACTCTATGCACATACAAAAGAAGAATGTGAGATTGTAGGAGGCTGATGTCTAGGCTCTGCTTGGTAAAAGCTTTTGGAACGTGCCAGAGTTGTAGTGAACCTGCATCATATGATCAGCAATGGCAGCTAAATCCATTTTAAAATGTACACAAAGAATGTTAACTTTGAAAACAATTCAGGACTTGTAGCTACTGAAACATGGCAGCAATTGGCACCAATTAGCTCTCACAAACAGTGGCGTGATTGTGACAGTATAACTTGTCATTTATCTGGCAGTCAATATCACATTCTTAAATGTTGGCCAGAATATCAGCACCAACTCTCATTCTCATAATTAGTGCTTCCTGGTCTTTCACATCAATCTAGTAGGCAGGTTCATTGTTTCATCTACAAGACACTGTAGTGCAACTCTCCCTCAGTATCACACTGGAGTGTCAGCCTGTTTGTTCTTAGATGCTGGAACAAGTGTACCCTTAGCACTCATGGGAGAGAGTGCCATCAACCTGTGTTGGTACAGTTTGGGGGGGTGGGGGGGAAAAGGTGCACAGCTAGAATTGTGAGCAATGTCACTGCAGTGATGAAGACAGTCAATTGTGTTCAAACTTTGGACAGTGGTGAGCAGAATTAGAATCGTGAGCCATGTTGGCACATTGGTGAACACTACTGTTGTGTAATGTTACTAGTGAACACTGCTGCTGTTGTGAGCAATGTTGGTACAGTCATGATCTGTGTACAGTTGATCCAGGTTTAAATTTCCAGTACGCACACAAAGTCACAGGTGTGCTCTATGGGACATTTATTCCAAGTGAGGAGAAGTGCAAAAAAAGAACATATGTGCTCATTCTAACTCCAGGGCTGTGCAAAGGGGCACCTTTAGTGGAATGCAGAACTGCCTGATTGCAGGCATGGGTCTTTCAGACCCCAAGCCATTGCGCCTGTAGGACTAGAAGATAATAGATTCATTCAAAGAGGGGGAAAATGTGGGAGCTCAGACAGCCCTTAACCCAAAATACCTGGTGGTTTATCATGTAACCCTTTTTGGGATCTTACTATGCATTGATTAGCTGCTCTATTTTCCTGTGTTCCAAAAGGGACTACACTTGAAATATATTTCGTTGCCTGTAAAGCTCTGGGGTGTGCTGAATGTCAATGTCAATTTGTTCTTAAACACGTACTCTGGACTCACGATCAGTCCACCAGACCTCTCAAGTACTGACATCAAAATAAAAAGTTAATTTCTGAAAGAGGCAAGGGGCAGGAGCACTTGATGGAATTTTATTAAAGAAATTTTGACAGGTTACAGAACGAGTCAGCCAAAACATGTAACTAAGGCACTTCAGAACTGTGCTCAGTGATGAAAAACAATAGTTAGCTAATAACAATGTCACATTAAATACTCCTAAAAGAGAGAGATTGTATAATGTAGGAACTTTTAAGAACATAGAAACACAAGTAACCTGGGTTCGCTGTAGAAATATTACAGGAACAAAGCACAGCATTTAAAACAAAAGCGAGACTTGGGGATACTTTTTTGAAAATATATAGAATATATATTGCAACACTTTACAAAATAAAACAGAGTTTGTAGAATTACTTGCCGATTCTAGACAGCATACATTCTTTTTTTTTCCAGTTATTTACAACCAATAGAATTTATAAATCAAATTTACATTCAGGTGTTGTACAACCGTAGAGGTCCCTCCGTCTATAAGACGAAGGATAGAACAAAATTTGAGAACAGTAAAAATTTCTTTAGCAGCTGCCAGTCTTGTCTGTTGTGCAGGACAACTGGGGGAAAACAAAACTGTCTAGTTTTCCTGGAACTTCTGTTTAGACATCGCCATACAGTCTTATTGCCTGAAACACTGCCTCAAATGAAATGAGAGGTTAATTTGGGTGGTTAAGTAAGGTACAGTCATCAGAGGGCTGCTCTCTCAGAGAGGGATGGGTCGTGGTGGTTTTACCCCGAGGATCACTGTGCCTCAGGTAAGGGGGAGAGGTTGTGAAGGAGGATCCTTCATGGTAGCCTCAGCCAGTGATGGGAACTGAACCCATGCTGTTGCCATCACAAACCAGCCAACTGAGCTAACCAACCCAAGTATTCTGGGAACTAAAAACATAGGGTTGGGGGGGAGAGGGGATTGCAAGTGAGAGAAATGTTGATCAGGTAATCTTCAAACTAAAATGGGTGGGTGATTTCATTCTTGCAGAATAGGTTGCAACCTTCTGCAAGTAAAACATTCAGGATTAAGTTGGAGCATTGTTTTCTCTTACATTTTAATTTGCTTTTCAAACCTCTTAATAAAAAAAAAAGGTATTCCGGGATAAGGCAGAAAGCTGCTGCCATTCTTCTAGCGTGCTTCCCTACAGGGAAGGAGGGTAATAGTAAACATGAAAGAATGGGTCTCCATCTCCTCTGGCAACACAAGGAGGAGCTGATAGCTGAGGGCAGGGGATAAAGGAGTTACTGTTCCCAGAGTCAGCAGGTTGTAATGGAGGGAGGACAAGCACGGCAGATATTGGAGGCAAGATCAAACAGCTCTGGATGTAGTACAACATAGGACAGTTCATCTGGCAGCGTACTAGATGTCCACAGCATCATGTACCAACATGTGACAGCATACTGGGTATAAACTTCATCATATATCAATGTTTCCTCTTTTCCAGCTCACAGTTTACAGAAGTATTTTAAATTCACAATCAGTTTACACTCTTTCAACGATGTGGAATCGTTTACTCTCTTACTTCCCTTCAGTGGATTCACAGGAAAGTTACATTTCAACAGCAGATAGCCAATTGCCATCTGAGAAAATTGTCATCCCCATTGTAACTCTGGCATCCCACTACAACTGATTAAAATAAGCATTCTCCTGAGCAGTCTCCCCAGTCAACCCTTGTTAGCAAAGCCTTTGCCCTTTTTCACAGTTGTCCCTCCTGACTGACCACAAACCACCATGGTTTCTCCTGTACTGAACATGAATCTTCATTTTTGAAAAAAAAAATGGCTGAATATCGCAAACCATTTGGGAAAAAAAATTTGGTCCTTCTCAATTCCAAGTCCTCCGTCCAGGGTTAGAAATAACAAACGCAAGAGCCGAGACAGAAAGTACACAAGCAGATACCAAATTTCTCCCCTCTCCTTCATTTTGATAAAACTTGAAAGACTAAATTGTTGAACTAAAGAGAAAGCGAGTCAATTGGATGGACAATGGTTGGAGGGTGTTTTGGTACAATGGCAAGGTTTGAAAATAGCCAGCTCCCCACTCTGCAGTAAGACATGGTGAGTTGCGATTGTAGCTCATTAACTGTCTTTCGATCAGCCTTTCACATGAAGGCTCTCCAACTTTGTTTCCCCAGATCAAAACCTTTCATTTTCAGGCATGAGTGTCTAGGGGTGATTTCTGGTTTAAAGATCACCGTCATTTGCTACCCTGTAATCTGGGGCAGTGAGTGAAGACACCCTGGGGAAGTGAGCAGAGTGGGGAAACGTGACCAGTCAGGCCATAGCAAAACAATGAGAGGACATGGTTACACGTTTTATCAAGGTGTCCTTGAGGTCTCAATAAAAAAAGACTACCAAACGCTCTCAGGAACAAGGGCAACTTGCCCAGCTAGCCCCCAACCCCTTTCCAATTGAATAAGTACATTTCGGAGGCAGAGGGAGCTGTGGTGAAAGTTGGGTTGAGGGTGAAAATGAGTGAAAAAAAAAAATCTATGGCCAATGGCTCTAATCCACTTGAACCCAGTCTGATCTCCATCATTCAAAGTTAAATATGTGGTTAGAATCTAGGTTCCATTTCCTATGGTCCTAGTGCCAGCTCTCCTTCCTCCCCCAGTGAGAAAGAGTTACTGACCATCATTGACCTGCCTCTCTACAGCTCCACTCTTGTCTGGATCAGGCTTCGCTCTCATTAAGCTCATTGAGCAGTCAATTCATGCCCATCTTAAAATGTCCCACTTGACACAATAAAATAGAGATTTTCTTCTGTTACAGACATTGGCAACTAAAGCAGTCACCGCACATCCCATAAATAAGTATTACCGGCTTAGAAAATTAGCAGAGGGTTGGGGTGGTGGTGGGGGTGGTGGGGGGGGGGGCGGGGGAGAAGGAGGGGAGGAGGGGAGGTAAGAGGAGAAACCAGTAACACCACAGACACACACTAGAGGCTTTTTTTTAGTTCAATGTGTTTTTTTTATGCAGAATATGAGTGGTGTATGGTTTGGAGCTACCATCAGGACAGCTTTCTGTGCAGTTTTGAACAGCTAATAGCAGTCATTTGCTGTAGTTACATGAAGGAATAGGTTCCCCCTTTACAGAATCAGTTTGCCTCCTCCAGAACAAGAGGGTAGCAGAGAACAGCTTGTTAATGGCAGGGAGACAACACCCTGACCATAGTTCTGGACACTGGAGAACACAACAACAAAGCACCACAGTACTGACTGGTCACCTGCCTGACACATTGGCAGCAAGGAGGGAATGACATTTGTTTTGCTGGAAAGCTTTAAAAACAGTTCCCCTTTATCTGGGATTCATTTCCCCCACCATCATCACCTCTCTACCTAACCCCCAATCTCCATTGCCATTACATCAACATAGTCCCCACCCCCCTGCCTCAACAAAAGAAGCCAGCCTGCCTCCACAGAGAAAGAATCTTTTTTAAAAAATTACTTAGATATTAAAACTTTTTTTGTGTGTGTGATGGTTTTGTTGTTGTTGCATGGTCAGCCCTCTGTTGAACATCTGCCTCTTGGCAGGGAAGGTGCACAGAACACATCTGGTGTAGCCTCATGCACCGTCTTCAATCCTCGACAATTTCAGTCTCTCTCCCTGAGCCTTTGTTACTTCATGGCCGGTGAAATCTGCAGGCAGGAAACAGGGTCCAAATTTCAATTAGCATCGACAGCAGCAATTCGCAATTACACAGCACCGCTAATGTTGCAAAATCTTTTAAAAGCTTGCAAAAATAAACAAATTGACACCCAGAGCTACAGAGGACAGATGTTCTAGAGAGAGAAGGTGGTGACGAAGGGACTGCTATTTAATTTTGTTTTTATTCTAGTTGGTTCTTGCTCGTTGTGGCTCAGTACTGTATGACCTGAGTAATTCAGTTAGTGCTCCCAAACAGCAGAGGGTACAAAGCCTGACATTTGGGAGAAGACTGAGCTCACTGTAGGATGCTCAAGTACTCTGTAAGTGACTCATGTCCTCAAGGGCTCAGGGTGAGGGGGGGAGGTGGTGATTGCTGCCTGAGCGGTGGTGGGGAATATCAGCAGCTGCACTTCCCGCAGCTGACCGAGGGAGGGAGTAGGGGGAAACGTGGGAGGGATGCAATGTCATAATGCAGCATTTACAACAGTAACGCCAGGCATTCGGAGCAACAGCGGGATTTATGACAGAGTGAGGGGGGGGGGGGGGGTAGGACACGAGGAAGAGGCTAGGAACAGATCAAAACAGGGAGAGCGAGAGAGAGAGAGAGAGAGAGATGAGGGGATGGGGTGACACGGGGAGAGAGAGAGAGAGAGAGAGAAAGAGATGAGGGGGTGGGGGTCAAGAGAGAGAGAGAGAAAGATGAGGGGGTGGGGGTCAAGAGAGAGAGAGAGAGATGAGGGGGTGGGGGTCAAGAGAGAGAGAGAGAGAGAGAGAGATGAGGGGATGGGGTGACAGGGGGAGAGAGAGAGAGAGAGAAAGAGATGAGGGGGTGGGGGTCGAGAGAGAGAGATGAGGGGGTGGGGGTCAAGAGAGAGAGAGAGAGAGAGAGAGATGAGGGGGTGGGGGTCAAGAGAGAGAGAGAGATGAGGGGGTGGGGTGACAGGGGAGAGAGAGAGAGAGAGAGAGAGAGATGAGGGGGTGGGGTGACAGGGGAGAGAGAGAGAGAGAGAGAGAGAGAGAGAGATGAGGGGGTGGGGTGACAGGGGAGAGAGAGAGAGAGAGAGAGAGAGATGAGGGGGTGGGGTGACAGGGGGAGAGAGAGAGAGAGAGAAAGAGATGAGGGGGTGGGGTGACAGGGGAGAGAGAGAGAGAGAGAGAAGCGAAAGCGAGCTTACCTCGTTAGATGTCGGCTTTCTTCATGCACTTCCATTTCCCGGCTTTTGAATTCATTCAGTTCTTTCCGTATTGCAGCCTTTGTAAGCCGAAGGAGGAAATACAGATAGAGAGAGAGAGAGAGAGATGTCACACGACTGAACATCATCAGGCCAACAATTCAATCAATCAAACAAAGAATTGTGGGTGCTGAAGATCTGAAACAAAACCTGAAATTGCTGGAGAAACTCAGTTCTGGACCTGAAACGTCAGCGCTGTTCCCCCGCCCCCACTCTCTACAGATGATGAGTTTCTCCAGCACTAGGTTTTTGTTTGAGGTTAACAATTCAGCTGTTTTTCTGTGACCGGCAGCTCTCCACCCACTCCCCGGCCCCCGGGCGGAGAGCAGCCTGACAGTGTTAACCTGCAGCGATTAGAACCACCAACAATGCACCAACCACATGCTGGGCTATGGTTAATCCCTGCTTCTGCAGTAAGGCAGGCTACACAAGCAAAATGATGGCTTGTTTCCTGTTACCGGACCCTGGCCACCACTGCCAGATTTGGGGTCTTGCTATGCAGTCTCCCTTGTGCTGGGGAATCTACAATTGACGAAGATTAATCCCTGTGCACTAAGCGACAGCCAGAATTAAACCACGAGCTCTCTGCCTACCCCCTCCAATAGATTTCCCATTCAGTGGAGCACATTCAAAGGGTAGTCACTGCCATACCAGCCAGCTATTTGAGGGAGATATCTATATATCCAACAGAAGACTGGGAGAACTGTCATCCTTTTTCAAAATAAAGTGCTTTTCCATCTCTTATGTTCACCCAGGAAGAGCCTCTATCTCATATCTGGAAGGGGAGGTCTCCAATGCTGCAGAGCTCACTCCTCAGTAAAACACCGGAATGCCAGCCTGGATTAGGAACTGCAATGTCTGGAGCAGGTCTTGAACTTAGAGGGTTAAGTGCTGCCCACTGAGCGGAGACAGACAGGAGAGCAGCCCACAGTTTGCAGCAACCTCCTCAACACACCTGGGAAGGTCAAGTCAGTGACATTGAAACCAGGCTTTACTTGGGTTTGTACAAATGCTCCCCTTCATCACCTTGAAATGCCACAGAAACCATGTTAGGAGAGAGGCCCCAAAACAGAGCAGACAATGAGGTGAAATGTTGGAGGGGAGTGAGGAGGATACTGAGGCTTTGGGATCTTTATTAGTCCAAAATAGCTCCCAGTTAGGACAGTCTCAATTTTAAATTTCTCATCTGTGAGCAAACCCCTCCATGGCTTCCCCCCTACCTCTGGGATGCCCATGCTCCACCAATTCTGGCAGCTGGACAGTGTCAATTGGGAAAGTGCTGGAGGTTCTCACCTTATCAGCAGGTGTCAGCCGGGTCCAGGGCTTGTCAGCTCGCCGATCATAGTCCTGGGCTTCTGTCACTTCCACATACTCGTTAAAACGCAGAATGCGCCGGGCTTGTAACTCTGCGACTGTTGGCCTGAGGCTAAGCTGTTAGGAAGACAGACAAATCATTAGCCACAGAAGATCTGCAAGTTCCTCTCAATCGAACATTGCATCGGCAAGAGACTGACGTGGACTTTAAATGTACAGCAGGCACCGTGTCAAATGGCACCCTCTGTTATGAGGATGATTACCTCAAAGATCTTTCTGCACTGGTTAATTCTCCACTCACTGGACTCAATGTGATACTGGATGCAGTGTCACAGTAACAGAGTGGAGCTTCATACAACACAGTTTTATTCCTTGCTCAATGAACAGATCTAGCAGGTAATTGTATCAGGGTAACAGAGTCACAAGGCTGTAAAAAATATTCAGCACAAATGCAAAAATCACAAGATCAGCCGCTTCACATGGTTTAGCTTATGGAAATGAAACTGAAGTTGCAGCAGAGGAAAAATGGGGTGTAAGAAGTTGACATGTGTGGGACCTGTTGCCAATTTACCATCTGATTTGTGCAAGACTGGAGGGGAATGTGTAACCTCAATGAATTCTGGTTGCACAGTTTCAGCGAAGACCCATGTAAAGTCATAAAGACAACTGTCCATGTTGAGATTCACTGCTATTATTTCTATAACTATGTGTAAATAGACTGTGGTCCCTTTTGATATTTTGGATTCAAAATAGGAGGAACTGATTTCTTCATTAAGATGACAACAGTTAAATTAGCCTTCTGTTATTTGCCCAGAAGATGTTCTTTTCTGATGAGTCACATTTTTCTCCCCACACACACGCAGAAGCCTTGCCTCTAAGTTGCCAAACCCATTTAACAATCAGCTCCAGTCTCAGCAGCCCAGGACTGTCTGCAACCCTGCATCTTCTTACGTGGAGACGGGGAATGTTCAAGCACTGAGCAGGGAGCATTCTTAATTAAATTGTATGAATTTCCAGACACTATTCAGGAGCGTTTTGCTTCTATGGAAGATTAATTTATTGAAATACCTACTAATTTGTTCTTTTAAAATTAAAACGCCTACTACCAGTCACTGGTTCAATCCTGTAGCTCAGAGACAGAACCTTTCAGTAGCAACTGAGATCTATTTTGGAGATTGCAGTAAAAATCATTTCAGGTAATGGTAATTGAGGTTTACCTTGCGAGTCAGCCTCCTCCTGATCTCCAGTCTTTCTTCATGTTCCTCCTCTTCATTTCGATCTGTTTATTCGCAAAAGGAAAGGAGAGGGTCAGACAATCGAAAGCAGCTGCAAAGAGCCATAGCAATCATTCAGCACAGGTTCGACGTAGGGAAATCCTCCTCTGCTCTGACTTTCACTCCTACAGCTGTGACGTGTGTTAAGACACCCCTCACAGCAACGTCACTGTGTGTTATGGTGTCTGTACCCTCCTTTTACGGCCCCACGTGGTGGCGCACACATGCGCAGTGTGTGTGTGTAGTTTTGGGGCGGGGGGGTTAGCGAAGCTGTGTGACACACAGAGACTCCATTGGTCGTCCCTCTGAGGACCTCCTGCTCCTACTCCTGACAGGAGATTTAGGAAAACTGGCCACCCGAAGAGAGACAATACATAGGCTCGGTGTGGTAAATTGGGGAAGTGGAAGTAGAAACTGAGAAGGAACACCATGTCCTTCCCAGATACACACACATACCTTTGATTCTGCTAAAGGGCTGGGTGACCCAGGATCCCACTCACACTGTTGTTGTCCTGGAGCTCCAGGACTGTTAGTAAACTGAAATTGGCACTGGAGACTCATGAGGAGATGTTAGGACAGATGAAAATGAAAAACCATTCCTGCTCAAAGCAATGGGTTTTCATGAGCGAGTTAAGACCATAGGACATAGGAGCAGCAATAAGACCATTCAGCCCATTGAGTCTGCTCTGCTATTCAAACATGGCTGATAAGTTTCTCAACCCCATTCTCCTGCCTTCTCCCTGTAGTTCTTGAGTATCAAGAACCTATCTCCCTCAGTCTTAAACAGACTCAATGAGTTGATTGGAAAAGAGGGGCAGATGGTTTTTGGGGAAGGGACTTGTCAGGGCCTTGCCAGCTCTGGGTGGTGTCTGTTCTAAGAGGCAAGGGGAGGGAGTCAATAATCCAGGAGCACATAGACTCAGAGGCCTGCATGTGAGCATAGAAGCCTCTTTGATAGCTACTCTCTGAAGAGAATTGCAAGCTGATGAGGAAAGAACATTAACCACTGAACTCAGTATTTGATTCTCATCATCCTGTTTATTACAGAGTCTATTTATTTCTGCAATGATAGAAATTAAAACCGAACAGGATATTAACTGAAGAACTGGTACAATATTCCTGAATTTCTGCCCTCATTTCTCCCACTTTGAAGTGGGAGTAATAATGCCTTATAATTATACAAGGGATTAATCGCAGCAAGGTGATGAGAAGTGACTGTTACAGCACAGTGGTCAGTCAGTCCATTGTGTGTACAGGTATATAGATTTTCCTGAACAGCTATTCAAGTGGTCTCACTCCTCCTGCTTGTTCCTCCCACCTCTTCAATTTATTCAATCCAATTATTAAAACGCTTTGTACTGACCCACAGCTAGCTCATTCCAGATTATTAAAACAAAAGTGTAAAGAATAAAAACTCCTCATCTCTCTTCTGGTTCATTGCTGATTATCTTAAATCCAAGTCATCTGTTCCCTGCCAATGAAAATAAATAGCTTCTCCTTTACATCCTTCAGAATTTAAGCTTCTCTGCTTCAAGGGAAATGATCATTCACAGAACCAAAGCCCTTTGCAGGTCTTCAGTGGTTGTCTACAAGGTGAACTGCTATTGCTTCCCTGCAGTGTGCTGAGAGGCATCAGAACTGATGTGGATTGAGCATCTATCCATCTGAACTGGTGCCCCTGTTAAAAACCGAAATTAACCAAAACCACAGTGAAAATGGGCGGTTGGGATAGGAGGAGGATGGGGAGTTGTACTTAGAGAGGCTGCATCATAGCCCTCCCCGAGTAGCTGGGCGGGTGGTGAAAGGGGGCACAAAGTGAAGCCGGAAGTGAAATGCCCCCAGCATTGAAACAGTTACATTTTGCATCAGCTGGCGCCTGACGTCAGAGGGAAGCCTGGCTGACGTGTGGGAGGTGGGCTTTCCCTCCTGGTCGCTCCCACGCACCCGGGGGCGGGGGGAATGCGGGGGCGGATTTCCCCCCCACCACCCCTCATTCTTCCCCCTCCTCCACACACACACACACACACACGCTGCGGCAGACTGGGGCATCTTGCTCGTTATCAAGGGAGATGCAAAATAAAAAGGCATTTTTGAAACATCAGCTGTCAGGATCCCAGATTGCATTCACTCCAATCATTTTCTGCTGCTCAAATCCTTCTGCTCCACTCTGCCCATCATTCTCTCCCTGGGAAGCTCTAGGTTTTGCAATGGACATTCTTTTTAAAGTTTGAATCCACAGGGTTCCACCGGCATTATGTATACATATTCTCTTCATACATCCCCTTCATACTGGAACTCTAAATCCCATTTGGGCATCTATTCAAATACAGATCCAGACAATCTGGTGCAGAAATTCCGCTGCAGTTCTCGGGGGGGGGGGGGGGGGTGCGGATGGCTGATGTTTGCACAGCCCCATCACAATTACCCATTCCATTCTCACAGTCTAAAGAAGCGCAAGAGAGAGAGAGAGCAGACTGAATGTTACTTACATCTTAAGATGTTCCTCTGTTCCAGTTCTTCCAGTGAAGGTCTTTGGCTCAGCCTCCTGCCGAATACAATGACAATGGAATAGTGCACCATTTTACAATCTACAAGAAATAATTCCTTCTCCTGTTCTCTGGGGCGAAATACACAGAGCTGCTGATATCTCCCCGACTTCCAATTGCTTGCAGTAGTCAGAACTATTCCACTGTCAGCTTGCAGTGATTCAATGCCAGAGCCTCCACCGGCTTTATATAGGGCTGGAGCTCACTGTTCCGGAAGAGAGGGGCGGGGACAGAGATGAACACACAGAGAGAGAGAGAGAGAAGGAGAGAGAGAGAGAGAGAAGGAGGAGGAGCGAAACAAACACAACCCCTGGTCACATTATACATCCACGTGCGCCTCTCATTCTCCATCTCTCTGTTCCTCTTTCTCCAGGGATTGGCAATCATTCAAGAATAATAATAATAATAATAATAATCAGGGGTTGTTATCCAGTTAACAGTCAGAGGGAGGCGAGAATCACTCCCCACCCCAGACGTGTCCGGTTAGACCTACCAGGAAGCAGCTTTCCCTGTGTCCGGGGGTCAGGACCAGGCACTGTCCATTACCTGGTGAGGGTGTCATGTCACAGCCCCACCTGGGTGGATGAAGTATGGATGGTCCTCCATTGGAGTTGGGGGGAAGTATGGGGGGGGGGAAGAGGAGTATGGGGGGGGGGGGAGAGGAGTATGGGGGGGGGGGAGAGGAGTATGGGGGGGGGAGAGGAGTATGGGGGGGGGGAGAGGAGTATGGGGGGGGGGGAGAGGAGTATGGGGGGGGGGGAGAGGAGTATGGGGGGGGGGGGAGAGGAGTATGGGGGAGGGAGAGGAGTATGGGGGGGGAGAGGAGTATGGGGGGGGGAGGAGTATGGGGGGGGAGAGGAGTATGGGGGGGGGAGAGGAGTATGGGGGGGGAGGGAGAGGAGTATGGGGGGGAGGGAGAGGAGTATGGGGGGGAGGGAGAGGAGTATGGGGGGGAGGGAGAGGAGTATGGGGGGGAGGGAGAGGAGTATGGGGGGGGAGGGAGAGGAGTATGGGGGGGGAGGGAGAGGAGTATGGGGGGGAGGGAGAGGAGTATGGGGGGGAGGGAGAGGAGTATGGGGGGGAGGGAGAGGAGTATGGGGGGGAGGGAGAGGAGTATGGGGGGGGAGGGAGAGGAGTATGGGGGGGAGGGAGAGGAGTATGGGGGGGAGGGAGAGGAGTATGGGGGGGGAGGGAGAGGAGTATGGGGGGGAGGGAGAGGAGTATGGGGGGGAGGGAGAGGAGTATGGGGGGGAGGGAGAGGAGTATGGGGGGGAGGGAGAGGAGTATGGGGGGGGAGGGAGAGGAGTATGGGGGGGGGGAGGGAGAGGAGTATGGGGGGGGAGGGAGAGGAGTATGGGGGGGGAGGGAGAGGAGTATGGGGGGAGGGAGAGGAGTATGGGGGGAGGGAGAGGAGTATGGGGGGGGAGGGAGAGGAGTATGGGGGGGGAGGGAGAGGAGTATGGGGGGGGAGGAGTATGGGGGGGGAAGTATGGGGGGGGAAAGTATGGGGGGGGGGAAGTATGGGGGGGGAAAAGTATGGGGGGGGAAAGTATGGGGGAAAGTATGGGGGAAAGTATGGGGGAAAGTATGGGGGGGGAAGTGTGGGGGGGAAAGTATGGGGGGGGGAAAGTATGGGGCGGGGAAAGTATGGGGGGGGAAAGTATGGGGGGGAAAGTATGGGGGGGAAAGTATGGGGGGGAAAGTATGGGGGGGGGAAATATGGGGGGGGAAGTATGGGGGAAAGTATGGGGGGGGAAAGTATGGGGGGGGAAAGTATGGGGGGGAAAGTATGGGGGGGAAAAGTATTGGGGGGGGAAAGTATGGGGGGGGAAAGTATGGGGGGGGAAAGTATGGGGGGGGAAAGTATGGGGGGGGGAAAGTATGGGGGGGAAAGTATGGGGGGAAAGTATGGGGGGGAAAGTATGGGGGGGGAAAGTATGGGGGGGGGAATTATGGGGGGGGGAATTATGGGGGGGGGAAAGTATGGGGGGGGAAAGTATGGGGGGGGAAAGTATGGGGGGGGAAGTATGGGGGGGGGAAGTATGGGGGGGGAAAGTATGGGGGTGGGAAAGTATGGGGGGGGAAAGTATGGGGGGGGAAAGTATGGGGGGGGAAAGTATGGGGGGGGAAGTATGGGGGGGGAAGTATGGGGGGGGAAGTATGGGGGGGGAAGTATGGGGGGGAAAGTATGGGGGGGAAAGTATGGGGGGGAAAGTATGGGGGGGGAAAGTATGGGGGGGGAAAGTATGGGGGGGGAAGTATGGGGGGGGGGAAGTATGGCGGGGTAAAGTATGGGGGGGGAAGTATGGGGGGGGGAGTATGGGGGGGGAGTATGGGGGGGGGGAGTATGGGGGGGGAGTATGGGGGGGGAAGTATGGGGGGGGAAGTATGGGGGGGGAGTATGGGGGGGGAAGGTATGGGGGGGAGTATGGGGGGGAGTATGGGGGGGGAAGGTATGGGGGGGAAGTATGGGGGGGGAAGAAGTATGGGGGGGGAAGAAGTATGGGGGGGGAAGAAGTATGGGGGGAAATTATGGGGGGAAAGTATGGGGGGAAAGTATGGGGGGGAAGTATGGGAGGGAAGTATGGGTGAGGGGGAAAGTATGGGGCAGGGGGGAAGTATGGGGCAGGGGGGAAGTATGGGGCAGGGGGGAAGTATGGGGGGGAAGTATGGGGGGGAAGTATGGGGGGGAAGTATGGGGGGGAAGTATGGGTGAGGGGGAAAGTATGGGGCAGGGGGGAAGTATGGGGGGGAAGCATGGGGGGGAAGTATGGGGGGGAAGTATGGGGGGGAAGTATGGGGGGGAAGTATGGGGGGGAAGTATGGGGGGAGGTATGGGGGGGAGGTATGGGGGGAAGTATGGGGGCGAAGTATGGGGGCGAAGTATGGGGGGGGGAGGTATGGGGCAGGGGGGAAGTATGGGGGCGAAGTATGGGGGCAAAGTATGGGGGGGAGGTATGGGGCAGGGGGGAAGTATGGGGGGGAAGTATGGGGCAGGGGGGAAGTATGGAGGGGAAGTATGGGGGGGGAGTATGGGGGGGAAAATATGGGGGGCGAAAGTATGGGGGGGGAAGTATGGGGGGGAAGTATGGGGGGGGAAGTATGGGGGGGAAGTATGGGGGGGAAGTATGGGGGGGACGTATGGGGGGAGAGTATGGGGGGAGAGTATGGGGGGAGAGTATGGGGGGAGAGTATGGGGGGAGAGTATTGGGGGGAGAGTATGGGGGGGACGTATGGGGGGGACGTATGGGGGGGACGTATGGGGGGGACGTATGGGGGGGACGTATGGGGGGGACGTATGGGGGGGGACGTATGGGGGGGGACGTATGGGGGGGACGTATGGGGGGGGACGTATGGGGGGGGACGTATGGGGGGGCACGTATGGGGGGGAAGTATGGGGGGGAAGTATGCGGGGGAAGTATGGGGGGGAAGTATGGGGGAGGGGGAAAGTATGGAGGGGAGGTATGGGGGGGAAAGTATGGGGCAGGGGGGGAGTATGGGGGGGAGGTATGGGGGGCAAGTATGGGGAGGAGGTATGGGGGGGGAGGTATGGGGGGAAGTATGGGGCAGGGGGGAAGTTTGGGGGGGGAAGTATGGGGGGAAAGTATGGGGCGGGGGGAAGTATGGGGGGAAAGTATGGGGGGGAAGTATGGGGGGGAAGTATGGGGGGGAAGTATGGGGGGGAAAGTATGGGGGGGAATGTATGGGGGGGAAGTATGGGGGAAAGTATGGGGGGAAAGTATGGGGGGGGAGGTATGGGGGGGAGGTATGGGGGGGAAAGTATGGGGCAGGGGGGAAGTTTGGGGGGGGAAGTATGGAGGGAAAGTATGGGGCAGGGGGGAAGTATGGGGGGGAAGTATGGGGGGGGGCAGGGGGGAAGTATGGGGGGAAAGTATGGGGCAGGGGGAAAGTATGGGGCAGGGGGGAAGTATGGGGGGAAGTATGGGGAGGGGAAGTATGCGGGGGAAGTATGGGGGGGGTAAGTATGGGGGGAAGTATGGGGGGAAGTATGGGGGGAATGTATGGGGGGAAAGTATGGGGGGAAAGTATGGGGGGAAAGTATGGGGGGAAAGTATGGGGGGAAAGTATGGGGGGAAAGTATGGGGGGAAAGTATGGGGGGAAGTATGGGGGGAAGTATGGGGGGGAAGTATGGGGGGAAAAGTATGGGGCAGGGGGTAAGTATGGGGGGGGAAGTATGGGGGGGAGGTACGGGGGGAAAGTATGGGGCAGGGGGGAAGTATGGGGCAGGGGGGAGGTATGGGGGGGGAAGTATGGGGGGAAAGTATGGGGGGAAAGTATGGGGGGAAAGTATGGGGGGAAAGTATGGGGGGAAAGTATGGGGGGAAAGTATGGGGGGAAAGTATGGGGGGAAAGTATGGGGGGAAAGTATGGGAGGAAAGTATGGGGAGGAAAGTATGGGGAGGAAAGTATGGGGAGGAAAGTATGGGGAGGAAAGTATGGGGAGGAAAGTATGGGGAGGAAAGTATGGGGAGGAAAGTATGGGGAGGAAAGTATGGGGAGGAAAGTATGGGGAGGAAAGTATGGGGAGGAAAGTATGGGGAGGAAAGTATGGGGAGGAAAGTATGGGGAGGAAAGTATGGGGAGGAAAGTATGGGGAGGAAAGTATGGGGAGGAAAGTATGGGGAGGAAAGTATGGGGGAGGGAGAAAGTATGGGGGGGAAGTATGGGGGGGAAAGTATGGGGAGGGGGAAAGTATGGGGGGGTGGTATGGGGGGGAAGTATGGGGGGGGAAGTATGGGGGGGAAAGTATGGGTAGGGGAAAGTATGGAGGGGTGGTATGGGGGGGAAGTATGGGGGGGGAAGTATGGGGGGGGAAGTATGGGGGGGGAAGTATGGGGGGGGGGAAGTATGGGGGGCGGAAGTATGGGGGGGGGGAAGTATGGGGAGGAAAGTATGGGGAGGAAAGTATAGGGAGGAAAGTATGGGGAGAAAAGTATGGGGAGGAAAGTATGGGGAGGAAAGTATGGGGGAGGAAGAAAGTATGGGGGGGAAGTATGGGTGGAAAGTATGGGGAGGGGGAAAGTATGGGGGGGGGAAGTATGGGGGGGGAAGTATGGGGAGGGGAAGTATGGGGGGGGAAGTATGGGGGGGATGTATGGGGGGGGAAGTATGGGGGGGGAAGTATGGGGGGGGAAGTATGGGGGGGATGTATGGGGGGGGAAGTATGGGGGGGACGTATGGGGGGGAAGTATGGGGAGGAAAGTATGGGGAGGAAAGTATGGGGAGGAAGGTATGGGGAGGAAAGTATGGGGAGGAAAGTATGGGGAGGAAAGTATGGGGGAGGGAGAAAGTATGGGGGGGAAAGTATGGGGAGGGGGAAAGTATGGGGGGGTGGTATGGGGGGGTGGTATGGGGGGGGAGGTATGGGGGGGGAGGTATGGGGGGGGAGGTATGGGGGGGGAGGTATGGGGGGGAAGTATGGGGGGGGGAAGTATGGGGGGGGGAAGTATGGGGGGGGGGGGAAGTATGGGGAGGAAAGTATGGGGAGGAAAGTATGGGGAGGAAAGTATGGGGAGGAAAGTATGGGGAGGAAAGTATGGGGAGGAAAGTATGGGGAGGAAAGTATGGGGGAGGGAGAAAGTATGGGGGGGAAGTATGGGGGGGAAAGTATGGGGAGGGGGAAAGTATGGGGGGTGGTATGGGGGGGGAAGTATGGGGGGGGGAGAAGTATGGGGGGGGGAGAAGTATGGGGGGGGGAAGTATGGGGAGGAAAGTATGGGGAGGAAAGTATGGGGAGGAAAGTATGGGGAGGAAAGTATGGGGGGAAAGTATGGGGGGAAAGTATGGGGGGAAAGTATGGGGGGAAAGTATGGGGAGGAAAGTATGGGGAGGAAAGTATGGGGAGGAAAGTATGGGGAGGAAAGTATGGGGAGGAAAGTATGGGGAGGAAAGTATGGGGAGGAAAGTATGGGGAGGAAAGTATGGGGAGGAAAGTATGGGGAGGAAAGTATGGGGAGGAAAGTATGGGGAGGAAAGTATGGGGAGGAAAGTATGGGGAGGAAAGTATGGGGAGGAAAGTATGGGGAGGAAAGTATGGGGAGGAAAGTATGGGGAGGAAAGTATGGGGGAGGGAGAAAGTATGGGGGGGAAGTATGGGGGGGAAAGTATGGGGAGGGGGAAAGTATGGGGGGGTGGTATGGGGGGGAAGTATGGGGGGGGAAGTATGGGGGGGAAAGTATGGGTAGGGGAAAGTATGGAGGGGTGGTATGGGGGGGAGGTATGGGGGGGGAAGTATGGGGGGGGAAGTATGGGGGGGGAAGTATGGGGGGGGAAGTATGGGGGGGGGGGAAGTATGGGGGGCGGAAGTATGGGGGGGGGGAAGTATGGGGAGGAAAGTATGGGGAGGAAAGTATAGGGAGGAAAGTATGGGGAGAAAAGTATGGGGAGGAAAGTATGGGGAGGAAAGTATGGGGGAGGAAGAAAGTATGGGGGGGAAGTATGGGTGGAAAGTATGGGGAGGGGGAAAGTATGGGGGGGGGAAGTATGGGGGGGGAAGTATGGGGAGGGGAAGTATGGGGGGGGAAGTATGGGGGGGATGTATGGGGGGGGAAGTATGGGGGGGGAAGTATGGGGGGGGACGTATGGGGGGGATGTATGGGGGGGGAAGTATGGGGGGGACGTATGGGGGGGAAGTATGGGGAGGAAAGTATGGGGAGGAAAGTATGGGGAGGAAGGTATGGGGAGGAAAGTATGGGGAGGAAAGTATGGGGGAGGGAGAAAGTATGGGGGGGAAAGTATGGGGAGGGGGAAAGTATGGGGGGGTGGTATGGGGGGGTGGTATGGGGGGGGAGGTATGGGGGGGGAGGTATGGGGGGGGAGGTATGGGGGGGGAGGTATGGGGGGGAAGTATGGGGGGGGGAAGTATGGGGGGGGGAAGTATGGGGGGGGGGAAGTATGGGGAGGAAAGTATGGGGAGGAAAGTATGGGGAGGAAAGTATGGGGAGGAAAGTATGGGGAGGAAAGTATGGGGAGGAAAGTATGGGGAGGAAAGTATGGGGGAGGGAGAAAGTATGGGGGGGAAGTATGGGGGGGAAAGTATGGGGAGGGGGAAAGTATGGGGGGTGGTATGGGGGGGGAAGTATGGGGGGGGGAGAAGTATGGGGGGGGGGGGAGAAGTATGGGGGGGGGAAGTATGGGGAGGAAAGTATGGGGAGGAAAGTATGGGGAGGAAAGTATGGGGAGGAAAGTATGGGGAGGAAAGTATGGGGAGGAAAGTATGGGGAGGAAAGTATGGGGGAGGGAGAAAATATTGGGGGGAAGTATGGGGGGGAAAGTATGGGGAGGGGGAAAGTATGGGGGGGAGGTATGGGGGGGGGGAAGTATGGGGGGGAAGTATGGGGGGGGGGGAAGTATGGGGGGGAATTATGGGGGCGGAATTATGGGGAGGAAAGTATGGGGAGGAAAGTATGGGGAGGAAAGTATGGGGGAGGGAGAAAATATTGGGGGGAAGTATGGGGGGGAAAGTATGGGGAGGGGGAAAGTATGGGGGGGAGGTATGGGGGGGAAGTATGGGGGGGAAGTATGGGGGGGGGAAGTATGGGGGGGGAATTATGGGGAGGAAAGTATGGGGAGGAAAGTATGGGGAGGAAAGTATGGGGAGGAAAGTATGGGGAGGAAAGTATGGGGAGGAAAGTATGGGGAGGAAAGTATGGGGGAGGGAGAAAGTATGGGGGGGAAGTATGGGTGGAAAGTATGGGGAGGGGGAAAGTATGGGGGGGGAGGTATGGGGGGGAAGTATGGGGGGGAAGTATGGGGGGGGGAAGTATGGGGAGGGAAGTATGGGGAGGGAAGTATGGGGAGGGAAGTATGGGGAGGGAAGAATGGGGAGGAAAGTATGGGGAGGAAAGTATGGGGAGGAAAGTATGGGGAGGAAAGTATGGGGGAGGGAGAAAGTATGGGGGGGAAAGTATGGGGAGGGGGAAAGTATGGGGGGGTGGTATGGGGGGGTGGTATGGGGGGGTGGTATGGGGGGGTGGTATGGGGGGGGAGGTATGGGGGGGGGGAAGTATGGGGAGGAAAGTATGGGGAGGAAAGTATGGGGAGGAAAGTATGGGGAGGAAAGTATGGGGAGGAAAGTATGGGGAGGAAAGTATGGGGAGGAAAGTATGGGGAGGAAAGTATGGGGAGGAAAGTATGGGGAGGAAAGTATGGGGAGGAAAGTATGGGGAGGAAAGTATGGGGAGGAAAGTATGGGGAGGAAAGTATGGGGAGGAAAGTATGGGGAGGAAAGTATGGGGAGGGGAAAGTATGGGGGGGAGATATGGGAGGGGAGGTATGGGGGGGGAAGTATGGGGGGGAAGTATGGGGGGGAAGTATGGGGGGGAAGTATGGGGGGGAAGTATGGGGGGGAAGTATGGGGGGGAAGTATGGGGGGGGAAGTATGGGGGGGAAGTATGGGGGGGGGGGAAGTATGGGGGGTTATGGGGGGGAAAGTATGGGGCAGGGGGGAAGTATGGGGGGGACGTATGGGGGGAAAGTCTGGGGGGGAAGTCTGGGGGGGGGGAAGTCTGGGGGGGGAAGTATGGGGGGTGGTATGGGGGGAGTATGGGGCAGGGGGGAAGTATGGGGGGGAAAGTATGGGGGGGGAAGTATGGGGGGGGAAGTATGGGGGGGGAAGTATGGGGGGGGAAGTATGGGGGGGGAAGTATGGGGGGGGAAGTATGGGGGGGGAAGTATGGGGGGGGAAGTATGGGGGGGGGGAAGTATGGGGGGGGAAGTATGGGGGAGGGAAGTATGGGGGGGGGAAGTATGGGGGGGGAAGTATGGGGGGGGGAAGTATCGGGGGGAAATATGGGGGGAAAGTATGGGGCAGGGGGGAAGTATGGGGCAGGGGGGAAGTATGGGGGGGAAAGTATGGGGGGAAAAGTATGGGGGGGAAAGTATGGGGGGAAAAGTATGGGGGGAAAAGTATGGGGGGAAAAGTATGGGGGGAAGAAGTATGGGGGGAAGAAGTATGGGGGGAAGAAGTATGGGGGGAAGAAGTATGGGGGGGGAAGTATGGGGGGGAAGTATGGGGGGAAGTATGGGGGGGAAAGTATGGGGGGGGAAGTATGGGGGGGGAAGTATGGGGGGGAAGTATGGGGGGGAAGTATGGGGGGGAAGTATGGGGGGGAAGTATGGGGGGGAAGTATGGGGGGGAAATATGGGGGGAAAGTATGGGGCAGGGGGGAAGTATGGGGGGGGAAGTATGGGGGGAAGTATGGGGGGGAAGTATGGGGGGGGGAAGTATGGGGGGGGGGAAGTATGGGGGGGGGGAAGTATGGGGGGGGGAAGTATGGGGGGGGAAGTATGGGGGGGAAGTATGGGGGAAAAGTATGGGGGGAAGAAGTATGGGGGGGAAGTATGGGGGGGAAGTGGGGGGGGGAAGTATGGGGGGGGAAGTATGGGGGGGGAAGTATGGGGGGGGGGAAGTATGGGGGGGGAGTATGGGGGGGAAGTATGGGGGGGGAAGTATGGGGGGGGAAGTATGGGGGGGGAAGTATGGGGGGGGGAAGTATGGGGGGGGAAGTATGGGGGGGGAAGTATGGGGGGGGGAAGTATGGGGGGGGAAGTATGGGGGGGGAAGTATGGGGGAGGGGAAGCATGGGGGGGGGGGGGGAAGTATGGGGGGGTGGAATGGGGTGGTTAAATGGATTTTTCTCAAATGTCAGCATACCCAATATTGACAGTCTTTTCTCACTTCATCACACAAAAACACATACACATAGAGGGAAACACACCAACACAGACATACACATACAGAGAGAAACACAGACAGACACAAATACAGGGAAACACACTCACACATAGGGAAACACATACAGGGGAACACACACACACAGGGGAACACACACACAGGGGAACACACATGTAGACATATACATACAGGGAAACACACCAACACAGACATACACATACAGAAAGAAACACAGACAGACACAAATACAGGGAAACGTGTGCACGCAAACACACACACATACACACACAGGGAAACACACATACAGGGGAGCACACACATATAGACATACACATACAGAGAGAAACACAGACAGACACAAATACAGGGAAAAACACACACACAGGGACCACACATACAGGGGAACACACACAAAAGACATACACATACAGGGAAACACACCAACACAGACATACACATACAGGGAAACACACCAACACAGACATACACATACAGGGAAACACACCAACACAGACATACACATACAGGGAAACACACTCACAGGGAAGCACACCCACCCATGTGGAAACACACACACACGCACAGGGAAACACACACATATAGACATACACATACAGGGAAATACACAGAGAGAGACACACATACAGAGATACACACACCTATAGGGTTAGGGTTACATACATACATGTACAACAGATGAAGGATGCAATCAGTAACTAGTGCAGTGCCACAGGGTTCCCCAGTGTTGCTACCACAACCATTTACAATTTGTATTAATGACTTGGATGAAGACAGTGAATATGCAATCATCAAGTCAGTGGATGACATAGAAAAAGCTGGGAAGGCAAACTTGAAGGATGGCACAAGGAGTCTACAGTGGGATACCGTCAGGTTGAGTGAGTGGGCAACAGCTTGTCAGATTAAATATCACATGGGAAAGTGTGAGGTTATGCACTTTGGCAGGAAGCATAGAGGAGCTGAATACTATTTAAATGGGGAAAGACTGTAGAAAGCTACAGACTGCATGGATTTATGGATCCCTGTGCATGAATCACATCCAACTTCAGCAGGTAATAGGGACAGCAAATGGAATTTTGGCCTTTATTTCAAAGAGACAGAGTATCAAATTATCAAGGTCTGTATGAGGCACTAGTCAGACCACACCTGGAATACTGTGAACATTTCTGGTCCTTATATAAAAGGACGTATATAATCTGGAGTGTCAGAGGCTGAGGGGTCATCTTATAGAGATTTATAAAATCATGAGGGGCATGGATAGGGTAAATAGCCAAGGTCTTTTCCCTGTGTGGGGAGTCCAAAACAAAAGGACATAGGTTTAGGGTGAGAGGGGAAAGATATAAAAGGGACCTACGGGGTAACCGTCTCAAGTAGAGGGTGGGGCGTGTTCAGAATGAGCTACTGGAGGAAGTGGTGGAGACTGGTACAATTACAGCATTTAAAAGGCATCTGTATGTGTACACGAATCGGAAGAGTTTAGAGTGATATGGGCCAAATGCTGGCAAATGGGACTACATTAATTTTGGATATCTGGTTGATATTGATGAGTTGTACTGAAGGGTCTGTTTCCATGCTGTACAGCTCTGTGACTCGATAATGGCATTTGAGGCGGGCTAGAGAAAATTCACTGGGATGAACTAGCTATGTGGGATATTTTCTTATGGGGAAGAGTTGAATCGATTGGGTTTGCACTCATTGGAGTTTAGAGGAATGAGCAGTGACCTTATTGAAAGTCTTTGGTATCTTGATAGGGTAGGTGTGGAGAGACGGTGGGAATGTGGGAGAGTCTGGGACCACAGGGCAGAACCTTAGAATGAGGACATTTCTGACAGAAATGAGGAGGATATTTTTTCTCTGAGGGTTGTGAATCTGTAGAATTCTTTGGCACAGAGGTAAGATTGAGGCTGGTCATTAAGTATATTAAAAGCTGAGGCAGATTTCTAATCATTATGGGGGTTACAGGAGATTTATGGTGCCAGGCAGAGGTGATGGCCTAGTGGTATAATTGCTAGACTATTAATCCAAAGAGCCAAGTAATGTTCTGGGGACCCAGTTCAAACTCTGCCACAGCGGAATTTGAATTCACTAGAAAATATACGTCATTAAGAGTCTAATGATGACCATGAATCCATTATTGATTGTTGGAAAAACCCATCTGGTTTGCTAATGCCCTTTAGGTAAGGAAACTCCCACACTCTGGCCAAAATGTGGTTAACTCTTAACCGCCCTCTGGGCAATAGGGATGGGCAATAAATGTTGGCCAACGAAAAAAAAGGAAAAAGGATCAGACGATTATCAAATGAGCTGTGATCTCACGGAATGGCACAGTAGTGTCAGTGGGTTGAATGGCCTACCTCTGTTCCTATGTTTATGGTCTTATGCTGAAAATGACAATACTCTGCCCAGAGAAGGGTTTTCACACTTGGACGATTTCCCACATTCAAAGACACATTGAGTATGTTCTTGCCTGTGATCTACTCCTGGAGCAGCTTCTACCACTCATGTTTTCCAGAGGCTAGAACTTGATTGGTCGTCACTGTAGATCAAGCACAGCTGACCTGGTGTCTCTCTAGCTCTTGGTGCATGTCAGAGGTTTTAGTGAAAGGATTAATAAGCTGAAAATTGGGTTCCCCAGGCACCTGATGAACCCACCTTTCTTGGTCATCATGCCCCAGTATCGGACTTGAACCCAAAATAATAGGATCAGAGAAATGCAAAGAAAAAGACTTAATAATCAGTGAACACTGGAGTTTGGATGAAAGGACCTTGAACTGCTGAGCATTTCTGACCATTTCTGTTCTCATTTCACAGCAGCTGGAGTGCTGTTGCTCTAACCTGCCCTGTTCTGTACTAGGCAAAAGTGAGGACTGCAGATGCTGGAAATCAGAGTCTAGATTAGAGTGGTGTTGGAATAGCACAGCAGGTCAGGCAGCATCCGAGGAGCAGGAAAATCGACGTTTCGGGCAAAAGCCCTTCATCAGCCAGGCAGTCAGTGTATTTCAGAACACTTAACAAAGCACACACAATTCAAGACAACTGACTTTTTGTCCTAACATATCAGATTAAATCTCAGGACATGGTGTTGTTGATGAGGCTAGTTTCCTGTTACCCTGGGGTGGTGGAGAACCCTCTTAAATCATAGACATTATAACGTGAGTTGGCACTTCCGGGGCAGAATCAACCATATTGGCAAGGGACTGGAGTCACTTAGGACCCACATGGGTCAGCTTGGCAAGTTTCCTTCCTGTTTTGTTGATAACATCAGTCCAGAGCTTCATGGTCTCCAACTATGTTTTTGAATTGAATTCAATCCAACCAGAGTAGGAATGGAAGTCATGTTCACTGCATATCCCTGCTATGGGAAAGATGTTGTTAAACTTGAAAGATTTACAGAAAGAATTTACAAGCATGTTTCTGCGGTTGGAGGATTTGAGGTATAGGGAGAGGCTGAATGGGCCGGGGCTGTTTTCCCTAGCACGTCAGAGGCTGAGGGGTGGCCTTATAGAAGTTTATAAAACCATGAGGGGCATGGCTAGGGCGAATAACCAAGGTCTCTTCCCAAGGCTGAGGGAATCCAAACGTAGACAGCACTGGTTTAAGGAAAGAGGGGAAAGATATAAAAGGGACCTAAGGCATAACCTTTTCACGCAGACACTGGTGTGTGCATAGAACATGCTGCCAGAGGAAGTGGTGGAGGCTGGTACAATTACAGCATTTAAAAGGCATCTGGGTGGGTATATGAATAGGAAGGGTTTGGAGGGATATGTTGATAAATGGGACTAGATTAATTTAGAATATCCGGTCGGCATGGACGAGTTGGACTGAAGGGTCTGTGACTCAATTACTAGTCTAGACCCATGAGTGGACACTAGATCAGAAAGATAACCACACCATTATTGGAACCTGGTAAGGTATGTAACACTGAAGGGAATGACAGATTATTGAGGATCTGCAGAAGTGTAAAGTTGAGATGAAAATCAGATCAGACCACATCTCCACGAATGGTAGCATAGGTTTGGAGTGCTGCCTGGTCAGCTCTTGTTCCTTGCTCACAGTTAGCAAAATCGACAAAAACTAGTGGCCAATCAATGAGCACCCTTTCATCGTGATCCAATTTACTCAAACAGGTGTGAGCAGGAAGTTTGTTTCTCAACCTGCGCAAAGCCGCATTTAAAACCTAAATCTAAACACTCTCAGCAGTGCAGAAACAGGTTTCGTGATGAGGTTTAACAAGTGTTTGTGGCATCCATAATACATCAACGTCAGGTTTACCCAAACACACGCAAAAATGCCAAAAGTGGCACCACGTCACTGACAGTAAACCCTGCACCATCAAACCTATAGGAGTCTTAAATGACTTGACAGGGTAAAGGCTGAGAGGAGGTTCCTAATAGAGTCTCAGACAAGAGGGCACTGTTTCAGAATAACGGGGTGCCAATTTAAATCTGAGATGCGGAGGAATGTCTTCTTTCATGGGATTGAGAGTCTTTGCAACTCCTTGTCATAGACAGTTGTGAGGGGTAGTGTCCTTGTATATATTTAAGGCTGAGATCGATGGATTCTTGATCAGTCGGGGAATCAAGGGTTAAGGGGAAAGGGCAGGAAAGTGGATGTGAAGAATGTTGGATCAGCCGTGATCCTATTGAATAGCAGAGCAGAGTCAAGGGGTTACATGGCCTATTCATATTTCTAATGGTCTTTCGATGTCATTACCAATAGAAGCTGGGGAGTAGAAACATACACACAAGGATGAGCAAATACAAGGATAAGTAATAATTATTGATGAGATACTGAAAAAAACTTTGGATTGATATAGAGTCGTCAATTAAGATAAATACCAATTATTGTTAACTAATGCATATAAAAGTAAGCTAGATAGACAAGAGGGAGAAAGGAATAGAAGGATATGTTGATAGGATGGGACAAAAGGGAATGGGACAAGGTACTTATAGAGTGTAGCACAGAGTCTCTGGGCCAAATGGCCTGTTGAAAAATTACATGTCAGGGAAATAAATATTACATTTCTCACACTATCATGAGAAGAAATATATATTATAGGAGGGAATTCTATTGACCTCATCACTGGGCCTAGTTTTCCAAAATAAAAATCATTATTTGGTTTTGAAACACAACTGAGGAGTCATTGCCTTGGTTATAGAAGTCAAGTGTGGGCTCATGATCTGATAACATTAAGTGATTTGTCTCTTGCCCTTGGCAGATTTACCTAACTGCCCAATGCTTCCAAAAGCATGAGGAAAATGGGGCAAAAGCAACAGAGAACCCTGGCAGTCACAGGTTTATCCAGACGAAACCTGGTCCCAGATTGTGGAAACTTCACCCTCTACAATTAGCAATGCAGCCAACCATCAGCGCCAATCACCAATGTGGCACATTACTTAGTCACGGGATACTTGTACAACCAATGCCACAACAGAGAAACAAAGAGGTGGTGATCCATTCAGACAACCAATCCAGGATTATCGCCTCTGTTACTTGACCGAACAGCTCACTCCAAGTGTTGGTCCTCTCTCTTAGCAAAGAACATCAATTTGAAGATTTGTCTTTCACTGGCTTAGACTCCATGTACTTGCACTCTCGCAAACCTCATGACTCCTTCAGTGTCCAAGATCTCTTCATCTCTGTCTTGATTCAATGAATCAATTGATAATTGAGTCCAATGACAGAACATCCCTGGTCATCAGGGGCAGAGCATTCCAGAGGTCCACACCATCTGATCGAAGAAATTTCAGAAGATCTCAGGCCTACATGGCTGACTGGTAATCCCGAGGTTATGGGTCCCTGGGTTTGGACCCTCCAGTCAGAGAGAACGTAGCCACTCAACACGGATCCAGTCAAGCCCTTGGGTAGTTTTGCATTTTTCAATATTGAGATTGTCTCATTTTCTAAACTCTCCTGAATAAAAGAGATTTGCTTTTGATGTACCCTTGAGGTAGGGGAGGGGAGGGAGGGCAGAGATAATCCATGGTAGAGTCATACAGCACGGAGACAGACCCTTCGGCCCACACTGGTCCATGCCGACCAAAATGTCCATCCATACTAACCCCATTTCCCTGCACTTGGCCCATATCCTTCTAGACCTTTCCTATCTATGAAATTGTCCAAATGCCTTCAAAATGTTGTAGAGGGTCTTTTGCATGTCATGAGTGAGTTTTGAGAAGATTTGTAGCTCAGGTTGAGGTTCTGGATGTAGGTTTGCTCGCTGATCTGGAAGGTTCATTTTCAGATGTTTCATCACCATACTAGGTAACATCTTCAGTGAGCCTTCAGTGAGCAATTCTTTGTCCAGAGGCTCACTGAAGATGTTACCTAGTATGGTGACGAAATGTCTGAAAACGAACCTTCCAGCTCAGCGAGCAAACCTACATCCAGAATGAGATCATGTAGTATAAAGGCCCCAGAAGTCCAACTCTCCCGCAGCTCCATCAAGACCACGAGCCAGGCTCATGTGTGCTGGGGTAGAGTTTTACATTTTTGATTTTATCAGCCCTCCTGAGGTCTTCCTCATACGTCTCCTCTACTGCACGGTCTAAGCTACCAGCAGTACATATGGTGGCCATTGTAACCTCTGGCAAAATCCAACAGCTAGCTACACACACAAGGACAGCCATGGTTCACCACCTTCATCTCAACGACAATTAGGGATGGACAACAAACACCAATCTTGTGGTGACACCCACATTAGTAACATTTTCTATTGACAGAGAGAAGGTGGCAAGCAGCCTCCCCATTGCTCTACTACATGGGTGACAGATGAGATGGGTGGTGTGAGGGGGCTTAGATACAGGGCTGAGGGTGGGAGGTAGTGAGACCAGAGTTGAAAAATGTGGTGCTGGAAAAACACAGCAGGCCAGGCAGCAACCGAGGAGCAGGAGAATCACCGTTTCAGGCATAAACCCTTCTTCAGGAAGGTTGGAGATCCCCTGGCCCTGAAGAAGGGCTTATGCCCGAAACGTCGATTCTTCTGCTCCTCGGATGCTGCCTGGCCTGCTGTGTTTTTCCAGCACCACATTTTTCAACTGAGGATGGGAGGTGGCAATGGGGAAGCGGGGGGGGGGGGGGGGGGGGGGGGGGTGCGGGAAAGAGCTTGTCAGGATGGAAGACTATAGGAAGGTCAGTCTCTAATATACGGTCCTGTTCATTCAGAGGACCAGCTTACCCACTCTCATCACAATGGAGCCTAATGCAACAGCTTGTGTTTTGGGTGCTGGGGGGTGGTGATGCAAGGCACTCAATGGGGCTCTGTGAAGAGGGCAGGCACTCCCTTTAACCCCAATCAACAGCCCCTACAACGAGATCCCTATCCGAGTCACTGATGTTTTGTCTTAAAGTTCTCCTGGCCCCACACCCAGGGGATCTCCAACCTTCCCAAAAAGCACCGGCTTCTCCTGCAGGGGCTGCTGTGATGGCAGAGCTGTCAGCCCTCTGATTGGCCAGACACTTGCAGGAGATTGCTCACACCCAGTAATTGGACAGTGAGCTCAGAGATAGCCAAGGTTATAATTCCGAACAAAGAGCCTGGAAGTGATGGGAGATGTTTGGAATTCCATTTTTGCTGAGAAGCAACAGCGTCATCTTCTAAAGCTTTATATACAACAAATGGCGAGATGATAGGGTACTGGGATTTTCACTGGACTAGCAATCCAGTAACTCAGCTGTGAATCTGTCCATGCTGCAATTTGAATTTAATATTAAATTCAATCTGGAATTAGAAGCAAAACCATTTTTGATTGCCATAAAAACCCGTCTGGTTCACTAATGTCCTTCGAGGAAGGAAATCGGCGGAACCTGGCATACATGTGACTCAAAACCCACAGCAACATGTGTAACTCTTAATCACAGAATCCCTACAGTGCAGAAGTAGACCATTCATCCCATTCAGTCGCACCAACCCTTTGAATGAGACAAAAAGAAATGCTGGAATCCAAAATAGACAAAGCAGGAGGCTGGAAGAACACAGCAAGCCAGGCAGCATCAAGAGGTGGAGAAGTCAATGTTTCGGGTGTGACCCTTTCTCAGGACTTGCTGTGTTCTTCAAACAGCATCCCACTCCTCGACCCTATCCCCGTCACTACTATCTCAAATGACTTGGCAAGACTAAAGGGCAACTAGGGATGGGCTAAAGTGCTGGTGTCCAACCCATGTACGAGAAATAAGAAACGCCTTCACAAAATCATCCACAGAATGAATTAGACCACCAAGGCACATCAGGTGACGGCAGGCTTGGGCACAGAATGAGAGTTTTAAAGAATGTTTGAAACAAACAGCGAGATTCTGAGTGATTGAAGAAGGGAATTCCATGGCTTAGCACTGAAGGCTGTCTCACCAGAGAGATTAAAATCAGAGATTCAGACCTTGGCAGCTGGCCCAATACCAAATCTGGTCAATGTTCCCCGCACTCACTTCCTTCCACTTTGCTTCTGATAAAGAGTAGCCTTTGTACCTTCCTCAGCACAGATACAAACAGCTTCTAAAGTGAATATCAGTGAATCATTGCTCTCTATAGTTACACAGCCTCTTACAAATTGCACTCAAATGATGCAGTTAACACTGAAAAGGTCAGAATATTACTGGAAGATAGGAATGTGAACTGAGGAGCTAATGACCATGACATCAGACATGAAGCCAAAGTGTGAAAATTTAAACCCTTCTATCCTTCTCTTCCGAGGTATCACTGACAGGTGAGGAGATGTACTGGACCAAGAGTTTGATAGGAATTGAGAAAGAAGAGGAGAGGAGTGGAAGGAGATTTGGAAAGGAGGAGGGCTGGAGGATAGAAGAGAGAGGAGGGGGAGGACAAAGCAAAGGGGAACCAGAGTGAGAGGGGAGAGGGAAAGATATGAGAGGGGAGAGAAGCTGGAAGGCAAGAGAAAGGTGTGAGGGCAGAAGGGGTGAAAACAGCAGGAGAGGGGGGAGAGGCATAGAGAGAAGGAATGAGATAGAGTGGAGAGAGATGGGGAAGGGGAGAAGGAAATGGTAAGACAGGGGGGAAAGGGGATGGGAGGAAAGCAGAGAGGTGAAAAGAGAAGGAAGCAGCAGAAAAGCTTGTTCCTGTAGATACACCGCCCAGTACAGAGCAGGAGAAAGTGAGGTCTGCAGATGCTGGAGATCAGATCTGAAAATGTGTTGCTGGAAAAGCGCAGCAGGTCAGGCAGCATCCAAGGATCAGGAGAATCGACGTTTCAGGCATGAGCCCTTCTTCAGGAAGAGGGCTCATGCCCGAAACGTCGATTCTCCTGCTCCTTGGATGCTGCCTGACCTGCTGCGCTTTTCCAGCAACACATTTTCAGCCCAGTACAGAGCAGCCCAGTTCCAGGCTGTTCTCTTTCTCCCATTCTCTATACTGGGGTAGACAGGGGCTGCTTCTCTCGGTGAGCTATACTTCAAGGCAGGACTGGTCTTTTGTCCCGAGTGAGCAGGATCTCAAAGGGTTAACAAAGAAATGTGTAAATCAACCTCTCCTATTCTAAGGGAGCATCTCAGAATGTCCAGCTAATGAGGGTAAAGATGGAACAGTTCAGTGAGCTTAACCAGAATGGGCCAGGGAAGGTTATGATGTTTTAACAGCACCAGAAACTGCATTCCCACTGCAGCTCATTGATTACATTCGATTCATCGGGATACAGAGGGAAGGAGAGATTGAACGAAGGAGAAAAATATGGAGAGAGGGAAAGACAAGGAGGACTGTGAGAAGAATGGAGGGATGGTGAGAGGTAGGGTAGGAGAGAGAGGGAGACGGAGAGGAGAAGGGAAGGCTAGAATGAGCAATGTAGAGAGGGAGGGATGGAGAGGAGGAGGGAAGGAACGTGGGGGGGTTATGGGAAGGAAGGAAGGTGGAAAGGAGGATTCAAGAAAGGGAGGGAAGGAGAGGGTGTGGAAGTAAAGGAAGGTGGAAAAGAGGGAAGAAGGGAGAGATGTGGAGAGGGAAAGAAGGAGAGGGGTTGGAAAGGAGGGAAGGTGAAAAGGAGGGAAGGTGGAAAGGAGGGCAGGGTGGAGACAGGGCAGGAACGAGAGAGAGGGAAAACAAAAGGAAGAAGAGGAATTTTGAAAGCCTCTTTGTTTGGTTTCCGATGACCCTTGCCTAGACATTGTATGAACACTGCATGGAAGTGATGTCCCCTGATATATTTACTTTCTTCTGATAGTCAGTGTCTTTGTCTGGATTAGTGGTGCTGGAAGAGCACAGCAATTCAGGCAGCATCCGAGGAGCAGTAAAATCAGGATGAAGGGCTTTTGCCCGAAATGTCGATTTGACTGCTCCTCGGATGCTGCCTGAACTGCTGTGCTCTTCCAGCACCACTAATCCAGAGGCTGGTTTCCAGCATCTGCAGTCATTGTTTTTACCTAGGGTCCTTGTCTGCCCACCCTCCCTCAGACGTCTATGCAGTCAGCATGTACCCTTTGCACTTTAATCTCCACACACACATACAGTATCACTCGTTGAAAGCTCACGTAATGAGACGCCCACACACGCACATACAAACACTCACCCACTCATCAGCATCACTCTGATTGCAGCTTTTACAGAATAAATAAAGTGACGAATTGGCTTGAAGGATAACACTGCCTGAGTTCACTCTCTGTTCCATTTTGCTGTTTTTTTTTTCATTTTTTTAATTAAATAAAGACAGGTCAGATCATCTGAGTCATCTCAATCAAAGCAGTGTGATGAAACAGTCTGTGTAAATGAGTGACAGGAAGTCTGTTTCCAAAAGGATGTCAAGTGATGTTGAAGCACTCCCAGTCATCATGTGAAACAAAATCTGCTCCTCTTTCTCCTTTATGAATATTAACACAATACCCAGCCTTACGCTTGCAAGATGTCACTGAGACTATTACACCTTGGAGGCTAGAAATCACTGTCATCACTTGACATTTTATGTAGGTTAACACCTTGTTAAATCACACAAAAACATGTCTAATTTTTTTTGGGGTGGTACTTTCACTTCTGAGTCAGATGTTCGTAGCTTCAAATCCTCAATCCGGAGAGCCCAGGTATACAAACTCAATGGAGGATCCCAAGATGGTAAGAGCTGCCAGCTTTCAGTCAGAAGTTAAGCTCAGTCCCCTGTCTGCCCAATATCACCATCCCCACTCCATCCCCCAACCCTGTTCTGTCTGATGGATATGAACCATACCTGTAAGGTGGGCCATTTGGCCCATCCTGTCCATGCTGACCCAAAGACACACACATGGCACTGCCCTGTGGCCAAACACTTCAACTCCCCCTCCCACTCTGCCAAGGACATGCAGGTCCTGGGCCTCGTCCAACGCCAGATTCTAGCCACCCGATGCCTGGAGGAAGAACGCCTCATCTTCCGCCTTGGGACCTTCCAACCACACAGCATCAATGTGAATTTCACCGGTTCCTCATCTCCCCTCCCCCCACCTTATCCCAGATCCAACCCTCCAACTCAGCATCACCCTCGTGAACTGTCCTACGTGTCCATCTTCCTTCCCACCTATCTGCTCCATCCTCTCCACTGACCTATCACCATTACCCCCACCTTCATCAACCATCACCTTCCCAGCTACATTCCCCCCAGCTTCACCCCCTCCCATTTATTTCTCAGCCTCCTTGGGCCTCCCTCTCATTCCTAATGAAGAGCTTATGCTCGAAATGTTGACACTCCTGCTCCTCGGATGCTGCCTGACCGGCTGTGCTTTTGTAGCACCACACCTTTTGACTCTGAGCTCTTGCATTCTGTAGTCCTCACTTTCCACTATTTTATATATCTCTATCATGTCACCCCTTCAGCCTTCTCCATTCCAAAGAAAACCACTGCAATCCCTCCTCGTAGCTACAATTTTCCAGCCCTGGCAACATTCTAGTAAATCTTCCCTCTCTTGGACACTGTCTGGAGGAATTCCATTCTTCCTGTAATGTGGTGACCAGAGCCGCACATGATACACCAGTTGTGTCTTCATTATTATAGCCTTCATCATTATAGCCCTAATTTTATATTCTATCCCTCTGCCAATGACAGGGAGCATTCTATATGCTTTCTTTATAACCTTACCTACCTGCCCTGCTACCTATAGGGGTCTGCGCACCTTCACATCACGATCTCTCACTTCATCTCCCCCTCTCAGGATATTCCCTTTCATTGTGTCCTTCCTAAATGCATTACCCTACACCTCTCAGAGTTAACCAATGTGACTATTCCAGTAGGAGTAGACTGGAATGCCTGACTGATTCCTGATGCAGTGTCGAGAGTATTGGAAAAGCACAGCATGTCAGGCAGCGTTCGAGGAGCAGGAGAATCGACGTTTCGGGCAAAAGCCCTTCATCAGGAACGGGCTTCCTGATTCCTGATGCATGATGGTGGAACCAGATGGTTTTTTATAAAACCTGTTGGACATTTACTGAACTGAATTCTGTAACTCACCAGGGGAGACTTAATTTGAGAAATTGGAAGTAATGTCAGTGAGCTAGGAAACGGTGTGGTTGTTGCTTACCGAATGAGCTTGGTCCCAATTTGCTGCCGCAGTTCCATCCGCTCCTCATCGGATTTACGGGGCAGGATGTTCTTCTCTTCCAGCTCCTGCTTAGTTGGGCGGTTCCGGAGTTTAATGGCAAGCGTGTCTCTCCGTCGTATCTTATTGGCGAGAGCACCTGGTGGGCATCACAAACGCAGGGTTAGTGAGCAGCGCGCCCTGTGAGAGGGAGAGCTCAGGCCAAACAGCACTCACTGCACATCAACCACGACGTTTCATTTACGGGAGGTGAGGGCTTCCACACGGTATCTGCAGAGATTGCAGACTACACATGGCAAAGGGGCCCAGGGACAGACTCATCCAGCTTGGCCATTCAGGGCCAAAGTTAGGAAGCCCTTCGGCATACAAAGAGGAACGGAAATTTCTAGAATTCACTGTCTCCCTGGGGGTCAACTTGAGTTCATTAGGGCAAGATCAAAGGATATAGTTACCTCCAAGGGAGTGCAGCATAGATAGAGTCCATCATGATTAAATGGCGGAACAGATTCTCGAGGGAGTTGAATACCCTCCCCTTGTATGTCTACCAATCATTTCACACAGTTCCAGCTACATTTCCATTTTGGTCAAAGAGACCTCGATAGTGAAAGCTAGCATATCGGTGTTAAAGATCGAGTTAGGGCATCACATTGGACAGAGAGAAAGAACTGTGGATCGTCGAAACTTAGAATCTCTACAGCGTGGAAGCAGGCCATTCGGCCCATCAAGTCCACAACGCCCCTCTGAAAAACATCCCACCCACCCTACCCTATCACTGTAACCCTGCATTTCCCTGTGACTAATCCACCTGGGCACTGTGGGTAATTTAGCATGGCCAATCCATTTAACCTGCATATCCTTGGACTGAGAGAGGAAACCGGAGCACCTGGAGGAAAACTCACGCAGATACAGGGAGGATGTGCAAATGCTGGAAATCAGAAATGAAATCAGAAACAAAAACAGAAAGTGCTGAAAAAAAAGCAGCGGGTTTGGCAGCATCTGCAGACAGAAATCTGAGTTAATGTTCTGGGGCCTGTTCTGATGAAATTAACTCGATTTCTCTCCTCAGATGCTGCCAGATCTGCTGTGGATTTCCAACAATTTCTGTTTTTGTTACAAAATGGAGTTCCTGGTTGATAAATTCATTAACGTTTATTTGAGGAAGTAACCAGCAGAATAGGGAAGGGAAGCCAGCAGATGTAATATGCCTAATTCCCATGAGATTTTGATAAGCTAGTGGAGTGGTAATGTCACTGGACCTGAGTAATCCAGACTCCCAGGCAAATGTTCAATTGTCATAAAAACCCATTTGGTTCATAGAATCCCTACAGTGTGGCCAGATGCCATTCAGCCCATCAGGTTCACATCAACCCTCCAATGAGCAACCTACCCAGACCCACACCCCTACCCTATAACCAACCCTGAAGTTCCCATGGCTAACCCATCTTGCCTGCACATCCCTAGACACTATGGGTGATTTAGCATGGCCAATCCACCCTGACCTACACATCTTTGGACTTTGGGAGGAAACTGGAGCACCCGGAGGAACCCCACGCAAACACGGGCAGAATGCACAAACTCCACACAGACAGACAGTCACCCGAGGGTGAAATTATACCCAGGTCCCTGGTATTGAGTGGCAGCGGTGTTAACCACTGAACCACCATGCTGTCCTTCATGGAAGAAGAGCTACCACCTTTATTTGGTCTGACCTACAGCAGTATTGCTGATTCTTAATTGTCCTCTGGCCAATTAGTGATGGCCAATAAATACTGGCCCAGCCAATGATGCCTCCATCTGGAGTAATGAGTACAGTATTGATCACCTTACATAAGGAAGGAGGTTAATGATCAGACTATTACCTGGAATGAATGGGTTGTCTAATGAAGGATGGCCAGGTCAGACATGTACCCACTGAGGTTTGGGAGATTAAGAGGAAGCTCAATGTCTCAAATCCTGAGGGGGTCTTTACAGGGCGGGTCACAGGATCAGGAAACATGGCTTCATCCCAAAGACCTACAGAGATATGAAACTGTCGCTCCTCCTCATCACCACCCTCATCTGCCAGGCCTCTAAAAAAACATCCTTGAGGTTGGCAATCATTTGAAAATATCACCATTAGGTAAATGGTGAATTCACCATTGTCTTACAGGCCATAGTAGACAGGCAGGAGGTTGGAAGAACACAGCAATCCCGGCAGCATCAGGAGGTAGAGAATTCGATGTTTCAGGTGTAACCTTTCTTCAGGACTGGCTTTAAAGAAGGGTTACATCTGAAAGGTCAACTTGCCTGACCTGGCTTGCTGTGTTCTTCCAGCCTCCTGCCTGTTTATTTTGGATTTCAGCATCTGCAGTTTTTTTTGTCTCTTATCAGGCCATAAGACTGTTCTCTCACTACTGAGAAAGGGAGAGAGAGATGACTGGGGGTGGTTTAACCTGTGGGTCACCATGTCACAGATGAGGGGAGAAGTTGAGAAGGAAAGTCCTTCATGGTAACCTCAGCCAATGTAGGAATTGAACTCACTCTGTTGGTATATTACAATCCAGCCAACCGAGCTAACCTAACAACCCTTATCACCATCAAAGATCAACAGGTATTTGTTGGGTGAAGATGTTAATGGATTGGGTTGAAAGACAAGGAAATGCAGCAAGGAGACAGATTGACCATGATCTAACTGAAAGATGGGGCAGGCAGAAGGAACTGGATGACCACATCCTGTTCCTACGGATACTGCACAGCACGAGGTGTTATCGAGAGCCTGATGATCAAAGTTCTTACTGTTTAAACATTCATCGTCTTCATCTGACTCATCAGATTCGTTCTTGTCTTGCAGCGAGTTGTCGGAATCAGAGTCACTCCCCGGAGATTCCCGATAGGCTATGCTGGGAATGACAATGATCGGGGAGGAGCTGTCTAGCTGGACGTGGCTCTTCTTGAGAGGAATGGCAGCTGTCTCACTCCGGTCAACGTCATCACAGCCACTGCTGGAAAGAGAGCGTGGGAGATGTGGTTAACATGAGACAAGGCACCCAGCGCGGACATCATGTTCCTGTGTGCACCAACGCACATGACCCTGACCGCACTCAGAATGTCAATCCCACTGCTCAGACACACACCTCCACTTTAGGGTCCTCGGCATTTCAGGACATGGCTGGAACCTCCAAGAACTGGAGTTTCACCCAGCTGTTCACAGTCTGCATCAATGCTTGGTTGTGGGGGGGAGGGAAGGTGCAATATTTCCAAGTTTGTATATGGCACAAAACATGTGATTTGTAAGAATAATGTAAAGAGACTTCTAAAGGATTTAGAGAGGCTAAGTGAGTGGGCAAGACTATGGAAGGTAATCGGGGTAATTGTCAGGTAGGAGTCATTGTAGGAGGAACGGAAGGGCAGAGTTTGTCTTAAATGGTGAGAGACTGGAGAATATTGCAAATCCAAAGACACCGACATGTCCTTCTCCATAAACCATTGAAATCTAGCCTTGGAGGTTCAACATGCAATTCAGGAGGTTGAGGAGATGTTAGCATGTATTGTCAAAGGACACAAGTACAGGAGGAAAGGAACCTCGTATCCATTACATCAAGCCTCAGTGACTCAGTACCTGGAGCAGTGTGCAGTTCTGTATCTAATCAGGAAATATGTACATATTCATTATGTACTCACTCTCAACTTTCCTTAAAGAGAGAGAGCAGCAGAGGTTTGCCAGATTAAATCCTGGGATCATGGAACTGTTCTGTGAGGAGAGGTTGAGGTAGCTGGGCCCATATTCTCTAGAGCTTAGGAGAACCAGGTACGACTTCAACATAAACCTTACAGGATTCTTAATGGCCTTAGTATGGTGGATGCAGGAGGGTGCTTTCCCTGGCTGTGGAGTCTCCAATCAGGGCACATAGTCTCAAGATAATGGGCATGTTCAAGACAGAGATTTTGCACAGTAGAGGCAATGGCCTAATTGTATTGAATCATACAAACCCTACAGTGGGGAAACAGGCCATTCAGCCCAACAAGTCCACACCGACCCTCTGGAGAGCAACCCACTCAGACCCAAGTACTCTACATTTACCCCACTAGTGCATCTAACCTACACATCCCTGAATACTATGGCAATTTCCCATGGCCAATTCACCTAAGCTGTACATCTTTAGAGAAGGGGAAGAAACCGGAGCTCCCAGGGAGACACTGGGAGAATGTGCAAACTACACACAGGCAGTTGCCCAAGGGTGGTATTAAACCCAGGTACCTGGCGCTGTGAGGCAGCAGTGCTAACCACTGAGCTACCATGCCATATTATCGCTGGACTGTCAATCCAGAGACCCAGGGAATGTTCTGGTGATCTGGTCTGACTCCTGCCACAGCAGATGGTGGAATTGGCATTGAATAAAAATCTGGAATTAAGAGTCCAATTATGACTGTGAATCCATTGTCAGAAAAGCCCATCAGGTTCACTAACGCCGTTCAGGGAAGGAAACTGCCACCTTTACCTGGTCTAGCCTAACCCTAAACCTACATGTGACTCCAGTCCCACAGCAATGTGTTTGACTCTTAACTGGCCTCTGGGCAGCCGGGAAGAGCAATAAGTGCTGGCCCAGTCATTGTGAATGAAAGTAAAAAATATTATCATCATCAAGGGATATTAGGGTAGCATTGAAAGAGGTGATCAGCCATATCCAGAAATTGTGCAGCAGGCTTGAGGGGCTGAATGGCCTCCTCTTGATCCTGCCTTCTGGTCTTCCTAACATTTGGAGAAAGTTCTGAAGGTACTGGCGTCCAGAGAATACGGTGTTTCATTGGCTGGATGGGAGACAGGGGCAGTGACGTGGCGGAAGCTTATGTGATGGACCCTCTGGCGTTATGTTTATTCGAACAGAATTTGAGCGAGACAAGAGGCCTTAAAAAAAATGCACTGAATTCTAAACTGGGCCAAATTAAGCCACCTCCCAGGTGTAAACCTCCTTTCTAATGTGATGCCTGATGCCTATTGATGGACCCCCTTCACTAAGGATTGTCCCAATTTTCCCTGGAGCCTGAGGCCCCTCTGCACAGGCTGTGGATCTGGCCCAGCGAGCAAAAGCACCACTGAAAGGGGCAGGATAAGACCATTCAGCCCTTCAAGCCCGCTTCACCATTTAATACAATCATGACTGATCACTCAACTCAGTTTCCTGTTCCCGTTCTCTCTCCCCATACCCTTTGATCCCTTTAGCCCCGAAGCAATTGAAATGTTTCAGTGTCTCGGGTGCGGTGCATCCTGGGCTCACATCTGATTCACAGTGCGGTCAGCCACCCTGCAGCCTCTGGGGATTCACCATCCACTCCTGGCCTTACTCTACAATGGGATCAAACACCCTCCCCTCCTCACAAGCAGCCAGGAGGTGGAGGGACAAGGCTGAGGGATAACATCCTGGTGGTCATCGGGCTACAGCATGGCTTCCCTGCCGTTATGTGGACTCTCAGCCCATTAGGAGGCAATTCAGCCCTCTGCATCTCTTTTGGAAGAGCTTTCTAACTAGCCCATGCACCCCTGCTCTTTCTCAACAGCTCTGCAATATATTTTTCAATTTAAAATGTATTCAATTACTTCTTTTATTACAAGCTAGGGTTAAGGCACTAATCCTCCGATTATTTTTTTCCCTTGTACATAAGGAGGGACAAATAAGGAAAGAAATGTGACTAGTATGAAGGTCCCAAAATGTAGTGTAAGCTTTGGGAGACCCCTGGCTGAGATGAAAAAGGCTGCAGCTGGTGGCTTAACTCACAGTCACCCCGGGCCACTCCTGCTCAACCATTTCATAGAAACACACAACGGGGAATAAATATTCATTGAATGTATTTAAAAAAAATAAATTCAGGATCTTGAAAAATACAGCAAGACGAAAGGAAAATAGCGCAGGTGCCGTAGATCTGAAATAAAAGCAGAAGTGCTGGAGAATCACTGCAGGTTACATTTCTCCAGCACATTGAAAAATACAGTGCTGTATTCTATTTGAGTAACAGAATGTGATTTGAACTTGCGTATTTCATTAAAGCTCACTACTAGGAGTTTGCTCCTGATTAAGGTTATTGCTGACATGGTCACAGAACAGAAACATGTTACAAGACTCAGTCTCCACACACAACCTGTCATCCTCCAGAGAAATGTCTAGTGACAGAGAACAGGGAACAGCCACCAAAGACTGCACCAAATTCTGAGAGAAGGCATTCAATATCGTCAGAGGGCCCGCACTTCAGAGTCTCCGGGGCTCCTTTAGCTCCTTAACTCCCCCATCATCCCTCTCCATCAACGCACTGCACCTCAGCACTTGGGAAGCTTTCTTCAACAGACCTCCCTTACATTTTCTGCTGAAAATCAACTTCTTTTGGACAAAGTCTGGTCACCTCCCCCGACCCATCAACCAGCCCAGTTCCGATTAGCAGAACCCCTCCTACTAGATCTCCCCAGCCCATTTGTTTGGCACCTCATCCACTGACTTTAGACCTCAGATCAAACCCAAGCTTTTGCAAATGCATCGGTTTAATATTTTTTCATTCATTTTTTTTAGTGGGCTGTGGGCATCACTGGCTGGGCCAGCATTCATTGCCTGTCCCTAGCTGCCATTGAGGAAAATGGTGGTGAACTGCCTTCTTGAACTATTGCACATGGATGGTTGAACTGTGGGACTACAGAGCACCCACAAGCAAGGACTGACATTCCCTAACTTTTGGAAGATTTATAACAGGACAGATTGAATCAGGGGATTATCAGCTCTTCACCCAGGGAAGCTGGGCTCCTATCACTGCTTCCATTGTGGTATTGCCATTGAAATATCAACAAGTGACCTTCAAGCAATTATTATCTCATTCCTATCCTCAGAGCAGGGTGCAGCTCCGTGTGTGTTTATCCTACCCTTTCTTCTAACTGTGCCTCCAAGCATGGCCCCCTCAGAGGGAGAGACAGCAGACCTCCCTTGATACTGTGAGTCTGTTAGCGTGCAGTACAACTGAAATGGGGAAAGCCTGGGGCCCAATGTTACTCATTTGAGGTTAAAGCCAGTTCCCCGGAACCCTGCGCTGGCAATCAAACGCAGTCACGTGGGATACAGTGTTTCCAATGGAAGCAAGGCTTCCTCTGCCCCCTCAAATTCCAGTCACTGTATGCACTTCCAAAGAAGCAACGTTTCATTTTGATTTTCTTGTTACTGACAGCTATGAGAACGTCCTGAAGGGGGTGCTGTTTCCAATTTATTAGTTCTTTCACCTGTATCAACATCTTTTACTCGAAACTGCAAAACCCTTTTCAACATTTATTGGACCTCATGTACATTTCTACATCACTGAGGAATATGGGAAGATTACATTTTCAAACATCAATAGTTTACCCAGAAATATTACCAACTTTCGGCACTATTACCCACTTTATCTCAGACAATGGACCGGCTTTGGGTCTTTCACTCCCGGTATGTGGAGTTCTGGGTTTGGCAGGAACCTTGGTGAATGTCTGCAGTTCATCTTATAGATAGTACACACTGCTGCTACCGAGCGTCGGTGGTGGAGGGAGTGGATGCTTGTGGATGTGGCGCCAATCAATAGGCTGCTTTGTCCTGGATGGTGTCAAGTTTCTTAAGTTAAAAATCACACAACACCAGGTTATAGTCCAACAGGTTTAATTGGAAGCACTAGCTTCCAATTAAACCTGTTGGACTGTAACCTGGTGTTGTGTGATTTTTAACTTTGTACACCCCAGTCCAACACCGGCATCTTCAAGTCAAGTTTCTTCAGTGTTGTTGGAGCTGCTCCCATTCAGGAAAGTGGGGACTGTTCCATCACAATCCTGATTTGTCCCTTGTCGATGGTGGACAAGCTTTGAGGAGTCAGGTGATGAGTTCAGTCATTGAAATATATCCAGCCCTGACCTACCCTAGTCGCTATCACAATTATGGGTTGGGTAGCAAACGCTGGGCTTGACATGACACCCACTTCCCACTGGGAGAATAAGGAACACAAAATGAGCATGGCTGGTCAAGTTGAGTTTCAGATGTAGCCACTCAAAAGGTTGTGGTGACTGGAGAATGCAGCAGGGGGAAAGCTAATCACCTCGGCAGATCTCTGTGGGATCTGCTGTGGTATCACTGAGGGTGGCCTTCAGGGACTTGTGCATGTCATGGTGATGGTCATTCCTCGGTAACTATAGAGTGCTGCATTGCCAGACGTGCCATCATTCCAAATCGTAGTCCAACCCCTAGTGCCCACACCCCCTCCCCTGCCATGCCCCTCCAGTGAGGGTCAGCAGCATTAGTTTCAGGTTAAAAATCAAATGACACCAGGTTTATGTGAAATCACAAGCTTTCAGAGCCCTGCCCCTTCGTCAGGTGAAGTCACTGAAAGTCACCGAAAGCTTGTGATTTCACATAAACCTGTTGGACTATAACCTGGTGCCATGTGACTTCTGACCTTGTCCACCCCAGTCCAACACTGGCTACTCCACATCATTTATTTACATGTGCGCAGGACATGGGTTCTGACCAGCCAACTCAGAGCTAGGCCCGAGAATGAACAGACTCTGAATCTCCTGTTTATATCCATCAGCCAGGGCTCCCCTATTGGCCCGGGTTAACATCAATCAGGGATCTCACAATCAATGAGATCCATCTGTGGGCGGCACGGTGGCACAGTGGTGAGCACTGCTGCCTCACAGCGCCAGAGACCCGGGTTCAATTCCCGCCTCAGGCGACTGACTGTGTGGAGTTTGCACGTTCTCCCCGTGTCTGCGTGGGTTTCCTCCGGGTGCTCCGGTTTCCTCCCACAGTCCAAAGATGTGCAGGTCAGGTGAATTGGCCATACTAAATTGCCTGTAGTGTTAGGTAAGGGGTAAATGTAAATGTAGGGGTAGGGGTATGGGTGGGTTGCGCTTCGGCAGGTCGGTGTGGACTTGTTGGGCCGAAGGGCCTGTTTCCACACTGTAATGTAATGTAATCTAATCTAATCTGGCCCTGTTTCCAATCACTACATTGTTGTTTGTGGGAACATCTAGTGTACACATAAGCTATTTCAATGTCTGACATTCCAACAGGGACTGGACTTCAGAAAATACTTTGTTAGACGTCCAGTGCTTCAGGATTTCCTGAGGTTATGAAAGTGAGAGTGAAGCTGGCTAGTGATTATTTACTTCCCTTCAGGTCATGAGCTCAAATTCCACCATTGCAAATTGTGAAGCTGAAATTACTCCCCAAATGTGTCACCAACTGCACCTCCCACTGGAGCTCTGAACAACTGCGGTCTGTCGACCATCTGCTCTAACATTCTCTAAATCCGACATCAGAGAATCATCATGTTCGGAAGAGGCCCTTTGGCCCATCGTGTCTGCACTGGCAAAAATCTACTCAAAATCTCCAACGTTCGAACACTTGGCCCACAGCGTTGAACGCTATGACTTTTCAATGTTCATCCGTGAATTACTTTTTAAAGGTTATGAGGTTACCCACCTCAACCCCCCTCTGGGGCAGTGCATTCCAGACACTCACTCGCCTCTGGGTGAAAATACATTTCCCCAAATCCCCACTAAACCTTCTGCCCTTCACCTTAATATCATATTCCCTTGTTAATGGCCCTTCAACTGAGAGGAACTGCTGCTTTCTCTACATCCTGTCCATGCCCTTTATAGTGTCGTACATCTCTATCAGGTCCCTCCTTCTCAATGTTTGCTGCTCGAAAGAAAACAACCTGAGCTTATCCAATCTCTCTTCATCGCTGAAACGTTCCATCCCAGGCAACCTCCTGGTGAATCTCCTCTGCGTCCCATCCCACATCTAACAACCTGCTCCATCTAGGAGTACGCCATGGAAACTCTACGGCTCTGACAAGAAGGTTTTGTGGACTTACCCTTTCTCGGTTTCTTCAGACGCTCTCAGGTCTTTCTCTGCCTGCTGCTTGGACACATTTGCTTCTCCACTGGTAATGTCAGGCTTGCCAGTCAGAGTGGGGGAAGCTCCCTTCTGCTGTTGGGATGGCTCAGTCTGACCGATCTTTTGGTCAGCAGCTACCTCGGATTTTCCAGTCCCGGCCTTTCCCTTGTCGTTGTGGTCTCCAGGCTCCAGCACTGGGTGCACTACGGCTGGAAGCCCAAAGGAGATGCTTTGACTCTGTTGCAGAGACTGAGGTTGTGTAGGAAAGTCGGAATGTTTACCAGAATCCCTGTGCATGTCCCCCGTGCCTGGGAAGTGTGACGGGTCTTGGGCTTGATCAGTGTCCAACTCTGGATGAAGTAGTACTGGCAATTGAGGTGCAGGCAACATATTGGAGAGTATTGTAAAACTGCAAGTGTTCTCTGGAAGTAAGAGTTGACAAACAAACGAACAAGTTAAACATTCTGCAAAACGGTTTCCTAACCAATTCCAGTAAACACATGGATGAATGGATGTAAAACCATTTGTACATTGGCCCTGAACCTTTCTCTCATCAGGTAGAGAATGCAGCGGATATACAAGCCCTTGGGTGAGTCACTGTGTTCTGACTGAGCGGCTAGCAATCTTGTTTCAGAGTCAGAATACATCCACAGGCTTTCACAGAGACAAGAAATGTTGAACTGCCAGTATCTTCAACAAGTCTTTAACTGAGACTCAATGTGAAAAGTCCAAGATGCAGAGACGCTTTCCCCCAACGTCGCGGCCATTATTTGTTTCTGATTGAATGTCAGGAGAAACAGATTATTTAGCCATTTATCTCAACATCCTCTGTGGCAGTCTACTCTGTGAAAATCGCCTGATGTGTTTCTCTACTCCTGGGGTTCTCAATCGAGGGCTTGGGTGGGTGGGGGGGATTGCAGATGGCAGCAAAAATACTCAGGGGCCTCACCAAAAGTAGAGAAAGGCTGACCAGTTAATTGCCCGATCAGAATTGGAGTCGGGATAAGCGAGGGCTGAGATATCTTGTCAGTGAAGAGCTTCTATGCGATGGATGTCATTTTGAGTTTGAACAGGCTTTGGGTGAAGTGCAGAGACAGACAGAAAGACAGAAATTAAATTGGTCCAAAACATAGTGGTTGGTGGGTGGTGCGATATCAGATGGAAGGGGGACAGACCATGTCCTTGTTTATAAAATGTTTATTTCAAATTTTCCATAAAGCAGCTATCACCCAGAGCCTCTGCTGAATGGTGACAGATACTCCACAAATTTGGAAAATGTTGACATGGTTTTGGAGTCTGTGTGCATGCTCCATCTTACTGGAAAAAAGACCAGCCAACTGCAATTGCCACTGAAGGGAATCATTAATAGGGGCTTTACATCCTGTTATGATGTAATCATTCGTAATTTTACATTAATGGAAAAGGGAACGATTGAGTTATCAGTCATTCTATTAGGAATTTTAATTATGCCCGGTATCAATTCTACATAGAGTAAGCTTTTTTTTTAAAGAAAATGCTAAGGAAGAATCCATTGAAATTTCAAAATGTAAGAGGCAACTCGATTGAAAGATCTGAGATCCTGAGGGGTTTTGACTGGGAAGATGTAGACAGGCGGTTTCCTCTTGTGCGTGAATATGAAACGAAGGGTCATTGTTTAAAAATCAGGGATTACTCACTTAAAGCAGATGAGGCCAAACCTGTTCCTCTCAAAGGGTTGTCAGTCTTTGGGATTCTCTTTCTCAAAAAGAGGTGAAGCAGATTGCGAGAATATGATCAAGGCAGAATTGGATAGATTATTGGTAAACAAGGAGGGATTCTAAGTTATCAGGGATTGGCTGGAACAAGTTGAGAGTGGGGTGCTGGAAAAGACCAGCAGATGAGGCAGCATCCGAGGAGCAGGAAAATCAATGTTTCGGGCATAAGTCCTTCATCAGCTTCTACAGTCCTCACTTTCTCCATAGACTGAAATGAGGTTACAGTCAGATCAGGTATGATCTTATTGAAGCAGGTTGGAGGGGCTGAATGGCCACCTTCTCCTCCTCGTTCATATCTCACATGGACAACTTGCAAAGTGTAAGGGTTGCTCTGTGAGATTCTCTGGTCAGTTAGAGAGTGGAGAATAAAAGAGAATTGTAGTCCAAGGAGGGCGAGGCAGTCCAGTTATAAACACAACAATAAATAAATATGTTTAATTTTGCAATTACACTTATGCAGAAAAAATACTGAGCTTAAGGGGACCCATGGGAAGTTTGTAATAGAAATGTAAGCTTTGAGTGCCTGTGCGCCACATTACCAGGGTCAGTGTCCAGGTTTGAAAAATATGTATGATTGCGTGTGTAAATCTAGGGGAGATCCTGCTGTTGTGAAACGTACAAGCTCTTTCTTAATTCATGTGATGCAGTTTTAAAGTGTAACACACTGGGGTACTGAAAACACTTCCAGCAGCACAGGGGAAAAAGGAAACTCCGTTTCTCAGCCAAGTACTTCCAGAGTTTGGCATGGGATAGATGCCAAGTAAAGATCGTTCTCTATTTCCCTCAATCAATGTATAACATTGTAACAGTTTTAAATAGAAAGTGACCTTCGGCCCAGCAAAACTACCTGCCTGCAATATTATTTTGGTGCATTTCCCCTCACCCTTGATCCCATTTGCTGACGGGAATTTGTTTAGTTGCTTCCAGCTTCTTGTTCTGCCTCTGGTGTTCCCCTGTATTTACCATCCCTGAAGCCCAGTGTGGGACACGCAACAACAAGCTGCCTGAAACATACTCCATTTCATTGCTGCAGACCGATGGGGAGCAAGGAGCAGGATTGAGATAACTCAGACTGATCCAAGATAATGGCAGGCTCGTTGTGCAGATGAAAGTTTTGCCTGTGTTTCCAGGGCTAGCTTGCAAAGGAGCTCACCAGATCAAACACAGGACAAGCCAACCTATTGTAATTGTCATTCTGTAAAAGTGAAAGTGTACTTCAGATGTTTGTAAGTGCCCTTCGGCGGGTTGGCACAGATTCAATGGATTGAATGGCCTCTGTCTGTACTGTGGGGATTCTATGTTGCTTAGAACACAGGCTGAACTGAAGAAATTGAGCACGTTGAAGGTGTTAGAGGGAGGGATGGGGGGGGGGGGGGGGGGGCACAGTAAGGAATTATCGAGAAGTTTCTAAGACTGAGGTAAAATATTTAAAGAAGCTATGGAATGGCAGCCTGTCTTTGTGCTGGTGGATTCCCTTGGGGCTTGTTGGTTTTGGATAACACCTCTCCAAGCTTCAAAAACTAAGCTTTTAGCTGGGGTCCGAAAACAGTGGAGGGAGCAGAGTAACCTGGACAGAAACACTGAAGAAAATAGAAAGGCAACTTAAAGTGTCAGCAAAGGGGCCAGTATTGGAAAGGTGGGAGGTGATGCCACTGAGTTGGGAGAATAGAAGAGCTGAATGAATGATTTAAATGGGACTAGTTGCAGCACAGAGAGGTTTGGGAGCCCTTGTGAATTAATCAAAGAACACTAGCATCTCCAAATTTAGCGGAGGGCAAATGGGAATGTTGGCTTTTATTTCAAAGGGAATGGAGTATGGAAATAGGGAGATTTGTTAAAACGATACAAAGCAGTTCTCAGACAGCAGCAGGAACACTGTGAACAATTTGATCCCCTTATCGAATTGCCATTGGAGAATTGCCATTGGAGAATGTCCAGTCTGTTCATCCGGAGGGAATGCCTTATGAGAACAGCTGAAGTAGATTGAGCATATACTCCTCGGAATATAGGAGAATCAGAGCAGAACTTACTGAAACGTACAAGATTTTTAAGGGGGGGGGCTCAAGAGATAGATGCAGAAAGGTCTCTTCCCTTTGTAGGAGAGTCTAGGACCAGAGGTCATCATTTCAGAGTAAGGTGTCACCAAGTTTAGACAGCGAAAAGGAGGAACCTTTCCTCTCAGAGAGTAGTCCTCTGTGAAATTCTTTATCACAGAGGGCTGCCGAGGCTGGGTTGTTCAGTTAGGGCTGACACAGAGGTTTTTAAGGAGAAAGTGAGGTCTGCAGATGCTGGAGATCAGAGCTGGAATTGTGTTGCTGGAAAATCGCAGCAGGTCAGGCAGCATCCAGGGAACAGGAGAATCGACGTTTCGGGCATAAGCCCTTCTACAGGAAAGCCCTTCCTGAAGAAGGGCTTATGCCCGAAACGTCGATTCTCCTGTTCCCTGGATGCTGCCTGACCTGCTGCACTTTTCCAGCAACACATTTCCAACAGAGATTTGTAAGCAAGGGTTACAGGGGAAAAGGCAGAAAAGTGGAGTTGAGGATTCTTGGCCTTAATGAATGATGGAGCACACCTGAAGGGCCAACTGGCCTCCTCCCGCTGGTCTATTAAATAGATTGCACAATCAGCCAAAACCAAACAAACTCAAAACAAGGTCAAGCAAAGGTGGTTTGTGCTAATTTAAATGCTTTAATCACATCTATCAAAAGCAGAAGCTGAGGCAGGTTGACTGAGGGGAATATTATTCATTCTCTGTAATATAGACCTTGCCTTTTTTTTTAAAACAAGTTCAACCTTCGTGCATAATTGGGATTAGTTGTCATTCATGTAGACACATTGTTAAAAGAGTTAAACATTTTTCTTTGGAATATGGCAGTCAATGATGTTGTTTATTACCTATCCATAGTTGCCCTTGAGAAGGTGACACTGAGGAGCAGCTGTCTGTGTAGTGAAGATGCTCCTACAGGAGTGTAGGACAGGGATTATGAGGTGGTGACAATTAAGGGATGTGATAACGTTGTGATCCGGAATGCCTGGCCCGAAAGTGTGGTGGAAGCCAATTCAATTGTAACTTTGCAAAGGGAGAGGGATAGATACTTGGATTAAAAAAAAACAGTGAGGTCAGAACAGATGGATGCAGGCTAATTGGATTACCAGCACATGAATGATGGGCTGAATGGCCTCCATCAATGCTGTACCATTCTTTGCCTGGGTTAGGGTGGCTCTAGGACTTTGAAGGAAAGTCAGAGGAGATTGTATTCATGTGTGATTGGTACTGTCACCCTTCTAGGTGACAGAGTTTAGAGTTCAAAGGGGAGCAATGTGTTGTCAATGTAGTCTCAGTGAGTTCCCACAATGCATGCACTAGGCGCTACAGACTGGCCGGAGTGGATATTGAATCCAGTGACACGAATCAGGCAAGTCGCTCTTTAAGCTGATGAGCTTCTCCCCCAATATATCAATTGGATAATTTATAACAGGAGGCAGTTTCTGGTTATGTTTGAGAATTGCGGAGAAAGATCTCCGAAATGGGCTTCTTAGAGGTCGTTATCTACCAGGACAGAAGAGCTTAAGGAAAGAATTTTCAGCTGTCCTCTAACTCATAGAAATCTCATGCTGCAGATGCTTTGAGTGAGGATCCAATTTTCTCAGTGATTATAGTAGACCTGCACATAATAAAGAGGAACAACAAATGGCTACACTCTATTAACTTAATGTTTACAAGTTAGACTAGGCAGTTTCCCTCTCTCTCATTCTCTCCTTTGAAAATTGACACAATTGTCCAGGATACTCAGCATAAAGCAACAAATGGTTAGCAACATCAGCATGCAACTTACGGTCCATATTCTGGCTCCAGAAGATTGGCTTTGGGGGCACTGGAGGGTACTTTAACACAGGCTGGGGGCTTGATTTAACACCATCGGCTTCTTCAGCAGTAGCAGCAGCGGGGATGAGTGTGGACTCAGTGAGCTGGGGCGCTGGCAATGGTGATGGCTGGGCTTCCTGAGAAAGTTGGACTTCTGGTGTTTCTACAGGATAAGAGAGCAGTTGAAGCAGAGAAAAAAACAAGGCAAGAAAGAGCAAAGCTATAACCTGTGTGCCCTGGAGGAGGCACTAGTTACATCCAAAGTGCAGTTGCTCATAGTGAAGGTTGTAATCATTTCCCTTGAAAGACAGAAGTTGCAATAATCCAATACCACCCTCTGACTGTTGCCTATTATAATACAGTCAGGGCTACAGTGAAGGTGCTGGAGAAAAGAAACCTTGCTCCTCATGACCATTCTTAGCACTAAGCCTTTCACAAATGCAGGAAATAACTGTCCAGGATCAGAAAAGCCATCAGACCAACACAGTTCAGTCCCCCATCTCAATAAATGCATTAATTTATTCAGATGCACTTTAATCCCACTAGTCCACTGTCCCTCCTGATGCTGAAATACAGATTTAGTTTTTCCATTTTTCACATGGACATCCCTATGAGGCACCATGGACTGTCTTATTTTCAGTCAATATTCAGGACATAAAGATATTTTATTCATTTTATTTACTTAGGAACCATGGAGTGAGCTCTGGACTCTGGTCTTGTAGTTCCAACCTAAAGCAGGCTGTTACAGAGACGGTTCCAGGATTCTCACTCAATGATATTGAAGGAACAGCGATACATTTCCAAATCAGAATGGACAGTGGCTTGGAGGGGAACTGGCAATTGACGGTATTCCCAGGCATCTGCTGCCCTTGTCCTTATAGGTGGAAGTGGTCGTGGGTTTGGAAGGCACTATTGAAAGAGCCTTAGCCAGGATGCTGTATTGCACCTTGTAGATGGTACACAATGCTGCCACTGTGTGTCAGTGGTCAAGGAAGTAAAGGTTGAAGGTGGTGTATTGGGTGAACAGTCAGCTTCGACCTGGATGGTGTCAAAATTCTTGAGTGTTGTTGGAGTCGCACCCATCCAGACAAGTGGGGTGTATTCCATCACACTCCTGACTTGTGCCTTGTAGATGGTGGACAGGCTTCAAGGAGTTAAGAGATGGGATACCTACAATATAATTCCCAGACCCCAATCTGTTACTGTAGCCACAGAACTGATATGGCTGATCCAGTTTACATTCTGGTCAATGGTAACCCCCAGGATGTAACGTCACTGCGTGAGTGAGAGTGTGTGTGTGTGTATGTGTGTGTGTGTCCCCAGTTGCAGCACACCGTACAGCCTCATGGAGCTGTTGGTTTCTGCACTGGCAGGGCCAGGCGGAAGCTCTGGCCAAACGTTACTCCATGATAAAAAGCCAAGATAGTGGCTTTGTATGATGGACCAAGGTAGAGTCCTAGATAGAGATGGACAGAACGGAAAGAGACCCTTTGGTCCAACTTGTCCATGCCGACCAGATATCCTACGTTAATCTAGCCCCATTTGCCAGCACTTGGTCCATATCCCTCTAAACCCTTCCTATTCATATACACATTCAGATGCCTTTTCAATGTTGTAACTGTACCAGCCTCCACCATCCTCTGTGTGAAAAAGTCACCCCTTAGATCCCTTTTATATTCTGCCCCTCTCACCCTCAACCTATGCCCTCTAGTCCTGGATTCCACCACCCAGGGAAACGGCCTTGTCTATTCACCCTATTCACATCCCTCAAGATTTTATAAGGTCACCCCTCAGCTTCCGATGCTCCAGAGTAAACAGCCCCAGCCTGTTCAGCCTCTCCCTGTGGCTCAAATCCTCCTACCCTGGCAATATCCCTGTAAATATTTTCTGAACCCTTTCAAGTTTCACAACATCCTTCCAATAGGAGGGAGACCAGAATTGCACAGAATATTCCAAAAGTAGCCTAACAAATGTCCTGTACAGCTGCAACATGACCTCCCAACTCCTGTACTCAATACTCTGACCAATAAAGGACAGCACATAGTTAGGAATGTGTGAGATCCCAGTGGTTGTTGTGGTGGGAATGCAGGGATGGAGGTGAGAGGTGTTCCTGATGAAGGGCTTTTGCCCGAAACGTTGATTTTCCTGCTCCTCCAATGCTGCCTGACCTGCTGTGCTATTCCAGCACCACTCTGATCTAAACTCTGGAGGTGAAAGGAGCCTGGTGAGGATGTGAGGAAAATGTGAAGTTAGGGAAAAGCTCCCATGGACTCAGAGACACCTCAACATCTCCCCGTAATCCTCCAAGCCCACAGGTTTGAAGCTGCCAGGCTATATATTAGGGGAAATCCTCTCCTGTTTTCTGTTCAAATCAGGGCAGTGTCAGGATGAGACCTAACTTTGCATTAGGTGCATACTTATGACGGGCAGCCCACCTCACGTGTCCACAGCAGCCTACAAATTGTGGCGGTGATGGGTAGACAAGCAAAGGGCCACCATCATTAAGGCCACACTGAGGCCCGCCTGTCTTCCTACTTGCTGAGGAAGTGTGAATGGGGCTGAACATTGCACAATCATCGGCAAACATCCCCACTTCAGAACTTATGATGGAGGGAAAGTCATTGATGAAGCAGCTGAAGATGGTTGGGCCTAGGACACTACCCTGAGGAACTCCTACAGAGGTGTCCTGGAGCTGAAATGACTGACCTCCAACAATCGTGACCATCTTCCTGTGTGCCAAGTATGACTCCAACCAGCAGAAAGTTCGCCCCCGAAACCCATTGATTCCAGTTTGACGAGGGCTCCCTGATGCCACGCTCGGTTGAATGTGGACCTGATGCCACAGAGGATCCTATCCTCAGCTTTCAAGTATCAGTTGGCACCAAGTACGTGAAGAGGTGAGTTTTGTGCCGGCTGTGATAGTTTTGGAAAGCTTGGCAATCGAATTCTGAAGCTGAATCATTCATCTCACACAAACTAAAAATAAAGTGGTTGTCGACTGAGAAGAGTTGATCATAGTTCAACCACCAGGGAACAAATCTGGAATGTTCTAATTTCACGTGTAGGCTGTTTCTTGGATCATTCCAGATCCAACCTGATAATCACGATTTGACAACAAGGATTGCCAGTAACTCGGAGTGTGAGTGATGATATTTTGCTGACTAATCATAAAACGAGTCACAAGACAACGGGTGGCAGTAGCTCCTTAAATACAGAAACAAAGTCACATCGAACAATATGTGCCTCTTCTTTTAATCACTGGTGGGATCTGCGTGGCATCCAAGCACAGCCATTTCTCATCACCTCAGAGTCTAGGAGTTACACAGAATGTAGCTTAGCAAGTTATTATTTATAAATAGGTTGGGTCTTTTTTCAAGACAAAAGTGGTACTGCAGTTGTTGGAGATTAGAGTCAAGATTATAGTGCTGGAAAAACACAGCAGGTCAGGCAGCATCTGAGCTTCATCAGGGCTTTTGCCTGAAACATTGATTTTCCTGCTCCTCAGATGCTGCCTGACCTGCTGTGCTTTTCCAGCACCACTCTAATCTTGGGTCTTCTTTCACTGGAGTGTAAGAGGTTGACAGTGACATTATAGAGGGTTATAACATCATGTGGACCATAGATAAGGTGAACAGCAAAGGTGTTTTCCCTAGGGTGCGGGAGTTCAAAACAAAGGGGCATATTTTTAAGGTGAGAGGAGAAATATTTAAAAAGGACACATGGGGCAACTTTTTACACAGAGAGTGGTTCATGTGTAGAATAAACTTCCAGAGGAAGTGGTGAATGCAGGCACAGTTACAACATATAAAAAGATATTTGGATAATTTCATGAATAGGAAAGGTTTAGAGGGATATGGATCAGGTGCAGTCAGGTGGGAGTAGTTTAGTTTGGGATTACGGTCAGCGTGGACTGGTTGGTCTGAAGGCTCTATTTCCATGCTGTGTGACTCTATGAAGGTCAATGGAATGTATACAAGAATCACGAATGTGGATCCTCTATGGAACACAGCCAGCTGTTCTAGACAGCTTCTGTCTTGCGCTCCAGAAATCTTCTCATCCATGGTCCACATATGAAGCAACTGATCAAACACCAATATATGCCCACAGATTCCACAGGCAAGGCACATGGATATGGTGATTATGTTTAAATATAAAGAGTTACATCCATGAGGATATAATATCAAGCACCTTATGGCCTTGTATAATTTACGCTCAGCCTCATGTTGAACTATGCCTTGTCATGCCTCATCTCAGAGACTGAGGGAGGTGAGCACTCTATCCAGTTTTGTTCAATAGGCATTGAGAGACTGTTTCCCTTCTCCCCACAGTGACCCTCCCTCCAACCATGACTGCCACCACTGTTGAAGAGGCTTCAGTCTGACAGCAATAGATGACGAGGTGATGGCACTATGGCAATGTCACTGGGGTGGTAATCTTCCTCCCATGAACCTCCAATGGTAATCCAGACCTCAAGATAAAGCTCCGTGGATATGGGTTCAAATCCTACCCTGCACGGCAGATGGTGAAATTTGAATTCAATAAAATCTGGAAGATGGAACAGGCCTAACGGCCTAGTGTTAATTGGTGTAGAGAGGATGTGCAGGGACCGAGTTCGACTGGCATGAACAAAGTCAGAAGTCAGATAACGCCAGGTTATAGTCCAGCAGGTTTATTTGAAATCACAAGCTTTTGGTTCATTGCTCCTTCACCGGATGAAGGAGCAGCGCTCAGAAAGCTTGTGATTTCAAATAGACCTGTTGGGACTACAATCTGGTGTTGTGTAACTTCTGACGCTGAATTGGTGTAGAAACCCATCTGGTTCACTAATCTTCTTTAGGGAAGGAAATTTGCCGTCCTTACCTGGTCAGATCTACATGTGACTCCAGACCCTGAGCAACAGGCAATAAATGGTGGCTTAGTCAGTGCTGCTGAGATCCCATAGATGAATTGTAAAAGACTCCGCAGAAGGCACAAGGTAGAGAGGTGAGTTATCCATGGATTACCACATCCAGCATTAGGGGGAATACCTAACGACAGACAGAGAGACCTTCCTTGGGCATCTCTCGATGGTCAACAAGAGACCAAGCTTGAGCAGAATGATAACTTGCTCATCCTCCTGAGTGGAATGCTGGCAAGGTTGAAACTTTAGTATCTTATTGTCTGCTGGACAAAGGCTACTTCGGAAAGTAGAAAAGTGAGTCGAATTGGTGTAAGCTGAGATCACACCATGGGATAGCAGCCTTCCTTCCCTGAAGGAGGTGGGAGAGTTTATAACTTCCAATTGTTCCATTGTCACATCCACTGATATCAGTCTGACATCAGCAGATTTATTTTTTCCAATCTGGATTGTGCAATTTCAATTCATCCTTTCTGGATTTGTATTCTAGGGATTGAAGTACTCACCCAGTAACATGATCTGCACAATATCATTCACAAATGTCCTGCTATTGCACTGATGTGGAGGTGCCAGTGTTGGACTGGGCTGTACAAGGTCAGAACTCACACGACATTAGGTTATAGTCCAACAGGTTTATTTGAAATCACAAGGTTTCGGAGCGCTACCCTTTCGTCGGGTGAAGGCAAAAGGAGCAGCGTTCCGAAAGCTTGTGATTTCAAATAATCTTGTTGGACTATAACCTGGTGTCATGTGACTTCTGACCTTCTACAGCCCTGACCTGACATACCATCTGACTCCAAAACTCTCGCTGATTTGCAGAACAATGTGGTACAAGAGGAGGTCAATTAGTCCAGTGAGCTCTCCACCGTAACCCCACTCTCCCCCACCCCGCTTTCACTCCACGACCCTACAAATACTCTTTCAAGTTTTTCGGTTTATTCTTTCATGTGTTGTGGGTATCAATGGCAGGCCAGTATTTGTTGTTTGTCCCTAATTGCCTTTGAATTGAATGGCTTGCTAGGCATATTGCTGTGTGTCTGGAGTTACGTAGAGGCTAGACTGGGTAAATGTGGCAGACTACCTTCCCCGAATGACTTCAATGAGCCAGACATATCTTTAACAACATTTACTGACAGTCAGTCAGCCTGGTGACCACTAAGAGGGGGTTATCTTTCAATTCTTGATTATTTTAATTGAATTTAATTTGCAGCTATTTGTTGTTGTGGACTCAGCCCCAGAGCATTAGAATCTCAGGATTATTCATCCAGAGTCATTAGCACTCAGCCACCTTCCAAGTCTCAGGTTAATGTTCCAATCATGTACATGTGCTTTCACCAGTTATTCACAGTTTCAAACCTATTGCGTAAAAGGAATTCCAATTATCTTTGCCTCACTGGTCCTTTTGCTAATTGTCTTAAAATGGTGCTCCTTTGTTGCTGATCTTCCTGCCATTACAACCAGTTTGTCCTTGTCTAATCTATTAAATCAGCAACACTGAATACCCTGCTCAACTCTTCCTGGTATAACAGCATGCGAATTAGCCCCTCAGTCAATGAGATCATGGTAGAACTTCTTTCTCATTGTTTTTCCTGCCCCGTCTCTGCGTCCCTACATACCCTTAATATCTAGAAATCTATTGATCTCAGTCTTGAACCTGCTCTATGACTGAGCCTCCATACAGTCGCAGAGATACACAGCACAAAAATAGACTCTTCGGTCCAATTCGTCCATGCCGACCACATATCCTAAATTAATCTAGTTCCATTTGCCAGCATTTGACCTATATCCCTCCAAACCCTTCCTATTCATATACCCATCCAGATGCCTTTTAAATGTTGTAATTGTACCAGCCTTCACCACTTCCTCTGGCAGCTCATTCCATACACACACCACCCTCTCACCGTAAACCTGTGCCATCTAGTTCTGGACTCTCCAACCCCAGGAAAAATATCTTGTCTATTTACCCTATCCATGCCCCTCCTGATTTTATAAACCTCAACAAGGTCAACCCTCAGCCTCCAATGCTCCAGGGAAAACAGTCCCAGCCTATTCAGCCACTCCCTATAATCCAAACCCTCCAACTCTGGCAGCATCCCTGTAAATCTCTCTGGGCTAAAGGCTTCCAAAGATTCACCAGCCCCGAGTGAAGTAAATCCTCCTCATCTCAATCCTCAGGATCCCAGCCTTTCAGTGTAATTCTCTCTGAAGTGAAGAAATTAACTGTGGATGGGTCTAGGATGAGCTCACGCAGGCGGTGAGATACAGTCACTACGCAAAAGCATGTCTAGGTTCAGTTTTGTTGCACCTGAGTAGTTTACCATCGCATCAGTTGAATAAGGAATTACCTGAGGGGTCTTGTGGTGGAGGGGTAGAGTCTGTCGTGCTTTCTGCTGTTGGTTCAAGTGTGATGGGTACCGTATGTCCATTCCTGTATGTTGTCTCGGTATTTCCATCTATCGGAAAGAAGAGAGTTTGAAGAAGGTTACACAGCCTTGTGATGTGCCAGAGCTGAACAGCAGCGTTAGACTTGGCCGATAATCAACAACTTGCCTTTACTTAGCACCTTCAACATCAGAGAAATATCCCAAAAATCTTCACCAAACGACACTGATTTGCAAGGCCCGTGACTAAAATTTAAGTCAAAGAGTTGTGTTTGAAGGGAGGGGGGAGAAGATTTTACTGAGGGTGATCCCTCAAGGCCAAAGGCTCAGGTTTCAGAGGGCTGGGCAAACGTCCAAATTGAAGGAGTGCAGAGATCTCAGAGGGACGGAATGGGTTACAAAGAAAAGGGAAGGATGAAGTTAGAAAGATTTCAAGGCAAAGATGAGAATCTACCCTTTCAACTCAGAATTCAAAACTTGTTGTTCCAGCTAGTGATGAGCACTGCCTCTCGGTGCCGGGAACTCTTTGTACTGGCAAGTGGAAAACTGCCCTGTTCCCCTGGCACGTGTGGCTGGCCCAGGGATGGTCCCATTTTCCTGACATAGGCTGCTTACACTGCTCCTGACTTCCAGCAGGTACTGAGAAGGGCAGGTCTCCATGCAAGATCAGAGATTCCTCACGTCCGGTTTCCTGCCCTTGCCCTGTAACTGTTGATTCCCTGACTGATCAAGAATCTGTTGATCTCAAGTTTAAATATACACAAGGACTGTGCCCCCACAGCTCTCTGGGGCAAGGAGTTCCAGAGATTCTCAACTCTCCGGGAGAAGGAATTGCTCCTCATTTCAGTCTTTAAGTGGTGCCCCTTTATTCTGAGACTGTATCCTCTGGTCCTAGAATCTCCCATGAGTGGAAACATCCTCTCAGCATTCTCATAGTTTGTAAAATCCAGTGAGAAAAGATCCAATGTGCTTAGCATTTACTCAAAAGACAATCCCTCCACACTGCATCATCCAATGTGTGGGGGGAGACAGGAAGGGAGAGAGGGTGTAGGGGAGAAGGAGAAGAGGGGGAGAGAGGTGGGTTCAATTCCCACCTTGGGGACTGTTTGTGTGGAACTTGCATACTCTCTTCATGTCTGCATGGGTTTCCTCAAATAGTCCAAAGATGTGCAGGTTAGGTGGATTGGCTGTGTTAAATTGCCCACAGAATCCAGGGATTTGCCAGGGGAAATAGTGAGATGGGGTGGGACTGAGTGGAATGCTATTCAGAGGGTTAGTGCGGACTCGATGGGCTGAGTGGCCTGCTCCCTCACTGTAGGGATTCTATGAACATCGAGCAGAGCAAAGCTCCTCTGAAGCACAGTCATGATGTGATGGCTAGCTTTACCCCAAGCACATAAAAGTGCCAGAAGACTATGGCACTGCTCTCTCATTGGAGATGGTGGTGGTTTAACCTGAGGGTCACCCATCTCAGGAGAGGGGAGAGTTCTTCATGATAACTTCAGCCAGTGCTGGAGTTGAACGCACACTGTTAGTGTCACTCTGACCTGAGTAAGATACGACAGACAGCAATTGCTCCAGAGCTGTTGCCTGGGACACAAACAGTGGTCAGGCTACAAGGAAGGTGGCTCCTGCTCTGTTTTCAATGGTACATTTTACTTGCATCCATCTGCAAAGGCAGAAGTGACTTCTGTTTAACATCTCAGCAGAAAGACAGCATTCCCCGTAGAGACGTGCTCCCTCTACACTGGGAGTGTCTGCCACAAATGTTTTCTTCAAATGCCTGGAGTGTGCCTTAAACCCGCAATCTCCTGACTCAGAGAGAGAGAGAGAGAGAGAGAGAGAGAGATAGCTACCTGCTGAGCTGCGAGTAGCAACTCAAAATTAAAGCCATGAATTCACTTCAGTGATTTCAGCAGGGATGGGAAGCTACAATTTTAACTAGAAACTTGACATATTCCTATTACAGCAGGGCAGGATCTCTTTTTTTTCTCTCTCTCTTTGTGTACCCTAGCCTGGAAAATGGAAGATATTTGGAAAGGCATGGCAGCAGAGTGCCATTAACAGCAGGGAAAAATAAAAATAGGTTAGGTTTGTTTTCATTAGAAAAAAGGACATTGAAGGAGGACCTTACTGAGGTTTTCAAAATCATGAAGGGTATAGACAGGGTAGATAGCGATAAACTTTTTCCCAGGGTGAAGGATCCAGTAACGAGAGGTCACGCTTTCAAGGTGAAAGGTGAAAAGTTTAATGGGGGATACACACGACAAGTACTTTACGCAGAGGGTGGTAGATGCCTGGAAGGCATTGCCAGCAGAGGTGGTAGAGGCAGGCACGGGAGATTCAGTTAAGGTGTGTCTGGACAGATGCATGAGTAGGTGGGGAGCAGAGGGCTACAAATGCTTAGGAATTGGGCAATAGGTTTAGATAGTAGATTTGGATCGGCTCAGGCTTGAAGAGCCTAAGGGCCTGTTTCTGGGCTGTATATTTTCTTTGTTCTTTGTTCTTCTTTGAGATTTTAAAGGGTTACTGGACCCGAAACATCAACTCTGCTTTCTCTCTTCACAGAGGCTGCTGATCCACTGAGATTCTCCAGCAATTCCTGTTTTTGTTTTTAACTTTTGTTTTATTTATTCACAGGATGTAGGCATCCCTGGCTAGGCCAGCATTTATTGCCTGGCCTTATGGCCCAGAGGGCAGTCAATAGCCAACCATGTTGCTGTGGGTCAGGAGTCACTTGTGGGCCAGACCAGATAAGGATAGCAGATTTCCTCCTAAAAGGACATTAGCGATCCTAAGAAAGGGTCACTTGACCCAATACGTTAACTCTGATTTCCGCAGATGCTGCCAGACCTGCTGAGCTTTTCCAGCAATTTCTGTTTATGTTTCCCATTGACAGCATCTGCAGTTCTTTCAGTTTTTATAAGAGAAACCAATGGGTTTGCCAACAACAGACAATGGTTTCCTGGTCTTCATTAGACTCCTAATTCCAGATTTTTATTGAATTCAAATTCTACTAGCTGCTGTGGTGGGATTTGAACCCAGGTCCCCAGAATATTACCTGAATCTCTGGTTTAAAGTCAGACAGCAGCACTCCGAAAGCTTGTGATTTCAAATAAACTTGTAGGACTATAACCTGGTGTCATATGACTTCTGACTTTGTACACCCCAGTCCAACACCAGCACCTCCACATCATGACAAATATGTCTGAACTCTTCCTATGCCAAAACTTTCAAAAAGGCATGTCCCAAAACAGGCTGTGGGCTCTTCAAATGCCTGGAGTGCATCTTAAACCCGCAATCTCTGACTCAGAGAGTGAGATAGCTACCCACTGAGCCGCAAGTGACAACTCAAAATTAAAGCCATGAACTCACTTCAGTGATTTCAGCAGGGATGGGAAGCTACAATTTTAACTAGAAACTTGAAATATTCCTATTAGAGCAGACAATTAACACTTTAAATTTGAGATTTAAAGTGATGAAAAGGTTTGGTTGTGTAGACAGACAGAAGGTTTCTCTACTCTTGGGGAGGGCTAGAAGTAGGATGGCCTACATATGGAAGCAAGTCACCAGTCAATCTGATATAGATTCACAATAAACAGGGTCTTTGAGAGATTGTTGGGCATGTGGGACTCGATAGGTCAGGGTTTGGAGGGATATGGGCTGGGTGCTGGCAGGTGGGACTAGATTGGGTTGGGATATCTGGTCAGCATGGACCGAAGGGTCTGTTTCCATGCTGTACATCTCTATGACTGGTTAAAACAATTTACACTCTTTATGGAAAGGCTAGAGTTAAAAAAAAATGAAGCAGAAAGGAATTTGTTCCCTGTGTGGAAGGGAAGAAAATGGAAGGAAGCTGAGGAGGTGCTCGCCCACTGGGCTATGTTATTCTACATCTCCAGTGAGCTAGCTCAGCTGCTGGGAAATAGCCTCAACTCTCTCCCCCTTGAATTTAAGGTGAAGACAGCATTTGATTATACCCCCTTGAGCTTGCCAAAGGTGTGATGTATGTTACCATTGAGAAGAAAGTTCCTGCTCCTATCTCTCTCAGTTGGTGGATAGCTTTTCCTGGCCGCTGCTCCCATTCTTCTTTTTCTTCCCAATGCGTAGAAGTTTGGCATATTTATTAGCACTCAGGAGCTTCCATCTGCCACCCTCGGGTACGGAGGAGCTAAACTGGGATTGAGCTGGCACATTATATCCGAAGGAGCTGCCTCAGAATCTCACAATGGGATATGTCTGTGCCTTGTCACAATGGCAATGAAGTCAGGTCATTCATGGCCGGGAAGATGATGATGCCATGACACTCCTCATTCCATGTTGCTAAGCAAAGAGTTGTAACGAATTATTTCATCCTACAAAGCCTCATAATCGTGATGATGTCACAAACCTGAACTGGCCAGAAACAAATGAAATCATCGCAACAGATGATTTATTTTAAAAAAGGAGGGGGGGGGGGATTAATGGGTTCAAGGCATCAGCTACTGAGCTGAGACACCTAGGATGGAAATCCGCCTGGGTTGGGCGGGGGGGGGGGGGGGGGGGAGGGGGGCATCATCGCCCCACTAACCCCCCCCACTCTAATTCTGTATTGGATCAGCACTGAGTCCCAGGTCTCCAACCTTTACCCATCAATGTGTTCAGCATTTCACACTTTGGGAATTAAAAAAAATGTTCAAGATCCTCAAACTCTATCCATTGTCTACCACTGGGTGTGTCTGTGTGTGTGTGTGTGTGTGTGCACACGTGTGTGTACATATCTATGTGTGTACATGTACATATCTATTATATGTACATGTGCCTGTGTATACTGCGTGTGTCAGTGTATGTGCATATGAGTGTGTGTGCGCGTGTGCATGTATGTGTGTGTGTGTTTTATATATATACAAGTTCTGATAATTAAGATGTGTAGCGCGGGTGCCAGTTGTTGTAATTTTGGTATGTTTACTGAGCTGGGAAGTTGATTTGCAGACGTTTATTTGAAATCACAAACTTTCAGAGCACTGCTCCTTCGTCAGGTGAAAGCTTGTGACTTCAAATAAAACTGTTGGAGTATAACTTGGGTGTCGTGTGACTTCTGACCTTGTCCACCCCCGTCCAACACTGGCACCTCTACATCGTGGCCAAGAGAAGGTGGGGGTGAGCTGGCTTCTTGAACCGCTGCAGTTCCTGTGCTGGAGAGAGACTGCAATGCCCTTAGGGAAGGAATTCCAGGACATTGACCCAGTGACACTGAAGGAACGGGGATGCATTTGCAAGTCTGGATGGTGAGTGGCTTGGAGGGGAAGTGGTAAGGGGGGTAGTGTTCCCATATATCTGCTGCTCTTGTCCTTGATCACATCAGGGAGGCGGCTGTGCTGAGCAGGTGCTGCACTCTCAGCGGGGGTCAGATGGGATGTTCATTGAGGTTAGAGTTTCAGGTGAAGATGCAAAAGGTCATGACTGGGAGAGAAACGGAGGCAGTATGCTCTGCTCATACCATTCCTCCCCCCACCAATGAAAAGCAATTAAACAGGACTTCTGGTCATGATCACATCGTTGCTTGTGGGAACTTGCTGTGCCAAATAAAGGCTCTGCGTATTTCCCATGTCAGACTAACAGTTACTTTGCAAACATACATCAATATTGCAATGTGCTTTGGTTCACATCGAGGTCATGGAAGGTATGATCGAAACCTTTCTCCTTTTCTTCCTGTTTCAGGTTTTCATTGACTGTTAATTTGACTGAAATAATTGCTGGGGTCCGGAGATGATAGAGGGTTTGTTCATGGTTTCACTTCAAGCTTCTGAGGGTGTAATTAATTTGTCTTTACATGAGAAGAATAGCAATTTCCGGGCTACAGATAGCTGTCTGTAAGCCCATTGCTGAGAGAAAACAGGTCCATTAAACTAAACGATAGACTATGGTTGCTATGGGGATAAATAAGCCGGTGCTGATCAGATTCCCATTTTGCTATGACCCTCCTCCAATCGTTTTTTTGAGAAAGTGTAAAAACAATTTCACATGTTTAAGGGGACAGTCAACTTTGGAAGAGGAAATTCAAATGCAAACTGAAAGGGGGATTTTGAAATCTCTGGTTTTAAGGGATGGGGAGCCATTGTTGGACAATTGGACTTCAGTGTGGCCTACAATCAAGGGAGCAGAGCTTCAGTTAATTGAAGGTCATGGAGGAAGGAAGGTGGGATATCAAACAGCGGAGTATTAGACCAATCAGAACACAATGACAACACAGACAAGGGAATCAACTCAATATAAGGTGAGGAAGGGGGGACTAGTGATCAAGATGGAAAGAGGTGGTGCATAGGGCATGGCATTGGCAATGGAGGCTAGGATGGCATGATTGTGAACAGCCTGCTTAATCGTGGCCAGGGTGGACTCATTGTCAAAAGGTTTTATATATTAGACTCAGGGGGCCAAAGGTAGTAGACTGAATGGTCCAGGCCCTGTCATGGTGGGTTTGGGAGAAGGGAGGTTTGCAGGAAGGGGGAGCTATTGTGGGATGACTCCATAATGCACTCCCACGGTCAGGGAGCATTCCCAGGAGAGGGATCATGTGGGGCAGAACTGGCTACACATTGTGTCAAGGTGAACAACGCACAAGGGTGATGGTGCTCCCCTGTCCTTCAGTACCATCACTGGTTCTGATGGAGTTAATGTCAGAGAGTGAATTTGACTCCACTCCCTTGGGTGGTGTCACAAGCACTCAGGTGAGGAAAGGCAGTACGATGTGGGATCTTGAAGGGGACGGGTTTGCTACAGAGTCATCTACAGCACAGAGAAAGCTCATTCAGCCCATCCCAGTCAGAAACAACCACCTTCCTTTTCTAATCCCATACTTGCTGAAACATCCAGTCTGGTTGTTATTGTACAGAGGCACCTTTAGCTCTTCTGCGCTTTACCAAGAAACTGTCGGATAATACAGTCATTTACCTCATCCCACCACCAGGGAAGTCAGCTATCCACAGGCACCAGAAGATGATGAATTCGCAGGAGACCTGTTACTTTAATCTCTCCCTCCACCTACACTAATGTAGCCCCAATGTTCCAGGAACGCTCCCAAGGGTCCTAAGTCCCAGGGTAAACAAGGTACTGACATTTAAAAGGTAATAAGTCAAAAGGTCAGGTTCTCTTGTCAATGGTTAAGACCCCTGCTGCCAACACAAAACTCCAGCTAAAGCTTCCACATGGGAGGAGATGGGCCATAAGGATCAGATATCAGTAAGGGAATTCAGGAAAAACCTGTATTCCCCAAAGAGTGCTGGCAATGTGGAACGTGGAGGTTAAGAGCCCTTTGAAGGGGAAGCTAATTAAACACACGAAGGGGAAGGAAATAAGTGGAGAGGTTGAGATGGGAAAGAGTAGAATGAGGCTTGTGTAACACATAAACACCAGCATAGAACCCTTGGCCAAAGGTTTATTCCTGAGCTGTCCTCAACGTAGCTTCTCTGTTAACAATGTGCCAAAAGAGGATGTGTGGTCAGTAGGATTGCTTGCAGCCCAAGTCCATGTTCCCACTCACACAGCTGACTTCCTCATTTGTAAAGTAAAATCCTGATCTTAATCCCAGTTCCCCAATTCATGCAGAGTCAAAAAACATTGTTTAAATGACTCAGACATGAAGGTGGTTCAATTGCCAAATCCTTTTCAACTGCAAAACCTGAAATTCTCATTCGATATTTTTAAATCTTTCATGCCTCATTCTGTCTAAAGTTGGATTCACATCATGTGGAGGAGCTGGAGTTGGAATGAGGTGGACAAAGTCTGAAGTCACAAGGCACGAAGTTATAGTCCAACAGGTTTATTTGAAATCACAAGCTTTCGGACAGCTAGCTACCTGACGAAGGAACAGTGCTCCGAAAGCCTATACCTGGTGTCATGTGACTTCAGACTTTAATGTTGGGTTCCTTAGACAGTTGATGAGGAGGATTGGCCAGCACGTACAACTATTCATTTCCAGAGTACTGGAAGAGTCAGTAATGTGGAGGTGGACATAGACTGGGGGCAGCTTGTGGCTTCACTAGCTCGGTGTAAGGGGAGACACGGGGTAGTTTCCACATCTTAGATTCACGGTTATCATCATGGGCCAGTCACATTATCACAAGATAATCACCAAACGTTCGTGTTCAGAATGAAACCAATACGAGTGAGTCATTCAGCCCATTCTGACTACTGCTGGCTCTTTGAAAGGACTAACCAAGGAAGCCAATTCACTCTGCTGCACAGCTGCTTTTCTGTTGCTTTGCAATTTGTTTCAATTGTAAGTATTTGTCTAAGTTCCTTTGAAAGTCATGATTGAAACGGATTCTGTTGCCCTTCTGGACAGGCCATTCATTGTGTCAAAATAATTGCAGCACATTTGACTAATTGGGTATTTGTTTCAAAGCACAGGCTTTGACGATGGGTCAAAGTGGCAGCCTCCCGTGCTGAAAGATTCAGTTTCTTAATTAACTCGAGTTTTTCGTCTAGTACTTGATTTCTCTCTCTCTCTCTCTCTCTCTCTCTGTCTGGCCCTCCCTTTGCCATCATTATCCAGCTGCTATTTACAGACACAGGTGAACATATCCCTTTGTCAGAGTCATATAGCACAGAAACAAACCCTCCAGTTCAAACAGTCCATGCCGAACATAATCTCAAACTAAACTTGTCCCACCTGATCTGCTCCTGAACCATATCCCTCCAAATCTTTCATTTCTATGTGTCCATCCAAATGATTTTTAAACATAAAACCCCTACAGTGTGGAAACAGGCCATTAGGCCCAACAAATCCACACTAACCCTCCAAACAGTAATCCACCCAAAACCCATTCCCCTCCCCTGTTACTCTACATTTACCCCTGTCTAATGCACCTAACCTACACATCCCTGAATACTATGGGCAATTTAGCATGGCCAATTCACCTAACTTGCACACCTTTGGATTGTGGGAGGAAACCAGAGCACCTGGAGGAAACGCACGCAGACACAGGGAAAATGTGCAAACTCCACACAGACAGTCGCCCAAGGGTGGAATCGAACCTGGATCCCTGCACTGAGAGGCAGCAGTGCTAACCACTGGTCCACCATGCCGCCCCATTGTGCCTATACTGACCACTTCCTCACGAAGTTCATTCCACACGTAAACCGCCCTCTATATAAAAACATTGCCCCTCATTTCTGTTTTAAATATTTCTCCTCTCACCTTAAAGATGTGTCCCATAGTCTTGAAATCCCTCCTCCTAGGGAAAAGACAATGACCATTAACTCTATCCATACCTCTCATTACTTTATAAATTTCTCTCAGGTTGCCTCTCAACCTCCAGGCTCCAGTGAAAAAAAAGTCCCAGCCTCTCTTTATAAGTCTTTCCATCCTTTCTTTATAACTCAAACCTTCCGTACCTGGCAACATCCAGGTAAAACTCTTTTGAACCCTCTCCAGATTAATAATACCTTTCCTATAACTGGGGGACCAGAACTGGACTCTGTATTCCAGAAGAGGCCTCACCACACTAAGGTGGAAGAATATTTTCACCAGAACGGAAGGGGTTTGTTACCTGCTCTGCACTGAATGAGTGGAGGCTGATATGAGCACTATGTTCTGCCTCGTCTCACTGTGTTTGGACCACATATATCCCCAACTGTACAATCTACAATTCTGGTAAAGATTGGGATGAAGCCCACGAGGAGAGTCATGGTGGGACATCACATTACACTGGGCCATTCTGGAACATTATCTGGAAACACTCTCACGCCAAGTGGAGTGGAAATCTGGAATCCTCTCCCCTAAACACTGCTGAGGCTGGGGCTGAGAAAATTCATGGAGAAGGGTCTGAGGATCAACTGGGAAACCAAAGATTAAAAGTGAGACTGGATAGGTTATTGCTGCATAGGAACATCAAGAGCTGGGAAAGCAAAGTGGGGAGTTGGAGTTAAGCTACAGATCAGTCACGATCAACTTGAATGGAATCAGGCTGGATGGGCTGAATGGCCTCTTTTTATTCAACATTCCTGTAAGGTGTTCGCAAAAGACTGACACAAAGCAAGGTACAAACATCATATGTGCATAATTTTCAAAAATGACAATTCAGTATTGGGGCTCTCACTTTTAATAGAAGCACCTTCAGTAAGACCATAAAATCATAAGATATAGGAACAGAATTGGGCCATTCAGCCCATCACATCAATTCAGCCATTCAATCATGGCTGATACGTTTCTCAACCACATTCTCCTGCCTTCTCCCCATAACCTTTGGTCCTTTTACCAATAAGAACGTAACTATTTCTGTCTTAAATACACTCAATAATTTGGCCCCCACAGCTTTCTGTGGCAATGAGTTCCACACCCTCTGGCTGAAGAAATTCCTCCTCATTTCAGTTCTTGAGGGTCATTCCCTCACCCTGAGGCTGTACCCTTGGGTCCAAGTCTCTCCTATTAGTGAAAACAGTTTCTCCATACCCACTCTATCCAGACCTCTCAGTATCCTGGATCAAATCCCCTACCCCCTCATCCTTCTAAAAGCTTCACAGAACTAACTCAGAAACTGAGGAAGGGTCACAGACCAAAGATTAATGTAATCCTTTTTCCATGTCTTCTGAGGGTTTTCTGCAGATCCTGTGCCTCGATAACTCAAAGACCCACGGTCCACATTGATGGACGAGTGTCCATTATGAAATTCTTAATCCTGCCAGCCTCTTTTATATTAATTCATGGGATGTGGGCCCAGCTCTGACTGTCCCTCTAGTAAGTGTAATAATCTGGATAATTCGGAAGGCAGTTGAGAGTCAACCATACTGCTGTGGGTCTGGAGTTACAGAGACTGGGTATGGATGGCAGAATTCCTTCTCTTAGTGAACCAATTTTTACAACAATTAACAGTTGTTCCATGGTCTAGTTGTTTTTTTAATTCAAGATTTTTGGTCTTGTGTTCTAATTTCACCATCTACCAAGGTGATGTTACAAACCCATGACCACACAGCATTAGTGTGAATCACCAGTACAATAACATTATCACCCGACCATCGCCTCTCCTCACACCTCCCATCTCCCCTACAACAGTCAACTCCCCAGCCCTACAACCCTCTGAGATCTCTACATGGCTCCGATTCCAGCCTGTTGCAGACCCACCTGCATTGAGCACCAATCTCTGAAATTCCCTCTCTAGGGCTCTCTCCCTCATTTTCTTCCTTTGTGGCATCTGTTAAAATTTATCTTTGATCTAGCTTTTAATCTCCTATCCCAATGTCTCCTTAGGTAATCTGGTGACATCCTGTTTGATGATTCTCCGACAAAAGTGCTTTGCTAAATAAAAGGTACTATATTAACATATGTTGTCATTGTTAGACCACAAGAAATAGAAATTCGGCCCATTGAGCTGCGCCACATTAAATAGGATCAGGGCTGATTCCACATTCCTCACGTCCAATTTCCTGCCCTTTCCCTGTAACCCTTGATCCCCTGACTGTTCTAGAGTCTCTGGATCTCAGCCTTAAAAGTACAAAGGGACTCTAACCCCACAGCTCTCTTGTGGTAAGGAGTTGCAAAGGCTCTCAACTCTCTGAGAGAAAAGAAATTCCTCCTCGTGTCATTCTTAAATTGGTGCCCCTTTATGCTGAGACTATGCCCTCTGTTCTTAGACTCTCCCAGAAGGGAAACATCCTCTCAGCATTGACCCTGTCAAGCCCCTTAAGAATCCGATATATTTCAATGAGATCATCTTTCATTCTTCTAAATACCAGTGAGTAAAGACCCAACCTGTTTAGCATTTACTCAAAAGACAATCCCTCCATCCTGGGATCATCCAATGTAATATGCATTTACCCAATTACCATCACCGAAAGAGCATCACGTTGTTGTTTTCAGTGGTGTGTGTGCAAATTGACATTTGTGATATTACCACTGAGACTTGGCTTCAGCAGCACTGTGATAGCTGTGAAAGGTTATGGGATGTCTTGAGGCGCTATATAAATGCAAGTATTTCATTTAACACCAACTGGGGTACCTGCTAAAGCAAAAACAGAAATCCCTCGGCTGTATTGCTCTCAGGAAAAAGGAAGGGGATCTAAAGGAATTGATTTATGCAAAGCCCTTTAACTCATTCACTGCTGAAATTCCAACATGCGTTCCACTCATCCTGCAGTCCCTCTCCCAGAGCCAGCTTTTCTACTGACAGGTTCATGAGAATCATTTAAACCGAAGTTCACACGCTCAAGGAGGGGAAAGCTTTGCTGGCGGAGTTTATTTCTCTTCAAAAGGTCGACAAGAAAAGGCACTGCTTCTGACAATCTTAACCATGAAAGGGAGGAAATACAAGCAGGAAACGGTGACCAGAGTTTACACAGAGCTGAAGCTCCTCACAAAGCAGTACAGGGAGGGGGCTGAACTCCGAGTAACACGGAAAACGTGGTCACTGGGGAGAGGGAGAGGCCCTGAAGGAATATACAATAGTACTTCACTGACTGTTCCCTAAGCATCTATTTCTAGACAACCCTAGAGACCAATCAATGTGGTTAAATGCTACAGAAGGAATCAGATGACTAGTGTTGGTAACATAATCATTATGATGCAGACAGAGGCCATTCGATCCATCAATCTGCTGTATAATCTCGTCCAGTTCTATTTTTTATTCACTCATGGGATGTGGGCATCACAGGCTGGGCCCAGCATTTATTGCCGGTCCTTGGTTCCCCTTGAGAAGGTGGGAGTGAGCTGCCTTCTTGAATTGCTGTGGTCTATGTGCTGTAGGTTGACCCACAATGCCCTTAGGGAGGGAATTCCAGGATTTTGACCCAGTGATGGTGAAGGAACGGTGATATATTTCCAAGTCAGGATGGGGAGTGACTTGGAGGAGAACTTGCAGGGGCTGGTGTTCCCATGTGTCTGCTGCTATTGTCCTTCTAGATGGAAGTGGTCATGGGTTTGGAAAGTGCTACTGGAGGATCTTTGTGAGTTTCTGCAGTGCGTCTTGTAGATAGTACACACTGCTGTTACTGAGCATTGATGGTGGAGGGAATGGATCTTTGTGGATATAGTGCCAATCAAGTGGGCTGCTTTGTCCTGGATGGTATCAAGCTCCTTGAGTGTTGTTAGAGCTGGATCTATCCAGGCAAATGGGGAGTATTCCATCACAATCCTGACTTGTACCTTGTAGATGGTGGACAGGCTTTCAGGTGTCTGGAGGGGAGTTACGTGCCACTGTATTCCTAATCTCTGACCTGCTCTTGTAGCCACACTGTTTATGTGCTGAGTCCAATTGAGTTTCTGGTCAATAGTAATCCTCAGGATGTGGGGGATTCAGTGATTGTATGTCAAAAGTGTAATAGTTAGTTTGTCTCTCATTGGAAATGGTCATGGCCTGGCATTTGAGTGGCACGCATGTTACAAGCCTGGATATTGTTGAATTTGGGCATTGACTGCTTCAGTATCTGAGGAGTTGTGAATGGTGCTGGACATTGTGCAAACATTGGCGAACATCCCCACCTCTGACCATAGGATGGAAGGAAGGCACTATGATCTATTGCCAATCTCCTGCCTTTTCTCCATATCCCTAAAACCCATCCAGTGCTCTGTTGCCATGTTACATTGTGCTGATGGTGACGGAGGTAACCCACTGCACCTCACTCTCTGTTCAGATAATGGCAGGTTTGGGTTCTAACTGCCATGAAGATGGTCAGATTCCTTTAAGCCAGTTCTCCCAGGGACCATGAAGGTTTATACAGTGATTGGCACCTGAATAATCTGCTGTTTCAATTAGTACAATAGTGAAATATCATAATATTGAGACTCTCCCCCCCCCCCCCAAGGTCATTGTGGGTCTATGTACAGCACATGGACTTCAGGGGTTCAAGAAGGCAGCTCACCCCCACCTTCCCAAGGGGCAACTAGGGACAGGCAATAAAGGCTGATCTGGCCAGTGGTCCCTAAATCCCTTGAGTAAATTAAATAAAAAGTACTTGAGTAACATCATAAAAATGTAACATAAACAAAGGAAGAAAAGAATGATGGGAGGAAGGAAATAAAGAAACAAATGGCTTGCATTATTATGGCAACGTCCCCAACCTCTGGATACCCGAAAGCTCTTCAGAGCTCAGCATGAAATAGGGCAGTCACCGTTATAACATGGTTAGCATGACAGACAACTTTGTGCACAGCAAGATCCCACACACCCCCATCAATGTGATGAGAAGCAGAGGATCCACGTTTGTGATGCCAGCTGAAGGATAAACATTGGATGCTTCTTCAAAACACGGCTCTGGGACATTTTATAACCCACCTGCAATGGCAGGCATGGCCTTGGTTTAACATCTCATCTGAGAGACAGGTCATGTACACACACTGTACCATACAGTCTTCAGTTTTCAAAGGATATATTATCCATGGAGATTCTTGCTGCAAATACATTTCTACCAGATTTACTGTCACAACAGGAACACCAACACATGAAGCTGAAATACAGTGAGACCTCAGCCCCACTCTGTAAGACTCACCCTGCTCAGCAACCTCCTTGAGAACTCCTCTCCTTATCAGCTCTTCCCGACTCTGTCTTGTTGATATCTTCCTCTCCAACACTGTCAACGAACAGGGAGAAAGGGAGAATGTGAATGGTTTAAATGTAGCAAATTATCAAGCAATTAGAGATATCTTGGGATGGTCTGCATTCAGAGATCTCCCTGAATTTCCAGGAACAGGAAGAACCAGCTGAAAAGTGGATCATAGTAATGACCCGCATGTTGGCAGGAAAACTGCAAGTCCAATTTCACAAAGTGCATCAAGCTGCGATAGTGGTGAATGACATTTTCAAGATCACAGCCCAGTCCATCACGTAAACCAGCCTTGCTTCCGCTGACTCCATCTATATTTCCCACTGCCTCAGCAAAGCGACCAACATCATCAAAGACCCCTCCCATCCCAGTAAAACTCTCTTCCACCCTCTTCTGTCAAACAGAACCATAAAAAAGTTTGAATACACGTACAAACAGATTCAAGAACAGCTTGCACTGAAAGACTGGAGCGACTGGGCTTGTATACCCTTGAGTTTAGAAGACTAAGAGGGGATCCGATTGAGACATATAAGATTATTAAAGGATTGGACACTCTGGAGGCAGGAAACATGTTTCCGCTGATGGGTGAGTGCCGACCCAGAGGACACAGCTTAAAAATACGGGGTAGACCATTTAGGACAGAGATGAGGAGAAACTTCTTCACCCAGAGAGTGGTGGCTGTGTGGAATGCTCTGCCCCAGAGGGCAGTGGAGGCCCAGTCTCTGGATTCATTTAAGAAAGAGTTGGATAGAGCTCTCAAGGATAGTGGAATCAAGGGTTATGGAGATAAGGCAGGAACAGGATACTGATTAAGGATGATCAGCCATGATCATATTGAATGGTGGTGCAGGCTCGAAGGGCAGAATGGCCTACTCCTGCGCCCTATTGTCTATTGTCAAGAACAGCTTCTTCCCCACTCTTATCAGACATTTGAACAGACCTCTCAAATGTTAATGTTGATCTCTGTGCACCTTCTCTGTGGCTGTAGCACTGTATTCTGCACTCTGTTCTGTTACCCTGCTACACTTCGTATGGCATGATCTGCCTATAGAGCATGCAAAACAACCCTTTTCACTGTATCTCCATACACGTGACAATAATAAATCAAATCAAAATATCGAAAGACTAACACAGAGGAATTAATTTCTGAAGGAGCCAATAGCAGAGTGGGTTAACACCAACCCAGACTGGTACAGTGAGACTTCTTTTTACTGATCCATGTGTATTCAGTCCGGGAAACCCCAATTCAGTTTTGGGAAGATGGAAGCTGAAAATACAGTCTGACCCTAATCTGGAACAAAATTCTGAATTTCACTCAACAGGAAAAACTGTTTTAGTATTTTAGGGACTAATGTTTCCCACTGGGGCAGTAATAGAGAATGGTCGCAATGACAAAGTCTTCAATTTCATTCTTTCATGGGTCGTGAACGTCACTGACAGCTTCAGCATTTATTGCCCATCTCTAATTGCCCTTGAGAAAGTGGGGGTAAGCTGCCTTCTTGAACTGCTGCAGTCCACGTGCTGTAGGTAAATCCACAATGCCTTTAGAGAGGGAATTCCAGGACTTTGACCCAGTGACATTGAAGGAACAATGATATATTTCCAAGGCAGGATGGGGATTGGCTTGGAGGAGAACTTACACCAAGTGGACATTGCTTCTACTGAGTGTCAGTGGTGGAGGGAGTGGATGGTTATGGATTTGGTGCCAATCAAGGGGCTGCTTTGCCCTGGATGGTGTCAAGCTTCTTGAGTGTTGTTGGAGCTGCATCCATCCAGGGCAAGTGGGGAGTATTCCATCACACTCCTGACTTGTGCCTTGTAATTGATGTTCAGGGCTTGGGCAGACAGAAGGTGAGTTACTTGTTGCAAGATTCATAGCCTCTGACCTACCCTTGTAGCTGCAATATTTATATAGTGAGTCCAATGTGATTTCTGGTCAATGGTAACCCCAAGAATGTTGATGCTGGGAGCTTCAGTGATGGGAATACCATGAAACCAGAAGGTGCAATGGTTAGACTCTCTCCTTGTAATGATCATTGCCTGACACTGGTGCGGTGCAAAGTTGCTTGCCACTTTTTATCCCAGACGTGGATATCACCCAGGTCTTAGTTCACGTGAGCATGGTCTTATTCAATATCTGAGGAATTGTGAACGGTGCTAAATATTGTGGAATCGTCAACGAACATGTCCATTAATGATAGGCAGCAACCTCCCTTCCCCTCTGGAGTTCAGCCCTTCTGCCCATGTTTGAACCAAGGCAGAGGTCAGGAGCTGAGTGGCCTTGGTGGCACCCAAATGCAATCTTGGTGAGCAGATTGTTGCTAAACTGTTGCTGCTCGACAGCGCTGTCAATGACTCCTCCCACCACAATGTAAATAATCAATGGCAGGGCCGGGTTTGTCTTGTTTATGTTCATATCAGGATATACCCGGGAAATTTTTCACATTGTCAAGTCGAAGCCAGTGTTCTAACTGCGCTGGAAGAGCTTGCCTGGGTGAGCAGCAGGTTCTGCAGTACGCGTCTTCAGTATGTTGTCAGGGCCCATAGTCTTTGCTGTATCCAGTGCCTTCAGCTGTTCTTTGATACCCCCATGTGGAGTAAATCCAATTAGTTGTATCCAGTCATCTTTGATGCTGGAAGTCCAGGAAAAGACGGGTCATCCACTCCGTTGACAAAAAATAAAACACTTAATTCTGGTTTTCCACATCGATTTCAGAAAGATATGAAAAGACATAGATCTATCTACCCTGGCATGGGCAAGGGTACTGATTGATTTGCAGGGAAACTAACTCTCAGCTGATGGTTCTGTTTTGTGAATGACCTGAAAGCACTCGAAGAGATTCAAAAGCACTACATGCGGATTGTTTAATTTTCCAGACAGCACAACCACTGTTCTCGTGAATGAATGACTGAATGGATGTGTGAGTGGGTGAGAGTTTGAGTGGGCGAGGAAGAGACAGTGAATGGGAGAGGAAGGGGAGGGAAAAAGATAAAGACAGTGGGGAAAGAAATATTGAGCAGATGAGAAAGGAAGAATATGAGAGATGGAGTGTGGGAATGAGTGAATGAGAGAGGGAGAGTCAGAGAGCACGGAAACAGACCCTTCGGCCCAATGAGTCCCTGCTGACCAGGTTTTCTAAATGAACAGTCCCATATCCCATCCCTGGGATAATCCTGGGTTCATCTTTGGTTATGTGCAATGCTTTGCACACAGACTGGGCAATTTAATAACTCATACAAGATAGACGGTTCCAATAACACAGCACTCCTGCAGCACTGCACTGTGACAGCCTCAGTGTCCTGCTCAGCCCGATGGAGCGAGACTTGAATGCACAGGCTACTATGCGGAGACACAGTGCAAGCTCATGATCCATAACCACCACAAACAACCACACACATTGCAACAGTAACTTGAATCTCCAGAGTTTTGCAAACTGACAATCTAACCTCTTTATATCAAACGTGACTCATGAACATGTTAAACTGGCATTGGCATGAGGTGTGTTTATGTAGGTAAAAACAATGACTGCAGATGTGGAAACCAAATTCTGGATTAGTGGTGCTGGAAGAGCACAGCAGTTCAGGCAGCATCCGAGGAGCAAAAGCCCGAAACGTCGATTTCGAAGCTCCTTGGATGCTGCCTGAACTGCTGTGCTCTTCCAGCACCACTAATCCAGAGTGTGTTTATGAAGCTTGGAGTCTGCAATCCAGTTTCCTGGCTCCAGCGTCCTCAAATCCCAGAGACCCTTTCAAAGGCCCATGCACTGGCTCTGCTTAGAGACAGCGAGAGAGCTGGATCAAATTGTATCGGTGCAAGAAGCCGGCTGATCATTTGAGGTTTCCCAGAATCAGGGCTACACTAGTGACGTTGATGTTCCCCAGCAACCGTGGTGTTTAATGGAGCAGTGTGGGATAATCCATCTGCTGAACAAAATTCATTAGCTGAGACCTCACCTGGCCCTTCCAAACGGATGGTAAACAATCACATGAAATTATGGCATGAGAATATGCTCTCCTACTGACTCTTCCAAATGCCACCATCCCCCAAGTCATTTTTGGGATCTTGCTGTGCCATGACGCCCCTTCAAAATAATATCTTGAACGTGAAGTACGCTGTAAAGCAATTCACAGATGTAAGATGCTTTCCCTTTGCTGAAATTAACCCTGTGGGCTTGTAATCCTGTTCTTAAGCAGATACTGAAAGCATGCCTTTGTGTGGGCATTAATTAGCACAGTGTTAACAAATGTGCTTTGAAAGGGAGTCTGTTCCATTTTTCCATGACTCTGAGTGGAAAGAAAGTTTCCTCTAATCCCTAGCCCTGCTTGATGATAGCTTTATTTCAAAGCTGTCCAGTTCTGTATGTGGAACAATATAGTTTGCTTCAATTCACATTTTCTGCGTGTTTGAAAAATTCCAAATAGAAAAAGCACAGTATTTTTTCAACAATTCAAGGCTTTAACATAGCACAAGTCACCTTCAGGAAAATATCAGGCAGAGGACATACATCCATCTCAACGTAAACAAGTATGAGGTGATGCATTTCGGCTGGACGAATTACCAAGTCACAATACGGGTCAAAGAAACAAACTATTCACAAATTAATAAAAGCTACAACAGGATTTATTCATGTGACAAAAAGTCAAAACAAAGCACTGGCGTTTACTTCAAGAATTGAACAGTTACTTTAATTTTCTGCAGAACCTTTGTAAAATTACATCAAAGAATATAGAAATAGGTCTGGTCTCCCACGATATAAAAGGATACACAGACTGTGGAGAAGGTGTAAAATTGATTTATGAGATGATAGGTGAACTGACCAATTATAATTATTAAAGACCAGACCTACTGGGGGCTCTCTCTTTATAGAGCTGATTGAGCTCTTTATAGTTGCAATATGGTTTAGCAAGGTCAAAACAAGGAAGACATAGAGTAGCAATCTGTAAGGTCAGCAACTTTCTTCATTATGAAATAAAAACAAAGTTCTGGAAACACTCCGTAGCACAGGGTCAGTGCAGAGAGTAATGTTTCTACTCAAGGCACACTGCATCAGAACTGGGTCAGCGGTGGTAGGTCATCAAACTAAAACATTAAGTCTGCATGCTGCCTGTCCTGTAGAGAGGTCCCAGAATTTTTATTTTATTTTTCCTATTATTTCTGACCTTCAGCGTCTGCAGTGCTAACTCCACTATCTACGTAACTCCTTTAAAGCAGTAAACATTCCAGTGAGCTTCGCAGGAATGTCAGAAAACTAAATGATACGAAGATTGCAGATGATCCGAAGATTGGTGGAGTTGTGGATAGTGAGGAGGGCTCTTGTCGGCTGCAAAGGGACTCAGATATGATGCAGAGCTGGGCTGAGGAGTGGCAGATGGAGTTCAACCCTGCCAAGTGTGAGGTTGTCCATTTTGGAAAGACAAATAAGAATGCGGAATACAGGGTTAACGGTAGGGTCCTTAGTAAGGTGGAGGAACAGAGGGATCTTGGGGTCTATGTTCATAGGTCTTTGAAAGTTGCCACTCAGGTGGATAGAGCTTGTAAGAAGGTCGATGGTGTATTAGCGTTCATTAGCAGAGGGATTGAATTCAAGAGTCGTGAAGTGATGTTGCAACTGTACAGGACTTTGGTTAGGCCACATTTGGAGTACTGTGTGCAGTTCTGGTCGCCTCACTTTAGGAAAGATGTGGAAGCTTCGGAGAGGGTGCAGAGAAGATTTACCAGGATGTTGCCTGGAATGGAGAATAGGTCGTACGAGGATAGGTTGAGAGTGCTAGGCCTTTTCTCACTGGAACGGCGAAGGATGAGGGGTGACTTGATAGAGGTGTATAAGATGATCAGAGGAATAGATAGACAGTCAGAAACTTTTTCCCCGGGTACAACAGAGTGTTACAAGGGGACATAAACTTAAGGTGAGGGTGGAAGGTATAGGGGAGATGTCAGGGGTAGCTTCTTTACCCAGAGAGTGGTGGGGGCATGGAATGCGCTGCCTGTGGGAGTGGTAGAGTCAGAATCTTTGGTGACCTTTAAGTGGCAATTGGATAGATACATGGATGGGTGCTTAAGCTAGGACAAATGTTCGGCACAACATCGTGGGCCGAAGGGCCTGTTCTGTGCTGTATTGTTCTATGTTCTATGTTCTAAATTTGAGGCCAACCACATAAGGCGACATTTTGCAAAGAGACTCAATGGGCGAATGGGTTCAGGAGGTTCTAAAGGAGAACAGAGAGGTTGTGGGTGGGGTGGGGATGTGGGGGAGGTTAGTAGGGAAGGAATTTCAGAGCTTAGAGGCCAGGCTGCCAGATGGTAGAATGATCAAATCAGTGATGCTCAGCAGACTCAGAATCAGAAGGGGTCTACACATCAGAGGGTTGTAGGGCTGGACAAGACAGTACACAAAAGGTGAGGTCACCGAGGGATTCAGAAACGAGAATGAGATTTTAAAAAACAAGGCATTGCCTCACCGGGAGTCACTGTAGGTCATGGGTTTAGGGATTACAGATGAATAGGACTTGGTGCAAGTCAAGGTGTGACTATCAGAGCTTTGGTTGGCCTCAGCTTTATGGGGAATAGAATATGGGAGGTCCGGTCAGTGACAGAATCATCCGCAAGAGGCCATGCAACCCATCGTGTCTCTTCCGGCTCCCGAAAGAATTACCCAGCTAGTCCCATTCTCCAGGCCTAACTTTCTATTTGACTGCTTCCTTCAGGGTTCATGTCCTCAGTGCTGACCCCTTTCCATCCCGATGTGCTTTACTGTGTCTGAGTCAACACATTTTGAGCTCGCCTGTATTCTTCAGTGCAGCAACTATATGGAAACCTTGCTGCTTCAATTCTTCAAAGATGCTATAATTGAAATCATGCTGTGTTCTCTTAGCAGCAAAAGTGTACATTTTAGGAATCTCCTCCCACTCCTATTTTAATAATTGCATAGATTCATAGAGATTAAATTAGATTAGATTACTTCCAGTGTGGAAACAGGCCCTTCAGCCCAAGTCCACACCGACCCTCCAAAGAACAACCCACCCACACCCATTCCCCTATATTTACCCCTTCACCTAACACTATGGGTAATGTAGCATGGCCAATTCACCTGACCTACACATCTTTGGATTGTGGGAGGAAACCAGAGCACCCGGAGGAAACCCACGCAGACACGGGGAGAATGTGCAAACTCCACACAGTCAGTCGCCTGAGGCGGGAATTGAACCCGAGTTTCTGGCTCTGTGAGGCAGCAGTGCTAACCACTGTGCCACCGTGCTGCCCGGATGTTGTTGGGATTCAGTGCAATATATATCCGGCTCTCTTTTGAAGCGTCCAAAGGAATCTACCTCTGCCTCTCTCCCAGGCACTACACACTGAATCCCAACAACTCTCTGAGTAAGGAGGTTTCTCCTGATCTCACTCCTAGATGTCTTGCTGACCATCTTGGAATTGTGACCTCCGAATTAATGACACACCAACTGATGGGTATAACGGAATGGTCATATCGAGAGGTTATAAAGGCATGGATTTCTGCAGCATCAAGGTGATGGTGTTCGCAATGCCATGGTTATGTGATTAGAAGCTCACTTCAGTACCAACAATAACACCAAGCCTGCTCAGTCTCTGATAACTGCCAAAGAGAGGGATAGGTCATTAGTGAGGGAACCCAGATTACGGTTGGAATCAAAGACAATGGCTTCGATCTTCCCAATGTATAGTTGGAGGAGATTGCTGCTCCTGTAGAAGGGGAGGGGGTGCCAAATTATCTACTCCCAATCCTCTAAAATCCGTAAACAGAAGAGAGGCTTGGGAGGTTGTAGGGGTGCAGCTAGGTCCTATGTTTTCAAGGGATTTCACAAAAGGGGCAGTGTGTAGATAAAGCCATGACAGCAAAATTTGAATGAAGAAGAATCATAAGCAAAGGAAGGGGATGATAGCTCTTATTTTGGCTTCAGAGAAATGAAAACATTGATGTGCTCAAATTGCATTGTAATTATAAATATGCAATTATTAAAAAAGCAGTGGGAGGAGATTCCTAAAATGTACACTTTTGCTGCTAAGAGAACACAGCATGATTTCAATTATAGCATCTTTGAAGAATTGAAGCAGCAAGGTTTCCATATAGTTGCTGCACTGAAGAATACAGGCGAGCTCAAAATGTGTTGACTCAGACACAGTAAAGCACATCGGGATGGAAAGGTGTCAGCACTGAGGACATGAACCCTGAAGGAAGCAGTCGAATATAAAGTGCACTGTCTACGAGAAAGTAAATAGATGGGAGATATTTTTCTGTCAAGAAATGGATTTTAGAGCAGACATTTGCAATTTAGTGTAAAGAAGAATTGTTTTTCCCTCTCAGAGTGAGAAGGTAAATCTAAGGCTGACAAATTGCTGAGTTAATGGAAAGAAAGTGCCAAAGGACAAGCACAGAAGGAGCAATTTGCAAATACAAATGTGAATCTATACAGCAACCAATTACATTTTCCCAAAGAGTTGCAAATTGCTCTGAATGGATCATTTTAAAGTGCAGCAACAATGTTAGACAGAGACTCAGCTTGGCACGATAATGAGTTGATTGAGCAGTTAAATTGTTTATGGCGATGATTTCTGCAGGAGGTTATTTCAGGTAATCCTTTCACGATCACTGCAACAGGTCCAGTTGGACTCATTGTTTCAGGAGCAGCACTTTGGTCACTGTAAAACCCACAGGGAACTGAAGGTTCATCCCCATACAGGCTTGCAGAGGTGGTCCTGTAAAGGGTGAAGGGAATGATGCTCACAATTATTTCAGAGCAGGTGGCCAAGGGACGGAAGGCTGTGTGACTGAATTGTAAATGAACAGGCAGCTGTCTGAGGTGTCAGGCACAGTATTCCACTGTCTGCCTCTCCACAGACCCAAACTGAACTTTATGAAACTTCTATACTTCTACAAACTAAACTGGCAGAGGACGGTATCAGTAGGTTTGTGTTTAAGCAGCATCAGACCTCAGTGCAGCTACCATCCTGGCACCTACCCAGTAAATGTGGAAAACAAAACTATTCAGGTATGTCCTGTACACGGAAAACAGGACAAACTTCCTTAACCAGATACTCACGATGGCTCAGGGGTTAGCACTGCTGCCCCACAGCTCTAGGGCTCCAGGTTTGATTCCAGACTCAGGTGACTGCTTATGTGGAACTCTCCCGGTGTCTGCGTGGGTTTCCTCCTGATGTTCTGGTTTCTTCCCACTGTCCAAAGATGTGCACTTTAGGTGGATTCGCCATGCTAAATTGCTCACAGTATCCAGGGAAGAGTAGGATATGTGGATTAGCCATGGACAGTACAGGGTTACAGGAATGGGGATAGGATGCTCTTTGGAGGGTTGGTGTGGACTTGATGGACTGAATAGTCTGCTTCCACACTTGCAGAGATTCTATTCCATGAAATACTACCCCATCAATCTCCTCACGATCATCAACAAAGTGCTGGAATGGATCAATGACAGTGCTATCAAGTGGCACTTGCAAAACATAAACGACTCACTGACGCTCAATTTGGGTTCAGCCAGGACCAGTAGACCCCTGACCTCATTACAACCATGATCCAAACATGGACAAAACAGCTGATGAGAGTGACTGCCCAAGACATCAAGGCAGGATTTCACACAGACTGGCATCAAGGAGCCTGGGGATAACTAAGTATCAGAACACACCGGCTGGACTCATACCTGGCTGGTAGGAATATGGAGAAAGTGAGGACCGCACTCTCAATAGGAAGATGATTGTGGTTGTTGGAGGTCAGTAATCTCAGCTCCAGGGTATCTCTGCAGGAGTTCCTCAGGGTACTGTACTTGACCCAACCATCTTTAGCTGCTTCATCAATGACCTTCCTACCATCATAAGGTTAGAAGCGGGGATGCTCTCTGATGATTGCATAATATTCAGCAATATTTACGACTTCTCAGGTACTGAAGCAGTCCATGTTCAAATGCAGCAAAACCCGGACAAATATCCAGGATTGGGTCAGAGTCATAGAGTCATAGAGATGCACAGCACGGAAACAGACCCTTCGGTTCAACCTGTCCATGCCGACCAGATATCCCAACCCAATCTAGTCCCACCTGCCAGCACCCGGCCCATATCCGTCCAAACCCTTCCTATTCATATACCCATCCAGATGCCTTTTAAATGTTGCAATTGTACCAGCTCTACCACTTCCTCTGGCAGCTCATTCCATACACGTACCACCCTCTGCGTGAAACGTTTGCCCCTTAAGTCTCTTTTATATCTTTCCCCTCTCATCCTAAACCTATGCCCTCTAGTTCTGGACTCCCCGACCCCAGGGAAAACTCTTTGTCTATTTACCCTATCCATGCCCCTCATAATTTTGTGAACCTCTATAAGGTCACCCCTTAGCCTCCGACGCTCCAGGGAAAATAGCCCCAGTTGTCAAATAGCAAGTAACATCCATGGCACATAAGTGCCAGACAATGACTATCAGAAACAAGACAGTTTCTAGCCATTGCCCTTGATATTCAATGCCATTAAAATTGTGGAATCCTTCACCACCAAGATCTTGAAGTTACTATTGAGCAGAAACTGAACTGGACTAGCCATACAAATATACAGCTAAAGCAGCAGGTCAGAGGCTAGGTTTATTGCAGTGAGTAACTCCCTCTTGACCCCCCTCCAAAGCCTGTCCACCTGGATGGGTGTGACCCTAACAACACTAAAGTTAAAAATCACACAACACTAGGTTATAGTCCAACAGGTTTATTTGGAAGCAGTAGCTTTTGGAGCGCCGCTCCTTCATCGGGCAGCTGATGAAACAGCAGTGCTCTGAAAGCTAGTGCTTCCAAATAAACCTGTTGGACTATAACCTAGTGTTGTGTGATTTTTAACTTTGTCCACCCCAGTCCAACACCAGTTCCTCCAAATCAACACTAAAGTACTTTGACACCATCAAGGACGTTAAAGTGGCCCATTTAATTGGCACATCTACCAATTTAAGCATTGCCAAAGCACAGTGGTAGCAATACACTCCATCTACAAGATGCACTCCAGGAATTTGCCAAGGCTCTTCAACTCCAGCTTCCCACCCCTTGGCCTCTACCACTCAGAAGGAGAAGACAGCAGATGATTGGAAGCACTGCCACTGCTAGGTTCCACTCCAGGCCACTCACCATCCTAAATGTGGAAATAATATCGCTGTTCTTTCACTGTCACTGGGTTCAAATCCTTCCTAAACAGCACTACGGGTGTGTGTAAAGCACTGCAGCAGTTTAATTAAGTGACTCACCACCACCTTTTCAAGTACAATTAGGGACTGCCAATAAATTCTGCCCTTGCCAGTAATGGCCACATCCTATTAAAACATTCTTGGAAAGCTTTTTAACTCTGGGATCACTTGCAGTCAACATCTCTGGCTCTGAACATTCACAAATACAAATGTAAGTTTCATTCCCTCTGGTTTAAATTGTTGTTGGAGATTTAAAAACAAAATGCTTTTCGTTTATCTATCCACCCCACTGATCTCTCTTAATGCAATCTTTATTCTCCTTTCTTTATTTTCCATTCTCCACCTGATTCACCTCCTCAAACGTATACTATCTCGACTCTAAGCTGCTCAACTTTACAATCCTTCAATCTGATCGCTTCAGGAATGCACCAGTTACTTGCTGCTCTGAGTCTGGAGGTTCAACAGAGGGCATTGTGCTTTTTCTACTGACCATTGTCAGTGACCTGCATTGCAAACTATCACAGCGACTAAACAGGCAAATGCAAGTTGAACATAAAGTGACTGGTTAGAGGACAATTGGGGGTTAGTGTTTTGTGTTTTGGAGTGGAGCCTGAAACCATATCTGTTATGGCCCAGAGTGATGTGAATGGAGCCGAGGTGGTAAAGAGGCTGGCTGAACCACAATGCAATGTTATTTAAAAGGAAATTCCCCCCACCGACAAAGCCAAGTCTAACGACTAACTTACATGCAGATGTCTCTTGGAACTTCTCACTTGCTTTCTTTTTCCGCCACTTCCATGGTTTGAAGATTTTGCCGATGGACGCCAACTTGCTTTTCCGTTTCAGTGGCGGTGTCCCAGACCCAGGGGGCAGTCCTTCTGAGTTTGTGATTGAGTACTTCTCCAGTCCATCAGCTACAACAAGAAAGGGAAACACATAAAGATTTCGTCCTCCTCCATCCCTGCACTATTCACATCGTTTTCCCACTGTTATGGTTCCAGTTTATGTTCCTATTAGCGCAGTCAGATTCCAGAATGAAACCTGGCTTGTTAGATCCTAGCTTTGTTTTTTAACCATGGAGGTCAGTTTTGGACTCACTTACAAGAGGCTGCTGGTGTACTTTTAACACAAAGAATAAACACTTATTAAACAAGACAAAAACATGAACTACATTAAACAAGGCAATGGAAAGGTTGGAATAATTTCATTACAGGACTCAAACTCACATTATCTATTTTACCACAGTAAGAAACCCAAAACCTCAGTGATAATTCACCACTCTCTCCACACTAAACTCTAAACTGAAACAAAGAACTACTGATGCTGGAAATTTGAAACAGAAGTGGAAATTGCTGGAGAAACTCAGCAGGTCTGGCAGCATCTATGGAGATAAAACACAGTTAATGTTTTGAGTCCCAGTGATCCTTCTTCAGAACAATTTCTGCTTTTGGAAACCAAATTTTCTATTACTTGTAACCAACTTAATAGAGTTCTTTGAGGAAGTGACCAAGTTGTTAGATGAAGGAAGAGCTGTTGATGTCATATACATGGACTTTAGTAAGGCGTTTGATAAGGTTCCCCATGGTAGACTAATGGAGAAAGTGAAGTCACATGGTGTGCAGGGTGTTCTAGCTAGGTGGATAAAGAACTGGTTGAGCAACAGGAGACAGAGAGTAGTAGTTGAAGGGAGTTTCTCGAAATGGAGAAAAGTGACCAGTGGTGTTCCACAGGGGTCAGTGTTGGGGCCACTGTTGTTTGTAATATACATAAATGATCTGGAAGAGGGCATTGTTGGTATGATCAGCAAATTTGCAGATGACACTAGGATTGGTGGAGTAGCAGAAAGCATAAGGGACTGTCAGAGAATACAGGAGGATATAGATAGACTGGAGAGTTGGGCAGAAAAGTGGCAGATGGCTTTCAATCCAGACAAATGTGAGGTGATGCATTTAGGCAAGACTAATTATAGAGTGAATTATACAATGAATGGAAGAGCCTTGGGAAAAGTTGATGGGCAGAGAGATCTGGGAGTGCAGGTCCATTGTACCCTGAAGGTTGCTGCACAGGTGGATAGAGTGGTCAAGGCGGCGTATAGTATGCTTCCCTTCATTGGACGGGGTATTGAGCTGGCAAATCATGTTAACATTGTACAAGACATTGGTTCGGCTGCATTTAGAATACTGTGTACAGTTCTGGTCGCCACATTACCAAAAAGATGTGGACGCTTTGGAGAGGGTGCAGAAAAGGTTTATGAGGATGTTGCCTGGTATAGAAGGTGCTAGCTATGAAGAGAGGTTGAGTAGGTTAGGTTTATTTTCATCAGAAAAAAGGAGATCATGGGGGGACCTGATTGAGGTTTACAAAATCATGAAGGGTATAGACAGGGTGGATAGAGACAAGCTTTTTCCCAGGGTGAAGGATCCAATAACAAGAGGTCATGCTTTGAAGGTGAGATCTGGAAAGTTTAAGGGGGATACACGCGGCAAGTACTTCACACAGAGGGTGGTGGGCATTTGGAATGCGTTGCCAGCAGAGGTGGTAGAGGCAGGCACAGTAGATTCATTTAAGGTGTGTCTGGACAGATGCATGAGTAGGTGGGAGCAGAGGGATACAAATGCTTAGGAATTGATCGACAGATTTAGACAGTACATTTGGATCGGCTCAGGCTTGGAGGGCCGAAGGGCCTATTCTTGGGCTGTAAATTTTCTTTGTTCTTTGTAATTTCGGTGTAAACTCACCCAAGATCTATAAATTCAGGTGTCCAGTTGCCTTGCCTCACATGGTCTAACTTTCTGAACTATGCAACCTTTTTTCAGTATCCCTGGGCTGCTTCCATTAGGCAACAGTACAATTAATTTTAATGCTTTGAACTGCTACCCTCCTATCTCTTCATGTCCAGGTTGCAAAACCTCATTAAAATGTACATAAAACAAATAGAATCGCCACACCTCCCAAAATCGAAACTGACCAGCCATCTAAAAGGTTAAGTCGCCACAGTCTCAGAGGACTGCTCTCTCATTAGAGGGAGATGACTGGTGGTGGTTTAACCCGAGGGCCACCATGCCTTGGGTGAGGGGAAAGGTTGAGAAGGAGAGTCTTTCATGATCTCCCAGTCAGTACAGGGACTGAACCAACACTGTTGGCATCACTCTGCATCACAAATCAACCATTTGATCTTGGCTTCCCCTGACACACGATATACATATTGTAATTGGGTATCCTCTCTGAAGTAACTCCAGTGAGGCCAGTATCAGTCACCAAGTCACCCTTAATTTACACATGAACAGTCCTTAACTTTTGTACCTGACTCAGTATGAGGCAGTGCTGGAGTGTCAGTATCTCTGACACTTTCCTTTTTATCTGTCAGCAAGGGCTCCCTGATTGGGACTGTTATTCTCATATTCTCTGAGGTCCAACTGGCTGACATCATTCCAATCACTGCAGTCTCATTGCTGCAATATCCTTTCACCATTGCAGTGGTCAGAATTGTACAGTGGAAAGTGTAGATGCAGCAGTCATTATAAAGTGTCAGAGGTAGCATACTGTTTCAGCCCAATAGTAACTTTGTGATCTACCCCAAAATCCAATTTCTTTAATTCACCTTCTTCAAGCATTAATGCGTTCGCTACAATTTTTCATCCAATCCTAGACTGCTTTCGTCTTCATTGCACATTATTTCCTTTGTTATATTTTTGTGAAGCACTTGGTATTCCTCTATGTAAGTTTACATCTGTCACCATCAGCCTGCATGTCTCCTTATATGCAGACCCCCCAGGGACTGTACAACTTTGGAGACTCATTTTTGTTGGCTTTGTATTATCTGTGAATTTGGCCATGGTTCTTCTGATAGCTGCCTCTCAGCAGTTTACCAAGAGACCAGAAAACAGACATCCAGTGAGACCCAACTGGTAACACACGCCATGCTAGTGACAAGCCCTCTAATCACTTGATAACTCATGCCTTCGTTGTGAAATATTTCCACTCATTCCCATTTTTCTTCCTATTCCACGCCAGCCTTTTCAAATGAATGGTATCAATGCACTTGCTTAAATCCAAATTCACTTCATCCACTGCTTTACTCCCACAAAGCTTCTTATGACACAAAAAAAAGCCTTCAGTTAGATTAGAAAGACATCCAGTGGCAAACTTCCATATTGATTTCTATCCCAATGCTCCCAGATATAGAGCATAGAATATAGAGCATTACAGTGCAGTACAGTCCCTTCAGGCCTCGATGTTGTAACTGATCTGTAGAACAGATCTGAAGGCCACCTAACCTACACCATTCCATATGTTTATCCAAGGACCATATAAATGACCTTAAAGTTGGCAAGTTTACTACTGTTGCAAGCAGGGCATTCCACACCCCTACTACTCTCTGAGTAAAGAACCTATCGCTGACATCTGTCCTACATCTATCACCCCTCAATTTAAAGCTATGTCCCCCCATGCTAGCCATCACCATCCAAGGAAAAAGGCTCTCACTTTTCACTTATCTAACCCTCTGATCATCTTGCATGCCTCTATTAACTCACCTCTCAACCTAATTTGCTCTAATGAAAACAGCCTCAAGTCCCTCAGCCTTTCCTCGTAACACCTTCCCTCCATAGCAGGCAACATCCTGGTAAATCTCCTCTGCACCCTTTCCAATGCTTCCACATCCTTCCTGTAATGTGGCGACCAGAACGCTACACAATACTCCAAGCGCGACCACACCAGAGTTTTGTACAGCTGCAATACAACCGGTTGGCTCCGAAACTCAATCTCTCAACAAATAAATGCTATCACACCGTACAATGCACTGTACAGGACAGTAATATAAAATTAATTTCTCCATAATACTGTCCACAATGGTCATTAAACTGAACGAATGACTCTCTACCCAGGACACGAGGCAGATCGCCCACGTTGATCTTTTAATGTTGCCATTGCCGATTCACCTGCAGCTAATGGAATACACAGTACCATGGCGTTATGACCGAAGGAAGCTTTAGCATTTCAGTAGTCTCTCAGGTAGCCTCAATCTCGAGTTTGCAGAGTAGGGTTTAAACCCACAACTTTCTGACCCAGAAAGGAAGGTGTGACCCAGTGAGGGGACACCCCTAGCACAACCAACTCTGATTGTACACATTGAAAAGAAAATTCGCAAGGCAAGACTGAAATGTCCCAAAGTCACCATCAGGGGAGGAATTACTTGAATGTGACTCTGATATTGAAAAGCCACTTGCACACCTGAACACTTAATGAAATAAACATTAAATCTTTGTTTTTAAATAATGGCTATTCATGCTTATAATGTTTCCAATATAACCAATAACAGCAGCCACCTAGAATGAATTACATCAGTTTTAATTCCCCAAAGCACTACCTGCAGTGTTAATTTGCTGACATTAAAGTTTAGCACTATTTTAACTCCATTGTTAACTGGCTCACTGTGGATATTGTCTGGAAGTAAGCATGTGCATGCCATTAACAATAGTGCACACAGCATAAGAGTAAACCCTACAGCAGTTTCAGACTGTTCCTGAAATCCTAAATCCGTCCTGAAATTATTAACCTGCTACAACTTTCACTCCTGGTTTGAAACTAGCTTCAGTCATGGAAAGCTGGATCAGAGGGAAAGCAATTCCACCAAAAAAAGAGTTCATACGATATCTGATAACTCCCCAGTACTCAAGGGTATCCACTGGGTGACCAGAAGCCAGCAGATCAAAGAAAATTGGAAAGGTAACAAGATGTGGAAAAGCTTTGACACATCAAGCTGTTGAGACCTCTACTGTACTGCATTAATAGGTGGCTCAAAGTAGACTCAATAACAGGGTGGCTCAGTGGTTAGCACTGCTGCCTCAACAGCACCAGTGACCTGGGTTTGATTCCAGCCTCGGGTGACAGTGCAAATTCTGCAGACATTCTCCCCGTGTCTACTTGGGGACTCCTCTGTGTGCTCTAGTTTCCTTCCACAGTCCAAAGATGCACAGATGAGTTGGATTGGCCAGGCTAAATTGTCCCGGAGGGTGAGCCACAGTTAATATGGGTTATGACAAGGTGGGATGCTTTTCAGTGGGTCAGGGAAGACTGGGTGGGCTGAACTGCCTCTAAGTGCACTATAAGGATTCTATAATCACTTCCAAAATGCAATTGGATTATACCTCAAGAGGGGAAAATGGGAAGTGTAAGGCTGCAGGTGAGAGGGATGAATTGGAGAGGGTTTTCCTGTGTTGCACCAATGACTACAACACAAAATTATTTCATTGGTTTGAAAACATGTTGAGCTGTCTCAAGGTTGATTTTCTGTTCCAGCCGAACAGAACCGATATAAACTTGGCAGAATTAGTCACAGAATCCCTACAGGGTGGAAGCATCTGACTCATCAACTTCATAGGGGCGACACGGTGGCTCAGTGGTTAGCGCTGCCGCCTCTCAGCACCAGGGACCTGGGTTCAATTCCCGCCTTGGGCAACTGACTGTGTGGAGTTTGCACATTCTCCGTGTCTGCGTGGGTTTCCTCCCACAGATGTGCAGGTTAGGGTGAATTGGCCACGCTAAATTACCCGTAGTGTCAGGTGGATTAGTCAGGGGTAAATGTAGGGGAATAGGTCCGGATGGGTTGCTCTTCAGAGGGTCAGTGTGGACTTGTTGGGCCGAAGGGCCTGTTTCCACACTGTAAGGAATCAAATCTAATCTAATCCGACCAACCCTTCAAAGAGCATCCCCCTACCCTATCCCTGTAACCCTGCATTTCCCATGGCACAACTCTGGGCTCTATGGGCAATTTATTATGGCGAATCCACCTACACATCTTCGGACTGTGGGAGAAACTGGAGCACCCAGGGGAAACCATACACCCATGTGAATGTGCAAAGTCCACCCAGTCACCCAGGGGTAGAACTGAACCGGGATCCCCGGCGCTGTGAGGCAGTAGTGCTAACCACTGAGCCACCGTGCCACCTTCATCGGAATTATATTTAGTGAGAGATTTGAATAACTTTGTCAACCACCCCCGCTCATATAAGAATAAATATATGTCTATGCTTATACACACAGCTGTGAGCAATGCTATGTGTCAAGAATCTCATAGATTAGCGTACAATGTAGTGCAGCAAGACTGAAAGCAGCAGACCCTCAGTGCAACTGAAATATACAACGGGACAAAGTGGTGACCCATCTGGAACATAAGCTGGGGTGGGGACAATGGTGAACAAATGCACATTCCCCCCCAAAACAGTAAGATCGACCTGTGCCGCCGGATGCCCATGAAATCAGATGGGGGCACAGTGGGCTGGGAGAAAGGGGTGGAAGGACAGCCATTTGCTGTTGTGAGTGGAAACTTTACAGAACTGGACGAGAACACTTAAAGTAGTCGTAAATCTGGAGAGACAATCAACAAAAGCCGCTGATAATCAGAGCCAGGATTGTGGGATCAGGTCAGAGGGAACATGGGTGTGTGTGGGTTGGGCAACATTTCAATGTTGGATCCATCATTGAGGATGGAAGCTCGACATGCAGTGACCACTGAATAGAAAGAAAATCACCAAATGTCACATCATTGGAACTCTTGCTACTGTGACTGTGTGTGCTGTCTCAAATTAGTCTTACTGCCCTGGTCTTTAGCCCGGCAGACTGTCTTTGGGTTGGCATAGACAAGATAGGCCAAATGGCCACCTTCTGTGCTCTATCGTTTCTATGGTTCTATTTCCCATTGACAGTGGACAACACATCCAATTCAAACTTCAATGTGCTTTTAGGCAGCTTATTTCAGAACCTAATTCACCGTCAAAAATAAACTATTTCCATCTCTTAATGATTTGATCATTTACTTTAACCCACTGCTTACTGACACCAATCAACAGAGTTTGTCCCTATGCACCTCTACTCAAATTGCCTATCACCTCCTTTGCATAAGGTGCTCAGTTGGATCCTGGATGATTTATTTTCTGTCAGAGCTAAAGGTGAGCAGGATCTTTGAACATCTGCAACATTTTCTAAGCCTTGCATTGAGAGAGACATCCCTCAGTGCTACAGAACAGCATCACTTGAGAAAATTCAACACAGAGTCACATCAGCACAGGTCACCAAAGGTTTGGTTAAAGAGAGAGTGTTTAAGGAACAGAAAGGAAGACAGAGAGATATAGAGAGGAGGGAAGAGATAAAAAAAAGTCGGCTGCTTTGTGCTGGATGCTGTCAAACGTCTCTCGAGTGTTGCTGGAGCTGAACCTATCCAGGTAAATGGGGGGTATTCCATCACACTCCTAACTTGTGCCTTGTAGATGGTGGACAGGCGTTGGGGTGTCAGGAGGTGAGTTACTCACCCACAGTATTCCTAGCCTCTGACCTGTTCTAGCAGCTACAGTGTTTATGTGGCGAGTCCAGTGAGTTTCTGGCTAATGCCAATGTTGAGGATGCACGTGAACAACAGAGAGGAGGCAGGGCAGGGGAGTGTGTTGAGTTGAGACGATGAGGAAGTGTGATAGTAAGACACACAGATGCATTTCCCACAGGACAGGACAGGCTCTTACAGTTTGCCTGATGGGCTTTGTTCACTAATGTGATACACAGACAGTTTGGAGTTTAAAGTCGCCCACCATCTTTCTGCAGCACACACACACACACACAATAAAAACTAAAGAAAAATACATTGAGTTCTCACAATGCTCAGGAATGTCTCAAAGCACTTCAGCCACAAGATGCTTTGAAATACACCGTGACATTTTGTGAGTCACTTTCACAGTGACACGTCAGATGAGCAGGTGGGTTGTATGAAAATCAAGAAAATTTAAGGTGTTGCCAAAGTTGGAAGGTTTTAACATCGAACAATACAGCGCAGTACAGGCCCTTTGGCCCTCGATGTTGCACCGATCTGTGAACTATTCTCAGCTCATCCCCCTACACTATCCCATCATCATCCATGTGTTTATCTAAGGATTGTTTAAATCTCCCTAATGTGGCTGAGTTGACTACATTAGCAGGTAGGGCATTCCACACCTTTACCACTCTCTGCGTAAAGAACCTGCCTCTGACATCTGTCTTAAATCTATCACCTCTCAATTTGTAGTTATGCTCTCTCATACAAGCTGACATCATCATCCTAGGAAAAAGTCTTTCGCGATGCTGCCTGAACTGCTGTGCTCTTCCAGCACCATTAATCCAGAATCTGGTTTCCAGCATCTGCAGTCATTGTTTTTACCTCAAAAGTCTTTCACTGTCTACCCTATCTAATCCTCTGATCACCTTGTATGTCTCTATCAAATCTCCCCTTAGCCTTCTTCTTTCCAATGAGAACAGACCCAAGTCTCCCAGCCTTTCCTCATAAGACCTTGCCTCTAGACCAGGCAACATCCTGGTAAATCTCCTCTGTACCTTTTCCAATGCTTCCACATTCTTCCCAAAATATGGGGACCAGAACTGTATACAATATTCCAAGTGTAGCCGCACCAGTGTTTTGTACAGTTGCAGCATGATATTGCGGCTCCGGAACTCAATCCCTCTGCGAATGAAACCTAACACATCGTATGCCTTCTTAACAACAATGTCCACCTGGGTGGCAACTTTCAGAGATCTATGTACATGGACTCCAAGATCCCTCTGCACATCCACACTACCAAGAATCTTTCCATTGAGCCAGTACTCTGCCTTCCTGTTATTCTTCCCAAAGTGCATCACCTCACATTTAGTTGCATTGAACTCCATTTGCCACCTCTCAGCCCAATTCTGCAGTTTATTCAAGTCCCCCTGCAACCTGTAACATTCTTCCACACTGTCCACTACTCCACCGACTTTAATGTAGTTTGTAAATTTACTAATCCATCCACCTATGCCTGCGTCTAAGTCATTTATAAAAATGACAAACAGCAGTGGCCACAAAACAGATCCTTGTGGCACACCACTAGTAACTGGACTACAGGCTGAATATTTTCCATCAACCACCACTCACTGCCTTCTTCCAGTTTCTAATCCAAACTGCTAAATCACACTCAATTCCATGCATCTGCATTTTCTCCAACAGCCTACCACGTGGAATCTTATCAAAGGCTTTACTAAAGTCCATGTATACCACGTCAACTGCCATACCCTCATCTACATGCTTGGTCACCTTCTAAAAAAACTCAATGAGGTTTGTGAGACACGACCTGCCCTTGATGAAACCATGTTGACTATCTGAAATCAAATTGTTGCTTGCTAGATGATTATAAATCTTATCTCTCATAATCCTTTCCAAAACCTTTCCTACAACAGAAATAAGGCTCACTGGTCTATAATTACCTGGGTCATCTCTACTGCCCTTCTTGAACAAGGGCACAACATTTGTAATCCTCCAGTCCTCTGGTACTAAACCTGTAGACAATGACGACTCAAACATCAAAGCCAAAGGCTCTGCTATCTCCTCCCTAGCTTCCCAGAGAATCCTCGGATACATCCCATCCGGCCAGGGGACTTGTCTACTTTCACTCCTTCTAGAGTTGATAACACCTGTTTGTAACTAACCTCAATCCTTTCTAGTCTAATATCTCGTACCTCATTCTTCTCCTCTACAATATTCTCCTTTTCCTGAGTGAACACCGATAAGAAATGTTCGTTTAGCACCTCTCCGATTTCCACAGGGTCCACACTCAACTTCCCACTTCTGTCTTTGACTGGCCCTATTCCTACCCTAATCATCCTTTATCTCTCACATACCTATAGAAAGCTTTAGGGTTCTCCTTTACTCTATTTGCTAAAGACTGCTCGTGTCCTCTCTTTGCTCTTCTTAACTCTCTCTTTAAATCCTTCCTAGCTGATCTGTAACTCTCCATCGCCTTATCTGAACCATCTTGCCTCATCAACACATAAGCCTCCTTCTTCTGCTTAACAAGAGATGCAATTTCTGTAGTAAACCACGGTTCCCTTACCTTATCACTTCCTCTCTGCCTGACAGGGGCATACCTATCAAGGACACGCAATATCTGTTCCTTAAACCAGCTCCACATTTCGATTGTCTGCATCCTCTACATTTTGCTACCCCATGCTATACATCCTAATTCTTGCCTAATCGCATTATAATTGCCCTTGCCCCATCGATAACTCTTGACCTGTAGCATGTGCCTATCTCTTTCTATCCCTAAACTAAACGTAACCGGATTATGGTCACTCTCTCCAAAGTGCTCACTTACAACTAAATCAAACACCCGGCCTGGTTCAGTGTGGCCTCCCCTCTTGTCAGCCCTTCGACATACTGTGTCAGGAAACCCTCCTGTACACATTGGACAAAACCTGATCCATCCGACGTACTAGAGTTATAGCATTTCCAGTCAATGTTGGGGAAATTAAAGTCCCCCATAATGACCATCTTGTTCTTTTCACTCCTACTCAGAATAATGTTGCTAATCCTCTCTTCCACCTCCTTGGAACTCTGTGGAGGCCTATAAAAAACTCCAAGTGTGACCTCTTCTCTCCTGTTTCTAACCGCAGCCCACACTACCTCAGTAGACAAGTCCTCATCAAAAATTCTCTCAGCCACCATTATAGTATATTTGACTAACAAGGCCACGCCTCCCCCTCTTTTACCACCTTGCCTGTTTTTAATGAAAGATCTAAACCCTGGAACCTGCAACATCCATTCCTAACCCTGTTCTATCCACGTCTCCAAAATGGCCACAACATCGAAGTCCCAGGCACCTATCCATGCTGCAAGCTCACCTACCTTATTTTGGATACTTCTGGCGTTGAAGTAGACACACTTCAAACCAGCTTGCTGTCTGCCAGCACATTCCTGTGACGCTGAAATCCTGTCCCTGTCCTTCCTACTCTCATCCTCTGAACCTTAAAGCCTCTGAACCAGTGCAGCATAAGGAGAGAACAGGGGGAGCTCCTGGTAAAGAACAGTTTGGGACATGGGATCATTTCATCAATCTTTGCCTTACCCCAACTAGAGTCATGGAAGATCATACAGGGAAGTCCTTCCAAAGCATTTTATGGCCAGTGAAGGACTTTCTCACAGGGACAAGGGGTGGGTCTGGCTCAGATGCTCTTTGGAGGGTTGTTACACACTCGATGGGCCAAATGGCCTCGTTCCACACTGGAGGGATTCAATGATTCCGGGCTGAGATAGACAGATTTTTAATCAGGAAGGGATTCAAGGGTTTGATTAGATTACTTACAGTGTGGAAACAGGCGTTGAAGTAGACGAAGCACAACCCAATTCAAACTCATTCCCCTACATTTACCCCTTCACCTAACACTACGGGCAATTTAGCATCACCAACTCACCTAACCCGCACATATTTTGACTGTGGGAGGAAACCGGAGCACCCGGAGGAAACCCACGCAGACACGGGGAGAATGTGCAAACTCCACACAGTCAGTCGCCTGAGGCAGGAATTGAACCCGGGTCTCTGGTGCTGTGAGGCAGTAGTGCTAGCCACTTTGCCACCGTGTTATGGGGAAAAGGCAGGAAAGTGGAGTTGAGGATTATCAGATTAGCTATGACCTCACTGAATGGTGGAGCTGACCCGATGGGCTGAATGACATCCTTCTGCTCCAACAGCTTACAATCTTATTTGTGAATATGACACTGGCATTTGTAACTGTCCAATGTTAAACTCAGGACAGTCAAGGAGTCTCGGACTATCAAGGTAGTCAAACTCAGGATGGTGAACTCTATCTTCCTGTTATGTAAAGTTGGTTCTGCGTAAGCCAATCAACCTATAAAAGAAACAAAACACTCATTACACTCTGGAATTACCTTAAGCATGGCTTATTTATTTATTTTTAAAAATTAATTCAAGGAATGAGGGTGTCGTTAACTGGGCCAGCATTTATTATCCATGCCTAATTGCTCAGCGGGCAGTTAAGAATCAACCCCATTGGTGTGGGTCTAGAGTCACATATAGGCCAGAGTAAGTAAAGGGCATGAGTGAACCAGATGGATCTTTCCAAAAATCAATGGATTATGGTCATCTTTAGACTTATAATTCCAGATTTTTATTGAATTCAATGGAATGTGTGGCATATAAACACTTGAGAATTCACCATCTTATCTTGTGACACGTGTCATACTTTTGTTGAATTTTTTCAACATGTAAATGGTTGTTACGGATATTAGTTAGTGTGCAATTCATAGAAAGGAGATGTTGCAATAAACTCTGAAAGACCACAATCTGGTGCAAGATTTTCCCTGTTATACCACTAACTTTGTAAAAGTGACATCTTATCCTGAAGCTTCCTGTGTTTTGCAGGAAGCTCATGCATTTCAGTACGTGGCAATTAATCTCGCCCGGGAAGTCAAATCCAGTAATCAACTGTGGAAGTACCACTTTACCAACATCTTCATTGTCAAAGACTGTCAGTCTTTCCAGTCCAGACAGCAAACAATTCTAAACGTGAAATCTCATTCTTTCACTTTGTGAACCTTCTCTTCGGAAATTTAAAATTTGCAAACTTTTATCCAAACCAACTGCTTTTCTAATGGTAAACTTAAAGTAATATTAACTTAAAAATAAAATGAAGAACTGCCCATGCTGGAGATCTAAACAAAAACAGAAGTTGCTGGAGAAACTCAGCAGGTCTTGCAATCTCTGTGGAGAGAAAGCAGAGTCAACAGTGAGTCTGAACTGTGGGGAAATAACTTCACCGAGGCTGGTACCACATCACCAAGTCACCCTTTACTTACATGTGCACAGTATATGGGCTCGGACCCCCAGCTCACAGCCAGTCCTGAGACTGAGTTGACTTTCTGAATCCCCTGTCAGCTAAGGCTTCCTGAATGGGGCTGTTAACCTGGGAAAACCAGGGATCTCACCTCTTGGCTCTGGTCCCAATCACTGCCATTAGCTGTTAGGAAATACTGGTGTTTCTGCTGAGGATAAAGTTTGGAAAGGGGGTGTTACAAAGAGGTGAGATGGGTGGTTAGGGAGTGAGAATGTGAGAGCAAGAGACGCACAGAGAAAGAGAGGGTGAGAATGAGTGTGTGAGTGAGACACACAAAGAAAGAGCGTATGGGAGGGAGACGCAGAGAAAGAAAGTGAATGTGTGTGTGTGAGAGAGAGAGAGAGAGAGAGAGACAGAACGAGAGAGAGTGCAAGAGAGTGACAGCGAGACAGAGTGCGCGAGAGCGAGAGATGAAATGGGTTGGTAAGCAAGGAGATTATGGAAAGCAGGCCAGCACTGGCAGTGACTGAATAATTGATAATAAGAATGAGATTAGGAGAAAATGAGTGAGCTGTACTGAAAGCCCCCATATAATGTGATAATTGGTTGAAGATGATGTGAGAATGGCTGACTGTGCTGACAACAATCCATGTCATAACAGGACCAGGTGAAAGTGAGGATTGCAGATGCTGGAAATTAGAGTTGAGAATGTGGTGCTCAAAAAGCAAAGCAGGTCAGGCAGCATCTGAGGAGCAGGAGAACTGACATTTCGGGCATAAGCCCTTCATCAGGAAAGGGCTGATGACAGGACCAGGTGTTGGGGCTGGGGACAAAACATGGCAGGATGGAATCAGGCTGAAAAGTTCTGGAACTCAGTGTTGAGTCCTAGAGGCTGCAGGGGCCCCAAGAGGAAAATGAGATTCTGTTCTGTGAGCTTGTGCTGAGGCTCAGTGGAACACTGCAGGAGGCCTGAGACTGCGATGTTGGGATGGGTACACGGACCGGGGAGGGGTTGCAGGCAATAGGGAGCTTAGGCTTATTTCTACCAACAGAGTGTAGGTGTTCTGCAAAGTAGCCGCCCAGTCTATGTCTCGTTTCCCCAGTGTAGGGGAGAGCACATTCTGAGCAGAGAATGCAGGAGACTAGATTGAGCAATGTACAGGCAAGGTGCATGTCTGGGGCCTTGGATAGTGAGGAAAGCGGAAGGAAATGGGCAAGTGATACACCTTCTGCTGCTGCAGGGGAAGGTGCCGTGGGAACCTCCGAAATGTGCCCCTCTTTCCTCAACCGAGGATTCCCCAGCACTGTGGTTGACAGGGCCCTCAGCTGGGTCTGAGCCATCTCATGCACTTCTGCCCTCACTCCTTCCCTTCCCTCCCACAATAGCAATACGGTCCCCAGGTCCTCAGCTAACACCACACCAGCCTCCACATCCAAAGGATTGTAAGCCATCATTTCTGCCACCTCCAGTGACACACATTCCCCTCCCCTCCCTTATCCACCTTCCACAGGGACCATTCTCTCCAGAACACCCCAATTCACTCTTCCTCCACTCCCAATACCTTCACCCATAATTGCGGAAGGTGCAACATCTGCCTGTTAACTTCCACCCTCTTCACTATCCAAGGTCCCAGACACACCTTCCAGGTGAAGTAACTTGAAATAACGTCAAGCCTGACTCAATCTTTCCATGTCTATTATCCACCCCAACACCCAGTCCTATTCAGACATGGATTACTTTTAGCACAGCCTACCCATTCTCTCCTGCTCTTAGCTCTTACTCAGCTTTTCTTCGGTCCTGGCTTCCTTTGCATTATCTCCTTGTTTACCCACCCCCCTCCATATCTCTCTGTCTGGGTTCCATCTTTATTTGTCTGCACACCTCTCCAGTCACTTACCTACTCACTTCACCACCAACCTTGTCCTCAGCATGCACCAGCACCTTGAAATCATAGTCTTGTCCTCAGTATAAATAAATATCACTATTTCCCAGCGCCCAGCAGTTCTGATGAAATCACTGAACCTGAAACGTAAACTCTGCTTTCTCCCTGCAGAGGCTGCCAGACCTGCTGAGTTGCTCCAACAATTTCTGTTTTTGTAACATTAATTTTTTTATTTCTAAACACAGGGGAAGCAGTGGCATGGTGGGAGCGTCTCTGGATTAATAACCCAGAATCCCAGGCCAATATTTATGGAAATGGGAATATCTAAATTGATTAAAAATCTGGAAACAGACTTTACCTTGACAGAACCATTGCAATTATCTTTAAAACCCACCTGGGTCACTAATGTCCTTTAGGGAAGAAAATCTGCCATCCTTACCTGGTCTGGCCTACATGTGACTCCAGACCCACAACAATGGTTCAATCTTTACTGTGCCCTGGACAATGAAGTTTGGGCAACAAATGCAGGCCTTGCCAGCAATGTCCATATCCCATGATTAAATTAAAGATGCTGATGATCTGCAGGATATTTCCAGCCTTTTATGTTAAATCATAGGATCCCTACTGTGTGGAAGCTCGCCATTTGGCCCATCGAATCCATACCGACCCTCCGAAGAGCAACACACCCGTATGCCCTACCCCTATAACCCTGCATTTCCCAAGGTTAACAACCCACAGCCTGCACATCCCTGAACACTATGGGCAATTTAGCATGACCAATCCACTAAACCTGCACATCTTTGAACTATGGGAGGAAAGCCACGCAGACACGGGGAGAATCTCCACACACAGTTGCCAGAGGCTGGGATCGAACCTGGGTTTCTGCTGCTGTGAAACAGTAGTGCTACCATGCCACCTCCGGAATCCTTTTTTTAAAAATTAAATTTCCTTTCCTGTTTCCCTTCTCTTCATATTTTTTGATCTTACAGATGTTTTCGGTTACCGGGAGTCCAGAACCAGGGTTCACAGTCTAAGGAGATGGGGTCGGCCATTTTGGACCGAGATGAGAGGAAATGTCTTCACCCAGAGAGTGGGGAACCTGTGGAATTCTGTCACAGAAAGCAGTTGAGGTCAAAACATTGAATATTAGAGTTAGATATAGCTCTTAGGGCTAAAAGGAGCAAAGTGTATGGGGAGAAAGCAGTAACAGGGGATTGAGTTGGACGGTGGAGGAGGCTTGAAGGGCCAGACGGCCTATTCCTGCTCCAATATTCTGTGTTTCCTGGTTTCTATGTGAAGTCAACATTAGGTAAAAGGTCACCAGGAATCTATGATTTGGAGACGCTGTGTTGGACTGGGGGGTGTACAAAGTTAAAAATCACAAAATCCTGGTTATAATCCAACAGGTTTATTTGGAAGCACTAGCTGTCGGAGCGCTGCTCCTTCATAAGGTAGTTGTGTCCTAATGAAGGAGCAGCGCTTCGAAAGCTAGTGCTTCCAAATAAACCTGTTGGATTATAACCTGGTGTTGTGTGGTTTTTAACCAGGAATTTACCCAGTCTCCTATCTTAAAGCATAAATAGACATTGCTGGGAAAGCTCAGCAGGCCCAGCAGCACCTGTGGAGAGAAATCAGACTTAATGTTTCAGATCCAGAGTTTCTGAGGAAGAGTCATCAGACCCGAAACGTTAACTCTGATTTCTCTCCACAGGGGCTGCCAGACCTGCAGAGCTTTTCCTGCAATTTCTATTTTGTTTCTGACTTCCAGCACCACGGTTTGTTTGTTTTATATTTCCTGTTTTAAAACCCCTGGAGAAAGAGTGTCAGTCTGCACAGTTTCTTAATTCCTGCTTTCTGCAATGAAATCAAGCAATCACTGTGAAAAGCCAATCTGTTTTTTTTAAATAAAAACATAACACTGCAGCGTTAGTGCATATCCCCTCTCCTTCCTGGCCTTTCCCTCATTTACTTTTCAGCTGTTTCAACTCACTGGTTTAGTAGATACTCTGCTGTCTTCCCTGTTCTGTTATCCATTTGCACTTCCAGCATCATTGTAGGCCTGAAGTGTATTTCACTAAAGCTCTAAGGTTCTCAGACAGTTCCAACAGAACAAGAGCATGTTTGCAAAATCTGCTTGCAATGAATATTCAAATCATCTCTGAGCTCTGACACAAACCACCCAGGCAAGAAGTCACAGCAGGTTTTGTTGGCTTGCTTCCCGAGAATGTTGTGGCAGTGACAAGATCTTCCCCCAGCTCCCTCCTACCTTCGCACCTCGTTTTGTTTTCTTTCTACAGTCACCGAGGGCTGCAAGATGTGGATGAGAGAGGAGGTGTCGTCAAAACAATCTCAGTCTGGGTTTTCCCACAGAAAATTTAGTTGGAGCCATGTTTACATAGAAACATAGAAAATAGGAGCAGGCGGTGGCCATTCGGCCCCTCAAGCCTGCCCCGCCATTCATCACCATCATGGCTGATTGTCCAACTCCATAGCCTAATCCTGCTTTCTCCCCATAACCTTTGATCCTATTCACCCCAAGTGCTATATCTAGCCACCCCTTGAATACATTCAATGTTTTGGCATCAGCTACTCCCCTGTGGTAATGAATTCCACAGGCTCACCGCTCTTGGAAGAAGAAATCTCTCCTCATCTCTGTCCTAAATAGTCCACCCTGAATCCTCAGACTGTGATCAGTGGTTCTGGATGCAGCCACCACCGGGAACATCCTCCCGAAACCTACCCTGTCAGAATTTTATAAGTCACTTTGAGATCCCCCCCCCTCACTCCAGCGAAAATAATCCTAACCTCATCCCGAGAGATTGGATTCCAAACTGCTGAAAGACCCTGCTCAATTCCAGCAAACAGCCCAATTCACAGAGGGAATGTGAAGCCACAATATAATAAACAGATCCTTCACTTGATTTAATTGAATTTATTGTCACATGTACTGAGACAGTGAAAAGCTTTGTCTTGCAGCAATACAGGCAGATCACAGAGTTAAGTAGCGTAGATAGTAAATAATAGGTAAACAGTGGCCAAAACCAAAACAGGTGAAAGCTAAGAGTTTGAGAGTCCATTCAGTATTCTAACAACAGTAGGGTAGAAACTGTTGCGAAACCGATTGGTGCGTGTGTTCAGGCTTCTGTACCTTCTCCCCGATGGTAAAGGTTGTAGAAAAACTTTGCTAGGGTGGGATGGATCTTTGAGAATGCTGGCGGCCTTTCCTTGACAGCGGGCCTGGTAGATGGATTCTATAGATGGGAGGTTGGCCTTTGTGATTGTCCGGGGCGAATGCACCACTCTCGGTAACAGTCTCAGACCTTGGATGGTACAGTTGCCATACCAGGTAGTGATACATCCAGACATAAAAGGTTGGCAAGGGTATTCACCGTCATGCCAAATTTCCTCAGCTGCCTGAGGAAGAACAGATGTTGTTGGGCCTTTGTAACCAGTGCGTCCACATGAAGAGTCTATTGTTGTATTACGCAGGATGTCCACATGGAATCTTGTGCTACTCAGGGCAGTGAACAGGAGAATGCTTTGCAAGAGAGACCCAAAACCACTTTCACAGAAACGTAGCAAATCAGGGCAGATGGAGACCATTCAGCCCTTCGTACCTGCCCCACCATTCAATCTGATCATAGCTGATCATCCAACTCAGCCATAGAGATGCACAGCACAGAAACAGACCCTTCGGTCCAACTCGTCCATGCTGACCAGATATGCTACATTAATCTAGTCCCATTTGCCAGCATTTAGCCCACATCACTCTAAACTCGAAATAAAAACCGAAACAATCGCGGATGCTATAAATCCATCAAAAAGAGAAACCGTTGGAAAAGCTCAGCAGGTCTGGCAGCATCTGTGGAGAGAAATCAGAGTTAATGTTTCCAGTCCAGCGATCCTTAATATACCCATCCAGATGTCTTTTAAATGCTGTAATTGTACCAGCCTCCACCACTTCCTCTGGCAGCTCATTCCATACCACCCTCTGCGTGAAAACGTTGCCCCATAGTACCTCTTAAATCTTTCCCCTTTTATCTTAAACCTATGTCCTCGAGTTTTCAACTCGCCCATCCTGGGGAAAAAGACCTTGGCTATTCACTCTATCCATGACCCTTATGATTTTATAAATCTCTATGAGGTCACCCCTCAGCCTCTGATACTCCAGGGAAAATAGTCCCAGCCTGTTCAGCCTTTCCCTATAGCTCAAACCCTTCAATCCTGGCAACATCCTTGTGAACATTTTCTGAACCTTTTCAAATTTCACAGAGTTAGAAATCACACAACACCAGGTTATAGTCCAACAGGTTTATTTGGAAGCACCAGCTTTCAGAGCACTGCTCCTTCACCAGGAAGAGGCAGGGCCTCGATAGGTTCTGTCTCCAAATAAACCTGTTGGACTATAACCTGGTGTTGTGTGATTTGTAACTTTGTCCACCCCAGTCCACCACCAATTCAAGTTTCACAACATCCTTCCTATAGCAGGGAGACCAGAAATGCACACAATATTCCAAACATGGTCTAACCAATGTCCTGTACAGCCGCACATGATCTCAACATTCTCCCCATTCCCTGTGAACCCCTTAGCCCTAAGGACTATATCTCACTCCTTCCAGAGAGCCCCATAAATTACAATAGCCGGACAAAAATTTGCAATTAATTCTTTCAACTTTAGTGTTTGATGCTGAAGTTCAGGACTCTCTTGCAGGTTTACTTGCAGTTTCAGTTAGCAGTTATGAAGCAAATGCAATGTTGGCATTCATTTCAAGGGGGCTAGAATATAACAGCAGGGACTGTTATTGCTGAAGCTGTATAAGGTTCTGGTCAGACCGCATTTGGAATATTGTGTGCATTTTTGGGCCCCGTTTCAAAGAAAGAATGTGCTGGTGTTGAAGGGGGTCAAGAGGAGATTTCCAGGAATGATCCCAGGGATGGCAAGCATGTCTGACGAGAAGTGGTTGAGGACTCAAAGTCTGTACTTGATTGAGTTTAGAGGGACGTGGGGGGGATCTGATCGACTGCAGATCGACCTGGATAGAGTGGATGTGGAGATGACGTTTCCACCAGTAGGAGAGACAACGACCTGAGGGCACAGCCTCAGAGTGACGCAATGACACTTTAGAGTTGAGATGAGGAGAAATTTCTTCAGTCAGAGGCTGGTGAATCTTTAGAACTCATTACTGCAGAGGGCGGAGGAGGCCAAGTCATTGAGTGTATTTAAGACAGAGACAGATAGATTCTTAATTAATAAGGGAATCAAGGGTTATGGGGAGAAGGGAGGAGAATGGTATTGAGAAACGTATCAGCCATGATCGAATGACAGAGCAAGAAGGGTGGGCTGAATGGCCTAATTCTGCTCCTATATCTCCTGATCTTCCGGGCACCTGGATCAGGAACATCTTTTGTATGCACTCGCACATCACGCATGCTCACTACAAGGCAACTTCACCATAGTTAGGCTCTCCGCCTTCCACAGCATGGGCCTCAAGATTCACACCGCTCACTCAGAGGCATGCAGCAAGTGAGGTTCTGAACGGTGGAGGGTCTAGCTGCTGCTTTATCCTCTTTGGGGACTGTTCATCTACAGTAGGCCACGCTGGAAATTGTCAACATTGCAGAGGGTTGAGAGGATAACTGCGGGATGGGCATGGGTCAAGAAGAGTGACCAATTGGGCATATATGTCAGAGCTGGGTGGGGCGGTCGGGTGCGGGGGGGGGGGGGAGCACACTGACCAGAAGAGGGAGTTGTGGGAGGGAGGGGCTACACTGACCAGGAGAGGGGGTTGTGGGAGGGAGGGGGTACACTGATCAGGAGAGGGGGTTGTGGGGGAGAGGGGGTTGTGGGAGGGAGGGGCTACACTGACCAGGAGAGGGGGTTGTGGGAGGGAGGGGCTACACTGATCAGGAGAGGGGGTTGTGGGAGGGAGGGGGTACACTGATCAGGGAGGAGGTTGTGGGAGGGAGGGGCTACACTGATCAGGAGAGGGGGTTGTGGGAGGGAGGGGCTACACTGACCAGGAGAGGGGGTTGTGGGAGGGAGGGGGTTGTGGGAGGGAGGGGCTACACTGACCAGGAGAGGGGGTTGTGGGAGGGAGGGGGTACACTGATCAGGAGAGGGGGTTGTGGGGGAGAGGGGGTTGTGGGAGGGAGGGGGTACACTGATCAGGAGAGGGGTGGCAGGTGTCCCCTCCGAGAGCCCAAGCGCTTGCTCTGGTTCACGGGGAGTGAATACCTGTCCAAGTATCCCTGTGACTCCACGGTGTAACCTTGTGTCCAATACCACTACATCACTATGCTTCTCAAAAACATAGCGAGGTTATTGAATGAAAGATGCTGACTCACTCCCGTGTGAACGTGATGCTCACTTCCAGCACCAACGTCAACCTCAACTCCGTAATGGAAGATCCTGCTCTTTGCATCAAATGGCCTTGCACAACAACGAACTTTCAATCGATTTCACAGACACTAATCTCAGAAACAGTTCACCATGCTGGGTGGCTAAGAATTTTCCACTGTCATTCAGTAGGTAACACCTCTGCGTTCTGAAGGTTGTCGATGCACGTCTCACTCTTGGCTGACAAAATCTGTGCATCAGTGAGAATCTACTGTACTGTGTTTCAAATAAACCTGTTGGACTATAACCTGGTGTTGTGCCTTCTGACTTTGCCCTTCCCAGTCCAACACCGGCCCCTCCACATCAAGGCTACCTTTTAAAAAGTACATCACGCCAACATAAAGGGTACTTTTCCCACAAAGCACCCAGAGAGAGGGATCTTAAACTGGTGATCACTCTGGTTTCCTTGGGGAGCCCTTCAGAAAAGGTATTTATTTTGAAGAGGAGAAAGGAACTTCATCTCAATGTCCTCCCCAATATTTAAAGCTCAACTAAAATCAGGCAAAATGAATGATCAAGTCGCTATCACACTGTGGGAGCTTGCTGTGAACAAATTGGTTGTCATGATTCCTATAACGTAACGTCACTGGCTGTAAAGAATGGATAGTGTGAGGGCCCAGGTGTTTTGTAGGAAAAGTACCCTTTAAGTTGGGGTGATGTACCTTTTAAAGGTAGCCCTGATGTGGAGGGGACAGTGTTGGACTGGGGAGGACAAAGTCAGAAGTCGCATGCCATCAGGTTATAGTCCAACAGATTTGTTTGAAACATGTTGGACTATAATCTGGTGTCGTGTGACTTCTAACTATGCACTTTTTGAAAACTAGGTTCTCTGGAAGATGATTTCTTCTCAAAAGCTAAGGCTTTTCTCATTGGAGTGAAGAAGGGTGAAAGCAACTTGATAGAGATGTACAAGATGATAAGAGGCATAGATAGAGCGGATAGCCAGAAACTTTTTCCCAGTGTGGAAATGGCTATCATTTTATAATTTTAAGGTGGTTGGAGGATAGTTTTGGGAAGCTATCAGGGGTAGGTTCTTTATGCAGAGAGTGGTGGATGCATGGATTGCACTGTCCAGCGGTGGTTGGAGACAGATACATTAAGGACATTTAAGCAATTCTTTTAGCCGCATTGATGACAGTACAGTAAAGGGTATGTAGGTTAGTCTGATCTTAGAGTCGGATAAAAGGTCATCACAACATCGAGGGCCGAAGGGTCTGTACTATTCCACGTATTTAGGAACTGGTTATATGACCAAGTTGCCTGGGAGATAAAAGAAAAATAAGCTCAAATATACACAAGCAATTAATCACAGTGTGTCATGAGTGGGGAGTATTTTCTTGTATATGGATTGGGTTTCGAACAGATTGGTTGAAAACAAAGTTGCCTTCTTTTGAACCAAAATTAATTAAAATGCAACATGTTGATTAAAAAGTTTTAAAAGTCTTGATAACTGAAAGGCCCTACTGTCAGCCTGAGTAAGGGTCACTCTGATTTCTCTCCACAGATGCTGCCAGACCTGCTGAGCTTTTCCAGCAACTTCTGTTTTTGTTTCCCATTGACAGCATCTGCAGTTCTTTCAGTGTTTATTGGCAATGAGTTGGACTTCTTGGATAGCTGAGTGAAGAACAGTGCGAGAGCGAGAGATCCAAAGTGCCAGTCGCAAGTGTTAAGGAACACTGAAGACGCTAACTATGTACATGTTGAGCTCAGGGCTTCAAGTCTGAAAGGGATCTGATGAGTCATATCAGACCAAAATGTAAACTTGGTTTCTCTCACCACTGACGCTGTCATAGTGCTGGAGAAACTCAGCAGGTCTGTGTTAGACCGGATCTCTAGTCCAATGCAGTTATCATTGCCTCCCTCTATTTATTGTTTTAACATTAATTATTTAAAATAGGAATATTGAAGTTCTTTCATTCTAAAGGTAAAGTTGTTTGATTTTAAACAGTGAACATTGTGGCTTTATTTTGGTTTCAGAAATACTTAGGTTCTTGAATCTCCAAAAACAAACTGTTAACTGGTCTTGACGTGATAAGGGGGCATCCTGAGGTTGTGATGATTACTTCGCAAATGCAACTTTTTTTTTCCCTCTGTGCCACATCTGACCTGAGCATTTGATGAGACTGGGTAAATGGAGCCTGACTTGAAATCAAACACACACCATACCTACCTGACCCAAGTCTGTTCCAATTCAGGAAGCAGATGCAATTGAATTCCGTATGCAAATCTCTATTGCCTCTGAGCTGGAGACCTCTTGAACTGTTATGAATTGGAAAATGTTTCCCACAGGATTGTGAACTCTTGTGTTTACCGCAATAAAAGGCTTGAAATTGTGCACAGCTCCTTCTCATTTCTGACAAAAACATGTGCAGGACCTGAAAAATGGAGCAAGCCACAGAACTCCAACAGTGAATATTCAGCCCAAACCAAAAAGCAACCCTCCATTCTTTCCGATGCAGTCAGTTAAACTCAGCATCATGACAAAACTTTGGGCATTTTCTGGAAGGTTCACTCACTGAATCTACATCAGTTATAAATATTTAACTTAGTTTCGTTCATCACTACCCATTTCTTATTATAAAGCAAACACAAGAGAGGCCACATTAGATAACAGAGAGGTTAACAGAGACCTGGAATAAGTTACCAATGAATGATCTCAAAATGAATAATGCTAATGGACTAGAGAAAATCTGTGTATGTGAATACAGATTTAGACTGCAGTCAGGCTACACCTCCACAGCCTGTTCATCACAGTGTAAAAGAACCCTTACAAACCTATAACCACTTCCATCTAGAAAGAAGCACTACACTCTGCAAGTTTCCCTCCGAGCCACTCACCATCCTGACTTGGAAATATGCTGCCGTTCCTTCAGTATCGCTGGGTCAAAATCCTGGAACTCCCTCCCCCAAGGGCATTGTGGATATTTGTACACCCAAAGAACTGCAATGGTTCAACAAGATGGTTTAGCACCACCAAAGGCAATTAGGATGGACAATAAATACTGACCTGAAAATGTGTTGCTGGAAAAGCACAGCAGGTCAGGCAGCATCCAAGGAGCAGGAGAATCGACGTTTCGGGCATGACCCCTTCTTCAGGAATGGGCTCATTCCTGAAGAAGGGCTCATGCCCGAAACGTCGATTCTCCTGCTCCTTGGATGCTGCCTGACCTGCTGCGCTTTTCCAGCAACACATTTTCAGCTCTGATCTCCAGCATCTGCAGACCTCACTTTCTCCAATAAATGCTGACCCAACCAGTGATGCTCATATCCCTGACTGAGAACAAAAGAATACCTAGAATGATGCAGAGTGATGGCAGGAGACAGTGAGAGTGTATGAAAGTGGAGTTAAACATAATCCAAATGGACTTCTTGGGTGGTATTTTTAAGACTTAGAGGGGTAAAATACAATAAAAATAAGGAGGTTATATTTCCACTATGCAAATACAAGTCTGCTTTATCCTGGAGACAGCCCAGACAATTAGGACTCCTTTATTAATCATCAACTATGAAGGGTGGTTGGTTGGAGATTAGATCTTTGGAATATTTGATCTGCTAAGCAGTGCTGTTTCACATTAACTACCCTCAGAGTTTACAGTGCGACAATCAAACCTGACCCTTGCCATTTCTCTCATTTTAAGATAACCTTAACTACATTCTCGATTACACTCTCCAAAGCTCACTGTCACTGAAACCAGTAACCACACTACAGGAAGTGACTGCAGATACAGGAGCAGTCGTCTGCCATTCAGCCCATCGAATATTTTCTGCCATTCAATGAGATTATGGATAGTCCTCAATTCCACTTTCTTGCTTTTCCCCGTTAACCCTCAATCCCCTTACTGTTTGAAAGTCTCTCTCTCCAGCCATGAATATATCTAAGGACTCAGCCTTGACAGTGCTCTAGGATAAAGAAGTCCATGCGGGTAAAAGTCCTCCTCATCTCTGTCTTCAATGTCCCTATTCTGAGGTGATGCACTCTGATCCTAGACTCTCCCACAAGGGAAAAACAATGTCTCCGCATCTACCCTGCCAGGTCCCTGAAGAATCTTGTGTATTTCAATAAGGATACCTCTCTTTCCTCCGTACCCAATTAAGTGCAGGCCCAACCTACTCAAACTCTTGGGAGAATGTGCAATCTCGGCCCAGAGAGTTTCCTAAGGCTGGAATCGAACCTGGGTCCCTGGTACTGTGAGGCAGCAGAGCTAACCACTGAGCCACCGTGCCAGCACAGGTAACATCACTGACAACAAGTAATAATCCCCTAGAACACATATAGAAATGTAGAAACATAGACGATAGGAACAGGATAGGGCCTTGCAGCCCTTCGAGCCTGCTCTGCCATTCAATCTGATCCTGGCTGATCATCCAACTAAGTCCCCCATTCCCACTTTCTCCCCATATTCCTTTGACTCCTTTGGCCTTAGTGAGCAAAATTAGAGCGCATGGTATTTAGTGAGCAAAACTAGGGTACATGGTATTTAGTGAGCAAAATTAGGGCGCATGGTATTGGGGGCAATGTACTAACTTGGATTGAAAGTTGGTTGGCTGGTAGGAAACAAAGGGTAGTGATAAACGGCTCCATTTCAGAATGGCAGGCAGTGACCAGTGGGGTACCGCAGGGATCAGTGCTGTGACTGCAGCTTTTTACAATATATGTTAATGATATAGAAGATGGTATTAGTAATAACATTAGCAAATTTGCTGATGATACTAAGCTGGGTGGCAGGGTGAAATGTGAGGAGGATGTTAGGAGATTACAGGGTGACCTGGACAGGTTAGGTGAGTGGTCAGATGCATGGCAGATGCAGTTTAATGTGGATAAATGGTTATCCACTTTGGTGGCAAGAACAGGAAGGCAGATTACTACCACAATGGAATCAATTTAGATGAAGGGGCAGTACAAAGAGATCTGGGTGTTCTTGTACACTAGTCAATGAAGGTAAGCATGCAGGTACAGCAGGTAGTGAAGAAGGCTAATAGCATGCTGGCCTTCATAACAAGAGGGATTGAGTATAGAAGCAAAGAGGTTCTTCTGCAGCTGTACAGGGCCCTGGTGAGACCACACCTGGAGTACTGTGTGCAGTTCTGGTCTCCAAATTTGAGGAAAGACATTCTGGCTATTGAGGGAGTGCAGCGAAGGTTCACGAGGTCAATTCCTGAAATAGCAGGACTACCTTACGTTGAAAGACTGGAGCGACTGGGCTTGTATACCCCTTGAGTTTAGAAGACTGAGAGGGGATCTGATTGAGACATATAAGATTATTAAAGGATTGGACACTCTGGAGGCAGGAAACATGTTTCTGCTGATGGGTGAGTGCCGAACCAGAGGACACAGCTTAGAAATACGGGGCAGACCTTTTCGGACAGAGATGAGGAGAAACTTCTTCACCCAGAGAGTGGTGGCTGTGTGGAATGCTCTGCCCCAGAGGGCAGTGGAGGCCCAGTCTCTGGATTCATTTAAGAAAGAGTTGGATAGAGCTCTCAATGATAGTGGAATCAAGGGTTATGGAGATAAGGCAGGAACAGGATACTGATTAAGGATGATCAGCCATGATCATATTGAATGGTGGTGCAGGCTCGAAGGGCAGAATGGCCTACTCCTGCACCTATTGTCTACCTCCTTCTTGAAAACATTCGGCTAAACTAACTGCTTTCCATGGCAGAGAATTCCACAGGCTCCCTGCTCTCTGGTTGAAGACCTTTCTCATCTCAGTCTGAAACAGTCTACCTCCCATATCCTTAGCCGGTGAGCCCTGATTCTGGAATCTGGGAGAGTCATATGTAACCTCTCTGCCTCCTAGCGACAATCTCATCTCGACAACCGGAACTCTGAAAATGCAATGACTAGCTGCTGGTGTTGAGAAAAACCTCCTTGGAATCCTCATACAATTCTCCCAAATTTCTCACCCACAGGCCATGTCATTCAGGCCCCTGTAATATTCCACCCATTGGTGTACTGGTCTTGAATTCCATTCACTTTAACTCATGTGGACTCTGTTTAAATAGATTTTGTTTGTTGTAGAATGACCTCACGCCCCTCCCCAGTAATGCCAATATTCACTCCGTATCGAAAGGTTGCTGCACCGATGGGTAACAATAATCTACAACTGCAGACCACTCCAACACCCACCACCCCACCCCATGTTTACCTGAGGGTCTTCAAAGAAGTGGGGGCAGTGCTGCTCCCTTACCCCTACAGGTCGTTCTGCTATAATGCAGGTTTTGTCAGCGTAAGTTGGTGAATTGTGGATATTGGAGTTGAAAAGTGTGGTGCTGGAAAAGCACAGTTCAGGCAGCTTCCGAGCAGCAGGAGAATCGACACTTGTGGGTATTGTTTGGATAACGCAAAATTTCTACTGAACGGCTTTAGCAATTTTCTATGAGAGATCTTCTACAGCGCAGGGTTGAAGAGGAACACAGCTTCTCACATCATAGCAGAACGACCTGTACATTGAACAGGCTGTTTCTGAGATGGTTCCTAAGTTGGCTACATTCTCCTGTTGAGTAAGACCGTTGCAGTAGGGAACTCAGCTCCAACTCTGACAAACATCTAGTAATGTCAACCATCAAGAGAAGGAATGAACGAGACCACCTTAGGTGCCATTCTTCAGTCACATGTTTGAGTGACCTACTTGAGAGTGCAGAGCACAGGAAACTGAAGGATCTGTCAACACAATTTCTGTGCCAGTTTTTCATTCCTTTTGATGATTAAAAGGGAAAAAAAATTGAATACCTGGCTTGGGTAAAGACAGATAATATTTGGTGTTTAGTTATTGGTGAATAAAGTTGAAGGCCAATCTTTCTTTCCTAACACCAATCAACTGAAGACTTCAAAAAAGTCTTCAGTTCCCCAACAGGGAACAGGAACTGTACAGCACACAGACCCAGATTCCAAGCTTAGGAACCACACTCTCTGGAGAGGGTGCGGAAGAGTTTTACCAGGATACTGCCTGGATTAGAGAGTCTATAAGGAGAGGTTAGAAAAACTTGGGTTGTTTTCTCCGGAGCGGCGGAGGCTGAGGGGAGACTTGATAGAAGTGTGTGAAATTACGAGATGTATAGATAGGGTTGATCGTCTGAGTCTTTTTCCGCAGTTGAAGTGTCTAATACAAGGGAGCATACATTTAAGGTGAGCGGGGGAAAGTTCAACGGAGATGTGAGGGGCAAGTTTCTGTTTTTTTTACAGAGTACTAGGTGTCTGAAACACACTGCCAGGGGTGGTGGTGGTTAGGGCAGATACAATAGGGACGTTTAAGGGGCTTTTAGATAAGCGCATGAATATGCAAGGAATGGAGGGACATGGACCAAGGGCAGGCAGAAGGGATTAGTTTAATTTGGCATCACGTTTGGCACAACATCGTGGGCTGAAGGGCTTGTTCCTGTACTGTTCCATGTTGTAAGATTTCACTGGGAATCCAACAGTCAAGATGCAAATGATAGCAAAACCGCAACAAGACTGACTGTTTGCTGCACCTTCCCACATCACTGTTCCCCTCACACAGTTCCTAACCCAAGAGTTAAAGACCTTCAGGACTGCATGGCTGTGATAAGAGAATGCCATCTGGGAGACATTTCAACATTTGGTACACCTCGGCATAGTCATTGCCAACAGGATTTCTTTGGCTGTGTTCCCCCCATTTGTGCCTAAGGGCTTTGCAGCAATGGACATCTCTCCCAAAGCAACTGAGACACAGCCCAATAAGGCCACGTCTGACTTGATCCTGGCAGGAGAGAATCCACTAGATCATTCGATAATCCACATGCCTTCATCGCCACTATGACTTCAACAAAACAGTCAGATGCAACAGCAATGATTCTCAGATTCTGTTGATGTCAACCATCAACAAGATATCATACGCCAGTCCTGTGTCTTGGCAAATTAAGGCAGGATTGAGAGAGCACTACACTCAGAGGTGCCATCTTTCAGACAAGCTCTTCAATTCAGGTGCTGGCTGCTCTCTCTGGTGGATGTAAAAAAAAATCACTTGGCCACTATTCAACATGTTCCCTCAACATTCTGGCCAATGTTCCTCCCTTCACCAGTTAGAAGCCAGATGATTAGTATTTATGCTCAATGACTTTCTGTGGAAACTTCATGTGTGGAAGTTGGCTGATACTCAGTGTCTGTAATTACAGTGAATTTGGAAGGTAAGCAGTTGGTCGTACAGTATTGGCAAGAAGATAAAGAGATGTAAATAGTTGGCTTTCCTTCATGATTCTGTAATAGATTTGCTCACAGATGCAGCTAAGTTTAAACAGTGTTGTTTTTTAAAAAAAAACACTTTAATTATCATCTCACACACTTCATTAAAATTCGCTGGGGCCTCAGTTAGTGTTAGTTCTGCTACAGAGCGATTCTATCCACAGACTACCTCAAAGCCTCTATCTCTTCATCACCACTTGGCAAACTTCAGATAAACATTGTACCGATGCTCCTAGTCTCTGCTTTGATTGGCAGAATTTGTTCGAGAATTCTGGATCCACTTTTTTTTTTAAAAAGAAAACATATCCAGAAGTGCTCTCACACAACTGAATGCCAATGGAAAAGTGCCAATTCATCCATGGTATTTTTTGCATCAATTAAGCACCACTACTAAATTACCCATGTTTTCCAAGTGATTTAATTTACGTGCAGAGCCTGTTGGGTAATGCAGACCATTAAAAGGTGAGGGAGAGGGAGGGAAGGGAAGGAGAGGGAAGGGAATGGAAGGAGAGGGAGTGAGTGAGGGAGGGAGTGAGGGAAGGATGGAGGGAAGGAGAGGGAGGAGGCAAACTCAGATTCATTGCTGGAGTGTGGACAACATTGACTAGGCCGGCATTTATTGCTCAGAGTCAAATGTAGGCCAGACCAGGTAAGGACAGCAAGTCTCCTTCCCTGAACGACATTTGGAGGGACGCAATGGCCTTGTGGTATTATCACTAGACTGTTAATCCAGAAACCCAGGTAATGTTCAGGCGACGTGGGTTCGAATCCTGCCACAGCAGATGGTGGAATTTGAATTCAATTGCAAAACAAATCTGGAATTAAGTTTCCATGGTCACTTAGATGACCATGAGTTAAAAGTCGGAAAACCCCATCTGGTTCACTAATGTCCTTTCGGGAAAGAAACTGCCATCCTTGCCTGGTCTGGCCTACATGTGACTCCAGAACCACAGCAATGTGGGTTGACTCTCAACTGCCCTCTGGGCAATTAGGAATGGACAACAAATGCTGGCCTAGTCAGTGACACCCACATCCCATGAATGAATTGTAAAAAAAAAAATTAGTGAACTGGATAGGATTTTACAGCATAATCATCATTAGGCTAGCTTTTGTTTTCCAGATTTTATTGAATTCACCTTTCACCATGTGTCCTGGTGAATTGTATAACTAGTGGTGGAGATAGAGCTTGAAACTAATTAGTGGGGGCAGGAGGTGTTCAATCAAAGGGAAGGTTTAAAAACAAAGAAAGAAGAGAGTAGAGGTCCAGGTTAGTGAAGAGGCGAACGATAATCAAAGGAAAACAGGAAGGGATGGAAAATACACACAAGAGTGTAGCAGAAGCTGGAACCAGAAAGAGACAGCTTAAGGTTCTTTATCCAAATACTGAATACATTCATAACAAGATATTGACAGCAACAATGGAAATAAATGCATATGACTTGATAGCTATTATGGAGACATGGTTACAGGATGACAAAGATTGGGATGTCAGTACTCAATGTTCCAGAAGAATAGGGAAAAAGGAAAAGGAAAAAGGGCTGATTTGGAGATGCTGGTGTGACTGGGGTGTACAAAGTTAAAAATCACACAACACCAGGTTGTAGTCCAACACGTTTAATTGGAAGCACTAGCTTTCGGAGCGCTGCTCCTTCATCAGGTGGTTGTGGGAAAAAGGAGGCGTTGTTAGAGAGGACAATAATCGTGCAGCAGTGAGGAGTGATATAGATGCTAGAGATAGTGATGTGGAATCAGTTTGGCTGGAAATAAGGAATGGCAAAGGAAAGAACTTATGGCTAGTGAAGTGGTAGCCAGCTGGACCTCACAGAACGTGACCTCCCTAATCGGACCAGACTAACAGTTCCAGTCAGGGAACCCTGGCTGACAGGTATGGACTGTCAGATATCCTGTTCACTCAGAACTGGATCTGAGGGAGCTGGATCAGTGTTAAGGACTCTCCATGTGTAAATAAAGGGTGACTTGGTGACTGGATACTGGCCTCTGCGGAGTTATTTCAGATAGGAGTTGTCTATTGGCCCAGAAGAGTTGCCTCACTGTAAGAGCAAGTATAAATCCAGAACCATGTGAAAGAAGAGCTCTACAATCATAATGGATGGCTTTAACTGGCTTATTTATTGGAAAGAAAAATCTGACAGCCAAGGGTTACAGGGAAGGTGAATCTGTAGACTGCATCAGAGACTGTTTCTTTGAGCAGTACATCATAGAATCTACCCAAGAACAGGCCATGTGGATCGAGTACTGTATAACCAGGCAGGATTAACGAGATATCTCATAATTAAGGAACTTGAAGAGAGTAACAATCATAACGTGATAGAATTTGAAACTTTGCTTAACACACACACACACACACACACACACACACACAGGATTGGGATTAATGGTCTTTCTTGGGTTGCAAAGAAATAACGAGTGGAATGCCACAAGGATCAATCCGAGGCCCTCAGTTATTTATTATCAATATTACTGAGGGGGCAGAACGTAACGTATCCACATTTGATGCTGATACAAAAATAGGTGGAGGGCATAAGGAATCTGCAAGGGGATATAGACGGAGGGGGGTGTGTGGCAGATACAGATGGGAGCATGGGAGGGGGATACAGATGGGAGGGAGGAGCAGGTGGGGGATACAGACGGGTGGGGGGAATACAGACAGGGGGTGACACAGATGGGGGGGCACATGGGGGATATAGATGGGGGTGAGTGGGTGTGCGATACAGACGGGGGGGGCACATGGGGACAAACACTCGGCCGATCAATTTTCATGTAGAAAAGTATATGAGATTCTGCAATAATTTTAGGAAGAATCAAAAAAGGTAAATTATAATTGAAGAGAGATTCCAAAAAGGTGCAGTGTACGGGGATCGGAGTGTTATTGTGCATATTGTGGGTGGCACAGTGGTTAGCACTGCTGCCTCACAGCGCCAGAGACCCGGGTTCAATTCCCGCCTCAGGCGACTGACTGTGTGGAGTTTGCATGTTCTCCCCGTGTCTGTGTGGGTTTCCTCCGGGTGCTCCGGTTTCCTCCCACAGTCCAAATATGTGCAGGTTAGGTGAATTGGCCATGCTAAATTGCCCGTAGTGTTAGGTGAAGGGGTAAATATAGGGGAATGGGTCTGGGTGGGTTGCGCTTCGGCAGGTTGGTGTGGACTTGTTGGGCTGAAGGGCCTGTTTCCACACTGAGAAATCTAATCTAAAAACACACAGGTTCAGCAAGTAAATAAAAAAAGGCGAACTGAATTTTGGCCTTCATTGCTGATATTTCTGTAATGGAGGGAAGGGGATTAAAGGACATTCACATGGATATCAAGCCTTTAGTACACACACCAGCTAGATCAGAAACACACCAGACTGACCACAGTCAGAGTGAATATCCTACCACTCCAACACACTGAGACAGACTGACAGACATACACACACAGGCACTCCCCACAACCACATACACACTGACACAGCAACTCACAAAACAACACACCCACACCAACACACCAAACATGTTGACTCACGTAGACACAGACAACCCATACAAATGCTAGCACATGAAGCACCCCACTTATCGACAGATCGGGAGGGAGAAAGACCTGGTTCACGAGGCGAGCAGTTCGTATGTGCTTATTTGAAGAATCAAGGACAATATCTCCTCCCATTTAGTTTGCTGCTTTCCTCGCCTGATCGAAGCAGGCTTGGGGGGGGGGGGGGGGGGGCGACCAGAATCTGTGCTGACTCCCAGATCCAGACAGAGGCACAAGGACTTCAGTTAAAGGGCTGAATGGGGGCTGCTTTATCACCTCATGCGAATGAGGACAGGCAGCTCATTCAAAATCCAAACTCCGTCCAGCCATTCGGCAATTGAGCAAATTTAGTGGGCGGGTGGGAACAAGCCTGGGAACATAGTGGCTTGTGTGTTTTCAACAGAAAGCCGACCAGCATGGAAAGCACAACCATAACAGGCAGCAGTACTGGGATAATGGAAGGACAGAGATGTCGGGGAAAAAGGAAGGGCATGAGACTCTTCATTCACTTCTCCCCTGCGCCCGGATAATCTGATCTCACAACCTCCTCCACACTTCCAGGAAGAGGCCATCGTCCCCAACTCACTACCCCCGCACAGATTTCCTTCTCTTTAATCAGGAAAGCCCATTTTCTCCCTATCCCTCATCACCCCAGACCAAATCCAATATTCCCTGACTTCCCCGCACCAACAGCCTGAGGTCCTCGCCCTCCCCAAATGGCAACACTGTACAGGATAAAGATAAACTATTTCAAATGATTGGGGATTCTAGAATTAGGGGCATAGACTGAGAATGAGGGCCAGACTCTCTCCCACAAATGGTACTGCGTGCTGAATCAGTTGTGAGTTTTAAGTAGGTGAAAAATAAGTTTTTGTTAAGCAAATGCATTAAGGGATCTGGGCCAAAGGCAGGTATATGGAGTTAGGTCACAGAACAGCCAAGATCTCATTTGAATGGCAGAACAGACTAGAAAGGCTGAATGGTAGAACAGGCAAGAGGGGCTGAATGGCCTACTCCTTATGTCCCTGCATATCCCATCATGTGACTCTCGCTGTGAACCACACCCCAACATGTGACCCCAACATGTCCCAACACCTGACATTACTACAAAGCATTGAACACTGACATCCTACATCACACCAACATGGCCCCCAAAACCCTGCCCTGAATGCACAGCTCCCACACACCTGTCCCCAGCACCCCAACACCCACTGCCAGTGCCACTCCCCTGCATTCCAACATCCACTGACAGTGCCACCCCTCACACCCAAACTCCCACTGACAGTGCCATCCCCTTTACCACACACACAGTACCACCCCTTGCACCTTAACACCTATGAACTGATCCCTTCTCACAAACCCTAATCCCCTCCCACCACCTGTTATGTATTGACATACACACAGTCCCTGAGCACCAAAACCTGCCCAGTCACCTATTTCCACCCATCCCCCCATAACACTGGTTAGATGCCCCGTTTCCCAGACCATACACTTGCCAGCCCTCACCACCCCCCACCACACACACACACACACACACACACACCCAGGACAGCCCAGCAAACCTGGGGAAACAGGAAGCTGGGTGTGGTGCCCAGCACAATGCGCATTTGGTGCCGTTTGTTTGAACACATTGACGATGGCAGTGAAGAAACCACCCTCCAGTTCCTGGCGAACAGCCGCACTGCATTTCTCTCTCTCTCTCTCTCTCTCTCTCTCTGTGTTTCCGAGCATCCAGGCCACACCGAGGACAAAACCAATGGAACAAAATGATTCTATTTACTTGTGATTACCTTCTTCCTGTGAAGCCCTGAGCTCTCCTCAGTGTGTGGCTTCATACTCTGGTTCACTGTGCCCCTGAGCAGCACCTGATACAACCGTAACTGGGCACTGACCCCCGAGACTAGATTAGCTGAAGAGTTGTTTTCGACTAAGCGATTGCAAATGCTAATGCCTGAAAAATCCTCTGACTGACTGAAGAGATCCCACATGCTTCATCCTCTCCACATCACATCCACAGAGTCCTTTGTTTTATAGTTAATCCTTCTCGATTACATGAACCCAACCAAAATCTGCTGCTTTAACTTCAAACTGAGTCTAACAGTGTGTGGAATGATGAGGTCTTTATTAAACTGGATTAGATAGAAGGGGGTGAGAGTGTTTGGCCCATTAACATCAGGACAGAGAATCAGACAATTGATAAAGAGCAGAAATGAGAATCAATTTGAAAACACTCCACTTTGACATAATGTGGACCACATTGGTTGAGGGGGAGTTGGGAGGTGGTTCAACACTAACTTTCAAAAGACACTAAATTAGAAACTGCTGTTCGTCAGAACTAGTCACTAGACTCCAAATATTAATTCTGCTTTCCCTCCACAGAGGCTGCCAGACCTGCCAAGTTTCTCCAGCTATTTCCGTTTTTGTTTCAGATTTCTGGCATCCACAGCTCTTTGTTTTCCTTTCAAAGGGAAATTAGATGTTGAAAAAACAGGGCAACAGGCTGGATCATGGTAAGACATGATTCACCCAGTGGCTCCTCCTGAGCTGTATCATCCCATCTGCTGAAACCACATTGGGTAGGAACACTGGGAGATGTTTAACACTCTCTGTGGTGAGTGTTACTCCATACTGTTCACTCACTTCGATGCATTATCATTGCATTTCAATGCAAGCTGTTCTAAATACCCCTTTGCACTACAACCTTGTGGATTTTTATTGCTCTTTTAATGTGGAAAACACAGCCAGGCTTAATCAGACAAAGGTACATGACTACAGCTTTATCCATTTACCTCTTCCCAGTCTCTTATTGATAAGAGCAACATAAGAACACCATAGAGGTGACTGCTACTCAAGGTGTTTTTCCCTATTGATGTGTGTTATGACCAGTTCTCGAATGAAGTTCCCCAAGCTGTTCCAGTTCGAGATGGGATACTCCAAACACCAAGCTCCTGGGTGAGGAGAGAAGAAACTAGCTCCTCTTCCTTATTCACAGAACCTCTTGTTTAGTCACATTAAAGGGAGTTTGACGAAGGATCCCCTTCCTGTCTGGGTACCTCTCTCCCACAGCAAATGAACTTATATTTTTTAAAAAGGAGCCAATTTACCAAGGCTCCCTCAAATTAACAAAGAGTGATTTTATTAATTACTAAATTCAAGAAATAAAAACCACAACAAACACATGAGAAATAAGAGAGCATAAAGAAGATAATTGTTTCAAACAAAAAAATATTTACCGATATAGTAATCAGTAATTCACAAAGACCAGATAGTACATGTTGTGGCTATTACAATGGATACTACTGGCAGTGTTGACATTGATTGTTGAATAGTACTTGGCTCTGCAGGTTGCTGACAAGCCAGCAGCACTAAGTGAGAGACTTGCCCTTCCTTTACCTGCAATGCAGGGGTTTTTAATGGCTGATCTCAAACTGTAGCCCTTCACAGTATACGAGTGCATACACTAGTCTCTAACACACAGACCAGGGTTTAATTTCAATTTTAATCTTTGTCCCAGTGTATTCCTGAAAAAGGAGAACATTCAAATATGTCTCTCACGCATACCACAGTCTTTTATTAACCACCACATTCACAGTTTAAGGTACAGTGGACTGACATTCACTTTGTAATGTAATTCTCCCTTTGGAGCTTTCTTGACACTTGCAGGTGTGATACTCCTGAGTTCCTCTCCAGAATGGATTTGCATCCTCTTATTTTGCTTATTTTGGTTTTCTTTTCAAGGACACATTTTAGAATTTCAATGTTTGATATGACCATAGGTGATCTGAGTTCTGAAAGATTGCCTCATTGTGTACCACCTACAAGACACACTACAGCAACTCACCCAGACTCCGCACTTGGTACCTTCCAAACTCGTGGCCTCTACCATCCAGAAGGACAAGGGCATGGGAGCACCACCACCTACAAGTTCCCCTTCGAGCCACTCACCATCCTGACTATCACTATTCCTTCAGTGTTCCTGGGTCAAAATCTTGGGAATTCCCTCCCTAAGGATACTGTGGTTAATCTACAGCACATGGATTGCAGCACCGCCTTCTCAGGGACAACTAGGGACAGGCAATAAATGCTGGGCCAGACACACCAATGCTGGTTAGAGTGGGAAAGGTTCCTGGTCAGCCATCACTCAGTGAAAAATGTTGGAGAATTTCTTGTCACTATCCACAGCTCCAGGTTAGGGAAGGCAGTGGTCATGTTGGTGGACTCGCAATCCAGAGACCCAGGATAATGTTCTGGGCACATGGATTTTAATCCCACCAGGGCAGACAGGGAAATCTGAATTTAAGAGAAACATTTTGGTTAGATATAGTTCATAGAATCCCCACAGTGTGGAAACAGGCCCTTCGGCCCAACAAGTCAACTCTAACCCCCAAACAATAATCCACCCAGACACATTCCCCTACCATTACCCCAGACTCATACACCTAACTTACATATCCCTGAACACTATGGACAATTTAGCACAGCCAATTCACCCAATCTGCACATCTTGGGACTGTAGGAGGAAACTGGAGCACCAGAGGGAACCCACGCAGACACGAGGAGAATGTGCAAGCTCCACAGTCGCCAGAGGCTAGAATCGAACCTGGGTCCCTGGCACTGTGTGGCAGCAGTGCAAACCACTGTGCCACCCCTTTAGTTCTTAAAGAGATCAAAAGGGTAAGGGGAGAAAGTGGGAACAAGGTACGGAGTTGGGTAATCATATTGAATGGTGGAGTGGATTTGAAGGGTCGAATGGCCTACTCCTTCTCTCTATGTTTTTTGATCTAACGATGTTGAAACTTTATTGCTGGAACAGCACAGCAGGTCAGGCAGCATCCAGGGAACGATGACCATGTAACCACTGTCTACCAAGAGCATTTGGTTCACTGATGCCCCTTAGGGAGGGAGGTGTGCCATCCTTACCTGGACTCATGACTCCTGACCCACAGCAATGTGGCTGACTCTTAATTAGCTTCTGGCTCCCTTGGCCATGTCAGTCAGTTCAAGGGAAAAATGGGGATGGGCAGCCAAGCCTGGCAGTGACAACACATTTTTTAAAAAATGTCAGAGCGATGTGGGCCAAACGCAGGCAAATGGGACTAGTTCAATTTGAGAAACCTGGTTGGCATGGACGAGTTAGACCGAAGGGTCTGTTTCTGTGCTGTACGACTCTATTACTCTATCCACTCACAAGACATGGGCGTTTATGTCTGGGCACAGCATTTATTACCCGTCCTCCGCTCCCCTTGAGAAGGTGGGGGCGAGCTGCCTTCTTGAACTGCTGTTGTCCATGTGCTGTAGGTTGACCCACAATGCCCTGAGGGAGGAAATTCCAGGATTTTGACCCAGTGACAGTGAAGGAATGGCAAAATATTTCTAAGTCAGGATGGTGAGTGTCTTGGAGGGAAACTTGCAGGTGGTTTTGTTCCCTTGTGTTTGTTGTCCCTGTCCTGCTAGATATCTTTTAATATGCATGGGAAACGTGCATGTTGCTACAACATCCTTGAACTGTGACATATCACTAGCATTTACTGTCTAAAAAATATCAGATGGCTGGGAGTAACGTTCAATAAATGATCACAACTAGGAAAGGTGTTGATCATCAGAAGGTACAAGCCCGTACCTTAATTGCATGTTTAAGGATGGAAAACCGTTAGGATTGACGTGTAGGTTTGAGACGCATGGTTTTGACCTCTAACAGCTCAATGCTATGCCATCATGGCTAATCACTGATCTTTCAACAAAACCTCAACAGCAAGAGGCTATAAGTATCCTTACATGATTGAATGGATTAAAGTGCCTCTCCCAAAGATTGAGAGGTGAACCATAAAAAGCCTTTAAGATAATGAAAGGGTTTAATATGAAGAGGTAGTAAAGATGCTTCCACTTGATAAAGTCTAAAATTGAAGGCCATAAATACAAGATAGTCAGTAATAAATGTTTATACTTCAAATGATGATCATAATTAGGAACAAACTGCCTGAACAAGTGATGGGAACAGATTCAACAGTAACTTTCAATTGGGAATTAGGTAACTGTGAAAGAGGAAATGCTACTGGAAATGCTTCAGAGATATAAACTAAGGAATGGGACACGTTGGATGGCACATAAGCACAATGGTCCCAGCATGAGCACAATGGGACAAATGGCCTCCTGCTATGCTGTATGAAATAGCGCAAAATAGACATTTCACAACCTGCTTTACTTGGGCAGTGTCTTGAACATGAAACTCCCCACCACCGAGCTGTTGAAACAAACGATTTAGATGCATTTTAATAGTGGTTATCCATCTTCCATTAAAGATTTAAAAGGGACCTGCGGGGCAATTGTTTCCACACAGAGGGTGGTGCATATATGGAACAAACAGCCAGAGGAAGTGGTGGAGGGGAGTACAGTTATAGAACATAGAAGAATACAGCGCAGTACAGGCCCTTGGGCCCTCGATGTTGCGCCGATCCAAGCCCACCTAAAACTACACTAACCCACTATCCTCCATATACCTATCCAATGCCCTCTTAAATGCCCATAAAGAGGGAGAGTCCACCACTGTTACTGGCAGGGCATTCCATGAACTAACGACTCGCTGAGTGAAGAACCTACCCCTAACATCAGTCCTATATCTACCCCCCCTTAATTTAAAGCTATGCCCCCTTGTAATACCCGACTCAATACGCGGGAAAAGGTTCATACTGTCGACCCTATCTAACCCCCTAATCATCTTGTACACCTCAATCAAGTCACCCCTAAACCTTCTTTTCTCTAGTGAAAACAGCCCCAAGTGCCTCAGTCTTTCCTCATACGATTTTCCTTCCATACCAGGCAACATCCTGGTAAACCTCCTCTGCACCCGTTCCAATGCCTCCACATCCTTCCTATAGTATGGCGACCAAAACTGCACACAATATTCCAGATGCGGCCGTACCAGAGTCTTATACAACTGCATCATGACCTCAGGACTCCGGAACTCAATTCCTCTACCAATAAAAGCCAGTACGCCATATGCCTTCCTCACCGCACTATTTACCTGGGTGGCAACTTTCAGAGATCTGTGTACATGGACACCAAGATCCCTCTGCTCATCCACACTACCAAGTATCCGACCATTAGCCCAGTACCCCATCTTTTTGTTATTCTTCCCAAAGTGAATCACCTCGCACTTAGCTACATTGAATTCCATCTGCCACCTTTCTGCCCAGCTCTGCAGCTTCTCTATATCCTGCTGTAACCTGCCACATCCTTCCTCACTGTCAACAACTCCTCCGACTTTCGTGTCATCCGCAAACTTGCTCACCCAACCTTCTAACCCCTCTTCCAGGTCATTTATAAAAATGACAAACAGCAATGGTCCCAAAACAGATCCTTGCGGAACACCGCTAGTGACGGCACTCCATGAAGAAACTTTGCCATCAACTACTACCCTCTGTCTTCTTCCATCCAGCCAATTCCTAATCCAAACCTCCAACTCACCCTCAATGCCATATCTCCGTATTTTCTGCAGTAGCCTACCATGGGGAACCTTATCAAACGCCTTACTAAAATCCATATATACCACATCTACCGCTTTCCCCTCATCAACCTCCTTCGTCACCTTTTCAAAGAATTCAATAAGGTTTGTGAGGCACGACTTGCCCTTCACAAAACCATGCTGACTATCCTTGATCACATTATTCCTATCTAGATGTGCATAAATCCTATCCCTTACAATTCTCTCTAAGACTTTGCCCACAACAGAAGTGAGACTCACCGGCCTATAGTTACTAGGGCTATCCCTACTCCCCTTTTTGAACAAGGGAACCACATTTGCTATCCTCCAGTCTTCTGGGACTACTCCTGTAGACAAAGAGGACATAAAAATCAAGGCCAATGGCTCTGCAATCTCCTCCCTTGCTTCCCAGAGAATCCTAGGATAAATGCCATCAGGCCCAGGGGACTTATCTATTTTCACCTTTTCCAGGATTTCCAACACCTCTTCTCTACATACCTCAAAGCCATCCATTCTACTTATTTGTGCCTCAGTATTCTCATCGACAACAATGCCCTGTTCCTGAGTGAATACTGAAGAAAAGTATTCATTCAGTGTCTCCCCAATCTCTTCCGCCTCCACACGCAACTTCCCCCTACTATCCTTGACTGGACCTATTCCTACCCTAGTCATTCTTTTATTCCTAACATACCTATAGAAAGCCTTAGGGTTTTCCCTAATCCTATCTACTAAGGACCTTTCATGTCCCCTCCTTGCTGCTTTTAGCTCTCTCTTCAGGTCCTTCCTGGCTACCCTATAACTCTCAATCGCCCCAATTGAACCTTCACGTCTCATCTTGAGATAGGCCGCCCTCTTCCATTTAACAAGGGATTCCAATTCCTTATTAAACCACGGCTCCCTCGCACGACCCTTTCCTACCTGCCTGACAGGTACATAATTATCAAGGACACTCAATAGTTGCCCCTTGAACAAGTTCCACATATCATTTACAAAGACAAGTTATAAAGACATTTGGACAGGGACATGAACAGAAAAGGTTTAGAGGGGTGTGGGGCCAAACACAGGAAAATGGGACTCGTTCAGTTCAGGAAATATGCTCAGCACAGACGGGTAGGAGCAAAGGGTGCACTTCTGTGCTGTATGACTCTATGACATCATGCCTCTATGTTACTAGAGAGAATGGAATAGCAGGGTGTACTGATAGGACGACATGGAGAGGAAACACGAAAGATTCGTCCATAAACTTCAGCACGGATCAGATGGGCTGAATGGTCTGTTTCAGTGTAGCAGATTTGTTCTCATTTGCTGCAGTGTGGATTGTTCCAACCTGGTTCCCAGCGAGCTGGAGCCTGTAATTAACATTGGTCTCACGTTGGTACAAACCTAGAAGTGGAATCAGTCAGGTTGGCATCTTGGGGACACCCACTCCTTTAATAGCGGGGCTGAGGGACATCGGTGGGGAAGGGGGGGGAAGGGGGGGGGGGGGAAGGGGGGGGGGGGGAATCTCGATCATGCCCACACCTGTGATCGATGTGACCCAGGTGGATGCGAACAGTGGTTGCCTGAAGTGAAAATAAAGTCTCAAAAGACGACTTATCCCTCATCTTAAAGCTGCACAAAAACAATTCTGTAAGGTAGACTGATTGAACTGGTTTTGCTAATAATCCTCCATACATGGTTGAGTCACCTAGTTATGACTGATCATCACCAATTCCCAAAAGGAAGAAAATTCATTTTGTGTAGGATCACATCAATCTGTTTCCAAGGCAACTCTGCTTGAATTCCAGGAGTCAGGAAATGTTAATCTGTTACTCATTTGGAGAGCCGGAATTAATTCAACTACGAAAACATCAAATTCTCATTCTCTATATGAGGAAAAAAGGTCAAGGTTTCATCGGGTTATCTGGTCGCAAACATATTCCCTACACTGCTATGACTTACAATAGCAAGACAGTCTGTCTGTGTGTAACTGGGAGGATTTTGTTTAGCGTTAACATAGGATAACTCATGAAAACATTAGAATCAGTTTTTATTGTCACACATCCTCAAGTATTGGGATACAGGAGTCCAGTGAAAAGTGTATGATGTCACCATTCGTGGTGCCATCCTGGGTATAAAGCTACCGAGGTATAAAATCTTAGGTTTAAAAGAAGTCGAAAAATCAGGAAATATAGTGAAAAGTTGAACATTAAAGTCCTTCTTAAATGCTTCACCATGCTGGGCTCAGACAAGAGTGTGATCTTCTCAGTGTTGGGTTCGATCTCCAGACTGAAAGTCATAAAATGATATCGAAACCTGGCAGATGATTCATCCTGTTTTTCCACACACCCATCATATAGCACTTGGTCTTTTTTTTTCAAAAACATTAAGAATACTTTAGAAATGGAAGCTAGAGCATAAGATAAAAGGAGCAATTTAGGCCATTCAGCCCAGTGAAACAACTCCACCATCTGATCATGGCTGACATGTTTCTCAATCCCATTCTCATGCATTCTCCCTGTAACCCTTGATCCATTCACTAATCAAGAACGTATCTCTGCCTTCTGTGGCGATGAGTTCCAAAGATTCCCCACCCCCTGGCGGAAGAAATTCCTCCTCATCCCAGTTCTAAAGGGTCGTCCCTTCACTCTGAGGCTGTGCCCTCAGGTCCTAGTCTCTCCTACTATTAGGAACATCTTCTCCACATCCACTCTATCCAGGCCTCTCAGTGTACTGTCAGTTTCCATCAGATCTCCTTCCTCATCCTTCTACGTTCCATGGAGTAAAAATGTTGTGAAACTTGAAAGGGTTCAAAAAAGATTTACAAGGATTTTGCCAGGGTTGGAGGGTTTGAGCTATAGGGAGAGGCTGAACAGGCTGGGGCTGTTTTCCCTGGAGCGTCGGAGGCTGAGGGGTGGCCTTATAGAGGTTTACAAAACATTGAGGGGCATGGGTAGGATAAATAGGCAAAATCTTTTCCCTGGAGCCAGGGAATCCAGAACTAGAGGGCATAGGTTTAGGGTGAGAAGGGAAAAGATATAAAAGAGACCTAAGGGGCAACCTAAGAGGGTGGTACATTTGTGGAATGAGTTGCCAGAAGAAGTGGTGGAGGCTGGTACAATTGCAACATTTAAAAGGCATTTGGATGGGTATATGAATTGGAAGGGTTTGGAGGGATATGGGCTGGGTGCTGGCAGGTGGGACGAGATTGGGTTGGGATATCTGGTCGGCATGGACGGGTTGGACCGAAGGGTCTGTTTCCGTGCTGTACAACTCTATGAGCACAGACCCAGAGTCTTCACGCACTCCTCAAATGACAAATTATTGTTCAGTTCTGGATAGCCCTATTATTGGGAGATTCCATCCATGTGAAAGGGGCAGTTAAGGCTTGCTGGAATGAGAGGCTGGGTTTTGGAAGAGTGGAGTTTCAGTGATAGAGGTTTGCTCCAAGTCACTGCTGTAACTTCAATGATGCCTTGCCACTTTACAAAGACACTCCCCAGCAACATGGTATCACATCTTATGCCACAGGAGAGGCTTTAATGGTTACAAACTGCACAGTGGGATTAGATTTCCCGCCACTCCTGTCAGCTGGCTGTCATTAAAACAAAAATCAGAAGCCAAAATCTGCAGGTTCAGCTTTTCCTATCACTTACTCTATCTGCATACAACCAGGGGCAACAATGAAATAAACCACCAGATTATCTGATTTTCAAGTGGCGTTGGCTGAGAGATAAAACTTGGCTGAGACTCCAGAAGAACAGCTATGTTTTTCTTCAAATAATAGCTCTAAAGATCTCGCTCATTCATACGAATTGGAATCAACGGACTTGGTTTAATGTTTCACCCAAAGGACAGGAGCAGTAAACAGCAGCAAACAGAGCATTAACAAAATCAAAATGCTGGAGAAACTCTGTAGGTCTGACTGTATCTGTGAATAGAGAAACAGCGTTGACATTTTTGAGTCCAAAATGATTCTTCTTCAGAACTTAGAAGTGGCAGAGAATGATGCCCTATTGTGATTAGTTCTGTGTCCACTATGTTAAGACCATAAGACCATAAGACATAGGAGCGGAAGTAAGGCCATTCGGCCCATCGAGTCCACTCCGCCATTCAATCATGGCTGATGGCCATTTCAACTCCACTTACCCGCATTCTCCCCGTAGCCCTTAATGTTGATGCAAAGCATGTGTTAAACATCCTTCCCCATGTGGGACGTGATTCTGGTTGGCCAGGGCTGAGGTATCATTACAGGTGGGAGGTTAACAACCTTTGATCCATCACCTTCTACCCTCCAATACAGGCACTGACATAATGGGGCTGGGGGAATTTGCTGAACCAATACACTATTGCTCGATTGTAAACTGAGTCAAAAGTATAGCTGCATTGAAACTGAATTTAAAAGTAGTTAAACCATATCCGAAAAATTCTAACGGACAGAAATAGCCTCCTCTTGGAGAGACGTGGATTAATCAAAGATTATCTGCATGGCTTTGTCAGAGATAGATCACAAATTGGAGTGAATTTTTTGAAGATTGTGTTCTCGGTTTGTAGAGCAGTTAATGTGGTTTATATTGTCAGGCAGGTTTTTGACAAGGTCTCATGTGTAGACTGGATAGGGAGCTAAGAGCCTATGGGATCCTGGACAATTTGGCAAATTTGGATCCAAAATTGGCAGGAAGTAGTAGGTGATAATGCTCATGTCCAGTGATGTATGAAAGGCTTTGATACAGGGTCCCTCGCTGTTTGTGTATAGTAGCAACTTCAATATGGATGTCAGAGGTACAATCACAGAGTTGTGTGGCACATAACGTGTCAAAAACCCTTTAGACTACAGGACAATACAGTAAAAGGAAAAGACTTACCAGGTCACAGAGCTGCTCACTCGGTAGAGTGTCACGAGTGATGGTGGTTTAGCCTAAGGGTCAGCACTGGACAATATAGACAGGCTGAGCAATGCAAATGGAATTTAATCCTGAAGAATGTGAGGGGAAACATTTTGGGAGGAATAAAAGGCCAAGGAGTATGTTGAATGGTAGGGACCTAGGACATAGAGAGGATCAAAGGGACTTTGGAGTTCATGTCTACAGATCCTTGAAGGCAGCAGTTCAGGTGGATGTAGGGCGGCACGGTGGCACAGTGGTTAGCACTGCTGCCTCGCAGCGTCAGAGACCCGGGTTCAATTCCCACTTCGGGCGACTGATTGTGTGGAGTTTGCACATTCTCCCAGTGTCTGCATGGGTTTCCTCCGGGTGCTCTGCTTTCCTCCGACAATCCAAAACTGTGCAGGTTAGGTGAAGGGCTAATGCCCGAAACGTCGATTCTCCTGTTCCCTAGATGCTGCCTGACCTGCTGCGCTTCTCCAGCAACACATTTCCATCTCTGATCTCCAGCATCTGCAGACCTCATTTTCTCTTCCAGGTTAGGTGAATGGCCATGCTAAATTGCCCGTAGTGTTAGGTGAAGGGGTAAGTGTAGGAGAATGGGTCTGGGTGGGTTGCGCTTCGGCAGGTCGGTGTGGACTTGTTGGGCCGCCTGTTTCCACACTGTAAGTAATCTAATCTAATCTAGGTAGTTAGAAAGGCATTTGCCTTTACTGATCAAGCTGTTAAATACAAGAGCAAGGAGGTTATGATGGAGCTGGAGTACTGTGTGCAGTTCTGATTGCCACACTATAGGAAGGCAGGCAAAAGTGAATGCTGGAGACCAGAGTCCAGGGTGTGGTGCTGGAAAAGCACAGCAGATCAGGCAGCATCCGAGGAGCAGGAGAGTTGTTGTTTTGGGCAAAAGTCCTTCATCAGGAATGAGACTGTGGGCCAAGGGAGTGGTGAGGAGATAAATGGTGGGGGGGTGGGTGGGTGGGTGGAGAGTGTGGGCTGGGGAGAACATAGCTGACAGTGCAATAAAGTGGATGGAGGTGGGGGTCATGGTGATGATGATAGGTCAGAGAGGAGGGTGGAGCGGATAGATGAGAAGGAAGATGGACAGTTGGGATGGGTCATGAGGGTGGTGCTGAGTTAGAAGGTTGGAACTGGGATAAGGTGGGGATAGGGGAAATGAGAAAACTGGTGAAATCCACATTGATGCTGTGGATCAATACCATGGGATCAATGTGGATTTCACCAGTTTCCTCATTTCCCCTCCCTTCACCTTATCCCAGTTCCAACCTTCTAACTCAGCACCTCATGACCTGTTCATCTTCCTTCCCACCTTCCTCTCTGACCTATCACCATGATCGAGATGTACACAGTACTGAGGGACATAGAGAGAGAAAAGATATGGGTTAACCATTCCTCTTGGTGGGGAAGTCAATAATGAGGAGGTCACAGGTCACAGTTTTAAGGTCAGAAGCAAAACAGCATTGGAGGAAAAATCTTTTCAGCCAGAGGTTTGTGGGTATCAGGAACTCAAATTTAAGAATTGTTTAGTTGAGCTTTTATAATGTCACAGCAGACAAGGATACAGACCAAGTGACGGGAAATGGGATGAGAATAGTGCAGACAATGGGCCAAATGGCCTCTTTCCATGCTGTTAAAATCTCTGATTCTAACTAATCTTTTGTCCTTGAAGGATTAGATTACAAGCCTAGTTTCTGTACATTGACCATATATAAACAATATCTCAGCTTCCCTAATGTTTGTTGCTAAAACGGAAGTAAATATTGGTCTTTGTTCTCCCATCGCGTTCTCACATCTCAAAGCTCTTCCCACACATTTGATAAATGCTGTGGGTAAACAGGACTGTTGTTATCAGCAGTACACAATTGCATAGAGTCCTAAGAGTAGCACGACTTGTCGATTGTTTTCGGGTAGGCTTGTTGGTTGTGCTATCTAGGACAGGAAATGTGGCTTTCTTTACACTAATCTGAACAGACACAGAGTGCTCAGTTCAACATAGAACATAGAACAATACAGCACAGAACAGGCCCTTCGGCCCACGATGTTGTGCCGAACATTTGTCCTAGCTTAAGCACCCATCCATGTACCTATCCAGTTGCCACTTAAAGTTCGCCAATGATTCTGACTCTGACACTCCCACAGGCAGCGCATTCCATGCCCCCACCACTCTCTGGGTAAAGAACCTACCCCTGACATCTCCCCTATACCTTCCACCCTTCACCTTAAATTTATGTCCCCTTGTAACACTCTGTTGTACCCGGGGAAAAAGTTTCTGATTGTCTACTCTATCTATTCCCCTGATCATCTTATAAACCTCTATCAAGTCACCCCTCATCCTTCTCCGTTCCAATGAGAAAAGGCCTAGCACGCTCAACCTATCCTCGTACGACCTATTCTCCATTCCAGGCAACAACCTGGTAAATCTTCTCTGCATCCTCTCCAAAGCTTCCACATCTTTCCTAAAGTGAGGCGACCAGAACTGCACACAGTACTCCAAATGTGGCCTAACCAAAGTCCTGTACAGCTGTAACATCACTTCACGACTCTTGAATTCAATCCCTCTGCTAATGAACGCTAATACACCATAGGCCTTCTTACAAGCTCTATCCACCTGAGTGGCAACTTTCAAAGATCTATGAACATAGATCCCAAGATCCCTCTGCTCCTCCACCTTACTAAGAACCCTACCGTTAACCCTGTATTCCGCATTCTTATTTGTCTTTCCAAAATGGACAACCTCACACTTGGCAGGGTTGAACTCCATCTGCCACTCCTCAGCCCAGCTCTGCATCATATCTGAGTCCCTTTGCAGCCGACAACAGCCCTCCTCACTATCCACAACTCCACCAATCTTCGTATCATCTGCAAATTTACTGACCCACCCTTCGACTCCCTCTTTCAAGTCATTAATAAAAATTACAAACAGCAGAGGACCCAGAACTGATCCCTGTGGAACTCCACTTGTAACTGGGCTCCAGGCTGAATATTTACCATCTACCACCACTCTCTGACTTCGACCGGTTAGCCAGTTTTCTATCCAACTGACCAAATGTCCCTCTATCCCATGCCTCCTGACTTTCCGCATAAGAGAGAAAGAACGAACATAATATAAATGGGCCATAAAGAGTGAATTTCACCAATCACAGTCTCGATTAGATTAACTTTCCCTTCCGATGTCTCCAGGACTGAAATGAAGGAAATGGGAGAAATTCAATAACATATGACATCGAAATTCATTGCAACGATTTTCCCATTGGCCAGAAAACCAAATAACGACGAGTCGAGTCACCGTAGGACTTTGTTTCACAACAGCAATGAAATAACAGTCTCCATTCGGTTCCAGTATAAACTCAACTTGCCTGGAATATAAAGCAACAGTAGAGCTGCTTGCGATATTCCGCGTGGGAGGCGAACATGATCATGACAGCACAGATACTTTCCCACACCACAGTTAATTCCCCGCGAAGCAAACCCATTTTTCTTCTGTTTTAAACATCAATAGAGCGGGGACCGAAACAGCATTTTAACAAGCAGCGTCATTGGAGTTAATCAGCAGAAATGGCAGCAGTGGGATCATCGAGTCAAAGAAATGTACACCACAGAAAAAGTGGTCCAACTCATCCACGCCGACTCGATATCCCAATTTAATCTAGTCCCATTTGCCAGCATTTGACCCATATCCCTCTAAATCCTTCCTATTCAAATACCCATCCAGATGCCTTTTAAATGCTGTAATTGTACCAGCCTCCACCACTTCCTCTGGCAGCTGATTCCATACACGCACAACTCTGTGTGTGAAAAGGTTGCCCCTTAGGTCTCTTATATATCTTTCCCCTCTTACCTTAAACCAATGCCCTCTAGTTCTGGACTCCTGCACCCCAGGCAAAACACTTTGTCTATTTATCCTATACATGCCCCTCATGCTGTTATAAACCTCTATAAAGTCACCCCTCAGCCTCCAACGTTCCAGGGGAAAACAAAACCCAGCCTATTCAGTCTTTCCCTCCAAACGTGGCAACATCCTTGTAAATCTTTTCTGTAAATCCTTTCAAGTTTAACAATTTCTTTCCAATATCTGGGAGACCAGAATTGCACACAGTATTTCAAAAGTGGCCTAACCAATGTCTTACACTGCCACAACATGAACTCGCAACTCCTATACTCAATGAACTGATTATTAAAGGGAAGCATATGATGGGACAAAAGGCAGTGTAGCATTCCCTCAGTACTGCAGTCAGAGAGCAGCCCAGCTTGCACTTTCAATTTCCTGGAGCAGACTGAAATGAAGCACCTTTTGGTTCTCAGGTGAAAGTATGGTCAATAATGGCCTGGGTTCAGGGTTGTTGGCAGGTTGCGGGGGTGGGGGGTGGGGAATGTTACATCAAGACTCTATAATGAAGACCCTTGCTTTCTGTCCCTGACTCTGTGAGGATTAGGTAGAATTTCACCAGGAATCTAATCTGCCTCCCATTGTAAAAGCACTGGAGGAAGAACATTCATGCTGCCTCTGTAAAAGTTTCTGATGTCACTGCGCGGAACCACCAACCAACGTTGTGAGAAGTCAACCTGTGAATTCTTAAAGCAGACGTTGAACATCTGAAATAAAGAACAGAGTGCTGGAGAAACTCAACAGGTCTGGCAGCATCCACAGAGAGAGAAACAGAGTCAATGTTCTGAATCCAGTCTGACTCTTCTGAAGAAGTATTGACTTTTACATGAATTTACATAAGTCTTGTTGCTATTGAGTGGCTTAAAAAGCATCAGACATGTGCTTGAAGATAAGTCAGCTCCTTTCATTTTGAAGTTAAGATACCTCAATCCTGTCATTTTCTCAATGCTGACAGTTTTGCATTTTAAGCTTTAAATTATAGAATTGTATTCCATTTCTTCACTTTCTTGATGTCTGTTATACTTTGTGCTGCTTTTTCTTTGCAAATATTAGCTGCTGAAAGGAACTTTTCCCTTTGATTCCTTTCTCAAAGAATCAATGACCCGCCCTGTGTTCCAAGCGAGGGTTGCTGAACGGCTCATCAGTCAAACTATTCGTGTGGAGTGGAAACATCCCTGGAGTTCCCCTCTCACCCACTTCCCTGCGCTCTGCACAGACCCAAAAACCAACAACAGATGTCAGTCAAGGCAGAGCAACTCGCCAAGTTAATACTTGGCAAATAATAAAAGATCCGTTTGGCTGTAACACCACCCAGAGCGAGAAAAAAAAACAACTGAACCTGGTTTGGCTCAACAAACTTTGTGGCTTGCTAAGAGAGATAGGTTCCCACAATCGATTAGATAGACTGAATAGAAATAGGCCATTCGGCCCTAATGGCACCTGCTGGCTCTACGCAAGTTTTCCTTCATTAGTTCATCTCACCTCATAAGTATATCCCACAATTGCTTTTGCCCTTTCTGTGCTTAACCCTTGAAATGTTCAGTGTTCATGACCTCAACCACTCCATCTGGTCGGAACTTAGGAACAGAAGGCGGCCATTCAGCCCCTCAAACTTGTTCCATCATTCAAAAAGATCATGGCTGATCTGTGATCTAACTCCATTTACTTGCCTTTGGCTCACACTCCTAATACCCCGGTTTAACAAAAAATGTATCTACCTCAGGTTTAAAAGTACCAACTGATCCAGCCCGCAGTGTCATTTGTGGAAGAGAGTTCGCACCCTTTGTGTGTAGAAGTGCTTCCTAACATCGCTCCTGAGCAGCCTGGCCCTCATTGTCAGACTATGCCCCTAATTCTAGAATCTAAAGCAGTGGAAATAGTTCATCTTTATCTATCTTGTCTTTTGCGGTTAGTATCTTGAAACTTTCAATTGGATTGTCCCTTAACCTTCCAAATTCTAGAAAAATAACAACAGGCCGAATTTGTACAATCCCTCCTTATAACCTAGCCCCTGAAATCCAGGTATCATTCTATGCTGTACTCTGTCCGGTACTGATACACTCTTCCTAAGGTGTGGTGCTCAGATCTGCTACAATTGGAGCTTAACTGAGATTTTGTATAACTGCAGTGTAACTTGTGCATCCTTATACTCAATAGATATGAAATCCAGCATTCAATTAGTTTTCTTAATTATTTTCCAGACCCGTTTGTGAAATTTTAAAGATCCATGCACCCAAACTCCCAAGTCTCTTTGGACATCCGCTACATTTAACTTCACACCACCTAGAAAGCACCCTACCCTTTTTCAGCACAAAATGGGTAACCTCACACTGAACTCCATCTGCCACAACTTTGTCCATTAATTTAACCTATCAATGTCCCTCTGTAATTGTATGTAATCATCTACACTGTCTACAATGCTGCTTGACTTTGTATCATCAGCAAATTTGGATATATGACTTTCTCTGCCATTATCCAAGTCGTTAGTAATAATGTCATTAATTGAGACCCTAACACAGATCCTTGTGGGTCACCACTGGTCACATCCTACCAATTTGAGCACCTACCCATCATCCCTACTATCTGTCACCTGCCACTTAACCAATTTCCCAGTCATGTCACTAATTTGCCCTCCTTTGGGGAGGGCACAGCCTGGTGGTATAATCACTAGACTATCAACCTAGAGGCCCAGGTAATACTCTGGGGACTCAGGTTCAAACCTTACAATGGCCGATGGTGGAATTTTGAATTCAGAGTCTAATGGTAACCATGAATCCATTGCTGATTGTTGGAAAAATTCATCTAATTCACTAATGTCCTTCAGGAAGAAAATCTGCCATCCTCACCCAGTCTGGCCTATATGTGGCTCTAGATCCACAGCAATGTGCCCTCTGGGCAATTAGGGATGGGTAATAAATGCTGGCTTCACCAGTGACAGCCACATCCTGTGAATGAATAAAAACATTCCTGTAGTTTGCTACCTTAGTTAAAGTCTCTTATGTGGAACTTCATCAAATGTCTTCTGGAAGTCCATACAAACGATATCCAGAGACAATCCCCAAGCTACTACCTTAGTCACCTCTTCAAAAATTCCAATGGGGTTTGTCAGATATAGCCGAATGTCATGAATACATGCTGGCTCTCCCTAATAAACTTAAAGTTTTCAACTTGATCAATTACTTCATCCTTGCTGAGAGACTCTGACCATTCCCCCACCACAGATGGTAGGCTAACTGGTCTGTAATTCCCTGGTTTTCCTCTTCATTCTTCTTAAAAAGTAGAGTGACGACTCCTATATCTAGGGAATTCCTGAAATTTCTGAAAACACTGTAGCTCATGCTTAAACAAGGTGCTCCCCTATTTCATTTAACACTCTCAGATAGAAGCCGTCAAGTCTCAGGGATTTGTCACTCTTTAATTGAACTAATTTCCTCATTACTGAAGTTTCACTTGCATTAATATTATTCAGTCCCTGTTCCTGATCCACTGTCAAATTTCCTTGGATTTACTAACTGTTTTCTATTTATCTTCCAGGTTCTTCCTTGCGGTCTGCAGAAACAATTTGATGAAAGGGACACATCCAGCTCCCTCTTGAATATATTTAATGAATTGGCCCCAAAAGCCTCCTGTGGGAGAGCGCTCCACAGGTTCACCACTCTCTGAATAACATTCTTACTCATCTCAGTCGTGAATGGCCTACCCCTTATTTTTAGACTGTGACCCTTTGTTCTGTACATCCCCAACATCAGGAGCATTTTTCCTGCATCTAGCCTGTCCAGTCCCATCAGGATTTTATATGTTTCTATGAGATCCTCCCTCATTCCTCTAAACTCCAGTGAGTACAAACCCAGTCGATCCAGTCTTTCCTCATAGTCAGTCCTGCTGTCCTGGGAATCAGTCTGGTGAACGTTCACTGGACTCCCTCAATAGCAGGAATGTCCTTCCTCAGACTAGGAGGACTAAAACTGCACACAATACTCAGGGCATGGCCTCACCAAGGCCCTGTGTAACTGCAGCAAGACATCCTTACTCGATACTCCAATCCTCTTACTATGAAGGTCAGCGTGCCATTAGCTTTCCTCATTGTCTGCTGCACCTGCATGACAACCTTCAGCCACTGTTCCACCATGACACCCAGGTCTCACTGCACCTCACCTCTTCCTAAACTGCCACCATTCAGATCATAATTTGCCTTCCTGTTTTTGTGACCAAAGTGGATAACCTCACATTTTGTTGCATTTGCCAGATATTTGCCCTCTCAGCCAGGCTGTCCAAGTTACCCTGCAGCCCCTTAGCATCTTCCTCACAGCACATCTTGCCATCCAGGTCAGTGTCATCTGCAAATTTGGAGATACTGCATTCAATTCCTTCGAAAAATCATTAATGTGTACTGTAAACAGCTGGGGTCCCAGCACTGAAGCTGCGGTACCCCACTCGTCACTGCCTGCCATTCTGATAAGGACCTGTTTATTCCAATTCTCTACTTCCTGTCTGCCAAGCAGTTCTCTATCCATGTCAATACATTGCCTCTGATACCATGAGCTTTAATATTCCTTATTAATCTCTTGTGTGGAATCTTGTCAAAAGCCTTTTGAAAGTCCAGAAACACAACATCTATTGCTTCACCCTTGTCCACTCTACTGGTCACAGCCTCAAAACATTCCAGAAGATTTGTCAAGCATGATTTCCCTTTAATGCTGACTAGGACTGATTCTGATCTGTTTTCCACCGTTCCTCAATAATTTGTTGACCTTCTTGTTCTTTTTTTTTCAAATCAAATCATCACGGCAGTAAACCACATCCATTTCTTCCCATTTTTAAATTTATCCAATTTCCCTAAATGACAATACACATTACACACTTTAAGATCTGGATCCCAGATACATTTATGCAAATCATCAAGCGTCTTTCAGTCAGCAACATTTCATATATACGTAGCATTTCTTAAAAGGAACAAAACAGCAATGCATTTCAAAAATGACATCAGACAGCTAAATAAGGAGTTGTCGGTGACCAAACGTTTGGTCAAAGAGGTGGGTGTGAAGGAAAGTCAGGTTGAAAGTGAGGAATGGTTTAGGGACAGACTTTCAGAGCTAAGGACCAAGGTAGGTGAAGGTATAGTCAGCAGTAACAGAGCAATTCCAACTGGACTGCCAGATTACACTCTCAGAAATATCTCAGTGTTGTAGGTTTGGATTTTGTAGATTATATTTGGAAGGGCAAGGTCATAGAGGTGCATGCGACAATAAATCATATTTGTATCAATATCAGTATCCCAAAATGACAGCAACAGATGCACTTCAAACGGACATCACTAGCCGCTATGTGGCCCGAGGATGTGGCACGAGCTAGGTGAATGCAGGACTTTTCCTTCACTGATTCACAGGCTAGTAGGCATTTATTTTAGGGGACAAACGGGTTGTCGAGATCTCTGAATGTATCAGGAACGTGGAAAACATGTCATGGGAAAAAGCAAAGTATATGGGAACTTGACTCCTAAAATACCAGCAGAGTTAGCAGTGTAAACTTCTTTCTAAAAAAAAAAGCACAACTGAGTGACTTTTTAAAAAGTAAAACTGCTTGGGAGAATGCCAGCTACAATTTTATCTCATCAGGAGCGATGAGGTATGAAGGTTATGACAGAAGAGAAATCATCACAGCCTGTGCTACCAGCATAACCCACTGTCTGTTCCAATAGTAGATGCATTGCATGTCCAAAGGGGCCTATGAATACTGCTTCTTGGAAAAGCACTGTCTGAGAAAAAAAGCCAACTGCATCTATTGAGCTTGTATAAACTCAGACTGCTCCAGACACATTCGCCAGGCTGACACTCCCAGCACAGTGCCGAGGGAGTGCTGCACTGTCACAGGCACCACCTCTCTCAAGGAGATTTACTCATTTTTGTGGGTGTCTCTGGCTGGGCTCAGCATTTATTGCCTGTCCCTAGTTGCCCCTTGAGAATGCGATGGTGAACTGCCTTGAACTGCTGTAGCCCACCTGTTGTGGGTTGACCCACAATGCCGTTAGGGATGGAATTCCAGGATTTCAACAGCGATATATTTCTAAGTCAGGATGGTGAGTGGCTTGGAGGTGTGTTGGGCGGCAAGTGTTGGTGTTCCCAAATACCTGCCGCCCTTGTAGATGTACAGCATGGAAACAGACCTGTCCAACCCATCCATGCCAACCAGATATCCCAACCCAATCTAGTCCCACCTGCCAGCACCCAGCCCATATCCCTTGTTGGTTTGGAAGGTGCTGTCAGACATCAAGACAAATTTCTCTGGTGCATCTTGGGATAGTACACATTGCTGCAGTGGTGGAGGAATAGATGCTTGTGGGTGCAGTGCCAATTGAGATCTTATGAACTGTGGCACCATTTGGCCAGTTCTCATTGATGCAAACTATTCCATGGCACTATTTGAAAGAGGGGAACCGGACAATACTAAATCCTTCAACTGATGTTGCCACATTCTCAGCTCACAGCCACAAGGTTCTGGACACACCCAGTGCAGTACAGCGGGTGTGCTGTACCGTCAGAGGTGCCATCATTCAGATGAGACTTTGAACTGAGGTTGTATCTGCTTTCTTGCAGGGGTTGGGTGGGGTAGAAATTGTAAGAGATCCCATGGTTCCTATTTCAAATCACAGTGAGAGGGGTCTGCCTGGTGTCCTCACTTGTTCACAATCACACAAAAAAACAAACCGGTTATCTGGCCATTATCATACCATTGTCTACGGGAGCTTTCTGTGGGTAAATTAAGTGTCACATTTAAGATTAGATTACCTACAGTTTGGAAACAGGCCATTTGGCCCAACAAGTCCACACCAACCGTCCGAAGAGTAACCCACCCAGACCCATTCCCCTACCTATTATTTACCCCAATTACTGCACCCAACACCATGGGCAATTTAGCACAGCCAATTCACCTAACCTGAACATCTTAGATTGTGGGAGGAAACTGGAGTACCCAGAGGAAACCTTTGCAAACATAGGAAGAATGTGCAAACTCCACACAGTCATCCAAGGTGGGAATCAAACCTGGGTTCCTGGCACTGTGAGGCAACGGTGCTAACCACTGAGCCATTACGCCGTCCTTAATGTTTAAGGCATTCAAATGGTGACTGAATAGCCTGTTTCCACACTTATGTTTTCTCAGCTCAGTTTTACACATTAGGTTCCAGAAATTGGTTCAGAAAGTTTCCTTCCAGTTTGGTGCACTTGTCCGTCCAAAGTTACAATTGGCTGCTCATGACTCATGCATGAAAAACGGAAGGAAAGGCAGCTGCCCCAGCGCTGGACTCCAAACGGTTCACAGCTATTTCCCATTCTGAGCTCACCCCACTGTCTTCACTCTCATCAGCATTCAGTGCTCATTCTGGTGACACAGGAAATCCTGTCACTTTCCGTTCTGCCAACACACATGACTCTGACGAAGAACAAAACTCAGGTCCAGCAGCTTTAGCCAAGACAGTCCCTTTCACAGGGTGCCCTCAACGGACTCTCTGCCTGCAAAGGCCAAAGGGATCTCAGTTTAAACAGCTCAACCAAAGCACAGCAAACCTCAACAAGTGAGGCACTCAGTGACTTCAATCATTGAGCTATAGACAACCAAGAGGTGGATTAGTGCATTGATTCTCTGCAACTCAGTCAACATGCACATTCACGTACACATGGTTTCCCAAAGACATGTATATTCTGACATGTGCACACATACATGCAGACAGACACGTACGTGTGCACACATGTACACTTACACACATCAAAACACACAATGTTTCACTATGTAGTTCCTGTTCCTGGAAGTCAGCCTATCATACAAAAACACTGTGCTGCTCCTCATGTACCACAGCAAGATTTGGGTGAGTACCCACCAGACAGGGTCACGTTCAGACAGGGAGAGGTGCCAATTGGAAAGGTAATACTCTGAATTTATGGCTCGTTCCCACTAGTTACTTCATGTCGCCCCATCAGCATTGCCTCCAATTCCTAATGCCCTCACCAGCTTCCCTTTGAATACACCTTTCAACTCAATTATTCCTTGCAATAGAGAGTTCCACATTCTCACCAGTTTGTAGATGAAGATTTTTTTGGACCTCCCTTCGATTTATCAGGGATTGATTGATACTTGATTACTGCACATTCCTGATCAAGAGCTTATACTTGAAACATTGACTCTCCTGCTCCTCAGATATTGCCTGATCTGCTGTGCTTTTCCAGCATCACACTTTTCAACTCTGACTGATACTTGGAGGAGGTCAGGTGGTTCAGCGGGTAGTGTCCTCACCTCCGAGCCAGAAGCGCTGGGTTTGAGTCCTACCTCGGACTGGGTGGCCCAAGAGGGTGCCCAGCAGTTGGAGCATTAACATGCAAAGCCTGCCAATGCAAGCTCATGGCAGGAGTGAAGACTGGGAGAGCTTCCTGGCCAGCCCAGAAGAATATTGAGAGTCTCCACTATCACTCTCCATACCTCCTTACTGTAACATGGATGTAAAAGTGCATGTTGCCACACAATTCAGATTCTCTGCATGAACTGAAACACAAACACAACCTTATATAGTCATTGCTAGTGCTAGTCTTTCGCCCAGCAGTGAAACCATTCCCTCTACGTTTCCCTGATCAAAGCCTTGTATCCTTTGATAGACCTCTATCGGATCATCAGTAAGCTTTCTCTTTTCTTGGGAAATGTTTCATTTTTTCTGATGGCGCTCAGCAGAAGCAGCCACATACCAGGCCGCAAAGAGTTCACTGTGAATAGATTATTGAGTAATTTCACACTATCAGCACAAATTGCCTTATTAATGGGTAGTTTGGATACTCGTTCATGTACTGGGAGAAAGTGAGGACTGCAGCTGCTGCAGTCAGAGTTGAAAAGTGTGGTGCTGGAAAAGCACAGCGGGTCAGGCAGCATCCAAATGAAGGGCTTATGCCCAAAACATCAATTCTCCTGCTCTGCGTATGCTGCTGACCTGCTGTGCTTTTCCAATGCCGCTCTTTTCTACTTATCCATGTAGCTGGGTAAACACACTCTCCATTGTACCCTGCCCAGTACCAAGTCGGTACTGTCAAAGATTTGGGTCTGGGCCACTGGGCTTTTTCACAACGACCAACATGGAAATTTTCTTCGGACCTTCTTTGACTCTGGCAAACCCAATTTGGCTTCTCTGTCAAAGAGCTGTGGATGCTGGAAATCAGAAACAAAAACAGAAAGTGCGGGAGAAAGTCAGCTGGTCTGGCAGCATCTGTGGGCAGCATGGTGGCACAGTAGTTAGCAATGCTGCCTCACAGCGCCAGAGACCCAGGTTCAATTCCCACCTCAGGCGACTCTCTGTGTGGAGTTTGCACATTCTCCCAGTGTCTGCGTGGGTTTCCTCCGGGTACTCCGGTTTCTTCCCACCATCCAAAAATGTGCAGGTCAGGTGAATTGGCCATGCTAAAATTGCCCGTAGTGTTAGGTGAAGGGGTAAATGTAGGGGGAATGGGTCTGAGTGGGTTGCGCTTCGGCGAGTTGGTGTAGACTTGTTGGGCCGAAGGGCCTGTTTCCGCACTGTAAGTAATCTAATCTAAAAAAGTAGAGTTAATGTTTCAACTCTAGTGACCCTCCTCCAGAAGAAATAAGAACCATTCTGAAGAAGGATCACTGGGCCCAAATTCTGCTTTCTCTCCACAGATGTTGCCTGACCTGCTGAGTTTTTCCAACACAGTCTGTTCTTGGAACTCTGACAGCAAACAGGAGGCTGTAGGTTGCGGTGCCACTAACAGCAATGCAGTTGAAATTCACTTGTAATGGGTATCAATGAGTTTCTAACCTTACACACTATAGTGAACTCATCGCTGCTAAAGGAGACAAGAAAATGGAAGTCTGGCACCTAGGACACGTAGAAACAGGCTTAAAAAGAGATGGGATGCTATTTCATAAAACGTGAGTGGTGGATGCAGATTGGTTGGACCATCATTGGCATGGAGCTGCAGTTAACTGTCAATCTTAATTCTCAGTCCAGGCTCACAGACTCCATTTGGTCAGGGGTGTTGCCACGGCAGTGGATCAGTGATAGTCTCTGCGACTCTTTTGGTTCCACAAAAAGATGCAACATACGTATGAAATGCATCTGTCCCCACAACATAGGGTCCCCGTGCTTCCATGAATGCAGCCTCTAACCTGCGCAAGTACCTCACTCTGCCAGTCAGATTTTTAATCGGTTACCAGTGCAACGCTCAGCATGTGTAATAAACAATAACTAATCCAAAACATTTCACTGGGCTAACCATTCCTGAGAGTTCACTGCTTCATCCAGTTAACATGGAACCAACACTCGTATGGACTAATGATTCACTAATTCCAAATTAATTGTACTTTGGACAAGTTGGACCTACACGTTTGGCCTTGAGAAGGATGAGATGATCCTATTAAGACATAAATGATTGTGAGAGAACTTAATAGGGTGGATGTTGAGAGGTTGTTTCTTTATGTGGGAAAATCCTTCAGCCCATCTTTTACAGCAAATACAGCATTTGCATAATGTAGACTTTGTTATAATGCAGGAAACACTACAGCCAATCTGCACACAGCAAGCTCTCATAAACAGCAACAGGATAATGACCAGATCATCTGGTTTGGTTTGTAAGGGACGTGGTGAAAGGGATGAACAATGATGAGGGAAAATCTTCTGCAAATCTCCTCAGTGGAGCTTTGGCCTGGACTTTGTGTGGGGGTCTGTACAGCGTAACTCAATGCAACATATTTCTGATCTGGAGGCTGGAGAATGCTGCCCACATTGATGGCAGATCTATCAAAGTGTGGTTGGGGTAGGAAATGCAGCAACCTGTAAGATTCTACAAATCGTGATGGGGTGAATGATCTCCAGCAATACTGCCCCAAGGGAGAAATAATGACCAGGACATTGATAGAACGTCATTCTTCTTTGACATGTGAAAACTGCATCCAGCTGATGGGCTCTCATTCACAAAATAGCATCTCTATCTCTCAATGACACATTCATGTCGCTGGACTGGAGTTTGAGCCTCACCTCATGAGGCAGTCACCAACTTGACAGAGAGAGAGCGAGAAAGCAGGATAGGAACTGACAGCTCCAATGAGGAGCTAGTAGAGGTGAGTAGGATGGTTCAAATTACCTCCTTCCACTGGGAGATTTTCCCAATTGACAACAAATGAGCCAACAAGGGGGAAGAAACAAGCATTACAAGTTTAGTTGGCGCCATTGATGCGGACACTATAGTGAAAATATTTTGCTTTTCCTTTGATATAAAAGGATTTTCACCCAACCCCTTTGGTCTCAGACTGTGTCAACCGAAGAAAGCAAAGACAACAAATAAATGGCATCTGAGCGTCACCAAACAAAGTGAACCCAAACTCCCTCCCCCCAGCTTTCACTACTGACAGTGTGTGTGAACAGGAACCTCCCCAACAATCAGTTAAAACACTCAGTAAACCATCTATTCTGGAAACACCCCTTAATAAATGGCATTGCCCCTATCAAAAATGTCCCTTCCTCTCACAATTCTATGGAGAAGATGTATTTTCCAACCTCCAGCTCATTTCATACAATGATTGCCTCTCTATCCACATACGTTTGCAACTAGTTTTTGTAATCAAACTCTCCTCAAACCAGCTTCACTTTGATCATCCAGGAAGCACACTATTGTCTTAAAAGACAAATAAACGTACCCTCACCACATCACCACTTCCTCCTCATTATAGAGGCTTTCTCATGACCCAAATTAGATGCTCCAGACCAGGAACAAGACATGTTTGACTGATGATTAGCCTTTCCTATTTGATGTCTTTTCATCTCCCATCCAACTCATTGCCTGCACTCTGTGTGTTGCTCCTTCAGCAGGATTACTAAAATACCTTCCTGAACATTTTAATCCTCTTCTCTCTCTCTCAATTAAAACATTCCATTGGGCACACGATGCTATCAAAAACAAGAATTAAGAGCAGAAGCAAGCCATTCTGCCATTCAAGTCTGCTTTTCCATTCAATGAGATTGTAGTTGATCTGTTTGTGTTCTGAATTTCACATTCCCATCAACCCCCAATAACCTCAGATTCCCTGCCTAACAACAATCTCTCCATCTCTGTCATAACAACACTGAATGACCCCTGACCTCTGGAGGCAGAGTGCTCCAACATTCCAGAGAGAAAAACAAAATCTCATGTCTGTCCTGAAAGGCCAACCCTTAATTTCAGACAATGTCTCCTGGTTAACTCAGCTACCAGAGGAAACTACCTGTTCACATCCACCACAGAGAGCCCATCCAGCAGCTTACACATTTCAAACAAATCACTGCTCTCTCTTCGGAGCTCCAGTAACCACGCATGAGGAGGAGGCCATTCGGCCCCGCTCCACCATTCAATAGGATTATTCAATAGGGAAATCGATGTTTCAGGCAAAAGCCATTCATCAGAATCCCTGATGAAGGGCTTTTGCCCAAAATGTCGATATTCCTGCTCCTCGGATGCTGCCTGACCTGCTCAGTCCAGCTATCAAACTAACCAAATAACAACCCACACTCTCTGGTTATTTTTGGTTGGTTTACATACAAAACCAATACCGGGAGGTGACCTGAATGACAAGTGAGAAGGTGCTGCGAGGGGGCAGATCAGCCTTGCCCCTGCGCTGTCAGTGAGGGTGACCACACCTGAAACCCACTAACCTCGGTCTCTACCAGAGACAGAGTAAACCTGCCTCGCAGAGGCACCCTCCCCCACTGTCAGCAGCACAGCCTGGTTCCCCTCACCCTCCATTTCAGAGAAAGCAATGGTGGGTCATGAAGGAGTATCTTGACAGGATACACTCCTGCGCTGAAAATGTGTTGCTGGAAAAGCGCTGCAGGTCAGGCAGCATCCAAGGAACAGGAGAATCGACGTTTCGGGCATAAGCCCTTCTTCAGGAATCCTGACCTTACTGTTCCTAGCTTCATTCCCAAGGGAGCTCTACTCCTGGCTTCATCGCCCCCACCCACCCAGGGGAACTTCCAGAAGTTTAAGGAAAAAAGGACAAAATCTCCCCACAGACTGGCAGCTCATTGAAAAGTCGAGCTGACCTTTATCCCCAGCAACAGGTTTCCAGTGCAAAGCACTGGCTGCTGGTAAAACTCAGTACCACAAGGGTTAATTATCACTCAGCGAGAAGCTGCAAAATTAAATGTTGAGGGCAAAACAGTACAGGATGTTCCATTGTACAACATGCAAAGTAACTTCAAACCACTTCGGAGTATTTGTTGTTTGGTTAATGAGATTAAAACAAAATCACGGAGTTAACTGATCTGTACTGAGAATCTTTTTTCTTTGTCTCCATCCCCCCTCCCACACCCCCGTTTAGCAACACAAAGGGGTCAGCAGCTCCATTGATTTGAACAGGACTGGCCCACACAAATCTTTGGAGACGGAGGCAGGCTGCAGATGTACTCACCGCTCGCAGCCTCGGGGAAGGTTGACACTGAAGTCTGGCCCATTTTCTTCCTGCTTCAACAGGACTCCTTACTCTGCCCGCTCGCATGAAGTCGGTAGGTCGTCAGAACTGTCCCAGAGACATCAGAGAGCCGCAGCTCCTCCAACAAGCAAAACTGCCCAGCTTCATTTTCACTTTCTTTCTACAGAAAGGCTTTGGAACTCTCTCTCTCTCTCTCTCTCTCTCACGCAGAGAGAGATTATTGAAAACTTTCACAGCTCCAGTCTCTCTCTCTCTCTCTCTCTCTCGTACAGACCCAACCTTTCACTGCTTCAGCCTCTACACCCCGTCTGTTTCTGCTCCGCTAAAATGCTTGTCATTCCTGTATGCAGATTAACCGAGAGAGGTCAGAGGGCATGCGGATTATGAATGTCCCTCTTGGAGCTGTGTTCCCTGGGATGGGCGGAATTAAACTCGAAGTGGCTGTGGGGTGGGTGAGTAGAATCAAAGATTCCTCTTTTGGGAGATTGCCCATCCTTGCAATTGAAAATGAGTTCAAGGAAATAAAAAGCGAATCATTTAAGGTCTGGGAGCAGCACATTTCGCTTCAGTTCAATGGGACCAGGAGAGTGTGAGATTCAGAGTGACTGGATACAGCCAGGAAAGCTGCAGAGTCAAAGATAAAAGGAACCAAGAGGTTTCATTTAACAAAACAATGTTTTAATATATATTTTTAAATTCTTTATTCCATTTCCCTACAAAGTATTCCAGATAAAGTTTTGTAGCATCCTAATTTTAACTATTCCTTTCTTAAGAATAAATCATGCTGCCAGTTCCATTGTCTTTTACCCAAGTTTTTAAAATTCATTCATAGAACACAGTCATCGCTGGATGGGTCCACATTTATTGGCTGTCCCTAATTGCCCCCATGTGAAGGTAGGGTTGAGCTGCCCTGTGCCCGAAACGTCGAATCTCCTGTTCCCTGGATGCTGCCTGACCTGCTGTGCTGTTCCAGCAATAAAGTTTCAACTGCCTTCTTGAACCACTGCAGTCTACCTGCTATAGGCAGACCAACAATGCCATTAGGGAGGGAAATTCCAGGATTTTGACCCAGCGATAGTGAAGGAATGATGATTTATTTCCAAGCCGGGATGGTGTGTGGCTCGGAGGGGAAGTTGAAGGTGTTCCATTACACTCCTGACTTGTCCCTTGTAGATGGTAGGAGAAAGTGAGGACTGCAGATGCTGGCGATCAGAGCTGAAAATGTGTTGCTGGAAAAGCGCAGCAGGTCAGGCAGCATCCAAGGAACAGGAGAATCGACGTTTCGGGCATAAGCCTGAAGAAGGGCTTATGCCCGAAACGTCGATTCTCCTGTTCCTTGGATGCTGCCTGACCTGCTGCGCTTTTCCAGCAACACATTTTCAGCCTTGTAGATGGTAGACAGGCTTTGGGGAATCAAGATTGTTTTTCATTCATTCACAGGATGAGGGCATCACTGACTGGGCAGCATTTAATACCCATCCCTAATTACCCAGAGGGCAGTTAAGAGTCAACCACATTGCTGTGAGTCTGGAGTCACATGGAGACCAGACAAGGTAAGGATGGCAGTTTCCTTCCCTAAAGCACATTAGTGACCCAGATTGGGTTTTCCTGACAATTGAAAATGGTTTCATGGTTATCGTTAGATTCTTAATTCCATATTTTCTTTCATTGAATTCAAATTCCACCATCTGCTGTGGTGGGATTTGAACTGAAGTCCCCAGAACATTACCTGGCTCTCAGGATGAACAACCAAGTGGTAATGGCTTGAGGCCATCCCCTCCCCTGAGGTGAATTATTCCCTGCAGAATTCCTAGTCTCTTGCCCTGCTCTTGTAGACAGTATTTATATGGCTAGTCCAGTTGAATTTCTGATTGATGGTAACCCCCAGGATATTGATAGTGGAGGATTCAGTGACGGTAACACTATTGAATGTCAAGGGGCAGTGATTATCTTGTCTAACCAAATTGTACCACTGGAACAAAGGCATCAAGATTTTAGGGAAAAGATGGGAATGTTGTGTTGAGAGACAAGATCATCCATGTTCATATTGAGCAGTTGAGCAGGTGCAAATGGGCGAATGGCCTATTCCTGTTCAAAGTTTCAACATTGCTGTGTTTGTAAATCTCCTTGAAGCGTAATGCTGGGCTGGTGACTTGCCCCTCTGGCACCTCCCCATATGGAAAGACATTGGACGTGTGACTCCCCTGTCCCCTCCCCCAACATGTCTGAGCCAGCATGTCACCCTCGATTTGATGAGGACCAGATTCGGAATGACCCAGACCGGTCCAACTTGTCTTGCACACCCCGAAGTAGAGTCACAGTAGAGTGACTGATACATTCCTCCCCTGGCATTACCATGTGTTTGTTTTTAAGCATCCACTCCCTCCACCACTGATGCACAGTAACAGCAGTGTGTACAATCTACAAGATGCACTGCAGAAATTCACCAAAGATAGATCCTCAAACAGCACCTTCTAAACCCACAACTACTTCCTTCAAGCAGGACCAAGGGCAGCAGATACATGTGGTCACCACTCCCTGCAGGTTCCCCTCCAAGCCACTCACCATCCTGACTGGGAAATATATCATCATTCCCTCACTATCATTAAGTCAAAGTCCTGGAATTCCTTCCGTAAGGACATTGTGGGTCTCCCTACAGCGCATGGACTGCAGCAGCTCAAGAAGGCAGCTCACCCCCACCTTGCCAAGGGGCAAAAGGGATGGGCAATAAATGCTGGCCTGCTAATGATGCCCATGATCCATGAATGAATTTTTTAAAACATCAAAACACTTATTAATCTCTTTCGTGAATATATTCAGTGGAAATAAACAATTGAAACATCAAGACATTGATTATTGCATCTGGGGGTTACCAGTTGTTGTCAGAGGGAAATCAACTAGGAGAAAGTGAGGACTGCAGGTGCTGGAGATCAGAGTCGAGAGTGTGGTGCTGAAAAAGCACAGCAGGTCAGGCAGCATCCGAGGAGCAGAAGTGTCGATGTTTTGGGCATCCTGATGAAGAGCTTATGCCTGAAACATTGACTCTCCTGCTTCTCAGATGCTGCCTGACCTGCTGTGCTTTTCCAGCACCACACTCTTTGAGTCAGAGGGAAATGGCAATATTTCAGGTAAGTGTCACTGTGATGACCAATGGCTATAGCATCTTGGCAACATCGAGAATGTGACTATTCCTGAAATCCACATCGGATACAACCCATGTGACAGGCCTGCCTCTCGCAGATTGGTTCTCTTCAGCCAATGGGCAAATATACCAGCAAGAGTTCATTACTCAGCCCTTTGAGCTGCTCTGTCCCTCAATAAGATCATGGTTGATCTGACTTTAACCTCAATTCCACATTCCTGCATATCCCTGATAAACCTTTCATTCCCTGGGTCATTAAGAATCTGTCTCCCACTGCAGTAAAGCATGACTTGAAGTGAATGCACTGTAGCCAAATTTGCAAGCAACACTAAGATAGCTGGAAAGGCAGGTTGTGAGAGGGACACAAACCGATTACAGAGAGACATCAATAGGTTAAGTACACGGGCAAAAAGTTGGCAAATGGAGTATAATGTGGGAAATGCAAATTTATTCATTTTGGCATGGAAAACTAAAATGATAGTCTATTTAAAAGGAGAGAAACTGCAGAAAGCTGCAACACAAAGAGACTTGGGGGAACTTGTGCATGAAACACAGAAAGTTAGCAGACAGGCACAGCAGGTAATCAGGAAGGTTAATGAAATGTTGGCCCTTATTTTTCAAGGGAGTTGGGGATAAGAGTAGGGAGGTCTTACTGCAACTGTACAAGGTGCTGGGGAGATCACATAGAGTCGTAGAGATGTACAGCACAGAAACAGACCGTTTGGTCCAATTTGTTCATGTCGACCAGATATCCTAGCCTAATCTAGTCCCATTTGCCAGCACTTGACCCATATCCCTCTAAACCCAATATATTCATATACCCATCCAGATGCCTTTTATATCTGGAGAATTGCAGGCAATTTTAGTCCCTTATTTAAGGAAGGAAAGATGTAATTTCATTGGAAGCAGTTCAGAGAAGGTTCATGAAGATGATTCCCAATATGGAGGAATTGGTTTATGGACAAAGGTTAAACAGGTCTTTACTCACTAGAGTTTAGAAGAATGAGAGGTGACCTTATTGAAACATATCGGATTTTTAAGGGCCTTGACAGGGTCAATGCTGAGAGGATGTTTCCCCAGATGGGACAATCTAGCACCAGAAGGCAAAGTCTCAGAATAAAGGGACACCGATTTAAGATGAATAGAAATTGCTTCTGTCAAAGGGTTGTGAGTCTTTGGAATTCATTGCCACAGAGAGTAGTGGGGGCAGAGTCCCTGTATCCATTTAAGGCTATGATTGATCAATTCTTCATCAGTCAGGGAATCAAGGGTTACAGGAAAAAGGCAAGAGAGTGGTTGTGAGAAATGTCGGATCAGCCATGGTGCAATTGAATGGCAGAACAGGGTTGAGGGGCCGAATGAACTATTCCTGTTCCTTTTCCTTATGGTCTTATAAAAATATTTAAAGATTCTTCATCCACTGCATTTTGACAAAGGGAATTCCAAAGACTTACAACCCTCTGAGAATAAAGAATCTCTGCATCTCTGTTTTAACTGGGAACCTCTTATTTTCAAACTCTGACCCCTAGTTCTAGATCCTTCCACAATAGGAAGCATCCTTTCCACATCCACCTAGTCAAGTGTCTGAAACGGAATATCCAGACTAGGGTGTCACGATGCACAAATATAGGGGTTTCCCTCCTTAGCATCCACCCCATAAGTCTGACAACCCCTGCTCACTAACTCAAGTCTAGCAGCCATGTTGGATCGTTATGGGTTACCAACTCCTGTTGCTGGAGCTTTGATCATTCGACACGTTGATCACATGTAGTACCCAATCACATGATGTCTATAAAACTGTTTCCGTGTTCACCTCGAGGATTAAGGACTTCTGCTCCTGGTCTCACAGCTATTATGTGAGACATTCCCAGAACCACAAGCCTTCCTATGAATAATATTGAACTAGGGAGCAGGTTCACTCCTGCCCCTTATTTCCAATGACATGTAATTGGCACCAGCAGCCAATCCTCCACTTCCACTTTCTAATTCAGGACAATTGGAAGCCTCTGGAGAAAAAAGGTTCAGTCTGCACCATTTGTGATAAATCCACAATGCCCTTAAGGAGGGAACTCCAGGACTTGATCTAGTGACACTGAAGGAATATTGGTATACTTCCAAGTGAGGGTGGTTGAGTGGCTTAGAGGGGAGCTTAGAGGTGGTGTTCCCATGTATCTGCTGCCCTTGTCCTTCTGGAAAGTAGACGTCGTGCGTTTGGAAGGTGTTGCCTTGGTGAATTTCTTTGGTGCACCTTTGGGATGGTGCACACTGTTTGTTGGTTGCCGGGGCACAGGGAGAGTGAACATTTGCTGATGTGGTGCCAATCATGCAGGCTGCTTTATGCCAGATGGTGTCAAGACATCTGGCATAAAGCCAGATGTGGGCGGCACGGTGGCACAGTGGTGGGCGGCCCAGTGGCACAGTGGGTGGGCGGCACGGTGGCACAGTGGTTAGCACTGCTGCCTCACAGCGCCAGAGACCCGGGTTCAATTCCCGCCTCAGGCGACTGACTGTGTGGAGTTTGCACATTCTCCCCGTGTCTGCGTGGGTTTCCTCCGGGTGCTCCGGTTTCCTCCCACAGTCCAAAGATGTGCAGGTCAGGTGAATTGGCCATGCTAAATTGCCCGTAGTGTTAGGTTAAAAGGGGTAAATGTAGGGGTCTGAGTGGGTTACGCTTCGGCGGGTCGGTGTGGACTTGTTGGGCTGAAGGGCCTGTTTCCATACTGTAAGTAATCTAAATCTAAGACCCTGGAGCATTGTTGGATTGCTAGTGTCTGCTTTTGATCCTGGGAACAATATGAGCTAACAGGGTCAAGCAGAGTGGTCAGCAGGTAATGGTGGGCACTGACAGGGCATGAGGAGAGAGAAAGCTGCACTTTCTGAGCTCAGATGGAGGCAACTTCAGTGTCAGCTAATTGGAAGGTGTGACTTTTAGTACAAAAGTGGCCCCAAGTACTTATTAAACTTTTTGTTGGAAGTGAGGCTGGAGGAGGCAGGAGTTAGGGAGAGTCCTTTGAAAGAAATTCACTTTTGATTAGGAAATAGTCAAATGTTTGTGCGCGCACATATGTGTGCATATCTGTGTGTGTGTCTGTCTGTCTGTGTATAACATGGCCCTTATCTAAGGTGACTGAGGAGTATCCTTAACCAGGCATACAACATAGGCCTCTTCATATACAAACAGCAACTCTCTGGTTCAGTATGACGGCTGTGTTATGAGTGGACCCCAGGGAAGTTTCTCCAAATTATCACAAGTTCCAGACTTTTCACCCTAAATTCTCAACTATCATTTGAGAGAGGGTGTTAACAGGAACAGTAAGGTGCCAAATGACAACAGGAGGCACTGATGATTGCAGAACCCACATGGGAAACCCAGATTATTGTCCTTCATTAAATGTTATTCAGTTGGGTCTCATCAGAAGTGAGTGGGAGCAGCCACTTCTATCTCTTACCTACCTCCTGAAGCAATGACCCATGCCTTTATACTGAGTCTTTGTGAACTGCATCAAACAGAACTCAGAACCTGAATGACAGCAATGCCTTCCGATTAAAGCAGGATTATTTAGATTTTTAGATTTGGATTTTATTGTCAAGTGTACTGAAGTACGGGAGTACAGTAAAATGTGTATCATATCCCCACACAAAGTGCCTTTTTAGGTAGAAAGGTAGAAAAATCGTGTACAATACCTCTGTACAATGTAGAAAGAGAAATAGAGTCAAAAAGTAAAGCATTACTTCACAGAATAAATAGAAAAAAAAAGTAACCGTTAACATTAAAATCTTTCTTAATTTCTGTACAGACTAGAGGATAGTGAAACAATGCTGGCAGTGTGTGGTTGACCGAGGAATGAACCAATCATCATGACGGGGCTTGAAGCCTAAAAGAGAAACTATTTGTTTTAAACTCACCAAATTGCGGAGTCCTGGAGAGTGGAACCCCCTGTAATGCACACTTCCTTGCACAAGAGCAGCTTTATGAGTGAAAAGTGAAAAACCCTATGTGCTGCCCAAACAAGAAATCTTAACCCAAGTGTTCAAAGACTGCTCGCTCTTCATTGGCCTGATCCTTATTCTCCCCTATAGTTACAGCTTCAACCTCTCTGATGCAGAAAGTTTGAAATGTACCTCCCAGGCTTCTAAGAGAAGCATGGAAAGAAACCACAGAGGGGAACACTATCACTTCATCACCTCGCTGACCCACATTGCCATTAGGGAGGGAATTCCAGGATTTTGACCCAGTGACACTGAAGGAATGCCAATATATTTTCAAGTCAGGATGGTGAGTGGCTCAGAGGGGAACTTGCAGGGGGTAATGTTCCCATTTACCTGCTGCTCTTGTTCTTCTGTATGGAAGTGGTCGTGGGTTTGGAAGTTGTCGTCTGAGGATCTTCGGTGAATTTCTGCAGTGCATCTCGTGGATAGTACACACTGCTGCTACTGAGTGCCAGTGGTAGATGGAATGGCTGTTTGTGAATGTGGTGCCAATTAAGCAGCTGCTTTGTCTTGGATGGTGTCAAGTTTCTTAAGTGTTTGTTGGAGCTGACCCCATACAGGCAAGTGGGGTCCATTACGCTCCTGACTTGTACTTCATAGGTGGTGGACAGGCTTCTGGGGAGTCAAAAGTTGAGTGACTCATCGCAGTACAGGTATTTCTAGCCTCTGACCTGCTCTTATAGCCACTGTGTTTATGTGGGTGAGCCCAGTTGAGTTTCTGATCAATGATAACTCCCAGGATGTTGATAACTATCAGTAATGGTAACACCATTGAATGTCAATGTCAACAATATGAATGACCCACAAAAAATACATTAAGAACCTCTTTCCATTAGCAGAGAGGACAATTAAAAGGGGACACTTATTTAATGTAATAAGCTGAAGGTTTACAGGAGAACTGAGGGATAAATTCTTTCTTAGTTTGGTGAGGGTCTGGAATTCATTGCCTGAAAAGGGGATTGGCTGATGCAGAAAACTCATCACATTAGAAAAGCCTGACTGCTCACTTCAAGTGCTGTAACCTATAGACTCACAGGCCAAGGACTACACCGTGGGATTAGGCTGGGAACTCATCAGGAAGGCTTTCAAATATTTCCGACAGCATCTACTAACTTAGCCCAAGACAGAGTAATTTTTGAAAACACACATATAACCAGGTGACAGTGTAAACTTTCACCCTGTAGTTTTCACAAATTTGGACCTAAAGCCTATTGGTAAAAATTAAATATCAAATGTTACAACTAGCTCCTAGTTTATTGAAACTGAGAACCATACTATGAGAAAGCTAAATTAGCGTCAGTCGGGATATAGCCAGTAACACAGTGCACTGAGAGGAGAGGGGTTACTGAGTGACTGCACAATAGAGCGAGATTAACATCAGTAGAGATAGTCAATAACATAGGGCACTGGGGAATAAGTGTTACTGAGAGACAGTGTGAGAGAGCTGGATTAACATCAATGGAGATACAACGAGGAACACAGGGCGCTGGGGGGAAGGGCTACTTAGTGACTGCGCAATGGAGCTAGATTAACATCAATTGACATACAGTCAGTAACACAGGGTGCTGGGGCATAAGGGTTACTGAGTGACAGTGTGAGGGAGCTAGATTAACATCAATAGAGATACAGTCAGTAACACAGGGTGCTAGGGGAGGCGGGTTACTGAATGATAGTGTGAGGGAGCTGGATTAACATCAGTAGAGATACAATCAAGAACACAGGGCACTGGGGGGAGACGGGTTACTGAGTGACAATGTGAGGGAGCTGGATTAACATCAGTAGCAATACAGTCAGGAACACAGGGCACTGGGGGGATGAGGGGTCACTGAGTGACAGTGTAAGGGAACTTGATTAACATCAGTAGAGATATGGTCAGTAATACAGGGTGCTTTTGGCCAGGAAACATTGTCTGTTTTGTCAGACAGACTAAGAAATCAAATGAAATTCTTTTCCAGTCAGTTTCTGTGCATGAGCCCTGGGCATGTGACACTGCTGTAGATTAGCAAAAGAAACTTTGCAACATTATATTTTTTCAGTGAAAGCCCTGGGAACTGCAAACAGTTCCAATGGTATATTTTGAAGTGAAAACATGGGAATATTATGATAGGTGACAATTGACCTGTTTTGCAAACAACATCCTTGGTGATTTTAAAACAGCACTGAAGCAGAATTTGTGTACAGTGAAAATAAAGAGAAATGTTACATGCGACATTACTAATTCTATTTCCTGGATACCATTGTTCCATTTTCGAGAGGGATTCCTATTCAAAAGCAAACCTGTTCATAATGTCTCTGTATTTGTCTCTATCACATCTCCCTCTCTCTCTCTCGAACTCTTTTCTGTCCACTCTATCCAGACATGCCCACTCCCAGCTGTCTCAGTCTCAATGGTTTTTGGTCAGACTTGCACATATTGGGGGGGTTTAATACATTAAAGCTTGATTTGCCGTTAAAAAAAACAGAAGTTTTGAAAAACCAACATACTAACAGGAACTTCTGTGAAAGAGGAAGCTCAATGCTGCCTGCAGGTCAAAGGGGCATTCGAGGATGTCTGAGAATGATAGAAATTTAAATCTTAGGGATTCAGTCCCTAAACCTTAAATGGCATGGTGGCTCAGTGGTTAGCACTGCTGTCTCACAGAGCTAGGGACCTGTGTTCAATTCCAGCCTTGAGTGACTGTCTGAATGGAGTTTGCACATTCTCCCTTTGTCTGTGCAAGTCAGGTGAATTGGCCATGCCAAATTGCCCTCAGTATTCAGGGATGTGTAGCTTAGGTGCATTAGTCAGGGGTAAATCTAGGGGAATGGGTCTGGGTGGGTTACTCTTTGGAGGATTGGTGTGGATATCTTGGGCCAAAGGGCCTGTTTCCATGCTTGGGATTCTAAGATTTTCTACCTGTCTCCTCCTATAAATTCACTCCTGTATACCCACCGAGTTTTATCACTCATTCTCATATCGCACATTGTGTCATACTGTCGCACGCTGTTTCAAAAGACTCCAGTGAATGAACTCAGGACATTTACCATGTTAAATATGTAATATGAATGCAAATTGTTGTTTTGTGATGAATTTAAGCTGGACTCTCATGGAACTGTTGGGGAAGTGAGTGGCTTGGGATTTATATCTAGAATAACAGATGGCAGCAGTGAGCTGCAGAATCCAAGCAGGGAGGTGTTTTTAAATATATACCATATCAAATATGTGTGAATGAATTACACTCTGGAATCTAATCAAGACATCTGGAGCATTTATAATTGGAATAACAAATACATGAGAGTGAATTGCAGACTGGTATCTAATTGAGGGGTTCAGGGGCTAGGGGTTAGCTCTATATAGAGCACTAAATGCCTGTGAATATATTATAGGTCTGGGATCTAACTGAGGGATCCAGTTGGTTTAAATATGGAACAACTAACACCCGGGAGTGGGCTATGAGGACAATGAAAGATTAAATTACACGCAGCTCAGCAGAGAGCTGGGATTAGCAAAAGTAAGAATGGGCCATTGATTTCGAATCTCACTAGGATGTAAATCAGAAATATGGGTATGGAGCATGAACTGGTACAAACAAGGACAGGACATTTACAATTAATGGTAGCATCCTGGGTAGGGTTGTGGAACAGAGAGACCCATGGTCGAGGAATGTGGTGCTGGAAAAGCACAGCATGTCAGGCAGCATCCTAGGAGCAGGAGAGTCGACGTTTCGGGCATATGGTCTTCATCAGGATGCCTACCCTGAAGAAGTTCTCCTCCTCCTTCTACACTCATTTTCTCCAAGTTGATTATAACTTGACTGCGAAGCCTCTTCCAAGGATAAAAATCACACAACACCAGGTTATACTCCAACAGGTTTAATTGGAAGCACTAGCTTTCGGAGCGACGCTCCTTCATCAGGTGATAGTGGAGGGCTCAATCCTAACACACAGAATTGATAGCAAAAATTTACAGTGTGATGTAACTGAAATTATACATTGAAAAATTGATTGTCTGTTAAGACTTTCATCTGTTCGAATACTGTGATAGTTTCACTCCTTTCATGTGTAAATCACAAACCTTTTTTAAAAAAGTTGCATTCTTGGGTTAGCTGTTAACAATGGTGATAGCGAGACAATATTAGATTAGATTAGATTAGATTACATTACAGTGTGGAAACAGGCCCTTCGGCCCAACATGTCCACACCGACCCGCCGAAGCGCAACCCACCCATACCCCTACATTTACCCCTTACCTAACACTACGGGCAATTTAGCATGGCCAATTCACCTGCCCTGCACATCTTTGGGCTGTGGGAGGAAACCGGAGCACCCGGAGGAAACCCACGCAGACACGGGGAGAATGTGCAAACTCCACACAGTCAGTCGCCTGAGGCAGGAATTGAACCCGGGTCTCAGGCGCTGTGAGGCAGCAGTGCTAACCACTGTGCCACCGTGCCACCCACTAATATGTTGAAGGTGTTGGCCCCCTGTGTTCTCTGTCTATGCCATGATGTTTAGATTGATTCTAACCTAAAAAGTGAGATAACGGAGTTTTACATGAATTTATGCAGTTTTTGAGCTCAGAGTTCTACATGAATGCATGCAGTTTTTCAGCAAAGTACAATGTAACCCTGCAAGTACAAATTCACCCAACAAACATATGTGTGTGCATGTGGGTCTTGCACCTGGAAGTACTCAGGGATGCCTTCACAAGAACGGGGTACGATGCCAAACTCATCGGCCGCCAGTTCCGAAGTGCCACAGCAAGGAACCGTAATGACCTCCTCAGGTTGTACTCCTTTCGTTGTTCAGTATTTCCCAGGAGCTGAAAAACTATGCCATATTCTTCGTGACCTATAACACATTATCAATGAGGATGAGCACCTCACCAAGACTTTCCCCACACCTCCACTACTTGCCTTTAAACAACCGCCAAACCTCAAACAGATCATTGTTCGTAGCAAACTGCCCGGCTCTCAGGACAACTCCATACAACCCTGTCACGGTAGGCGCTGCAAGACGTGTCAGAGTGTGGACATAGATACCACTATTACGCATGTGGACACCTCCCACCTTGTACATGGCAGGTACTCATGTGACTCAGCCAACGTTGTCTATCTTATACGTTGCAGGCAAGGATGCCCAGAGGCATGGTACATTGGGGAAACCGAACAAAGGCTACGACAACGGATGAATGGGCACCGCACAACAATCAACAGACAGGAGGGTTCCCTCCCAGTTGGGGAACACTTCAGTGGTCCAGGATATTCAGCCTCGGACCTTCGGGTGACCATCCTCCAAGGTGGACTTCGGGACAGGCAGCAGAGGAAAGTGGCCGAGCAGAGGCTGATAGCTAAGTTTGGTACCCATAGGGAGGGCCTCAACCGGGGACCTTGGGTTCATGTCACATTACAGGTGACCACCATTGCACTATACACATACACAGATACTCCTACACACACACACACACACTCTCACACACACACACACACACACACGGGCACTCCTATACACACATACACAGATGCGCACAGAGACACCCACACACACCACACCCTTACAGACACACACACTCCCACACTCACACATGCACCCCCTCACAGACTTAAGACACTCTGCACTCACTACACATACACACATATGCTTTCTCACACTCACAACCCCCAACCCAGACAGACAGACAGACAGACACGAGACAAAGACCCACATGCACACATATATTTTGTGGGGTGAATTTGTACTTGCAGGGTTACATTGTACTTTGCTCAAAAACTGCATGCATTCATGTAAAACTCTGTTATCTCACTTTTTAGGTTAGATTCAATCTAAACATCATGGCATAGACAGAGAACACAGGGGGCCAACACCTTCAACATATTGTCTTGCTATCACCATTGTTAACAGCTAATCTGAGAATGCAACTTTTTAAAAAAAGGTTTTGTGATTTACACATGAAAGGAGTGAAACTATCATGGTATTCTAACAGATGAAAGGCTTAACAGACAATTAATTTTTCAATGTATAATTTCAGTTACATCACACTGTAAATTTTTGCTATCAATTCAGTGTCTGACAATTGAGCCCTCCACTCCCACCTGATGAAGGAGCGGTGGTCCGAAAGCTAGTGTGCTTCCAATTAAACCTGTTGGACTATAACCTGATGTTGTGTGATTTTTAACTTTGTACACCCCAGTCCAACACCGGCATCTCCAAATCATGTCTTCCAAGGATCCCTACCTTGGACATGTTCTCCTCCTCCCTCTCCATTTTTGATGAAGGGCTTATGCCCGAAACATCGACTGTCCTCTTCCTTGGATGCTGCCTGACCTGCTGTGCTTTTCCAGCACTACACTTTTCGTCTCTGATCTCCAGGATCTGCAGTGCTCACTTTCTCCGAGAGAGACCCAGGGATTCAGATACATAATACTTTGAAATTTGTGTCACAGGTATACAGGGTGGTTAAAAAGGCATTTAGCACACTTGCCTTCATTGCTTAGACCCTTCTAACCAACTCTTCCTTCAGACTTCAATCTAAAATCATTACAGAACAACAAATTGATATAGCATATTTAACATAGTAAATGTCTATTGCTCAAACCTTTGAGTATAGGAGGCAATGGCCCAGTGGTATTATCACTGGACTGTTAATCCAGAGACCCAGGTAACTTTCTGGGGACTTGGGTTAGAATCCCACCATGGCAGGTGGTGGAATTTAAATTCAATAAATATCTGCAATTAAGAATCTAATGATTACTACGAATCCATGGTCAAAAAAAACCCATTTGATTCAATAATGTCCTTTAGGGAAGGAAACTGCCATCCTTCCCTGGTCTGGTCTACATGTGACTCCAGACCCACAGCAATGTGGTTGACTCTTAACTGCCCTCTGGGCAATTAGGAATGGACAATAAATGCTGCCTTGCCAGAGATGCCGTCACCCTGTGAATGAAAAAAGAATAAGGAGTTGAGGTTGTACAGGATGTTGGTGAGGCCGTTTCTGCAATACTTAGTGCAGTTCTGGTTGCCCTGTGAAAGAAGGATATGACTAAATTGGAGAGGGCTCAAGAAAGATTGACCAGGATGTTGCTGGGAATGGAGGGTTTGAGATATTAATGTAGGCTGGGACTTTTTTCACTGTAGAGTAGGAAGTTGAGGGGTGACCTTATTGTGGTTTATAAAATCATGAGGGACATAGATAAGATGAATGACAAGGGTCGTTTCCCTAGGGTGGAGGTGATTCAACACTAGGGGGCATATTTTCAAGGTGAGAGGAGAAAGATTTAAAAAGCACACGAGGGATAATTTTTTTACGCAGTGGTTTGTGTGTGGAATGAACTTCCAGAGGAAATGGTGGACACAGGTATAGTTACGTTTAAAAGACAGTTGGATAAGTTCATGAATAAGAAATGTTATGAGGGATATGAGCCAAGCACAGGTAGGTGGGACTAGTTTAAATTTGGGAACATGGTCTACATGAATCTGTTTCCATGCTGTATGACTCCATGACTTTATTGTAGTCAAGAGCACAGTAAGCAAAACACCAAAATAAATCTGCATGCTGCTTTAAAAAAGTCAATAGCTGCACTTAGATAATTAGCATAGAAACCACATGGGACAAACAACATGCTTTCAAAGAGGTCAATACATTTTTGAACTCTCCAGATGGTTAGGATTTCCCATTATCAAAGAGAATAACAGTCCTGGCACTCAAAGTCTGACTCACTGCTTACTCATCACATCAATACTACCTTGAACTCTGATTATAAAGTCATTTTAGCAGCATTATTGCCTGAACAATTGATCACAGCAACACTGTAGCCACCGGAGGTCTGACACACTTGAAGCTCAGAAAGCACTTACTCACAAACTGTACTCTCCAAAATGCTGCTGCAGTAATCATTCTGCCAATCATATTGAAGAAGTGCTTTTCCAGTTTTTGACATATGGTAACAGTATCTGAGAACTTAAGTCCAAGTTGATTTTTAAAAATTCATTTGTGGAATGTGGGCATTGCTGGCTGGGCCCAGCCTTTATTGTCCATCCCTAGTTGCCCTTGAGAAGGTGGGGATGAACTGCCTTCTTGAACCGCTGCAGTCCATGTGCTGTGGGTTGACCCACAATGCCCTTAGGGAGCGAGTTCCAGGATTTTGACCAGTGACAGTAAAGGAATGACTACATCCTTCCAAGTCAGGATGGTGAGTGGATTAGATTCGAACTTGCAGGGGATGGTGTTCCCATGTATCTGCTGCCCTTGTCCTTCCAGTTGGAAGTGGTCATGGGTTTGGAAGGTGCTGTCAGGGGATCTCTGGTGAATGTCAGTAGATAGTATACTACTTCTCGTGACAACTGGTGCTGGAGGGAGTGGATATTTGTAGACGTGGTGCCAATCAAGGGGCTGCTTTGTCCTGGATGGTGTCAAGCTTCTTGAGTGTTATTGAAGCTGCACCCATCCAGGCAAATGGACAGTATTCCACCAACCCAACCGCCCTGTGGCTGAACACTTTAATTCCCCCTCCCACTCCGCCAAGGACATGCAGGTCCTTGGCCTCCTCCATCGCCAGACCATGGCAACACGATGCCTGGAGGAAGAGCGACTCACTTCCGCCTAGAAACCCTCCAACCACAAGGGATGAATACAGATTTCTCCAGCTTCCTCATTCTCCCCCCCCCCCCCCCCCCCCCACCTATTCTCAGTCCCAGCCCTCAGACTCAGCACTGCCTTCTTGACCTGTAATCTTCTTCTCGACCTCTCCGCCCCCACCCCCTCTCCGGCCTATCACCCTCACCTTAACCTATCGCATTCCCAACGCCCCTCCCACAAGTCCCTCCACCCTACCTTTTATCTTAGCCTGCTTGGCACACCCTCCTCATTCCTGAAGAAGGGCTTATGCCCGAAATGTCGATTCTCCTTCTCCTTTGATGCTGCCTGACCTGCTGCGCTTTTCCAGCAACACATTTTTAAGCAGTATTCCATCATACTCCTGACTTGTGCCTTGTAGATGGTGGACAGGCTCTCAGGAGTCAGGAGGTCAGTCACTCGCTGCAGGATTTTCAGTCTCTGACCTGCTCTTGTAATCATTGTATTTATATGGTGAGTACGGTTTCTTATCAATGGTACCCCTTAGTGGGAATTCATGGTAATGTAATGGTAATGCCATTAAATGCCAAGGGATGATTCTCTTTAACTGAAGATGGTCACTGCCTGGCAATTGTATGGTGCAAATATTATTTGCCACACATTTTCATCCAAGCTTGGATATTGGCGTACCTGAACATGGACTGCTTCAGTATCTGAAGAGTCACGAATGGTGCTGAACTTGTGCAATCATCAGCGAACATCCCCACTTCTGACCTTACGATGAAGGGAAGGTCATTGATGAAGCAGCTGAAGAAGGTTGCACCTAGGACACTACCCTAAGGAACTCTTGCAGAGATGTCCTGGAGCTGAGATAACTGACCTCCAACAACCACAACCATCTCCCTATATATCAGGTGTAATTCTAACCAGGAGAGAGTTTGCCCCCTGATATCCATTGATTCCAGTTTTGCTAGGGGTCTTTGATGCCACACTCGGCTGAATGCAGCCTTGATGTTAAGGGCTGTCCCTCTCCCCTCCCCTCTGAAATTCAGCTCTTTTGTCCATGTTTGACCCAAGGTTGTAATGAGGTCAGGAGCTGAGTGGCCCTGGCAGAACCCAAACTGGGCGTCACTGAGCAGGTGCTGCTTGATAGCACTGTTGATGACACCTTCCATCACTTTACTGATGATCAAGAGTAGACTGATGGGGCAGTAATTGACTGAGTTGGATTTGTCCTGCTTTTTGTATACAGGATGTACTTCATGGGGTTAATAAAAAATCAAACAACACCAGGTTATAGTCCAACAGGTTTATTTGGAGGCACTAGATTTCGGAGCACTGCTCCTTCATCATGTAGCTATAAAGTATAAGATCATAAGACACAGAATTTATAGTAAAAGATTACAGTGTCATGAAACTGAAATGATATATTGAACAAACCTGGACTGTTCAGTCTTTCATCTTTTAGATGGGCTTCAGCTTGGTTCCACAGGTCGGCGAAACATCGAGGGTCAAAGGGCCTGTACTGTGCTGTAATGTTCTATGTTCTATGACACTACAATCTTTTGCTATAAGTTCTGTGTCTTATGATCTTACACTCCACAGCTCAGTGATGAAGGAGCAGCACTCTGAAAGATAGTGCTTCCAAATAAACCTGTTGGACTTTATACATACACATCGTTCCCCATATGAACCACCTTCTGCATGAAAAGGTTGCCCCTCAGGTCCCTTGTAAATCTTTCTCCTCTCACATTTAAAACATCCCCTCCCCCCCTTGGGAAAAGACCTTTGCTATTCACCTTATCTATGTCTGGCATGATTTTATAAACCTCTATAATGTCACCCCTCAACCTCCTATGCTCCAGAAAAATGTCCCAGTCTATTCAGCCTCTCCTTACAACTCAAACCCTCCATTCCTGGCACTATCCTGGTAAATCTTTTCTTAAATCTCTCCAATTTAATTACATCCTTCCTATAGCAGGGAGACAACAACTGTACACAGTATTCCAAAAGTGGTTTCACCAATGTTCTGTACAACCGTGACATGATGTCCCAACTACTATACTCAATGGTCTGAGCATTGAAGGCAAGCATTCTAAACCCCTTCTTAACCACCCTGTCCACCTGTGACACAACTTTCAAAGAACTATGTACCTGAACCCCTCGGTCTCTCTGACAACAACCATGAAACCATTGTCGATTGTTGGAAAAACCCATCTGGATTACTACTGCCCTTTTAGGAAGGAAGCTGCTACCTTGACCTGGTCTGGCCTACTTGGCCACAGCAATGGAGTTGACCCTGAACTGCCATTTGGCCAATTTGGGATGGACAATAAATGTTATCCCAGATAGCGGTGCCCTCATCCCGCGATTGAATGAAGGAAAAAAAATCACTGTAAAATGTTTTTTGCAATCAAATAGTACTGGTAATGTCAGGCATGGTATAATTTATAAAATTAGGGATCCACATAACATATGTGATACAGTAACGGTGGGAAACTTTAATTTGCATACAGACCATAATAACCAAATCAACACAAATACTGTAGGTACTGTACAGGATTGATTCCTGGAACAGCATGTTGAAAAACCAACTAAGGATGAAGCTATTTTAGTTTTTGTGTTATGTCATATAAAAAGGAGTTAATTCATAATCTTGCTGCAAAAGGCGTCTTAGGGATAGTGACCATAGTATAATTCCACATTAAGTCTGAATATAACACAGTTCATTCTGAAGCTTACGTTTTAAATCTGAAGTGGGGATACTATGAGGATATAGGATGAAGGGTTTATGCCCAAAATGTCAACTCCCTTGCTCCTCAGATGCTGCCTGACCTGCTGTGCTTTTTCCATTGCCACACTTTTCTTCTCAAACTACAAGGGTATGACCAGCAAGTTGGCTACGGTTCACTGGAAAAATATGCAAAAATATTTCAAGTAGACAGGCAGTGGCAGTATGTAGTGAGGGATTACATGGTCTACAGTAGAAATATATAGCTGCAAGTCACAAACCACAGTGTGAAAGTTGAATGAACTGTGGATAACAAAAGGAAGTGAAATATCAAATTAAATCAATTGAAATAATTTATAAGGACACCAGAAAAAGTGGTAAGCCTGAGGATGAGGAACAATTTAGAACACAGCAATGAATCACCAAGCAACTGAAAACTAAAAAGGAAAAGAGAATATGAATGCAGGCTAATGAGAAACATAAAAGCAGTGTAAAAGTTTCTTTAATTATGTGAAAAGGAAAACATTAACTCAGAAAAATGTGAATGCATTACTGGTGAGGACAAGATAATTTGTACAAGAGAGCAGGGAAATGGTTGAAAAACAAAACAATCACTTATATTTATCTTCTCAGATGAAGATATGGAAAATCAAGGCTAACAAGGGACTTGTTAAACTGAGGAACTGAAAGAGGTTTGTATCAGTAAACAGGCGGTGCTTGAGATTACAGAGACAGCTTCTTCCTTCTCTCGTCATTATACAATCCCACGTCCTGGGGACAAATCTGATGAACCTCCATTACAATCCTTCTATGGCAATGATTTGGAAATGCCAGTGTTGGACTGGAGTGTACAAAGTTAAAAATCACACAACCACCTGATGAAGGAGCAGCACTCCGAAAGCTAGTGCTTCCAATTAAACATGTTGGATTTTAACCTGGTGTTGTGTGATTTTTAACTTCTGTGGCAAGTAATCCTTCCCTAAATAAGAAGACAAAACTACATGGTACTGGCCAACATCTCTGTCTCAGGCTTGCTGCAGTGCTCCAGTGAAGCTCAGTGCAAACTTGGAAGAACCTCATTTTCTGCTTGGGGACCCTGCAGCCCTCCAGACTCAATATCAAGTTCAATACTTTTAGGGCCTGAACTCACCGTGTCCCAGCACCCAACCACACACACAAGGCCCTGTTATCATTTACTGAAAATGTGTTGCTGGAAAAGTGCAGCAGGTCAGGCAGCATCCAAGGAGCAGGAGAATCGACGTTTCGGGCATGAGCCTGAAGATTCCTGAAGAAGGGCTCATGCCCGAAACGTCGATTCTCCTGCTCCTTGGATGCTGCCTGATCTGCTGCACTTTTCCAGCAACATTTTCAGCTCTGATCTCCAGCATCCTCACTTTCTCCTTGTTATCATTTAGTCCGCCTTTACACACCATCTATTGTTAGCCACTAATAGTCTCCATTAATAGTTAATCACCCTCCAAGCCAGATTGTTATCCATTCCTTTGTCTGTCCAACTGTTCTTCTCTCTCTTTGGGTTCTATCCCCACCCAGTGTTTACTCCTTACCCCCTCACCCTGTCTTCTGCATATAGACTGACATTTCCCCAGCTACCATCAACGATCACTGGACCCAAAATGTTAACTCTGATTTCTGGTCACAAATGCTGCCAGATTGGCTGAGCTTTTCCAGCAACTTCTGTTTTTGTTTCTGTACATATTACACCGGTTCTGATCTCACCTAGATGTTCTGTACAACTGTAGGAAAATATCTTTACTGCCGCACACAACTCTGCCTGTTACAACTTCCACCAATTACACAGCAGGGCAGGTACAACCTCCACCAATTACACAGCAGGGCAGGTACAATCTCCACCAATTAAAGAGGGCAGGTACAACCTCCACCAATTACACAGCAGGGCAGGGTACAACCTCCACCAATTAAACAGCAGGGCAGGGTACAACCTCCACCAATTACACAGCAGGGCAGGTACAACCTCCACCAATTACACAGCAGGGTGGGTACAACCTCCACCAATTACACAGCAGGGTGGGTACAACCTCCACCAATTAAGGAGGAGGGCAGGTACAACCTCCACCAATTAAACAGCAGGACAGGGTACAACCTCCACCAATTACACAGCAGGGCAGGTACAACCTCCACCAATTACACAGCAGGGTGGGTACAACCTCCACCAATTACACAGCAGGGTGGGTACAACCTCCACCAATTAAAGAGGAGGGCAGGTACAACCTCCACCAATTAAGGAGGAGGGCAGGTACAACCTCCACCAATTAAGGAGGACGGCAGGTACAACCTCCACCAATTAAACAGCAGGGCAGGTACAACCTCCACCAATTAAGGAGGAGGGCAGGTACATCCTCCACCAATTAAAGAGCAGGGCAGTTAGAATTGGTTGAATGGTCCATTCCTGTGTTTCTAAAACTCCTTCTACACTATTCCAGGACAGGGACAGCACAAGGTTAGATGCAGAATAAAGCTACCTCTCCACTGTTTCACCCATCCCAGAATAGGGGCAACATGGGGTTAGATACAGAGTAAAGCTCCATCTATACTTCCCCCCATTAAACACTCCCAGCATAGGGACAGTCCAGGATTAAATACAGAATAAAACTTCCTCTACACTGTCCCCATCAAACACACCCAGGAAAGGGACAGCACAGGGTTAGATCCAGAGTAAAGCTCACTCTACACTGTCCACCCCAACCCAGGAATGGGATAGCATGCGGTTAGATACCGAGTAAAGCTCCCTCCACATTGTCCCCATCAAACACTCCCAGGACAGGGACAGCATGTGGTTAGATACAGAGTAAAGCTCCCTCCACACTGTCCCCATCAAACACTCCCAGGATAGGGACAGTACAGTGTTAGATACAGAGTAAAACTCTCTCTACACTGTCCACCCCATCCCAGGACAGGGACACACGTGGTTAGATACAGAGTAAAGCTACCTCTACACTGTCCCCCCTCCATCCCAGGACAGGGACAGCATGGGGTTAGATACGGAGTAAAGCTCTCTCTACACTTTCCCCATCAAATACTCTCAGGACAGGGACAGCATGGGATTAGATACAGAGTAAAGCTCCTTCCACAATGTCCCCATCAAACAATCCCAGGACAATGGCAGTATGGGGTTACATACAGAGTAAAGGTCTATCTACACTCTCCCCCTATCAAACACTCCCAGGACAGAGACGGTATGGTGTTAGATACAGATTAAAGCTCCCTCTACACTGTCAAGAATGTGGTACTGGAAAAGCACAGCAGGTCAGGCAGCATCCGAGGTGCAGGGAAATCAATGTTTCAGGCAAAAGCCCTTCATCAGGTAGTCCTGAAGGATTTTAGCCCGAAACATTGATTTATTTACTCCTTGGATGCTGCCTGACCTGCTGTGCTTTTCCAGCACCTCACTCTTGACTCCAATCTCCAGCATCTGCAGTATTCACTTTCGCCTATCTCTCTACACTGTCCCCATCAAACATTCCCAGGACAGGGACACCACAGGATTAGATAAGAGTAAAGCTCTCTCTACACTGTCCCCATCAAACACTCCAAGACCAGGGACAGCACAGAGTTAGAGACATAGTAATAGACAAGGATAAGTTGAATCAGGACAGGGTTTCTGGAATCACATGAATGGCTGTGTGGTTGCTCACAGCAACAAATGAGAAGAGTTTGCATCCAGACCCCAGTTTGGGACAGATGGGTGAGAGGGAGGAAGTTTGTATCAGGCAGTAGGAGAGGGGACTGTGACAGGGAGCAGCAGAAGGAGAGGAGTAGACACAGCTGGAGGAAGAGCATTCACTGGGATGTTGGATGTCACCAAGCTCTGCGTGTGGAAGAGATGACCCAGACTGGTGTTCCATCATGGGGCATCCCCTCAAGATAGTGGCAACCAGTGCCCATCAACAGAGACCACATTTAATCCCACTGTTCCTGAGCAACCCAGTATTAATAACCTCCAAAAGCAGCGAGTTGGATCTGGGAGCAGTATCCTACCAGCCAAGCTTACTTAAATCACATCTAAAAATCACCATTACATCAGTCACTTAAACTCAAAATCAATCCCATGCCAATGTATGCATTTAGCTTTGATTTTTTAAAGAGTTGAAAAAAATTATCTCAACTATTTGGCAAGAAAATATTCCAGTATTGTCCAAGAGATTGTTTTCTAATGGCCATTAAGCTTATTAATGTCAGCCATTCATTTATAATTCAGGACTTCATCTCAACAGCCTGCCATGAAAGGTAAGGTCCTTTCAATGATGGAGGAAGTAGCCCTATCCTTTCTCTAAATGGGTCACTACCCCAAAGCCGACCTCAGTTCAGGTCAGGAACGTGGAAGTGGCCATTATGGGAGAGGGTCACAGTGTTTGTGGAGCTGCCCGGATAGGTGGACCAGGGAAGTTGGGGGCCTGGTGGGAGGGTCGGCAGTGCTATCTGCGGGACAGGTCGGAGAGGTGGGTGGTCCTGCAGGTGGTGAGCCAGTACCAGGGCACCTCAAGGCTGGAGACACCCCTCTTTGCCCAGAGAGAGAACATCCACCAAAGGGATATGAAGCCGGTAGGGCCACAGAGTCCCCAGTTCCAATAGCCCTTGACCTGGCTTTGGGAGACCCCTCCCACATCCCGACAGTCTTCACACTTGCTAGTGACTCATTCAATGGGAGGAAATACTGGTGCCATGGCAAAAACAACCCCACCCCTACGTGCCACCATCACTGCATGAATCAGTTCAGTTTCCTGTAGATTGGGACTTGCTGCAGCTCCCAGATCCCTACACCTGGGAAAATCAACTGAAGGCACGAATAGGCTGGGAAGCTGTCCCAGTGCAGATTGATGCTCCAAACAAACATGAATTCCATTTGCCCATTCTGTCCCCAGATCCTTCCATGTCCAAAAAGCTTACTCATGATTATATTGAACAGTAAACATCCACAGTTCCCTGGTGTAAAACATTTCACAGATCATCAAAAGAAATGTTTCAGTCCTAAACTGTGCTGTACTGTACTATTCTATGTTCTAAACACCTAAGCTCTTATCCGGAGGCAATGGTCCGTGCTTGGAATCTCTCTAGAGAGGAGAAACAAACTCTCTGTGGCAAAGTTGTCAATCATTCTATGAATTTGATAACTTTAAATGAGATCACCTCTCATAGAGCCATACAGCACGGAAACAGACCCTTCAGTCCAACTAGTCCATGCTGAACATAATCCCAAACTAAACTAGTCCCACCTGCCTGTGCTTGGCTCATATCCCTCCAAATCTTTCTTATTCATGTGCTTATCTCTTGTAAACATTGTAACTGTACCCACATCCACCACTTCCTCTGGAAGTTCCTGCCATATGTGAACCACTCTGATTAAAATGTTGCCCCTCATGTGTTTGATACATTTTACTCCTCTAACTTTAAAAATATGCCCCTAGGTTTGAAAGCCTCACCCGAGGGAAAAGACACCTGCCATTCATACCTTACCTCTAAACTTCATAATTTTATAAACTTCTATAAGGTCACCTATCATCCTCCTACACTCTCATTATTCTAAACATAGAATGTACACGCTCAGTCTCTCCTCAGGGAACAGCTCTGTTCATCCAGGAACTGTTTTGGTGAATCTTCATTTCACCATCTGAGGCAAGTATATGCTTTGTTCCGAAAGGAAACAAAATTGGAATCAGGTATGGCCCTCCCAACATTTGGTATAATACCAGAAAAATTTCCTTTGTCTTGTATTCCAACTCTGTTTGAATAAAATCTCCAATGCCATTTTCCTTCTGTGTTACTCACAGTACCAGCATGCTAACCTCTCTGTTTGCAATGCGCAATGACACATCCATTCCCTGAAATCTAACATTTACAAATCTCTCACTATCTAATAAACGTTCTGCACTGTGACAGAAGTGGCTAATTTGACATTTTCCCACAGTCTAACATTTCTGCTATCTCCTTGCCAATTATTTAACCAGTTTACATCCTCTCTACATCCTCTTTACAAACTCCTCAGACCCTTTAAAATTATTTATTCTTCCATGGTGTGTGGGTGTCACCGGCCGAGCCAGCATTTATTGCCTGTCCCGAATTAGTCTGGGCAAGGTGATGTTGAGACACCTCTTGGTACCACTGCAGGCTATGTGGTGTAGGCACAGCCAGAGGCTGTTACAGAGGGGAGTTACAGAGTCTTGATTCAGTGACAGAGATTCATCTCTAAATGAGGATCGCATGTGGCTTGGAGATCTAATCAATGGTAATCCCCAGGATCTTAATAATGTTGGACTAAACATTGATAATGCCATTAGATGTCAAGTTACAAGAATCAGATTCTTCCTCTTGGGGATGGTCACTGTCTGCCATACTTGTACCATAAATATTACCTGCCACCTTTCAGCCCAAGTCTGTGTTGCTCCATACCAACGTGGACTGCTTCAGTAACTGAGGAGTCATGAATAGTGCTGAACATTGTGCAAGCATTGGCAAACATCTCCATTTCTGACGAAGGGAAAATCACTGATGAAGGAACTGAAGATATTTGGGCCAAGGACACTACTCTAAGGTGAGATGACTGACGCCCAAAGACCACAACCATCTTCCCATGTGCTGGGTATGACTCCATCAGAGAGTGTACTCCCTGACTCTCATCGACATTAGTTTTGCTAGGACTCCTTGATGCTATACTTGGTTAATGGGGCATTGATGTCAAGGGCATTCATGCTTATGTCACCTCTGGAGTTGAGCAATATTGTCTCGATTTGTAACGAGGCTGTAATGAAATCAGGAGCTAAGTGGTCCTGGTAGAACCCAAACTAGAAATCAGTGAGCAGGTTATTGCTGAACAAATGCTGCTTGATAGCATTGTTAATGACCTCTTCTCTTACATTTGTGATGATGAAGAGTCAACTGATGGGGCAGTAATTTGCCACGTTAGATTTGTCCCGTTTTTTATGTACAGGACATACCTGGGCAATTTTCCACATTGTCAGGTAGCTACCAGTGTTGCAGCTGTACTGGACCAGCTTGGCTAGAGGAGTGGCAAGTTCTGGAGCACATATCTTCAGTAGTAACGTCAGAATGTTGTCAGGGCCCGTAACCTTTATGGCACACAGTGCCATCAGCGATTTCTTAATATCACACGGAGTGAATTGAATTGGCTGAAGACAGGCAACTGTGATGCTAGGGGCCACTGGAGGCAGCCAAGGGTCATCAACTCAGCAGTTTCTGGCCAAAAATGTTTGCAGACATGAGAATCTTATCTTTTGCACTGAGATGCTAGGCTCCACTGTCATTGAGGAGGCGGATATTTGAGGAGTATCCCCCTCTGATTAATTGTTTAATTGTCCATCACCATTTCACAACTGATGTTTGGCTGGCTCCGCAGACAGTGTCGAGGGAACTAACAAGAGAGAAAAACCTACTTTCCCTCATCCTTAACAATCTGCCTGCCCCAGCTGTATATCTTCATGACAGGGTTGGTAAGAGTCACCAACACACAGTCCTTATGAAACCACGGTCCCATTTTCCCATTGTATCATGTTTTATACTTTATCACCGTACTAAACGGGATTGAATTAGAACAGATCCAACTGCAAGCATCCATGTATTCAACCACAAATCTGCAATCCTAAACTGTACTATTACCTGGACAGGTAAGATAACCTATGATGAAGGAAGGCTTTGAGAGAGAGGTCTAATACCCTTTGAATTATATTAAAAAAAGACATGCGTATGCAAAAAAAGTGCAGAAACTCATTGGAACAGACAAGAGAGCTTTCTAAATTAACTGTCAAAAGTTTCAAAAGCGTCATCAATCTGTCAAGGCATTTAAAATCCCCAGCCTTTAAATTATTGGAGAGAGAAAAAAACAGACTGGAATGTAAAAATAAAGCAATGCTTGCCATTTCATTCTTGTTATTGACATAAGCCTTGAAGTTTCCCTGTCTGGAGTGATACTGATTTTACAAACGTCCATTCTCATTCCAGGGCACCTGACATTTCACATTTTGATTGACAGCTCCAAGTTGTTGTTGAACTGTTTGAAGTAGGACTATGAATTCCGATGCTTGGTTTTTAAAGGGATTAATAGAAAGGTTTTTCATTAGTAAAGGGATCAAGGGTTACAGGGAGAAGGCAGGAGCATGGGGTTGAGAAACATATCAGCCAGGATTGAACTGTGGACCGGACTCAATGCGCTGAATGGCTTAATGCTGCTCCTACGTTTTATGGTCTTATGGAAAATAAATATAGTCAATAGGTTTTTTTTATCAAAAGGAGCATTCTTTGCAAATGGTGAGTTTTCCAACAGATATTTTAGAAATTTGTTTTGTCTCAATTGAGCATGTGCCCCCAGGGCTTCCCATGGTGGATTGTGCGTATGGAACGTGTAAGGACAGAGGATGGTTAGTGGGGGTGCTAAGCTGGTGTAGCAGCCTGTGAAGGGTGCTAGGGCACGGTGGTTAGCATGGAGAGTAGAAGGGGCCATATGGGATGGGTAGGGATATGAGGTTGCATATGGGGTACTGAGAGGGTAAGATGGGTGAAGACTGGTAAGTTTCTTCTGTTATTTGTTTCATCTATTTTTTAAACAAACAATCTTGAACAATGTGCCAGTCACCAAAGAAGACCAGCTGTCCAGTTCTTCTCCAAATTTATCAGCCTCTGCACTGTTTCTGGGAGGGATGGGGAGGAGGTGGTCACAACTCAAACCCGTCCTCTCCATCTCCACCCTCCCTCCTGTGCACTGGTCCAGCATGCCTCCTGCTTGGTTGGGTTGTGGAGCTGAGAGGTGTCCTGGACTTTCCCAATCTGACCCGTGCCACTGTCTCTGTGAAGATCAGATATTGTATCCAAAAGCTCATCGACTCTCACTCCTATTATTTCATCTGGTACCTCTTCTTTACTGACATCAGTTCCACATTTTCCTAAAACCCTTGGTACTTCCAGCTTGGAGAAAGTGAGGACTGCAGATGCTGGAGATCAGATTCGAAGTGTATAGTGCTGGAAAAGCATAGGTCAGGCAGCATCCGAGGAAGAGGAGAATCAACATTTCGGGCAAAAGTCCGTCATCAGGAATGAGCTGATTCCTCATTTGCTGATGAAGAGCTTATGCTCGAACGGCCAACTCTCCTGCTCCTCAGATGCTGCCTGATCTGCTGTGCTTTTCCAGCACCTCAATCTTCGACTACTTCCAGCCAGTCCTCTGTGCCTGCTACCATAAAGCCAAAATACTTGTTAACGTGAGTGCCATTTCCTCAGCCTTCAGATGATTTCAGCCTTTCAGCCTCCAAGGGTCCATTGTTTAATGTCATCCACAGTCTTTTGCTGTTGTGTGTGGGATTTCCTGCACTCTGTATTGAACTGTGCCCATTCCCAATGACGGATTGATAAAATGTTCCATCACATTCGAAGCAGTGAAACGGACAGTCAAAAGTAGGATCTTATATTTAAACAAATTACATCTAAAAAGGGAAATGGTTCTTGTAGATTAGAAAATTAGATTAAAGGAGTTGATGGCACAGAAGCAATGGTAAACAATTCATAAATAATTCATAATATCTGTTTAGCTAAAGAATGAAAATTTTCCAATGAGATTGCAGCGAACGGGAGAAGTGAAGAACACTATCTGATTGTATTATTGCTAAATATTAAAGCTGAGCTTTCAGAGACTAGCAAAGGATGACCAAAGCTTGATAAGATGGAGAAAGCAGAATCCAAGAGTAAATTAGTACAGACAAATTGTAAAAGCTTTGACAAATACAGAAACAAGAAATACGAATTAAAAGCAGTAAATGCTGGAAAAACTCAGTCTGTGTGGCTGAAAAGAGGTAGAAGAGTTAATGTTTCACGCTGATGGCCATGCCTCAGGATAGTGTTTCTGAAAGGTCGCCAAATGTTTCCTCTCGTTCTCTTCCTGAAATGTCAAGCAATAAATTTGGATGTCAATGCATTCATAAGCTACTAACCAACATTGCTGAAGAAAATGTTTATTGGAAGTTGTGAATGATGGTTGGCAATTGATTTTTTGAACCTGATCATATCTGATCTTCCTACCGCAAGTTAGGGTTCCGGATAAGCATAGTTGAATTTTGATTTTTAAGTACCATTAGGCATCTTACAGTTTGTTACAAAGACACACACACACACACACACACACATTCAATACACATATACATACACACTGAGACAGTTAAACACACACACTTACGCACACCATCACAGATACTCACACACTTACTTATACAAACACACATATAGGCACTCAGACACACAGACACAAACACTCATACACACACTTATAACAGAGACACACACTCACAGAAACACTCAGACACACACACTCATACTCACAGACACACACGCTCTCACAGTCCCCCCGACATACAACACTCAGAAACATACACACAAACACACCTAAGAAAAGTGGTAGTCAAACTTTTCCAGCCAAAGATCATCTACAATCAGTAATCAATCCCAAGAGATCAGCTTCATTTTTGACATAACGCCCGAGGTTTCCCCTCCTCGGTTAATAGCGACATATCCCAGGGAGTCCCTTTCCCCACTGAATATTGATTCACTCCTGAGGAGACCCCCTCTCCAATTAATATCACAGCGCCCTCGGGGAGATACCAAAAGAAATTAACTTCCGACCGGGGATTACCTGACAAAGTTAACAAAAAAGACTGTGTCAGTTATCAAAAAGCCAAATGGTGCTTTCAACTCAGCAAACATTCATTTTTATTCACACACGGAAGCTGTGAGCTTGTTGATTGCCAAGCATAATTGTTTTCTGAAGACTGGCAGCAAGATGATGGATTCCCTAAAAACCAGTCCTTGTCCATTGGCCCCATTGATAGCCATGGATCCCCAATCCGAAAAAAAATCATACATGCTTATTCTACTGAGGTGACATAAATTCAAAATACAATTTCAGACAGAAATAAATCCAGCTTCATTGAGCAGAGAATGAGTTAAGGAAAATTTAGTCTCCTCTCTGCAAATATCTCCAATCTGAAGAGGAGGTGTGCTCAATTAAAGTCTGTGAAAGCACACTCGCAAATAAAAACACACGGTTGAAAAGCGATAAAACCCACGTGCACTACATTGAGATGTTTATTTACACAATTTTTTAAAAAATCACACTTCAAAAGCAGTCCAGTAACATTCAACTCACCAGAGTTATTCATGTTCAGGAGTGAGAAGCTGCAGGAATTCAGTGTGGAACAATACACATCTCAGCTTCCAGTACTAATGAATGTTCCTGTCACTCTGCTGACTAACCACCCAGTGCAAGCACAGACTGAAACAGAGACCATCAGGATACACAATGTCTCCAAGGATGTCAAACAGCCATTATGTCCATTATAGGCTAAGTGAATGCAGCAACAGTCCATCAACTGTACACAAAAAACCACAAGCTATTTTCATTCTCTCTCTGTCTGTCTGTCTGTCTGTCTCTCTCTCTCTCTCTCTCACACACACACACACACACTCATAATCCCTCCATCTCCTCCTTCTCCCACTCCCATTTTCACCCTGCTGCATCTGTAGCCTGTGCGGAGATTTGAATGAGAACAAAGACTGAGAAATCCATTTTCACTTCCCACAATGTTGACTGGATCTATTTTCACATAAACAGGAAAGAAGATGGTGGGAATCTGAAATAAAAACAGGAAAACAGGCAAGGGGGTGTCAACCATATTGATAGAGAGGGAGAAAAAAGAAAAAAGAAAAGAAAGTTATTATCTCAGATCAAACACTTTGTATCTAACCCCAGCCTGAATCTCTTGGTGGTTGAGAATCACGTTGTGCTCTTTCGAATGCAGTAAATCTATATTCAGAGTGAAATCATTTCCATGGATGTGCAATAAATGTACAGAACACACTGCAATATTTATAATGTTCTCAAAAGAGAGCGACCCAGTGGTTTTGAACTCTCTCCATTAAAGATGACACATCCCCTGGTGGTCCATAGGAAGGTTGCAAAGCAACATGCTTATACTGAGCCAGACCTTAGGTCCAAAGCTTGGTCAGAGAGGTCAGTTTGAAGGGGGAGCTAAAGAGTTGAATAAGTAACTGCACAACATTGGGTCTAGGCATTAAAGGCATGGTCTTCAACACCACAGTGGTTTAAAGCAGGACCCCTCAGAGTTGGAATTGGAGCTACCTCAGAGGCTTGTACCTTTGAAGGAGTGTGCCTTTGGAGAAGGTTAAGGAGATGGGGGAAGAGCCATTGGCCAATTTAAAGACTAGGCTGAGAATCTTTAAAGCACTATTTAACTGGGATCTGAGGCACAGAGGTAAAAACAATGACTGCAGATGCTGGAAACTAGATTCTGGATCAGTGATGCTGGAAGAGCACAGCAATTCAGGCAGCATCCGAGGAGCTTCGAAATCGACGTTTCGGGCAAAAGCCCTTCATCAGGAATAAAGGCAGTGAGCCTGAAGCATGGAGAGATAAGCTCGAGGGGGGTGGGGGTGGGGATAGAGTAGCATAGAGTACAATAGGTCAGTGGGGAAGGAGATGAAGGTGATAGGTCAGGGAGGAGAGGGTGGAGTGGATAGGTGGAAAAGGAGCTGGGCAGGTCGGACAAGTCCGGACAAGTCAAGGGGATCATGTTGCTGGAGGTTAGAAACTAGGATGAGGTGGGGGAAGGGGAAATGAGGAAGCTGTTGAAATCCACATTGATGCCCTGGGGTTGAAGTGTTCGGAGGTGGAAGATGAGGCGTTCTTCCTCCAGGCGTCTGGTGGTGAGGGAGCGGCGGTGAAGGAGGCCCAGCACCTCCATATCCTCGGCAGAGTGGGAGGGGGAGTTCAAATGTTGAGCCACGGGGCGGTTTGGTTGATTGGTGCGGGTTTCTCGGAGATGTTCCCTAAAGCGCTCTGCTGGGAGGCGTCCAGTCTCCCCAATGTAGAGGAGACCGCATCGGGAGCAACGGATACAATAAATGATATGAGTGGATGTGCAGGTAAAACTTTGATGGATGTGGAAGGCTCCTTTAGGGCCTTGGATGGAGGTGAGGGAGGTGGTGTGGGCACAGGTTTTACAGTTCCTGCGGTGGCAGGGGAAAGTGCCAGGATGGGACGGTGGGTCGTAGGGGGGGCGTGGACCTGACCAGGTAGTCACGGAGGGAACGGTCTTTGCGGAAGGCGGAGAGGGGTGGGGAGGGAAATATATCCCTGGTGGTGGGGTCTGTTTGGAGGTGGCGGAAATGTCGGCGGATGATTTGGTTTATGCGAAGGTTGGTAGGGTGGAAGGTGAGCACCAGGGGCGTTCTGTCCTTGTTGCGGTTGGAGGGGTTGGGTCTGAGGACGGAGGTGCGGGATGTGGACGAGATGCGTTGGAGGGCATCTTTAACCACGTGGGAAGGGAAATTGTGTCTCTAAAGAAGGAGGCCATCTGGTGTGTTCTGTGGTGGAACTGCTCCTCCTGGGAGCAGATACGGCGGAGGCGGAGGAATTGGGAATACGGGATGGCATTTTTGCAAGAGGTAGGGTGGGAAGAGGTGTAATCCAGGTAGCTGTGGGAGTCGGTGGGTTTGTAGAAAATGTCAGTGTCAAGTCGGTCGTCACTGATGGAGATGGAGAGGTCCAGGAAGGGGAGGGAGGTGTCAGAGATGGTCCAGGTAAATTTAAGGTCAGGGTGGAATGTGTTGGTGAAGTTGATGAATTGCTCAACCTCCTCGCGGGAGCAGTCATCGTAGCGGAGGAAGAGGTGGGGAGTGGTGCCGGTGTAATTACGGAAGATCAACTGCTCTACGTAGCCAACAAAGAGATTGGTGGGTGAACAGGACAAGGTGTGAACTAGGAACAGAGTGACAGAGTTTCAGATGATCCCAGGCTCATTGAGGGTGGCAGTGGGAGGCTGGCAGGAGTGGGATGCAATAATCAAATCCAGAGACAACTAAGACATGGATATGGATTTCAGTAACCACTGGTGTGGGGCAGGGACAGAGTTGGGTAGCATTACAGAGGTGGAGGTGTGCTGCCCCTTAGCAGATACCTGGTTGTAAGCTCAGCTTAAGATCAAGTGTGACACCAAGACAGCAAACAGCCAGGACAGCCTCAGATTCAGTTGAGGGAAAGAGATGGTGTCAGGAGATCAGGAACAGAGTTTGTGGTGGTGACCAAGCACAATGGTCTTCTCAATCTATTCACCTGGTGGAATATTCTGCTCATCCAAATACAGGAGACAAGAGGGGGGATGATGAGGCTACACTCTGTCATCAGCATAAATGGCTAACCAGCACTGCATGTTCAGACTGTCTCAGCAAAGGGGCAACATGGAGATGAGAAATAGGAGGGGACTGAGAATAGACTCTTGGGGACTGCCAGCTATCACAGTGGGGGAGCAAGAAGAGAAGCCATTGATAGGATTTCACTGGCTATGGTTAGACACAAATATACCTCAATGCCATCATGGTGGGCCTATTTACTGAAACCACCGATGATACCTGGGTTAGATTTACTGCCATTAGTCCTCCTGAATGGTTACTGATATCAAATGAGGAAGGATGCCCTAACAAGGTCTTTGATAGAAGCAAAGCCCAATCTTGAGATATAAAGCTGCTTTCTCACATAGTACTTAATGGCTAGTTATATTACAGTCAAGTCACATGGTAATCCATTGCACAGGCTCAATTTAACTGTTAGCACACATTAGAGTTGGCAACATGGTCTGAGAGCTAGAACCTGTTTTACAACTGAGAACTTAGCTCCTCTCAGGAACAGTCCTTCATATGGGAGGAGCTTTCTGTGTGATGTCAGATAACCCTTTCAGGTGCTAAATGCCTTATACAACAACTCCCTCCAAGCCTTTCCCAGGTTCTTAAATTCTAATTTTTTTTCAAAAAGTATTGTATGTTTACCACTGATCCACCTCCCCACACATTTCTGACTTCATCAGTGACTGACCACTTGGTTGGTGTTGAAAGTCTGCTGCTTGAGAACAGGTCATTGCTTTACTAGCTTTCCGGTTGGGCTGATTTCTCAAATGGTTTTGGCAAAGGAGGTTCTTCAGCATTGAATCATAGAATCCCTACAGTGTGCAAACAGGCCATTTGGCCCAACAAGTCCACACCGACCCTCCGAAGAGAAACCCACCCACACCCATTCCTCTAACCCTATTACTCTACATTTACCCCTGACTAATGCCCCTAACCTAAACATCCCTGAACACTATGGACAATTTAGCATGGCCAATTCACCTGACCTGCACATCTTTGGACTGTCGGAGGAAACCAGAGCACCCGGAGGAAACGCACGCAGACACGGGGAGGATGTGCAAACTCCACACAGTTGCCCGAGGCTGGAATTGAACCCTGGTCCCTGGCACTGTGAGGCAGCAGCACTAACCACTGAGCCACCATGATGTCACTGCTGAACACTTATTTCCTTTAGAAAATCTTTCGTTTTCTTAAACCATGTCAGGGAAGATTGCTGTGTTTCTGAAAAGAAGTAAATTTCATTTGATATTGAAATGTGGTAGATCTCATAATCTTCTGTCTGTTTATTTTGGATGACATAATCATATGATCTGGGTCAATCCTAGCCAGTAAGGGTGACTGAGCTGTTTTAGTACTGCTTCTTCTAAACATCTGAAATTACTGTATCAAGAATCAACCACAAAGTCCTGCTGGCTGTGGTGTCAAGCATGTGTCTGGTAATCAGCTTTCAAAAATTTATTTGAAGTTGAAAGTTAATTGAATAAATCCTCTAAAGCTGAGAGATCAGTAGTATCTTCTCATCTCTCAGTCATGAAGTGCTGGTGTACACCAACATTGTTAACCTCTACTGGTGCCTGTATCCTCTTGGGTGCAATGAACATTCTTCTAAGACCCATGAACTCTTCTTGATGCTAAATGGAAACATGAGCTTGCTTTCTCTCCAGGAATGCTGCCTGACCTGCTGTGATCTCCAGCATCTTTCGTTTTCAGTCGGATTTCATTCCCTGTCTGAAATAGCTGTGATCTTAAATCTGCGTGGAGGTGTAATATCTTCCTCCATGGTGATTGTATTTAAATGCCGTGACCTCTCTTAATGAAATTATTTACTTGAAACCTGTTGAAGGAATTTTGAAAACTTTTGTAAATGGAGCCGGATACACTAGTCAATGATTCAGCTTGCATAATCACTGCTTCAGAAAATTGTAAATATAATCTTGCAAATGTTGCAATTATTTTTAATTGCTTTATCTTGTAGGTGCAGTGCTAATTAAGTTGTTATTAAGAAGCTTGGACTTTTTTAATGAAAGTTTTAAAAACTTTAATGTGCATTTTCTGAAATCCTCTAATTTCTGTTGATTAACGTTGAAAAACTTTTGAACGATTTCAAAATTATCCTCCTACTTCTGCTAAAACACATTTTATAGTGTTTAATAATTATTGAACTGTCTAAAATGAAGAAATTCTGCATTTTGTTTCCTCCAATGAGAAAGATACTGTTCCCTCACACCATTTTTGCCTCCTTCTCGCACTTTGTTTAACAATAAATATGACCAGTGCCCTTTCTGCTTCTCTGTGAGATTCACACGTTTTGAAATTTAGAAAAATTGTGTCACTCTTTTTTTAACACTGGTAAGACTATTTTCCCCTCCAAGCCACTCACCATCTGGGTACACGGGTTCAAATCCTGCCATAAAAATCTGGAATTAAGAATCTAACAATGACCATGAATTCATTGTCAATTGTCAGAAAAACCTATCTCGTTCATTACTGTCCTTTAAGGAAGGGAACTGCTATCCTTGCCCATATGTGACTCCAGACCCACAGCAAAGTGGTTGGTTCCCAACTGCCCTCTGGGTAATTAGGGATGGGCAATGCATGCTGGGCCTAGCAGAGACCTCTTGAGAGTGAACCCATGGAAATTAACTGCCCAGATTGAGTCCTCAGCTGTGTACTCAGATCCCTATTTTCTCCCTCTCTCCAACCTTCCTTCATCCTCGGGCAACCCGCCCCCAGCTTCCGAAGCAGTTGGTGCAGATACCATCAGCTGGCGTGGGATTCCAGTGACCACTGGCCCAGTGAGGAATGGTGGTACTGCTTAAGAGGATCCAGGATTGGTGGTAGCGCTCTGGGGGTCTGGGAGCAGTGGTGGTGCTCTGAGCTGGGAGAGGTGCTAGTGCTCAGGGGGTCCAGGAGTAGTGGTAACACTATGGAGGTCCAGGAGCAGTGGTAGTGGTCTGGTTATACTGTTTATATCTGTAATGTAACTTTTATTCTCTGGTCAGTAACTTAGGGATTGTACTGAGGTACTCTGTACCTAAGATGGTGCTGTCAGTGGTGATCTATAAACTTCTCACTGCACTCATTTGAGTAAATGTGACGATAAAGCTAATTCAATTCAATCCAATTCAGCTGGTGGGACTACTGGCTTTAACCTTTCTTTACTTCAATGTAAGGTTCCTACCTGCTTCAAGAAGGCCACCATTATCCCAGGCCCAAAGAAATATCAGGTAGCGTGCCGTAATGACTACTGCCCAGTGGCTCTGACCTCTGTCATTATGAAGTGATTCAAGAGGTTTGTCATGGCTCATATCAACTCCAGCCTCCCAGCCCACCTTGATCATTTGCAATTCACCTACTGGTGCAACAGGTCGACAGCATACCCCATTTCTCTGGTCCTACACTCATCCCTGGAACATCTGGATAACAAGGACACCTACATCAGGCTCCTACATATTGACTACAGGATGTAAGTTTGCTCGCTGAATTGGAAGGTTCATTTTCAGACGTTTTGTCACCATACTAGATAACATAATCAGTGAGCCTCTGATGAAGCACTGGTGGTATGGCCTGCTTTCTATTTATGTGTTTAAGTTTGCTTGGGTTGGTGATATCATTTCCTATGATGTAATTTCCTGTGCTGATGTAATTTCCAGTTGTTTTTCACAGGGGGTGGAAAATGGGATCCAAGTCAATGTGTTTGTTGATATGGTTCCGGTTGGAGTGCCATGCTTCTAGGAATTCTAGTGCATGTCTCTGTTGGTTTGTCCTAGGATGTATGTGTTTTCACCACAGGAAATGACACTATGGTCTGGGAATAGTAGTAACGCTATGGGGGTCCAGGAGCAATGGTAATGGTCTGGGGGGCCACCAGGAAATGACATCACCACAGGAAATGACATCACCAGCCCAAGAAAATCTATACACATAAATAAAAAGCAGTCCATACCACCAGTGCTTCACTGGAGGCTCACTGATGATATTACCTAGTATAGTGACGAAACGTCTGAAAACAGACTTGCCAGCTCAGCAAGCAAACTTACATCCAAAACCTCAACCTGAGTTACAAATCTTCCCAAAACTCACTAATATTGACTACCGTTCCGCCTTCAACACCATAATTCAAAAATCATCACCAGATTCCAAGACCGAGATCTTCGCTGTCCCCTTTGTAACTAGATGCTCAACTTCCTGACCCACAAACCGTAATCAGCAAGTATAGGTGACAGCACCTCCTCCACCATAATCCTCAACACTGGTGCCCCACAAGGTTGCGTACTCAGCCCCTTACTGTATTCTTCATAAAGTCAGAAGTCACAGAACACCAGGTATTTGTCCAAAAGGTTTATTTAAAATCACAAGCTTTCAGAGTGTAACCCTATCATCAGGTGAAGTGTGAGAGAAACACACAGTCACAGAATTCATGGGCATAGAGGTCAAAGGCAGAGAGATCAAAAATCAGACAAATAGTGTGAGTGGAGTGTTGAATAATAAGTCTCTACAGGTGATCAAAAGTGTCAGACTGTGTGAGTAAAATGCCATAAATCCTGTGTCTGTGTGCTTCCCTCTCACTTCATCTGCTGAAGGGGCTGTGCACAAAAAGCTTGTGATTTCAAATAAACCTGAAGAAAGTGTGGACTGCAAACGCTGGAGATCAGAGTCAATGAGTATGGTGCTGGAAAAGCAAAACCAGTCAGGCAGCATCTGAGGAACAGGAGAGCAGGCTCATTCCTGTTGAAGAGCTTATGCTCGCAACGTTGACTCTCCTGCTCCTCAGATGCTACCTGACCACCTGTGCGTTTCCAGCATCACACTTCTCAACAATCAAATGTTAACATAGTTCAGCCAAACATCGGGACCTTGCAATCTTGCCGGATAATCCGATATTCGGAGAAGCAAATGCCGGGTAATCGAGGTTCCTCTGTACATTCTTTAAACGTTTGAGCTACAGAAAAAGTGTTTCCAATTTGTCAACTGTGTTAGAGCAAATTGGCATTCACAAGGGTTCAGATGTTGATCCACCTTAAGGCAGCAATTCCCACAGCACTCCACAAAGCAACAACTTGATGAAACAACAAAACAGAAAGTACAGTGTGAAACAAGAAAGTGAAAATGTTAGGAGTTCGCAGTCAGCTGAATTGGGCACAATCTCACACCAACATCAGTCTTTGAGCCTGCCAATACCTCACAGAGACTGCGATGACAAGCTGCAGTTAACCTGCCTTTGGCTACTCAGCTAACATGACTCAGGCCGCTGGATCTGTTCTCTGTTCTGTCACCTCAAACATCTTCTTTCTACTTGTTTGCTTAGTCAGCAGATACACGTGGTAACTGAGTGAACTGAATTTTTATCCATTTTATGGGAATTTAAATTCAGGATTCAGAATTTCAACTCATTGTTTGGGACACCTAGCTGGGCACTCAGTGAGACCTGGAATTTATTGTCCATCCCTTCTTGTCCTCAGGAAACAATTGGCTCTAATTTTCTTGGACCGTACGTAGCAAACTCTGCACAACAGGCTGTCTTACAAACTGACTCAAGAACCAACCACATTGGTGTGGGGCTGGAGTCACCTATAAGCCCAGGTCAGGTATGGATGCCAGGTTTCCTTCCTTAATGGGACACCATTGGGTTTTTATGGCAATCTGACAGCTTCCCAGTCATTTTATTGAATTCAAAACCACAAACTCAATATGGTTATTCCTGTTTTTAATTTGACCAGCCTTTATTACCCATCCCTAGTTGCCCCTTGAGAAGGTGGTGATGAGCTGGAGGTGACTAGTGGCTGCTGTTGAACCCATGCTGGCAGGGATGGAGTCACTAAACCTGCCTCGAGCCCAGGGCTCCCAGTCTGCTGCTGGAAGGCTGTCTCCATTTACAAGAGGCCATGGTTGGTGGTGAATCTCAGGCAGCCTCCCACACTTGCCCTTACACCTTGACAGGGTCCTTTCCACAGTTATACTGGGAAATGAATACACTGATTGCACCAAAGCTCTACTTGGAGGTAGTCAAGTTGGGTATGAGTCATTCACAAGTTTTTCTGTTTGGTTTTCTTTCTGGGCAGTTGGCTACTTGCTTGCGAGATGAAATAAATACTGCAAACCCTGGAAATGATTGATACTTGAATTAAAATCTAAGTTGTGCAAGACCAGTTTGGACTATAGACTCCTACAATCCAACTCATTCGCACAGAGCAGACATCCCAATCTAACTTAATCCCATTTGCCAGCACTTGGCCCATATCCCTCTAGTCCCTTCCTATTCAGGTACCCATCTAGATGCCTTTTAAATGCTATTACTGTACCAGCCTCCATCACTTCCTCTGGCAGCTCATTTCAACCATGCACCACCCTCTGAGTGAAACATTTACTCCCCATGTCCCTTTTAAAGCTTTCCCTTGCATCCACATTAAACCTATGAGCATAAGAGGTATAGTTGAAAATTGGAGGTGTAGTGGACAGCGAAGACGTTTACCTCGGATTACAATGGGATTTTGATCAGATGGGCTGAGGAGTGGCAGATCTTAACAGGACTTACACACTTAATGGAAAGTTCCCAGGGAGTGTTGCTGAACAAAGAGATCTTAAAGTGCAGGTTCATAGTCCTTGAAAGTAGAGTCACAGGTAGATAGGATAGTGAAGAAGGTGTTTGGTATGCTTTCCTTTACTGGCCAGGGTACTGAGTACAGGAGTTGGAGGGTCATGTTGCAGCTGTACAGGACATTGGTTGGGCCACTTTTGGAATATTGTGTGCAATTCTGGTCTCCTTCTTATCGGAAAGATGTTGTGAAACTTGAAAGGGTTCAGAAAAGATTTAAAAGGATGTTGACAAGGTTGGAGGTTTGAGCTATAGGGAGAGGCTGAACAGGCTGGACCTGTTCTCCCTGGAGCGTCAGAAGCTGAGGGATGACCTTAAAGAGGTTTATAAAATCATGAGGGACATGGTCTTTTCCCTGGGGTGGGGGAATCCAGAACTAGAGGGCATAGGTTTAGGGTGAGAGGGGAAAGATATAAAAGAGACCTAAGGGGCAAATTTTTCACGCAGAGGGTGGTATGTGTATGGAATGAGCTGCCAGAGGAAGTGGTGGAGGCTGGTACAATTACAACACTTAAAAGGCATCTGAATGGGTGGATGAATAGGAAGGGTTTAGAGGGATAATGACCAGGTGCTGGCAGTCCAGGTGGGACTGGATTGTGTTCGGATATCTGGTCGGCATGGACAAGCTGGACCGAAGGGTTTATTTCTGTGCTGTATGTCTCTATGACTCTACGCCATCTAGCTTTGGACTCCCCTTCATTTGGAAAAAGACCTTGGCTATTCACCCTAACCATGCCTCTATCCGTGACTTTATAAACGTCTATAAGATCCCCCCTAAGCCTCCGATGCTCCAGAGGTAAAAAGCCCCAGTCTATCCAGTACTCGGCTTTTCCATGTTTTACCAATTTTCCTTCCCAGGGCTAGTTTGAGCTGGACAGCAGCATGAAATTCTGAGCCTTAACCCATTCGATCCATTGACTCTGCTACTATCCTCTCCAATGCTATTAGACCTGCTGAGTATTTCTCTGTTCAACTTCAGATTTCCAGCATCTGCAGTGGTTTGTTGTTGCTATAACTTCAACCTTTTCTCCCTGATCTGCTCGTTCAGATGTTTTCGAAGAAGTAGATTCATAGAAACGTAGAAACATCGAAGATAGAAGCAGGAGTAGGCCATTCAGCCCTTTGAGCCTGCTCTGGCTGATCATCCAATTCAATAGCCTGTTCCTGCTTTCTCCCCATATCCTTTGATCCCTTTAGCCCCAAGTGCTATATCCAGCTCCTTCCTGAAATCATACAATGTTTTGGCCTTGACCGTTTTCTGTGGTAGTGAACTCCACTGGCTCACCATTCTCCTGGTGAGTACATTTCTCCTTATCTCACTCCTAAATGGTTTACCCAATACCCTTTGACTGCGGTCCTTGGTTGTCAACTTGCCCACTATTCACCAGAACCACTCCCTACAGGAGCAACTCCCACACGCTGACCACCGTCTGAAGAAAGAAATTTCTCTGGAATTGCTTTTCAGATTTATTACTGTCTATCTGATATTCACGGCCCTTGTTGGTGGACTGCTTACAAGTAACATATCTTCGCTCCATCTACCATATCAGACCTCTCCACAAAATGCTAAATCATAAGACCATAAGGCATAGGAGTGGAAACAAGGCCATTCGGCCCATCAAGTCCACTCCGCCAATTAATCATGGCTTCAGATCAGTGTTTACAATTTTCTTCTGTCCAGAGAAGCCCCATCTTGTGACGGTGGCCACACTTCAGAAAGGCTGTGAAGATGCTCAGGAGAACATTAAGGAGATTTATGGGAGTGGTCTCTGGTACGAAGAGTTATCTCCAACACGGTCCAGGGTTGGAGAAACTAGGGGCCTGATTGATTGATTGATTGCCACATGTACCAAGGTACAGTAAAAAGCTTTGTTTACGAGCAGTACAAGCAGATTGTAGTAAGTAAGGATGATCAGATCAAAAAGATCAAAAAGAGACACACAGGGTTTACATTGCACTAGGTGAAATCAACTTGAGCAAGGAGTGGAAATGGTCAACAGGAAATTGGAGCACACTCGAGAGAAAGAGGAGGAATGGGACTGACCGGAATGTTCTACAGAGAACGGGAATGGACTCAATGGCTTCCTCCTGTCTGAGGTAGATTTTTAATCTGTAAAGGAATCATGGGTAATGGGAAAAAGGCAAGAAAATGGCATTGATCTCAATCTTACATTTCTTACAACTATTCTGCTCTTTTAAACCTCAATTCTAAGTCTGTAAAAATAACTAATTATGTTCTATTAAATCTACTGACAGGTCTGAAAATCCTATGAACGTCCAGACCTGAATACTACCAATGCTGGATTTGCCTACCAGCTTTCCGTAGGCCCCATGAGAAAACCTGGAGCTGAGGCCCAAACTCTGACCCTGCAGCAACCTGACCCCATGGAGATCCGACCGGACCTAAAACGAAACCGGCCCCTACAGCGACTCGACCCAAGGAGGCCTGCCCAGCCCAGGCCTGAACTTCGATCCCGCCAGATTCTGTATAAAGACCATTGACAAGTTCACTGATGACACCATCATTGTAGGCTGGATACCAAACAACGATGAGTCAGAATACAGGAAAGAGATAGAGGGCTAGGCATCATGGCGCAATGATAACAATTGCTCTCTCAATGTTGGCAAAACAAAAGAATTGATCATTAACTTCAGGAAGAAAGAAGGAGGACACACTCCTAATTACATCAACAAAGCTGAGGCAGAGAGGGTGGAGAGTGTCAAGTTCCTTGGAGTGACAATAACAGACAACCTCTCCTGGACTTTCCATGTAGATGCGACGGTCAAGAAGGCGCAACAACGCCTCTTCTTGCTCTGGCGGCTTAAGAAATTTGGCAGGTCCATAAGGACCTTCACCAACTCCTACAGATGCACCATTGAGAGCATACTGTCCAGGTATATAATGGCCTGGTACAGCAACTGCTCTGCCCAGGACCGTAAGAAACTAGAGAATGTGGTGTGCATAGCCCAGACCATCACGGAGGCCAACCTCCCATTCACGCTTCTTGTTGCTGTGGAAAGGCTGCCAACATCATCAAAGACCCCTCCCACCCTGATAATGATCTCCTACAGCCTCTTCCATCACACAGAAGATACAGACACACACACACACACACACACACACATTCCCTGCCATTATTAGACTAATGAATGGACTTCCTAACTTCAAATCTAATATTGAACTTGCTTTTGTGCACTTCCTGTGCAGTCATAACCTTGTACGCCTTGCTCTGTCTCAACATCATGTATGTCCTTGTATGTTATGATCTGTCTGTACTGCTTGCAAAACAAAATTTTCACTGTATTTAGGTACATGTGACAACAATGAAACAAATTAAATCAAATCAAATCAAAGTAATGATCTTGTTCAATGCATGGCAGACTTGATGGGCTGGATGATCTGTTTCTGCTTCTGGGCATTTTGGCCTGTGCCATAATAATATTGTGACTCTACAAGTACTTGTTTGCCATGACATTTCTGTGACTCTTTGTGTATCTTCATAAATGCCCCTTCAAACGTGGAGACTGAAATGGTGCACAATGCTGCCAGTGCAGTCTGACATAGGATTCAAACTAAATATGGGGTTGGGGAGTCCGGAACTAGATGGCATAGGTTTAGGGTGAGAGGGGCAAAATATAAAAGAGACCCATGGGGCAACCTTTTCACGCAGAGGGTGGTACGTGTCTGGAATGAGCTGCCAGAGGAAGTGGTGGAGGCTGGTACAATTACAACATTTAAAAGGCATTTGGATGGGTATATGAATAGGAAGGGTTTGGAGGGATATGGGCCGGGTGATGGCAGGTGGGACTAGATTGGGTTGGGATATCTGGTCAGCATGGACAGGTCGGACCGAAGGGTCTGTTTCCACACTGTACATCTCTATGACTCTATGACTCAGTCAGTAGTATGCTCGAAAGAAAACTGGTTGCTTTATATGCAATCCAAAAGAAAGTGAAGCATTCCTGCTGCAACTGTAACAGAGACTGTTGGAAACAAAGTATAGTTTTCTTCAAGTGAGGACAAACTCAAATTCTCATTGGGCTTTCTCTCCTTTACTCAGTTTCTAATCAACTTGTTTCTTGAGCCACTTGCATTTCCCCTCTTAATACACTGACAATGAAGCTGCCTCCTTGTGTGGGGATTAAATTTGTTGGCAATTATTTCTGTAGCATTGGCAGGTTTTATTGAGGAGAAAGTGAGGACTACAGATGCTGGAGATCAGAGTCGAAGAGTGTGGTGTTGCACAGCCGGTTAGGCAGCATCTGAGGAGCAGAAGAATCGACGATTCAGGTGTCAGCCCTTTACTCATTCCTGATGAACAGCTTATGCCCGAAACATCGATTCTCCTGCTCCTCAGATGCTGCCTGACTGGCTGTGCTTTTCCAGCACCACACTCTCCAGGTTTTACTGAGTCTTTAAATGGAGAAAGACTGCAGAAAGCTACAGAACAGAAGGATTTGAGAGTCTGAATCCAGGAATCATGGAAGATGGTGTGCTGAACAGCTAATAGGGAGTGAAATGGAATGTTGACCTTTTGTTCAAAAGAAATGGAGTGTAAAACAAGGAAGGCTTTGTTAAAACTAAACAAGGCACAAGTCAGAACGCTGCTGGAATACTGTGAATATTTTTGTGCCCCTTATCTGAGGAAAGGTAGACTGGTATTGGAGGCAGTCCGGAGAAGGTTCACTCAACTATCACGGTTTGGAAGGATTGCCTTATGCATGAGGTTGAGTAGGTCGGGTCTGTACCCACTGGAGACCTTATTCACACATATACGATTCTTCAGGAAATTGACTGGGGAGATTATTCCCTCTTGTGGAACAGTCTAGAGGCCAACATCCCAGAATAAGGGGTCACACATTTAAAACTGAGAGGGAGTCTTTTCTCTCGGGGGGTAGTGAATCTGTGGAATTCTTAAACTGCAGAGGGCTGTTGAGTCTGGTCCATTAAGTATACTCAAGGCATTTATAGCACGTCCCCAGTTGCCCTTGAGAAGGTGCCTTCTTGAACCGCAGCAGTCTGTGTGCTGTAAGTTGACCCACAATGCTCTTAGGGAGAGAATTCCGGGATTTTGACCCAGTGACAGTGAAGGAACAGCGATACATTTCCAAGTCAGGACGGTGAGTGGCTTGGACAGGAGACTAGCAGGGAGTGGTGTCCCCATGTAGAGGCACTTTGTTCCTGTCTATCAACAGTGGCATCGTCATATTGAGGATGCACCTTCCATTCAGAATACCTTGTTGCATACATCGTATAACAATATCAGCAAGTCTGCAGTGATCTATGTACACAGGCAGTTAACCAAGAGGTCTACCATTGCACCCTGCTGTTTATCATGTATTTTTTACTCTGAGACCAGATTTTAATTATTGGTTCTGAACCCCGTGGTAGATATTTTTGTTGTACAGCAGACAGCTGGGTTGCTGAAACACCTCCTTCATGTGATAGCGATCCCGGATGTCGGGAAAATGCTAAAAACAGTAAATGTGCATGCACTCAGTTGCCAGGCCTACCTGACAGTCACACACCCACACTCGCTGCAATGTGTGATCCCCTTTCCCTTAAAATCACACATCCCACGCACCAAGCTGCTCAGGGATTTTCCAGCTGAGCTCATTAAAATTTATTTTAGATAAAGTGCTTGAAACCGACGCCAAAATGAGTTTAAGCAATGAGAGAGGGAGAGAAAATCCATCAACTTCAATTAAACACCTGAGGACAGTGAGTCACTGACCTTGGGGTGAGGTAACCCTCCCTTTCCACTCCCAGATAATAGGTTCAATTCTGACAGGGAAGGTTGTGAAACATCAAAAATGCTCTGGCTCACTCTACCCTGAGGCAGTGTTTGAAATGATTAATGATTTTAAGAGGGATTCCTGTCCCTGGTAATTTTTTATCCACCATGATTAGTCCAAAAGAAAGTGGCTGTGTTGGTAACAAAGTGTTATAGAGCTGTAGCACGGAAACAGACCCTTCAGCCCAACTCATCCATGTTGACCAGGCATTCCAATCTGACTTAGTCCCATTTGCCAGCATTTGGCCATATCCCTCTAAACCCTTCCGATTCATATACCCATCCAGATGTTTTTTTAAATGTTTTCATTGTACCAGCCTCCACCACTTCCTCTGGCAGCTCATTCCATACACACACCACCCTCTGCATGAAAAGGTTGTCCCTCAGGCCATTTTAAAATATTTCCCCTCTCACCTTAAACCAATGCCCTCTAGTTCTGGACTCCCCCGCCCCAGGGAAAAGACCTTGTCTATTTATCCTATCCATGTCCCTCATGATTTTACAAACCTCTATAAGGTCATCCCTCAGCCTCCGACGCTCCAGGGAAAACAGCCCCAGCCTGTCCAGCCTCTCCCTATAACTGAAACCTTCCAGTACGGGCAAAATCCTTGTAAATCTTTTCTGCACTCTCTCAGGTTTAACCACACCTTTCCTCTATAAGGGTGACCAGAATTGTATGCAGTATTCTAAAAGTGGCCTCACCAATGCCCTATACAGCCACAATATGATGTCCCAGCTCCTATACTTATTGTTCTGACCAATGAGGCAAGTGTACCAAATGCCTTCTTCACCACCATGTCTACCTGTGACTTCACTTTCAAGAAACTATGTATCTGCACCGACAGGTCTCTTTGTTCAGCAACAGTCCCCAGGGCCCCATTAACAGTATGAGTCCTTTTCACTGTAAACTTTTCACTGCACTCATGTGAGTCCATGTGACAATAAAGCAAAGTTATTTCAATTCAAGATAAGAGCCCATGATGTTGGGGGCCAGGTACAGGCGTGGATAAAGGATTGGATGACGAGCAAAAGGCAGAGAGTAGGGACAAAAGGGTCTTTTACAGGATGGCAGTTGGTGACTAGTGGAGTTCCACAGGGGTCACTGTTGGGACTAAAACGATTCATATTGTACATTAACAATCTGGACAGAGAACAAAGAAAAAACAGCACAGGAACAGGCCCTTCAACCCTGCAACACATTTTGCCCTTCCATACTAAAACTGTCTTTACTTATAGGATCCTTATCTCTCTATTCCCTCCCTATTCATGTATTCATCCAGGTGCTTCTTGAATGCTGCTTTTGTATCTGTCTCCACCCCCTCCTCTGGCAGTGCGTCCCAGGCACTCACCACCCTTTGTGTGAATAACGTTCCTCACACATTTCTTTTGAACTTCCCCCCTCGCACCTTGAACTTGTGTCCACTAATAATTCACCCCTCCACCCTGGGAAAAAGCCCCATACATTCCACTCTATCCATGCCATTCTCAGTCTTAGAAACTTCTGCCAGACTGCCCTGGTTTGCCTTATCAAAATGCATTACCTCACCTTTACCTAAATTAAATTCCATCTGCCACTTGTTGGCCCATTGGCCCATCTGATTAAGGTCCCATGATACACAGATAATCCTTTTCACTGTCCACTACACCATCAATTTTGCTGTTGTCTGCAAACCTATTAACCGCACTTCCTATATTAGCCTGTTTGTCAGGCTATTGTGGAGTCAAGTTCATAGCATTCAGGTGCCATTTCACCACAGGACTGAAGGAACTTTTCCTATTATTTAATCGTGGTAGATGGGTAACTCTGGCTGGGCTGGCATTGATTGCCCGTCCCTTAATGCCTTTGAGAAGGTGGTGGTCAGCTGCCTTCATGAACCACAGGGCTCCTTTGCAGTTCTTTACTGGCTGCAAGGCTCGTTGAGTGACAGGTGCTATGGAAATGCAGGTTCTTCTGCCTTTACTCCTGTTATAGAGTTGGAACGGGGATCCCAGCTGTGAAAATGCAATGTTTAATCTGGACTCCCACACCTGAAAAGCATTAATTATAAAAAACTACATCTGTTTTCTTTATGATTGCCAAGCGGGGAACAAGATCCATTCAGTCCTGCTTTCCCAAGACACCCAGACACCCTGCTCTTTCCTGTCATTAACACAGAGTCATTATTCATCACACTACAGCAAGGGGCTGTGGTCTTCTATGTTCAGGTAGGCAGATAGGCAGCCCTGTTGTCTCCAGAGGATATAGTCTCAGAAAAACTGGGCACCAAATCTAAGACTGAGATGAGCAGGGATTTCTTCTCTCAGAAGGTTGAGAGTCTTTGGAACTCCCTACCACAGAGCTGGGGGTGGGAGCAGAGTCCTTGTGTATATTTAAGGCTGAGATAGAGAGATTCTCGATCAGTCTGCGAATTGAGGGTTACAGGGAAAGGGCAGGAAAGTGGACGTGAGGAATATTGGATCAGCCGTGATCCTATTGAACGACAGACTGAGTGGCCTAATCCTGTTCATATTTCTTATGGCCGTATCGAGTTATGTCTTCCCTCAGCCAGCATACAGGTCAAACCCCATGTTACTGGCATCAGTCTGATCTGCTGAGCTCAACAACCCAGCCCACCGCCACCTCCGCACTCCTTTCCTAATCATGGAACTCTTTCATCTGCAATAGACAGCATAACTCCACTTCCCCCATCCCAACTCTCACCTTGTGTCCCTTGCATCCCTGGCCCAAAGACAATATACTCTGGTCTCTACCTTAAAGACGGAGGGAGACAGGAAACTGTAGGCTGGGTAGCCTGACCTCGGTCATTGGTAAGATTTTAGAATCCATTACTAAGGATGAGAATGCAGAATAGTTGCATGGTAAAACAGGGCTGAGTAAGCATGGCTTCATCAAGCAGGTCAGGCAGCATCGGAGGAGCAGGAGAATTGATGTTTCGGGCAAGAATTCTTCATCAGGAATGACAGGGAATGAAGGACTTTTGCCCGAAACGTCGATTCTCCTGCTCGTCGGATGCTGCCTGACCTGCTGTGCTTTTCCAGCACCAGACTTTTGATTCTAATCTCCAGCATCTGCAGCCCTCACTTTCTCCATGGCTTTATCAAGGGAAGGACATGCCTGACAAACCTGTTAGAAGTCTTTGAGGAGGCAAAGCTAGACAAAGGACAGCCAGTGGAGGTGATCTGTTTGGATTTCTAGACAAGCCTTTGACAAGGTGCTGCACAGGAGGCTGCTTAATAAGATATTTCTTTGTTCATTTTCTTTCTTTATTTTTCTAATGTATTACTATGATTTTGTACTTTTTGAAGATCCATAATGCGGGACATTTTTCTAATTTTATTCCTAAGAATTTATGCTCAAGATCCTGTACCTCGGTATCTTACTCCCTAAGATGGTGCCATAAGTGGCAACTTGTAAACTTTTCACAGCACTCATGTGAGTCCATGTGACAATAAAGCAAAGTCAATTCAATTCAAGATGTTGGGGGCCAGGCAGAGAGTAGGGATAAAGGGGTCTTTTTCACGATGGCAGCTGGTGACTAGTGGAGTTCCACAGAGGTCATAACTATTCATGTTACACATTAACAAGCTGGACAGAGAACAAAGAACAAAACAGCACAGGAACATGTCCTTTGGCCCTATAACACACTTTGTCCTGCCATACTAAAACTGCCTTCACTTACAGAATCCTTATCCCTCTATTCCCTTCCTACTCATATATTCGTCCAGGTGCTTCTTGAATGCTGCTATTGTGTCTCATTCCACCCCCTCCTCTGGCAGCACGTTCCAGGCACTCACCATCCTTTGTGTGAATAATCTGTCTCGCACATCCCTTTTGAACTTGCCCCCTCGCACCTTGAACCTGTATCCCCTAATAGTTCACCCCTCCACTCTGGGAAAAAGTCCCATGCCTTCCACTCTATCCATGCCATTCTCGGTCTTATAACCTTCTACCAGATTGCCCCTCAACCTCATTAATTATCTGGACGAATGAACTGAGAACGATGTTGCTATGTTGAGATGACACAACGATAGGTGGAGGGATAGATAGTGTAAGTATGGAGGCTGCAGAGGAATGTGGACAGGCTGGGAGAGTGGGCAAAGAAGTGGCAGATGGAATACAATGTGGAAAGGGGTGACGTTGTACATTTTGGTCAGAAGACGTGTAGACTACTTTGCTAAATGGGGAAGTAGTTGGGGAAATGAGGAGTGGTTGAGAACCCTGCGTCTGTATTTGACGGGATTTAGAAGGATGAGGGGGAATCTGACTGAAACTTACCGAATTCTGAGAGACCTAGGTAGAGTGGACATGCAGATGTTTCCACTAGTAGGAGAGACTAGGACCTGAGGACACATCCTGAGGCTGAAGGGCTGAGATGAGGAGGAATGTCTTCAGCCAGAGTGGTATCTGGTGAATCTGTGGCACTCATTACCACTGAGGGCTGTGGAGGCCACAGCATTGAGTGTATTGAAGACAGAGATAGATAGGCTCTTGATTGGTAAGGGGATCAAGGGTTAAGGGGAGAAGCTCGAACAATAGTTTTGAGAAACATATGAGGTAGGAGCAAGTGAGGACTACATATGCTGGAGATCAGAGTCGAGAGTGTGGTGCTGGAAAAGCACAGCAGGTCAGGCAGCATCCGAGGAGCAGGAAAATCAACGTTTCGGGCAAAAGCCTTTCACCAGGAATGGGGGTCTCATGAAGGGCTTCGCCCGAAACAACGACTCTCCTGCTCCTCAGATGCTGCCTGACCTGCTGTGCTTTTCCAGCACCACACTCTCGACTTGAGAAACATATCAGCCAAGACTGACTAGCAGAGCAGATTTGATGGGATGAGTGGCCTCTTTCCGCTCCTCTATTTTCTAGCCTTAAAACTTGGGCAAAAGCTTTGCAGACAGACCTTCAGAACACAAACAAATTATGGTATGGCTTCACCGTTAACAGGGCGTTTTGAACATTCCCCATTGACCTTTACATTTTTTTCTGTAACGGTAGAACATGATGAGCTTTCTGACCTCCTACAGTTCACTAAGCAGCATTAGCCAATAATTTACCACCACTTTGGCTCCACCAACAGGTCTCTGCTGGAACTGAACACAGTTGGAACCATAGAGTCATAGAGTCAGAGGGATGTACAGCATGGAAACAGATCCTTCGGTCCAACCTGTCCATGCCAACCAGATATCCCAACCCAATCTAGTCCCACCTGCCAGCACCCGGCCCATCTCCCTCCAAACTCTTCCTATTCATATACGCAACCAAATGCCTCTTAAATGTTGTACCAGCCTCCACCACTTCCTCTGGCAGCTCATTCCATACACGTACCACCCTCTGGGTGAAAATGTTGCACCTTAGGTCTCTTTCATATCTTTCCCCTCCCACCCTAAACCTGTGCCCTCTAGTGTTGGACTCCCCGACCCCAGGGAAAAGACTTTGTCTATTTACCCTGTCCATTCCCCTCATAAGTTTGGAAACGTCTATAAGGTCACCCCTCAGCCTCCGACGCTCCAGGGAAAACAGCCCTAGCCTGTTCAGCCTCTCCCTGTAGCTCAAGTCCTCCAACCTTGGCAACATCCTTGTAAATCTTTTCTGAACCCTTGCAAGTTTCACAACATCTTTCCGATAGGAAGGAGACCAGAATTGCATGCAATATTCCAACAGTGGCCTAACCAATGTCCTGTATAGCCGCAACATCACCTCTCAACTCCTGTACTCAATACTCTGACCAATAAAGGAAAGCAAACCAAATGCCTTCTTCACTATCCTATCTACCTGCGACTTCACTTTCAAGGAGCTATGAACCTGCATTCCAAGGTCTCTTTGTTCAGCAACACTCTCTAGGACCTTACCATTAAGTGTATAAGTCATGCTAAGATTTGCTTTCCTAAAATGCAGTGCCTCGCATTTATCTGAATTAAATTCCATCTGCCACTTCTCAGCCCATTGGCCCATCTGGTCCAGATCCTGTTGTAATCTGAGGTAACCCTCTTTGCTGTCCATTGCACCTCCAATTTTGGTGTCATCTGCAAACTTACTAACTGTACCTCTTATGCTCGCATCCAAATCATTTATGTAAATGACAAAAAGTAGAGGACCCAGCACCGATCCTTGTGGCACTCCACTGGTCACAGGCCTCCAGTCTGAAAAACAACCCTCCACCACCACCCTCTGTCTTCTACCTTTGAGTCAGTTCTGTATCCAAATAGCAAGTTCTCCCTGTATTCCATGAGATCTAACCTTGCTAATCAGTCTCCCATGGGGAACCTTGTCGAACGCCTTACTGAAGTCCATACCAGTGGTGATGCCTGACTTGACCTAGACTGGTTAAATTCCAACAATTTGGTTTTAAGAGGAACAGATGAAGGTGCAAAATGCCGAACCTTTCTGAATCACTGGTTAGGACTGCAGTATGTTCAAATCTGGCACGATGCTTTATAAAAATCTACCCAAGCACAGAAAGAGAGGGTGCAGACAAAATGATTGGAATGGCATCAGAGATTGGAGACCTGTGGACAGTTCGAACAGGTAAGTTTCAAGGGAGATTGTATTAGAGGCATTAAAAATTATTAAGATGTTTTGAGGGAGTAATTCACAGAATGACAGAATGGTTCCAGTCCATAAACAGGCCACTCAGTCTATCATTCCTGGAAAGGCACTTCAAGTGAGCATCATCACCTCCTGCCAATCCCCTTCCTCTCTCTCCCATTGCCCCTACACATTATTTCTAAACAAATCAATGAAGGAGAAATGTTCCACTGGTAGGAGAGTGAGTAAGAAAAGATACAGATTTAAGCTAATTGCCAAAAGAGTCGAACGTGAAGAATCAAAAAGATAGTGGAACATTGACCTTGCAATGGAGTTTAGAAACCAAGGCAACATCAGGAATATGAGGAGCAATGGTGCTAATGAGAGAGGGGGATGCTGAGTTCAAGGGATGGAGAGAAGGGAACGGACAAATTCAGGATGCAGTGCATCAAGGGGTCAGTAAAGATTGTGGGAACATCAAAGGATGCAGTTGAGAAGAGGTAACATGGTTTGGTTCTGTTGTGGAGAGAGAGAAAGAGTGATAGAACAAACATTGGAGGAAATGGTGGAGATGGGACTATCGTGAAGGAGGAGAAAAGGGAGGTAACGGCCAGATGGAATGATAGAAAAGATTCCACACCAGCCTCACACAACCCAAGATCCACACAAAATATAATCACACTTTGACCTCAGTGACAAGCATACTTAACACTGTTCAGATTTCTAATTCCCCAACCCCTCTCCCACCCAGAAATAAAGAGAAACACAACTTTGTGTGTGTATACAAATCACTAGGACTGATTACGCTGACTAATCGATGCACTCTTTCCAAACAGTGGGCCTATTAACAGGGGTTATTCCAGCAACCCTTCATGACTTACTATGCAAAAGGACAGAATCCCAGACAGCAGGGCTTCCCAGGAGTTATCTGAAACCTTGCTTCTGGGAAGCTGTGAGATTGTCCACGCTTAAATGTCCATAAGCCTCGGAAGCAAACTAGGTGACTTGTTAGAATCTCTACAGCTCAGAAAGAGGCCATTCGGCCCAACAAGTATCCACTGTCTCTCCAAAGGACATTCCACCCAGACCCACCCTATCCCTACATTTCCCCATGGCTAATCCACCTAGCCTGCATATCCTCGGACACTATGGGTAATTTAGCGTGGCCAATCCACCCTAGCCTGTTCATCTTTGGACTTGCGAGGAAACCGGAGCACCCGGAGGAAACCCACGCAGACACTGGGAGAATGTGCAAATTCCACACGGACAGTCACCCGAGGGTGGCATCAAACCCAGGCTGGTGCTGTGAGGCAGTAAGTGCTAACCACTGAGACACCACTAATCTAAAGGCAGAAGGTGCTGGAAAATCTCAGCAGGTCTGTCACATCTGTAAAAAGGGCAACAGAGTTAATGTTTCGACTCTGGTACGAGACTTCTTTGGAATACCAGGTGAGTTACTAATCTGGGGCCACTTGGCAGCTTATTTTCCACATTCCCATCCTTTGTTTGAAAGGGACCTGGGTCTGCCCTTGAAGCTTTGTAATCTGCAATGCGATGGACCAGGGACTGGTCAAGGGGCTTAGAATGGGAAGGCAGCCTTTAAAAAAATTGTTCTTTTGTTGCTGCAGTGGACATAATGGGCTGAGAGGCCTCTTTTTGCACAGGGTTATCTCCCTGTGACTCTACGGCAACAATCTCAGCAGGAAGAGTTGCATTGATAAAGCACCTTCCCCAATCACCAGACAACTCCAAAGTACGTTATTAGCTGCAGTGTAGTCACATTGGCAATGCGGGGTGTGCAGCACAGAGGCTAAGTGGTTAACACTGCTGCCTCACAGTGCGAGGGACCTGGGTTTAATTCCAGCCTCAGGCAACTGTCTGTATGGAGTTTGCACATTCTCCCTGGGTCTGTGTAGATGTGCTCTGGTTTCCTCCCACAGTCCAAAGGTGCGCAGGTTAGGTGTTTTGACAATGCTAAATTGCCCATGGAGTTCAGAGATATGTAGGTTAGGTGTGTTAGTCAGGGGTAAATATAGGGTAGGGGGAATAGGTCTGGGTGGGTTACTCTTTGGAGGGTTGGTGTGGACTTGTTGGGCTGAAGGGCCTGTTTCCACACTGTATGGATTCTATAATTTGTACACAGCAAGCTCACATAGACGAGAACAATAAATGGCCAGTTACTCATCTTAGTCAAGGTTGAACTGAGGGAGAATTGCGCTTTTGTTAATTGCACTTTATCAAGGGAATTTCTCCATTTACCCTTCATGGATGGACAAAAATGTAAAAGGGGCCTTGATTTAATGTTCCCTCGGAAAGATGAGACATGACGCACAGCAGCTACGAAGGAGTTTTCAATAGGCATTTCGAACGCTCAGGCAAAATCTGAGCGGTTACCATGTGAATGTGAATTGCAGGCGGTGAACTTGGGCTTTGTTAATCAATCACCTCAAACATCAATAGAAAGGGGAGAGCTGGATAGCACCATCCGGGACATCACCTTCAGGCAAAGGAATAAGAAGCTTTTGTTGAGAGGTACACACACACACACACGCACACATACGTGCACGCAGACACACACAAACACACGCGCACATACACACACCGAGAGACCAACTTCCATGTGCCTTTCCACAGGAAGCTTTGCCTATAACTGGCTGGCTACTGACGTGGATTCAAGCCAAGCTCGTCAGCAGCCAGTTCCCATGGCAACGTGAAACATCACCATCCTCCTGACGGTGTCAGGTTGGTATCAATGGAGGGGGGAGGGGTTGTTGGGCAAGGGGACGGTGGGGGGTGGGGAGGTAAGAACTGATGAAGGTTAAGTAAACCCCAGTACCGGTGGTCGGGCTAGTGATGTGGGGTGGGGAGGGAGAAGGGGGCTGGTGGAAAGGTTCAGTGTGCTTCCCCTGCCCCTGTGGTTCATCGACGGTCAAAGATTCCAACAGGGGCAGACACGTTCCACCAGCAGGACAAGGAGGTTTGTGTGAATTTAGAGAATGCGGGAAGATGAATGTGAACTTTAAAAATAACTCTTTCAAGGGATATGGGAAACATTGGCTAGGCCAGCAGCTATTGCCCATCCCTAATTGTCCCCAGAACCCTGTGGCTTGCAGAGTTAATGTGGGTCGGAATCAATGCAGGCCAGACCAGGTAAGGGCAACAGAGTTCCTCCCAAAAGGGCATCAGTGAACCCAATGGATTTTTATTTTAATGAGAATTGATCATGATTTCCATTTGGTTTGCTTTGTTTTCCCCCAGATTACAGAGTTTCATTAAAGTTCAATTTTCACCATCAGCTGTGGTGGGATTTGAACCGATGTCTTAGAATGTTAGCTTGGGTCTCGTGACAAAACCTCAGCACCACCTCCCCCCTTGTGTGGGGTAAGTTCCTAAAGGGAGGCCTCTCCACTCACATCTCTGGTGTGGAACATGAAGCCACAATCTTCTCGCATCAATGTCAGATAAGATCATGGGTTTCAGCCCAGACACTTGTCCCTGTAACCCAGGCTGACACTCCCTGTACCACACTGACAGAGTACTGCACTCCACAAATGCCCCCATTTTCTGGATGATATGTTTAACTATGTTCCTGCTTAACCGGACAAAAATGATCTACGGAAATCCTTCAAGGAGAATACCAGCGTTCTCCCTGATGTCCTGGTCAATATTTACCCCTTAACCGTATTGTTTAGAAACAGATTCTTGGGGGAGTTTCACATTGCTTACCATGGGGATCTTGCTGTGAGTGATTGGATCCCCTGAGATTGTGTAGCTTTATGTAAACATTGTTGGCTATTTTCTCCTTTTCACTGAAGCCAGTGAATAGAATGGAATCAGAGAATGGTTACAGGATCGAAAGCAATCAGGTAGAATTGCCCATCTTTATCATAGACTCCCTACAGTGCAGAACAAGGCTGTTTGGCTCATCCAGTCTGTACCATCCCTCTGAACAGCATCCCACTCAGACCCTGATCCTACCCTCACAATCCTGCATCTTTGTCGTGGCCAATCCACTCTAACCTGCATGTCTTTGGACTGTGGGAGGAAATTGCAGCATCCAGAGGAAACCCACACAGATACGGGGAGAATGTGTAAACTCCACATAGACAGTCACCTGAGGGAACCCGGGTCCCTGGTACAGTGAGGTAGCAGTACTAACCACTGAGCCACTGTGCCATCCCAATCTTTTTCTAGAGAGAAGGAAGGTTAAGTAAAGTAGCAAAACACTAAATGGGGTTGCTCATGACGTTGTTCCAATGTCTAATGATGCATGAGACAGACAACGTATGTGCTAGTTTATCCTGGAGCAGGTCTCTACGCTGTTTCTCAGAATGGTACCATTCCTCATTCAGCACAGCTGACCAGCAGATATCCTCACCATGTTACAAACACGCCTTTGGTGGTCATCAAGACCTGGAGTGGACTTGAACCTGGAGTGTCTCAGAGGCTGAGACATCCCGCACTGCAGCACATGTGTCTTTTACAGGTACAATGGTGACTATACAGGTGCCAGAATTTTTCTGAGGAGGGGTTTGGGGTCAGGGGTCCTGCTACAGGAATGGGGAGGGTCAGGAATTGGGGGAGAATCCTACTTTGGTTGGGAGGGGGTCAGAATCCAGGATCACATTCTGTCAGTGATGGCCCAGGAGGGGTCAGTTTTTGTACTGCCATCCTGCAAGCGGCTCAGCAGCGCTGGTGCTAATAGAGTCATAGAGATATACAGCACGGAAACAGACCCTTTGGTCCAACCTGTCCATGCCGACCAGATATCCCAACCCAATCTAGTCCCACCTGCCAGCACCCGGCCCATATCCCTCCAAACCCTTTCTATTCATATACCCATCCAAATGCCTTTTAAATGTTGCAATTGTACCAGCCTCCACCACATCCTCTGGCAGTTCATTCCATACACGTACCACCCTCTGTGTGAAAAGGTTAGGTCTCTTTTATATCTTTCCCCTCTCACCCTAAACCTATGCCCTCTAGTTCTGGACTCCCCGACCCCAGGGAAAAGACTTTGTCTATTTATCCTATCCATGCCCCTCATAATTTTGTAAACCTCTATAAGGTCACCCCTCAGCCTCCGATGCTCCAGGGAAAACAGCCCCAGCCTGTAGCTCAGATCCTCCAACCCTGGCAACATCTTTGAAAATCTTTTCTGAACCCTTTCAAGTTTCACAACATCTTTCCGATAGGAAGGAGACCAGAATTGCACACAATATTCCAACAGTGGCCTAACCAATGTCCTGTACAGCCGCAACATCACCTCCCAACTCCTGTACTCAATACTCTGACCAATAAAGGAAAGCATACCAAACGCCTTCTTCACTATCCTACCTACCTGCGACTCCACTTTCAAGGAGCTATGAACCTGCACTCCAAGGTCTCTTTGTTCAGCAACACTCCCTAGGACCTTACAATTAAGTGTATAAGTCATGCTAAGATTTGCTTTCCTAAAATGCAGCGCCTCGCATTTATCTGAATTAAACTCCATCTCCCACTTCTCAGCCCAATGGCCCATCTGGTCAAGATCCTGTTGTAATGGTGGTCATTGCTGGGATTGCACCCCACAGGAAGAGCACACAATGAGGGAAATGCAGCCTCAGAGTAAGGTTGAATAAGTGGTCCTGGAAGCACAGGGTCAGGCAAGCCCCTCAGAGAGGTGTGGGGTGGGGGACTCCATGTTGTCTACCCTCAACCGCAGCTGACAATGAATAGTACAGTTATAGAAAGGCACACCAGTCTCATCTTTCCCCATCACCCTGCCAATAATTCCCACACCATTCTGCCAACCATTCCTACACCATCCTGCAAACCTTCCCATTTCCCAGCTGGTCCCTGAAAGGCCAGCAGACTTCCAGCAAAGTTGTTCCGAAAAGTAATAGGAAAAAGCTGGTTTCATAAAATCCCTACTGTGTGGAAGCAGGCCATTTGGCCCATCGCGTGCACACTGACCCAATGAACAGCATCCTATCCAGTCCCACCCCTTTATCTTATACACGTAACCCTACATTTCCCATGGTCAATCCACCTAAACCTCACATCTTCAGACTGTGGGAAGAAACCGGAGCACCCAGAGGAAACCTACGCAGACATGGGGAGATTGTGCAAACTCCACACAGTCAATGATCCACAATTGGAATTGAACCTAGGTCCCTGGCACTGTGAGGCAGCAGTGCTAACCACTGAGCCACCGTGCTGTCCCATCCATTCCCTTTTCACCATGTCCTGTCCTGTCGATCTGCCTGCCTAGCTGATGACTGCCTGGCCTCAGCTTGATTATTTTCTTCCTCCCCTGTGATGTTAGACTGTCCGTTGAGTCTTCCACCTGAAGAGAACATGGGGGTTCCTGGACCTTGCTGATCTCAGCTGTTCAACAGGCACACTGAGCATTCCTGCACTTCCCCACCTTGTCAAACCTGTTCCCTCAGAGTCACCGTGGCCCCCTACTCCACCTCAGAACCAAAACTGGCACACGGTGACATGGATTATTGAGCTGATGTTCAATGGCATGGAGAGGGATACACACTTAGCAATTCCAGCTCTCCAGCCTCGATCAGAGAGACCTTCACCAAGTGTAGGGGTTGGGAAGTCATGTTGAGGTTGTACAGGATGTTGGTGAGGCCTCTTCTGGAATACCAGTGTGCAGTTCTGGTCACCCAGGGATAGGAAGAATATTATTAAACATAGTAGGGTTCAGAAAAGATTTAACAGGATGTTGCCGAGAATAGAGGTTTTGAGATCCAAAAATAGTCTGGATAGGCTGAGATATTTTCCACCAGAGCGTAGGAGGTTGAGGGTTGACCTTATAGAAGTTTATAAAATCACGAGGGGCATAGCTAAGGTGAACAACAAGGGTCTTTTCCCTAGAATGGGGAGTTCAAGACTAGGGTGCATAGTTTTAAGGTGAGAGAAGAGAGATTTAAAGGACAGCTTTTTTTACACAGAGAGTGGTTCCTGCGTGGAATGAACTGCCAGAGGAAGTGATGGATGTGGGTACAGTTATAACATTTAAAAGACATTTGGATAGGTACATGAGCAGGAAAGGTTTGGAGAGATATAGGCCAGGAGCAGGTAGGTGGGACTTGTTTAGTTTGGGAACATGATCAGCATGGACTAGTTGGACTGAAGGGTCTGTTTCCATGCTGTATGACTTTATGACCCTATGAGTCTAAGTGAAGACTGTTGTATCCCACAATGAGAGCCGTGAGACCAAGCAAAGTGGCTATTGGATACCTTAGCGAACCAGCCCCAAGGAGGTGCTGACAGGAAGGAAAAGAACCCAGCAGAAAGCCAATAATACTTAGAAATGAACATACTTTCTTGTGTGGGAGGCAGGATGGCAAGATTATTATCTGAATGGTATAGACTGGGAAAGGACAAGGTACAACGATACCTGGGTGTCCTCGTGCACCAGTCACTGACAGGAAGCATGCAGGAGCAGCAGGCAGAGAAGAAGGCAAATGGTATATTGGCTTTCATAGCCAGTGGATTTGAGTGGAGGAGAAGGCAATTGTACAGGGCCTTAGTGAGACAACTTCTGTGCAGTTTTGGTCTCCTTATCTGAGAAACGATATCGTGGCAATGGAAATAGTGCAACCAAGCTTTACCTGACTGGGATAGCAGGACGGAAGTGTGAAGTGAGACTGGATCATTTAGTGCTACATTCACCGCAGTTTGGAAGAAAGAGGGAGGGATTCTCAAAAACACCTAAAACTTCTAACAGGACGAGACAGGATAAGTGTGGGAGGAAAGGTATTCCCAAAGACCGAGGAGTCCAGAACCAGAAGCCACAGTCTAAAGGTATGAGGTAGGCCACTTAGGACTAAGATGAGGAGAAATTCCTTCACCCAGAGATTGGTGAACCTGTGGAATTCTCTGGCGTAGAAAGCAGTTGAGGACAAAATGCTGAATGTTTATAAGGAGGAGTTAGATACAGTTTGTAAGGCTAAAGGGTTCAAAGGGTATGGGAAGAAAGTAGGAACAGGGGATTGAGTTGGATGATCAGCCATGATCATATTGAATAGTGGAGCAGACTCGATGGGCTGAATGGCCTACTCCTGCTCCTATTTTCTATGTTTCCATTGAAGTTGCTATTTTCTACAGGATGGGTTGGACAGGCATCCCTACTTCACTAGTTTTACTAGTTTTTCCTTCAGAGTAATCCTGGACTTGGTGGGACTCCATATCTATCGGCTTCAGGGCTGAACAACAGGCCTTAAATCATGACATTTATCACAGATCTGTTCCTATTAAGTGGCAGGGGTTAAAATAAGGACGTAAGGGTTTATAACATGTGTTTCACTTCTCCATGAAACTTGAAAGGGTTCAGAAAAGATTTACAGGGATGTTGCCAGGTTGGAGGATTTGAGCCACAGGGAGAAGCTGAACAGGCTGGGGCTGTTGTCCTTGGAGCATTGGAGGCTGAGGGGTGACTTTATAGAGGTTTATAAAATTATGAGGGGCATGAATAGAGTAAATAGACAAAGTTTTTTTCTCTAGTTGGGAGAATCCAGAACTAGAGGGCATAGATTTAAGGTGAGACGGAGGGATTTAAAAGGGACCTAAGGGGCAACTTTTTCACACAGAGGGTGGTGAGTGTGTGGAATGAGTTGCCAGAGGAAGTGGTGGAGGCTAGTATAATTACAACATTTAAAAGGCATCTGGATGAGTATGTGAATAGGAAGGGTTGAGAGGGATATGGGCTAATGCTGGCAAATGGGACTAGATTAATTTGGATAGCTGGTCGGCATGGACAAGGTGGACTGAAGAGTCTGTTTCCATGCTGTCCAGCTTTCTGACCCTATGACTGTAGTCAATAAGTATTTGCATATATGTGATGTCTTCTAATAGAGTAAAATCCATTGCTCCATGGATGAATAGAATATGTTCATTTCAGTATACAATTAGCTACAGTGTGTTGCAAGTTGGACCGAAGGGTCTGTTTCTGTGCTGTACATCTCGATGACTCGACGTGTGCAGTGAAAGGAGAGTTTTTAGTCCCTTTTTAGTGGCCTCCTGGTGTTTTTCCTGACTGATTGAGACAGAAGGATAAAATCCTGACTCGGTCTTCAGTTCAGGGAATCTGGACAGTCATGCTGGTCCGAGAAGCAGCGGTGAGTGATTTTTTTCCCTTTTATGGGGACAATCCTGTTGGACTCCTGACAGTGTATGGAGACTCTCCTGTGTGAGAAACATTCAGCATAGGACTGGACACAGTCACTCAAATGTAAATGTACACATGCTGTACATTTGGAGAAATAGACTATACACAGAAGCTTCAGCTCAGTGTTGTCCCATTGGTGCTACTAATAATCTTTTGGGATACCCTCCTTAGTAGTTTCAACTTATACAGTGAAGAGGAATGGGGAGTATCATTCGTAGCATTCTGCTTTATCGAATGTAAAACTGGCAAATGTTGTCAGATGACTCCCAGTTGCTACATTCTGGACTACTGACTCAATTTGTAATTATGCTAATCGAGCTCTTTCACGGTGTCTGACTCAGCAACACCTCCAAGTACTGCCTTCTCCCTATTGATGTTAATTAATTCAGCTTGTTCACACTGGGATGCATTAACCCTTCCCCAGTCAACGTCACAATCTTGACTGTAATTTAACAACACTACCACTGCCTTGGTATAGCACCTCACCATGGCAAAACTCCAAAATGCTTCACAGAAACACTATTGAATTGAATTAGCTTTAATGTCAAATGAGAACAGCGAAAAGTTTATAAGTCGCCACTTACAGAGCCATCTTGGGTACAGAGTACCTCGGTCAAATCCTAAATTACAGAATAGAGAAATGAAGAAAATAAAAGATACATTACAGCTATACACAGTATAACCATAGGTTAGAAAACAAGCAGCAAAGTTAAAAAGGCAGACATCACAGACTATCAAACAAAATCTAATATTGCCCCACAGGTGTTACAAAGTTGAAAGTATATGTGTTCACTTTAAAATGGAGAGTGTCTTCTGAATACTGAAGTCAACTTCAAGTGCAGGCTCAGCTTCCGAATGGAAAGGCTGGGTGACAGGCTGTTCCTAAATAGATAGATGTAACAATTGGCTGGGAAAGGGATACCTGAGTTTTGGTTGCTGTTTTCACAATAATTCAAATTTAACCAATTACTTTAAATTATAGCCAGGATACCAAAACCCAATTGAGTTTGAAATCATTATTTTGACAACATCAGACCAATGAGAAGGAATGATGTTGGGGGCATAAAAAAGTGGGCATTTGGAAAATTTTAGGGTGAGAGGGGAAAGATATAAAAAAAACCCTATGGGCAATCTTTTCACGCAGAGGGTGATGCAATGGTGTGCCTGAGGAAGTGGTGCAGGCTGGTACAATTGCAACATTTAAAAGGCATCTGGATGGGTATATGAATAGGAAGGGTTTGGAGGGATATGGGCCGGGTGCTGGCAGGTGGGACTAGATTGGGTTGGGATATCTGGTCGGCATGGCAGGTTGAACCGAAGGGTCTGTTTCTGTGCTGTGCATCTCTATGACTCTATGACTTTATATCTACCACCAAACAGCAAAGCAATTGCCTCAGTGCTGAAGAGCTAAATGCCCATCTAAAACGCTGCTCCAAGGAAATTAGAAGGCACTTTATATCAAGAGGTAGCATTTCCTGTAAAACAGACTCACAGTAAAAAGAAAGAAGATGACCCAAGGAGATCAGCAGATGGAAGATTGAAGACAGAGACTGTGTGGACTTGAGATTAAGTTAATATAATGTTAATAAGTGTGTTATTGGAACAGCATGTTAATAGGATTGTATTCAGTTAGGGGAAAGAGTGTTCAGTTTGTTAATAGTTTTCTTTTGTTTTCTGTTAGGAAAATGAATTGTTATTTTTCTTTAAATAGTGGAAATTAGGAGTCCCCTGTCACTCCATCACACATTTAACAGATTATGAGGCGAGATGAGCTTCTCTGGGTGTTTGGTTTTAATTAACAGAGGGATTTGACCTCCATGTTATAACATGGGCGGCAAAAAGTTTGGTTTAAAATTTTGGCTTAAAGTGGGAAAACTGCAGGGAGAGAGAGAGAATGAGAAAAGGTAGAATTTTAGGGAGGAACATCCAGAGGTAACGGGCAATGGCGGGTTGATCAGGTTTGGGGAATGTCAAGTCCAAAGGTCAGCAAGGTTTCAGTGACAGCTGGGCTGGGACAGGAATGGGGTGATGTGTGATGATGGAGTGGATGTTTAAGAGGAAGACCTTCTTAGGGTGAGACGGTGGAAAGTCTACTTCAGCCTCTGACACTTAACAGAGAAACGGGACAAAGTTGGAGAAGAAGGAAGGGAATTTGTGGTAGGGACACTGTCAAAGACATTGGATGGAAGCTATAACTATCCCCTACCCAAGTGCAGACGGGGAAGTGGGGGTGGGTAGGTGGGGGGGTGAGATTGCTCGTCTCTGAGGCAATTAAGACCCTGGTCAGTGAAGGGCTTCCTCCTGCCTCCCCTGATGTTACCAGTGGTGCTTGGGGCCTCATGGTAATGCTATCAGGTGAAATCTTCTCACCTTCTAGGGTCTGTCCAAAGAAGACCTCCACCACGGTAATGTCTTCATCCGCTGTGCATTCTCCCCTCTGCCCCCACCCCACCCCACCCCTGCTACCCCCACTGTACCAAGTACCAAAATCCAACAAACTGGCCCCTCCTCAATGGGTGCGGCTTGTAGTCTCAGCAGTGGCCACCACTCCTGGGTGAGATGTAACAGCTGCCAACATTTGATTGGTCAGTAGACCTTGGAGATCCAAGACTAATTAGGCTTGAAGGCTCATTCATTGGCTGTTGGTGTCCTGGCTAGTGAAGGAAGTGGGGAGGGCGGAGTTGCCCTCCGATTATGTACCAATGACTGGGGCTAAAACCTCTGAGTAAAATTCTCCTCCATGATTCTGGCTTCACAAATTATGAGATGGAAGAAATTTCTGAAACTCCAGCGCTGGGCCTCAACGAGTCAGTGGAGGAGTTGAGGGAGATAGAGCTGATGTAGAGCTGGACGGTATCAATGTGGATGTGAAACCTGACTGTGTCTTCAGATGTTGTGGTCAAAGAATAGTAATAGATGAGGAATAAAAGAAACTGAAGGACTGAGGCACTGGAGAAACCCACATGGGAACGGGGAAATTGGAGAGTCCAGTTTCACCACACTATACCCTTAACAACATCAGTAAAAAGGATTAACATTTTCAGGTTGGATTTTTGACAGTTTCATCAAAAACTCTTCTACATCCCCTTTAAATACATTAAAACTTTGTGTTGTACTGTCATACCGCATGATATCTTGGAATGAAATTAAACAACTACATCACACAAACCTATTATATATGATGGCCTCTAGCTTCAATTACATCTTGTGAATTGATGGTTCGTGATGAATATCCCAGGAAATCCCTCAAAGTGAAACTGCCATCTCAGGTTACACTACTTAGCAAATGCTGCAACTTGATTACATTGTCATGTCGCACTCAGCATGTCATTCTGTTGATACATCACCAGAGCTTAATAAGGTATTGGATCGCCTGTGTGTGTGTGTGTGTATGTGTGGGTGTGTGTGGGTGGGTGTGTGTGTGCTTTCTGTATTTATTTAATTCCATGGCTCTACCTCCCACTAACCTGTTGCCTGTGGGAACACAGATATGACCATGGGATGTGAAGAATTGATTGTAGAATCAGCGCACTTCTGAAAAATTGGGAAACATGGAAGAAATCCAACCTACTTTCATCCCTCACAAATCTACAAACCAGGGAAGCCTTGCCTGAGATCTCAGAACTCCTCCAATTTGAGCCTCTTGTGCAAATCCCATTTCCTCTACTCCACCACTAGCGATAATGCCTCTGCTGCCTCGGTCTTAACCTCTGGCACTCCCTCCCTAGATCTTGTCCTTTGAGGGTCTCCCAAAAATGTAGCTCTTTGGCCATACTCTTGGTCAGCTCCCTTCACACCTCCTTTGATTCTTTGTCAGATGATTCTCATGTGGACTGTAATGATGTTGCAGGCCTTCTGATGCTATTTTATAAATTAGGGGGACCTGCAGTTTGCAACACATTGTATACTGAAATGGAATATTGCATGCAATTCTGGCCTCCTTCCTATCGGAAGAATGTTGTGAAACTTGAAAGGTTTAGAAAAGTTTTACAAGGATGTTGCCAGGGTTGGAGGATTTGAGCTACTGGGAGAGGCTGAACAGGCTGGGGCTGTTTTCCCTGGAGTGTCAGAAGCTGTGGGGTGACCTTATAGAGGTTTATAATATCACGAGGAGCAGGGATAGGATAAATAGACAAGGTCTTTTCCCTGGGGGCACGGGGGGTGTAGTTCAGAATGAGAAGGCATTGGTTTAAGGTGAAGGAGAAGGATTTAACAAGGGACCTAAGGGACGACATTTTCAAGCAGAGGGTGGTACGTGTATGGAATGAGCTGTCAGAGGAAGTGGTGGAGGCTAATAGAATGACAACACTTAAAAGGCATTTGGATGGGTATATGAATAGGAAGGGTTTGGAGGGATATGGGCCAAGTGCTGGCAGGTGGGACAAGATTGGGTTGGGATATCTGGTTGGCATGGATGGGTTGGACTGAAGGGTCTCTTTCCGTGCTGTACAATTCTATGACTCTACTTATCCATGGAGTAATGGAATTTACTCTATTACAAATACTTATTGACCACAGTTACAGTGTCAGAGAGCTGTACAGCACAGAAACAGACTCTTCAGCCCAACTCATCCATGCCGGCCAGATATCCTAAATTAATCTAGTCCCATTTGCCAGCACTTGGCCCAAAACCCTCTAAGCCCTTCCTATTCATATACCCATCCAGATGCCTTCTAAATGTTGCAATTGTACCAGCCTCCATCACTTCCTTTGGCAGCTCATTCCATATACACATCATCCTCTTCGTGAAAAAGTTTCCCCTTATTTCCCTGTTATATCTGTCCCCTCTCAACCTAAACCTTTGCCCTCTAATTTTGGACTCCCCTACCCTGGGGAAAAGACTTTGACCATTTCAACTTATCCACGCCCCTCATGATTTAATAAACCTCTATAAGGTCATCTCTCATCCTCAGATGCTCCAGAAAAAAACAGCCCCAGCCTATTCACCCCCTACGTATAGCTCATACCCTCCAACCCTGGCAAATTTCTTGTCCATATTTTCTGCACCCTTTTAAGTTTAACAGCACCTTTCCTGTAACAGGGAGACCAGAACTGCATGCAGAATTCCAAAGGTGGCCTAACCAATGTGCTGCAACATGACCTCTCAACTCCTATACTCAGTGCACTGACCCATAAAGGGAAGTATACCAACCACTTTTTTGATCACTCTGTCTACCTGTGACTCCACTTTCAATGAGCTATGAACCTGCACTCCAAGATCGTCATTTGACAACACTCCCCAGGGCCCTACTATTAAGTACATAAGTCCTAACCTGATTTGCCTTGCTGAAATGCAGCACCTCACATTGATCTGAATTAAACATCACCTGCCACTCCCTGGCCCCATGGAACAGAAGATTAAATATCAAAGAACTAGGGCCGAGGTTGGGAATAGCATCTTCAGACACACGAGTGGTGAGATTCACCCTCAGGATTGGTGGGATAGAAGTTGTGTCAACATTTGGGATTAGATTGAACAGGGAAGGGTAGAAGAAAAATGGGTGAAAGAGATTTAAATCTAAAGAGAGTAAATTAATTGCAAGTATTTTCTTGTGGGAAGGATAAACGCCAACATGGACCAGTTGAGCCAAATGTTTCATGTTGAGATTGCATGTTGCAATGAAAAGTAGCTGAGAGATTGTTCATCCCAGGATTAATCCCGAAGTGCTTTTACAATCTGTGATAACTGTACTGGACAAATTCACACAGCGATGAGCTGCATCTAGCTCTCACCCACATTCAGGGTCATTGCAACCTCAGCTCAGAATACAGACAGGGAGTCAGCAGTCATGGTAATCAGCAGCGATCACATTCATTAAAAAAGACTGTGGGAGTTGGAAAAATAAAGATAATATTTGGAAATTTAAGGAGCAAATCCCACAGCCAGGTCTAATAGCTTCCCCATAGATGCACATTAGAATCACAAACTGATTCAATCGATTGATGAAATACCAATAATTCATTTTTCTGACCTCATAACACTGCAATTCCTTGAGAATCATTTGAAATACATTCACCTCTAGTCTTAATGAAGCCATTGTGTATTGACAAAGATTTTGAGGATATTTTGAGATCTCTCATCGATATTTCATAAGGCCATTACCATTTATATATTATTAATATTTGGCATTAATGTTTGTAAGGGACCAGGGAGAGAATGCTAAGTGAAGAGAGGATCCCTCTTTTGAGGTGGAGAGTTGGTGCAGCAGCAGTGACCTCCCTCCTATTCTGGAAGGTTCTACCAATGTATAGCTAGACAGTTTTTAAAGCCATTGAACATTCGAATATGTAATGGTATCTTGAAAAAACGTTTTCAGGCGAAACTTCTATTTTATGAACTCTCAAGACCTTTTGGTTGTAGGTGTAGTCTTTTTAAATGATTCTTTTGTCAAAAGAGAGCATTTCCAACTCTAGACCTGCTTCCAGTAGGATCAATGATGTACATCTCTGTTCATGGAAGTGAGTGAGTGGAATAATGGGATAACAAAGTGATTGCTTTTAGCCCACTCTTTCCCCTCCCAGTGGAGGGTGGACATTTCAACCTCACTTCCTTTCCTACCATTCATTTTGATGGGACTGATGGGTAACAATACTCCAGTACCTTCTCTTTATTTTATGACGTGGAGATGCCGGAGATGGACTGGGGTGGACAAGGTCAAAATGACACCAGTTTATAGTCCAACCGCTTTATTTGAAATTGCAAGCTTATACCAAGCCTGATGAAGGGGCAGCGCTCTGAAAGCTTGTAATTTCAAATAAACCTGTTGGACAATAACCTGGTGTTGTTTGATTCCATTTTTAAATAACCCCTTGAGGTTTAAGAAGAAAGTTCATCACCAGCATTAATTAGAGATGGGCAACAATTGCTTGTCCAGACAGTGACATAAGAATATAGGAACTCGGAGCAGGTGTAGGCCATCTGGTCCTTCGAGCCTGCTCCACCATTCAATAAGATCATGGCTAATCTTTTCATGGCCTCAGCTCCATTTACCCACCCTCTCACTATCACCCTTAATTCCTGGACTGTTTATAAAATTATCTTTGCCTTAAAAACATTCAATGAGGTAGCCTCAGCTGCTTCACTGGGGAGTTGACACCAACATCCTATGAATAGACAAACAGACATCTCTTCATCCCCTTCCTGATCGTCCTAGAGTCTGGAGATCTCTAGTTCCCTCTCAGCCTTTTGGGAGACGGAGTTCCTCATTTTTAGTTTGTTCGAGAATTGAATGAACTCAAATTGACAACTTATGTCCTGTAGACGTTCACACCAGATGCACAATGTCATAGGCCTTTCAACTCTATTTTATCAATTAAGGGATCTGCAATTTGCAAGACATTGTAGTTAATTGTTGACTGAAATGATCCCAGTCATGCTGAAGTATCCAGTGACTGTTTGCTTGGCAGCCAAGAGGCTGTCAATGTTAAGCTGTAAGATTTGGACAGCTGTCGTAAAGACTGAGGGCACTTAATGTTGAGACTGATAGCTCTGGGGTATGGAGGGCTCCACAAGGAGTCTCTTTCAGAGTCCTCTAATTATTTAGGATTTTAATTTGGCTTTCATTTAAATGAATGCCTCAGACTATGCTAAGTTGTGATTTCCTTTTGGACAGATCGAGAGAAAGTGAGGACTGCAGATGATGGAGAGTCAGAGTCAAAAAGTGAGGTGCTGGAAAAGCACAACAGGTCAGGCAGCTTCCAAGGAGCAGGAGAGTTGATATTTCGGGCATAAGCCCTTCATCAGAATCTGATGGGGGTCTGAGTGATGTGGGTAATGGTAGGCAGTGTGGCAAAATCTGGTCGGGAACACAGTGAGGCATGACTGGATATTGAAATTACCTTGCTCTGTCTTTCAGGTTGTGAACAAGTGGCATAGAGAAAGTCTCTCTTTAGGCAGCAACAAGGGACCAACCGATGATTAATTGTTAAACACCTTGTTCACACCACAAACACAAACAGAAATTACTGGAGAAACTCAGCAGGTCTGGCAGCATTTGTGGAGAGAAATCAGAGTCAACATTTTGGGTATGGTCACCCTTCCTCAGTTATTTCTCTCCACAGATACAGCCAGGCCTGCTGACTCTCCTCAGCAATTTCTGTTTTTGTTTCTGATGTCCAGCACCCACAGTTTATTGGTTTTGTTAACAGCACATCTCATTAATATGCCACCTCCCGCCTCTCCAAACCCAAACAAACAAACTCAAGGAAAGGGATGAAGAAACTACAGTGAGCAGCTCGGAGAAGGATTCAGTTTGAAGCTTGCTGTGACTGATCTCCACATTGGAGACTGGCACCAACATTTTACAGCACGCTCCATGGGCACCAGCCCCACACACACACACACACACCCTACAGACATTGGCATCAATGCATGCCAACCTCTAACAACCCTCATGGCACATCGCAGATCCACTTCCAGGATGCTGCTCCAGTACAACGGTCCCCCTCTAAATACAGCGCTGCAGCAAGGACACTGTGTTCAGGGGCACTGCCCACCCCCCCAGCTCAGGGACTGCACCTTGCCTTTTGCACTTTGCCCCCTCACCCACAGGTAGTGGGCTCCTAGTACGAGTGTCATGCCATGCCATCGAACACAGACACGAGGAGAGAAATCTTGTCGTAGTTGTCAGCAGACCCCAGAGGGATAGCCTTCACTCAGCGGGGTCTGAGCACAGTAAGACAAGCGTAGCCTCCGATACTCGTGTAGGCCCTGCCCTGGGTCGGGGGTGGTGTCAGGTAGAGTCAGCATCCTCCATGTGTAAGGGGTCAAGGGCACTAGGGCTACTTTCCCTGATCTTAGAATCATTGAAGCCCTGCGGTATGAAATTAGGCCATTCAGCCTATCTCGTTCACACCAACCCCTCCAAAGAGCATCCCACCCAAGTCCCCATCTCCCCTACCCTATCCCTGTGATCTTGCATTTCCTATGGTTACTCCACCTGCCCACACATCCCTGAAAACTACGGGTAATTTCCCATGGCCAATCTACCTGACCTGCACATCTTTGGACTGTGGGAGGAAACCGGAGCACCCGGAGGAAACCCAAGCAGACACAGGGAGAATCTAACCACTGAGCCGCTGTGTTGCCCTTCTTCAAACTGGGATCCTTTACACCAACCTGAAAGGTCAAACAAAGCCTCAGTTTAACGGCTCCTCTGAGAGATGGCAGAGCAGACAATATAGGTATTTCTATCCTGTATTCCCAGTCCCTCAGCACCAATTTGTTCTTGCAATCAGCCAAGTTTGAGAACATAACATTTCTCCAATTCCAGCCAACACAGACCAGTTAATGATATCAAATACAGAACCTGATCGCATTACACTTTGCCATTAATCTGCAAACGCAGAATTAAGCAGTAATTTAAACCCCAGCATTCCGGTGTCATCTGCTTCAAGTTAATTGTGCTGCAACAGGATTTATTATTTGAAAGTGAAAGAGGACACAAGATGCAGAGTGAAATTGTCCATTTATGGTCAGTTTTTATTCCTGTGTACCCACCTCTGTCAGAGCAGCTGTGGAAACTATCCAGATAAGATTTTGAGAAGAAACATCCAATAAGGCTGGTAGGTATAGGGAATGCTGGATGACTAAAGAAATTGAAGGTTTGGTGAAGAAAAAGAAGGAAGCATATGTCAGGTATAGACAGGATAGATCGAGTGAATCCTTAGAAGAGTATAAAGAAAGTAGGAGTATCCTTAAGAGGGAAATCAGGAGGGCAAAACAGGGACATGAGATAGCTTTGGCAAACAGAATTAAGGAGAATCCAAAGGGTTTTTACAAATATATTAAGGACAAAAGGGTAACTAGGGAGAGAATAGGGCCCTTCAAAGATCAGCAAGGCAGCCTTTGTGTGGAGCCACAGATAATGGGGATGGGGGGGGGGGGGGGTGGGGGAGATACTAAATGAATATTTTGCATCAGTATTTACTGTGGAAAAGGATATGGAAGATATAGACAGTAGGGAAATAGATGGTGACATCTTGCAAAATGTCCAGATTACAGAGGAGGAAGTGCTGGATATCTTGAAATGATTAAAAGTGGATAAATCCCCAGGACCTGATCAGGGGTACCCAAGAACTCTGTGGGAAGCTAGAGAAGTGATTGATGGGCCTCTTGCTGAGATGTTTGTATCATCGATAGTCACAGGTGAGGTGCAGGAAGACTGGAGGTTGGCAAACGTGGTGCCACTGTTTAAGAAGGGTGGTAAAGACAAGCCAGGAAACTATAAACCAGTGAGCCTGACCTCAGTGGTGGGCAAGTTGTTGGAGAGAATCCTGAGGACAGGATGTGCATGTATTTGGAAAGGCAAGGACTGATTAGGGATAGTCAACATGGCTTTGTGCATGGGAAATCATGTCTCACAAATTTGATTGAGTTTTTTGAAGAACTAACATAGAAGATTGATGAGGGCAGAGCAATAGATGTGATCTATATGGACTTCAGTAAGGTGTTCAACAAGGTTCCCCATGGGAGACTGATTAGCAAGGTTAGATTTGATGGAATACAGGGAGAACTAGCCATTTGGATACAGAACTGGCTCAAAGGTAGAAGACAGATGGTGGTGGTGGAGGGTTGTTTTTCAAACTGGAGGTCTGTGACCAGTGGAGTGCCACAAGGATTGGTGCTGGGTCCTCTACTTTTTGTCATTTACATAAAGGAATTGGATGCGAGCATAAGAGGTACAGTTAGTAAGTTTACAGATGACACCAAAATTGGAGGTGTAGTGGACAGCGAAGAGGGTTACCTCAGATTACAACAGGATCTTTACCAGATGGGCCAATGGGCTGAGAAGTGGCAGCTGGAGTTTAATTCAGATAAAGCTAGGTGCTGCATTTTGGGAAAGCAAATCTTAGCAGGACTTATACACGTCATGGTAAGGTCCTAGGGAGCGTTGCTGAACAAAGAGATCTTGGAGTGCAGGTTCATAGCTCCTTGGAAGTGGAGTCGCAGGTAGATAGGATAGTGAAGAAGGCATTTGGTATGCTTTCCTTTATTGGTCAGAGTATTGAGTACAGGAGTTGGGAGGTCATGTTGTAGCTGTACAGGACATTGGTTAGGCCACTGTTGGAGTATTGTGTGCAATTCTGGTCTCCTTCCTATCGGAAAGATGTTGTGAAACTTGCAAGGGTTCAGAAAAGATTTACAAGGATGTTGCAAGGGTTGGGGGATCTGAGCTATAGGGATAGACTGAACAGGCTGGAGCTGTTTTCCCTGGAGTGTCAGAGGCTGAGGGGTGACCTTATAGAGGTTTACAAAATTATGAGGGGCATGGATAGGATAAATAGGCAAAGTCTTTTCCCTGGGGTCGGGGAGTCCAGAACTAGAGGGCATAGGTTAGATTAGATTACATTTTTTGATTAGATTACATTACAGTGTGGAAACAGGTCCTTCGGCCCAACAAGTCGACACCGACCCGCCGAAGCACAACCCACCCATACCCCTACATTTACCCCTTACCAAACACTATGGGCAATTTAGCATGGCCAATTCACCTGACCTGCACATCTTTGGACTGTGGAAGGAAACCCACACAGACACTGGGAGAACGTGCAAACTCCACACAGTCAATTGAACCCGGATCTCCGGCGCTGTGAGGCAGCAATGCTAACCACTGTGCCACCGTGCCGCCCATAGGTTTAGGGTGAGAGGGGAGAGATATAAAAGTGACCTAAGGGACAACTTTTTCATGCAGAGGGTGGAAAGAGCTGCCAGAGGAAGTGGTGGAGGCTAGTACAATTGCAACATTTAAGAGGTATTTGGATGGGTTTGGAGGGATATGGGCCGGGTGCTGGCAGGTGGGACTAGATTGGGTTGGGACATCTGGTCAGCATGGACGGGTTGGACCGAAGGGTCTGTTTCCATGCTGTACATCTCTATGACTCTATGACCTTCTTTCAGCTTTGTTGCTGAAATCAGGCCTGTTAAAAGCATAGTCACTTGATATACATATATAAGTAACTATAGCAGTCCTGCAGGAATAAATGGAATTGAATTGAATTTATTGTCACAAGTACTGAGACACATTGAAAAGTTTTGTCTTGCAGCAATACAGACAGATCACAGAGTTATGTAGCATAGATAGTCAGTAATAGGTAAACAGCTGTGAAAACCAAAACACAGGTTCAGGTGTAAGCTAAGAGTTTGTGAGTCCATTTAGTATTCTAACAACAGGAGGGTAGAAACTGTTCCGAAACCAGCTGGTGCATGTGTTCAGGCTTCTGTACCTTCTCCCCTCAATGGTAGAGGTTGTAGAAAAACATTGCCAGGGCAAGATGGATCTTTGAGGATGCTGGCGGCCTTTCCTTGACAGCGGGCCTGGTAGATGGATTCTATAGATGGGAGATTGGCCTTTGTGATTGTCCGGGCCGAGTTCACCACTCTCTGTAACCGTCTCTGACCTTGAATGGTACAGTTGCCATACCAGGTCGTGATACATCCAGACAGAGTGCTCTCGATGGTGCACCTCTGGGCCACCCGGACGAACCAACCCAACCACCCTGTAGCACAGCATTTCAACTCCCCCTCCCACTCCACCGAGGATATGCAGGTCATTGGACTCATCCACCGCCAAACCACAACAATGTGACGGTCGGAGGAGGAGCGTCTTATCTTCCGACTGGGAACCCTCCAACCACAGGGGATGAACTTGGACTTCACCAGTTTCTTCATCCCCCCTCCCCCCACCTTGTCTCAGCCGAATCCCTCCAGCCCGGCACCGCCTTCCTGACCTGCAGTCTTCTTCTTGACCTCTCCGCCTCCATCCTACTCCGACCTATCACCCTCACCTTGACCTCTTTCCACCTATCACATTTCCAACGCCCCTCCTCCAAGTCCCTCCTCCCTACCTTTTATCTTCTCCTGCTGAACACTCTCTGCTCATTCCTGAAGAAGGGCCTGTGCCCGAAACGTCGAATCTCCTGTTCCCTGGATGCTGCCTGACCTGCTGTGCTGTTCCAGCAATAAAGTTTCAACTTTGATCTCCAGCATCTGCAGACCTCACTTTCTCCACCTATAAAAGTTGGCAAGGGTATTCGCCGTCATGCCAAATTTCCTCAGCTGCCGGAGGAAGAAGAGACGTTGTTGGACCTTTGTAACCAGTGCGTCCACATGAAGAGTCCAGGAAAGCTGGTTCTGGATGACCACTCCCAGGAGCTTGACACTCTCCACTCGTTCCACCTCTGTGCTGTTAATGTGTGGGGGGGCATGAGTAACATCCCGCTGAAAGTCAATAATGGATTCCTTGGTTTTGCTGGCATTGAGAGCTAGGTTGTTCTCAGGAATCATTTTTCCAGGTCTTCCACCTCCCGTCTGTAGTCTGTTTTGATTCAACCGACTATGGTGGTGTCATCAGCAAACATGTAAATGGCATTAGTCTGGTATTTGTCGACGCAGTAATTGGTATACAGTAAATACAGTAGGGGTCTGAGTACGCACCCCTGGGGGGCTCCAGTGTTGTGTGTTAGTGACGATGAAATATTGTCCCCAATCTTCACGGATTGTGATCTGTGGGTGAGGAAGTTGAGGATCCAATTGCAGAGAGTGGGGCTTAGTCAGAGATCACAAAGTTTAGTGATCAGTCTCGAGAGGATAGTAGTGTTGAAGGCTGAACTGTAATCAATGGGTAGGATTCTTACGTAGCTGTTCTTCGTGTCAAGATAGTCTAGGGAGGAGTGAAGGGCAAGCGATATGGCATCTGACATGGATCTGTTGGTCCGATAGGCAAATTGGAGTGGCTCAACAGTAGTGGGGAGGCTGGAGTTGATTAATGCCATGACCAGCGTTTCAAAGCACTTCATGACCACTGAAGTCAGGGCCACTGGGCGGTAGTCATTGAGACATGCTGCATGAGCCTTCTTAGGCACAGAAATGATGTTGGCCCACTTGAAACAGGGAGGGACAGTAGCCTGCTGCAGGGAGAGGTTGAAGATGTCCGAGATGACCTTTGCCAGTTGATCTGCACATGCTCTGAGTGCACGGCCTGGTACTCTGTCTGGTCCCATCGCTTTCCTTGGATTCACACAAAGGAAAACTGATCTGACTCTGATGCAGTGACTGTTGGGGTTGGTTCGTCAGGGTTTGTTGGAACAGGGGTTACCTCTCTGCCAAACGTCTGCTCAAAGCAAGCACAGAAGGTGTTGTGATGATCTGGGAGAGATGTGTCATCGTCTGCTATCTTGCACTGTCTCTTTTTACAATCTGCGATGTCATTCAGTCCTTGCCATAGTTGCCGGGTGTCTGTCTGGGTCTCTAGTTTGGATTAGTATTGGTCCCTGGCTGTCTTAATGGCTCTGCGAAGGTCATACTTGGATTCGTTATATTGGAGTGGGTCTCCTGATCTCAAGGCCTCATGCCTGGCTTTTAGCAGGTTCTGTATATCCTGATGCATCCAGGGTTTCCTATTGGGGAACACCCGGATTGACTTCCTCGGTATGCAGGAACACAAGATAACACAATGATGTGGCGAGTTGGTAAATAGTTACTATTTCATTAGCTCTTGTTCCAGAATTTTATGGAAATCACATTTTGCCATCTGGCCTGGTGGCATTCGAACACATGACCTCATCTAGGGTGGTGCTTTGCGCTCTGGTCAGGGTTCCAGTGGCTTGAGTCAGAGATGTAGTCAGCAGCCACAGCACTGAGACCCATGGTTCCTAACTCTGGCCCTGACCAACAATAGCTCTGCAAAAGGATCTCATTTGTTGAGAGGCCAGCACAATGATGTGTCTGGGTTCCCAGACACTCCTCCATTCAGAGGTCACATTCTCTCTCCCAAAGTCTGTGTTGGGTGGGGAAACAATCATTCAGGTTCCTTGACCTTACTCTCTCTCGCTCCCTTCCATGGTCTTGCCCACCCACAGGAAACCAAGAGAGAACACACAGTGTCCACCAGCATAAAGGTGAGCTTGTGCACTTTGGCAAGAAGAGTAGAGGAGGTGAATATTACTTAAATGGGGAAAGACTACAGAAAACTGCAGCACAGGAGGAATTGGGGATCCTTATCCATGAATCACAAAAAGCTAGTATCCAAGTTCAATAGGGAAGGCAATTGGAATGTTGGCCTTTATTTAAAAGGGTGTGAAGCATAAAAATAGGGAGATCTTGCTAAAACTGTGTTAGGCACTAGTTAGACCCGAACTGGAAAACTGTGAATAGTTTTGGTCTCCTTATCTAAGGAAAGATATACTGGCATTGGACCTGTAGTGGTTGTAATAATGTCAGCTTGGGGGGGGGGGGGGGGCGGGGGGCTCATAGAATATGAGTTCCCTGATTGGGGCTGTTAACCTGATCCAATCAGGGGGTCCTGGCTGACAGATATAAACAGGAGTACTCCCCTTCACTGTTTTGATCACACAGCATTGTCCTTTGATGTGAAGGGCAGTGTTTGTCACTGGCCACCCGGGTGTTTTCCTATCTTCCTGGTGGTGGAAATTGAATAAATATTCATGCACTTTGTGTCTTTCACTGTGTCTCACACCTGCACACACACACCATGTGTGCTGGGGAAAAAATAAGCACTACCGCGTTAGGCGGTAGTGTGGGGGAAAAAAAAACAGGAGTGTCAGAGGTTCTGTTCACTCTGAAAGCTGGCTCTGAGGGAGCTGGGTCAGTGTCAAGGACTCTCTATGTGTAAACAAAGGGTGACTCATGATGGGATACTGGCCTCTGTGGAGAAAGAAAAAAGAATAAATAAATAAATAAATAAATAAATAAACAAACAAACAGGAGTACTTAAGATTCTGTTTACTCTGACAGCTGGCTCTGAGGAAACTGGGACCAATACTGTGCACGTGTGAAAATAGGGGGATGGGATACTGGCCTGTGTGGAGTTATTTCAGGATGCAGTCTGGAGAATGTTTGCTAGGTTGATCCTGTGTATGGAGAGATGTTTTTAAATGAGTGGAGAATACATACAACATCCTTACCTGGCTTGACAGGAGAAATTGTTTCCCCTTGTGGGAGAATCTCAGACCTCAGATGCTGCCTGACCTGCTGTGCTTTTCCAGCACCACTCTAATCTAGACTCTGGTTTCCAGCATCTGCAGTCATTGTTTTTACCAAGTTGATTTTAACCATACTGCGAATCCTCTGGCAAGGATTCCTTGAAGTTTTCCTCCTCTCTCTACAAGAATCTCCGGGAGTCCCTCTCCCACTGCAACTCCCAGGTCATTTCCTCTGCACTGAAGCTCTTTACTCTCTGCTACTTTCTGCCCACCCCCACCCTCCTCTCATTTATCTCTCCGCCCTTCAGGCTCTCTGCCTGTATTCCTGATGAAGGGCTTTTGCCCGAAACGTCGATTTTCCTGCTCCTCAGATGCTGCCTGAACTGCTGTGCTTTTCCAGCGCCTCTCTAATCTAGGCTCTGGTTTCCAGCATCTGCAGTCATTGTACCTTGGTAAAAACAAAGTAAGGGGTCATCCATTTAACACCGAGATGAGGAGGAATTTCTTCACTAAGAGTGTAGTAGGTCTGTGCAATTCTTTATCACAGAGGGTTGTTGAGGCTGGGTTGTTGAAACCTGTGACACACAGATTTTAATCAGTAATGGTATCAAGAAAAAGCAGGAAACTGAAGTTGAGGATTATCAGATTGACCATGACTGCATGGCAGAACAAACTCAATGGGCCGAATAGGCTACTTCTGCTCCTGTGTCTTATGTCGAAGAGTATGGCGCTGGAAGAGCACAGCAGGTCTGGCAGCATCCAAGGAGCAGGAGAATCGATATTTCGGGCACAAGCCCTTCATCCCATTCCTGATGAAGGGTCTCAGTCCGAAACGTCGACTCTTCTGCTCTTCGGATGCTGCTGTGTTTTTCCAGCGCCACACTTCCAACTCTGGCTCTCCAGCATCTGCAACCCTCACTTTCTCTCCTGTGTCTTATTGCCTTCTGATATTAGAGGACTTGCTGTGACCAGCAACCGCAGTAGTGATGGAAAGATCTGCAGATATCTGGAATAGTTTGTCAATTTAGTTTGTCAGATTTCTTTTCTTGAATATGTAATGTGAATTATTTCTGAGTCAGAGTTTCCCCTTTCATTTTAGAAAAGGATATCTGGAGAGTTGGCTTCCTGTTGATGACACCAGAGAAAAGTTTTTTCTGAAATTATTGACATGATCTCGGTGCTGCTGGCTGGCCTGTTCTTAAATACTCTGGAGAAAGGGAGTTGGCTTCTTTGCAATTGAGTTACTTGCTACATCATTACAGAAGACATTAGTGGTGCTGGAAGAGCACAGCAGTTTTCTGGATTAGTGGTGCTGGAAGAGCACAGCAGTTTTCTGGATTAGTGGTGCTGGAAGAGCACCACTAATCCAGAATCTGGTTTCCAGCATCTGCAGTCATTGTTTTTACATCATTACAGAAGGTAAGAGTCAAGCACATGGTTGTTGTTTTGTACATGGTGTGATGGTAGATTTTATTATTTATAGGACATTAACAAATAAGGATGGGTTTTGATGTCTATCAATGATTGTTTCATTGCCATCATTGTTGATATTAGCTTTCAATGCCAGCTTTGAATTCAATTAATAAATAAAGTCGCCCAGTTAACCCTGCTGGGATTTCAACCCACATCTCTGGATCATTTGCTCAAGTCACAGAATCGTATTCATTGGAATCTAGAAGAATGAGGCAGGATTTTATAGAAACATAAAAAATGTTATGAAGGGAATACATAAGATAGAAGCAGGGAGGTTGTTTCTGGGTGAAACTAGAACTAGGAGGCATAACCTCAAGGGGCAGCAGATTTAGGACAGAGTTGAGGAGGAATTACTTCACCCAGAGGGCGAGGAATTCCCCGCCCAGTGAAGCAGTTGAGGCTACCTCATTGAATATTTTTAAAGCAAAGATAGACAGATTTTTGACCAGTAAAGGAATCAAGGGTTATGGTGAGAGCCCGGGTAAGTGGAGCTGAGTCCATGAAAAGATCATTGAATGGTGGATCAGGCTCGAGGGACCAGATGGCCTACTCCTGCTCCTATTTCTTATATCCAATAACGTAACTACAACGTCACTGCACCTTGTTAAAAGACAGGCCCCTCGTAGTTTTGTTGCTCATAATGTAAACTATTGCTTGCATTCTGCCCCAGCATAACATTTAATACTGATCAGCTGCAATGATTAGAACAACAACATGTATTTACAGAGAGCCTTTAACAAACTGAAATGTGTCAAAGTCCTTCAGGGCGTTGTGAAATAAATAATTATCCCAAACAGCATTCCCTGGATAGGACCCAATACCTGTCCAAAGGGCTTCAGTGTTTTAAGGAGAAGAGGGAGCTGAAAATAAATGGGGAGGGATTTCCTCAGCTTAGTGCTGAGGCAGCTGAAGGCATGGCCACCAGCGGTGGAGTGGGTACAATCAGGAAAGCTCAAGCTGACAGAATTACGGGAGTCTGGATTAGTGGTGCTGGAAGAGCACAGCAATTCAGGCAGCATCCGAGGACAGGCAAAATCGACGTTTCGGGCAAAAGCCCTTCATCAGGAATAAAAAGTGTAAAGATCTCAGAAGGCTAAGGAGCTGGAGGGAAAGTAGGATGAGAGAGAGGGACGAGGTCATGCAGGGGTTAAAAATTGGCAAACTGCAGCATTGCTTATTCCAGCAGCCATTGTGGGCGAGTGAGCCTGCAGGTGATTGGTGAACAGATCCTGGCATGAGTGAGGACATGGGAAGCCAGGTTTTGGGATGATCTGAAGGTTCCTCCAGAATGGAATGTGGGAGACTGGTCTGGAGCGTGTTCGAGAGATAGCAAAGGCATGAATGGCATAGAAATTCCAAAAAGGCATAATCTGACACTCATATCGCAAACAAATTTTACAAATCCAGAGACGCGGCGAAGGGATCCATCAGCTGATTCTGAAGCAGATTTTGACCCAGAGAACACATTGCTCAGAAATTGGAGCAACAATCAAGATTAAAGCGATGCAGTGATTGTGAAAGACAACAAACAGAAACACATATGAGGGGAGACTCCAGCTGTTTGAAATCGTGACTCCAGTGATATATTTGTGTGGTTCCATTATATACACAAATAATCACAGAAATTCCAATGATATATGCATATCAACAGGTCCAATGCTATACATGTACCAATATCAGGATGTGGAGTTGCTGGTGTTGGACTGGGGTGGACAAAGGCAGAAGTCACATGACGTCAGGTTATCGTCTAACAGGTCTATTTGAAATTGCAAGCTTTCGGAGTCCTGCCCCTTCATCGAAAGCTTGTAATTTCAAATAAACCTGTTGCACTATAACCAGCCGTCACGTAACTTCTGACTTTGTACCGATATCAGCAGAAATTCCAACTGTTCATAAAATGAAACTGAAATTTCAATTTGCAACAAGATATTCAGCTTAAGTCACCAGTTTCTGAATTGGCCAACTCAGGAAGTGATCTTCAAATATAGTTTACAAGTTATTTATAAGCAGCAGAAATGTTATTACCAGTATTGATAATGTTGAACCCACTGTTTCTCTGCACACTCATCAAATGGAATTGCTGTAGCTCAGTTTAAAATTCTCACCTCTGAGCTTAAATCCTTCAAAGTCTTCAACTCTTTCTGTCTCTCCAGCTTTGTTCAATCCCACAACTCTGAGATCTGCTTTCCTTTCACTCTGGATTCCTGTTCCTCCTGAATTCCTGCTCCTCAAATTACTGTTGGCCAGACTGGTTCTACACCTAACTCTGGAATTCAGTCACTAAATGTTTCCACCTCTCCTTCCTTCTCCAGGATACCAAGAATGAAGGAATTTCGATACAAGGAAAGATTAAGGTTTATTCTCATTGGAGCAGAGAACATTATTGAGGTGTCCAAAATTATAAACAAGGATGAACAAGGGTAAAGAAGGATATTCTGTTTCCATGAATAGGTATGTCAGTAACTAGGGGTCACAATTTCAAGATTGACAGCAACAGGGCTAGGAGTGAGAAGAAAAGAAATTCCTTTACTCAGTTGTTAGGATCTTGAATGTGCTGCCTGGGAGAGTGGGGGAGGTGGATTCCATAGGATGTTTCAAAAGAGAGATGGATATATATATTTGAAAGGGATAAATTTTGAGGACTGTGGATATAGGGCTGGAGAGTGAGACTGGTTGGGTAGCTCTTTTGGGAGCTGGTACAGACACAATGGGTCAAATGGCCTCCTCCTGCATTGTAAACTTCTATGATTCCAAAAAGAATGTTTTACAAAGTTAAACGCACTGTGTCAATGCTATCTGTTGTTGTGACTCACTAGGAACTAAGGTTCATGTCTCTCACTGTGTGTGGGCACAACGGCCTTTATTACCAAATTATTCCCAGCAACAACAGTGTCAGGTACCTAACCCACCTCTTGTGTTCAGATAGATTGCATTATAATTTAAATGTCACTTTCTTTCCTTTTGAATTCTGTAAGTTCTGTAACTTGCAGGACACAAGGTAGGAGGTGAGATGTAGCTGAGGAGGGACATTTGTTGGCTGGCACACACTTGATCCAAGTGGCCACTTTCTGTGCATCCAATTGTCTATAATTCTGAATTCTTGCTCTGGGTGCCGTCATATCTCCCATTACCCAGTTCCTAAATGAAATGGTTTTATACTGGTCCTGTCACACTCATTTCAGTGTAACCACAGCATACTGTGGTGGCACTGAGATACACAGAAACTTCCAAACGTGACATGCTAAAGGGCATCTCATCCTGGAAACACACCCAGACAGGTGTACTAAGATGTCTCTGTCTCTGACAGAGGTGTCAGTTGTGTGTGTATTTATTTGTTCACATGATGTAGGCGTCGCTGGCTGGGTCAGCATTTATTGCCCCTCCCTAATTGCCCAGAGGGCAGCTAAGAGTCAACCCACATTGTTGTGGGTCTGGATTCACATGTCAGTCAGACCAGATAAGGATGGGTTTCTCCGACAATTGATTCAGTGGTCCTCATTAATTATTTTCCTCAATGAATCCAAATTCCACCCTCTGCCAAGGTGTGATTCAAACCCGGGTCCCCGGATCGTTATCAGGGCCTCTGGTTTAATAGTCTAGCACTGATACCACTAGGACACTGCCTCCCCATTATCTGTGTGGGTTATTTCCTTCTTTGATATTCATACAGAAACAAAACCAACATCATGAGGTGATGTTAGACAATAAAGAGGCACATGCTCACACTGTGGCAACTGCAAAGATACTCAGTGAAGATTGGCTGAACAAATATCAGGGTATTGTTCCCTAGGCCTCATGCTCACCCCTCTGACCCGGTGATCTTTTGCAGGGAAGATTAAACTATCTTTGACCATTTTGTGTCACAATTGCAAAAGTCAAAGGGATACCTAAGTGTGACACTGAAGCAGATCGACACATACTAACCCATAGCTTTAGCAGGAAGGGCCACTCATCCCCTTAAATCTGCTGTCCCACTCAATAAGATCGTGGCCAATCCTATTATTCCACACACTAACTGAACATAGAACACAGAACAGTACAGGCCCTTCGGCCCTCAATGTTGTGCCAACCTTTTATCCTACTCTAAGATCAAACTAACCCACATATGCTACATTTTACTATCATCAATGTGCCTATCCAAGTGTTACTTAAATGTCCCTAATGCATCTGACTCTACTATCACCGCTGGCATTGCATTCCATGCACCCACCACTCTCTGATAAAGAACCTACCTCCGACATCTCCCCAAAACCTTCCTCCAATTATCTCAAAATTATGCCCTTCTTGATAGCCATTTCTGCCCTGGGGACAGGTCTCTGGTTATCCACTCTATCTATGCCTCTCAACATCTTGTACACCTCTATCAAGTCACCTCTCATTCTTCTTGACTCTAATGAGAAAAGCCTTAGCTCCCTCAACCCTTCTTCATTCGGCATGTCCTCCAGTCCAGGCAGCATCCTGATAAATCTCCTCTGCACTCTCTCGACAGCTTTCACATCTTTCCCACAATGAGGCAACCAGAACTGAACACAATATTCCAATTGTGCTCAAATGAGGGCTTTATAAAGCTGCACTATAACCTCATGGCTCTTAAACTCAATCCCCCTGCTAACGAAAGCCAACACACCATACACCTTAACAACCCTATCAACTTGGGTGGTAACTTTGAGGGATCTATGGACTTAGACCCCAAGATCCCTCTGTTCCTCTACACTGCCAAGAATCCAGCCTTTAACCTTGTAATCTGCATTCAAATTCAACCTTCCAAAATGAATCACTTTACACTTTTCCAGGTTGACCTCCATCTGCCACTTCACAGCCCAGCTCTGCATCCTGTCAGTGCCCAGTTGCAACCTACAACAGCCCTCCACACTATCCATAACTCCACTAACTTTCCGCTCATTACAAACTTACTAGCTCACCCTTCCACTTCCTCATCAGAGTCATTTATAAAAATCACGAAGAGCAGAGGTCCCAGAACAGATCCCTGCAGAACACCACTGATCACCGAGCCCCAGGCTGAATACGTTACATCAACTACCACCCTCTGTCTTCTATGGGCCAGCCAATTCTGTATCCAGTCAGACAGATTTCCCTGTATCCCATGCTTCCTTACTTTCTGAATGAACCTATCATGGGGAACCTTATCAAACACCTTGCTAAAATCCATATTCAGCTCATCCACTGCTCTACCTTCAATGTGTTTTGTCACATCCTCAGTAAGGCTGGTGACTCCCAATAAACTTTCTCAGTCTTGCTTGGTTTCTTATAAATATGAATCACTTTGTTAATTACTCCAGAAACCGAACACATCTCAAAATACAAACTCACCAAATTATATCAGTCAACCTTTTTAATGGTGACCATGGAAGCTGAGCTTACACAGTTGGCTTGACCGGAGCTGAGAGGGTAGTGGGTCTTCCTCACCTCCCCTTAGCCTCTTTTCCTGGATACTGAGAAAAGGTTGTGTGAAGGAGTTGGTAATGGACTAATCTCCCAGAGATTGGGTGATTCATTCCTACCAGAGACAGCCAGGGGGACAGCTCTCTCTCAGCTTTGGGCTGTATTAGGTCCAGGAGGATCCCATCCACACCCTGTGAAAGCCCAGCTCAAGTCATTTCAAAGTCCCCGGCTGGAGCTGCTGTAGCCAGAGAGGCAGCACAATGGGATTGCACCTTACATTCCACCATGTAGCAGCCAGGTCCAATCAGCAGTGAGCTGGTCATTCTGGGGTATTGGGCTGTGATTACACAAACACACACACACAAAGGCATGCACAAACACACACAAACGCACGTGCGTGCACACACACACAGACACACACACAAACATCCATAAATACACATACACACACATACTCTCACACATGCGCACACACATTCAAACACCCATAGATACACACACACTCACACAAATGCACTCACACACAGTTAAACACCCATAAATACACACACGCATACACACACTCCCAGAAAACATATACACACGCACAAACACATATACACACTGACCTGTGCACACATATGTACATACACATATCCAAACACATAGACACACACAGATGTACATCCATTCATATGGACTTAAGTAAGGCATTCAACAAGCTTCCCCATGGGAGACTGATTAGCAAGGTTAGATCCCATGGAATACAGGGAGAATTAGCCATTTGGATACAGAACTGGCTCAAAGGTAGAAGACAGAGGGTGGTGGTGGAGGGCTGTTTTTCAGACTGGAGGCCTGTGACCAGTGGAGTACCACAAGGTTCGGTGCTGGGTCCTCTACTTTTGTCATTTACAAAAATGATTTGGATGCGAACATAAGAGGTACAATTAGTAAGTTTGCAGATGACAAAAAATTGGAGATGTAGTGGACAGCAAAGAAGATTACCTCAGATTACAACCAGATCTTGATCAGATGAGTAAGTGGGCTGAGGAGTGGCAGATGGAGTTTAATTTAGATAAATGTGAGGTGCTGCATTTTGGGAAAATAAATCTTAGCATGACTTATACACTTCCTGATAAGGTCTTTGGGACTGTTGCTGAACAAAGAGACCTTGGAGTGCAGGTTCATAGCTCCTTGAAAGTAGAGTCACAGGTAGATAGGATAGTGAAGATGATGTTTGGTGTGCTTTCCTTTATTGTTCAGAGTATTGAGTACAGGAGTTGGGAGATCATGTTGAGGCCGTATAGGACCACTCTATCCACCTGTGCAGCAACCTTCAGGGTACAATGGACCTGCACTCCTAGATCTCTCTGCCCATCAACGTTTCCCAAGGATCTTCCATTCATTGTATAATTCGCTCTATAATTAGACTTGCCTAAATGCATCACCTCACATTTGTCTGGATTGAACTCCATCTGCCACTTTTCCGCCCAACTCTCCAGTCTATCTATATCCTCTATCTATATGTTCTCTGACAGCTTCTTATGCTTTCTGCTACTCCACCAATCTTCGTGTCATCTGCAAACTTGCTGATCATACCAACTCTTCCAGATCATTTATGTATATTACAAACAACAATGCACCAATACTGACCCCTGTGGAACACCACTGGTCACCTTTCTCCATTTCGAGAAACTCCCTTCAACTACTACTCTCTGTCTCCTGTTGCTCAACCAGTTCTTTATCCACCTATCTAGAACACCATGTGACTTCACTTTCTCCATTAGTCTACAATGGGGAACCTTATCAAATGCCTTATTAAAGTCCATGTATATGCAACAACAGCCCTTCCTTCATCTATCAACTTGGTCACTTCCTCGATGCAGAAGGACTGCATCAACGGAGCTGAGGTAGAGAGGATTGATAGCTTTAAGTCCCTAGGAGTGACAAGCACCAACAATCTGTCCTGGGCTACCTATGTGATGTAACAGTCAGAAACAATGCCTCTTCTTCCTCAGGAGGATAAACAAATTCAGCATGTCTGTAAGGACCCTCACCAACGTTTACAGATGCACCGTTGAAAGCATTGTGTCTGGAAGCATCACAGCTTTGTAAGACAACTGCTCTGCCCAGGACCGTAAAAGACTACACAGATTTGAGAACACAGCCCAGTCCATCAAGCTAGCCAACCTTCCATCCATTGACTCCATCTGCACTTCTCATTGCCACGGAAAGGCAGCCATCATCATTGCGTGTGCGCGTGTGTGCGTGTGCGCGTGGTTATGATCTGTTGTAATGCATGCAAAACAAAACTTTTCACTGTACTTAGGTACATGCGACAATAATCAAACAAATCAAATCAGATCTTTGCTCTCTCTATCTATTCACCTCCTGTCAGCCTGAAACATTCCAGGTCAGTATGTTCATCCACACCAGACACATGCACACCCCCAATTTTAACACTCCCCTTCTGATGATTGAGCCTTCAGCAGCCAAGTCCTTAAGATCCAGAAATCTCTCCCAAAATTCCCCCATTCTTCCTTCAATACTCAAATTCAAGGCCTGCTCTTTGAGCAAGCTCTTAATCATCTCTTCCTTATATCTCCTTGGACTCTTTGTCCACTATTACCGAATTAAACCTCTTGCAGAGCTTTGGAAAATCCTTAAATAAAACAAAGAACTATAGCTGGTGGGGATCTGAAACAAACAAAAAGCAGAAATTGCAGATGGTCTGAAGAAGGGTAATTGGACTCAAAATATTAACTCTGCCTTTCTCTCACCGCAGATGCTGTCAGACATGCTGTGTTTCTCAAGCACTTTGTTTGCTTCTTAAGAAAATTGTTTTAAAAATGTCATGTGCACTTTCAAGTCATTACTGATTGCAAAATCTAGTCTGGGCAGCATCTTTTAGATCAATAGTTTAAACAGAAGTGAGAAGAAACTGAACCAACTGAAAGACTTGTTTAAAAAAGTAAGTCTCCTTATCTTAAGATTCATGTTTCCTCTGTCTTTCTCAGATCTCACAAACCGGCTCCAAACTCCCTCACTGAGGGAATGGAACTGCAAGGTAGCAGCAAGTGCTCACAGTTTAAAAACAAACTCCCTGGAACTGACAAAGAACAGAGACTATTAGCTTCACAAAAAAACAAATCGATTCAAAAAACACATTACAGAAGGAGAGAGACAGGAAACCAGAGCCCAGGTTTTTTTGACTATATACAGCAAGTTCTGCAAAACCACCTTGCTGCGGTTGGTTAAAAATAATTAGAACAGGTTTTAGTGCATATTTCGAATGAGCTTTGCAGTATCAATTGACAATGTAGTCTTTAAAAATGTTAATCTCTGTGAATGTATAAATGCATCAGGAAAGTCTAGGGAGAATACTCAAATATATAACATTGCTGTGATAATAACTGGACATGAGATGAAATCATTTTCATTCTATTCTTTGCCTCAATCGAATAATTACAAATATGTTGTACATTTATTAAAACATTTAAATCCAACTCCACGTACTTACACACAGTTAAAATCAGGCCATTGTTGTTATTGCATTGCTTCTCTCTCAAAGCCATTTACCTGAGCTCAGGTGATTGTAGATTCTCCCCTGACCTGGGGCTTCACTGTCACTTTTGGAGCGGCCTCGGCATCGCAGGACAGGGGTCTCACTGGCCATGTGCAGCTGTCGAGGAGCGAGGATCAGGCTGGACAATTGAGTGCAGGCAAACACAAACCAACAGAGTGCTGCCCCTCTCTGCACTACCTTCGAGTAGCACCGCCCACTCCTTATTCAGATTCAACAACTTTATTTTCTGCTCTGATTCTTACTTTGTGTGTTTTGCCGCTAGAGGGATTTTATAAACACTGGACCTAGAATTGACTGAGTCCAGACTCGGGGGAAGCTGAAACAGTCACATCCTATGACAAGGTCAAGTTAAGGGAAGTGGCTCTTTAATTCCAAAGTTGGCTGGTCTCTAACCATCACAAGTTTTCTTATTGGAATCGCCCCACAAGGGAGATGAGACTGAGATTATCGCAGGCTCATTCCATTTCAAACCCAGCCGTAAATGGAACTGAGTGGGTGCTTTTATCCTCAAATTCCCTGACCAGCCACGTACCTCCCATAAAACCGCTAAGCCAATAGGAATGGAAGTGGGGCCAATCAGCCCCTTAAGTCTGCTCCACCATTCAATGGAAACATGGCTCAGCTGATAATCCTCAACTCCACTTTTTTTTTGCATTTTCCCCATAATCTGTGGTTCTCTTCCTGATTAAAAATCCATTTCAGCCTTGAATATACCTGATGACCCATCTGCTCAGTGCTAAAGAATTATGCACAATTGCAAACAGAGAGAAGAAATTCCTCCTCGTCTCTGTCTTAAATGGGCAACCTCTAATTCTGAGATTATGCCCTTTGATCTGAGACACACTTACCAAAGGAAATAATATCTCCGTATCCACCCTCTCAAGTCCTTCTAAGAATTTTATATGTTTCAATAAGGTTATCTCTCATTCTTCAAAATTCCAATGAGTACAGGCCCAACCTGCTCAACCTCCCTCATAAGAAGATCCCTCCATACCGACTGCACCCTCTCCCAACTGTTTCCAAAACCACTACCACTTTCGATAGGTAAAGATCATAAACTGCTTGCAAGGTTCTGGGTGCCTTTTGTGCTTTTCATATGTTTAGCAAGACTTCGTATCTTTGAACTAAAGGTTATGTGACCATGAGCCTACCCTGTTATCCGCTGAACTTGAGTGCCAGCTTTTGTGATCTGCACACAAGAACTACAAAGTCCCTCTGCGCTTTAACTTTCTGTAATAACTCAGGAAACCCAGCTGGAAAAGGGACACCATTTATTGTTGAACACCAAAATAGAGGTTGGGAACTCATACTCAACCAGATCGAGAGGGGAGAAAGTGAGGACCGCAGATGCTGGGGATCAGAGCTTAAAAATGTGTTGCTGGAAAAGTGCAGGAGGGATTCCTAAAGAAAGGCTTATGCCCGAAATGTCGATTCTCCTTCTCCTTTGATGCTGCCTGACCTGCTGCGCTTTTCCAGCAACATAGATCGATGGGGGACTAATCAATGATTCCTCATGGGCCTTGTAGGGGCTATCACGCTTTCCGAAGACTTTCTCCTTTTGAATAAGATACAGTTCCTCTATTTTTCATATCACAAAGTATATAAGTCACATATCCCGCATTCATCATAGAATTCCCCTCCGAAGAGTATCCCACCCAAATTACATTTTCCTGCCCTATTACTCTACATTTCCCCTGACTAATGCATCTAACCTACACATCCCCAGACACTATGGGCAACTTAGCATGGCAAATTCACCTAACCTGCACCTCTTTGGATTGTGGGAAGAAACTGGAGCATCCAGAGGAAACCCACGCAGACACAGGGAGAATGTGCAAACTCCACACAGATGCATTATGTTACATCTGTCAAGTTTTGTTTTCCCACGCACTTGTCTATATCCTGTGACTTCCCACCTATTTTTACACCATCCACAAATGTGATGGTTGTACATTCACTTCCATCTTCCAAGTCATTAACACATATTATAAATAATTGTAGCCCCAGCATTGATCCCAGTAGCAATCTACGAATTACAAGTTGCCATCCTGAAAATGCCTTATTTTTAATCCCCAACTCTTTGTAATCTACTAGTAAGCATGCTAATAAACAGCCCTCAACAACACTATTTCTTATCTTATTAAGACGCCTAACAGTGGTACCTTGCCAAATGCCTGTTGGAAAACCAAATATATAACATCTACTGGTCCCCCTTTATTGATCCTACTTGTTACTTCCTTAAAAGAATTCCAGTAATTTTGCCAGATCTGATTGCCCCGTTATGAAGTCATGCTGCCTGTTTGATTATATTAAGTATTTCTAAAATCCACACAGACCCCAAGACTCAAGGCAAGCTGGAGGAAATTTTGAATTTAGCACCAAAACTACTTGCAAAGTAAATTTTAGTTATGATATGAAGTTTTATATTTGACCAATTACATGCTCAATGTCTCTAAACAACAGTCATACACAGAAATAAACACAATAATCCCTCTTATTTCCTTCTGGTACTGATCATATGATAATAAGACCATAAGATACCAAGAGCAACATTAGGCCATTCAGCCCATTGAGGCTGCTCCACCATTTGACCATGGCTGATATGTCTCTCAACCCCATTCTCCTGCCTTCTCACTGATCCCCTTACGAAACAAGAACCTATCTATCTCTGTCTCAGATACACTGAATTACTTGGCCTTCAGAGACTTCTGTGGCAATGTGTTCCATTGATTCACCACCCACTGGCTGAAAAATTCCTCCTCATCTTCGATCAAAATGGTGGTCCCTTCACTCAGACACTGTGCCCTTGGGTCCTAGTTTCTCCTAATAATGGAAATACCTTCTCTACATCCACTCTATCCAGGCCTCTCAGTATCCTGTAAGTTTTAGTCAGATCCCCCCACATCCTTGTCAACTCCATCAAGTACAGACCCAGAGTCCTCACCCATGCCTCATATGACTAGCCCTTCATTCCCAGGATCATTCTTGTAAACCTTGTCTGGACCCCTTCCAATGCGCATATCCTTCCTTAGATACAGATCCCAAAACTGCTCACAATATTCCAAAGGTTGGCTACTTCAGAGCATTGTACAGCCTCAGCAGTACATCTCTGCTCTTGTATTCTAGTCTTCTCAAAATTAATGCTAACATTGTATTTGCCTTCCTGACTGCCAACTGAACTTGCATGCTATCACAAAAGAGGTAGTGTTGGGCAAGCTAATGGAGCTAAGGGGAGACAAGTCTCCTGGCCCTGATGGAATCCAGGGTTTTGAAAGAAATGGCAGGAGAAATAGCAACTACATGTGTCATAATTTTCCAAAATTCACTGGATTCTGGGGCAGTTCCAGTGATGCCACTGTTTAAAAAGGAGGTAGACAAAAGATGGGGAATTATAGACTGGTTAGCCTAACTTCTGTATTGGGGAAAATGCTTGAGTCTATGTTTGAGAAAATGCTTGAGGCATGGTGGATCATGCTGCCTCACAGTTCCAGGAACCCGGGTTCAATTCCAGCCTTGGGTAACTGTCTGTGGGAGTTTGCACGTTCTCCCCATGTTTGCGGGGGTTTCCTCTGGGTGCTCTGGTTTCCTCCCACAGTTCAAAGATGTGCAGGTTAGGTGAATTGGCCATGCTAAATTGCCCGCAGCATTCAGGGATGTGTAGGTTAGGTGCATTAGTCAGAGTAAGTGTAGGATAATAGGGTAGGGGAATGGGTCTCGGTGGGTTACTCTTCGAAGGGTCAGTGTGGACTTGTTGAGCCAAAGGCCCTGTTTCCACACTGTAGGGATTCTAAATAGCAAGATACGTGGATCATTGGGATACCTTCTGGGAAAGGTGGGACTTGCACAAGAAGGACAGGTGGCACCTGAGCTGGAGGGGCACCAATATCCTGGGTGGGAGGTTTGCTAGAATCCTTTGGAAGGTTTAAACTAGAATGGCACTTTAGTGGGTGGGAACCTGAGCTATGGATCAGATGATGGAGTAGGTTGTGAACAGCCAGCTACAGAGTGCAGAGAGTCTGTGAGGAGGGATAGACATGAGACAGAGCAAATGTGCAATCAGTGTGATGGGTTGAACTGTGTCTATTTTAATGCAAGAAGTATCAGGAATAAGGGTGACAAGCTCAGAACACAGATCAGTACTTGGAACCAACTTGCTGTGGCCATTACAGAGACTTGGATATCATAGGGACAGGAGTTGTTGTTGAATGCTCCAGATGTTTCAAAAGGAATGGGGGGGGGGGGAGGTAAAAGAGGTGGAGGAGTGGCATTGCTAATCAGGGACAGTATCACAGTTGCAGAAAGAGAGATCATCAAGGAGGGTTTGTCTACAGAGTCAGTATGGGTGGAAGTCAGAAACAGGAAAGGAGCAGTCACTTTATTGGGAGTTTTCCACAGGCCCCCCAGTAGCAACAGAGACATGGAGGAGCAGGTTGGAAGGCAGATTTTGGAAATGTGTAGAGGTAACAGGATTATTATCATGGGTGAGTTTAACTTCCCTAATATTGATTGGAACCTACTCAGTTCAAATAGTTTGGATGAAGCAGTTTTTGTCAGGTGTATCTTGGAAGGGTTCATGATGCAATATGTGGATAGACCGACAACAGGGGAGGCCATATTAGATTTGGTGCTTGGTAACAAACCATGCCAGGTGTCAGATCTCTTGGTGGGAAAGCATTTCAGTGATAGTGATCACAGCCTTTATGGGAGTTATGGAGAGGGGTAGCAGCAGACAGCATGGGAAACTATTTAATTGGGGGAGGGGGAATTACAATGCTATTAGGCAGGAACTTGGGCACCTAAATTGGGGACAGATGTTCTCAGGGAAATGCATGACAGAAATGTGGAGGTTGTTTAGGGAGCACTTGCTGATTGTGCTGGCCAGGTTTGTCCTGGTGCATGGATCACAGAACGTTGGTCTGCAGGTACAACAGGTAATTAAGAAGGCAAATGGAATTTTGTCCGCAAGGAATTGAGTTTAAAAGCAGGGAGGTTGTGTTGCACTCTATAGGGGCTGGTGAGGACACACCTGGAGTACTGCATACAGATTTGGTCTCCTTACTTGAGAAAGGATGTGTTGGCAGTAGAGGAGGTTCACTAGAATTGAGAGTTTTGGTCAATGGAGAGAGGCTGAGTAGACTGGGATTACATTCAATGGAAGTTAGAAGAATCGGGGGGGGGGGGATCCGATAGAAACATATAAAATTATGAAGGAAATAGGTAAGTTAGAAGTCAAGAGGATGTTTCCACTGCCAGGTGAAATTAGGATAAGAGGGCATAGCCTCAAAATTAAGGGAACAGATTTAGGACTGAATTGAGAAGAAACCACTTCACCCAGAGGGTTGTGAATCCATGGAATTCCCTGCACAGTGAAGTGGTTGAGGTTTCCTCAGTAAATGCTTTTAAAGCTAAGATAGATAAATGTTGTTAACAAGAAAAGAATTAAAGGTTATGGTGAGAGGGCGGGTAAGTGGAGCTGAGGCCATGAAAAGGTCAGCCATGATCTTATTGAGTGGCGGAGCAGGCTCGAGGGGCCAGATGGCCTACACCTGGTTCTTATGTTCTTAATCTTAAGAGAAATCTTGAGCTAGAACTCCCAAATGCCTTTGCGCCTCAGATTTCTGAAGTTATTCCCCATGTAGAAAATAGTCTACATCTCTATTCTCCCTACCAAAGTGCATAACTTCCCATTTTCCCACATTGCATTCCATTTGCCCATTCTCCTAGCCTGTCCAATTCCTTCTGCAGCCTCCCTGTTTCCTCTACATTACGTGTCCCTCCACCTACCTTTTTGTTATCTGCAAACTTAGCAGCACTGTTGTCTGTTCCTTCATCCAGATCGTTAATATGTAACATGAATATGGTCCCACCATGGACCCCTGTGGAACTCCACTCGTCACTGGCTGCCAATGTGCGAAAAAATGCCTTTATTGCTGCTCTCTGCCTTCTGCCACTCATTAAATGTATTCCTGGAGGTTTTGTCATGTGACTTTGCTCAATAAATCTAGGAATTAATTGGCTAAAACGTCCATTCCTATGAGACATTTACGTCTACCAAACACTGAATAGAAAAGGATTCATTATCCAATTGGATGATGCTCCATTGAGCAAACAGCATTTGCAATGGTTACATCATCTTTCAAGGCAAGTTACAAAAAATTATCTTTCTTAATATTCCTTTGATTTTTTTTTCCCCAGCAGCATTGCACCTGGACTGAGCTTCAACTCCTTGAGATCCCTGACCAATCCTGGAAGGATTGGAACCCTGGCCCACATTCTGCTGGAGGGATTAGGATCTTTAAAAGCCTCTCATACCCACACTGTCCCAGTTGACTTACTATCGACAGGAGAAATGTTTTATGAACAAGGCCACTCAAAGTATGGTAGCCACAATAGTACACCAGACGCTAACTTGTTTACCAGTGAGCACATCACTAACAATCTTCCATTATTGACCTGCTTTTTTTAAATCCCCATTTGATGCCTAGAAAAGGTTTACAAGGCTGTAGGGTTTGAGCTCCAGAGGAAAGCTGTTTTCCCTGGAGGGTCAACGGCTGAGGGGGTGACCTTGTAGAGGTTTATAAAATTACGAGGGGCATGAAATAGGGCTAATGGACAAGTTCTTTTCTCTGGGGTGGAGGAGTCCTGAACTAGAGAGCATAGGTTCAGGGTGAGAGGGGCAAGATTTAAAAAGGTCCTAAAGGGGTAACTTTTTATGCACAGGGTGGAATGAGCTGCCAGAGGAAGTGGTGGAGGCTGGTACAATTACAAAGCATCTGGATGGGTATATGAATAGGAAGGGTTTAGAGGGAAATGGGCCAAGTGCTGGCAAATGGCAATCGATGAATTTAGGATATCTGGTCGGCATGGACGAGTTGGACCGAAGGGTCTGTTTCTGTGGTGTACATCTCTAGGACTCTAATGTATTGCCAAAAAATAATTGACAGGCATCAATGACATAACTTGCACCAATTGTTAAGTTGGGAGATTCTGTCAGAAATATTAGGAACAGGGGGCACAGTTTCAAAATGAAGTGCCTGCCATTTAGGTTGAAGATGAGGAGGAACCTCTTCACTGCTGAATCTTAGAAATTCTTTCCTCCAGAGATTGTGCAAGCTGAGTCGTTAAATAGGTTTCACAAAGAGATTGCTCTGTGTAATTCCTAATGACACCAGGGCATAGGGGTGCAGTGTGTGAATCGGGTATTCGTCGATTTTCCTGCTCCTCGGATGCTGCCTGACCTGCTGTGCTTTTCCAGCACCACTCAAATATTGAACGTGTAGAACAGCAGAGCACACTCGAGGGGCCGAATGGCCTACTCCAGCTCTCGTGCTGCTAAATCTGCGATTGATCCGACTTTGGTTTGGGAGGGGTTTTGAGGGATATGAAACGGAGGCGAACTAATAGGGGGTAAGATGCAGATAAATCACGATTTAACTGAGTGCTGGGACAGCCCAGAGATTGCCGAATGGCCTCCTGCAAGTGGTGTAAGAACAGTCATTATTCTTACCAGGATCGAGATAACCCCGTATCCAAACAAATCAGTGAACGGCTGTTAAAGTGAATTAACACAAGTTATAGCTGAACTCAGTGTTAATACTTCCACAGGGTGAGGGCGACGATAGTTCCTAAGCCTTTCTGCCGTTTCCTATCTCATTCCCAGGATTGCTGGGGTGATGGAGCTGTTCACTAGGACCCAGCGGGAATGTACAGTGATAGGGAGAGAGAGGTCTGCCTTTTCTTCCTGGTTTGTATTTCCGGGTCTGGAAAGCCTGCAGCTGCTGGGCGGGGTACAGCGATGTACAGCAGCTGGTGCCTGAATGGCCTCCTCTCGCTCCAGCTCTCACTGCTCTCCAGCTCTCAGGCCGTGCCAGCTCCGAGCTGGGACATCATTGACTCTCGGCCCCTGCCCCCCTGGTATGACCAAGCCAAGTTTGGCATCTTCATTCATTGGGGGGTTTTCTCAGTGCCCAGCTTCGGCAGTGAGTGGTTCTGGTGAGTACTCAGCTCCTTCGGGGGAGGGGGGGAATTACTCCCCTCACAAACATCTCTCTCCAATATCCTGTCCCTTCCCTGGGTCATTACAGACATTGTGTGTCCGTCTTTTGATTTGCGGAACTAACCCGCGTGGGTTTGAGCTGTCAATCAACAACATCCCCAACTTGAGATTAGTTAGCAATTTCCTTACCCTAGCGCCAGATGGTTAGCAGTTATTGGTTATTGTCCAGAGCTCGCTGCTGCTTACACATTGTAGTCCAGTCTTGCTTAGTGGTCACTAACTATAGCCTGGTCTTGGTTGATGGTCACTAACTATAGGAGAAAGTGAGGTCTGCAGATGCTGGAGATCAGAGCTGGAAATGTGTTGCTGGAAAAGCGCAGCAGGTCAGGCAGCATCCAGGGAACAGGAGAATCGACGTTTCGGGCATAAGCCCTTCTTCACTAACTATACAAAAGTTTAGTTCAGAGTGGTGCTGGAAAAGCACAGCAGGTCAGGCAGCATCTGAGGAGCAGGAAAATCAATGTTTCGGGCAAAAGCCTTTCATCAGGAATAGAGGCAGGAAGCCTCCAGGGTGGAGAGATAAATGGGGGTGTGGAGAAGGTAGCAAAGAGTACAATAAGTGAATGGGGGTGTGGATGGAGGTGATAGGTCAGAGAGGAGGGTGGGGAAAGGTAGCAAAGAGTATAATGGGTGGATGGGGGTGGGGATGGAGGTGATAGGTCAGGGAGGAGGGTGGAGTGGATAGGTGGGAAGGGAGATTGGCAGGTAGGACAGGTCATGAGGGTGGTGCTGAGCTGGAAGGTTGGAACTGGGGTAAGGTGGGGGGAGGGGAAATGAGGAAACTGGTGAAGTCCACGTTGATGCCTTGGGTTTGAAGTGTTCTGAGACAGAAGAACTATAGTTTGGCCTCAGTTGATGGTCACTAACTGGAGTGTAGTCTTAGTTGATGGTCACTATAACCCAGTCTTGGTTGATGGTCAGTAACTAAAGTGTGGTCTCAGTTGATGGTCACTACCTATAGTCCAATCTGTGTCGATGGTCACTAACTATAGCCTGGTCTCAGTTGATGGTCACTAATTATAGTGTGGTCTTGTTCAATGATCACTAGCTATAGTCTGATCTGGGTTGATGGCCATTAACTACAATTTGGTCTTGGTCAATGGTCATTAACTATAGCTCAGACTTGGTCGACAGTCACTAACTATAGCCTGGTCTTGGTTGATGGTCACTAACAATAGCTAGGTCTTGATCAATGGTAACTACCTAGACTGTTCTTGGTTGATGGTAGCTAACTATTGCCTGCTTTTAGTCAATGGTTACTAGCTATAGCCCGGTCTTGGTCAATGGTCCCAAGTATAGCCCAGTTTTGGTCAAAGGTCACTCACTACAGCCCTGTTTTGGTTGGAGTTCATTTGCCTTTGAGAGCGTTTGTTAATGGAAACCAGCACATTAATTATAATGCCTGAAGTGATTAAAGGTTTTCATTTGTTTGTATTTTGTTTTAGGTACTATTGGCAGAAAGAGAAACTGAAACCCTATGTTGAGTTTATGGAGAAAAACTATCCTCCTGGATTTACTTATGCAGACTTTGCCCCCATGTTCTCAGCTTCTTTCTTCAATGCAACTGAATGGGCTGAACTACTGAGTGCTTCAGGGGCCAAGTATGTTGTTCTGACTTCTAAACACCATGAAGGTAATACATCGCTCAATATTTTAAAGGTGCAGGTATGAGCTGGGCTTCTGATCGGTAAGAATAATTCCAATGTGGGTTTCTTTATTCATTCTCAGTCCTTATAGAGTCATAGAGATGTACAGCATAGAAACAGACCCTTCGGTCCAATCCGTCCATGCCAACCAGATATCCCAACCCCATCTAGTCCCACCTGCCAGCACCTGGCCCATATCCCTCCAAACCCTTCCTATTCAAATACCCATCCAAATGCCTCTTAAATCTTGCAATTGTACCAGCCTCCACCACTTCATCTGGCAGCTCGTTCCATACCCGTACCTCCCTCTGTGTGAAAAAGTTGCCCCTTATGTCTCTTTTATATCTTTCCCCTCTCATCCTAAACCGATGCCCTCTAGTTCTGGACTTCTTGACCCCAGGGAAAAGACTTTGCCTATTGACCCTATCCATGCCCCTTCATGATTTGGAGATGCCGGTGTTGGACTGGGGTGTACAAAGTTAAAAATCACACAACACCAGGTTAGAGTCCAACAGGTTTAATTGGAAGCACTAGCTTTCGGAGCGCTGCTCCTTCAGCAGGTGGTTGTGGAGGACACAATTGTCAGACACAGAATTTATAGCAAAAGTTTACAGTGTGATGTAACTGAAATTATACGTTGAATAATACCTTAATTGTTTGTCGAGGCTTTCATCAGTTAGAATACTATAATAGCTTTACTTCTTTCATGTGTAAATCACAAAACCTTTTTTTTAAATGTTGCATTCTCCGGTTAACTGTAACAATGGGTGTTAGCCAGACAATATGTTGAAGGTGTTAGCCCCCCGTGTTCTCTGTCTCTGCCATAAGGTTTAGACCGATTGTAAATTAAAAAGTGAGATAACAGAGTTTTACATGAATTCATGCAGTTTTTGAGCAAAGAACAATGTAACTCTGCAAGTACAAATTCACCCCACAACCGTGTATGTCTTTGTGTGCATGTGGGTCTTTGTGTGTGTGTGTGTGTGTGTGTGTGTGTGTCTGGGTTGGGGGGTTGTGAGTGAGAGAGTGTGTATGTCAGTGTAGAATGTCTTACGTCTGTGAATTTGTACTTGCAGAGTTACATTGTTCTCTGCTCAAAAACTGCATGAATTCATGTAAAACTCTGTTATCTCACTTTTTAGTTTACAATCGGTCTAAACATTATGGCAGAGACAGAGAACACGGGGGGCTAACACCTTCAACATATTGTCTGGCAAACACCCATTGTTACAGTTAACCGGAGAATGTAACCTTTTTAAAAAAAGGTTTTGTGATTTACACATGAAATAAGTGAAACTATCATAGTATTCTAACAGATGAAAGCCTCGACAAACAATTAAGGTATTATTCAATGTATAATTTCAGTTACATCACACTGTAAACATTTGCTATAAATTCTGTGTCTGACAATTGTGTCCTCCACTACCACCTGATGAAGGAGCAGCGCTCCGAAAGCTAGTGCTTCCAATTAAACCTGTTGGACTATAACCTGGTGTTGTGTGATTTTTAACTTCATGCCCTCATAATTTTGGAAACCTCTATAAGGTCACCCCTCAGCCTCTGACGCTCCAGGGAAAACAGCCCCAGCCTGTTCAGCCTCTCCCTATAGCTCAAATCCTCCAACCCTGGCAACATCCTTGTAAATCTTTTCTGAACCCTTGGAAGTTTCACAACATCTTTCCGATAGGAAGGAGACCAGAACTGCAGGCAATATTCCAACAGTGGCCTAACCAATGTCCTGTACAGCCGCAACATGACCTCCCAACTCCTGTACTCAAAACTCTGACCAATAAAGGAAAGCATACCAAATGCCTTCTTCACTATCCTACCTATCTGCGACTCCACTTTCAAGGAGCTATGAACCTGCACTCCAAGGTCTCTTTGTACAGCAACACTCCCTAGGACCTTACCATTAAGTGTATAAGTCCTGCTAAGATTTGCTTTCCCAAAATTCAGCACCTCGTATTTATCTGAATTAAACTCCATCTGCCACTTCTCAGCCCATTGACCCATCTGGTCAAGATACTGTTGTAATCTGAGGTAACCCTCTTCGCTGTCCACTACACCTCCAATTTTGGTGTCGTCTGCAAACTTACTAACTGTACCTCTTATGCTCGCATCCAAATCATTTGACAAAAAGTAGTGGACCCAGCACCGATCCTTGTGGCAATCCATTGGTCACAGGCCTCCAGTCTGAAAAACAGCCCTCCACCACCATCCTGTCTTCTACCTTTGAGCCAGTTCTGTATCCAAATGGTTAGTTCTCCCTGTATTCCATGAGATCTAACCTTGCTAATCAGTCTCCCATGGGGAACCTTGTCGAACGCCTTACTGGAGTCCATATAGATTGCAGCTACCACTCTGCCCTCATCAATCCTCTTTGTTACTTCTTCAAAAAACTCAATCAAGTTTGTGAGACATGATTTCCCACGCACGAAGCCATATTGACTATCCCTAATCAGTCCTTGCCTTTCCAAATACATGTACATCCTGTCCCTCAGGATTCCCTCCAACAACTTGCCCACAACCGAGGTCATCAAGTAAAAGTTACTTTTCACCTTGTCTGTGGGAGCATCTCGATAAATGGCTGAAAGTTTGAAGGGGTATTGAGTAGTCACCCACCACACTCTGCTTCCCACACATTAACTCTCCACTACCTCTTCCAGTAGTTTAACAGAGATTTCACTGCAGGCACTCTTACTCCCATATCCCATATCACCCCCCTTTCTGAGGTAGGGTCAGAAGTCACACAACACGAGGTTATAGTCCAACAGATTTATTTGAAATCACAAGCTTTCAGAGCGCTGCTCCTTCCTCAGAAGAAGTGACGACAGGGACAATAGGGACCTCACCTGATGAAGGTGCAGTGCTCCAAAATTGTGATTTCAAATAAACCTGTTGGACTATAACCTGGTGTCATGTGACTTCTGACGTTGTCCACCCCAGTCGAACACCGGCACCTCCACCTCATTCCTAGGATAAAGCTTTGCTCAACATGGGGCTCAGTGGTTGTTGGTGGGGGGGGAGAGGGTAGACGGGGGAGTTGAGTTGATGTCACAGACAGATCATCACTGGTCTTACCAAAGGACAGAATTCAAGGGGCTGAATGGCCTATTGTTGGTCTTGACTCTTCTGTACTCTGGCCCTCTCCTTCGTCTTCCTCAACACCGTAGTGACAGTTCCAGCTTCTCCCCATCGCCGTTCTTCCTCAGTGACATCTTCTGCCACTCTCTGTTCTGTTATCATCCACTTTGTTTCCAGAGATTTTTACCTCTATTTGGTAGCAGCTCCCATTGCCCACTGCCTACTCAATCTTGCCAGTGCCCAAGGCTGGCTGTAACTGAGGCCTTGCTATTAAGATCCAGACCTGTATTGTTGTGGATTAGATCAGCCCTCAAAAATATTTTACGAATGTCACCTAGACCCTTGCCCTTAAATTCAAATGTAACAAGTCTCAGATGCAATGCGACTGGTCAAACAACTCAACATTACGCGAAACACTATTTGTTTAAGCATTGTAGTTACAATAGAACCAAATAACTTAACAGATTGGAAACTTAGCAGATAAAGTACTTAACCGTTCCAATATAGTAACAGCCCATAAGCACACCCCCTGGCAAAAAGAAAGGAAATTCAGACACAGATTCTCACATGCAGTTCTTCAATCCAGGAGGAAACAACATCAAGAGAAAGTTCAGACAGAGTAGTAGGTAGGAGACACTCACTGAAGCTTCCAACTCTTTTGAGGTTCCAATATCTTCTGATGTTCCTGAAAAACCAAAATGCAGAAATCAAGCCACACCCATTTCAGGCTGTTACTTAAAAAAAAAACTCCCAAGCTGTTCACTCAAGTCGCCTGTTCAGTACTTCTGCCTCAGTACATATCTTCAAAACAAAAGCACTTAAAGAGACAGCATTGTTCCACTATTGGCAGGATCTCCTATTCCCTTCAAGCATTTCCATCTGCATCATAGAGTGATTGCAATCCACCAACTATTCTAGAGAGCCAGCCTGAGATGGTAGAGGAATTCAAAGCCCAGCTGTCAGTATGAAATGGTCATTGTTGATAGGGGTACATGGTACTAGTATATTGAAGCACAGTGGCTCAGTGGTTAGCACTGTTGCCTCACAGCACCAGGAACCCGGGTTCAACGTCTGTGTGGAGTTTGCACATTCTCCCTGTGTCTGTGTGGTTTCCTCCAGGTGCACCAGTTTCCTCCCACAGTCCAAAGATGTGCAGGTTAGGGCGAATTGGCCATGCTCAATTGCCAATAGTGTTCCAGGATGTGTGAGTTAGGGGTGAATGTAGAGTAACAGGGTAAGGAAATGGATTTGGGTGGGATACTGTTCGGAGGGTCAGTGTGGACTTGTTGGGCTGAAGGGCCTCTTCCACACTATAGAGATTCTGTGATTCTAAAGCAAGCTTTTTAAAATAGTTTTCTTTAAACAGTCAGGACTGTTATCCCTTTTGCCGTTAAGATAAAAATTTATTTATTGCAAAAATTTATTAGGACTAATCTTTCTTCATGTTCATATTGGATGATTCCTCATGTGCGTGTGTTTGTTTGTTAAGTTTATAGGGAAGGAGAAATCAAAAGAAGGAAGTGTGACATTTTCTCTATCCCCGGCGAATGAATGTGAACCCAGCGCATCCAAATACGGACGATCACATTTGCCCACCATATTCTCAAATCCCTCCAATCCTCTTCCTTCATTTGTGTCTCCAATGTCACCTTGAATATTGACATTGTTGTCACTTCAATCACTCAACCTCAGGAACACCACTTCCTCACAAACTCCCAGCTATCTTTTAAAATCCCATGATTAATCCACACACTCCTTTCCTTGGTTCCTCAACTATTTATTCACCCACTTTGGCCAAACTCCGTTTTGCCTTTCAGTGGGAATAATCCCGATTCTCCGTCTGAAAATGTTGCAAATAGGTTGGGCGCAGAGATGGAGAATGTGTTAATGTTTCATTCAGGAGATGTTGTTTGTGTGATTTGTTTAGGCTTTACACTGTGGGGATCAAAGTACTCATGGAATTGGAATGCAGTTGACTCAGGTCCTCACTGTGATCTCGTTGGAGAGCTGGCCCATGCTGTCAGAAACCGGACAAAGCTGAGATTTGGCCTGTACCATTCTCTCTTTGAATGGTTTAACCCAGATTTCCTGGAAGATGCTGCCAATGTGTTCACGACCAACAAGTTCCCCACAACCAAGAGCTTACCAGAGCTGTACGAAATCGTGAACAAATACCAGCCAGAAATTCTCTGGTCTGATGGAGATGGAGATGCACCCGACACCTACTGGAACAGCACTGGTTTCCTGGATTGGCTCTATAACCACAGGTACTGAGCTGTGTGTGTAGGTGAACCAGTAACCATCCTCACCTTAATTTCCATTCATTCATGGGATGTGGGCGTCGTTAGCAAGGGATTATCCATCCCTAATTGCCCAGAGGGTAGTTAAGAGTCAACCATGTTGCTGTGGGTCTGGAGTCCTCTGTAAGCCAGACTGATTAAGGACAGCAGTTTCCTTCCTTAAAGAACATTAATGAACTAAATAGGTTATTCCAGCTGGAGACAATGGTTTCATGCTGATTGTTCAACTCTAAATTCCAGATTTTTATTGATTTCAAATTCCACCATCTGCCGTGGTGGAATACAAACACAGGTTCCTAGAACATTTCCTGGCTCACTGGATTAATAGTCGGGTCATAATACTACTGGGAGATAGCTTCCCCAGAAAGTAGGGAGTAGGCAAGGTTAGGAAGGGAAAACAAGTGGAAACACTCTTCCCCACCTAATTCCAATCCCTTCACACCTCTGACTCCACTCGTTTTCCACCCTCAATCCCCTGGTTTTCCTGTTGTGCCTGACATGAACCTGCTGTATAATTTGGAAACATATCACTGTTCCTTCACTGCTGCTGGGTCAAATGCTGAGCCTCCATCCCGAACGGCACTCTGGGTGTAACTATTGCTGTATACATGCAGCTCCCTTTGCTTTCTGGGTGAGGAATCCTGTCTGTAAAATGTCTGAGACGTAAACAAACAGAACACAGTCCCTTCACTGTTAGACACTTACCTCCCCCCTCATTTAACTCTGCTCCTGTAATATTGTTGTTCTAGCCCAGTTGGGAAGACGGTTGTAACTAATGACCGCTGGGGATATGGCACAATCTGCAAGCATGGTGGCTACTACACCTGTACTGATCGGTATAACCCAGGCCACCTGCTGGCTCATAAGTGGGAGAATTGCATGAGCATAGACCGGAAATCCTGGGGATACAGAAGAGACGCCAAACTCAGTGATTATCTTTCAATAGAAGAACTGGTGAAGGTAATATGCATACTCCCTGCCTCTCTCTGTACTTCTGAGCTTTGCGCTGTCTCTGTCTCTCAATGTCTGTCTGTCTGTCTGTCTCTGGTTGGAATTCCACACACTGCCTGCGAATGGGCTGAAGCCATGGGAGTGGGTGGTTAAATTGGGGGCGTTGGATGATGCCATGGCCTATGACCTTTGCCCTGCCTCTTCAGCAACCACCACATTGGCAAGAATTGCTGGAGAACACCCCTCACTCTGACCTTGTGATTGGTTCCCCTCTTCCCCATCAGTGTAGCCTGCCTAATGAGTCCTGAGGCCATTTACCTGCAGGGTGGCTGCCCATCAGTGAGGGTGCTTTTGGGACTGAGGTGCAGTGAGAGAGTGCTGCGCTGTCACAAGTGCTGTCTTCCAACCCAGTCGTGCCTGCAGTGAGGATCCCACACCATGACTTTGAAGAAATGCAGGGAATCCTCTTGGTGCCTTCGTCGATGTATTTTCCTCCATGGAAATCTTTTCTGATCATTGTTACCTTGCTGGCTGTGGGGATTTCTGTGCACCAACTGGCTTTAGCTTTTCTTACATTGAAAAAAGGATTACATTTCAAAAAGATCATATTTACCTAGGATGCATCTTGCCAGGTCTGGTGGTCATGAGAGGTGCTATATAAATGCAAGTCTTTTTTTCTGGCTGTCTGTCATTCTCTCTCTGTTGTAAAGATCACATATTTATTTTTCTCTTTTCTTTTGGATTGTGGATTCTAAAGGGTGGATATCCCTTCAAGCTAAGGAGAGTGCACAAAGCATGTTTACGGAGCACTTTATGAGTTACATAGAAACCGGAATAGGCCATTCAGCCCCTTGAGCCTGTAAAAGTTGCAAAACCTGCCGGTACACCGTCCCCCTCACCTCCATCCGGGGCACCAAATAGCCCTTCCAGATGCGTCTCCTCCAACCTAGTTTACTGCATCAGGTGCCCCCGATGTGGCCTTCTCTACATCGGGGAGACCGAACGTAACTTAGGGAACGGCTCACCGAGCATCGCAGAGGCTCCCAGTCACCGCCCATTTCCCACACCCTTTCCTACAAAACCATAAGAGAAAATGCTGGAAAGTCCCAACAGGTCTGGCAGCATCTGTAAGGAGAGAAAATACCTGACGATTCGAGTCTAACTGACCCTTTGTCAAAGCGGTCTAACTACCTTCTATTCATCATTTTCCAATTGGCCTGCAGAACCATCCTTGGCCTCCTCCATTGCCAAAACAAACCACAACTCCTACTGGAGGAACAACACCTTATCTTCCTTTTTGGCACCCTACAGCCCAGAGGACACAACATTGAGTCCTCCAATTTCAAATAACTTCACTCCCCATCCCCTGACTCCCTTCCCAGCCCCTCCCCCTCCCTTCCACTGCTCCATGCCACTAACTGGATTCATTCCTCCCATTGACCAACCAGGTCATGCCCTCTACCTGTCTTCACCTATCCCCACCTCACCACCCTGCCCCCACCACTCCCTTTATACGCAGCTCTGCTCACAACCAGCCCTAATGAAGGGTTACACCTGAAACGGCGATTTCTGCAGCTCCTGATGCTGCCTGGCTTGCTGTGTTCTTCCAGTCTCATGCCTGTCTAATTCAATGAGATGATGGCTGATCGGCCTAACCCCATATAACTGCCTTTGACCCATATCCCTTAATTGTGTGCAATAATGCCTTTTCCTGAACAGTGAGAGTGAACAAAGTTAAAAATCACACAACATCAGGTTATAGTCTAACAGGTTTATTTGGAAGCACTAGCTTTCGAAGCACTGCTCCTTTGTGAGGTAGCTAATGAAGGAGCAGCGCTCCAAAAGCTAGTGCTTCCAAATAAACCTGTTAGACTATAACCTGGTGTGTGATTTTTAACTTTGCCCACCCCAGTCCGACACCGGCTCCTGCACATCAGTGCGAGTGAAAGCCGACAGGGTGAAGATGATGACCTAGAGGGGAATCTGCCTGACTGCAATGTTTTGTCAGCTCCTTTCCAGGTTTTGGTATGAGCAATGGAGCAGAGGGGCTGGTAAAGCAGAAATACCTCTCTGTGTATCTTCTGTGTGGAAAACTAACTGAAAGCCTCCTGGGTCGCTGTTCTCCCTTACCATTATTTTTGTAAAGTGCTGTGAGAAAGTGAGGACCGCAGATGCTGGAGATCAGAGTCAAAGAGTGTAGTTCTGGAAAAGCACAGTAGGTCAAACAGCTTCCAAGGAGCAGGAGCAGGAGCAGCAGGGGTGGCAGGGTGGCTCAGTGATTAGCACTGCAGCCTCTCAGCACCAGGGTTCCAGGTTCAATTCTAGCCTCAGGCAACTGTCAGTGTGGAGTTTGTCCCCGTGTCTGTGTGGGTTTCCTCCAGGTGCTTTGGTTTATTCCCACAGTCCAAAGATGTGCAGGTCAGGTGAATTGGCTGTGCCAAATTGCCCGTAGTGTTAGGTGCATTAGTCAGAGGAAAATGTGTCTGGGTGGGTTACTCCTTGGAGGATCGGTGTGGACTTGTTGGGCCGAAGGGCCTATTTCCACACTGTAAGGAATCTAATCTAATAACTATCTGTCCTTCCATCTTGCTATCTCTCTTTCGCTATATACAGGTATCTGTCTCTCCCTCCCTTGATATGTCTCCCTATCTTTTCTTCCATTCCTTCTTTTCCTCTATGTCTGCATCTTTATTTGGGTCATTCGCCTGTAATAGGATTACTTATTGGTGGGACACTTCCATTGATGGGGCTGCTAACCAATGAGATCAAAGATTGCATAATAGCCTAACCAATATCTGATCATTCGGATTGGTCCAACATATTTCTTTGCCGAATCTGTAAACCAATGGGAGATCACTAAGAAGCCCAACCAATAGGGTTCAAAATGAGAATTGATGCAATCATGGGCTGCCCAGTAAGGAAGGTATTCCTGTAAATAAAATGGTTACATTTCAGGTCAGTTACAGGTTCACAACCATGAGAGATTACAGTGGGACCATTGACATCTTTACTTTGCTCAAAACAAAAAAATAAAAATATAAATGATGAAATATGCTCTTAGGAAAAAAATTAAAATGAAACAATTTGCCATGAGTCCATTTTGCAATATTAGCAAAGAACAAGCACCAGTCTGCATTTATGTAGCACCTTTTAATGTGGACAAACGTCCCAAAGTGCATGACAATATCAATATCAGGCAAAACCTCACACTGGGAGAAACTGAGGACTGTAGATGCTGGAGATCAGAGTCAGAGTGAGCTGCTGGAAATGCACAGCAGGTCAGGCAGCATCCGAGGAGCAGGAGAGTCGACATTTTATGCATAAACCCTTCATCAGGAATGAGGCTTGTGGGCCGGGGATGAGAGATAAATGGGAGGGGGGTGAGGGGGTGGAGGGGGGCATGGGGGAAAGGGAGCTGAGAATGTGAGAGGTAGATGAAGGTGATAGGTCGGAGAGAAGGGTGGAGTGGATAGGTGGGAAAGGTGATGGACAGGTCAAGAGGGCGGTGCCGAGTTGGAGGCTTGGGACTGGGATAAGGTGGGGGGAGGGGAAATGGGTAACTGCTGAAATCCACATCGATCCCGTGTGGTTGCAGGGTCCCAAGGTGGAAGATGAGGCATTCTTCCTCCAGGTGGTTAGGGAGTGGTGATGGAGGAGGCTCAGGATCTGCATGTCCTTGGTGGAGTGGGAGGGGGAGTTAAAGTGTTCAGCCACAGGGCGGTGGGGTTGGTTGGTGTGGGTGTCCCAGAGATGTTCTCTGAAACTTTCCGCAAGTTTTCGTCTTGTCCCCCCGATGTAGAGGAGACCGCATTGGGTGCAACGGATACAGTAGATGACATGGGCGGAAGTACAGGTAAATTTCTGTCGAATGTGGAAGGATGCTTTGGGGCCTTGGACGGAGGTGAGGGGGGAGGTGTGGGTGCAGGTTTTGCACTTCTTGTGATGGTAGTGGAAGGTACCGGGAGAAAACTTTACATTGAGCTGATATACACCGATTGGGTCGAATGGCCTGTTTGTGTGCTGTTTAACCCCACTCACCCCACCTTTTTCTGATGTTCCCCTTCCACCCACCCCCAGTCCTGAAGAGGAGTTAAACTCAAAACATCGACCTCTCCACCTCCTGATGCTGCCTAGCTTGCTTCCAGGCCCCTTCTCGACTACCGTGTATTTTAAAAGCTGGATTAAAGCTTAAATTATTCGGACTGGGAAACTGTAAACTTTGTTTGCATGATATCACATATTAACAAGGAATTCTAACCAGACAAATATCACTTTGAAAAATATTTATGGAAGATTTGTCTGTGAGAAGCATTGATTCTTTCGTTCACTCATTCCAGACCCTGGTTGAGACCATCTCCTGTGGAGGAAATCTCTTGATGAATATTGGCTCCACTCATGATGGACGGATACTCCCTATCTTTGAGGAGAGGCTGAGGCAGATGGGGCAGTGGCTGCAAGTAAATGGCGAGGCAGTATACAGTACAAAGACCTGGAGAGTGCAGAATGATACCATCACTCCTGGAGTCTGGTAGGTTTATAAAGAACAAGGCCTCTAGGGGGCAGAGGTGGGAAGTTTTATTCTTGGGGTGGCCAATATCCATCATGATTAGGTCAGAAGTCACATGACACCATGTCATAGAAGTCACATGAGGCTGCAGTGCTAACCACTGAGCCACCGTGCCACCCCTGCTGCTCCTGCTCCTTGGAAGCTGCTTGACCTACTGTGCTTTTCCAGGGTGTAAATGGGATTGGGGAGCTATGTAGACTGAAATAATGTATGAGGTATGGTCTCAATGAACAGTGGAACAGGTTTGTGTGGCTAAGCTCTCTCCTCCTGTTCCAATGGGGTGGTAGTGGCTCAGTGGTTAGCATTGCTGCCTCACAGCACCAGGGACCCGGGTTCGATTCCAGCCTCAGGCGACTGTCAGGCAAGCTTTTGGAGCGCTACTCCTTCAGCAGGTCAGATGAACTTCACCTGATGAAGGGACAGCGCTCTGAAAGCTTGTGATTTCAAATAAACCTGTTGGACTATAACTTGGTGTCATGTGACTTCTGACCTTGTATACCCCAGGCCAACACCGGCACCTCCACATCATGACTAGGCCTCGGGGTTCATGCTGAAATAAGATGAAGTAAAGTTCTAATTGTCCATTGAAGAATTTATTATTTTTTAAAATTTCCAATTGATTGAACAAAATCAATTCATGCAGTTACTTTTTGCTAATCTCATAAAAACACACACATTGGAATTTATAGTCCACTTCAAAGCATTAATCAAAACTTGGAGCAAACTGTGAGTTACGGGCAGCCAACTGTGATAATGCAAGGTTGTGAAATCAGACCTACAATATGAATCTTATGATGGTAATCCCTGTGCTTCTGTGAACAGACAGAGAGAAATAGCAGCTTTTGCTTTTAACGTTCAAGAGAGTTTATTTTTCAATATTTAAAGGGTGGGAGCTTCTAATGCCTACCAACTCTGACGAAGAATCTTTGAGACTTGAAACGTTAGCTTGTTCCATATCCTGTCCATGGATGCTCCCTGACCTGCTGTGATTTCCAACATTTTTTGTATTTGTAGCAGCTTCTCAGTTGCTTTTGACAGTGATAATGTGATTGACAGTTTTAATTGAGTTTATGTACTTGCGTGTCTACTCCACTTGTGACAATCTCAAGGTACACCTTACCCTTCCCAAAGGGTACTGGAGCCCCGCTAAAGGTATTCCAGGACCATATCCAAGAGGATGCAGGGCACCTCTGCAAAAAAGGGCTTCCTAACTGTCTGAGACTCTCTGAAAAGGTTAAACCTGCTCCGTCAGGTGTAACATGCACATGTTCTGTTTCCCACTGCTGGCTAAGAAGAATTGGAGATGAGTGGAGGCAGTTTCTGTATTAGACAGACTGTCTGTGACACACAGGTGTAAAATTTAGCCCCCCACACCCCAACCCTAGTTCCCACAAGAAATGTAGCTGTTATGTTTATGCGAGAGACCGTCAGATTTTCCCTCTGTTGACGTTTTGCTAATGATGGAGAGACTGTAAAACCATAAAATATAGAAGCAGAAATTAGGCCATTCAGCTCATCAAATCTGCTCCACCATTCAATCATGGCCCCTAATGTATTTCTCAACCCTATTCTCCTTCCTTCTCCCTGTAACCCTTGATCCCCTTACGAATCAAGAACCTATCTATCTCTCTCTTAAATACACTCAATAACCTGGCCTCCACAGCCCTCTGCAGCAACGAGTTCCACAGAGTTACCACCCTCTTCATTTCAGTTCATCTCTTCACCTGAGGCTCTTCTCCTTGTGTCCTAGCCTCTCCTACGAGGGAATCATCTTCTCCACAGTCCACTCTATCTAGGTGCCTCAGTACTCAATCAGATTCTGCCCTTCATCTTTCTAAACTCCATCGAGAACAGACGCAGAGTCTTCAACCGTTCCTCATATGACAAGCCCATCATCCCTGAAATTATTCTTGTAAACCTCCTCTGGTCTGTCTCCAATGCCAACACATCCTTCCTTCGATACGGGCCCCAAAGCTGCTCACAATATTCCAGAAGGGCTCTGAACAGAGCCTTGTACAGCCTCAGCAATACGTGCCCTTTACCTTGTATTCGAGAAGCTCTCCATTGTTCTGAAATTTGAGACCAAATGTGATAGACAGGAGTGTATCAGAGGTCAGCCATGATCTTATTGAATGGCTGAGCAGGCTCGAGGAGCCAGATGGCCTACTCCTGCTCCTGGTTCCTCTGTTCTGATGTTAGCACATTGCTATCAGCCATGGCTCAATAGGTAACAGGTAAAAACAATGACTGCAGATGCTGGAAACCAGAGTCTAGATCAGATTGGTGCTGGAAAAGCACAGCAGGTCAGGCAGCATCCGAAGAGCAGGAAAATTGATGTTTCGGGCAAAAGCCCTTCATCAGGAATAGAGGCAGGGTGCCTGCAGAGTGGAGAGATAAATGAAGATAAATTTATCTCTCCACTCTGCAGGCACCCTGCCTCTATTCCTCAATAGGTAACAGTCCACCCCTCCGCTGTCACAAGGTCTCTTTATCAAGTTTCCCTCCGGAGACTGGAGCACAGTGACTCTCCAGTGCAGTCCTGAGGGAGTGCTGCACTATTGGAACTGCTGTCTTCTCACAGAGTTGTTAAACCAGGGGCCCCATTCTGACCCCTTGAATGTCAAACATTCCTTTCAAATATTCCTCTTTGCCAGCATTTTGATCTGCTCATTTCTCATTGCAGAATCCCCACGGTGTGGAAACAGGCCATTTGGCCCAACATGTCTACATCAACCCTCTGAAAGAGTATCCCACCCGACCCATTCCCCTATCATATTACTCTACATTTCCCCTGACTAATGCACCTAGCCTATGCGTTCCTGTACACTGTAGGCAATTTCCACCGAGCCTGCACATCTTTGGATTGTGGGAGGAAACTGGAGCACCCAGAGGAAACCCACGCAGACACAGGGAGAATGTGCAAACTCCACACAGACAGTTGCCTGAGGCTGGAATCGAACCCCACTGAGCCACTACCACCCCATTGGAACAGGAGGAGAGAGCTTAGCCACACAAACCTGTTCCACCGTTCATTGAGACCATACCTCATACATTATCTCACTCTACACAGCTCCCCAATCCCATTTACACTAATGCCTTTGGCCGCCTCATTCACTCACTGACCAGGCCCTCATTTCCATTCTGAAAGTGTGATGGTGCCAATGCTGTTTGTCAATTATTGAAGACATTTTATCTTCTGAGAATTTATTATGTTTTTCCAGGTATACAGCTGGAGTGGAGAAAGGGGTGGTTTATGCAATATTCCTCACCTGGCCAAAACTAGGAATGCTGGTCCTTGGAGCTCCCCGTGTTACAGCAGGAGAAACAAAGGTTTGAATCATTGAATAACAGACAAGGGTGTGTTAGAAGCCTTTGTGGTACAGTGGGTAGTGTCCCTGCCTCTGAGCCAGAGGTTGCGGGTTCGAGCCTCAGTCCAGGTCGGTGCGTCCATAACGTGGTCACACAAGTGCACTGTCAACTGGTCAATCCTCCCACCATTGGCAGGCAGTGATGGGTGGGAATTCATGCGTGGCCATGTGATGGGAATAAGTGACAGCTGCTACAGGCTGTAATACACATGCACAATGTGTGTTTCCACTGCAGTTCATATTCCTTGGCGGTTTAGTTGGTTCACCTGGCCGGAGGATCAGTGTGGGTCAGGTTAGAGTGAGCAGAGTGGGTCTTGGTCACCTTTCTGGCCTGAGTGAATGCAGGACCCTGTTCTTGCCTCGCCCCCTGCTGATGGTCATGGTACAGCAAATATTGTTTTAACCAGCGCCTTCTGCACCTTCCATAAACCGGCAAAATTATGTACCTCAAATACCACAAGGTTTACGGCATTATTCTGACCATATTACATAGGCACAGAAGCAGGCCATTCAGCCCATTGAGTCTGTTCATCCATTCAGTGAGACCTGATAACCCTTAGCTCCACTTTCCTGCTTTGTCACCATTCATCTTGGTTCCTTCAACTAGTTAAAAATCTACCTCAGCCTTGAATATACCATCCAATTAGTATAGCTTTTAGAGTCATAGAGTCCTACAACACGGAGACAGGCCCTATGGCCCATGCTGATCAAAGTTTATTCACCTCAGTGTAAGATTAGATTAGATTCCCTACAGTGTGGAAACAGGCCCTTTGGCACAACCAGTCCACACCGACCCTCTGAAGAGTAACCCACCCAGACCCATTTCCCTCTGACTAATGCACCTAACACTCTGGGGCAATTTAGCATTGCCAATTCATCTGACCTGCACAACTTTGGACCATGGGAGGAAACCCATGCAGACACGGGGAGAATGTGCAAACTCCACACAGACAGTCTCCCGAGGCTGGAACCGAACCTGGGTCCCTGGCGCTGTGAGGCAGCAGCGCTAACCACTGAGCCACTGTGCTGCCCAAATATACTTGTTGTTCAATTAAATGGCCTCATAAAATATCAAGAGTTGGTTTAATTTTGCGTCAATATCTCTTCAAATACCGCAATCTGCAGTAATGCCTGAATGGTCAGTTGAGGGTAGGAGTGACCAGCTCTCTGCTGGTAAGTTTTATTTAAGACAAAGTTTCATTATTATTTAAGTGATTTATGCTGTAAATTAAGTTTACCTGTGATGTGTATTGCCCCTGCATTACATTTCTATTATTCAGTGAGTGTGCTTACAAAGGTAATGTGCACCTCTTGATTACCCAGAATATTCGATCATCCGGCACATTCCTGGTCCCCTCGATTTAATTTGCTTTGATTTATTATTGTCACGTGTACCTAAATACAGTGAAAAGTTTTGTATTGCATGCAGTACAGGTAGATCATACCATACAAAGTGCATTAGGATAATAGAACAGAACGAGAAATACAATGTAACGGCTGCAGAGAAGGTGCACAGAAAACGAGAGCAGCATAAAATTTAATTTGAGAGGTTCATTCAGAAGTCTAATAACAGTGGGGAAGAAGCTGTTCTTGAATCTGTTCTTATGTGTGTTTAAGCTTTTGTATCTCTGCCCGATGGAAGAGGGTGGAAGAGATTATGACTGGGATGGGAGGGGTCTTTATAATGTTGGCTGCTTTCCCGAGGCAGTGGGAAGTATAGATGGAGTCAATGGATGGACGGCTGGTTTGTGTGATGGACTGGGCTGTGTTCACAACTCTCTGCAGTTTCTTGGCATGAGCAGTTACCATGGGTATAGATTTAATTATTGGTATCTTTTCCCCAGGCTGGGGGACTTTCAAATCTTGGGGGCAGACTTTTAAAGTGAGAGGAGAAAGATTTACAGACGACATGAGGGGTAATTTTTTTTATACAGCGGGTGGTTTGCGTTTGGAATGAACTTCCAGTGGAAGTGGTGGATGTGGGTACAATTAGACTGTTTTAAAGACATTTGGATAAGTACATGAATAGGAAAGGTTTGGAGGGATATGGGCCAGGAGCAGGCAGGTGGGGCGAGTTTAATTTGGGATTATGGGTTGGCATGGACTGGTTGGACTGAAGGGCTGTATGACTCTATGAGCCCACAGTGTTATATTCAGAGAGAATGCTTTCTGTGGTGCATCCGTAAAAATGTGCCGGTTAATAAAAGGTTTGCTGTACTGTGGGTTAGATCTGGCTACGGAGAGAGAGCAGAAGAAAGGTCGAGTGATAACTGACAAAAGCTCAATCCAACTGTCCTTACCATCGAGACAGTTTATACATGTGCATTATTTTAAATTGTTGTTTAATATTGAATTTATTTTATGAATAAGGTAACCCTCATTGGATACCCCGAGCGTCTGCAGTGGGAGAAGTTTGGAGAGCAGGGTCTGCTGGTGCTACTACCCAGAGTCAACATCAACCAACTGCCGTGTCAATGGGCTTGGAGTCTGAAACTCAGTGAGGCCGCCTGATGAGCTGAGCAGTGCTGGGTGACAGTATTCAAGAGTTTCTGCACTGTCAGGCTGTGTCTCAGCAAGCGGCACACAGCACTTTCTCACTTGTTTGTTTAACTTTGTACTTTGGAAATGAGAAATTTCAGTTCCTGAGAAATGTTTCGGATTCAGCTGATGCGGCAAGTGATTTTGTTGGTATGTTGTCAGGACTGATGTCCAGTTAATTTTTTTTATCTCTCTGTCCTTGTACTTATTTGGGAGTCTGTGAAAGACAACACTTCTCTCAGGAACTGTGAATGCGGTTTGTACTTGGTGCCAGTTTCCTTTTCATTCATGGATACGGTTGTCACTCTCCAGGTCAGCAACTTATTGCCCCATCCCTAATGGTCCACAGGGCAGTTAAGAGTCAACTCCATTACTATAGGTGTGGAGTCACATGTAGACCAGACCAGGAAGAGTCTGATGAAGGGCTTATACCCGAAACATCAATTCTCCTGCTCCTCGGATGCTGCCTGACTTGCTGTGCTTTTCCAGCACCACCTTCTTGACTCTGATCTCCAGTCCCCACTCTCTTCTCAACCAGGTAAGGGTATCAGTTTCCTTCCCTAAAGGACATTAGTGAACCAGATGGGTTTTACCAACAATCAGAAATGGTCTCATGGTCAACTTTCGACCCTTAATTCCAGATTCTTTATTGAATTCAAATTCTAACATCTACCATGGTGGGATTTGAACCCAGGTTCCCAGAACATTGCCTGAGCTTTTGGATTAATAGTCCAGCATCATTTCCACTCGGCCATTGCCACCCCACATTGAAGATGCTGAAAGCCATCTGCCTGGTGGTCACATTGCTGTTTAGCTTGATGGGAGGTCTCCTGCCTTAGATCATAGACAGTCAACCTGGGTCTGATACAAGCTAGTGAAAGACTCATTGGATTGCCGGTGTGCTTAACCATGGGTGAGTTCAGAGGTAAGAGAGAGTGGGATTTCATCTTGGGCAGTGGTTTGAGATGCGTGGGAGTACATTGGCAGGCTATGATAGGCCTATTGCAATGTCCAATCCCATTCCCAGTTTGATATATGTCAGATTGTTTTATGCTAAAGCATCCAAGTTTAATTTTCACCCCAATATTTGCTGTTTCAACAACTGTTTACATAAATATCATAGAATCATTACAATGCAGGAGGAGGCCATTCAGCCCATCAAGTGTGCACCAACCTTCTGAAGAGCATCACACTGTCCATCCAATCCCTACATTTTCCCTGGCTAACCCATGTAGCCTGCACATCCCTGGACTGTGGGAGTAACTGGAGGAAACCCACGCAGACACTGGGAGAATCTGCAAACTCCCCACAGACAGTCACCCAAGGCCAGTCCCTGGCGCCATGAGGCAGCAGTGCTAATCACTGAGCCCCTCATATAGCACTTGTAGTCAATGTCCCAATGTCCCAAGCACAATCAGTCAAGGGTTGACACCGAGTTATAAAATGAGATATGAGCATCATCGACCAAAAGGTGAAGTGAAGAGTTGGGAGAGGGGGGTTTTCCGACATCTCTTGCTCAGGCAGGAGTGATGGAAGTCAGATCTACACAGGAAGCCAGCGTAAAGAGGGGTGCAGAGATCTCAGGGGGTCGTGGGCTGAAGGGGATTACGGAGATGGGGCAGGAAAAGGTCATGAAGGAATTTGGAAACAAGGATAGGGATCTAACAAGGATAGGGATCTAACAGTGAGCTGAGCCAGACTGGGGAGTGACTGGAGGCAATGGTGAATGGGACTTGGAGCAGGTTCGGATACCGACAGCAGTGAATAAAAAACTGAAAGCTCTGCAGTTCTGAGGAAGGGTCACCGGACCCAAAACATTAACTCTGATTTCTCTCCACAGACACTGCCAGACCTGGTGAGCTTTTCCTGCAATTTCTGATTTTGTTACTGTTAGTGGTGTTCCAGATGAAAGATGGGCATCCATCCAGGTGAACATTGGAATAATAATCACTGGAAAAGATTAAATGTAGGTTTCAGCAGGAGATGTGATGAGGCAGGGAGGAGTTGGGTGTTGTAAGTTATACAAATACTCATGGAGATTTGGCTTGGGTCAAATTAAATTAACATATTTAAACAGGTAAATACAAATATTTTATTATTTTGGTGTAGTTATTTGGTAGCTTTCTTGGATGTTTAATGGTTTGGTTAGAAGTGATTGAGATTGGCATTATTCTAGAAGGTTGCAAATATGAGATACTACATTGCACAGTAATCTCCCAATTTATAGTCCTGGCTGATCTTCACAACTGCAATCTGGGTATATCCTTGTTCTGATAATGGTCAGTGTTTGCTCTTTAATTACTGTTCTCAACAACAATTCGTATTTATATAGCTCCTTTGACACAATAGAAAAAGTGCTTCACCAGAGAATTATAAAATGTGTGAGGGAATATTAACCCAGATGAACAAATGAGGATTAAGGATGGTTTTAAAGGAGGGAGGTAGGGGGCAGGGAGAGTGACAGGGAAGGAATTCCAAGGTTTGGGGTCAGGACTAGTGAAGAAGGCGTGGTCACCAGTGGTTGAGGAATTAAAATCAGACAACGAAGGAGGCTGCAATTGGACGAGGCTGAGGGGGGGGACAGTGGACTATTCCACTCCAGGAGCCATCATAGCTGAAACGGATTCTGTTCTTGGTTCTGAGCGCAACTGTTGTGAGAGCAGACATATTCAAGGTTTATAAAATCATAAGGGGTATGGATAGGATGAATAGCCAAAGTCTTTATCCCAGGGTAGGAAGGGCATAGGTTTAAGGGGAGAGGGGAGAGCTTTAACAGGGGCCTAAAGGGCAACATTTTCACACAGAGGATGGTAGATTGTGTGGAATGAGCTGCCAGAGGAAGTGGTAGAGGCTGGTACAATTACAACATTTAAAAGGCATCTGGATAGGTGTATGAATGGGAAGGAATTAGAGGGATAATGGCCAAATGCTGGCAAATGGGACTAGATTAATTTAGGATATCTGGCCAGTATGGACGAGTTGGACTGAAGGGTCTGATTCTTTGTTGTACAGCTCTATGGTCCCTATGGTCTGGCAGTATTTGTGGAGAGAAAACAGAATTAATGTTTTGAAACCAGATCTGAAGAAGGGTCACTGAACTCTGCTTCCTTCCCACAGATGCTGTCAGACCTGGTGAGATCCTCCAGTAATTTCTGTTTTTGGATCAGATTTCCAACATTCACAGATCTTTGTTTTATTTTAGAATTGGAGGAGTTTAGTTATTTTTGGTGGTTGTGCATCTGAAGGAGGTTATGGAGGTAGTGGGGAAGCTGTGGAGGGATTTGAGCACTTTGAAAACAGACGTGTTGCTCGTGTAGATCAATCCACTTGACTTGGCGAGAGTGAAGGCACAGGCAGCTGGGTTTGAGATAATCCAAACTTTCAGAGAGTGAATTATCAACCAAGAGGTGGGACTGTCGAGAGGTAACAAGGTCAGGGTTTCAGTTGTGTATGGACTAAACTCTACAAATCGGTAGAAGAACACTTTTGAAAGGCAGGTTATGTACCCCAACCCCCACCCCAACCTGTCCTATTGTTGAACTGAGAGACGCAGGCCTGAGTGCCAGAGTCTGGCATGTTAGGGGTGTCTAGTTTGGGATACGGCCAGGACAGGGTAGAATCCAGCTCAGGACCGAATGACCCCTATCAGTTAAGCTGAAAGCCAAGGACAGAATCTGCTTCAGCTATGATGGCTCCTGGTGTTGAATAGCCCACTGTCTCGACCCACACGTGAAAATGGTCACTTGGGAGCATTGGTGGAGGCTGCTGCCACCAAGATCATTGCCAACTAGACCAGCACTTTCTGGAGATATGATTGGCCCCATTTTCTCCAGCAATTCAATCACAATTCACTTCAGCAAATTGTACTTATTTTTCACTCATTCACAGCATGAGAGAGTCACTGGCTAGGCCAGCATTTATTGCCCATCCTTAATTACCTAGAAGGCAGATAAGAGGCAACCACATTGCTGTGGGTCTGGAGTCACTTGTAGGTCTAGACCAGGTAAGAATGGCAGTTTCCTTCCCTAAAGGACATTAGTGAACCAGATAGCTCCTGATTTCATGGTCATCTTTAGATTCAAACTTCCAGATATTTATAGAATTCAAATTCCACTGCCAGAGTGGGATTCAAACCCACATTCCCACCCATTCCCTGGGTCTGTGGATTAACCATACAGTGATAATCCCACTAGGGCATCACCTCCCTAGGATCATATGCAAACTGGTGAGGCAGAGGCTGGAATCAAAGCACAAAGGGAAGGGGTCAGTCACCATCATTTCACACACAACAATCCTGCAGCAACCCAACAGGCTCCAGGGTCAGGGACTTGATCAATAACCAGAAGCCTAGGTCCGTGCTACGCTGAGTGACATTGTTATACAGACTGGGATATGGCAGGGTGGGTCTCAGTGGAGTCTGAGATCACTGGGGGTGGGGTGTCCATGAGCGGTCTATCCAGATCCTGGTATTGGTCTGGGTCTGACTGCTAGGTAACGGAAGGATCCGTCCAATGAAAGGGCATTGTTGAGATGGCGCAGTGGCTATACTGTGGGCAGAATGATCAGTGGTGCTGGGTTTGGCTGAGTTGGCAGCATTGTTACTCTGGGCAGCCTGGCAAAATCTTGCCAGCCATGCCCAAGGGTGGAGAACATTTGCAGAAAGGCCAGGCCCCACCGACGCAGTGCTGCCTCAGAGTCAACTCGCCAGGGGATGGGTGAACCTGGCATCAACTAGCCTGCCAGGCCTGAAGGCTGGTTAATTATCCACCACTCGGTGCACACTTGGGTGCACTGCTGGGATCTTACTGTGCAGCCGACAAGCTGAAGGAGGCCTCCTGGTAGCAGGCAGAGAATCGATTTGGTATCTTCTCTTAACCAACAGGGGACAGGGGTGGAGGGGGAGCATGGTGAGAGCACGGGCAGGTGGAACCCTAGTCATGAATGAACAGAGCTTGAGGGGCCGAATAGCCTACTCCTTACAGTCTGGTTCATTAACCATTGGGGTTGAGATCTGGAGATGTTTCGGAGGGCCAGTGAGCGACTAGGACAGTAAGATTCCACCTGCCAGGTCTGAAGATTGTGTTTCTGAGTCCCGTTCCTGAGGTTCCAGGTCCACAATCCAGATGACAATCCTGACACAGTACTGAGGGCATGCTGCACTATCAGAGAAGTGTCTTTCAGAGGAACTATGAAACCAAATCCCCCATCTGCTCTGGGAGGGGGTTTGTACAAGCTCCTGTGATACATTCGGAAAGGAGCAGAGACTGTCCGGGTCTCCTGGTCAATATTTACTCCTCAACCAGTCTTGGGACAAAGACAGATTACCTGCTCATAATTACAGGGCTGATTGTGGGATCTTGCTGTGTGTAAATTGGCTGTTGCGTTTCCAAAGTCACAACAATAGCCTACACTTCACTCCCGATATTTGTCGCCCTCAGGATGTCGAAGGTGCTTTCCCAGTCCAAGTCTGAATGTTTAAGAAAAGCTAATGTATTGTTAATGAGCAGCTGGAGGAGCATCTGCTGTTCCTGATAGAGTCTGCCACACAGGATCCTCCAATCAATCATTTGTGGAGCACCAGCCCCTTTCGAGGTTCACTAGATTGGTTCCAGAGATGAAAGGCTTGTCTTTTGAGGAGAGTGTGAGCAGTTTAGGCCTGTACCCGCTGTAATACTCGCTAAAGATGAGCAGAATGAGAGGAGATCTAATTGAGGAATAGAAAATGCTAAAGGGGATTGACAAAATGGACATGGAGAGGATGTTTCTCCTTGTGGGGCTATCCAGCGGAGTTTTAGGAAAAGGTGGAGCAGATTAAAAACAGAGATGAGGAAAAATGTCCTTTTCCCAAAGCACTGTGTATCTGTGGGATTCACTACCTCAGAGTGAGGTGGGTGTGGGAACGTTGAGTAAATTTAAAAAGGAGAGATAGATTTTTAATTAGTAATAGGTTGAAGAGTTATGGAGAGTGAGCAGGAAAGGGGTTGAGACCAAGATGAGATCAAGTGTGATCATATTGAATTATAGATGCCCCACCATGCCTAAAGAGGCCATTCGGCGCATCGAATCCACACCAACCTTCCGAAGAGCATCCCACCAGCCCCAGCCCCCCACCCTATCTCTGTAACCCATGGCCAATCCACCTAAGCTGTACATCTTTGAATAATGGAGCCGGCTCTGAACTCCTCTAGCCAGGAGAGTGGGGCTGGGAAAGCACAGCAGGTCAGGCAGCATCTGAGGAGCAGATTTCAGGCATAAGCCCTTCGTCTTGGGTCTGATCTCCAGCATCTGCAGTCCTCACTTTCGCCCTCTGAGCTTCTGTATCCTGGTCCTTATCCCCTTCACATTAAAGATCCTGTCAGCTGCAGTCCTGCCTGACCACGGATGATGATGTGATCCCGACATATTCTGAAAGCAATATATTGACTTCCAATTCGAGTGAGTGGTGAGTATTGACTCAGCCAATCTTCATGGAGATTGCTTCAGGGTCATTTTGACCTTTGTGTTTGTCCCTGTTATTCTGACCAAGTTCCAGTCTGGCAGCCATTCTGTGGCTGGGTCTATATTTCAGGTTTTTGATCCACTCTGGCAGATTGGGAATTAGAGGTTTACAAAGCTGGAAATGTGTCCATGACCTTATGACTTTGTTGTATTATAATCTCTACAGTATGGAAGCAGACCATTTGGCCCATCAAGTCCACACTGACCCTCTGAAGAGCATCCCACCCCATCCCTGTAACCCCACATTTCCCCATGGCAGATACCTAGCCTGCACATCCCTGGACAATACAGGATAATTTCCCATTGGAAACCCACCCTAACATGCACACCTTTGGACTGTGGGAGGAAACCAGAGCACCTGGAGGAAACCTGAGCACACATGGGGAGGATGTGCAAACTCCACACAGACAGTTGCCTGAGGCTGGTATCGAACCCGGGTCCCTGGTGCTGTGAGGCACCAGTGCTAACCACCGAGCCGTCGTGCTGCCTCACGAAAGTTAGTTCCTTCACAAGTGTCCTTTAGGGAATGAAACCCAGCCTCCTTCCCCAGCCTTGGTCTGTATGTAACTCCAGGCCCACAGCAATGTTGAGTCTGCAGTGACCAATGGAAGAGCAGTGAGTGTTCAGCTAGTTGATGATGTCACCTCCCCGGATGTGAGGTGTGTTTGAGGGAGCAGGGAGGAGAGGTTAGGACAGCATCCTGTGGAGTGCAGATGGTCCGAACGGAATGCTGGAGGTGTGATGATGCATTATATAATTCACATGGCCTCAGGTCAGCAATCCTCAGCCGTTTGGAAAAAAGACAATGCTCATCCCTCTGTGAGGAGGTTAGAAAAGGAGCAGAGGGTTGAGAACAGGGATGAGTGATTTATCAATCACATAGTGCCAACTCTGTCCTGGGCATGGATTAAGGCCAAGATTAGTTTGAGGTTCTATTTCTCTCTCCGAGCACTGTTGACTTCACAAGTCTGACTCATCAATGATACACACTTCTTGGCATAGAGTCATCTTACATGCCGTGTCAATGTTTGTGAAGCAGAATATTCCAGAATACTACCCTGGGCATTCAGGGTTCAGGGAAACGCCGGGTGAATACCATCATACAGGCAGAGGCAAGAGAATTTATCATTGGGAATAAGGAAATGACAGAGAAACTCAGTCAATATCTCATGTCTGTCTTCAAGGAGGAAGGTACAAGACAAAACCTCCCCTAAATGGATGTTGTGAAACTTGAAAGGGTTCAGAAAAGATTTACAAGGATGTTGACAGGGTTGGAGGGTTTGGGCTCTAGGGAGATGCTGAATAGACTGGGGCTGTTTTCCCTGGAGCGTTGGAGGCTGAGGGGTGACCTTATTAGATTAGATTAGATTCAATTCCCTACAGTGTGGAAACAGCCTTTCAGCCCAACCAGTCCACACTGACCCTCCAAAGAGTAACCCACCCAGACCCATTTCTCTCTGACTAATGCACCTAACACTATGGGCAATTTAGCATGGCCAATTCATCTGACTAAAATCATGAGGGACATGGATAGGATAAATAGCCAAAGTGTTTTTCGCATGGCAGAGGAGTTTAAAATTAGAGGATCATAGGTTTAGGGTGAGAGGGGAAAGATTTAAAAGGGACCTAAGGGGCAACCTTTTCACACAGAGGGTGGTGCGTGTATGGAATAAGCTGCCAGAGGATGTGGTGGGGGCTGGTACAATTGCAATATTTAAGGCATCGGGATGGGTATATGAATAGGAGGGGTTTGGAGGGATATGGGGTAAATGCTGCAAATGAGATTAGGTTAGATTGGAATGTCTGGTGGGCACAGACAAAGGGGCTGCTCCTGGGCTGTGTAACTCTGTGAGTCTATAAAATAGCAGAAAAACAAACGTTAGGCAGAATGGGGGCATTGAGGGAAATTAATGTTTGTCTTGGTGAGATTGTGGATACATTGGTAATTGTTTTGTAAAATTCCATGGATTCTGGAATGGGTCTTGTAGATTGGGGGCTTACAAATGTAACACCTGCATTTTAGAAAGGAGGGAGAGAGAGAATGAGGAAAGAACAGGGGTTAACCTGATGTCCATCGCAGAGAAATAACTGGAATCTGTCATTTCGAATGTGATAATTGCTTTCTTCCTGATCTGATTGGGCAGAATCAGCAGGGACTTAGTGAAACACCATCTCATGTGACAAGCATCTACTGTGGTCATTAGTGGATGTCATTCATTTTAATTTTGAGAAGCCATTTGATAAGGTTCCATACAGGAGGTTGGAGCAGGGTGGGATTGGAGGAGCAACTGAAATGGATTGCGAATTGGTCAATAAATAATAAAAAAAGACAGTCGGAGTGAATGGGACACTCTGGTGTTGACAGGCTGTGACTCATAGGGCACCATAAGGAGCGGAGTTTGGGCCCCACCTGTGAGACCTAGCTGGTAACAGGTGGCTGATTGGTTCGTGGCATTGTCATCAGCCAGACAACAATTATCTGATTGGCTTCTGGGTAGCTGAATAGCTTGTGGGTGTGAATGGCTTGAACAGAAGCCAAGGGACTGCTTAAAGGGCAAAGCGTGTGTCTTTCTATCCAATTAATACCCAATGTCTGAACTAAACCTGCGCATTTCTCTCACTAGTTGCTAGAAGCTGCGGCCTTTAATTCAGAGACTTTGCAATTGGTAATACAATCTCTTCCCATCCTGTAAAGAAGTGAAGGACAGGTAATTAGAGGTCTTGTGTACTTTAAATACCACTTTTAACTTTCAAATTGAATCCAGGAATAGCAGGCTAGGTTTCCACTCTGCGATCTCAGTGAAGGATTTCACATCAAGATAGAATTTAACTGAATCTCAAAGAGCCCTAGCAAAACTGGAACCAATGAGTATCAGGGGGGTAAACTCTCCACTGGTTAGAGTCATTTGTGGCACAACAGAAAATGGTCATGGTTGTTGGAGGTCAGTCATCACTGCTCCAGGACATCTCTGCAGGAGTTCCTCAGGGTAGTGTCCAAGGCCCAACCATCTTCAGCTGCTTCATCAATGACATTCTGTCCATCATAAGGTCAGAAGTGGGGATGTTCTCTGATGATTGCACAATGTTCAGCACCATTCGCAACTCCTCAGATACTGAAGCAGTCCATGTTCAAATGCAACAAGGTCTGGACAATACCCAGGCTTGGGCCAAGAGGTGGCCAATAACATTCATGCCACACAAATGCCAGGCAATGACCATCTCATACCAAAAGCGAATGTCACAATATCTCCTTGATATTTAGTGGCATCGCCATCATTGAATCCCTCACTTATCAACATCCTTGGGTTTACTATTTACCAGAAACTGAACTGGTCTCACCATACATGCAGTGGCTACAGAGCAGGTCAGAGGCTAGTGATCTTACTGCAAATAACCCACCTCCTGTCTCCCCAAAGCCTGTCTGTCATCTAAATAGAATACCTCAGAAGTGTGATGGATTATTCCCACTTGCCTGGGTAAGTGTACTTCCAGCAAGAAGCTACAAACTATTAAGGACAAAGCAACTCACTTGATTGACACTAAATCCACCACCTTCACTCCCTCCAACACCGACACACTGTAGCAGCTGTGTACAACATCTACATTGCACTGTATCAATCCACCAGTACCTTGGACAGCAACTCCATCATCATTACCATCGAGAAGGACAAGGGCAGCAGACGCATGGGAACAAGTCCCCCTCCAAGTCACTCACCATTCCTTCAGTGTTATTGGGTCAAAATCCTGGAATTCTCTCCCGAAGGGCATTGTGGATGAATCCACAGCAGGTGGACTGCAGCAGTTCAAGAAGGCAGCTCACCCCCTCCTTCTCAAGGGGCAACTGGGACAGGCAATAACCTGTTTCTAGTTGCCATACACACCGATGACAAGGATCACAAATTTGACTGGGACAGCACAACGATAATAGGACAAGCCAAACAGAGGACAGCCAGAGAATTTCTAGACGCATGGCACTCATCCACAGACTCTGTCAACAGCATTGACCTAGACCCAATATATCACTCACTACAATGAACACCAAGAGCCAGCAAACCCTGGAAACAGCAGGAATGGAACCAAATCAATTCCAGAAGACACCGTTCAGCACAATACAGGAGACTCCAAAGCCCTGAAAGTGTCACCGAGACAGGGGACAAAACATCTGCAAATCAACTTCCCAGCTCAGCGAACATACCCACAACCATAGCAACCGGCAATAAATGCTGGGCCCAGCTCGTGACTGCTACATCCCATGTATGAATATTCCATTCACTTTTCACAATATTGAGACCTGCCACATACTCAACAATGATATTTCTTCAAAAACGTTTCAGATCTTTAAAGTCTTAAAAATCTACAATATTTTTTCCAAACATTGATCTTCAGAGCACTAAAATAAAACAAAAGATGCTGGAAATCTGAAACAAACACAAAAATTGCTGGAGAAACTCAGCTGGTCTGGCAGTATCTCTAGAGAGAAAGCAGAGTATTCCCCTCCACAGATGTCAGACCTGCTGGGTTTCTCAGAGGTAAAAACAATGACTGCAGATGCTGGAAACCAGATTCTGGATTAGTGGTGCTGGAAGAGCACAGCAATTCAGGCAGCATCCGAGGACAGGCAAAATCGACGTTTCGGGCAAAAGCCCTTCATCAGGAATAAAGGCAGAGAGCCTGAAGCGTGGAGAGATAAGCTAGAGGAGGGTGGGGGTGGGGAGAGAGTAGCATAGAGTACAATAGGTCAGTGGGGAAGGAGATGAAGGTGATAGGTCAGGGAAGAGAGGGTGGAGTGGATAGGTGGAAAAGGAGCTGGGCAGGTCGGACAAGTCCGGACAAGTCGAGTTGCTGGAGGTTAGAAACTAGGATGAGGTGGGGGAAGGGGAAATGAGGAAACTGTTGAAATCCACATTGATGCCCTGGGGTTGAAGTGTTCCGAGGCGGAAGATGAGGCGTTCTTCCTCCAGGCATCTGGTGGTGAGGGAGCGGCGGTGGAGGAGGCCCAGCACCTCCATATCCTCGGCAGAGTGGGAGGGGGAGTTGAAATGTTGAGCCACTGGGCGATTTGGTTGATTGATGCGGGTGTCTCTGAGATGTTCCCTAAAGCGCTCTGCTAGGAGGCGCCCAGTCTCCCCAATGTAGAGGAGACCGCATCAGGAGCAACGGATACAATAGATGATATTAGTGGATGTGCAGGTAAAACTTTGATGGATGTGGAAGGCTCCTTTAGGGCCTTGGATGGAGGTGAGGGAGGAGGTGTGGGCACAGGTTTTACAGTTCCTACGGTGGCAGGGGAAAGTGCCAGGATGGGAGGGTGGGTCGTAGGGGGGTGTGGACCTGACCAGGTAGTCACGGAGGGAACGGTCTTTGCGGAAGGCGGAGAGGGGTGGGGAGGGAAATATATCCCTGGTGGTGGGGTCTGTTTGGAGGTGGCGGAAATGTCGGCGGATGATTTGGTTTATGCGAAGGTTGGTAGGGTGGAAGGTGAGCACCAGGGGCGTTCTGTCCTTGTTGCGGTTGGAGGGGTTGGGTCTGAGGGCGGAGGTGCGGGATGTGGATGAGATGCGTTGGAGGGCATCTTTAACCACGTGGGAAGGGAAATTGTGGTCTCTAAAGAAGGAGGCCATCTGGTGTGTTCTATGGTGGAACCGCTCCTCCTGGGAGCAGATACGGCGGAGGCGGAGGAATTGGGAATACAGGATGGCATTTTTGCAAGAGGTAGGGTGGAAAGAGGTGTAATCCAGGTAGCTGTGGGAGTCGGTGGGTTTGTAGAAAATGTCAGTGTCAAGTCGGTCGTCACTGATGGAGATGGAGAGGTCCAGGAAGGGGAGGGAGGTGTCAGAGATGGTCCAGGTAAATTTAAGGTCAGGGTGGAATGTGTTGGTGATTAGATTAGATTAGATTACTCACAGTGTGGAAACAGGCCCTTCAGCCCAACAAGTCCACACCGCCCCGCCGAAGCGTAACCCACCCATACCCCTACATTTACCCCTTACCTAACACTACGGGCAATTTGGCATGGCCAATTCACCTGACCTGCACATTTTTTTGACTGTGGGAGGAAACCGGAGCACCCGGAGGAAACCCACGCAGACACGGGGAGAACGTGCAAACTCCACACAGTCAGTCGCCTGAGGCGGGAATTGAACCCAGGTCTCTGGTGCTGTGAGGCAGCAGTGCTAACCACTGTGCCACCGTGCCACCGAAGTTGATGAATTGCTCAACCTCCTCACGGGAGCACGAGGTGGCGCCAATGCAGTCATCAATGTAGCGGAGGAAGAGGTGGGGAGTGGTGCCGGTGTAATTACGGAAGATCAACTGCTCTACGTAGCCAACAAAGAGACAGGCATAGCTGGGGCCCATACGTGTGCCCATGGCTACCCCTTTGGTCTGGAGGAAGTGGGAGGATTCAAAGGAGAAATTGTTAAGGGTGAGGACCAGTTCGGCCAAACGAATGAGAGTGTCGGTGGAAGGGTACTGTTGGGAACGTCTGGAGAGGAAAAAACGGAGGGCTTGGAGGCCCTGGTCATGGCGGATGGAGGTGTAGAGGGATTGGATATCCATGGTGAAGATGAGGCGTTGGGGGCCGGGGAAACGGAAGTCTTGGAGGAGGTGGAGGGCGTGGGTGGTGTCTCAAACGTATGTGGGGAGTTCCTGGACTAGGGGGGATAGGACAGTGTCGAGGTAGGTAGAGATGAGTTCAGTGGGGCAGGAGCATGCTGAGACAATGGGTCGGCCAGGGTGGTCAGGCTTGTGGATCTTGGGAAAGAAGGTAGAACCGGGCAGTGCGGGGTTCCCGGACTATGAGGTTGGAAGCTGTGGGTGGGAGATCTCCTGAGGTGATGAGGTTGTGTATGGTCTGGGAGATGATGGTTTGGTGATGGGGGGTGGGGTCATGGTCAAGGGGGCGGTAGGAAGAGGTGTCCTCGAGTTGGCGTTTGGCTTCAGCGGTGTAGAGGTCAGTGCGCCAGACTACCACTGCGCCCCCTTTGTCCGCTGGCTTGATGGTGAGGTTGGGATTGGAGCAGAGGGATTGGAGGGCTGTGCGTTGTGAGGGTGAGAGGTTGGAGTGTGGGAGGGGGGTCGACAGGTTAAGGCGGTTAATGTCCCGGCGGCAGTTGGAAATGAAGAGGTCGAGGGCAGGTAATAGGCCAGCGCGGGGTGTCCAGGTGGATGTAGTGTGTTGGAGGTGGGCGAAGGGGTCCTCGGAAGGTGGGCGGGAGTCCTGATTGTGAAAGTAAGCTCGGAGGCGGAGGCGACGGAAGAATTGTTCGATGTCACGGCGTGTATTAAATTCATTGATGCGAGGACGGAGGGGGACGAAGGTGAGTCCTTTGCTAAGGACTGATCGTTCGTCCTCAGTGAGGGGGAGGTCTGGGGGGATGGTGAAAACTCGGCCTGCTGGGTTTCTCCACCAATTTCTGTTTTTCTTCAAATCACTGCCCTGTTTCTAATCATTGATAAGCTCTCTTCAGTTCTCCAATTTAACACCAGAGGGCAGAGTTGCAGCCTGTTCTTCCTTAATTCACCACCAGAGGGCAATGCAAGTCCATTCTGTCAAAGGCCTTTCAACAAAAGTCTGCTTATATTCTGCTGAAATTAGATTTAGCCTTCTGTAGAACTTAAGCACTAGATTCAGAGGAAGTGGGGGATTGAAAGCAATTCTCTTTGGATGAGGGACATGACACCTTGATAGATTATCAAGTAATACTTGTGTCACTCATATACCAGGCAATAACCATCTTCAATCAGAGACTATCTAACCACTGCCCCTTGACATTCAATGGCATTACCATCACTAAACCCCAACTATCAGCATTCTAGGGATTCCTGTTGACCAGAAACTCAAATGGACTCACCATCTGAATACAGTGGCTACAAGAGCAGGTATACACTTGGGAATACTGCGGTGACTAACTCACCTCCTGACTCCCCAAATCTTATCCACCATCGACAAGGCACAAGTCAGGAGTGTGATGGAATACTCCCCATTTGCCTGGAATGGGGGCAGCTCCAACAACACTCAAGAAGCTTGGCACCACCCAGGACAAAGCAGCTCCTTGATTGGCACCACATCCACAGCCATCCACTCCAATCATCACCGGTGCTCAGTAACACCAGTGTGTACTATCTACAAGATGCACTGCAGTAATTTACCAAAGATCTCCAGACAGCACCTTCCAAACCCATCTCAATGGATATTGCAGCAGATACATGGGAACACCACCCCCTGCAAGATCCCCTTTGAGTCACTCACCATCCTGACTTGGAAATATATCAGCGTTTATTCATTGGGTTCCTTAAGGGTTCTCCTCCAGCACATGGACTGCAGTGGTACAAGAAGGCAGCTCACCCCCACCTTCTCAAGGGCAACTAGAGATGGGAAATAAATGCTGGCCGTCAGAGATGCCCACATCACAGGCAAAAAAAAAGCTATCTGCTGTTAAGCTTGTGAGGCCAGAGAGAACCGCATGGAGACCCCCTTTTGGGAAGAAGGCACTGGACTTGTCCTTTTCTTCACTGAGTTACTTTCTGTCAGTGATTTGGAAAGAAGACTGCTGGTCAGTTCCCCATGCACCTGCACATGGTTAGCTTGGCACTCATCCATATCTGTTGATGAGTATCTGTTTTGATTGTGAGCTCTTCAGCTGGTCCCACCATGTAGAGACCACACTTTACAGTTCCATGGAGACAGCAGCGCTCAGTGAGACAGGGCAGCAACATGGAAGGGGGATGGCATTAAGAGGCTTTTAAGACCGCAGCCAGCATGTTGAATCCAAGAGTTGTACAGTAGATTCCCACAGGATAGGCGGCCCATTGTGAGGCATCTCCATTCATCCTGCCATAATCAATTGGCCTTCAATGTTTCAGAGTTGGCGTACATTGGGAAACTGTACTGAAATGTTTGAGCATCCTGTTGAACTGGATTCAGTAGATCACTGAGCAATCAGGGAGAGAGATGGAAACTTGCACAAGGGAAGAATTGGCTAAATTGGCCAAATAAGCAAAAATATCTGATGGCAAACAAACAGTTAAAGAAACAATTCCCCAAATTTTAACAAAAACATATTGAAAAGATTGTAGAAAGATGCACCTTGATTTAAGAGGCAAATGAGGGATAGTGTTCATTTTGAGGAAAAGGGTCACAGTATTGCAAGGAACATTGGTAAACCTAGAGATTGGGAGTGTTTTAGAGACCAGCAAAAGGCTGATGCAATGAAAAATGGGATGAGCGAAAGCTAGCCAAGAATATTAAAGCAGCTTTGAGGAGCCCTCTTATACATTTATCAAAAGTAAGGGAGTAGCTAAAATAAACAATTTGCCTCCACAGAGCAATGACAACAACAGCTTTGGGGAAATAGTGAATTGGTGTCTTGTCTGTTTTCACAGTAGAACATACAAATCCCATAAACTAATCAAAGGGTAACTAAGGGTGTAATTTATGACAATTAGTATCAGCAGAGAGAAAAAAAACCCCAAAGAAACCTAACAGACAAAGCTAATAAATCCCCAGGAGCTGATGGCCACTGGCTCTTGGGTTCTGAAAGAGATAGCTGCTTAGGGAATGGGTTGGTGAGTGTGTTCTTCCAACATTTCTTAGGTTTCAGGAGACTGCAGCTGATTGGAAATTAGCAAACATATTAACACTATTCTCAAACAACAGGAAAACTGAAGACTATAGGCAGGTTTGATCAACCCAAGTCACTGAAGAACTGTTGGAATCCATTGCAAAGGAAATCTTAACAACACCCTTGGACGGCCCTCTTGTGGTTCAGTGGCAGAGTCCTTACCTCAGGAGCAAATCCCACCTGTTCCAGAGGTTGCGTAATAGCATCTCAGAACAAGTTAATTAGAACAATGCCCTTCTTCCAGTTCACCAGCAGAGGGCAGTGCTAGAGGCTGCTCTTCCTTCACTATCACAAACCAGAATTCAGAGGAGAGGAGGCCATTCAGCCCCTTCAGCCTGCTCTATCAGTTGATAGAATTGAGGCTGATTTGGTTATGACTTAAACTTGACTTTCCCCTCTTCCCATGCCTCCTTTTTCAAGGATGAACCGAGCTAACACCACCTGCAAGAGAATTCCACAGACCAGCAGCTCTCTCAGACAGGGGAAAGCGCCCTCTCTCCAGCCTTAACTGGGAGACGGCTGGCATCCCACAGCAACAGGACGTCTATGGTGTAGGTATCACTGATGGCCATTGGCACAAAGCTGCTGTCACTGAGCTTCACAAGTAAGAAATCTCACACTGCTCTTCCATTCCATATCACCATCAGACCATGAGACACAGGAGCACAAATTAGACCATTCAGCCCATCGAGTCTGCTCCACCATTCGATCATGGCTGATAAGTTTCCCAACCCCATTCTCCTGCTTCCTTGTAGCCCTTGATCCCCTTTACAATCAAGAACCTGTCTACCTCTGTCTTAAATACACTCAATGACCTGGCCCCCACAGCTTTCTGTTACAATGAATTCCACAGATTCCTCACTCTCTGGCTGAAGAAGTTTCTCCTTATCTCTGTTCCAGAAGGTCTTCCCTTTACTCTAAGGCTGTGCCCTCGGGTCCTAGTCTGTCCGACCAATGAAAACAATTTCCCAATGACCACTCTGTCCAGGCCATTCAGTATTCTGTATGTTTCAATTAGATCTCCCCCTCATCCTTCTAAACTCCATTGAGTATAGAACCAGAGTTGTCAAATGTTCCTTAAGCGTTTTATTCGGGGGAACCATTATCATGAACCTCCTCTGAACCCGCCCCAGGGCCAATACATCCTTCCTGAGATATGGGGCCAAAACTGTGCACAATACTCCAAATGTGGTCTGACCAGAGCCGAATAGAAATGTTATCTCAGAAGTACATCCCTGCTTTTATATTCAAGTCCTCTCAAAATAAATGCCATCATTGCGTTTGCCTTCCTAACTACTGCCTCAACCTGCAAATTTACTTGGAGAGAATCCTGGATTAGAGCTACCAAATCTCTTTGCACTTCAGACTTCTGAATTTCCTCCCCATGTAGAAAATAGTCTATGCCTCTATTCTTCCTACCAAAGTGCATGAGCTCATACTTTCCCATGTTGTACTCCATCTGCCACTTCTTTGTCCACTCTCCTAACCTGTCCAAAACCTTCTGCAGCCTCCCCACCTCCTCATTATTACCTGTCCCTCTACCTATCTTTGTGTTGCCTGCAAATGTAGTCAGAAGGCCCTCTGTTCCTTCATCTAGATCGTTAATGTATAAAGTGGGAAATTGTAGTCACAACACTGAGCCTTGTAGAACACCACTTGGCACTGGCTGCCATCCTGGGCAGGACCCTTTTATCCCCACTGTCTGCTTTCTGCCAGAGGGCCAAGCTTCTATCCATGCCAGCACCTTGCCTCTGACACCACGGGCCCTTATCCTACTCAGCAGCCTCCTGTACAGCTTCTTGAAGTCCAGGTCGTTAACATCCATTGGCTCTCCTTGCTGTAAGAGTTTTGTTAATTCCTCACTGCACTGGCTGTTCTACATTGGCCTCCAGTGTCAGTGCACATGGCAAATACAGTCACAATGACATAGTGGGGCAGTGAGCAGAAAGGAGGCAGTGAGTGCTTGGGGATGGATCCATTTAGAGTTGGGGCTGTGTGAATAGAACAATCCCAGAACCTAAGACACCTGCCTGATCAGCCTGGACCAGGAGAAAGCCTTTGACAGGATATCACATACGTATATGAGAGATGTTCTCTCCAAAATGGGCTTTGGGGAGGGAATCTGCAATTGGATCAGACTGCTCTACACCAACATTGTCAGTGCAGTCTCAATCAATGGGTGGGAATCAGATAGCTTCCCAGTCAGATCCGGAGTCAGACAGGGCTGCCCCCTCTCTCCTGCCTTGTTTGTGTGCTGCATAGAGCCATTTGCCGAGTCCATCAGGAAGGATGCGAGCCTGAGAGGGGTGACTATTCCTGGCAGCGGGGGCCTGCAGGTTAAGGCCTCCCTGTACATGGATGACGTCGCCGTTTTCTGCTCGGATCCGCTGTCCGTGCGCAGACTCATGTGCATTTGTGACCAGTTCGAACGGGCCTCGGGGGCCAAGGTAAACCGAGGCAAGAGCGAGGCCATGCTCTTTGGGAACTGGGCCGACCAATCCTCGATCCCCTTCGCCGTCAGGACCGACCACCTGAAGGTGCTGGGTATTTGGTTCGGGGGGGGGCGCTGGGGTGTGCGCCAAGTCTTAGGAGGAGCGTATCAGCAAAGTGAGGCAGAAACTGGGCAGATGGAAGCTACGGTCGCTCTCCATCGCGGGAAAAAACCTGGTCATCAGGTGTGAGGTACTGTCATTGCTATTATACGTGGCACAGGTCTGGCCTATTCCCAGAACCTGTGCCACTGCAGTCACCTGGGCCATCTTCCAGTTTATATGGAGGTCAAAGATGGACCGGGTCCGAAGGGACTCACTGTACAAAGATCTGGGCAACGGGGGAAAAAATACACGCAATGCCACCCTCACCCTGATGGCCACCTTTGTGTGTGGCTGCATCAAGCTGTGCGTGGATCCCCGGTACGCAAACACCAAGTGTCACTACGTACTGAGGTTCTACCTGTCCCCGGTGTTGCGAAGGATGGGCCTGGCCTCGCTGCCGCGGAACGCTCCGAGTAGTTGGACCATTCCGTATCACCTGTCCTTCGTGGAGAAGTTTATGAAGAAAAACACCTTTGACCACAAGTCCATCAGGAAGTGGTCAGCACGTAGTGTCCTTGAGACCCTTCGGGAAAAGGAGAGGGCGGATCCTATCGAGTGGTTCCCTGAGCAGACTGTCAAAGCCATTTGGCAGAATGCCTCATCGCCAGAACTTTCCAACAAGCACCAAGACATGGCTTGGCTGGTGGTGAGAAGGGCTCTGCCTGTGAGATCCTTTATGCACGCCCGGACTCTCAGCCGCACCGCACGCTGCCCTTGAAGCGGCTACGGGGGGGACGAGACTGTCACACACCTCCTTCTGGAATGTGCCTACGCAGAGGAAGTCTGGAGAGGAATGCAGTGGCGTTTGTCGAGGTTCGTCCCGAGCAGCGCCGTGACGCGGGACTCCATTCTCTACGGCCTGTTCCCCGGGACGCACACCGAGACGAACATCAACTGTGCCTGGAGGATCATCAACTCGGTGAGGACGCTCTCTGGGCCGTCCGAAACCTGCTGATCTTCCAGCTGAAGGAGTTGACCCCGACTGAGTGTTGCAGACTGGCACATTCCCAGGTCCAGGACTACGTGTTGAGGGACGCGCTGAAGCTTGGGGCAGCTGCTGCCAAGGCGCGGTGGGGAAAGACCACTGTGTAAAGTCTGCCTGCCTAACGAAGAACAGGGGGCCCATGTAGTCATTTGGGCTCTGCTGATGCCTCAGCTAATTATATGGGCATATGATTGAAAAATGTACAGACCTGTATAAAAATGATAAATTCTGATCTCTGTATGTACATGTTTACATATGTATGTCATGACCAACTGTACAGACCATCAAATTATTTTATGAATAAAGTATATTTTTGAAATATATAAAAAAAGAACCTAAATGGAATTATAGTGTTGATGACACAGGCACTGTGACTGATGGGTGATGAGTACACCCTCTGAAGTGAACGCAGTGTTGTTCAGTGTGTCCCTGAGATCCAGACTCTCACACAAGGGGAAATATCTTCTCAACATTTACTTCAAGGATCCTATATGTTTCAATACGATTACCTCTCATTTGCCTAAACTCTAATGGTGCGAGTCCAACCTGATCAAACTTTTCCACCATAAGATAATCCTTCATCGCGGGAATCAGTCCCAAACTGTGCCTCCTGCCATTGGAGAATTCACTAGCTGATGTGGATGCTGTAGCCAGCACTTGCTCCAATTCACCACCAGGGGGGAGTGTTGGGTAGGCTGCCCTTCCTCCAATCCACCAGCAGAGGGCATGTTTCCCCAAGGTGAAAATGAGGTGCTGTTCTCCCAGCTTCACGGGGGCCTAGCAGCCAGGCTGAGACAGAGATGTAGGCCGGGGAACATGGTGCGCTAAAACTGGACAATAAAGGGATGTAACCCTAACAAAAACCTTAACGTATACCTCTTTTTCTCTTTTTCCACTATTAACAGAACCTCTGCCTTTTACGCTCTATACTACCTGCCATTTTTCTCCCCCTCTAACCTCTGACAAACTATAAAAAGTAACCTAATTCCTAACACAGTCCGAAGAGGAGTCATACCAGACTAGAAATGTTAACTCTGTGCCTCTTTCCACAGATTCAGCCAGACCTGCTGTGTTCAAGATGACAGTGTAGTACCAAGGCTGCCTTTGGGCTCTTGCCTGGGGCTCATCTACTTCTCTTTCTATTTTTTTTCTTTTCTCCTTTTTTCTTTCCTTCCCTGTGGCAGGTTGGTCAGGCCACTTGCGGAGTGTTGGATGTGGGCTCTCCCCTCAGTGGCAGGGGTTAACAGCGAGGATGTTCTCCTGTCGATCAGAGCTGTAGGCAGCAAAGCCGCCCTCCAGCGATCGGGGATGGGGGGAAGTGGGGCTGGCGGTACGGGGTATTTCAAGATGGCGGGGTGAGCAAGGCGACATCCACGGCTGAAGCGGGACTCATGGCCAGGCGGTAGGCTGGCCTGGCAGCAGAGCCAGGGACTCCTGGTGGCAGTGGGCACAGACTGTGGACTCTTGGGGCTTGGTGTGCCAGTGACAGCAGTGTGTTGTGCCTGGAGTGGGTTCTCCTGGTTGCGGGGCGAGTGTGGGCCCAGTGATGAAGGGATGGCACTTAAAGTGTGCCAACCCCTATGTTGGTGTATCTGGTGCAGGTGGTAGCAAGTCAGTAGGGGTCTCCCTTCCAGTTACTGGAGCCTCGGTGCGGATGTGGACTGGGTCAGAAAGGTTGTCATTCTGAACTTTTTATTTCTTTATTTTTCTAACTTGTTTTCCCTAAGAACTTGTTCCTAAGAATCTGCACCTTTGTCCCTAAGATGATGCCGTCATGTGGCAACTTGTAAACTTTTCACTGCACTCATTTGCGTATACCTGACAATAAAGCTCATTCAAATTCATTGAGTTTCTTTAATATTCCCTGTGTTTGCTCTGGATAAAATATTTACTTCATGTTCAGATCCAAGAAGAAAGTGAGGATTGCGCCTGCATGTCTTCCCACATCTCCATCCAAGACCCCAAAGGGTCCTTCCACATCCAGCAGAGGTTTTCCTGTACCTCCAAACACCTCATCTACTGTGTCTGTTGCTCTCAGTGCAGTCTCCTCTACACTGGGGAGACAGGACACCAACTTGCGGAATGTTTCAGGGAACATCTCAGGGATACGTGCACTAAACAACCCCACCGCCCGGTGGACGAACAGTTTAACTCCACCGAGAACATGCAGCTCCTGGGCCTCCTCAAACTTGAGCCACCGGACGCCTGGAGGAAGAACACCTCATCTTCCACCTTGGGACCCTCCAACCACACAACATCAACATCCACTTCACCAGTTTCCCCTCCCCCCACCTCATCCCAGATCCAACCTTCCAACTCAGCACCGCTTCCTTTGAACTGTCCTACCTGTCCATCTTCCTTCCCACCTATCCACTCCACCCTCCCCTCCGACCTATCAACATTACACCCAACTTCATCTACCTATCGCCTTCCTAGCTACCTCTAACCCACAGTCCCACCTTTACCCTCCTATTTATCTCTTAACCCCCTTCCAGAACCCCCCATTCTTGATGAAGGGCTTATGCCCAACACATTGACTCCCTTGCTCCTTGGATGCTGCCTGACCTGCTGTGCTTTTCCTGCATCAAAATGTTCAACTCTTCATGGTCAGGTCCACCCACTGTGACCCTCCCTGGTGATCTTCACTCAGTAAACCGAGTTCCATGGAGCAGAAATCAGACAAACCCCTCTTCCTGGATCTATATGCAGGTCAGCTATCTTCTTTCTGATGGTTTAAAGCTGGCAGGTCTTAGACACATCTTTGCTGTCAGATTAGTTTCCAGAAGATGAGGTTTGGAGTGATCTTATCAGATGTTCAGTTCCATGTTGATTGGGGCTCTGATTTACAGCGGTGTGTTATTGCAGTATCCGCCCTCACCTTCACATTGCAATAGAGCTGAGTCCTTACTGTTCTGGGGAAGCGGTACAAAGATTGATCAAAAAGAGCTGCAGATTTTGAAAGTCTGAAACAAAAACAGACCTGAGTTATGAAGATAGTCAAAACATTAACTCTGATTTCTCTCTACAGATCCTGCCAGACCTGTTGAGTTCTTCCAGAAATCTCTGTACAAATATTGATGATTGATAATGTTCCTGTGTTTCTCCGTAATGGTCACCCTCTGCAGTTCCAACTGAAGTGTCCCCAGATTTACACATAGATCAGATAAAGTTCTCCTCCAGTTAACTGCCCCTTTCCTCCTGTATCCACCCAGCTCAGTGACCAGCTGATCTACCCAAACAACACTCTGATTGGCTCCATCTCACACGGTACCTCATGCTGTTTTGTAAAGCATTTTGGGACATTACATTTAGTTAAAGTTGTCAAACAGATTTGAAAAATAGTTTTTGTTGTTGTTGTGTTGCTGGATATTTTTACATTACACAGAGACTACATTTTAAATCCATTTCATGGGCTGTCAAACACCCCCAGGTCAGGAAAAGCAACTGTAAAATAACACATTCCCCTTTTTGTATCGTTTCCTTCTGTCTGACAGGGGGCTGGAACATTTTAAACATGTTTTTAATTGTAGGGGGGGGTTGGCATAAGGCAGCTGGGGTGGGGGGTATAATCTCCCCTCCTGGTACAGTGTACTCCTCTACCTGATGTGGGGGTCGGGGGGTTTTAGCTATAGGGAGAGGCCGAATAGGCTGGAGCTGTTTTCCCTGGAGCGTCGGTCGTTTCCCTGGGGTGAGGGAGTCCAGAACCAGAGGGCATAGATTTAGGGTGAGAAGAAAAAGATATAAAAGAGACCTACGGGGCAACTTTTTCACACAGAGGGTGGTGCATTTATGGAATGAGCTGCTAAAGGAAATGGTGGAGGCTGGTACAATTACAGCATTTAAAAGACATCCGGATGGTATATGAATAGGAAGGGTGTGGAGGGATATGGACCAAGTGCTGGCAAATGGGACTAGATTAGTTTAGGATATCTCGTCAGCATGGAAAAGTTGGACCGAAGGGTCTGTTTCCCTCCTGTATATCTCTATGACTCTGTGACTCTATAAAGCTCACCGAGAGAACCTCATTGTCCTGTCATTCCTCATTTTGCCTCTGTGTGGAGCTGTAAGTACACAATTGAAGTATACTTCATCCGATGAAATTTTATATTGGAGTCTGGAGGGCCACAGCCTGAATTAAACCCCATTCCAACAGGATACTTATCACCCAGCATTGCCTCCTCAAAGTTTATAAACAAGTTTATAATCTGGTTACCAGGAAAAGAAATACCTGCACTTCTACAGTGCCTTTCACAAGCTTAGGGCCTGCCTGAGAGGTCCATGGCCAATGAAGTGTATTTTTGAAATTGATTAACTGGTATAAGAAAGTCAGCAGCTGATGTACGCACAGCAAGATCCCACAAGCAGCAATGTGATAATATGCAGATAGTCAGCCTCACTGACAATATTTGAGGCTAAATATTAGGAACTCTTCTGTTCTTAAACAATCGCGAGTAAAGCTCAGCAGCTCAGCGGCACGGTGGCTCAGTTGTTAGCACTGCTACCTCACAGCACCAGGAAGCCAGGTTCAATTCCCGCCTCAGGCGACTGACTGTGTGGAGTTTGCACGTTCTCCCTGTGTCTGCGTGGGTTTCCTCCGGGTGCTCCGGTTTCCTCCCACAGTCCAAAGATGTGCAGGTCAGGTGAATTGGCCATGCTAAATTGTCCAAGGTGTTCAAGGATGTGTAGGATGGGGGCATTAGTCAGGGGCAAATACAGGATAGGGGAACGGGTCTGGGTGGGTTACTCTTCGGAGGGTCATTGTTGGCTTTTTTTTATAATCTTTTAGATTAGATTAGATTACTTAGAGTGTGGAAACAGGCCCTTCAGCCCAACAAGTCCACACCGCCCCGCCGAAGCGCAACCCACCCATACCCCTACATTTACCCCTTACCTAACACTACAGGCAATTTAGCGTGGCCAATTCACCTGACCTGCACATCTTTGGACTGTGGGAGGAAACCGGAGCACCCGGAGGAAACCCACGCAGACACGGGGAGAACGTGAAAACTCCACACAGTCAGTTTCCTGAGGTGGGAAATGAACCCGGGTCTCTGGCGCTGTGAAGCAGCAGTGCTAACCACTGTGCCACTGTGCTGCCCAAAGCCAAAGGGCCTGTTTCCACACTATAGAGATTCTATGAGAATCAACAGCATCTTGTGTGGAGAAATCAGGGTTAATATTTTGCTACCAGTGACCCTTCCTCAGAACTGATGGTAGCTGGGAAAAAATTGCTTTTTATACCCAAAGATGGGGGGAAGGTGAGGGGAGAGTAAGCTCTAGGTAGGGATAGAGCCCAAAGAGGGAGAATAACAGTTGGACAGACAGAGGAGTGGGTAAAGATCAGTCTGGGGGAATGAGCAGCTGCTGACAGGGACAGTTAGTGGCTGACAATGGAGAATGAGTGGTAGCTGCCTGTGTAATGACAGTGCCTGGTGTAAGGGGGAGGGGAAAAGCATGGGGAAAGGTGCTTAAGCCCTGAAGTTGTTGAACTTAATATTGTGTCCAGAAAGATGCAGGGTCCCCAAGTGGAAAATGAGGTGCTGCTCTTCCAGCTTGCACTGAGCTTCACTGGAGCACTGCAGCAAGCCTGAGACAGAGATATTGGCCAGGGAACAGGGTGGGGTGTTACAGTGACAGGGAACTGGAAGCTCAGGGTCTTTTTACAGTCAGAGTGTGGGTGTTCTGTGAAGTGGTCAGCCCAGTCTGTGGTTTGTGTCCCCAATGTAAAGGGAGCAACTATTCTTGTCTGAATAGAGCATTTTTCATTGAAGGAAGAGTTATAGAGTCTGCCAATCCTGGTTACATTCCCTCTCAGCCCTAACCAGACTCTCACTGTCTGGTTGGAGCAGATCAGCTGACTCAGGTTGACCAGGACTATTCCTGCTGGATGTCAATGCTAATCATGGTCCAGAAGAGAAAATGAGGTCTGCAGATGCTGGAGATCAGAGATGGAAATGTGTTGCTGGAGAAGCGCAGCAGGTCTGACCTGACCTGCTGCGCTTCTCCAGCAACACATTTCCATATCTAATCATGGTCCAACCAATCAGCATTCTCTTCTCGTGCTGTAGAAATTGGTGTTCCCCATCTAAATTTGGATTTCTCGTGTCTCAGTCCTGAAGCTTTGACTTCATCTGTCTTTCCAATATTATCTTTCACCAGCATTTTCCAGACAATGTGCCACCCACTGTTGTCATGTTCAGTGCCGGAGACCTTGAGGGCTATCATTGACTGGACTGAGCTTAGGTGGTCCTTGCTTTATTCATGGTGTTTCCTGTAGCAGTTTGATACGGCAGGACGATGCATTCAGCCATATTACAGAGAGGGTAAAGGTCAGCTGCTTTGCTGTGGGCCAGGGGTCACGAGTATCTGAGACTGTGTAAGCGCAGCAGAATCTCTCACTGACTGATTTCCCCTACAGGGATGGAGTAAGGACATCCTGTTGAAGTCAGGGACAAGTTCAGACTTTGCGACATGAAACTACGTTTTTCCTGAGAGTGTGGTGTATTGTGTAAGTGTGGTGTAGGCCTTTCAGTTATATTCAGAAGTGAATGGGGAGTGCCTTGACTATCGATGAGTGTAGTAGTTGGCTGGAGGTAATGTTTAGTCAATGTTCCAGTAAGAGCTTTAAAATGTGAAATCTTGTTGCTGATTCTTCCCACCAGTCATTAGGAAATCCAGATCATTTTTTAAAAGTGATGGGTCTGTACAGTAACGACAGAGGAATTTGAGCACATGTCTCATATTGAATAGCTTGTTGCTTGTTTTTGATTCGATGGGCTGAAGGGCCTTTATCTGTGTTGTAGGTCTCAGTGAATCTGTGACTCTGAACTCTACATCTCGGACTCTGGAATGTTAATCCACTGACTGAAACATTTACTGTGCACAGTGGGCAGGTACAAGACTAGACTATCTTTAACCCACTTCATCCCTTCGTCACAACTCCTCCTGATTTGGCTGTTTTGTAAACCCAACACGAGGAAAAGTCTTCCTGAACTCTCCAGCCTGCAACATGAGCACTCCACACTTCAGTTTCCAACTACTACGCACCCCAGGCGTTTGTAATTGTTCGGCATCAAATGGGGTTTGTATAATTTTACAAAGTGTACATTAAGCCATTGAGGGAGAAAGGTGACAGTGATAACAAAGTGGAACAGAAAGGTGCATTGACATAGCATCTCTCATGACCTTTAGGGCATCCGAATCACTGTACTATAAATGTTGCAAGGCAGAAAACATAGCTGTCAGATAGTACACAGCAAGCTCCCACAACGCATGAGAAAATAACATCCAGGATAGCAGGAAGCTCTCTGGCTATGCTCGATGATAGTTCCATGGAAGTTTCTGCACACATCCGAGAGAGCCAAGAGGTCCTTATTTTCCTGTCTTGAATAAAAGACAGTACCACCACCCGTGCAGCATTCCCTCCGTTCTGCACTGGGGAGTTATGGAGTTATGTGGTTCAGAGATAAGCAGAGATGGGGAACCAGTCTCCATGTGTTTCACACACGGCTTCCCTATGCTTTAAAATCTCTACTCTCACTTACTTACATCAGCTTACTAGTTTAGTTCCTTTATCTAAGCCCAGGTTTAATTGATTAAATATAGTGTGTGCTCAACACAGACGCATAACCAAACACTGAACAATCAAACAGTGTTATGGGAATTCTGCCCTTGAGCTTAGGTCTTGAATCAATATTATTCTGACACTGGGAGGAATGTCAAAACCAAGTTGAGATTAGTAGAACCTTGTCCAGAAATGTAAGTCAAAGGTAAGAAACAGCCTCATAATACATTAAACACAAGGACAAGTCAATGAAGGGTAAGGAGGCACCATTATTTAGCCTGCTCCCCTATTCAATAAGATCACGGCTGGTCTGTCTGTGTTGAGATTTCCCCTGTCAATCTTTGATTCCATTTGGGCCTAATAGGAATCTATCTGTCGCTATCTTAAATGTAAAAAGTACTGTCCCCTGATTGGGATTTCAACCCAGGTACCAGTAAACTGACTCTGGAAAGAAGACCAACAAAGCTTTCAAGGAGATAAGAAATAGTCCTTAATTCTTGCCTAGTGTGATTTTGAGAGTAATAGAGAGTCTTAATATGCTAATGTTTATCTAGCAAATGTTTCTGAACACTTTACTGTTTCCACAGATGTTAGTCAGTGAGGAAGAAACCCCAGGAACTGCAAGTCTCTCTCCGTATCGCGCTCTCTAAGTGGGAATCCTGATAAAGTTTTGAAATGCCAGTGTTTCTGATTACCTTGGGATACCTGAGAAGCTGAACTGTGGCCATTTTCCCAAAATTTAGATCCCTCTTGCCTTTAATTTGAACTGAAATGTTTCCATCATCAACAGTTGTCTGGAATTTGATTTTGTCATTATGAAATTCAGTGGGTTATAGGATCATAGAGTCATAGAGTTGTGAGAATTTATCCAGTTCTATCCCTTGGTTTAGATCCTCAGTAAATCAGGGGATTAAATCATAGAATCCCAACAGTGGAAGCAGGCCATTCGGCCCATCGAGTCCTCACCAACCGCCTGAAGAGCATGCCACCCAGACCCTGTGTGTTTGGAATGAAAGAGGGATATAGATGTAATTCTGATTGTGTCCCTTAGATATTAACCAATGTTTCCCACTTGTTTAGTGGGTAGCTTTTGTTCAAACTAAGCAGATTATTTTGGAGTTTACTAAATAGACCATGTGGAAGCTTCTTATTGCACAGAGGGGCAACAAAAAAAAAGCAATTGGCCATTTTTGTGATTCGATGGTAACATTTACCCAGACAGTGTGGCTGATGGAGGGATGGGGTTTGCATACAGCATCTGAACAGCTCACACAAGCCTCCTGGAATTCTGGCAATATGGTCAGCGAGAGCTGGTCACCACCAGACCACACCCTCAGGCACATCAAAACAAGGGCAGGACTTATACAGTTAATGGAAGGGCCATGGGTAGTATTGTTAAACAGAGGGACATAGGGGATCAGGTACATATCTCTTTGAAGTTTGCATCACATATAGACAGAGTGGTTAAAAAGCATTTAGCATGCTTGCCCTCATTGCTGTGTTCTTTGAGTATAGGAGTTGGGACATCATATTGAGGTTGTACAGGACTTTGGTGAGGCCTCTTCTGGAATACTGTCTCCAGTTCTGGTCGCCCTGTTATAGGAAGAATATAGTTAAGCTGGAGAGGATTTAGAAGAAACTTACCAGGATGAGGGGTATAGACAGGGTTAATGGTAGTCACCTTTTCCCTAGAATAGGAGATTCAAAATCAGGGGGCACATTTTTAAGGTGAGAGGAGAGAGATTTTAACAAGACATGAGAGACAATTTTTTGTCTCTCAGAGAGGGTTGTTTACGTGTGGAATGAACTTCCTGAGGAAGTGGTGGGTGTAAGTACAATTACAATGTTTAAAAGACACTTGATAAATACATGAATAGGAAAGGTTTGGAGAGATATGGGCCAGGAGTAGGCAGTTGGGACGAGTTTAATTTGGGATTATGTTCGGCATGGACTGATTGGACCTAAGGGTCTGTTTCCATGCTGTATGACTCTATAACTCAGCATCATAAAGCCATAACTTGTGAGGATGCCTGGGAATTCTGTGATTATACATCATCCAAACCTCTACTGGTACTGTGGAGCAAAACTCTGCAGGAAAATCCCTCGGCAAATCAACTCTTGTCACACAACCCATTGTAATGATCAGGCAAAGTATTTACAACCTGGTAATGAAGGGACTCTGCTCAATCCGTCCATGCCAGAGATTATCCTCAGTATAAAACAGCATCTCAACTCTTTGTTCCTTCCCTGCTCTCATATCTGTCACCCTCTTTGTCACTGGGCGGCACGGTGGCACAGTGGTTAGCACTGCTGCCTCACAGCGCCAGAGACCCGGGTTCAATTCCCGCCTCAGGCGACTGACTGTGTGGAGTTTTCACGTTCTCCCCGTGTCTGCGTGGGTTTCCTCCAGGTGCTCCGGTTTCCTCCCACAGTCCAAAGATGTGCAGGTTAGGTGAATTGGCCATGCTAAATTGCTCGTAGAGTTAGGTAAGGGGTAAATGTAGGGGAACGGGTGGGTTGCGCTTCGGTGGGTCGGTGTGGACTTGTTGGGCCGAAGGGCCTGTTTCCACACTGTAATGTAATCTGTAAAAAAATCTGTAATCTGTAATCTTTCCTTCAACCTATCTTTCTAACTTGATCTCAAAACATTCTTGTGACTTGTCTGAATTCCAATAACTCGTTTTATTTTCAGTAAGTCTGTGATGTAATAAGAATGTAAAAGATGTTAGAGTTCACATACAGAAAACTTCCCCGTCACTTGATCATCAGAGAGTGGGTGAAACATACTGCGTTTGACTCTGAGCCAGTCAGTCCCATTTACTGGAGGCTAAAGCTGTGGAGTTTTGGCTGACAGACACTTCATCAGTGACTCACTCACTCTGACCCAACCCAGCTCCTGTACCTTTCCCCATTGACATGTAAACGCTGCATCCCTTTAAACAAAACAATCCCACCAGCATCTGCTTCTCCCCAGAGCCTGTAGGAACAGGAAGAATTCCTGCCAGCTGCTTCAGGCAAGTCCTGACAAATCACTCTTCAGCCATGTTGGTTTGGAAAGGTAACGAGCAGTGTTCAGACAGCTGCGATGGACTCTGTTGTTAATCAACCAAAGCCAGTCAGTCTCTATTATAGAAGGATTGACAGGCCATTCACCCCATCCTGTCTCTGCAAGCTCTTTGAAAGAGTTCATGGAGTCATAGAGTCATACAGCATGGAAACAGACCCTTCAGTCCAACCAGCCCATGCCGAACATAACCCCAAACTAAACAAGTCCCACTTACCTGCTTCTGGCCCATATCCCTCTAAATCTTTCCTATTCATGTACTTATCTGAACGTCTTTTAACTGTTGTAACTGTACCAGCCTCCAACAGTTCCTCTGGCAGCTCGTTCCATACACCTCCCTCTGTGTGAAAAAGCTACCTCTTAGGTCCCTTTTATATCTTTCCTCTCTTACCCTAAACCTCTGTCCTCCCATTTTGGACTCCTCCACCTCAGGGAAAAAGTCCTTGTCTATTTATCCTATCTGTGCCCCTCATGATTTTATAAATCTCTATAAGGTTACTCCTCAGCCTCCAAAGCTCCAGGGAAAACAGCCCCAGCCTATTCAGCCTCTCCCTGTAGCTCAAATCCTCCAAACTTGGCAACATCCTTGTAAATCTCTTCTGAACCCTTTCAAGTTTCACAACATCTTTCCGACAGGAAGGAGACCAGAATTGAACACAATATTCCAAACGTGGCCTAACCAATGTCCTGTACAGCCGCAACATGAACTCCAATTCCTATACTCGATGCTCTGTCCAATAAAGGAAAGCATACCAAATGCCTTCTTTACCATCATGTCTACCTGTGACTCCCACTTTCAAAGAGCTATGAACCTACACTCCAAGGTCTCTTTGTTCAGCAACACTCCCTTTGTCCAATTGATCTCTGTGGCTTTTGTAATTATTTTTCCAGAACCTAACCAAGTTTCCCTTGAACATTATTATTTAGTCTGCTTCTGCCGCCTTTCAGACAGTTACATTGCGATTTAGGCTTTTATTGCCACGAGTACTCAAGTGCAGTATACAAGAGCACAGTGAAAAATTTACAATGTCACCGCATACACAGTATCATCTTAGGTACAAAGTGCCCAGGTACAAAATCTTAGTTACAGAAATAAAGAAATAAGCTTAAAAGTTCAGCATGACAGTCTTCTTAGTAAAAAGGAAGAAAAATACAGTTAAAAGTTCTGAAGCAATGGGCGTTGCAGATGCTCCAAGCTGTGCTTTCCCCAAGAGGGCTTGCTCTCCCATGGGATGGGCCTTATCTCCCTGCGCTGGGTGTACTCTCCTCCATGCTGGGCCTTCTCTCCTCCACCTGGGGCCTTCTCTGCTCCACGTGGGGCCTTCTCTCCTCCACACTGGGCCTACTCTCCTCCACGCTGGGCCTACTCTCCTCCATGCTGGGCCTACTCTCCTCCATGCTGAGCCTGCTCTCCTCCAAGCTGGGCCTGCTCTCCTCCACACTGGGCCTACTCTCCTCCGCACTGGGCCTTTTCTCCTCCACACTGGGCCTACTCTCCTCCATGCTGGGCCTTCTCTCCTCCACCTGGGGCCTTCTCTGCTCCACGTGGAGTCTTCTCTCCTCCACACTGGGCCTACTCTCCTCCACACTGGGCCTGCTCTACTCCATGCTGGGCCTAATCTCCTCCACACTGGGCCTACTCTCCTCCACGCTGGGCACACCCGAGGTCTGTTGCCGATGCTGTCCGAGCTCAAGTGGTAAGTAAGAAAAATATAAGGTAGAAAGTAAAAAACAAGGAGAGAGAAAGAAAGAAGAAAAGAAAAGCAGTTAGAGTGGATGAGATCTGTCTCAGGAGCGCTACTCCATCGTCATCTTTTCCCCTGCATTCTACAATCTGCATTCAGATAGTAGCAACTCACTTTGTAGACAAATGTCCTCTGCCCTTCTGGTTCATTGGTAATCATCTTCAATCTGTGAGCATTACTGAGCATCTGCTTTCTCCCACAATCAACTTCTTACTAACTCGTCAAAATCCCTCATCATTTTGACCAGAAGGAAAGAAAAGGAGGAATGAGGGAGGGAATGGAGGGATGGAGAAAGAGGTAGCAGGAAGTGAAATATGCTCAAATCAGAAATTCTATTACACACCTCGGAAGCAGCTAGAGCTTTACCTTGGGCCTCTTGGCTCAGAGGCTGGAACACTACCACTGCAAAGATTCCAGACGTCCTCCCACTGTCCTGTTTCTTGTTTATTGGGACATTTGTGTCCATCTAAACTCAGGAACACCCAATGAACCCACTCTGACCTGCTCATGACAATAGATCAGAGGTGAAAGATCATTTTCTGCCTTTGCTCTCCCTCCAACATCACCCTCAATGCTTTCTATGATGGAGTTCCAGGACACAACACAGCCTCTAATTGAAGGTTCCAACCAAACTGTCTGTTGTAAATGTGCCTGTCTCTGACCCCCAGTTTCTCAGGAATATCAGTCTGACTGTAGTTATAGGTAACCATTTGGCGGATGTTCCTGAACAGCCCATCTCTTCTAGTTCTTTGCAGGAGGTGACGGCTTTCAGACCAACACACTGTTAATGTTTAAACTGGGTCACAGCTGAGTACAGCAAGCGTCAGGAGCAGGTGTCTCTCCACACCTCATGGTTTCCCTTCCTAAACAGGCCCCTTGATAATGAGTCTCTGAACAAAGGCCTATGTTGCAGGGCAGTTTAGTCAATGTGTAAGGGTTGGTTATGGAGAGGTAGTGTCCTGTATTGTGATAGTCTTGATTCGTGTTTTGCACAGTCCCTTCCATGAGCTGAATAAACATCTCTCTCTGTGATTCAGTTAGATATGACTAAGATGACACTGATAGTGAAAAGCGTTCAGTCATTCCCATGTTGCCAGGGATGGTTGTGATTTGGCATTAACACTGTGGTAGATGAGGACTCTGAGTGACTGGCAGAACGGGGCCAGGAAACAGTTAGCCCACTTACTGTGTGGTCAGATGCCAACAGCCTGGGCTTCAATCCCTCCTTCAGCTGAGCTAGATTTAAGGCATAAACTGTGGCTTGGAAATCCTGAAGTCATTGAGGTTACCACCCAGAGAATTGGAATGTTGTAAGACATCCCCGCTATGCTCCCATAAGCCACAACCAGTTCATCTGTTTTAGTGATGTTGGTTGTGGAAGAAATATTGGCCCTAGCAGATCTAGAAGTAGCCAAGCTCTCCTCTCCAGAACAGTATCTGGGGATCTTTGTGATCTCCTTGAGAGGAGAAGGCTTTTACCTGTCAACTGGAAGATCACTCTGACAGTATAGCACACTTTCACTACGGCATTGCCAGCGCCTTTCATGTGTATTCAAGATTCTGTCTCAAATGAGGCTGAGGCCCAGACATGGGTCTAGATTAGAGTGGGGCTGGAAAAGCTCAGCAGGTCAGACAGCATCTGAGGAGCAGGAGAATTGACCTTTTGGGCAAAGGCCCTTCATCAGGAATGAGACCCAGACATTACAACCCACTTAGACATGCTCTGAATGAGAGAAAGCACGCAGACAGACAGACAGACACACACACACAGATATACATATGTCAATACCCATAAACTCACGTGCACAAATACATACATACACTCACATTCTCACACAGATACACACAAATTCACACACACAAACATACACACTCAGATACACAGAAACATAGATAATCATAAACTCATCACAGATACACACATACACCCACACAGTCACACAGAGATACACACAAACTCACACACAGATGTTCAAACACACACAGAAACATGCACATACATACACACAGACACAAACACATACAGATACACACACTCAGATACACACAGACAGATAGACACATGTGTACAGATACACACATACACACACACTGATATACATATACAAATACATAACTCACTCACATACTCACAGCCATTTAACTCTGAGCAAAATCCCACTAACGAGCACTAAGGGAATGAAATAGCAGTGCTATTTTTGTTGGTGTTGGTTGGGGAAGGAACGTTGGCGAGGTCACTAAGGGAACTCCCTCCTCCCTGAGTAATTATGAGCTTGTCATGGGATCATTTAAACAGGGAGTTTGCAATGGTGAACATTTGCAGCCACTTCAGTTTGTATTTCAGAATTCCAGCATCTTGCTTCAGTCTCTCAATGCTGTGTTTAAATGTGAGTGTGTGTTTGTTTGTGTGTGTTTGTGTGTGTGTGTGTGTGTTTGTGTATGTGTGTGTGTTTGTGTGTTTGTGTGTGTGTTTGTGTGTGTGTGTTTGTTTGTGTGTATGTTTGTGTCTGTGTGTGTTTGTGTGTTTGTGTCTGTGTGAGTTTGTTTGTGTCTGTGTGTGTGTTTGTGTGTGTGTTTGTGTGTTTGTTTGTGTCTGTGTGTGTGTTTGTGTGTTTGTATCTGTGTGTGTGTGTTTGTTTGTGTCTGTGTGTGTGTTTGTGTTTGTGTGTTTGTGTCTGTGTGTGTGTTTGTGTGTGTGTTTGTTTATGTGTTTGTGTGTTTGTTTGTGTGTTTGTGTGTGTGTTTGTGTGTGTGTTTGTTTATGTGTTTGTGTGTTTTTTTGTGTGTTTGTGTCTGTGTGTGTTTGTGTGTGTGTTTGTTTATGTGTTTGGGTGTGTTTTTTGTTTGTGTTTTGTGTGTGTGTGTTTGTTTGTGTGTGTGTGTTTTTGTGTTTGTATGTGTGTTTGTTTGCGTATGTGTGTGCGTGTGTTTGTGTGTATGTTTGTGTGTGTTTGTGTGTTTGTGTCTGTGTGTGTGTTTGTTTGTGTCTGTGTGTGTGTTTGTGTGTGTGTTTGTGTGTTTGTTTGTGTCTGTGTGTGTGTTTGTGTGTGTGTTTTTGTTTGTGTTTGTGAGTTTGTTTGTGTGTTTGTTTGTGTCTGTGTGTGTGTTTGTGTGTGTTTGTGTGTTTGTGTCTGTGTGTGTGTTTGTTTGTGTCTGTTTGTGTCTGTGTGTGTCTTTGTGTTTGTGTGTTTGTTGTGTCTGTGTGTGTGTTTGTGAGTTTGTTTGTGTGTTTGTGTCTGTGTGTGTGTTTGTTTGTGTCTGTTTGTGTCTGTGTGTGTCTTTGTGTTTGTGTGTTTGTTGTGTCTGTGTGTGTGTTTGTGTGTGTGTTTGTTTATGTGTTTATGTGTTTGTTTGTGTGTGTGTTTGTGTCTGTGTGTGTTTGTGTGTGTGTTTGTTTATGTGTTTGGGTGTGTTTTTTGTTTGTGTTTTGTGTGTGTGTTTGTGTGTGTGTTTGTGTGTTTGTATGTGTGTTTGTTTGTGTATGTGTGTGTGTGTGTGCGTGTATTTGTGTGTTTGTTTGTGTCTGTGTGTGTGTTTGTGTGTGCGTGTATTTGTGTGTTTGTTTGTGTCTGTGTGTGTGTTTGTGTGTCTGTTTGTGTGTGTGTGTTTGTGTGTGTGTTTGTGTGTGTTTGTGTGTTCATTTATGTGTTTGTGTGTGTTTGTGTGTTTGTTTGTGTGTTTGTGTGTTTGTTTGTGTGTTTGTGTGTTTGTGTGTGTGTTTGTGTGTGTGTTTGTGTGTTTGTGTGTTTGTTTGTGTGTGTGTTTGTTTGTGTGTTTGTGTGTGTGTTTGTGTGTTTGTGTTTGTGTTTGTGTGTGTTTTTTGTTTGTGTTTTGTGTGTGTGTGTCTGTGAGAGAACAGGGCAAGGGAATGTCGCCATTTCCAGCATCATCTGAAATACAAAGGTGCCGAGGTACAAAATCTTAGGTTTAAATTAGAAAAATAAAGAAATAACGTTAGAAGTTCAGCACTACAGACCTTCTAAAGCAGATAAAAAGAGAATAATAAAGAAAAGCAGCCAAGTCCACGCTGGGCTTCACCTTGAAGCCGGGAGTCCCTTGAGTCTGTGCTGGCTCAGCTCACCACCACTGATGCTGTCCAAGGATAGGGAATAATTATAAAGGAAATAATTATGAAGGAAAAAGGAACATGAAAAGAGAAAAAAAGGACAAAAAAGAGCTATTAGAAGAGAGGAGCTCCAGCTCAGGAGCCCTGCTTCAGGGGAGGGGTGTGGGTGGAGTGGGGGGGAGGTTTGTGTGTGTGTGTGTTTTTTTAAATTAAAAATACAGCGCAGTACAGGCCCTTTGGCCCTCGATGTTGCGCCGATCCAAGCCCACCTAACCTATACTAGCCCACTATCCGCCATATGCCTAGCTTAAAGAGTGAGAGTCCATCACTGCTACTGGCAGGGCATTCCATGAACTCACAACTCGCTGAGTAAAGAATCTACCCCTAACATCTGTCCTATACCTACCCCCCCCCCCCCCTTAATTTAAAGCTATGCCCCCTCATAATAGCTGACTCCATACGTGGAAAAATGTTCTCATGGTCAACCCTATCTAAACCCCTAATCATCTTGTACACCTCTATCAAGTCACCCCTAAACCTTCTTTTCTCCAATGAAAACAGCCCCAAGTGCCTCAGCCTTTCCTCATACGATCTTCCTACCATACCAGGCAACATCCTGGTAAACCTCCTCTGCACCCGTTCCAGTGCCTCCACATCCTTCCTATAGTATGGCGACCAAAACTTCACACAATACTCCAGATGCGGCCGTACCAGAGTCTTATACAACTGCAACATGACCTCAGGGCTCCGGAATTCAATTCCTCTACCAATAAAAGCCAGTGTGTGTGTGTGTATGTAAGGAGTGTGTACATGTGTGTGTTTGTATATGTGTGTGCGTGTGAGGGAGAGAGTGAGGGGTGTGTGTGTGTGTTTGTATGTGTATGTGTCAATGTTTGTGTGTGTGTGTATGTTTGTGCATGGAGGAGGGGTCAGTGTGTGTTTGGGACTGTGCTGCACATGTGTGAGCGTGTCTGTGTGAGTGTGTGTGCGTGTGTAAGCGTGTGCCAGATATAAAATCTTAAGCAAGCATGTGAAAATTCTGAAACCAGTGTTTAATTTTTAATTCCTGCTTCTAAATGATTCAAACCAGCTGTAACTCATTCTGTCGAAATCCAGAAATTTGAAACCGGTTGAATCTGGCTTGTTGAACTTGTTCTGAAGATTACAAACAGAAGGATTATGATATACTGTTCAGGGGAAACAGGGTGTGTTCTGTATACCAATGACTGGGGAGGAATCTTCCAAAAAGTTATTTTTCACCCTCCCCCACAACAGTGGAAAATCACATTGTGTAGAGTCTGGAAATGGTGCTGTTGATCGGATAAACTGACGATAGCACACTGACGCTTGGTAGCACTAACAAGATATTGTTAAAGGAGTGTAAGGACTGAAGATAGCTCTGAGATTATCTCCATGACCCTCACACAATGTCACAAAGTCAGGGCGCGTGGAACTGAGAGATAAGCGCCACACTGATGACTTAATTCGTCACATTGAGACATGCTTTACCCCACCCCCTGACTTCCCAAGTTGAAAGGTGTGGCACTGGAAAAGCATAGCAGGTCAGGCAGCATCCAAGGAGCAGGAGAGTCGATGTTTTGGGCATAAGCCCTTCATCAGGAATGACTTATGCCCAAAACCTTGATTCTCCTGCTCCTCAGATGCGCTTTTCCAGCACCACACTCTTCGACTCTGATCTCCAACATCTGCAGTCCTCACTTTCTGTCCCTCCCTTCCCCAGGGCCATTGTGATTGTCTCTGTAGTCACTGAGAATGTCACTGGGAAGATAAAGAAGGAGGTTCCTGCTGTGGGGTGGGTGGGGGGATGGTAATGCTTTGGCCATCATAACACTCCGGTAGTGATGTAATGATGGTTGTGGTCATCACAGAACTCAGCCAATGCTTGGCCCCAGGTCTCCCCCAAGATTTAATCAGAGCTTCTGCCTCCTCTCTCAGTGGGTGCTAATGATCCCACTGTAGGATATGGAGCAGAATGGGCAAGAAATCCTGGGTATTCTGGGAAAATATTTAGCTCCCATTTAACATCACTAAAATTCATTACTGTTTTGGGATCTTGTCTATTTTTCATTCACTCATCCAACTCGTTGCCCCTTGAGAAGGTGGCAGTGAGGTGCTTTCTTGAACTGCTGCAGTCCATGTGTTGTAGGTAGAACCACAATGCCCTTTGGGAAGGGAGTCGAGGATTTTGACCCAACGATATTGAAGGAACGGAGATATATTTCCAAGTCAGGATGGTGAAGGTATTAGAATCATAGAGGTGTACAGCATGGAAACAGACCTTTCAGTCCAACTCGTCCCCACCCGACCAGATATCCCAATCTGACCTAGTTCCATTTGCCAGCATTTGGGTCATATCCCTCCAAACCCTTTCTATTCATAGACCCATCCAGATGCCTTTTAAATGTTGCAATTGTACCAGCCTCTGGCAGTGCATTCCATACACGCACTACCCTCTGTGTGAAAAATGTGCTCCTTAGGTCCCTTTTATATCTCTCCCCTCTCACCCTAAAACTACGCCCTCTAGTTTTACACTTCTCCACCCTAGGGTAAACACTTTGTCTATTTACCCTATCCATGCCTCTTATGTTTTTATAACCTCGATAAGGTCACCCCTCAGCCTCCAATACTCCAGGGAAAACAGCCCCAGCCTATTCAATCTCTCCCTGTAGCTCAAATCCTCCAACCCTGGCAACATCCTTTTCAATGTTTATGCAACCTCTCAAGATTAACAACATCCTTCTTGTAGCAGGGCAGCAAGAATTATAGGAGAAAGTGAGGACTGCAGATGCTGGAGATCAGAGCTGAAAAGTGTGTTGCTGGAAAAACGCAGCAGGTCAGGCAGCATCCAAGGAGCAGGAGAATCGACGTTTCGGGCATAAGCCCTTCTTCAGGAATGAGGAAGGTGTGCCAAGCAGGCTAAGATAAAAGGTAGGGATAAGGGTCTTGGTGGATGGGCGTTGGGAATGCGATAGGTGGAAGGAGGTTAAGGTGAGGGTGATAGGCCGGAGAGGGGGCGGGGGAGGAGAGGTCGGGAAGAAGATTGTAGGTCAAGAAGGCGGTGCTGAGTCTGAGGGTTGGGACTGAGATAAGGTGAGGGGAGGGGAACTGAGAAAGCTGGAGAAATCTGCATTCATCCCTTGTGGTTGGAGGGTACCTAGGCGGAAGATAAGGCGCTCTTCCTCCAGGCATTGTGTTGCCATGGTCTGGCGATGGAGGAGGCCAAGGACCTGCATGTCCTTGGCGGAGTGGGAGGGGGAGTTAAAGTGTTCAGCCACGGGGTGGTTGGGTTGGTTGGTCCGGGTGTCCCAGAGGTGTTCTCTGAAGTAGGCGGCCTGTCTCCCCAACGTAGAGGAGGCCACATCGGGTGTAGCGGATGCAGTAAATGATGTGTGTGGAGGTGCAGGTGAATTTGTCACGCATATGGAAGGATCCCTTGGAGCCTTGGAGGGAAGTGAGGGGGGAGGTGTGGGCGCAAGTTTTGCATTTCTTGCGGTTCAGAGTGAGGACCAGTTCAGTCAGTCGAAGGAGGGTGTCAGTGGAAGGGTACTGGTTGGTTCGGCGGGAAAGGAAGAGGTGGAGGGCTTTGAAGCCTTCGTGATGGGGGATGGAGGTGTATAGGGACTGGATGTCCATGGTGAAGATAAGGCGTTGGGGGCCGGCGTTGAGGCTAAATGCCAGCTCGCGGACACCTCCTCCTACTGCCCTCTTGACCATGACCCCACTTCCCACCACCAAACCATCATCTCCCAGACCATCCATAGCCTCATCACCTCAGGGGATCTCCCATCCACCACCTCCAACCTCATCATCCCACAACCCCGCACTGCCCGTTTCTATCTTCTGCCCAAAATCCACAAACTTGACTGCCCCGACCGACCCATCGTCTCAGCCTGCTCCTGCCCCACCGAACCCATCTCTACAAACCTCGACACGGTCCTCCACACCTATGTTCGGGACACCACCCACGCCCTCCACCTCCTCCATGATTTTTGCTTCCCCAGCCCCCAACGCCTTATCTTCACCATTGACATCCATTCCCTATACACCTCCATCCTCCATCACAAAGGTCTCAAAGCCCTCCACTTCTTCCTTTCCCACCGAACCAGTACCCTTCCACTGACACCCTCCTTCGACTGACTGAACTGGTCCTCACTCTGAACAACTACTCTTTCCAATCCTCCTACTTTCTCCAAACCAAAGGGGTAGCCTTGGGCATCCACATGGGAAGAGAAAGTGAGGTCTGCAGATGCTGGAGATCAAAGTTGAAACTTTATTGCTGGAACAGCACAGCAGGTCAGGCAGCATCCAGGGAACAGGAGATTCGACGTTTCGGGCACAGGCCCTTCTTCAGGAATTCCTGAAGAAGGGCCTGTGCCCGAAACGTCGAATCTCCTGTTCCCTGGATGCTGCCTGACCTGCTGTGCTGTTCCAGCAATAAAGCATCCACATGGGCCCCAGCTATACCTGCCTCTTTGTAGGATATATGGAACAGTCCATCTTCCACAGCTACACTGGCACTATACCCCACCTTTTCCTCCTCTACATCGATGACTGTATCGGCGCTACCTTGTGCTCCCACGAAGAGGTTGAACAGTTCATCAACTTTACTAACACCATCCACCCCGACCTCAAATTTACCTGGCCCGTCTCAGACTCCTCCCTCCCCTTCCTAGACCTCTCCATTTCTATCTCGGGCGACCAAATCAACACGGACATTTACTATAAACCAACCGACTCCCACAGCTACCTAGATTACACCCCCTCCCACCCTGCCCCCTGTAAAAATGCCATCCCATATTCCCAATTCCTTCGCCTCCGCCGCATCTGCTCCCAGGAGGACCAATTCCAATACCGAGCAACCGAAATGGCCTCCTTCTTCAAAGACTGCAATTTCCCCTCTGACGTGGTTGACGATGCTCTCCACCGCATCTCCTCCACTTTCCGCTCCTCTCCCCTTGAGCCCCGCCCCTCCAATCGCCACCAGGACAGAACCCCACTGGTCCTCACCTACCACCCCACCAACCTCCAGATACATCGTATCATCCGTCGTCATTTCCGCCACCTCCAAATGGACCCCACCACCAAGGATATATTTCCCTCCCCACCCCTATCAGTGTTCCAGAAAGACCACTCCCTCTGCGACTCCCTTGTCAGATCCACATCCCCCACCAACCCAACCTCCACTCCCGGCACCTTCCCCTGCAACCGCAAGAAATGCAAAACTTGCACCCACACCTCCCTCCTCACTTCCCTCCAAGGCTCCAAGGGATCCTTCCATATCCGTCACAAATTCACCTGCACCTCCACACACATCATTTACTGCATCTGCTGCACCCGATGTGGCCTCCTCTACATTGGGGAGACAGGCCGCCTACTTGCGGAACGTTTCAGAGAACACCTCTGGGACATCCGCACCAACCAACCCAACCACCCCGTGGCTGAACACTTTAACTCGCCCTCCCACTCCGCCAAGGTCATGCAGGTCCTTGGCCTCCTCCATCGCCAGACCATGGCAACACGATGCCTGGAGGAAGAGCGCCTTATCTTCCGCCTAGGTACCCTCCAACCACAAGGGATGAATGCAGATTTCTCCAGCTTTCTCAGTTCCCCTCCCCCACCTTATCTCAGTCCCAGCCCTCGGACTCAGCACAGGCTTCTTGACCTACAATCTTCTTCCCGACCTCTCCGCCCCCCACCCCCTCTTCGGCCTATCACCCTCACCTTAACCTTCTTCCACCTATCGCATTCCCAACGCCCCTCCCTCAAGACCCTTATCCCTACCTTTTATCTTAGCCTGCTTGGCACACCCTCCTCATTCCTGAAGAAGGGCTTATGCCCAAAACGTCAATTCTCCTGCTCCTTGGATGCTGCCTGACCTGCTGCGCTTTTCCAGCAACACATTTTTTAGCAAGAATTATACACAGTATTCCAAACATGGCCTCATCAATGACCTGTACAGCCACAACATGACCTCCCAACTCCTGTACTCAATGTTCTGACCATCCTTAGCCTCCTCCATTGCCACAATGAACAAAACTGCAAATTGGAGGAACAACACCTCATCTTCCGCCTGGGCAGACTGCAGCCCAGAGCACTCAATATTGACGTCTCTAATTTTAAATAACCTCCCTTCTTATTCCCCCACTCCCTTCCCAGCCCATCCATGTCCCTTCCATTCCTCTGACCAACCCTTCCTTCCAGCTAAAAACCAGATTCATTCCTCCCATTGACCAACCAGGCCATACCGTAGAGCTGTCTTCACCTATCCCCACCTCACCACTCTGCCCCACACCCTCTTTATCTGCAGCTCCCCCTTACACCCACTCTAAGGACTTCTCCATCTCCTGATGCTGCCTGGCTTGCTGTGTTCTTCCAGCCTCCTGCTTGTCGACCTTAGATTCCAGCATTTGCAGTTTTTTGTCTCTAACCAATGAAGGCAAATGTATCAAACACCTTCTTCACCATCCTGCCTACCTGCAATGCCACTTTGAGGGGACTATACACGTGCACTCTCTTTGTTTGGCAACACTCCCCAGAGAGGAACTTGCAGGGGGTGGTGTTCTCATGTATCTGCTGCCCTTGTGTTTCTGGATGGAAGTGGTCATGGGCTTGAAAGGTGCTCTCTAATGATCTTTGGTGAATTTCTGCAGTGCATCCTGTAGATAGTACACACTGCTGCTCTGGAGTGTTGGTGATGGAGGGAGTAGATGCTTGCGGATGAGGTGCCAATCAAGGGGCTGCTTTGCCCTGGATGGTGTCAAGCTTCTTGAGTGTTGTTGGAACTGCATCCATCCAGGCAAGTGGGGGGTATTCCATCACACTCCTGACCTGTGCCTTGTAGATGGTGGACAGGCTTTCAGGAGTCAGAAGATGATGCTGCATTCCTAACCTCTGACCTACTGTTGTAGCCGTTGTGTTTATATGGACACTCCAGTTGAGTTTCTCATAAATGGTAACCTCCAGGATGTTGATAGTGGGGGATTCAGTGATGATATTGAACGTCAGAAATTCTTTTGGATATCAGAGACATCCTTGTGCATGTACCTTGTTCAGTGTATAAATGTAGTAGCCCAGAAGCATGCCATACAACATCAGGTATAAAAAGTGATGAAGAAGTAGCAAACCCAGATAGCTGTTTGAAAATTGCACTCCAGGAGCTTATGGGCCTGGCACAGAGGAATATTACAAGAGGTGTAATCAGAAATCTGATCAAAGACCAAGGTTTTAAGGAGAAAGTTAAAGAAAGGCAGAAAATCGGTAATATTTATGGAGAAGTTTCCAGAGTTTAGAAGCCAGACAACTGAGAGCAGGTATCTAATGGTGGTGTGAATATAATCAGGGATGTGTGAGAGACCAGACAAGGTTCTGGGAGGGTTATGGACCTGGAGGAGGTTACAGAGATAGAGAGAGGCAGGAGGAAATGAAATGAACTGTAAACCACAGAGGAGCATTGTAAAATGGAGGTATCAATTGACTGGGAGCCAATGCACGTCCTTGAGTAAAGAGGTTATGGGTAAACAGGAATTGGGGCAGCTTTTAACACATAACAACATTTTCCGTCCTGTCACCAAGAAATACAGCAGGGAACTGCCCACAACCCAACCCTATCACAGCCTTAGGGGGCACTGCCAAATCACAAATTGATTGAAAACTCAAAGAAATTATTAAATGATGAACTTTCTTTTATGTGGGATTCTGAATATAAATGTTTGTTTTGTATGGGAATAAGTACTTGAAGAGATTTAAATGTAAAGCATAGGCTTTCATGAATGAGACTTGTATTTATATAGTAATGCCTGCAATAGCTACTCAGAACTTTATTTCCTTTCAGTGTGATTTCCAAGGTTTCCCTGTGATAAGTGTAAGGGCAAAGTTTGGTTAGACACGTGTTGAGACTAAGCTAGTATGTTTTGAGATTTTGGAGAAGATTTGTAGCTCAGATTATGGATCAGGTTGTAAGTTTACTCACTGAGCTGTTGGGTTTGTTCTCCAATGTTTTGTCACCATACTTGGTAACATCATCAGTGAGCTTCCAGTGAATTGTTGGTGTTCTGTCCCATTTGCTATTTAACTATCTCGGTTTGGTTGAGGTGAGTGATATCATTTCTGGTTGTGTTTCTGAGAGGTTGATAAATGGGGTCCAAATCAATGTGTTTGTTAATGGTGTTCCAGTTTGAATGCCAGGCCTCAAGGAATTCCTGAGGGTGCCTTTTTTTTAGCCTGTCCCAGGATGGATGTGTAGTCCCAGTCGAACTGGTGTCTCTCTTCATCTGTATGTATGGATACCAGTGATAGTTGCTCATGTCTTTTGGTGGCTAGTTGGTGCTCATGTATCCTGGTGGGTAGTTTCCTGCCCGTCAGTCCAATGTAGTGTTTGTTGCAGTCCTTGCAGGATATTTTGTTTATGATGTTCATTCTGCTGGTTGCTGATGTGGGGTCCTTTAAATTCAGCAGGAGCTGTTTCAATGTGGTAGTAGGTTTGTGGGCTACCATGATGCTGCGGGCCGGAGTAGTCTGGTCATCATCTCCGAGATGTCTTTAAGGTATGGCAGGGTGGCTAGAGTCTCTGGGCGTGTCGTGTCTTCCAGATTAGGTCTGTTGTGCAGGAATCGGTGGACTGCGCTTATCGGACACCCGATGTTCCTGAATACATTGTGTAGGTGTTTTTCCTAGGCTTCTAAAAGTTCCTGGGTGCTGCAGTGTGTTGTGGTTCATTTAAATAATGTCCTGATGCAGCCCCAATTGTGGGTGTTGGGATTATTGCTCCTGTAGTTGAGTATCTGGTCTGTGTGCGTCGCTTTCCTATTGACGCCGGTCTGCAGCTCTCCATGGCTTTTTGTTTGACTGTGATGTCGAGGAAGGGGAGTCTGTTATTGTTCTCTTTCTCTTCAGTGAACTTTATACCGGTAAGAATGTTGTTTATGTGTTTGTGGGTTTCTTCTGCTGACTTGCGTTTCATGATGTCATCCACATAGTGGATCCAAAGTTTGGGCAGGATCATGGGTAGGGCTGTTCATTCTAACCTCTGCATAACTGCTTCTGCTAAGAGTCCTGATATTGGTGATCCCATAGGCATCTCAGTGATTGGTTTGTATGTCTTGTCATTGAAGGTGAAGTGGGTTGTGAGGCACAGCTCTAATAGTTTGAGAATGCTGTCCTTGGTTCTGTCAGGTGCTTGTGTCCTTGGTTCTCCTAGCAGTGAGGCCAGTGTTTCTTTGGCCAGGATGATGTTTATTGATGTGAATACGGTGGTCACATCAAAGGAAACCATGACTTTGTCGTCCTCTACCTTGGTGTCTTTGATGAGGTTCAGGAATTCCTGTATGGAGTGGATGCAGTGGCTTGAGTCTTTTACCAGGTGTTTCAGTTTGAAGTGTGTTAAAGTTCCTTTGTTAGTCTGCATGTCAGTGTGCTGGGAGGTGAGACTATGGGTCTGAGGGGGGGCCCTTGTTTATGTACCATTGGTAATCCGGAGAAACGGGGTGTGTTGGATCCTTCAGGTTTCATTCTTTGAAGGTCTTTCTTGTTAATTTCACCTGTCTTGTGCAGTTTCCTCAGGTTCTGCTGTAATACGGTTTTCTAGCTGTGGAGTTGGTTTCATCGCCACCTGTTAGTAGGTGCCGGTATCTGCGAGTAATGTGTTTGCTTTTTCAATGCATTGTGTTCTGTTCAGGATGACGGTCATGCGCTCTTTGTCTGCTGGTAGGATTACCATATTTCTGTCTTTTCTTCGTCCTTCCATGGCTTCCCTTTCCTGTATGTTGAGGGCATTCCCTTCTTTCTTTCTGCTGAGAAAAACACCTACACAATGTATTCAGGAACATTGGGTGTCCGATAAGCGCAGTCCACCAATTCCTGCACAACAGACCTAATCAGGAAGACACAACACGCCCAGAGACTCTAGCCACCCTGCCGTACATTAAAGACATCTCGGAGATGATGACCAGACTACTCCAGCCCCTAGGCATCATGGTAGTCCACAAACTTACCACCACATTGAAACAGCTCCTGATGAATTTAAAGGACCCCACATCAGCAACCAGCAGAATGAATGTCATAAACAAAATACCCTGCAAGGACTGCAACAAACACTACATTGGACTGACGGGCAGGAAACTACCCACCAGGATACATGAGCACCAACTAGCCACCAAAAGATATGGCCCACTATCACTGGTATCCATACATACAGATGAAGAGAGACACCAGTTCGACTGGGACAATACATCCATCCTGGGACGGACTAAACAAAGACACGCATGGGAATTCCTCAAGGCCTGGCATTCAAACCAGAACTCCATTAACAAACACATTAATTTGGACCCCATTTACCAACCTCTCAGAAACAGAACCAAAAGTCTTATCACCCCACAATAGACTAAGACTGTTGCAAGCGGGACAGAACACTAATGCTTCACCGGGGAGCTCATTGATGATGTTACCGAGCATGATGACGAAATGTCTGAGAACACATCCAACAGCTCAGCGAGCAAACTTACAACCTTAATTAGTATGGAGCTATTACAGATGAGGGAAATACATGAACATCAATGGTTGGTTTGAGTTAGCCTGCCCTGAGCAGAAGATCTCACTCAGTGAGCAAGAGGAAAAGTAGAGGCAGAGGGAGCTGTACAAGTTTAGTTCAAAGGAATGTTGTGGAACAAATCTATGATCAGAGGCAAAGGGATCATCAGAAGCAACTCACAGCATGGAGGAAGGTACAGAGTAAGGAGGATGATATGAGTCTTTGCTGATGTAAGAAAATAGAAGGGCTTTATCTCCTCTTGTACTCCTGTTTGGGAAGAGGGCATGGCAGACTGGGACAGTATCTACTGTCCTTTGAGAAGGTGATGGTGAGCTGTCTCCTTGAACAGCTGTTGACTTCCTGTTGTAGGGATACCCTCAATGCTGCCAGGGAGAGAGCTCCAGGATTTTAACCCAGCGACCATGAAGGGTCAGGGATAAAATGTCTGACTCCGGGTTGGTGGCTGTCTCACACTTGGTGATTTCTGGGTAGTAGAGATTGTGGAGCTGGATAGTTCAGTTGAAGAAGATTGCCCGTAATATCCTGACATATCAGGGGCACAGTAAGTCCTCCTGACCGGCATTCACCACAACTGAGCTTTGGGAAGGATCTGGGCGGGATAAGGGGATGATCAAATCACCATAGAATATCCAAACCCTGACCTACTCTTTCATCCACACGTGTAGTGTGGGAGTCCAATAAAACCTCCAGCCCCATGTCATGCCCCCTGCTGGTGGCCTTCATGTGATGTGAATCTTAACTCATTGCCACTTATTAGTGCAGCTCTGGATCTGTCCTGAGAAGCATGAATCGGAACTGCTCGACAGAAGGTAGAAGGACAGTTTTAAACAAAGCAATGGAAGGTGGTTGGACTGAGAAGTCATGGGCCAATATTGAGTTAGAAGAAGTTAAGGAAAATTGACATAGGCAAACTTGCAGACATTGGGACATAGTTTCCCATTTTATTTTACAAAGGTGAGTGTGTGTGAGATGATGACTAACACATCTCCCCCACTATTCAATCTCCCACTAACCAGCTCATTAGAAGCTGACAGCCAAATAGCAGATAAGGTCCACAATGGCACCTTGTGTCTTTCACTGTGTCTCACACCTGCACACATACAGCACGGGTGCTGGGGAAAAAATAAGCACTACCGCAGTTAGGGGGGAGTGTGGGGATAAAGAAAAAAGAAAACAAAAAAGAAAGAAAAGGCCCACAATGGACCCGGTCCCCAGAAGCCTCATTGATGAGGTCAGGGGCCAACTCACCCCATTATTATCGCCACCTCCAGTAAGGGGGAGAATCACATCCATCATTCCCATACTGAGGGCAACCTGATCAACTGAGTAAACCAAGTCTCTGACACAGCCCAGTCCCACAATGGTGACATGCCAGATATTGATCGTGTAATATTCCCGGTGGATTTCTGCTTATCACTCGACATAGCAAGACTATTCCTGAGTGATACACTTTCATCAGACGTTTAAAGATGAGACAGGGTTTCATTTACATAGCACCTTTCACATCCTCAAGATGTCTCAAAGTGACTCACAGCCTATGAATTAGTTTCGAAGTGTGGTAGCTATTGTTTTGTGAACTCACAGATAGAGCCGTGGGGTGAGCACTGACTTTATCTTTGTGATCAAGGTGTTGTAAGGGACCTTGGCAGAGGGCGGGGGTGGGGCAGGGGGTGGTAATATTGGTGAGGCACTCGGAGAAGCGCACAGCTGTCCCAAGAAGTGACACTCGACCATCAATACTGCGCCATGTTGAAATGAAACAATTCACATTATTAATGGGAAATCATAAAGTTTCCTTTGTGGGTGTTGGTTTGCAATCAGTTATTTCCTGATTTTTAAGTGGTTCGAATCACTCCTAGATCCCTGGTTCTGGACACTGGACTTATTCAGGGAATGCAAAATGAAGAGGTGGTAGACAGGTGTTTCTTAGCAAAAGATTCTCTGCATTTATTCAAAATACAAATGGCAAATATCATACAAAACAAACAGGTAAATGCAATAGACAAAGAAATTGACACAATTAATTATTCAGAGAGTTGTAGTATTTTACATCACACTCTTTACTAGATTAACACGATTAGAACCTTATCTCACAAATGCACAGAGAAAAGCAACAGCTTTAATTACAAAATCTTTAATCAGAATTCCTACGCTTGGGGTCCCAATGCACTGTCATCACCCGCCTTCCCCTCCTTTCTGGCTAGGTCGGAACTTTGGGGTCTCGGGAGTTCATGCTCACCGCTGAGGAAAGCACGATTTTGAAATACACCTGGCTATTCCCATTTGCCAAACTAGAGCCTGGATGAAGACATTGGGATGCGTTTGTTTTTCTAGTTTCCATTCTGTTGATGCGGTAAGGTGCGTGGTGGATCTATCAGGTAAGTACACAGTTTTCTTTATTTCTTGTTGGTCTTGTAGGCCCCGGGTGTCACCTCAGGATGGGCCTGAGGCCTTGTGGTGTCGGTCGGGTCGGTTGGTTTGCTGAGTTGTCAATCTTTGGTTCTGCAGCTGTTGGCTCCTTTGGTTCGGAAGAGGCCTGTGTCTGGTAGCTCTCATTCAGGAAGCTCTCTGATGCTCTCCAGGTGAGATCAGGGTCTGCAATTATACTTACTGCGGGCCCCTTATCTTCACACCAAATCTGCAATTTTCATTGTGGCTCTTCCTGAAGTTAATTAGTTTTCCGATCATTAAATTTTGTGTGAGTGGATTTTGATTGAGGTTGAACACCCAGTGTCCCTGTAGGCTCTGTACTGTCTGCGCTGGGTAGCCTGAGGGGTAAAACCTGTCTTGAGCTATGATGTGGAGGAGCCGGTGTTGGACTGGGGTGGACAAAGTTAAAAATTACACAACACCAGGTTATAGTCCAACAGGTTTATTTGGAAGCACTAGCTTTTGGAGCTAGTGGATGAAGGAGCAGTGCTCTGAAACCTGCTGGACTATAACCTAGTGTGTGATTTTTAACTTTGTCTTGGGCTGTTGCATTTGGTTGATTGTCCTTTTGGAGAGAAGGTGTAAATTGGAACTCCAGACCGAACAATGGTTCCACACAGCAATCTCCATTCTGCCGGTTGTGTTTATGTATTTTCCACAGAATTTAGTCCAGCTTTCCCCTTTAAAAGTTTTGAAAAGTGCAGGGTTTTGTCTGGTATTTTAAATATTGGCGATTTTTGCTCGATCCTACACTTTCAACAAATCGGTGTAGGTTTCCTGAAAGTGTGGATGTGATGGGTCACCAGTGAGCAGCAGAGTTGGATGGGTGCACTGGTCTCTCATTCCATGTGCTTTAGACCAATTTTATCAAAGGGATGTTTTACAATCAGCCTGTGACTGCAGTGATGCTCTGTAAGAGACCCCAGTGAAGCTGTAATCACACTGTCCCCCAGGGTACTGCAGAGGAAAGGTGCTAGCAGACGGTAGAGTCATTGTTGAGAACTCATCATCCTCAGCTGATAACACCAGATCAAAGTACCTTTGGCAAACATTCTGAAACAGGACATGAGTACAGACTTCCATCACTGCACCCTTAGTCTGGTGTCAGGACTTGTTGTAAATTGCACTCAACTCCTCCACATCTGAGACCCCGTTGATATATTCACAGGGTACGGGTGTCAATGTCTGGGCCAGTATTTGTTGCCTATCAATCACCTTCATGAAGGTGCAAGTGAGCTGCCATTTTGAACTACTACAGTCCTTGGGGGGGGGGGGGGGGGGGGTGGAGGAATACCCACAATGCAGTGTTGCGGGAGTACCAGTGTATCGACCCGGCAACAGTGACCAACCAGCACTGCAGATCCAAGTCAGGAAAAAGTAGGGGTGGTTGTGGGGGGAGGAAAGGAGAGAGAGAGAGAGAGAGAGAGAGACATGAAGGAAGGGAAAGGCAGAAGGGGAAAGAGGAGGGGAGAGAGGTGAGGAGGAGGGCTATCACTATGTTGGCTATTGCATCGGTCTAGTCTCTGGGTAATAACGATTTGGATGGAATCAGAGAACAGTATTGAATAACAGCATCATTCACAAACATCTGAGGTAAAACACAGGAGCAGAAGTAGGGCATTCAGCCCATCGAGCCTCCTCCACCATTCAATGAGATCACGGCTGATCTGATAATGCTCAACTCCACTTTCCTGCTATTTTCCTATAACCCTTGAACCCCCCACTGAGTAAAACATTGTCAAGCTCTGTGCATTCATCATGAATGAAAGTTGTAAAGTGCAGTTAGCATGTGAGCCAAAATGTGTACAGCAAGATCTCATCATGGGCTTGGTTGTGGAGGGTGAGGAGGAAAATGGGAGTGGATGTCGCAGGAGGGACAAACGAAGAAATGGTTCAAAATGTTTTACAGACCCACACAGGCCTCTGAGCTCAGCTAATGGGGTGTACAATTTCCCAAACCAGAGAAACCCTAGGTAAGATATAGAGTTCTGCTGGAGAGAAGCTGGCTTTTCTGTTAGAGCTGAATTAGACTAGCTCCACCCATGAGTTGTGATGTATCTTGCAGAGGTACTGCCCCACCATCCACCCAGATATAAAACCAACATCAACTGACTTTCCAGCCAGATATTCTTCAGCAGCAGCTCATTCACAGCAAACTACCCTCCTTCCCCAGTGTAGGATCAAACTGTTCACAAGACAACTTTATGCACCATTTCTGAGCTCCAATTGGTGAGTAGTTTTGGAGAATCCTTTATTATCATAGCAAATTTTTAACAGAGAAAAGAGTTAGGTGTTTGAATTCAATCGAAGCTGTTTTAGCTGTTGGGTTTAGGGTCTTAATATTGAGTTAGGGTGAAAGTTAATCATTTCCATTAAAATCTGGTGTTTTGTAAGTTGCTGAGCTGCCTGTTGATGTGTGAAGTTAATATTTGTTTCTGACCAGTGAAGGTGTGATTTCTGCTTTGACTGTACACGTGCCTAACTGTGCATTCCCCCCAAAACATCACTTGTGTGTGTGAATAAGGTGCAATCCTAGTGTAGAGTGTGTTGGCATTGTCAGTTTTCAAATTTAAATGGGTAAAGGGGGAGAAAAGGAGAAAATGATTTGAGTGACAATGCCCAGTTGTCAAATTTGTGAAGGGAGATGATGTTCCCGTTTGGAATGAACAATAGACCATAGCTGACAATTCTGTAATCTGACATTGTCTGAAAGCCGTCCCCATTGTTCACAAACCCAGTCACATTCTTCTCTAAACTGAAGTCAATGGAAATGAACATTGTCTTGAATGATGTCCCTGAATTGTTTGTAACCAACAGAGACATGATTTTAGAACTGAATGCTTTAGCATAGCGTGTCTTGGTTTAGCTGAGTTCATTAGTGAGGCTGTACTCTGCAATGTTTGGGATACAGGAGAAATCCCTTCAATGAGTGGAAAGAGTTGTTTTGGAAATGTAAGATTGTCTTCAAGTGTATTTGCTGTGTGAACCCTTGTTATAGAGATATACAACATGGAAACAGACCCTTCGGTCCATCTTGTCCTAGGTTTCCCAAACTAACCAAGTCCCACCTGCCTGCATTTGGCCCATATCCCTCTAAACCTTTCCTATCCAATGTCTTTTAAATGCTGTAATTGTACCAGCCTCTATCACTTCTTTGGCAGTTCATTCCACACGCATACCACCCTCTGTGTGAAAAAGTGGCCCCTCAGGTCCCTTTATATCTTTCCCTTCTCACCTTAAACCTATGCCCTCTAGTTTTAGACTCCCCCTACCCTTGGAAAACGACCTTGACTACTCACCCTATCCATGTCCCTCATGATTTTAAAAACCTCAGTAAGGTCACCCCTCAGCCTCCTATACTCCAGTGTAGTAAGTCCCAGCCTATCCAGCCTCTCCTTAGAACACAAACCTTGTAGCTCCTGTCACTGCAGGCTACCCTCCAGACCATCCCCACGATCAATCTGCCACTGAGTCGCTCACACAAACCTGGGGCACAGTAACGTTAAAGGAATGGGGGGGATAGGTGATGGTGGAGCTCAGAGGGAGAGTAAGACAGCGAGGCAAACAAACAGATGGATAATGGTGAGCCTGGGAGAAAGACACGCTGAAAATGAGCTCCATTAATGGGTGAAAATGGGTCAGCTCTGCTGAGAAATTGAGAATACCTGGGCTTTTGAGGGGTAAAAGACATGGAAGGAGGAGTTCAGGCCCTAAAATTATTGAACTCAAGACTCAGTCCTGCATCAATTATATTTGAGAGATTATTATCTTAGTGTCTGTTGTTTATTTGGAATTTACAGTGAGACTCAGTAGTATTTCCACACAGTTGAACATTGCAGTGTTACACTGGAAAGACTACATAGAAACAAATCATTTCCTGAAAGCAGTCCGTGTTGGAGTTTAACCAGCAGTATCCCCAGGCCACGTACCTGTTCCCACTCCCTCCTTCTCCTTTCCCTGAAGGCAGCTATTGAACCCAGCCTCTCGTGTTCACTGATTCAGTCACTAACTCTCACAGTGTAGTTCTACAGACTCAAAACCCTCTGTGTGCAAGGGCCCCTCCATTTCTGAATGAAATCTCTTCCATGTAATCCTCTGTGTATTCTTTCCTGGAAATTTGATTCACTACTGCCTCTGCTTTAAACTGTGTGAGGTGAAATCTGAAATCAAATCAACTGATTGCTTTTGAATGAGAAACCACCTCACTGCACTGTCCAGAGAGAAAGTGAGGACTGCAGATGCTGGAGAGTCAGAGTCGGAAAGTGTGGCGCACTCCTGCTCCCCGGATGCTGCCTGACCTGCTGAGCTTTTCCAGCACTGCACTTTTCCACTCCCTGCACTGTCCAATCAGACAATCCTCTAGCCCAGGGTGATCCCATCATTCCTCTGCCCCAGCACCTTCTCCATGGTAACTCATGCACCTCAGCTGACACCGTTTGCAAAGTGGGGGCTTTCATTCCCACTTATGTGTTGTGGGCGACACACTCTTCCCTTCCATGTGTCTGACCATTGAGGGTGACCCACAGGGATTTGGGATGTTGAACAGTTGGCAGGGGGTGGCACTGGACTAGCAATCGCAAACAGAAACGGAAATTGCTGGAGAAACTCTGTGGAGAGAAAGTTAAAGTTTCGGGTCCAGTGGTCCTTCTTCAGTACTAAGAGCAACAAGGAAAAGATGGTACATGTGCTGAAAATAGGGAGTGGTGTGGGGGACAGTAAAGTTAAAGGAATGGGGGGGGGGATAGGTGATGGTGGAGCTCAGAGGGAGAGTAAGACAGTGAGGAAAACAAACAGATGGATAATGGTGAGCCTGGGAGAAAGACACGCTGAAAATGAGCCCCATTAATGGGTGAAAATGGGTCAGCTCTGCTGAGAAATTGAGAACACCTGGGCTGTTGAGGGGTAAAAGACATGGAAGGAGGAGTTCAGGCCCTAAAATTATTGAACTCAAGACTCAGTCCTGTAGGCTGCAGGGTTCCCAGTTTCTCTCATTCCTGTTGGCATTGTCGTCGCTGGATTTGGGACATGAATGAACAATTTTCTGATTCTGGTGGGATTGCTTCTGGCCTATCCCATGTGGGAGAAACCTGACAAAGAAGAGGGACCGTGTTTCGACATACCTGCCGTGGGTTCCCAGTTCCCCAAAGCTAGAGAGACTGATGGGGAGTTTACATCAGCACAAGGAATACCGGTTTGCTATTGTAACAGAGAGGTTTTAATACTAGACACAATGTGGGACCCAAGGGTGAAGGGACAGGAGGTCACAGTTCAACAGAACTTCCTGACCAACACGGTAAATCTATTAAGTTGCCAGATGGCAGCAAGGAGGTTGGTGGGGCTGCACGTTATATCACAGTTGGCAACATATTGAAACACATACCCCCAACCCGGTTGCATCTACTCTTGAGAGTTCATGAGGTTTTTGTCTTTCCTGCAGCTGTGTTGAAGTTGGTGTAACTGTGAATAATCTGAACATGGTGTATATCATTCACTGCACCTTTATAATGACTTAACGCCCTTCACCCTTTCCTCATATCTCCTTCAACCCCACATCGTTTATATCCTTCTTTATATTTTCCGCTCAGCTACAATTTCCTAAAACCTGACTCCCAGTTGATTTCCTCTTCCCAGTTGTCATGTGACAATAATAAATCAAATCAAAATTTTGACCTTCCAAACACTCCTAATTTCATTAATCATCTCTGGTTAACCAACCCCGCTGTTTTTAACCCATAGTCTTAAGTTATTTTACTTTCTTAGTTCCACTGTTCTCTCAGGTAGTTTCTCTACATGGCCAGATCCGGTCTCTGCTAAGTCTGTGCTGGGAGTGATGTTTGCATTATGCAGAAACACAGAATACTGGGATGTTGATGGTTGTAAATGTTTGAAAAGGCTATACTAGGAAATCTATGGAATGTATAAAATCAAAGAACTTAGTGCAACAAATCTGTAAGACCGAAGTAGACATATTAAGCAGTTGTAATGTGGGTTATCTGAAACAGCTGAAGTCTTCACCTTGTGAGAGGAAAGCAGCATTCTGGAGAGGTGGAGGTGGCTTATGGTTTGGAGATGTTGGTTCTTTGTTATTGGCTCCTGGTATTGTTACCCTGCCCTTGTTTGCACTGAATGCCATCATGTACTTTCAAAACATGCTGGAAACCAGGAGATAAAACCAAGGTGGTGGTCACTGCTTTCTCCCTTCCTCTTTGCAATTGTCCAAAGAGTCCACAACCTGTCCTGACATCAGGCCAGAGCCTTCTTCTTGGCAGGAGATAGTGAGTAGATGCGACTCACTCCCTCTCTCCCACAGAAACTTCGCAACCTCTGTCAGGATTTGGTCAGTCAACAATCCCACTTGGACACAGACTTTGGGCTGGAGCAAGATTTGTTGACTTCCTCCGACAACTGCGCTCCCTTCCCCATTCCATTTAGTGGGTGATAGGTGGGAGCCACCCCCCGTAATGACCATAAATGACTGAATCCACACGCTTCCTCCCCCCAACCCCACCCTTTCTGCTGGTATGAGGGATGAAAGGAAAGAGTGTGAAATTTCCAAAAACAACAAACAACTCATTCTGCAAACCGAGATGGTCAGTAAGAGAAGCTTGATCGATTTATTTATAGGCTACAGGATGCAAGCAAGATATCACTTGGAGAAGATAAACCTCACAGGAGTTTCAGACATAACACAGGAAACAAATACATTTTTCTCAAGGTAAATATGCTGAATGCAAAAAAAAGCTGCACTTGTTTCCTTTACATCTGGTTCTTGAGTGTGTGCTCAGCTCAGTCAGAACAATGAGAAGGGACCTTTACTAAAACTGTTCAAGATATTTGCCTTGGAATATTGTGAACAGTTTTGGGCCCCATTTTTAAGGAAGGATATGCTGGCATTGGAGGCAGTGCAGAGAAGGTTCTCTAGGCTGACTGTGGCTATTGAGGGACTGATTGAAGACCAGAGGGAGAGAGCTTGAGGCCCGTATTCATTGTAGAGAGGCGACCTCATTAAAACATACAAGATTCTGAGGGGGACTTGACAGGGCAGCTGCAGAAAGATCGTTGCCCCTTGTGAGAGAGTCTAGGATCAGGAACATCATCCCAGAATCACATTTAAGTCAGAGATGAGGAGGAATCTCTTTCTCAGAGGGGAGTGAATCTGTGGAATTCTTTACCGCAGAAGACTGTCGAGTTTGGGTCTTTAGGTATATCTAAGGCTGAAACAGATAGACTTTTAGCCAGTAGGAGTTGAAGGTTCAGGGGAAAAGGTAGGAATGTAAAGTGAGGGTTATCAGATCAGCCACGATTACATTGAATGGCAGAGCAGACTCGATGGGCTGAATGGCCTACTTCTGCTCCAGTGTCTTATAGTCATAAGATCTTGGCACAGGAACTGTGTAAAGACCAGGTGGTTACAGAAAAAAACAGCCTTGAGTTTGAGGTACATCATTGTCCATCTCACTGCCAGGCCTGGGACCAGTTGAACATTGGCTGGAGAGAGTTGGAGTCCGGACAGACACTTCCATTTTCAGTAATGAGGACGTGTCAGCCGGAAATAAACGATCAACAAGAGATTGTCTCAATCCAGCCCTCGGAAATGTCTCCAAAAGCTTTATGCACCATGAATTATTGGTTGGGCTTGTGGGGGTAATGTCGTGGCATCCGTAATCCAGACCAGAAATCCAACAAGGGTGGTTTCAAATTCAACAATAGACAGTTTCGATGCACGTTTGTAAAAAAACTGGAATTAAATACACAGCTGACACCGGGATTAAAGTGATTACCAAGTTGTCTGATGGTCATTAAAAACTCAATGAGCTCATTAACATCCATCTGAGGAGGAAATGTGCAGTATTTTCCAAATCTGGAGCTTTTTGTGACTCCAGCCAAAACTACATTGTATTTTAGAATTCAGTCCCCCTTTGGGGTTGGGTATGATTAGATTCCCTACTATGTGGAAACAGGCCCTTCAGTCCAACAAGTCCACACCGACCCTCCAAACAGTAATCTACCCAGTTCCATTTCCCTCTGAATGATGCGCCTAACACTATGGGCAATTTAGCACGGCCGATTCACCTGACCACCACATCTTTGGACTGTGGGAGGAAACCCATGCTGACACGGGGAGAACGCGCAAACTCCACACAGACAATCACCCGAGGCTGGAATCGAACCTGGGACCCTGGTGCTGTGAATGCTAACCACTGAGCCACTGTGCTGCCCATGGAATCAAACCTGGGACCCTGGTGCTGTGAGGCAGCAGTGCTAACCACTGTGCCACCCTGGTGGGAGATCACTGAGCACCCAGTTGAATCAAACCTGCATCACATAGAGGTTCACCGCAAAGGGTCACCAACACCTTTGGAGGTAAACAGGAAGGGACAGTCAATGCCACTTTCACTTGCAATGCCCACATCCTGAGTGTTCTTACCTAGCTGTACACATTAGGCCATCTGTGCACATCAAGATCCCACCATCACCACCAAAGTGAATAAGCAGCTTGTCTTTTTGATGCTGATCCCGATAATATGGCAGAAATATATGTTAGAGAATGGGTTTGCCAGCCAACAGTGAGGGAAGCAGAAATACAAAAAAGTAGATGGGTAAATATTTGAAAAAAGTAACGATTGAGCATGCAGGTAGGTTACTGACTGTACATCAGGCCATTCAGCCCATCCGATCCATGTTTGTGTTTCCTCTCCAATTGAGAGTCATTTCACTCTTTACTTTCAGCTCATGGATTTAACTAATTTCCTTGAAAGGGTCCTGGCTATTCATATCATCCATTCCCTGTTGCACCATACCCATGGCAAAGGAAGTTTATCCTGAATTTCTGATTGAATGTATTTGTAACTCTCCAAAGGGCCTTAGTTTGAACGTCACTGACACCTTCTTCAAGTCTGCCTTTACAAAACCTCCCATCATTTCAAAGACGTCTGCCAGGTAACCCTTACTCAGTCTTGTCTTTCCAAGAGTAAAGAGCCCTGGCCTGTTCGCTCTTTCCTATATTTTGACTGAGTGCAGCTCCTTTGACCCAATAAGACTGCATTCTGGACGCAGCTTCCAATGAAAGGTGAGATGGTGACGGGCAGAAACCTTGTTTTCACATCTGTACCCACCACCAGAGACAAACTGCGGATGGCCTACACTGCGCTGCAATCCCATGATGCAGCCTGGCATCTATGGAATTCACTGCCACAGAAGGCTGTGGAGACCTGGCCATTGAGTCTATTTAAGATGGAGATAGATAGGTTCTTGAGTATCAAGGGGATCAAGAATTACGAGGAGAAAGCAGAAGAATAGATTTGAGAAAATTATCAGTCTTGATTGACTGGCAGAGCAGCCTCGATGGCCTGATTTCTGCTCCTGTGTCTTATGGTCTTACTGATGATCCCATCACCTCAAGGTTACACTGCTGTCAGACTGTCTTCAGAACCAGGAACAGGAGGACACTGCTCAGCCTCTCGAGCTTCAACAATTCTCTCGATCTATCCCTCAGCTCTGGCCTTATGTTGCCTGACACAATCCAAACCTATCCATCTCGATAGCACTAAATAACCCTTGACACTCTCAGCTTTATGGGACAGGGGCTTTTATATTTCCTAACCAACCTTGAATGAACAGGCTCTCGGTTACGACCCCTTGTACCAGTCCCTACCCAAAACAACAGGAAGCAGGCAGGCACAGCAGCTGGTGAAGAAGGCAATTGCTATTCCGACCTTCAGAGCGAGAGGATTCAAGTACAGGAGCAGGGAAACCTTGCTGCAATTCTACAGGGCCTCGGTGAGAACACACCCTGGAATATTGTGTGCAGGTTTAGTCTGCCTTATCTGAGGAAGGTTAAAGTTAAAAATCACACAACCCCAGGTTATAGTCCAGCAGGTTTATTTGGAAGCACTAGCTTTCGGAGCACTGCTCCTTCATCCACCTAATGAAGGATTGTAACTTTGTCCACCTCAGCCCAACACCGGCTCCCTCACATCTGAAGAAGGATGTCCTGGCTGTGGAGAGACTTTACTGAAGGTTTTCCAGAGTGATTCCTGATGAAGAGCTTATGCCTGAAACGTGGATTCTCCTGCTCCTCAGATGCTGCCTGACCTGCTGTGCTTTTCCAGCACCACACTCTCGCCACTGATTCCTGGGATGGCAGGACTGATGTGTGAAAAGAAACTGGATCGATTTGTATTCTGTTCATTGGAGTTTAAAGCAAAGTGGGGTGATTCTCATAAAAAAATTATAAAATTCTACTGGACGAGACAAGGTAAATGTAGGATGGATGTTCTCAATAATGGGGGAGCCCAGTACCAGAGCTCACAGTTTAAACATACAGGGTTGGCCAATTTTGGACTGAGCCGAGGAGAAATGTCTTCACTCCCAGAGAGTGGGGAGTCTGTAGAAAGCAATTGAGGCTTTCAAGAAGGAGTTGGATATAGTTTTCATAGAATCCCTACAGAGTGGAAACAGGCCATTTGGCCCAACAAGTCCACACTGAATCTCTGAAGAGAATCCCACACATGTATTTAACCTCTCACCTTGTATTTCCCATGGCTAATCCACCTAATTTACACATCCCTGGACACTATGGGCAATTTAGCCTTGCCAATTCACCTAACCTTTCGATTGTGGGAGGAAACCTATGCAGACACAGGGAGAATGTGCAAACTCCACACAGACAGTTGCTTGAGGGTTGAATTGAACCCAGGCACCTGGTGGAGTGAGGCAGCAGTGCTAACCACCGAGCCACCGTGCCACAAAGGGATGCTGGGATCAAAGGATATGAGGAGAAAGCAGGAATAGGGTTGAGTTGGATAATCAGCCATGATCTATACAATGATGGAGCAGGCTTGAAGGGCCAAAATGCTTACTCCTGCTCCTATTTTGTACATTTCAATGTTTCGCATTCTCTAACACAACAAATCCAATAAATCTGCTTCAACGCACCCCTTAATCGCTTATACTTGAGGGAATCAATAGGAGTTAGCCAAGGAAACTTATCTTTGTAATTTAACCATTTACAACTTTATTCACAAAAACAGAATCAGAAATTGCTGGAAAATCTCAGCAGGTTGTGAGAAAGGTTCTTTTTTTCTGATTTACAGCTTTCATTAAAAAAAAAACATGTTTCTGAAATAGGTACTAATTTAGATGGTAAAAAAAGCCATTAAATCATTAAACTAATTGCAGAGACTGGACCGTAATCTCTGTTTCAGTTTTATTTTTGAAGCCTGTTCTATATTTCAGATGTTGTTGTAATTCATTTATCGTAAATTAGTTCTCTAGTTACTGCAGAGCTTTGAATAGACAGCAATTTCCTTCCAAAGCGGTTAATGCCACAATCGCTGAATGCCTGTCGTTTGTTTGGCTGCAGACAAGAAGCTTGGAGAGTGTTTAAAGATTGGACAGTGGTGTTTCTGGAAGGTAGACAGCAGACGAGCAGCCAGGAGGCTGGCCATGTGATAGGAAATCATCAATCCCAGTGAGTAAGTGAGTGAGAAAGCGAAAAGCCCTGGGGGAAACGTTCAGTGAAGGCAGCAGCTGGCAAAACATAAAGGGAGTGGCTCAGTGACTGTGTTTTAAACCGTAGTGTACAAGGCCTGCTCGACTCAAACAGCAACCACAGCCTGCTGATCATCCTCCCCAGGTACAATTCTTACTGAAATGTAAAAGTGACAGCCCCAGTCCAGATGTAGCTGAGTCTATGAGTATTCAGTAAGTGTCAGAGAGATAGGAATCAGTGATAATCCTGCTCAACAGGCCTCATTTTAAAGTCTGTATCAGCAGAGTCTACTGTCAGCTCATGCCCAGTAATAGGAAACAAACGCTGTGTTTGTGTGAGAGAGAGGGCGTGTGCATCTTTATCCTGCAGCAAATCCTCAGCATTGCCAGTTTTGGGAATAAACAAAAAAATCTCCAATTGGCAAAAGAAAATTCTCGTTCTGTTCAGGAAGTAGCTGGGCTGTGTGGTTGCTAAATAAATGCTGCAGTGAATCACGCAGCATCTGAGAGGGAAGGGATAAATGGATGTATAGATAGTATTAAGAGGGAGGTTGTGGTAGAGAAGGAGAGTCTGGGGTTGTGGTGTGTCTGGGAAGGAGGGCAGCAGGGTCAGGGGCTGTGTTGCAATTGCACTGTGGGGCTGGGAGCCGTAGTGCAGGAATGTGGTGGGGGCAGGCTCATGGAGAGTCAGGGCATTATGAAAGTTAGGGGATGTGGAGGGAGAGTGTTGGTGGGAGGAGAGGAAATCTCCCGCGACAGGGCCTCACCACACTCTGTCAGAGACTATGGATGGGTAATGCTGACTCAGCCCCTAACACGAAACATGTCAAGAATGAATTTAAGAAAAGCCTCTCCTTTTAGCTGGCACCAGGCGAACTCGACAACAGGAGAGGTTCACTCTTTCCCCAAAGAAGGGGCAGAGCACAGCAAAAGCTGATTGTAATGAGTGCTTGCCAGCAGAGGCAGTTACCATGGCAACTCTATGGTCTATGGCAGAGAGACTGTCTCTTCTCTCAGGTGTCATGATAGAAACAGAGGAGACTGACAGGAGTGAAAAGGGAAACGAGCACAGCTCAATCCAAACCCATCTCCCTGGGAAAGATGAGCTTCCCGACATTGTGTTGGAATGGGTGAGGGAGTCAGTCTGAGATGTACAGCTATAATGTAGCAGCATATTGCATGGTGACTAGACTGATTCAGCACGTTGCTTGCAGATGCTGTTGTGCTCAAGGGGAATATTATTACAGTGCTTTAGAAGATGGGTTTAACAATACAAATTAATCAGTCTCAGGTTAAAATAAACTTGAATTTATGTTGTGACTTCAGCAGGTTATGCGATAATTGGCTAAAGGATGTCATTAACTTTGATTTATCGAAATAGGATTTAGGAATTAGCTAGAAACAGAGAAACTAGGGGCAGTGGTAGGCCGTTGTTTCCTGTGAGATCATGTCCCCAAAATTAACCACTCACTCAGTAAGACATGACTTCTAGTTTAGTTTTACAAATCCCTCCCCAGGAGGTACAAGCTGTGGTTTCTGGTATCACTGTGGTCTCAGTGGGGGATTTAATAGGGGAGAAGGGATAGGAATCATGCAAACTTCTTAGGTTCTTGATAGTAGATGTGGAGAAGTTGTTTCCCCTTATGGGAGAGTCTACAACAGGAAGGCATACTCTCAGAACCTTGAGGCCATTGAGTATATTTAAGGTTGGGATACAAAGATTTTTAATCAGAAGGGAATCAAGGATTGTGGGGGAAAAGGAAGGAGTATGGAGTTGAGGACTATCAGATCAGCTTTGTTCTCATCAAATGGTGGAGCAGACTCGATGGGCTGAATGGCCTGATTCTGTTCCTATCTCTTATAGTCTGTGGGACCAGGAGAGCGTGAGGTGGAGAAGAAAGGAGGATGAGCTGACTGATGGTGTGGCTGCAGTGGCAGAAGTCGAGGGAGGGAGTCAGAAGAGGATTGGTGACAAGGCTGGGTGGGAGGTACAAAGGCAATGGTAGATGGCAGGGGAGTGATGGCTGGAGGCTGTGCCATTTATTAGAGGGGAGTGAAGAGGGTATGGAACACAGGCAGATCACTGGATGTGAACTCTATTGGATCATCAGATTTTACAGGGAAAACACTCTTACCTCAGGGTCACAGGGTTGTGGGTTCAAGTCCCGAGTGAGAGATTTGAACCCAAAGGCTGACTCTCCCAGTGCAGTACTGAAGGAGAACAACACTGTCAGAATTACCATCATTAGGTTCAGATGGTAAACTCCAACCCTGTACTCCCTCTGGGCTCAGATGATAGTATTTTAAAGAATAACGGAGGTGTTTTTGCTCATGGCCTGGCTAAGATTTATCATCCAATTAAGAACATAAGATCAGGAGTAGGCCATTCAGCCCCTCCAGCCTGCTCTGCCATTTAATATGATCATCGCTGATCTCATCTCAGCATCAACCCCTACCTGCTCTTTATAACCCTTCACCCAATTGCTGAATAAAAATCTGTCTACATCCCCCCTAAATTTACTCAATGTCCCAGCATCCATCACACTCTGGGATAGTCAATTCCATAGATTCACAACTCTTTAAGTGGAGAAATCTTTCCTCTTCTCTGTTTTCAGTCTGCTATACCTCATCCGAAAACATGACAAAAAGAAAGAGATTTTTGTCAGGAGACGTCCATTAGCCTACTTTTTTTTGTCTCTTTCTGACACGTTGAAGAGACCGCCAGCCAACCCCAGCATGATCATTCCTGACTCCACCTGATCCCGGCATGATCATTCCCAATTTCAGCCAACCCCAGCATGATCATTCCTGACTCCACCTGATCCCGGCATGATCATTCCCAATTTCAGCCAATCCCAGCATGATCATTCCGCGCAATAACAAAACCTTCTATTTAACAAACTGAGCATTTATTGAGCCCAGAACGTCTCAGTGTGGTTTATAGAATTCATTCCTGTGTTTCCGGACTGCTGGTCTGGATATCTCTCTCCCTCAGCTCTCCCCACTCCCCTCACCCTACAGCACAGCAGCATCCAACTGTCTCTGCATCATCGCACTGCCACCTTGTCCAAGCCTGTTTCCTCAGGCTCCCTATGACCCGCTGACCCCCTTCCCACTTCCTCTCTCCAAATCTCAACCAACACCCACCTCATCACCTGAGAGACTTTTCCAGGGCAAGCAGTGTTTTAAAGCAGGAAATGCAGTGAGCTGGTTGAACACAGCAAACTCCCACAATCTGTAATGTGATAATGACCAGATGATTGTCTCAGTTTGTCTGTTGAGGACCACATTGGCGGTGAGTCCCCAGGGAGAATTCACCAGCTCCTCATCAAAACGTACGCTGGGACTTTTTATCCCCATCTTAAAACTCCCAATGAATGCCTCATTGAAGAGCTGGCACCTGAGACAGTGTTGCACTCCCCATGTACTGCCCTGGCTGGATTATGTCTGAAACCCATGCAGTGTAACTCCTGTCTCAGTGGTGAGGGAGCTAGCCACTTAGCCACAGTCGTCACTGTCTCCCTTCTGTCTTTGATTAAACCAAACGTGCCTGCCTTTGTCGACAGGATATTAACTCGCTCACCATGTCGGCTGAAGGGGCCCAGATCGTGGCAAGGGTCAACAGCAGTATCAACATGCTCAGTGCAGCAGAGGAGGTGAAGTCTGACCTGGAGCTGATCATGAAGCCTTATGCCAACTGGGAAGAGTTCCTGACACCGGGCCCACTCTCCATCGCCATCCTGGGTGAGCTGATATTCATTTCCGCAGCCGAGGCGTTCCAAGTGAAGCTCAGTGTGGCTGGGAAAACGTTCCGCTTCCTACGGCACCCGGAATCCTTCCACGCCTGCCTTATGCAGGTGAGTGACCAAGGTTGGAAAGCCTTCAACAAAGCTCACAGAAATATGGACCAGATCCGGCTCTACTCCATGTCAGCTCCGAAGCACCTGGCCAGCGCTGTGCAGGTGTTGAGTCGCCGGGACCCCAAGGTAGTCAAGGCCATGCTGCCCAGCCGACTCAACAGCATCCGAAAGGTGGCAGAGCAGTGCCAGCAGCTGGCAGTGTCTGTCGAGGAGGAGTTCACCTCACTCATCGAGCTGGTGCAAGAGCTGCTGGAATTCTGTGCTAGCTCCCGAACGGAGCACCACGCCTCCCTGGAGCAGGTCAGGCAGACGCTGGCAGAGTCCCAGTTCCGCAAGGAGACAGCTGAGAAGGAAAAGCAGAGGGTGGAGGTGCAGTTCGGTGATGTGTGCGCCAGGATGGAGGAGGCTCGGGCTGTTTACCGCAAGGCCATAAAGATGATCCCGAGCGGGAAGAACCTGGTCGGGGTTTATGTCACTCAATCTCTGCTCGACTTGACAAACAGTCTGGCCACGGAGCTGGTGACGATGGGCATGACCGAGCCCCTGAGCCTGGCCCTTGAAATCAGTGAGACAGCGGTGGGTCACATCAAGAAGAAGGTGCAGAAAAAGAAGGCAGCAGGCTCCACAGACGAGGACGAGGACGAGAGCTTGGGGCGATCAGCAAGCATCTACCTGAAGGGGATGGAGATGATGATGGCCAGCGCCCTCCTACACGACCTGGTCTCTGAGAAGGGGACCATCGACACCAGCCAGCTGCCCAGTGACAACTCACAGAACGGCAATTCCGTGGACTACAAGCTCATGTTTCAGAGCAGCCTGAGCAAGATTGAACAGGAAGGGGACTGCAGAGCCAAGGCAGCAGCGGTGAAGCTCTGTGAGGACGGGGTCACAATCTGCGAGAAGCTGGAGGAAGTCGCTAAGATGGAGAAGCCCAGTGAGCCCCAGTTGGAAAGCCTTGCCACAGCCATCAAGGAGCAGAACACCAATGTTCTCAAGTACCTTTCAGACATCAAAAAATCCACCAACGTCCCAGCCTTTGCACCTCAACCGCCAAATCTCACTCAAGCTGCCAACCTGGAGAAGGCAGAAGAAGGTCTTTCTAAAATGGTCCTAGATCAAGCCTGCTTTAAGGTAGAACAAGCAAAAACCCAATTGGATTCCACCAGAGAGGAGTACCAGAAACTGTCTGAGACCAAGGAGAAGGTGACTAAAGATCTCGATGAGATCCTGGTCACCATGATGAGGTGTCAAGTGAAGGAGATAGACTATGACACAACCCTCAAGCTGCTGGTGATTGGCCTGGATGCATTGAGCCAGGTCAAAGAGCAATGGGCTAAGATGAGCAACTTCTTCCAAATGATGTCTAATCTGATTCAGGTCTCTCTCAACGACACTGTCACACAGTTCACCAGTGATAGTGAGGCTTACGAGCCATTCCCAGGATATTCCGAAGATGCTTTCATCAAGGACATGATCTACACAGAAGCCTTTCAGGCTTGCAACATTGCCAATCTCTGCCACATGATCTCAGGTACTTATGTTGAGATCTCTCAGAAGCATCTAAGGGACCAAATCTCTAGTTTAGAGACCAACATCAATATGAGCCCTGATGATCCAATGTTTAATGTGAAACGCAAACAACTGCAGGAAGGCTACACTGCCACAAAGGAAGCAGTCAACCAACTGGTCATGAAGAACAAACGGGAATTTGAGATTCAAATACAACAGAGGATTGACAGCATCAACTCCACATTTAAAGATGTCCTACCCCTCACAGAGAGACAATAGGGCACAATATACAGAGCAATCTGAAGGAAGATCCTGAGGTCTCGCTACCTGACTGAAGGTTACAGACAGCATGTGAATGTGCAGCTATTGTATGAAAATAATGCCTTAAATCTTTCCTGATCTCCATTGCCAGAAAGGTTCTGCTGAAGTCTTAGTTCTGTTCAGAATACATCCTGTGACCCATTCACTCTCCCACTAGCTGACTGACCTGCATTAAAGCAGGTCCATGGTGGGGATGTGTTGGTTGGGGGTCCTGACCAGGAGAGCTTTTTCCCAGGATTCACCATTCTGGATTGACCTGTCTCTATCTCCCAGGAAGAATCAGGGTTCCCTATGCAGAGGAGGCCCCAATTCCCAGCATATATCCACAATTCAAGTGATTCTTCTCCTCCATGTCTTCATTTTCTGATAGAAAATCTCAGTATTTACCTAAACAGCTCTTTGATAGTGCATTCAGAGATTCAGCCAATCATGCTCAGTCGGTGGGGCTGCCAAATGCTCCGGACAGCAATTCTTCAAGTTCCCCTTGAAACCACACATGGTCCAGACTCAGGTGTGCACCATCTTTCATTCATCTTCACATAGCAGAATCATAAACCTGCTGAAAATGAAGGACAAACTTGCATTTATATAGCACTTATCATCACCATGGTCCACCCATCCCAGAGTGCTTCCCAGTTGCTGTACTGTCTGCTGTTTGCAAAGGAAAATCCGCAACTTATTTGTCCACAGGCAGCTTGATCACCTGTTCTGGTGATGTTTATTGAGGGATAAATGTTGGCCAGGAAATTGGACAGTACTCCTTGTTCTCCTTCATAACCACTCCATGGGATCCCCTCTGTTCATCGGAGAGGCAGGGTATTGACCATCTGTCGGGGGTTGAGGACACATCTTCATCACACGCAATGGTTCATCACCATCTTCTCCAGACTAACTGCTGCAGAGAAATAAATGCCAGCAGCACCCACCTCTCAGACAGCGAATGAAATTGAAACATTGATCATCCTGGAAGTCAGATAGTAAACTCGGAGTGAGTATTCTGGAGTTTCACATTCCTTGGTCAGTTCCACTTGTACTGCAGCTACATGTGGGAACCAGAGCAAAGGTGCTCTCCAGATGTGAAAGGATTTAAAACTTTCCAAAGTGATCTTCTATTTCTCAGAGACATTCAGGGTTGCTTAAGTTGCAGTAGCCAGTTCGAGATTATCGCACCCGCATCTCCTGGAATAGGTGACTGAGCGTAAAATCCCCAATGGAAACAATTTGAATTGATGTATGATTCACCCTCGATGGGGTGAAGTGCAGTGTGAATTTTGACGTTAAAATCAGGAGCCTATTGCTGAGCATGTGGCTGGGGCTGGTATCTTATGAATATGGGTGTTTGCAAAGTCCCACCACGCAAACAGCAAGCAGTGACAATCTCACTGGGTCGGTGATGGGACCTTACTTGATTTTCCTGATAGAAAATCTCAGTATTTACCTAAACAGGAATTAAACACATCCTAACGCTGACGGGGAATGCTTACAGATGGCTAAATATTGCACCAATTTCACCAATCCTCCTCCGATGAGGCCCATTGTGGCCCCTAAGATGTCAGCCAGGTTCGTTCATCCTCAAGAATTCTGGCCTGGTTTCAGTTTAGATTGAAAGAGATTAAAAATACATTTTCTGAGCGCCGTTTCCTTTCCAATAGTACTATGGGGTCTTTGACATTCACCTGAACTTTAAAAAAACAATTTAATAGGGAAAGCTACCACGGTACTGCTGCCAGCTACAGCTGAGGAGATGTGCAGTGAGGCATGGAGGACAGGGAGGTAAACTGGGAATGCAGAGGAGGGATAAATTAGGAATGAGCACTGTCACCATTTCACACTGGGACAATATCAAGCTCATTGAAGCTAATATTCACTGGGAACAGCTGGGGACTGGAAGTGGAGAACAGCAATATATTATGAGGCTGCAATAGGCTATATTTCATGTATTCTGACAAAAATGCAAAAAGATGTTTAATAAATAGTAATGAATAACTTTACGATCAAAAAAAGACAACTTAAATGTTATTGTGGATTTCTTTTCAAACTGATATTGTTCAGAAAGTATTAAATAGAATCCGTACAGTGTGGAAGCAGGCCATTCAGCCCACCATGTCAGCACCGACCATTGGAAGACCCACCCCATCCCTGTAAACCTGCATATCCTTTGGCTAACCCACCTAACCTGCACAGTCTTGGATGCGATGGGTAATTTAGCATGGCCAAACCACCTAACCTACCACTGTGCCACCCTAAACTTATTTTTGTTGTTTTTTTTATATCCCCTGGCTATCTTAACCGTTTTCTGAGGGGCAGCTCAGTGGTTAGCATTGCTGCCTCATAGCACCAGAAACCCAGGTTCAATTCCACCCTCAGGAGACTGTCAGTGTGGAGTTTGCACATGGGCTGAATGGCCTGCTTCCACACTGTAGGGATTCTATCTGTTACTGCATCTGCGTGGGATTCCTCCAGGTGCTCTGGTTTCTTCCCACAGTCCAAAGATGTGCACGTTAGGGTGGATTGGCCATGCTCAATTACCCATAATATCTAATGATGTGCAGGCTAGGTGGGTTTGCCATGCAGCATTATAGGGGTACAGTGGATCTGGGTGGGATGCTCTTTGGAGGCTCAATATGGACATGTTGGGCTAAATGGCCTGCTCCCACACTGTAGGGATTCTCTGAAGGTGCAGTGTGGGAAGGAGGTGTCACTTTGGTCAACCGCTCCTTGTCTCCCATTGGGAAGACCATGGCCTCCATTGAGAGTGTTTGACTGAGGCCCTGATTCAGAATGTCTGGCTCACAAATCCCATCTGCTCTCATGACACAGGCCAGCACCACATGTCTGTGGGGTGAGGACTGAGAGGGAAAGTATCAGCTTGCTCCCCACTGGCCTTATTCCATACGGAAATTACCAGCACGTTTTCTGCAAACTTTGAAAGGACATCTCGTAAGTTTTGAGTTTTTGCTGGAGAATGATTGATCCCCATCAGCAATGACACACATTTCACCAAACCAGCAGAGACGATGCCCTCTGGTCCAGCAGCTTTGGGAATATTTTCTAGCCAACCCGTTCAGCGATGTTTTGCATCTCTCTGGAGCAGGTGGGACTTGAACCCAGGCCTCCTGGCCCAGAGGAACAGACACTACAGCTGAGCCTTAAGAGCCTTGCCAGCAGCTTCTAAACTTGTCCACACGAGAATCCGGCCCAATTACAGTACTTCCAAACTGTACACTTGGTATCAGACATAGAATCATAGAGCTGTACAGCACGGAAACAAACCCTTCAGTCCAACTCATCCATGCTGATCAGTTATGCTAAATTAATCCAGTACCATTTGCCAGCATATGGCGTATATCGCTCTAAACACTTCCTATTCATATACCCATCCAGATGCTTTTTAAATGCTATAATTGTACTACCAGCCTCCATTACTTCCTATGGTGGCTCATTCCATAAACGCACCACCCTCTGTGTGGAAAACATTGCCCCTTATGTTCCTTTTAAATCTTTCTCCTTGCACCCTAAACTTACACCGTCTAATTTTGGACTCCCCCACCAGGGGGAAAATACCTTGTCTATTTGCCCTATCTATGCCTCTCATAATGTTGTAAACCTCTACAAGGTCACCCTTCAGCATCTGATGCTCCAGGGAAAACAGCTCCAGCCTACTCAGCTTCTCCCTTATGCTCAAAACCTCAAACCTTGATAACATTCTTGTAAATCTTCTCTGAACTCTTTCAAGTTTCACAACATCCTGCCTTATAGCAGGGAGACTACAACTGAACACAGTATTCGAAAAGTGGCCTAACCAATGTCCTGTGCAGCCGCAACATGAACTCCAACTCCTATACTCAATGCATTGACCAATAAAGGCAAGCATACCAAACGCCTTCTTCGCTATCCTACCTACCTGCGACTCCACTCTTTCTGTGTCATAATAACTCTGTGATCTCCCACACACTGAGTGCAATGGTTTATGAAGAAGGCATCTCCCCAGCTCCCATTCAAAGACTAGTGAGGGGTAATGATAGCCCTTCGTAAGAATTGTTACTGGACCCAAAATATTAACTCTGATTTCTCTCCAGAGATGCTGCCAGAGTTTTTCCAGCAATTTCTGTTTCTCATTTTTTTGTTTGTAATCATAGCTGGCCTTATTAGTGACACCCACATCTTGAAAATGAATGACAAAGAATATGGGTGCAATCCAATGTCTGGGCAAGTCATTGGCAAAGCAAGCAAAGTTTGGAAATTTGATAGGTTTGTGCCATAGGGTGATGGGGCATGGATCCTGGTGTATGGTTGTCTGGGGTAACTGTATAACGGGTCCCATTACATACTTGTGGAGAGAATCACCCAGACTGTGCATCACAGGGAGAGAGCTGATAGAATGTGCGCATATGGGGAATGTATCCTCAATGAACCATGAGAGAGACACTCCAAGGAGCAGGCTATCTGATCTCATGAAATGTGGAACAGGGGCCGAATAGCCTGTTCCTGTATTTCTCCTGCTCCCGAGCCAAGCTAAACTTCTTGCTGAAGAGAAAAGAGCAGAAACTGATGAAAGTTACTGATTCATTGGCCCAGAGTCACATCTGTTTCTGGTCTGACTCCAGCTCAAAAATAACACAAAAACATTGAGCATTAGCCAATCTAATCCTTTGGGATGATTAGAGGACTATTCGTTTCTGAGAAAATTGACTGTCCCCAAAACCTTTCACTTCTTAAAAGGATTTTTTCCTCTTTTCAGTATATTGTTCTATTTTTAAATTGCAGAATAACCAACTAAACCTCAAAACATTTTGCTAACATCAGATTAAGGCAGACTGAATGGGACGATCATTTGTTTAGGATTCTCTTCTCAATTCCCATAGGAGAATGTGAGGATTGCAGATGCTGGAGATCAAATGATCACCCTTCCTGATGAAGGGCTTATGCCTGAACCATCAATTCTCCTGCTCCTCGGATGCTGCCTGATCGGCTGGCTTTTCCAGCATTACACTCTCAACTCAATTCCCACACACCCATTCCCTCAATTAGCTAAGAAGGTCAGACCATTCATCGTTACTCCTCCTCAGTGCCACTGACTAAGAGGAAACATCTAGCACGATGTCAGATTTAGGGACTACTATCATTTTTCTCATAGGTCCTTGCTCCAGTTAATACAAAACTTGCAGCTTCCTAGTAACTCCATTCCTAATAGCACTGGAGGTCATGTTGTAGCTGTACAGGACATTGGTTCGGCCACTTTTGGAATATTGTATTAAATTCTGGTCTCCTTGCTATAGGAAGGATATTGTAAAACTTGAAAGGGTTCAGAAAAATTTACAAGGATGTTGCCAGGGATTGAGCTATAGGGAGAGGCTGAATAGGCTGGGGCTGTTTTCCCTGGAGCATCAGATGCTGAGGGGTAATCTTATAAAGGTTTATAAAATCTTGAGGAACATGGATAGGGTAAATAGACAAGGTCTTTTCCCTGGGTTGGAGTAGTCCAGAACTAGTGGGCATAGGTTTAGGGTGAGATGGCAAAAGTTTAAAAGGGACCTAAGGGGCAACCTTTTCACTCAGAATGGTGTTTCTGTGGAATGAGCTGACAGAGGAAGTGATGGAGGTTGGTACAGTTACAACATGGGTACATAAACAGGAAGAGTTTAGACTGATTTGGACCAAATGCTGACCAATGCTGGGCCTAGATTAGGTTTGGATATCTGGTCAGCATGGATGAGTTGGACCAAAAGGTCTGTTTCTGTGCTGTACATCTCTGTGATTCTATGACTCTCTGACTGTCGCTGACCGACACACCACATGGTCTGCAAAGGTTCAAGAATGTGGCAACACCACCACCTTCCCAAGGGCATTGAGAAAGCTTTGGCCCAGCCAAAATCTCATGAATATACATAAGAAATAAAGGGACCACCATGTGGTTGTCCGTCCATATGGGTTTTAATGGGGAAAGGAGAAAGTGAGGACCACAGATGCTGGAGACTCAGAGTCGAAAGGTGTGGCACTGGAAAAGCACAGCAGGTCAGGTAGCATCCGAGGAGCAGGAGAGTCGAGATTTCAAATATAAGCCCTGCATTAGGAATTCCTCAGATGCTGCCTGACCTGCTGTGCTTTTCCAGCACCACACTTATTGACTTTAATGGGGCAAGTCGACAGACTTCACTGACAATGAGGGATGGTGTGAAAAATGTCTGCTCACTTTGTAATGTACACAAATCATCATCAAAACTCAACTGCACCCAGACACTAAATGACCAGCCATCTGTCCTTGCAGCAAGGGGTGCTGCGGAGCTTTCTGGTAAATAAGGGCATCAGCCTGCTGGAAATGGTTGTTATACAGGTGACCTTCTAAAATCGGGGATGATTATGTTGCAGTCAAATGTTCCGCTTTGTTCTCCCAATATCCCGCTGTTTTCCTGGGATTACAGTGTGAATCTAGGATACATCCATGTGGAAACTCCACATCATTATTCATTCAATCCTTCCTCTCACCAAGGTAAAACCTGATCTCAGGGTCTTACAGATAATCAGGTCACCACGCCTCAGGTGAGTGGAGACATTCAGAAGGAGAGGCTTTCATGGGAACCTCAGGCAGTGTGGATATTGAATCCTCACATCTGCCATCATCCTGCATTGAAAGCCAACTGTCCAGCCAACTGAGTTAACTGACCCCCAATCTGGGAGCTCTGTAGTGATGTGATGACCCCTTTAATATCCTTCAAATCAGTTTTCAACAGCTATCAGTTTTAAAATCGATTCTTTTTTTATGCTCTATTTTATCTCTCCTAAAGTTCCTATATTTAGGAATATCAAGCTACCATTTCTTCCCTTGCTTTCAGCTATGACTCAGTGCAGATCCAGTTTCCCTAATTCAGCACCCGGAGATCTGAGGCTATGCCAAATTTGGGATATGTTGGAATTTCAGGTCAGACAGTTGGAACCATGGCCAGTTTGGGACATTCCTTGTCGGGCAGGGTCTAGGGTCATTCAGAATGTGGGATAGAACAGTGAGCGGAGGATCACTATCCTGCAGCCACACTGCACCTATGCAGGGACCTGGCCCAATTGTCCAGGTACGTTTTAAAAGTTTCGATCAAGCATTTTAAGGGAGGTAATGGCCCAGTGGTATTCTCGCTCGGCTGACCCAGGATACGTTCTGGGTACCTGGGTTCGAATCTTTTCTTGATGGAATTTAAATACAATAAAAATCTGCAATTAAACATCTATGATGACCATGAATTAATCATCAGGAAAATATCCATCTGGTTTACTGATGGTCTTCAGGGAAGGAAATCTGACATCCTCACCTGGTCTGGCATACAAGTGACTCCAGACCCAGAGCAATGTGGTTGACTATCAACTGCTCTCTGGGGCATTAATGGTGGGCAATGAATACTGGCCTAACCAGTGATGTCCATATCCTGTGAATGAATTACATAAATGAGGCATGTAGTCTGGATTTGAGGTATTCTACCTGCATTGTCTACAGGATTACACTGCCACTTGTGATGCAACTCTCAGCTTCCTCATTCCCTAGACTTTCTGCATTGAAGCATTTCTCATTTAGCTCTATCTAATCTGTCGAGACAGAGTTTTATGAATGTGACTTGACACTGAGGTATGTTGTGATGTATCCATTAACTCAGTCATCATGCGTTTGGACTCTGCTAGAAGGTTGGACGCAGTGCAGCTCAGTGATGTGGAGCTCTGCAGCTTTAACATTGTGCATCTGTTGTGAATAAATGTTGTTTAAAAGAAACCTGGATGTCTGGTCTGAAGCTGGATGAAGAATGGAAGTAACCATAACTACAATAGAGCTTGCTTGTTGAGAATTGTATTTCCCATCGGTGGCAGCCCCGACTTTAACAACAAAAATAAAACAAAGAACCATGGATATTGGAGATCCGAAACAAATAAAAGAGAAATGACTGAGAAACATTGTGAGAACTGAAGTCGAGTGACCTGATTTAAAATGTCCAATGCTGCTTTCTCTCTACAGGTGCTGTCGGACCTACTGAGTTTTCCAGTAATTTCTGCTTCTATTTGAACTTAACTGTTTAAATTTTTAAAACTATTGGACATGACTACATCATTTGCTGCCTGTGCACTCGCGTTGTCAACATCTCTTGTCACATTCCCAGTAAAAAAACCTAAAATATCTGTCTTTACTCAATAACTGAGTAGTGACTTTGTCTCGAGAGTAATGATTCTCTCCTGAGAGAAGCAGCTTAAGGGTCATTGGCAAAACGAAACAAGAACAGGAATGGAAAGTTGGAGTTCCAGAGGCTCAGAACCCTGGCTGTGCTGGTTGGTCACGTTGAAGTTGCATCCTAGTTTTGTTCATGGATCTCCCCACAAAGTGCTGCAATCTGATTTCCGGGTCCCTCCTACTCTACCAAATGTCCCTTCAAGATGCTTTTAACAGTTAGACTTTCCTGAGTGCTAGGTGGTTAAATGTTGCTGAAATGTAATTACAATCAGTAACCAAAGTTGTCTGCAATATCTGAGGAGAATATGTGAGGATGCTGAACTACCTCAGCAGCAGGAAAAAGCTCCTCAAAAGTTTGAAGGACCAGTCCCAATCTGTATATTATTTCATCCTCCTTTTGTTATAAAACTAAATTGACCAAGTGCCGTAATTCATTGGATTGAAATTCTTCTTCAGACTCACTCCAAATCAGAGTTCATTCACTTGTGTATTTATTTTACATCTTCATTCAAGAAAATAGAAGGTGGCTTTATTCACCAACAGTCACCTTTGCATTTTTTAAATTCTTTGAAACTGCTGAAACTGACAACCGGAAGCTGCAGGGACAGACCACTATAAACACCGGAGGAAACATCAAAGAACCGCTTCGCAGGAGGCTCCCAAGCACTGATGATGTCGCCTAGCCAGGTGACGAAACGTTTGCAACAAAAACTTCCAGCTCGGCGAACAGAACCACAACAACGAGCACCCGAGCTACAAATCTTCGCACAATCTTTTTTTCTTTCTCTTCCCTTATCAGCTCCCTGTCATGACACCCTCACCTCCCACATGACCCATCAAACAAGCAGCTCATTTTATTCTGGGGAACTCCCTCACTAGCTAATCAGATTCATAAAACCCAATCTTGTCAGATTTGATAGTGCTAACTGGGGAATACTTCAGTGCACAAAGTCTAAAGAATGAGGAAGTTAAGCTGAGAGGCCTGCCACAATTCAAGTGGCAGAATAATCCTATAGACAATGCAGGTAGAGAACCTCCAATCCAGATACTCAAATACAGACTGCATACCTCATTTGTGTTATTCATTCACAGGATGTGTGCGTCGTTGGTTAGGCCAACATTCATTATTCATCACTAATTGCCCAGAGGGCATTTGAGAGTCAACCACATTGCTGTGGGTTGTCACTGTCAGTCAGACTAAATGAGGATAGCAGTTTTTCCCATAATTTATGGGAAAATGAGCATTTTACTTTTCAAAAAGAAAATGGACAATTTGCGTTATAACAAGATGGAGGCAATGAGGTCAGGTGACTTGCCTCCTTCCCTGTTGATACACATGAAACTGCTGAAACATGGAAGTAGCCTGGTTGTCTGATCAAGAAATTAACATGCAAGCAAACTTTCTAGGACATTATCCTGAAGAGATGTTGAACATGCGATATCTCTGCTATAGAGTTACAGTTACTATTCTCTGAAGGCTCTACAGAAACTAATGAACAATGGCTACACAGCTAATGGCTGTGGAATTAAATTCCATGTAAGCTATCTGAAAGAATTCCATGCTGTCACACTAAGGCATGACATTTGTCAGGGGCAAAACCCCATTGTGATTGGCTGCTACAATCATCACAGCTATCATTTGTATGGACAATGGAAACACCAACACTACGGTCACCTGACAGAAAGCTCTTACGATAAAGAACCATTTGCAAGCATCATCTTTAGATGCACACATCAATCAGTCTGGGAAACAGATCACAGACAGAAGGGATCCTACCCATCCTTAAATCCATTTAACAGGCAGAGGATTAGGGCTGTCCTTTCACTATTGATGTGCAGAACCATGTCAGATCCTCAGGACACATCATCCAGCTGGAACAAGGTCAAATAGCTGCTTCTACAAGCAGGAAGGCACAGTGAGATGTCAACAGAATCTACCAACCTCTATTTTCACCAGGAAACCAAACGGAAATTATTGAGCTTGCAATGTATCTAGTTTCCATCTTGGAAAGCAGAGTAATTGAGACTTTTGGAACTCTTTAAAGATTGACGTGCTTGCTACTTCTTTTATAATCATATTTTCCTGCACGTGCTTGTCTTGTGTGAATGGCTGCTGTTGCGATTATAATCAGGCATTGAGAACAAGAGAGGAAGGAAATCTGCATTGTATTGTTTTAGAGACTCACATGGTTCAAAACTTCTTTTAAACTCACCTTGTTTGAGGGCAGTTAAGAGATGGGAAAAAGGAGCTTCATTCTGCCATCTCTCCCCAGTGACAGGAAACAACAGCAATAATTCAAATGAGGAGGTTTCTAATACAAAGTTGGAATTGTCACTATTACGTGACTCCCATGATACATCCAATTAATAGCCCTCTCATTGTACATCATTTATTTGGATTTTAACGAGGCTTTTAATGAGATTAACCCTCATGAAACGAATGGCAAATTATCTAATTGAATTGAAAACTGTCTCAGCAGCAGAAAATACAGATGGAATTGCTGATAAACAGAAAAAGGTCCATCAGGCAGGTCATATGTTACCTCTTCTTTATTACTGATGAACAATATCGAGCAGTCAGCTGAAATGCTTTTAGCTCGAAAGCAAATTCCTCCATACTAAAGCAAAACTCGGAGGCTCAACCTTTCCAAATCATTGGCTTGGATGAGATTAGAATAATCGACCTAGTTTTGGTGCCTGACTTCAGGAACCTTGCCACTGTGAGGGTACAGAAGAGTTTCACAGAGATGATGCCAGGGCTGAGGGGTGCCACAGTGGCTCAGTGGTTTAACACTGCTGCCTCATAGTGCCAGGGATTCCAGCCTCGGGCAGCTGTCCGTGTGGAGTTTGCATGGTCTCCCCGTGTCTGCCTCAATCAGAGAGAACAAACACCCAGCAGGAATGAGTTACTAGGTGCTGGCATTAACTCTGGTTGTTCAAGGCAAGATGAGGCAGTTTGTACCATAATCCAGTCCCTTAAGAACTCTAAAGTCAACAATTATATAGCCATTCAACTGATTTATGGTGGGATATTGCTACTGTTTATATCTCTACTGGATGCCAATGATCATCCTGTAAAGTTTTATGGTGAGTGATTATTATGTTTTATTTTGGCTTCTTCCTTTAGGGACGCTGGGAAAGTCAGGACTTAGGAGGCAGAGGCAAACTCCAGAGGCAGCCAGGAACAGTATCTACGATAAATATTGACCATACCGTTAATATCCATACAACAAGCCCGAATTTGGTCAGGTCATCAAGCTGTGCTTCAGGAGGTCAAATGGTGGTGAATGTTCATGGTCAGCGAGAGGCAAGTATTCAATAGGCTGCCTGGCCCCTGCTGACTCTTCTCCTCAGAGACTTTATTCAGACCAGATCTTCTTTGTGTGTTTCCATCTGGGACTTGAAATTCCATATTTTTTCCTAAAACTGACAGGAGATGAGTCAAATGCATGAAGAAATCTGGAGTAGAAAGGTCTTTTAACCCACAATCCACCATTTAATGGAATCCCAGTGACATGTATCTCAGTCTTTCTCCCTCCTTGGTTCACGACCCTTAATATCCCTGCTTACCAAAAATCTGTCACTCACAGATTGGAAAAGTTCAATGAACCTCCCTCTCCCGTTCTAACTCAAGCTTTGGGGAGAGAGTTCTGACCTTCCATTACCCTATGTGTGAAGACATGCTTCACTCGGCATCATTGCCGAGAGCTCAGTGGCTCTCGGCTCTGGAATTCCCTCCATATACCTTCTCCCTGCGCTCTCTTACTTTCAGGCATAACTGCAAATCCACATTATTCACAATCCTTTGGCCACTTGCTTCATTGTTTCCTCTACTTCTATGTCTCAAGTTGTTTGATAATGTCCTCATGTCTTACTGCACCGGAAGGAGCCATATAAATGCAAATGTTCTCACTGTGAACTGAGCCATGTAAAATCTCATGAAAGAAACTTTACGGAGCAGAGTGAGATTATTTTTCTTCGTTATATCATAGAGGTTGGGCATCAAGGACAACATCTATTGGTCATCTTCAATTGCCCTTGAAATGATTGGCTCTCTCAGCCATTTCAGAGCCACTGACATTATTGTGAGTCTAGAGTCACGTGTAGGCCAAAGTGGGTAAAGATGATAGACTTCCTTCCCTACAGGACATTAGTGACTCACGTGAGATTTTTTTATCCATTGATGATGGCTTTTATCCCTCAGATTTATTGCTTGAATTAAAATTCCGCCAGTTGTTGTGGTAGGACGTGAACCCATTTTCTCAAAGCATCCTGGAACTAATGGATTAAATCTCCAGTGATGGGATCAAGGCTTCTTAGACAGCATCTTTCAAACTCATGACCACTTCCATCTAGAAGAACAAGGGCAGCAGATACATGGGAACACTACCACTCTGCAAGTTCGCCACCAAACCACTCACCATCCTGACTTAGAAATATATCGCTGTTTCTTCACTATCGCTGGATGAAAATCCTGGAATTCCCTCCCTAACAGCATTGTGGATCAACCCACAGCACATGGACTGCAGCATGTAGCATCATAGTTTTGTACAGCACAGAAGTAGACCCTTCGGTCGAACTCGTCCATGCTGATCAGGTATCCTACATTGATCTAGCCCCATTTGTCAGCATTTGGACCACACCCCTCTAACACCTTCCTATTCATATACCCATCCAGATGTCTTTTAAATGCTATAATTGTACTAGCTTCCACCACTTCCTTTGGCAGCTCATTCCACATACTCATCGCCCTCTGTGTGAAAAGGTTGACCCTTCGGTCCCTTTTAAACCTTTCCCCTCTCACCTTAAATCTATGCCCTGTAGTTATGGACTCCCCTACTCCAGGGAAAAGACCTTTGCTATTCACCCTATCCATGCCCCTTATCATTTTATAAACCTCTATAAGGTCGCTCCCCAACCTCAGACTTCAGGGAAAATAGCCCAGGCCTATTCAGCCTCTCCTTGTAGCTCAAGCCCTCCAACCCTGGCAGCATGGAGTGCAGTGATTCAAGAAGGCAGCTCACCACCACCTTCTCAAGGGGTACCTAGGGATGGGCAATAAATGCTGGGCCCGGCCAGTGATGCCCATATCCCATGAACCAATGAAAAAACATTTATGCTGCAATGGCTTGTTCCAGTGGCTTCAGTCTGAAGGCAATGAATGCTGGGCTATAAATCCACTGTGGGGTTATCCCATGTGGATTACATCAACATTTCCAATATTTAGTTGATGAAATGGAGGGTATAAATGGAACTATTGGGAAAGGCTGTAGTTGGGGAAACAACCCTGAGACCTAAAGTGTGTCAGCATTTCCAATTCACCATTTTTTTTTCTGAAAGTAAATCATAAACCTGATGGGCCGAAATCTGTGCTGTAACCTTCTAACCCACTTTTCATTTAAGGTGTTGTCCCTGTGGGGCCATTTTTCAAAACAAAATTGTTCTTCGACCGGTTAAACTAGTTAAGTGACTCGATCACTTCAATATCACACAGCCCTGCAGTGAATTACTTCAACTCCATCCAGTTATGTCTCTCAAAACTGTGTTGTTGAAAAGGTGGTTGCTTCCATAAAACAGCAGTGAGGGACATAGGGTGGATCCAAACTCCACCTGAAGTGAGCCATCCTGGATAAAATAAAATAAGGGACAGCGGGACCAAGGGGTGTGGGTGCTGGTCAATGTAAGAGTGGAGAAGGTTGGAGTGAGGGCATCATGCTCAACGTTGGTTATGGGGGTGGGTTGTTGTTTTGAGGTCTTAGAATCAGAATAGTTGCGGGGAGGGAGTGGATCAAATTCACTGAACGGCATATAATTTCTCCTGTTGAGTCACGTCATTATCATCATCCAGCTTCCACCCCACCCAAATCACTCACCCCGGAGATTCCCAGCCTCCCACGGGCTGTCCTAGAAATACGGGATCGCTCAAGGGACACAAGAGAGCAGTCAAAATCAGAACTAGACAGCGTTCCCAAAATCCAGGGACTCCAGAACCAGATGGTCACGGTCTAAGGGTAGGCCATTTTGGACTAAAATGAAGAGAAAATTCTTCACCCAGAGAGTGCAGAGTCTGTGGGATTCACTGCCACAGAAGGATTGAGGCAAAAGCATTGAATGTTTTCAAAAAGGAGATAGATATAAATCTTAGGGCTAAAGGAATCAAAGGGTATGGAGAGAAATCTTGAACAGGGGACTGAGTTGGATGATCAGCCATGATTATATTGAATAGTGCTGAAAATGTGTTGCTGGAAAAGCGCAGCAGGTCAGGCAGCATCCAGGGAACAGGAGAATCGACGTTTCGGGCATAAGCCCTTCTCCAGCAACACATTTCCAGCTCTGATCTCCAGCATCTGCAGACCTCACTTTCTCCTATATTGAATAGTGTACCAGCCTCAAAAGATTAAGTAGTCTAATCCTGCTCCTATTACCTATGTTTTTGCTTTCTAAGAGTCATACCTGCTTAGCTCTGTTTATCTCTCCACAGATCATGCCAGCCCTGCTGAGTTTCTCCAAGAATTTCTGTTTGTGTTAATATTTTGGCCACTAAGGACGCCTGTCTTCTGTAGATTTTGAATCTTTTAATAGGAACTTTGCTAGGGTTTTGTGATTTTTGTTATTTTACCTTCAGGCAGTTAGGACCAGTCTCAGTCCGAGTATAAATAGTAGCTGGATACATCCAACTTGAACCACAGAATGCTGGGAAGCAGGTGGATCCTTGTTGATGTTCAGACCGCGGACCCAGAGGTAACATACTGTGGGTGAAGCAAACCTGAAATAAAATCAGAAAATGCTGGAAATGCTCAGCAGGTCAAGCAGCATCTGTGGAGAGAGAGGGGGATAGAGTTAATGGTTCAGATACTCTCTCTGTTCCTATGCATTAGGTGAGGCAAGGACAACACAGCAACTTTGTAATGTAGCACGGTGGCTCAGTGTTAGCACTGCTGCCTCACAGCACCAGAGACCTGGGTTTGATTCCAGCCTCAGGTGACTGTCTGTGTGGAGTTTGCACATTCTCCCCGTGTCTGCTTAGGTTTCCTCAGGGTGCTCCAGTTTCCTCCCATAGTCCAAAGATGTGCAGGTTAGGTGGGTTAGCCATGCTAAATTGTCTATTGTGTTCAGGATGTGTAGATTAGGTGCAATAGTCAGGGGAAATGTAGGTTGATAGTGTAGGGAAATGGGTGAGGTACTCTCCAAGGGTCAGTGTGGACTTGTTGGGCCAAATGGTCTGTTTCCACACTGAAGGGATTCTATGATACTTTGTCCAGTGCCTGGTTTAGAAAACTGAGTCCTGCCCCAGAGCTCTGTGTTCTTGACCAGTCAGTCTAGAATCAGGAGATACCCAGAAAGTTTGGGGCACGTAGACTAGGCATCATCTGCGTACAGGCCTGAAATGATGAAAGAGGAATTGAGAAGGTAAAGGCAGGGAGTTGCAGTTTAAATTCAAACTACACGTTACAGAGCAAAGAGTAATATAGTCTGACAACAATCATTCTCCAAATGCTGAATTTCTCATTCTTTGCTATTATTGAAGTGCAAGTGGGAGAGTTTATCCAAATCTGCCCACCTCCCCCACCCAGAATAACTTTGATCTCATTCTCTCAGGTCAACATAAGACAAGGAAGAGAGACGAAAAGGAAATTCTCGCCATCTGGAAGTGAAAATTAACAATGTCTCACTGTTCCTGTGAAGTGAATTATCTCACAGTATAAAATATGATTAGCAGAGTTTATACAAATGCCATGCTCAGACTGGTTGCTCTGTGGAGGAAACCCACCAAACTCAGATTCCCATGACATCCCCCTTTCACATACACACACCAGCCCCACCACCTCTGCCATCTCCATGCCAGTGCACACAATGATGCAATGTAATTGTGATCATTTTACAGTTTTTGCTTATCAAGAGCTAAATGCATGACACTCAATATGATTATAGCCAGTGGACTTGTTCTGACAACACTGTCAAATTTATTTCAAACAACAGATATTATTGTCTGGAGATTTTTCCTTCAGTGATTCATATTTTCCACTGCTGATCATGTTTTCAACTGCAGTGTATTTATCTGCTTGGACCATATTCAAAGGTTAACTACCAGGCTGTCAGTGCTCTCACCCTGGAATATTTCTGCAGGCGATTGTGTAAATTTAAGTATGCTGGCTATTCCACCTCCTTTTGAGCAGTATTCACGTAAACAGATTAAGGAGGATTCATGATTAGGACTTCAGGGGCCAGACTACACTGGGCAAAGACCCCCAACCGAGAAATATCTATCTCAGGCAAGGATCAGGCAGCATTAAAAGATACAGAAACTGCTGGAAAATTCTCAGCAGGATGGGCAACATTTGAGGAGATAGAAATCAGGGTTCACATTTTGGATCTAGTGACCCTTCTTCCGAAGACAGGGATATGAAGAAGGGTCACTGGACCTGAAGCGTGAACTCTGTTCCTCTCTCCAACGATACGTCCAAACCTGGTGATGTCTCCAGCTGTTTCTGTTTCTGATTTCCAGCATCTGTAGTTCTTTTGGTTTAACCTTAAAAGATACCAAAACAGAAACGGGGCATCTTATTTAGCCTCTTCAGCTTATTCTGTCTTTCAATGAGATCATGGCTAATCTATGACATCTATCTAGATATCCATCAAGCTTAGATTTGAAATTAACAAATAACCCAGAGTCAATTGCCATTTGCGAAAAGATAGCTCCAAATTTCTGCCATTCTGTATTTTAAAGTGTTTCATTTGCTCCTGATGTGTTTGGCTGACATATTTATAAAGTACCCCATAGACCTTCACTTACCGCGCAGCAGAAATAGTTACCCTTAACTATTTTTGAAAACTTTGACCAACTCAATCATTAAACCATTAAACTCCAGAGACGGCAGCTCTGGTTTGCATAAAGTTAGTTTTTAAAAACCTCTTACATGTTAAACTTTTCCTGGTTTGACCTGATGAAAGGTTATCTCTGCTTGTCTTTCCAGAGTCTGACCTTCTCTGTTCTCTAGCATTTGTTTTGATGGCCTAACTTACATAATCTTTCCTCATGAGTTAAACTTTCGAGTCCAGTTATTATTCTGTTGTAAGCCAAGGCAATAGTATTCATTAAAAATCAGACAAAGGCCCACACAGTAAAAGCTACAATGGCCTGCTGTCCAGCAATGCAGAAGCAACAATATTCACCAAGGCTTTTTCAAAAGTTAAAAATGTATAAGGAGCAATAATTTGATTTGTTTTTTTCCAATATACTCATTTCTTCCATGGCCTTCATTCTGTGAGGGGACCACGTGTTATCTGTTTAAAGGGCGTTTTGACAATATACTAAGTTTGTGGACTTGTGCCAGAATAGCTGCATTTGAGAAAAATTGGAATGTGCTCTTGGAACATTTAGAAGGGAGAAGGGAGACTGATTTCCTGTTCTGGCAGACTGTCTCTAGGCAACCAGTCGAATTGTTACTGTTAAAAATAAACACATGTTAACCCACCAGCTCTTTAAATTGGGTCATTCCCATCAAAACAGCTGACACAGTACCTTTCAGAAAACAGCGTTGTGCTGAAAGGATTTACTGAATAACTTTAGACTTTCTTCCCCTTTTCTGTATGAACTGCATAAAACTCATTAATTGAGAATTGGTCTTTGTTTCAACAGAACATCCTGTCTACATGAACTCTGCCCACAACAGGAAACATCTGATCTCAACTAACTCTCAGAAACAAAGAGCAGCTTCAGTTACCTGGGAGTCATTTTCTTTAGATCATGTTTTCTCGTCTCTGTGCAATTTGCCAACTCCTCCAGATTATCCTCTGATTATGCCTAAACCAGTCTGTACATGTTGATTATTTGAAGTAGCTTTCTCAGTGTTAGCATTCCCCATATTCAATTCCTGAGCTCCCTTCTGACCAGGAAGATATTTTCATCAGACCTGTGTTGCAGAACTGTCAGCAGCAATGCCACAGCTCTGTATGATAGTGACTATAATCCTGCATTAGAACCCTCTCTGAACACTAGGACATGGGACGACAAATAGGAGTGGCCAACTGCTGTGATGGTGGATGTTCTGGGAACACACTTTTTGATATAGGGGATAATGTGGAGGAATCCTGCTTTGTTTTTAAGCCTGATGCTTCCTGGGCATGCTCACTAGGATGGTGGAGAGACAGCTGACTTGACATTATTTCCATTTGTATGGTGCTGGAAAAGCACAGCAGGTCAGGCAGCATCCAAGGAGCAGGAGAATTGACGTTTCAGGCATAAGCTCTTCCTCAGGAAATGCTGAAACATCAATTCTCCTGCTCCTCGGATGCTGCCTGACCTGCTGTGCTTTTCTAGCACCACACTCTCGACTCTGATCACCAGCATCTGCAGTCCTCACTTTCTCCTAGTTATTTCCATTGGTACATTTTATATTCCGTTCTCACTCTAGTCAATGAAATAGCTTGCTGAGGCAGTTAGGACCTTGAGCAGAGGAGTGGTAGTGGGTTATTCAGATCTTTGAGTCTGCCCAGCCATTTGATAAGATTAGAGCTGGTGCAGTTGTGATCTTAAAATTATTTCCTGTCTACTCCCCATAACCCTCAACTCCCTTGCCTATTGAAAATCAAACCCATGCAGCTTAAAGACTAGCCTCCATTGCCATCTGGGCAAGATAATTCCACACTTTAATGGCCCTTTGAAAGAAATAAATATGTTTCTAAATTCATCTGTCTTAAAGGAGACCTCTTATTTTTAAACTATGTTCCTTACTCTTAGTGTCCCCACAATACGCCAAATACACTTGGGATATAACTACTTTGGTGTGGAACCCGAGTTATAACAACTTAAGAACTAAGAGCAGGAGTAGGCCATTCAGCCCCTCCACCATTTACTATGATCATGGCTGATCTCACCTTGGCCTCAATTCTATTTTCCTGCCCATTCTCCATAACGCTTCAACCCATTATTAATTAAAAATCTGTCTATTGCCTGCTTAAATTTATTCAGAGTCCTGGCATCCATCACACACTGAGGTAGTGAATTTGACAGATTTATGACTCTTTGTGAGAAGTAATTGCTCTTTATTTCTGTTTTAAATCTGCTACTCCTGATCCTAAAACTACACTAGATTGCCCCACATGGAAAAACATTCTCTCCACATCTACTTTGTCAATCCCCTTTAGCATCTTATATACGTCAGTTAGATCTCCTCTCATTCCTGAGTTATGTTTAAGTCCAGACTGGGTAGGGTTGCCAGATTTTGAGTGAATCTATTTTCTTTTAATGGTTCTACCTGACACCATGTTTTTATTTGAAGGCATATTTGACTGAATTCAAACTTGAGATCTGTCCTGATGGAATTCCCAGCATTAGTACCCCAAGATTCTGAGTTACCAGCCTTATACCAGAAGTACTACATCACATAATACTGGTTAACATTTGTAGTATAATTTCTAATCTCAACGGTGTGTGAGCCCTCCCAGTTTAGAATCGGAGAATCTTGAGCGCACAATCCAGGTGGAATATCCAGTCAAATTTTACAGACTGGGTCAAATAACACTGGTGACCACCTGAGGGCAAAACTGAATGAGAGCTGCACTATTGTTGATGCCATCTTTTGGACAATAACTCACCTTACAAGTGGATATAAAAGATCCTCAGCTCTATTTGAAGGGGGGGGGGGGGGGGGGGGGGCGGGGGGGGGGGGTGGGGGGAGGGCGGGGGGGAGGGGGCAGGAGAGTTCTCTTGCACGTCTGGCAATATTTATCATAAACAGCATCTCAAAGACATTACCTGGGCATCATTGCATTGCTGTAATAGGTGCTTTATAAATGGACAACCTTTTTAAGCTAATTGCCACTGTACCTGATCTGGAACATTGCAAAGACATATGATTTTGCAATAAGGAAAAAGGGAAGGTGTTGATAGATCTCTTTTTTGTTAGATGGGCTGCTTCCATTTGTAGCCTTATTACATAGACAGAAGGTGTCAAAGAATTGGGAAGTTAGATAGTAGGAACATTAAAATTCCTAGCACTGTCTGTGTAATCCACCACTAAGGATTCATTAATAGGAATAAAGCCTTTGTCCTTTCAGAATTGAGAGAGATTACAGTATCTGAGGATTTTGATAGTGAATAGCATTGGATCAGGATGTTGGGCATCTCTGTAATACGTCCACTTCAGAGACCAGAGCAGAGACTTTGGATTGGGTCCAAAGACTAAGCAAATCTGTTTTGATGACTATTTCAAGTCAGCAACATTTGGTGAGAGGCCCAGGTCACTGCTCCATTGTTGTCTGCGATGTGATGCAGGGTAACTCCTGGGACAGTGACCAGATGGCCAAGGTGAAAGGAGATGCTCAACATTGAAAACCAATTTACTGACGGTGAGTCCAAGGTCCAGTTTTTGAGGCAATCTGTGACAGGTTTAGTAAATAAACCTTGCAGTGAAGCTACCCAGAATGTCCTCAATTCATGACACCGGATACACAAAATATGGAAAACAACTCAAATTTCACTTTCCTGGTCTTAAAATGGAGTGAAAACGCAGCAGGAAATGGATATACAGTCGGATAGCATTGACTTAGATACTGAGTGCTGTATGGAGAACAGAGTGATGTACGGGGACCAGAGTGATCTATTGAGACCAGATTGATGTATAGAGACCACGTATGTGCACATATTCAGGTCTGTCAATGTGTAAGAGATAATGAATCCCCCATCCGTACCATATCTATGGAATACAAGAGAGGTTTTACATTAAAAATATGGTTCCTGGCCTTATAAGAGAAATATAAAAATCTGAGTACGAACTTCCTAGTTGGTTCAAGAATGAAAAACGAATGATGTTTGGATTTAAAATATTAACTTTACCTCTGTGAATGTCGGCTGGGTAACAGCAGCTCATATCGAGATACTCAATGACAGATGAAATCTCAGAGTTGCCATGGAAACGATCAAAACTAGGAGAGCCTATTGGTGTGATAAAAATAAATGTTGGCATCTTGTTAATGTTCTGTCATGAGCTGCCAGCAGCATATTTAGCAAATATTCCACCGAGATAAAAGAATGACCTTACTGGCCATTAAAATGAATGAACTGCCTGATTCATAGCCCAATCGTTCTCCTTCGAAGGTCGCAATGGTTGGAATAACACTGTGTTAATCATTGATGCTGCTTTTGACTTCATGAAACCAATAGTGGATTCCTGAGAATTAGCCGAAGAATTCTGTTTGGAAAGAGTGTTTCTGAATTGTGGATCCAGTAACTCTGCACCATGTTGACTTAATTTTGGTTTGAGGCTTGACTTTGCATTGCAAATGTCTAATGAGCATGTTGGCTCCATTTGGATAATAATGCTTGATTCCTCACTGGTTACATTTAAGACTGAGCTAGAGAGTTGTTTAAACAGTAAGGGAATCAATGGTGAAAGGAAAAAGGCAGGAAAGTGGGATTGAGGATTGTCAGATCAGCTAGAATCTCAGTGAATGATGGAGAACACCTGATGGGTTGAATGGCCTCTTTCCACACCTAGGCCTTATTACTGGTGGTCTAACAGTCCTTAGGAACCCATGTAAATCACTATCCAATAGACTAGGAATGCCTCTTCACTTCATTGCTCATCAAAACTTCCATGGTTTTACCGAGAAGCCTCTCATTCATAATTTGAGAAGTGAATGCACCAACACATTCCGTGCTCTGAACATCCAAGACAAGTTGAAGAACAATCATTTTATTGAAGTCTTTTTGTCAATGATGAAGGAGGTTCCACCACTAGCCAGGATGAGTGAAGCTTTAATGACACTCAGGAAACCAAAGACCATGCAGGACAAAGTAGCCCATTGGATCAGCACCCCATCCACCCCTTTAAACATTCACTCCCTTCTCCACTGACACACAGAGGCAGCAGGACTTATACTACGCCTTTCATTCCCACACCCTCGAGGGCAGCAGACACATGGGAACAGTACCCTCTGCAGGTTACCCTCCACTATCCTGACTTGGAAATATATCGTCGTTCCTTCACTGTCGCTGGGTCAAAATCCTGGAATTCCCTCCCGAAGGACATTGTAGGTCTACTTACAGCACATGGACTGCAGAGATTCAAGAAGGCAGCTCACCACCACCTTCTGAAGGACAACTAGGAACCGGCAATAAATGCTGGCTTTGTCAGTGGTGACTACATCACAAGATTTGATTTTTATTTAATAAAAGGTAGAATGAGAATGAAGGAGAACAAAGGATTTAAACTTTGACTGTGCACAAAATCAGCTTCATCAGCCCAAACAAATGAATAGTTTTCATAACCTTAAACAGGAGTATGGCCACCCCTTCTCAACCCGTCCGTGCAGAACAAGTGTCGGAGCCTAAGAATGAAATAAAAATCAGAGCACAACAGATGCTGCAATATGATGCCTTCAGGTGAAGTGTGACCGGCCCCATGGTGATCGAAGAGTGTCTGAGTCTGCCTTCAATTACACTGTCTTCCCCTGGAGGAGAAGCAGGAGTGTGTACTTCCTACCCACACACCCTCATCTGGAAAGGTGCATCAGGTTTGCAGCCATGGACACCAGTACTGTATGTGGAGGTCGATGTAAGTCTGCAGCTTTCACACCTACACTAAGGAGAGGGGATGTGTAAGGAAGCTGTGACCAGAACGTTACTGAGGAATTCATTGTCTCACACATGCCTGCCTTACCCCTCAAGCTGATATGGAGCTCCCTTCGGCACTGTGGCTGTTTGCTTCACACTATGGTGTTAGTGAGGTCAGCCATGCCTCAGGACCACTTCCGGGTCAGGCCATGGGGTCAAGTCCCGAGCAGAGCACTTAGACACATAAACTAAGGCTGTCACACAGAGCATTCCTGATGAAGGGCTTTTGCCCAAAATGTGGACTCTCCTGCTCCTTGGATGCTGCCTGACCTGCTGTGCTTTTCCAGCACCACACTCTCGACATAGGTCAATACCGAGGTGCTATCAATTGAGGCACAGAACTGAGACCCCTCTCAGGGAATCTCTGTACTCTGAATTGGTTTTAAAATTTCCCATTGAACTAGTCGAAGAATGGACGATAAGTTAGATATTTAATCCTCAGTCAGCAACAGATTCTCCTGATTATCGCAGTATTATTTGGGATCGTACTTGAATGAATTAACTCTGAATCTGCTAAATTACAGCAGGGACTCCATTCAGAAATTCTGTAAAATACTTCAGGACAACCTTAGATCATGAAAAGCACATACTGAACTGAATGGTCTTTCTTTAATCCAAAGTAGACAGGCAGTAGGCTGGAAGAACACAACAAGCCAGGCAGCATCAGGAGGTGGAGAATTTGATGTTTCAGGTGTAACCCTTCTTCAGGACTGGGGGTGGGTGTCGGGGGAACTGCAGATACAAGGGGTGGCGGGGCAGGATGGTGAAGTGGGGATAGGTGAAGACAGTAGAGGGTACAACCTGTTGGTCAGTGGGAGGAATTAATTCGGTAGGTGGCTGGGAGCAGTGGAAGGGAGGGGGGGAGGCTGGGAAGGAATTCGGGGGATGGGGAGGGAAGTTATTTGAAATTGGAGAACTCAATGTTAAGTCCTCCGGGCTGTAGGCTCCCAGGTGGAAGATGAGTTGCTGTTCCTCCAGTTTGGCAGTTTTGGCAATGGAGGAGGCCAAAGATGGTTTTGTAGGAAAGGGCATGGGAAATGGGCGGTGACTGGGAGGTCCAGTTGGCCCCTGCAGACCCGGCTGAAATGCTCGATGAACCATTTCTTACGTTCACGTGCGATCTCCCCGATGTAGAGAAGACCACATCGGGAGCACCTGATGCAGTAAACTAGGTCGGAGGAGAGGTAGGTGAACCTCTGTCTCACCTGAAGGGCTATTTGGGGCCCTGGATGGAGGTGAGGGGGGTGGTGTGCCAGCAGGTTTTGCATCTTTTCCAGTTGCAGGGGAAGGTACCTGGGGGTTCGGGGGTGTTGGTGGAGAGAGTGGTGCAAACCAAAACTGTCAAAGGGAATGGTCCTGAGGAAGGCAGAGAGGGGTGCGGGAGGGGAAGATGTTCTTGGTGATGGGGTCTGGTTGGAGTTGGTGGAAGTGTTCAAGAATGGTGCGTTGGATGCGGAAACTGGTCAGGTGGTAGGTGAAGACCAGGGGGACTCTGTCTTTGGTGTTGGAGGGAGGAGTGGTTTAGAGCAGTGGAATGGAGGTAGTGTGGCAGAGGGCTATCTGGATGACAGAGGGAGGAAAAGCACGTTGCTCAAAATAGGTGGACATCTGGGATGCTCACAAATGGAATGTCTCCTCGTCTGAGCAGATGCAGCGGAGGCGGAGGAGGGGATGGAGTTCTTGCAAGATATTGGGTGGGGGGAGGTGTAATCCAGGTAGCTATGGGAGTCTGTGGGTTTGTAGTTAACATCTGCCTGGAGACTGTCGCTGGAGATTGAAATGGTGAGGTCAAGAAAGGGGAGGGAGGTGTCCGAGATGGACCAAGTGAATTTGAGGGCGGGGTGGAAGTTATGGGCGAAGTCAGTGAACTTCTCCAGTTCAACCTGGGTGTGGAACGCTGCACCTATGCAGTCACCGATGTAACAGCGGAAGGGTTGGGGCACACCACCTGTGTAGGTACTAAAGAGGGACTGTTCAATATGGCCAACAAAGAGGCGGATGTATCTGGGGCCCATCCGGGTGCCCATGGCCACCCCCTGGATAATGGGAGGAGTTAAAGGAAACATTGTTGAGGGTGAGGACCAGTTCAGTGAGGTGGAGGAGGGTATTGGTAGAGGGGAACTGAATGCGTCTGTTGGAGAGGAAGAAGTGGAGGGCCTGGAGACCGTCCTTGTGGGGTATGGACATGTGTAAGGATTGCATGTCCATAGTCAAGATAAAGCGCTTGGGGCCGGGGAACTGGAAGTTGCTGAAGAGATGTAGAGTGTGGTTGGTGTCGTGGATATTGGTGGGGCAGGAGCATGCAGAGACGATTGGTCAGCTGGGGTAGTTGTGCTTGTTAATCTTGGGGAGCAGGTAGAACGGGGCAGTGTGGAGCTGGGGGACTATGAGTTTGGAGGTGGTGATGGGGAGATCATTGGAGGCATTGGGGTCACTGACTGTGCCAGTGATTTTGGCCTGATGGGTTGCGGTGGGATCTCGGGCAAGGCGGAGATAGGATGTGGTGTCGGAGAGTTGGCGTCAGCCTCTGTGGCTTGGAGGTCCGTTTTCCAGACTACCACCACCCCGTCTTCCAATCACACAGCCCCCACTACCTTCCAGCAGCTTTTCAGGAACTGGTGGACCACCTTTAATCATTCTAGCCCTCCCCTCTGCTCTCCTCTCACCATCTCCCTCCACCACACCCTGCATCAACAACTCATAACATCAAGTTTATAACAGCTGGAGTTTCAAAGAGGTGATCACATTGAAACATAAGAATTTCTAAAAGGGTGTTGACAGGATAGATGCCAAGACGCTTTTCTTCCTAAATCTAGAACATAATGGCGGGGGGAGCTGGTGAGGTCATGGCAACAGAAGATAGGAGGTGACCATTTAAGATGAACGTATAAGAAATTTTTCCTGTGAAAGGGTTTGTTGATCTTGAGAATTTTCTATTGCAGAGAGGTGTGGACGCTGAGTCACTGAGTATATTTGAGACCGAGGTTAGTAGACTGTTCAGTACAAAGGAACTGTTAAAGTGTAGCTGAAGAGATAAAGGTGAGGGCGCAGCCCCTGGCTGATGATGTCAGACATGTCGCTGAAAAACAAGCAGCAGCAACAAACACACAGGTGTAATGTGGCTTGGACAGCTCAACACAATTAAATCCCAATGCAGCCAGGATGCTAGGTAACCAGATTGCATACCTTATTTCAAACATGTTGTTTACTTTTTTGTTAATTAGCGCTCTGGGGAAATCTCCACCAAACCCTTTTCTCCCTAAAGAAGCTCAGATAATCACCACTTCCCTGACACTTTAGTGGCTGAATTCCATTTAGACTTTTAACTGAATGCTGTCCCTCACAGAGAGAGAGAGAGAGAGACAGAGAGACAGAGATAGCTGTGTTAATCAGCTTTTATTAATCACCCTTTTCAAATCTTTAAATTGTCAAATCTAAATGCAGAGAGTGTGAAATAAAAGTACTGGGAAGATAGCAAGATTGAACAATGAATGGTCAAGGTGTTAATAATTTAAGAAGCAGCATAGACACCCTTGACTGCTCCACAGAGAGAGCCTGCTGTAATTTACAAACCTGTTGGTTGGCTGTGTGTTATTTTATGAAGTTTCTCACACTCGTGCGCTGTGCATAAATATTTATTCCTGCAAACCAGCTGACAGAAATGCAGCCTATCATGCAATGACTATAAATGGGAGAGCTTGTAAGAATTGTTGGCTAATTCCCTATACCAGAGAATTAAGTTCATAATCCCCATGCAGTTGTCACGGAGTACTGCACTGAATCAAAGACTCCATACACTGTGGAAGCAGGCCATTTGGTCCATCGAATCCACACCACCCTGCAAAAGAGCATCACACCTCTCTCCCATGTCCCATGGCCAATTCATCTACCTATACATCCTTGGACTGTGCGAGGAAACTGGAGCACCCAGAGGAAACCCACGCTGACACAGAGAGAATGTGCAAACTCCACACAGACAGTCCTGGCACTGTGAGGCAGCAATGCTAACCACCGAACCATTGCGCCACCACATCTGAAAGTTTTGAATGGGACACTATAATCCAAGACATCATATCTTTGGTGGATATGAAATAACTCATGCCTCTATTTCAAAGAATAATGTGGGAGCTCTCCATGGATCCACACCCATGGTATCAAAGCATACAACACAATGGGTGAAAAACTGGAAAATGGGATTCAAATACTCAGGTGCTTGTATTTGACCAGCACAGACTCAATCAGCTGAAGAACCTTTTTCTGTGCTATAGACCTCTAGAACTTTATGGTGTCTGTTCAATATATATCCTTCAACCAACATTAAAAGTATGTAAAATAAAACAAAGAACTGTGGATGCTGGAGATCTGAAACGCACAAAAATAGAAGGGTCACTGGACTCAGAAAATCACACTTTTCTCTCCACAGGTGCTGCCAGATCTGCTGAGTTTCACCACAAAGTACGTGGTCACTGCACTGCTCTTCGTAAGGTTGTGTTCTGTGCAATCCACTATAACTGTAACTGCATTTCAAAAAAAGATTTCACTGGTTGTAAAGCACCTTTCAATGTCCTGTGCTGATGAAAGGTGCTACAGAAATGCAACCTTTTTATTTACAGCCAAATAGTAACAATAGAAAGTACTGCAGATGACCCTGCCCTCCCTTGAAGCTCCAGTGAAATTTCCTTCATTGACTAGACCACATTTAGCGACCCTGAGCAGACCAGGCCTAGGCCTCAGGCTGTAATGAGGGAAAGGTCCCAGCTTCAGGTGAAGCTCGTTATACCGGTATCACGATCCCCATCAGCATCTACAAGGGGCTAATGTCTGTTTTGTACAGTCACCAAATGCCTGAACAGCAATCAGAACCAATGTTGGGTCAGATTTCACTTCACTTCTTTGAGCCCATGGTATGTCTGTAAAGTGGTACAACAAACTTGAACTTCTGCTGAGGAGAGGCCTAACTGTTAATCTCACTCTGGTCCCAATTCTCAGCATAAAGGGGGAGTAACGCAATGGAAATTGTAAATAAAAATGCTAACTTTTACTGAGAATTCTGTGAAGCAGTTCCACATCCACTGGAAACTGACAGGCGGGAGTTCATAAGTAACTATACTGCAGGATCCAAGGAGATTACAGGGACTCTCCACAATCATTTCCCTCTCGTGATTGTGACTCTCCTGAATGCTGAGCCCAACCACAGATCCCATGGAGACTGGGGGGGAGTAGGTGGTACCTTAGAGTAATCTAGATACCAGGCTAATACTCTCAGGACAGGGGTTCAAATCCCACCTCAGCAGATGGTGACAGGAAGAAGGTGCAGATTTACAGGGAATGGGAAGGAATGTCTGAGAGCTGTCAGAGTCACAACATGCCACAATGCCCTTAAATAGTGGGTAGTTGGGGTAGGAAATCACACAACCTTTAAACAGAATTTAGATAAGCACTTGAAGTATTATAACATTAAAGGCCAGGGTCCAGAATAGGTAGTGAAGACTCAATGGGTCTCTTTTGTACTGTGTGATTCGACAATTCTTCAATGATTCTATGGTCTAATGGAAGAAGGAAAGAAGAGAGGTGTTTTTTTACCATGTCATGGATAATATTGTAAAAGATATCCACGATTCAGGGTATCTGGTCATCATCACATTGCTCTTTGTGAGGTCCCTGTGTATCCAAATTACAGGCTGTGCCGTCCTGAACCATTAAAGGCACTATGTGAATGCGATTATTTGTTCCTTTCTTTTCAGTTCACTAATCCACTGGCAATCCGAAAGAAAACAACACTCACCGACTAAGTTCTTGAGAAAATAGAATTGATTCAAAAATATCACCCTGACCTCCAGATGGTGATTGAGATCTGCTCCAGAAGATCAGTCTACAACCTTATAATCTACACTGAACAACACTGATACCATCCAGGACACTTGATTGGTATCGCATCCACAAGTCTCCACTCCCCCCACTGCCATGCTCAGTAGCAGCAATGTGTACTATCTACATGGTACACTACAGAAATTCATCAAAGATCCTTAGCGCTTTCTAAACCCATGACTACTTCTATTGAGAAGGGCAAGCACAGCAGATACATGGGAACACTATCCCCTGCAAGTTCCCTTCCGAGCCGACCATCATCCTGACTTGGAAATATATTGCTGTTCATTCACTCTGGCTGGATCGAAATCCTGGAATTCCCTCCCTAAGTGGCATCCCTACAGCAGATGGACAGCAGCAATTCAAGAAGGCAGCTTACCATTACCGTCTCAAGGGGTAACTAGAGACAGGCAGTAAATACTGGTCCAACCAGTGATACCTGTGATCCATGAGTGAATAAAAAATTGCATTTCAAAATTCACATTTCTGGGACAATGATTAATTCCCTGTAAGTTCCCTATAGATTGAAATTTCATTAAATGATACACCTTTGTTACAATCTGTGAATGAAAAAGCAAACAACTTACGAATAGAAATGAAGAAAACACTTGAGCTCTTTAGAGAACACCCCAAGTGTTAGTAATAGTTCCTGAGCCAAGCTTCTGTTGAAAGTAAGAAGCAATCTAACTTGTTCTGATAACTTTCTGCTGGTTGTATTACCCCATGAACTCTGGGCACATAAAGATACTCTTGGTTACTATGGAGAATGGAATAAACAAGATGGGATTGGTGTACCTGCTAATTCCTGGTGCCTGCACACATCCACATGGGCTTATTGAGGAGTGAATGATGTGCAAGCAATTTCAGGCTATTTTGTTCACAAAGGACTCTTCTACATTTCCTCCCTTCAGCGTTGGGAAGGTTTGTTGGTTCCTGACCATTTTCCTTCTTCAGGATTTGTATTGCACAATGGGCCCAGTCCCAGCCAATTACCTCCTCACGGTCCACACCAGGCTGACCGTTTTTTCTCATGTAACCTTTGCAGCTGCAAAGCCAAGATCGGAAAATCAGGATGTGAAGTTTGTGAAACTCAGCAGGTCGGGCAGCATCTGCAGTGAGAGAAACAGAATTAATGCTTCAAACCCTGTATGATTCTTCATTAGGGCTCTGTAGAAAAGTCATACCAGACCCAAACGTTAACTCTGTTTCTATCGCCACAGACGCTGCCTGACCTGCTGAGTTTCTCCAGCTTTCTCTGTGTTTGTTTCAGATTTCCAGCATCTGCAGTATTTTATCTCTTGTTAAATTTCAAAAGGATACCTTATTCATAAAAATGTCTCTCTGCACATATAGATTGTCACAAAAACAGTTCAGTTCTGCACAGTTGCAAATCAAGTAAACAAACAAAACATTGGACTTTGATTCTATCCAAAAAGCCAAAGACCTCTCTTAGACGTACAATACTAATATTTATTTTGTCTTCATTTGAAGCTTATGAATGGCAAACAAAGGATACTTGTGTGTATGTTCTCCCTGAAATTACCCAGTTCCAGGGAACATGTCTTTCATTTGTTGTAGTGACCAACCAGTGCTTTCCTTGCACTGAGTTTTATAAAGCATTTTATCTAAAAAAACAGACTTCAAAATGTTCCAGGAAGGTGATTCTTGCCTTGAATGTGTCTGTAACACTGACTGAAACTGATAGAAGAAATTCCAATGTCTGCTCTACATTGTCTGTTCAAGCTTCCACAACAGATTTGTACCTTCAACATCATCTCCAAGGTACAAGTCAGGAGTGTGATGGAATGCTCCTCACTTACCTGGATGGGGGCAGCTCCAACAAACACTCAAGAAGCTTGACACCATCCAGGATAAAACCTTGATTGGCATGAGATCCACAAACATCTACTCCCGATACACAGTAGCAGCAGTGTGTACTATCTATAAGATGGACTGCAGAACTTCACCAAAGAACCATAGATAACACTTTCCAATCTCACAACCACTTCCACCTAGAAGGACAAGAGCAGCAGATACATGAGAACACCACCACCTGTATATTTCCCTCCAAGTCACTCACCACCCTGACTTGGAATTACATCACCGTTCCTTCAGTGCAGTTGGGTCAAAATCCTGGAATTCCCTCCTTCAGGACATTGTGGGTCTACCCACAGCGCATGGACTGCAGTGGTTCAAGAAGGCAGCTCACCACCACCTTCTCAAGGGGCAACTAGGGATGGGCAATAAATGCTGGCCCAGCTAGCAATGCCCACATCCCATGAGTGTATAAAAGAAACAATAACCACAGCATGAGCTGTATCCCAGTCCCTGATCTGACCATCAGGAGAATGTGATTGTCCCACCGCAAGCCCTTCCAGGCAAAAGGAAAATGTATTTATTGAGCTCATTTGAGATAATCAACCAGCACTGTGGTAGGAAAGCTCAGCTTAAATAAGTAGCTTTTCATTTAACTATGAGCAACGGTCAAGTAATGAAAGTGTATTGATCAAGTAACACAAGATGAGATTCTGTTTAATTGTAATCAGATTTGGACAGCGCACTTTAATCAGTATCCCAAAAAACTAGGATTAATTTAACAGGATTAGACAGGATAAAAACAGGAAGAACGTTCCAAATAACTGGGGAGTCCAGAACCAGGGGTTAGAATCTAACGATACTGGGTAAACAATTTATGACTGAGATATGGAGAGATTTCTTCACCTAGAGAGTGGTGAGCCTGTGGAATTCACTGCCACAGAAAGCAGCCAAAACATTGACTGCTTTCAAGAAGCAGTTAAACATAGTTATGGAATCATAGAGTCATAGAGTTGTACAGCACGGAAACAGACCCTTTAGACTCATCCATGCCAACCAGATATCCTAAATTAATCCAGTCGCATTTGTCAACACTTGGCCTATAATTCCCTAAATTCGTCCTATTCATATACTCATCCAGATGCCTTTTAAATGTTGTATTTGTACCAGCCTTCACCATTTCCTTTGGCAGCTCATTCCATACATGCACCTCTATGTGAAAAAGTTGTCCTTTGATCCCTTTTATATCTTTCTCCTCTCATCCTAAACCTATGCCCTCTAGTTCTGGACTCCCTGGCCCCAGGGAAAAGACTTTGTCTATTTATCCTATCCATGCCCCTCGTGATTTGATAAATCTCTATTAGGTCACCCCTCAGCCTCCGACGCTCCAGGGAAAACAGCCCCAGCCTATTCAGCCTCTCCCTGTAGCTCAATCCCTCCAAACCTGGCAACATCTTTGTAAATCTTTTCTGACCCTTTCAAGTTTCAGGACTCAAAGGATATGGGGACAAAGTAGGAACAGGATACTGAGTTGGATGATCAGCTGTGATCATATTGAATGGGAGCAGGTTTGAAGGACTGAATGGCTTGCAACTGCTCCTATTTTCTGTTACTATATTTCCTGTAGCCATGGGTCTACGGGACGCTAAACTTGCTGACTATTGCGAAGTGATCACAGTTGAATGGATCCAGTCTGGATTAAGCATGACCATCCTTAGCAGTTGACCCTTAATAATTTGAACACATAGGCCCATCATGTGAATTAATACAAAGACCCCAATCTGATGTCCTCAATTAGTTTTACACGTAATTCCGGAAGGGAAGTCACTTCTCTTTCAAATTACCTGGGAGGGCAATTAAATGTTTTACTTTGTGAAGACTTAAGAGCTGTTTTGTAGTTATAAATACACATCAATTGAATGTACCATGTTGTATTTTACCATGCCATCCTCGAATCTCAATTTTAAAACACTGATACTTCTTTTTTGACTGGTTTTGTACCGACTTTGTGGAGAAGTTACTCCCCCATTTTTTTGACCAAGTGTGGAGTTGAGGGTGTTAGATGGTGGCGAACATACGAATCCCATCAGTGAGCTAACTCACTGGATCACATGTCCACCAATGCACTCGGTTTATTGGAAGCTAGAAGACACATTTTTCAGCCTATCAGGTGCCTCAACACTGGCATGTCATGTTGCCACACGCTACCAGCCAATCTGAGGACCATCGGTCTATGCCTACTGGGAGAAGATTGAGCTGCAGAAAGGTATGTCATCTCACACATTGGGGTCATGGGGACAGGGGGCTCAGGGGCCAGAGCAGAGGGATTGGCTGTCAGATGCTACTCCCTTGCCCCCTCATCTATGCCTCTGATTACCGCCAGATTGAGGTGATTGGAGGTTGGTTTGGCCCATCACCCTCCCAAACCTGGGTAGGTAGGTCACCCTGGCTTCCGGGAGACCACCCATTTTCTCACCTGCTGGAGATAATTGTGGAGCTGACAAGTTAAGGCTCTTAACAAGGCCATTAATTGAACACTTAAGGACTTTCATTGATGCCAAGTCGTGAAAATCGCACATGGATTTTAGAATCCAGAGAATCCCTACTCGGCAGATGTGGCTATTCAGCCCATCGAGATTGCACTGACCCTTTAAACAGCATCCCACCCTATTACTGGACCTTCTTTCTCAACAGAGGTGACAGGAAATGGACATGTCTCTCTCCAGGGCCAACTATTTTCCCTTTCTCTCCACCACCAGGGAGGGTAAAATTCCACTCTTTAATTTGATATCAGTTTAAGGATGTGTGTCACTTGTTAAAATTAATTGCCTTGTTGCAAACTGCAGTGGCCGTGACAAAACTGCACATTGACAAATGGTCCTTCAACTAGCACTCACTGATAAGCACCTGCTTCCACGTGAGTCCTAGAGCACAGACATCAGTCAGACAAATGGCATGATGAACCTCAAGATATTTGACATCATGCACTCTTTTATATGAAATAAATGGACATTGAATATGTGGCAAAGTGTTCTGCTATCTCAGGAGAAAACTATTTAATAATAGACCACAAAAGGTCACAATGAGGATGGACAATATCACAAGTGACTGACGTCTTCAGGAACAGGGCCTGGAGATAGGAGGAAATGATCAGAACAGAGATCTGATATCACCTGACCTAATAGATAGTGATCAATCACCAGGTGCCTGGACCAATCAGGACTCAGTCAGACCATTGGCCATGCACAGAGATAGCTGAGAGCAAGTGTTAATCAGCAGTAAGAGGAAAGAAGATGGACCACTGATCAAGAGAATGCACCACAAGATGCAGCACTGTTATCAGCCAGGTCTCATAAGCCATATTTCAACATGAACTCACATTGTTAATGAAGAGCTAATGCTCAAAACGTTGGTTCTCCTGCTCCTCGGATGCGACCTGTCCGGCTGTGCTTTTCCAGTACCATACTTTTTGACTTTGAACTAACCATTTACCACCCGCCTCTGTTAAATTACATATTTTTACACTTATTGTGGTTAACCTAATAAAGTCAATGAACCTTGAAAAGAAACCCTCAGTGTACCTCATTGTAGCTGGCAAGTGAGTCAGAATCAGTGTCCCTTTTAACAGAAGCTCTCTTAATCCATGCTCCACTCACTCTCAACTCATACTCTACAACCACCTGATGAAGGAGCAGCGCTCTGAAAGCTAGTGATTCTAAATAAACCTGTTTGGATTATAACCTGGTGTTGTGTGATTTTTAACTTTGTACACCCCAGTCCAACATCAGCACCTCCAAATCATCAACCACTTCTACAATTGTTATTGACTTAAGTCTTGAAATTAAAGTTAAAATGGACTCCAGGTTTTACGATGTTATTCAGTGATGTTGCTCCCCACAGACCAGCCATGTTCCATATGCCTTCCATAGCCACTCGCCCAGTCTTCACTATAGGCAGGCCATAGAACACCTTTGAACATAGGGTGTGGAACAATACCCCACAGGAATAGATCCGTCAGTCCACCATGCATGTGCCAACCATGATACCATTCAAAACTAATGCCATCTGCCTGCACATGGTCTGTATCCCTCTATTCCCTGTCTGTCCATGTGTCTGTCAAGATGCCTCTTAAACATTGCTATCATATCTGCTTCTACCATCTCCCCTAGCAGCACATTCCAGGCACCTATCACCTTCTTGTGTAAAAACTTTGCCTCACAGGTCTCTTAAACATTTCCATGTCCCACCTTCACCCTGTACTCCCGAGTATTTGACGTTTCCATCCCGGGAAAAAGACTGCCTACTCAGCCTATTTATGACCTTCATAATTTTATATATTTCTACCAGTTTATCCCTTAGCCTTAGATGCTCTAGCAAAGACAATTCAAATTTGTCCAATCTGTCCTTATAGCTAATACCCTCCAATCAGGCAACATCCTGGTAAACTTCTTTTGCACCACTGCCAAAGCCTCCACATTCTTCCTATAGTTTGGTGACCAGAACTGCACGTAATACTCAAAATGTTATCTAACTGAAGTTTTATAGAGCTACAAAAAGACTTGCCAACTTTTATTCTCAATGCCCCAACTGATGAAGGCAAGAATGCCATACACCCTCTACCACATTATCCACTTGTGTTGTGACTTTCAGGGAACTGTGGGCTTGCACCCAAGATCCCTCTGTATAACAATGCTCTGAAGGGTTCTGCCCTCAATTATACACTTTCCTCTTGAACATGACCTCCCAAAATGTTTCACCTCACACTTTTCCAGATTAAACTCCATTTGCTATTTATCCATCCAACTTTCAAACTGGTCTATTTCCTGCTGTATCCTTTGGCAACCTTCCTCACTATCCACAACTCTATCAATTTTCGAGTTGTCTGCAAACTTACTAAATGGCCACCTATATATTCATCCAAATCATTTTTTATCTATTACAAATAACAGAAGTTCCAGCACTGATCCTTGTGGAACAATAATGATCACAGACCTCCAGTCAGTAAAACACCCCTCCACAAGCCAATGTGACCAAGCCAATGTTGTGTCCAATTTACCAATTCACCATGGATTCCATGTGATTTAATCCTCTGGACTAGCCTACTATGAGGGACCTTGTCAAATGCTTTAATAAAGTCCATGTAGACAACATACACTGCCTTACCCTCATCAATCACCTTTGTCACTTCCTCAAAAACCTCAAATTTGTAAACAACATCTCCCATGCTCAAAGCCATGCTGACTGTCCCTAATAAATCCATATTTTTCCGAATTTGAGTAAATCCTGTTCCCAAAAATCTTCTCCAAAAATATTCCTGCCACTGACACAAGGCTCACCAAACTGTAATTTCCTGGATTATCCCCGTTGTCCTTCTTAAACAAAAAACAAAATGGACATCAATCAACAACTAAATCTCTAGCAATCTGATCTCATCCCAACAGCCCATTACAGAATAAAATGCTGTCCTTCAAGAAAGTATTTCCCTCAAAGTGATCAATCTGCTATGAAAACAAACAGATATCCATTTCATTAACTACATCAAAATGTCTATACACTCACCTTTTGAGATAAGCGTGTCTATCTTTTGAAACTTAGCCAAGCAGGGCCTCAATTACTTACAATTTGTGTAAGAGGATGGAATGTATGAAAGTTGACTCTGGTGCTAACACCAAGCTCTGTAGGTTGTCAGGGGAGAGCTGGCGAGCCTGTGTGTGGATATGGGCAAGTTAAGTTAGTGGGAAAAAAATTGATAGGTGGAGTATAATTTGAACCAGAAGAAGGATATACATTGGGGAGAGATAGCAGAGCTTTGTGGTATAGAGAGATCTGGGTGTCCTGGGAAATGAATCCCATGAAGTTGGAACATTGTTACTTATTGTAAGTGTATGAAATATGAAAGGAGAGATGTTTTACTGCAGCTGTGCAGGGATGTTAGTGAGATTATTACGGGAGTACTGTATATGATTATGGTCTCCTGATTTGAAAAGAAGGATACAATTACTTTATAAGCTGTTTCAAGAAGGTTCAACCTATTCCTAGGATGGAGGGCTTACCTTACAAAGAATGGTTGGACAGGCTCGGACTATACCTGTTGGAATTTCGAAGAATGAGAGATAATTTTATTGAAGCTTGGACTTGACAGGGTGGGCACGTGAAGGGCGCTTCCTTCACGAGGCAGACTAAAACTAAGGGACATTATTTCAGAATAAGGTGTCCCTTTTAAGACAGAGATGAAATGAGGAGAATGGTTTCCTTTCAGAGGATCTTGAGAATGTTGAATTCATTTTCCCCAGAAGGTAGTGCAGGTTAAACGTTTGAATTTATTCAGCACTGAATTACATGGATTTTTGAGTCCAGGGTATTGTGTGTAGACCAGAGAATGGAGTTGAGGCCTTAATCAGATCAGCCATGAACCTATTGAATGAGGAACCGGCTCAAAGGGTCTGTTATAGGAAATAAAAGCACATTTAACTTTAAGGTGAATCAAAGCACAGTTTATTTCAAAGACCTTTGGGAGGACAGTGATTTGACCCTAAACGGCAGGTTGAGCTGCACTCTCTCTCTCAAAACAAAGGAATACCATTGCTTTTTATTCCCTTGGTGATGTGCCTACACCATCACTGCGGAGGTCCACCCCCTTTATATGTCCAGTGCCACATTGGCACCTTGCTCTCTGGAAGTCCACTCCAGCCACAGGATGGTCAGAGCCCAGTGACCGTCTTGAAGTGGTTCCACAGTGCTGCTAGTCTTGAAATGCTTCTGTGGGAGACCAGGTTTCCCAGTTCCTCACGCAGGCCTCCCTGCTTTTCAGTTAATGAGGTAGCATGCATCATACATTTGTACTTTAACCCTTTAAATGCTTCTACCCTTTAGTTACTGTTAACTAATTCTACCCTCTAGCTACTGTCCACCTTTTAACTACTTCTACTCTTTAGATACTTTTAACTAATTCTACTCTTTAACTACTTTTAACCTGACACCTTCAAGTCAAATGAGTTATTCATATTCCTTAATCCCATGCTTCTAAGCATTCATATTAGGTACAAACTTGCAAAATGTAAATAAGGAAGTATGTTGAAACTGAAAATCCTTTTTTTCCCTAAGCTATACCAGATGTCCTGTCAATCAGAGCATTCAAGAGCAGGTGGAGGCTTTCTTCTCTGAGGTTGCTGACGTTTCTTTTATTTTAATGGGACTTTGGGCAATTACATCACATGTCTGACTTACAACTCGCATCTAACTGTTAAAACTAAAATAACAAATGTTTTCTTTGGGATTTCATGGCCTGTCAATATAATTATTCCAGGAGCAAATGACTTTCTGTTTGCATCCCCCCTCCCAACTTGGGGCAGAGGTTCTTTGTGGGGAACTTTTCCTCTGAAAGGACTTGAATCACTTCTACTCACTGATTGGGTCCAAAACCATAAAACCCATTCAGGTGGGGGTTAGGGCTGGGGAAGGGGAACAGATTTAAATTGATGGGTGCTTCAATACTGTTAGTAAAGATGCCAGGTTACCACAACCAATATCTTGCCAGTGAAAACGGTCAGAAATAGGAATGGGGGCAGGAATTCTAGTCTCGTCTGTAGGCCTCTCGAATTGGCCCAGCTCAGTGAAAATCTGAACTACAAAGAGAGATGATGTGGAGGTGCTGGTGTTGGACTTGGCTGGACAAGGTCAGAAGTCACACGACACCGGGTTATAGTCCAACAGGTTTATTTGAAATCACAAGGTTTCGGAGCGCTGCTCCTTCATCAGGTGAAGTAGACTGTTCCCGTGCACTTCCCTCCACTTCATGTGATGAAGGGGCAGCCCTTCGAAAGCTTGCGATTTCAAACATAACCTGGTGTTGTGTGACTTCTGACCTTACACGGAGAGATGTTAGATCTTGTGAACAAAAGCTTGGATTACAAAGGTAGGTTTTAATGAGAGTCTTATATAAGGAAAAAGCAGTAGAGAGCCTCTGTGTTTTCGGGAATTGTGGTCTGGAATGAAAAGGCAGATTCGATAGGACCTTTCCAAAATGGAATTGTGAGAAATGACTTAGGGAGTGGGAATAATTAGGAAGAGTTGGCCCAAACGTGATGACATGAATGGTCTTTTTCTGTGTTGTAAGGTTCAGTAATTTCATGTTATTCCATTTCCACTATTACACTCGCTCCAGTTGATATTATATCATTATTGGGTTAATAATAACATGCGGGAGTTGCTTTACCATCACTTTCCCTTCCTTATCCTTAATGTATGATTAAAACTATCATTTGGCCCATTAAATTCACTCATCCTGAGCACCACAGACAATTTACTCCATATCAACTCTCTGTAACTAATTGAATGTCCTGTGGGAGGTGAGTAACCACAAGTGAATCCATTCTGGAAGAGAAAAGGGGCATTTCGCCCCGAGCTCTAATGACTAAATGTGCGTTATAGGAAATCGATCCAATTTTGCAGTCCAGATTAATGAGCTCTGATGGGATGCACTTAATGGAAGACAATATCTGAACTGCCACATTTCTCACATTATACTTTAATTGATTTTATTTTTGCCTACCTTCTCTTCAAACTTTAATTTTCAAACTTGCATTCCTGTTGTAGCAGCCTGTCAATGCTCAGCTGAAATAAAATCATTAAAAAGAGAAGCTGGAAATATAGGCACGGCAACTGAAATAAACAGGGCACAGAAACTGGCTAAAGAGCAAGGTATGCTGGTGATACCTCAGTCCAGGATACATAGAGACAGAGACAATTCTGCCCGGAGACAGGTCCTTGCAAGATTCGAGCCCAGACAATGGAAAACCAGAGAGACACCAGAATACATGAGCAGGTATAAAGGGACAGTTCTACATTTCTTGACAAAGAGATCTTCGCGGGATAGATGGGGCAGCCGTGCCTCAATAAAACAAAGATCAGGGACATATTCTGGGCCAGAAACCAGATAGCCATTTCCGAAAGCAGACCCACCACAGGGTTCACTGTTGACAAACCATGACAAACCATCCACAACATTTCAAGGTGATCAAACCAATTAACTTGATGCCCCTGATTAGTCAAGCCCATAGAAAGTTCTAGAAGATGAGCAGAAAGGTATAAGGTGAAGGTGCTGACAGGGCTCAAAGTGAGGCCCCTCTCTGGCTGAGTGAGGGGTCATCCCTCATGCCAACAAAGAGCAGCTCATCATCTCCCTACCCCATCAACCAGAGAGAGAGGAAGGGGGGAAGAAAGAAGAGGGGGAGAGAAAAGGAGGGAGCGAAAAGGCGTGGGAGTGTGGAGAGACAAACAGAGAGACAGAGAGAGATAGAGAAAGATAGATCAAGAGAGACAAAGAGAGAGAAAGAAATCTATGGGCCAAGTGTAGGAAAATGTGATTCACACAGACTGGCATGGACACAATGGGCCAAAGGGCCTCCTGTGCTGTAAAACTCGATGACCGTATCTAAAAGGCAATCCAGCAAAAAGTTGCAAAAGGAAACTTGATCAATAGAAATATTTCAGGCCATGGGGCAAGAACCGAGGAATTTTTTTTAATTTCAAAATATACTTTATTCATAGAAATAAATCTTTGGTAGCTGTACAATTGGTCATGTCGTTCATATATATATATATATACATTACAGAGAACAGATTGAATTAATCGAATTTACAGTTATCGTATATACAGTTCCGTTTATTAACCATCCAGTCTTTTAGTATTTGACTGTGGCTTCAGCGAAACCCACCTACTGCGTGGGCCCCGGTTATACGATAGCAAAGGAACCTTCTTTAACCCCCAGTTTATGGGGTTCCATTGTCCATTTGACTATCCTGTCCCTGGGGTAGCTGTCTGCATCCCCATGGTGAGCACGAACAGCTGGACCCTCGCTGGCCTGAGGTAGCTATCCAGCTCCTCACTGAGGTCATTTACCCGCTCTGGTGTCATTGAGCCAAGGCAAGGATCCGCACCGTCCAGTTCTGTGTCTGACAATGGGACTGTCAGAGGATCACAGCTCTCAGTTACCTGTAGTTGTGGGACAGTGGGTACCCCCTGGTTCTCACTGGGTGGAGGGTGGACTTCGGGGGGTCCGTTGTTTCCTGGTTGGGAGGAAATGCCCTCCTCTTTACCTACGGCGCTCTGTCTCTTCTTCTGGTGGTGATGACCTTCCTTCTGCCTGTCTTCACCATCCGAAGAGCTGGCCGTCCCTCCCTCGTGCAGCTGTCTTTTCCCCTTTTTCTGGGAGGCTTTGGGGGCTTGGCAGGTTTTTCCCTTCCTGTTTTTAACAGGTATCCACTCCTCTGCCTGCTCGATTACCTTCTCCTCCATTGCTTCCATCTGCCCAGCGAGAGCTAGGATCAGCTGCTGTGTCTCTCCGCTGGCTGCCACCTCCTCCACTCCAGCCTGTTCTTCTTTCTGGGTGCCACCAGACTCCGTTTCCCTGCTGTCTGGATGGACCTTGCTGGTCTTTGGGGGTCCCCGGCTCACATTGCCACCTCCAGCCATCTGTGCGTAAGTGCCCCCCCCCCCGCCCCCCGTCTTGGTCAGGTGACCCTCCTGTTAGCAGTTCCTGAAGATGGTCACTTTGCAATCCGCCGCCATGTGTCTCGACTTCCCGCAGGTTCGGCATACTTTCGGCTGTCAGATAGCCTCTGCTCCCTCCAATTGTGAAGCTTGAGGGTGGGTGGAGAATGTTCCCGTTGTCATCGACCCTCAGAGTTACCCTGACATGCCGCTTACTGGTCCCGGGGAATAGGACTGAGTGGATAGACCTTTCAAAGAGCAAACCCAAAAGCAATGGGTCGAATGGTCTTCTCCAGTGCGGTATGGTTCTACCATTTTAATGATGTGTTCACTGTGGGTGGGCCTGAGCTGATGCTTGTATTGGTGCAAGGTCAGGCTGAGGTTGAGGCAGATTGATCTGTTAATTTCATTCAATTCTGAACCCAAAAGCAACCTTTTTAGAGAGTATTAATTGACAGGGAATTCAAGCTACTTCATAGGACCCCCACTCACCAATCCAGCATACAGTATGCAAATGCAAACATTTCCACCATTCAGACTTGTCTAAGGTTGTATTAGTACTCCCGGGCTCTTTCTTCATACATCAGGCAGCATGCAACATAGATTGCTTTGCGATATCATCATTAACTGTGTCTTTTAGCTTTCTAAATATCACATTATGTTCCACTTGAGCAAGCTTCTTTCCCCAGTGAAAACAAATTAGCCTGTGCCAGTCCATCCCATAATTGAAAGGAGTGGACTGCTTTAGTTTCATTCCTCATCATCTCTTCAAGACATTGCTGCACACTTCACAGTGTGTTACTTTCACAAGCACTTTCATTCTAATACAGACAAATATGGATGCTGGAATCTCCTTCGTCACTAAAACTCTGAACTAGTTTCAGTATAACAACATTCCCTCTGAGTGACAATGTCAGACAATGTCACCTTTTCACTCAATTACACATAATTACAACAATTGGTTTTATCTTGTACTCACAGCTTATCTCAGGGCAGTCCATTATACGACTGATTACAGTCTCACACTAATTCTCTCCAACAGGCACAACAACAGATTATTTAACTGTGCCTTTTACAATGGTCCCCATCATCTTTGTACACAACTCATCATCCATTACTTTACAGACCATAAGCTACAGCACCAAAATTAGGCCATTCGGCCCATCGAGTTTGCTCCACCATTCGGTCAGGACTGGTATGTTTCTCATTCCCCTGTCTTCTCACCATAACCCTTGATTCACTCACTAATAAAAAGTTTTCATGTTTTAAATTTTAACTGGTGTTCCTTAGCCAATGCACTTTCAAACCCCATTTGTGTTTAAGCATCTAGCCACAGAGCTTAAGGGAACCGGTAAATCTGGTCACTTACCAGAACTCCCAGCATAGAGCTTCTGCACAACTGAGAACCCATTGTCAGATTGAGCCCACCCAAACTTGTCAGTCTAAGTTCAGAGAGTAACTGTTCCTGAAAAGGGCCCTGATGTGGAGGTGCTGGTCTTGGACTGGGATGAACAAGGTCAGAATCCACTCGACATCAGGTTACAGTCCAACAGGTTTATTTGAAGCCACAAGCTTTCAGAGTGCTGACCTGTCATCAGGTGATGAAGGAGCAGCGCTCCAAAAGCTTGTGATTTCAAATAAACCTGTTGGAATATAACCTGGTGTCATGTTACTTCTGTCTTAAAAAGGACAGTAGTGGGTTTGTCTGTGAGCCAGTTGTCACCATTTGGCTAGCTTTTAATGCCAGACTGTTTCTTTACACAATTCAAATGTCACTCTCTGCCCAGATGGGAATTTTGACCCATAACCTGGATGCTGGATTATTGACCCAGTGACAATACCACTGTGTCACCACCTCCTTAGAGTTCTCACTGGCCTTTTGCCTCTATTTATCCCTGAACCAACATCAGTATTCTTATCTCAGAGTCAGAGTATATAATTCAGACAGATTATCCTGTATAGTACTGGGGAAGGGCTGCTATATCTGTGCTAGGAAATGATCTCAAACTATTACGTGGAGGACAGGGAGTTACCTCAGTGTCCTGACTATGATTCCTCCCTCAATCACTCCTAACAATATTGAGTAACTCTTAGATATCCCACCATGTATTTTTGAGTTCTGAGGAATGGTCACAATGTTAACTCTGATTTCTCACCAAACCTGCTGCTAAACGGAGGAGAAAGTGAGGTCTGCAGATGCTGGAGATCAAAGTTGAAACTTTATTGCTGGAACAGCACAGCAGGTCAGGCAGCATCCAGGGAACAGGAGATTCGACGTTTCGGGCACAGGCCCTTCTTCCTGAAGAAGGGCCTGTGCCCGAAACGTCGAATCTCCTGTTCCCTGGATGCTGCCTGACCTGCTGTGCTGTTCCAGCAATAAAGTTTCAACTGCTGCTAAACCTGCTGAGCTTTTCCAGCAATTTCTGTTTCTGTTTCTGATTTCCAGCATCTGCTGTTCTTTCAGTTTTATTTATGTATTTTTAGGATCTTGTTGTGCGTAGGTTGATGCTTGTATTTCGCTAAATGCCGTGAATGACTGTAAAGTAATTGCTTTGAGATGGAACACTTTGAAATGTGGTCAGCGAAGTAAAGCAATCAGCTCTGCCTTTACAAGACAATTAGTTTCAACGGTTAGAAGGAAATCATGTGAACTATTTCCTTTAAAAATAATTCTGTTCATTTTTAGAGAATGACAATATTTTTGAGATGCTCTTAATATATCTTCAATAATGTAAGTACGTGTTAATTTTGCAAACAATAGTTTCACCATCAGTCTAACAATTGATTCCTTTTTAAGCTATTTTCTCCAATGACATCATCATTCATTTATTTATTTTTGGGAAGTGATAATTTTCCCTGCATTTCTTTTTTCTAATGTACGACAGGAGAAGTTGCAGAATTTCAGTCTCACTTTGAAGCTTAGTTAATGATAATTAACTCCATTAATCAGGCTTAATCATTCTGTGTGCTGTTGTCTACAGCCCTCAGGACTGAGAGAGATTGGCTTGGTTCTGTGGGTTCTGTAGTGCTTGGTAAATCCAAGGCAGAAGCCTAGATCCATTTGTGGGGCACATGGTTCTTGAAGAGTTGGCCTGGGTAGTTGGTGCATTCTCTCTCATGCCTCAATTGCACCCCTGCACAATGTTAACACAGTGTCTCAATGTGTTGGTGCCTTCCTGGAATGAGCCTTGTCTATTTTGGTCAATCCCAAGTCCTTGTTTGACCTCTCCAAATCTGTTTTGATGACCTCCCTAAACCTGTCCTCCTCAGACTCTCTTTCTATGCCCAGGTTCAAAGTGGAGTGGTTGTTTTGGGAATCCAATGTCTGGCACTGGGGAGTTGCCAACCACAGTGTCAACACTGGACCTTCCAAACTCAGGGCCACCAAAGCCAGCCCCATTAGACACATCATGCTGTTCATATACCTGCTGCCTAGCCAAAGGCATTGCCTCATGTCCCTACAATGGTCAGCCGTACTCATAACATTAAATCACAAACTGTACTACTCTTCCTGTAGTTGTAGTAACTGTAATGAGATCAGCCAGGTGTACCTTATAGAATATGGGTTCCCTGATTGGCGCTGTTCATTTGGTCCAATCAGGGAGCTTTGTCTGACAGATAAGAACAGACATGACAGAGGTTCTGTTCACTCTGACAACTGGTTCTGAGGGAGCTGGATCAGGATCAAGGTCTCTCCATGTGTAAATAAAGGGTGAGTTAGTGACACGTCTGTGCATTTATTCCAATGGTTACTCTCTCATTGCTCATGACAATCTATTTCAATATGTCAATGAAGCAAGAGACAATTCTCAGATAAATGCTTGCTTTGGTGATAACAATTTGGTTTATATCCACCTCAATCAATTAAGTTCAGCAGTGATGCACCATCACTAATTCCACAGCAAAGATTTTGTTTGTGTAAAGCACAAAGCACAAATCGCCACCAAAATCCAATAACACATCCCTCATTGTTACCATCATGACCAGAAACCTATACAGGAGCAGAGAAAGAGACCACTGAGTGTTCGATTCCAGAAAGCCAGAAAATGAAGGATAAAACTAGAGATTTATTTTTGGAATAATATGTATGAGTTGGATCTCTGAGCCCAGCAAATATAAATCAATCCATGTTTATAGGGGCTCAACTGAAACTCTAGTTAATTCCCACAATCTTCGAGTGATTAACCACAATGATAATATGATTGTTATCGATCTCCAGCCAACTTGGCCATTCACTGAGATCGTGATTGCAATGTGTCTGAACACCAGTGACCTGCCTTGGTTCCAGAAAGCAGCCGCCTCTTCTCAATGTCACAGAGTGTGCAGAGCAGTCCCAACCAGTCAGCGCTGCTATTGTTGGTCCACCTCGCTTTCTTTGCATTTTAAATTCATCTAAGAACAAGCATATATTTTTCTATCCCTTTCTCCCAAACTCATCCATGCTATTTGCCTCAATACTGTTTGAATGAACAAATCCCAGGTTTTCACCTGTACAGACTTGACTGCTGTACTATTGTGCCTTGACTCCAAATCAAGACAACTTTTCGAACATCAGCCCATGCCTTCTGAATCCAGACCAATTCAGTTTCTGGAACCTTGTGGTCACTCTTTTCTTTCATAAGTTACAGTATTTAGTAACCTAACAGTGAGCGAATTGTTTCACCCTGCTTGTCGATCTGAAAGGCACTTTGGGAATGTAAGAACTGTCATTCTTACTGAGTACTTTAAAGTGAGTTGAGAGACGATGCATGTTTATTGGCTCTTTCTCAGGAGTATTGAAGAGGCACTGTCACCATGGAGACGTTGGCGGGAGGATTCTTCCTTTTTTTAATTAAGGAATTAAGACAACTGTGCCAATGTGATGGGAACAGACCTCAGCAGATCAGTTGGATGTTGTTGGGTAACTTTAAATGTTTTCATTGAGAGGAATGAACAACAGTCTCCACAGGACTTGGAATTAATTATGTAAATTTATAATCACCAACAGTCTCCATATAATTTGCACCTTAGACTAACAGATTCTGCAAACCTCTTTCTTCACTCTTCTCATACAATATTGAGATTTAATTCGCTATTAATCACCTTCCTGTGATCATGAAAAACTGCACAATTGCAGTTTGTTTCACTTTATACCAAGGAAACATTGTACAAACCCTGGAAACTTTCAAAAGTTTCAAAACTCTGCATTAAATTCCCCCTATGAGCACCACACTTGGATATTCCAAATTGTTGAAAGGTTATTTGCATCTCTATATTATGTCTAAATCATGATGTGGAGGTGCCGCTGTTGGACTGGGATGGACAAAGTCAGAAGTCACACCCTATCAGGTTACAGTCCAAAAGTTTATTTGAAATCACAAGCTGTCAGAGCACTGCTCCTTCATCAGGTGAAGTGAATACACTTGTTAGACTATAACATTATGTTGTGTGACCTCTGAAAGTGTCTAAGTAACACAGGGCTGTGGGGTGGCCCAGAGATCTTTCAAGCACCAGCTCACAATATCAGCAGTTCTTCACAAACCCTTGCTGCATCTGCAATCTCCTGTTTTCTGTCTCCCACTGATCACTGTTTGAAAGATAAGGAACAGTCAAAGTCCTTTTAGGTTGCTTATGCAATTTATGAGTTAATTGTGGAACTGGAAGTAGATTCAGACATTTGAGTCAAACCCTTTCTCCTCCAACATTCCACCCATACACTATTGCAGAAATGCTGCCTCCTCCACACTTCACATCAACTCTGATGAAGAGTCATCTAATCTCAAAACGTTAGCTTGCTCTCTCTCCATGGATGCTGCCTGACCCTCTGTGATCTTCAGCATTTGTTGTTTTCAGCACAGAGTCCCACCATCTATAGTAGTTTACTCCCTCTTCAGCCCTTCGAAGCTGTCCCATCATTCACTGAGTTGATGACTGATCTGTACCTTGATACTATCCTCTTGCCTTGACTCCTTATCCATTCAGAATCAAAGAGTGTGTTGCTGGAAAAGCACAGCCGGTTAGGCAGCATCCGAGGAGCAGGAGAATCAACTTTTTGAGTCAGGAATGAGGGGGAAGCCCAAGGGGGCTGAGAGATAAATGGGAGGGGTGTGGGGCTGGGGGGTAGGTACCTGGAAATGTGATAGGTAGATGGAGGTGGTGGGTGATGGAGATAGGTCAAAGAAGAAGGTAGAGTGGATAGATGGGAAGGAAGATAGACAGGTCAAGGGTGTGGTGCCGAGTTCATGCCTTATCCATTCATACTCTTGTTTAGCAAAACTCAACCATTCTCAGAGAATACTTAATGATTTAGCATCTTATGCTCCTCGGATGCTGCCTGACCTGCTGTACTTTTCCAGGGTCACACTGTTTGACTCTCTTTCTTCTTGTGTGGAATGGGTTTCACACTCTTCATAAGGAAATGTTTTGTGATCACTTTCCTGAACAGCTTAATTCTGATTGGAAGATGACATTTCCTGGTCCTAGCCTGCCTCATCAGTAGAAAAAAAACTTTTATCTAACCTATCATTTCATTTCTAAACTTTAAAAACTCTAAGCAAATCTTCCCTATACCTTAAACCTTTTTCACAACATAATCCTTGGTCACATTCTGTTGAACACATACCTTTCAATTCACAACCAACTGCTGAAGGAGCAGCGCTCTGAAAGCTAGTGCTTCCAATTAAACCTGTTGGACTATAACCTGGTGTTGTGTGATTTTTAACTTTGTACACCCCAGTCCAACACCGGCATCTCCAAATCATGACTTTCAATTCCCCTTTCACATGAATCTCATAAGCAATGAGTGCTCATGTCTCTCAGTTCCCTATGCTATTTTTAACATGATATTGGATGACATTGCAATGTTGAGGAATTGGAGTGGAAAATCATGTATTGAGCTGGAAATTAACTTGGGCGGCAGCAGAATAGGACCACGGAGAACACATCAGGAGCTCCTCCTGCGATTTCCTGATTGGAAACAGATGAATCTCTACCCAAATACTGCTTGCTGAAAATATCTGCATTTCTCTAGTGCCTTCTTATTTTCTTATTTTCTGTGTCCCATTTTCCAGCTGTCCCTTTACCTGCAAACATTTGCCCCCAATCAGCTTTTGAAAGTTCTTGCCTAATACCATCAAAATTAGCCTTCCTCCAATTTAGAACTTCAACTTTTAGATCTGGTCTATCCTTTTCCATCACTATTTTAAAACTAATAGAATTATTGTCCCTGGCCCCAAAGTGCTCCCCCACTGACACCTCAGTCACCTGCCCTGCCTTATTTCCCATGAGCAGGTCAAGTTTTGTACCTTCTCTAGTAGGTACATGTCTTGTACACACTTAACAAATTCCTCTCCATCTAAACCCTTAACACTATGGCAGTCCCAGACTATGTTTGGAAAGTTAAAATCCCCTACCATAACCACCCTATTATTCTTACAGATAGCAGAGATCTCCTTACAAATTTGTTGCTCAATTTCTCTCTGACTATTAGGGGGTATGTAATACAATCCCAATAAGGTGATCATCCCTTTCTTATTTCTCAGTTCCACCCAAATAACTTCCCTGGATGTATTTCCAGGAATATCCTCCCTCAGCACAGCTGTAATGTTATCCCTTATCAAAAACGTCACTCCCCCTCCTCTCTTGCCTCCCTTTCTATCCTTCCTGTAGCATTTGTATCCTGGAACATTAAGCTGCCAATCCTGCCCATTCCTGAGCCATGTTTCTGGAATTGCTATGATATCCCAGTCCCATGTTCCTAACCATACCATGAGTTCATCTGCCTTCCCTGTTCGGCCTCTTGCATTAAAATAAATGCAGTTTAATTTATCAGTCCTACCTTGTTCTCTGCTTTGTTCCTGCCTTCCCAGACTGACTCGCTTCTTTCTCAACTGTACCAGTCTTGGATTGATTTCTTTCCTCACTATCTCCTTGTGTCCAACCACCTCCTCCCATCCCCACTTTACTAGATTAAATCCTCCTGAGCAGCTCTAGCAAATCTCCCTGCCAGTATGTTAGTCCCATTCCAATTCGGGTGCAATCCGTCCTTCTTGTACAGGTCACTTCTACCCCAGAAGAGATTCCAATTATCCAAAAATGTGAATCCTTTTCCCATGCACCAGCTCTTCATCCACGTATTCATCTGCTCTATCCTCCTATTTCTATCCTCAGTAGTTCACAGCATCAGGAGTAATCCAGATATTACTATTCTCGAAGACCTCCTTTTTAAATTCAAGCCTACCTTGCTATACTCTCCCTTCAGAATCTCAATCCTTTCCCCTTCCTTAGTCATTGGTTCCAACGTGTACAATGACCTCCTGCTGGCCCCTCTCTCCCTTGAGAACATTCTGCACCCTCTCTGAGATATCCTTGATCCTGGCACCAAGGAGGCAACACACAGATCTGATTTTTCGCTGCTGGCCACAGAAATGTGTATCTGTGCCTCGGACTAGAGAGTTACCTAATACAATTGATCTCTTGGAACCTGACGTACTTCTCATCGCGTTAGAGCCTGTCTCGATACCAGAAACCTGGCTGTTCGTGTTATGTTTGCCTGAAAATCTATCACCCCCTACATTTTGCAAAACAGCATACTTGTTTGAAATGGGGATAGCCACAGAAGACTCCTGCACTACCTGCCTACCTCTCTTGCCATTACTCGAGTCAACCCATCAATGTGACTGTATCTGCAACTTTTCTCCCTTCCCATAACTGCCATCCATCACATCCCCTTGCTCTTGTAAATTCCTCATTGCCTCTAAGTGTCTCTCCAACTGATCCATTCGATCTGATAGGATTTGCAACCAATGACATTTATTTCGGATATAATCCTCAGTAACCCGTAAATTCTCCCTAAGCTCCCACATCCGACAAGAAGAGCATATCACTTTATTAAGGGCCATTTTTGCTTCTTCCAATCTATAGACATAGAAAATAGCTCTATCTTATTCCTCTACAAAACACTGCTCCAGGCTAACTTAATACTTATGACTTATATTTTAAAGTTTAATCAAGAGACCCAGCTCAATATAACATATAATCAAGAAATAACCCACTCTACTCACTACTAGAGACTTACTGTAAGGCTACACTTAAAATATCCACTTATCTGTTTCTGTGCTGTGACCCCTCCCAAACAGGTTCTTCCAAGATCAGTTGTGAGTTTCATTGTTTGTTAATTTTCCCAGACACAGTCCGATGTCCAGTGATACATGAATTCAAACAGCAAAGGCAGTAACTGTGCAGGTTCACTCCTGTGTCAGGGAGCAGTGTGGGTTTCTTTCTCTCTCTCTCTCTCTCCTGCACTGATCTCACCATGTGCTTCCTTTGTCTGTTCCTCTCCCTTTTAAAAATGCTGTTGTTTTGACTTTTCTTTCCCAAAGTTCCAAAACAATGCAACAACATATAAAACAGTAATTGCTGCTCCTGGAATTTAAGGAAATCACCTCCAACGCCTAAAATACCTTAAAAAGGAGCAGCCTGTTACAGCCAGAAATTTTTCCCATCCCCCATCTTGCATTACCCAGAATCGGGTGAAAGGAAAGGCTGGTAGGTATAGGGAATGCTGGATGACTAAAGAAATTGAGGGTTTGGTTAAGAAAAAGAAGGAAGCATATGTCAAGGATAGACAGGACAGATCAAGTGAATCCTTAGAAGAGTATAAAGGCATTAGGAGTATACTTAAGAGAGAAATCAGGTGGGCAAAAAAGGGATGTGAGATAGCTTTGGCAAATAGAGTTAATGAGAATACAAAGGGTTTTTACAAATACATTAAGGACAAAAGGGTAACTAGGGAGAGAATAGGGCCCCTTAAAGATCAGCAAGGCTGCCTCTGTGTGGAGCCACAGGATATTGGGGTGAGTATTTTTGCATCAGTATTTTTGCATCAGTGTTTAGCGTGGAAAAGACATGGAAGATAGAGAATGTAGGGAAATAGATGGTGACATCTTAAAAAATATAAATATTGCAGAGAAGGAAGTGCAAAGTCTCTTCCCTTGGGTGGGGGAGTCCAGAACTAGAGGACATAGGTTTCGGGTAATAGGGGAAAGACATAAATGAGATCTAAAGGGCAATTCTTTCACACAGAGGGTGGTACTTGTATGGACTGAGCTACCAGAGGAAGTGGTGGAGAGTAATACAATTGTAACATTTAAAAGGCATCTGGATGAGTATATGATAGGAAGGGTTTGGAGGGATATGGGCCAGGTGCTGGCAGGTGGGACTAGATTGGGTTGGGATATCTGGTTGGTATGGGCGAGTTGGACCGAAGGGTCTGTTTTCATGCTGTACATCTCTATAACTCAATAACTCTATGTGCCATGCAAGTGTCAGCACTGGTTCACTGGTCACACCTTTTGGTTCTGAACCCAGAGGTAATGGCTCATGACCCCATCCCCCTGTAGTGAGCTCAGAATCAAGGCTGACACTCCCAGTGTGGTTCAGATGAGCCATGAGACCAAGACCATTCTCAGGTGGAAAGAAAGGATTCCACACGTTATTGAAAGGAAGGTGGGGTTTAGCCATAAAAACAGAAAGGACTGGGGATGCTATAAATCAGAGATTAAAAATAGGAAAATCTCAGCAGGTCTGGTAGCATCTGTGGAGAGAAAGCAGAGTTAACGTTTCAGGTTGAGTGAGTCTCCCTCAGAGATTTAGCCATGGTGTCCTGGCCAATATTGATCATTCATCCAGAATCTCATCATTGCTGTTAGTGGCTGTCAGTGACATCTTGCTCTGTGAAAATTCTGCTCCTGTGTCCCCTACATTATTACAGTGACTGCATTTCAAATAATACTTCATTATCTGTGAAGTACATGAGTAGGTCTTGAGCTGTTATACCACATTAAATATACAAAGGCAATTGCCTTCTCTCTTTCTCTGTATTTGGTGGTATTTTTATGATTTGTTTTGTGAATTTTTTCTATTGATTATTCATTAAAGATTTCTTTACAACTTGAGAAATGATTTCCTTCAAGTGTCTGCTATTCTCTTTCAGGGTTTAGGTCTATGTCACTCTGGGACTTGGCGATATTTCGAATGAGTTTTCCAGGTGAAATAGTTTGACCACCATTTGCCTGGAATGCATGTTCCCATGGAACTGGACCCTATTCGATGACGTTATGTGATCAGGAAAGATATGGAGAAATGTGTATGCACCCCAAGCTGTACACCAACCAAGGATCAACACAGCAAACATACTCATCCCAGTCAGGATGTGACACTGGGACCTCAAGCCAGGGAATAGAAGAGCTGATGTCAAATGGGATTAAAGAATTATATGTTTAGATTTTGGGCAAGGAAGAAATGAATTAGGTGAGACTACAGAATGGATTATGGAATTCAAAAGCAAAGTGAAGTGATGCTGCCATTGTGTAATGTTACTGGAATAATCAAAGACCTACCATTATGAGGGCACAGGTTCAAACCTCACCATAGCATTTAACGGAACAAAAACTGAATTAATAATTGTGGAACTGTAATGGTTCAGCGATGTCCCTTACAGAAGGTAATCTGCTACGCTGACTTGGATCTGTCTACATGTAACTTCAGTTTCACACTCCGTTATTGCACCAAACCAAGTCAGAAAAGACCAAAAGGAAAGCACCTGACAAAACAAGATATCTGGCATCTACCCAAAGATGACAATGACAAATTCAGCCCAATTCTCCTTACCAAGATCTGGGGGATGGTGCCAAAATCTTTATTCCTCCACGGGACGGCTGACCAACACTGAGGGTGACAATGGTCATAAAATGTACTCTGGTTAGGGGGATTCTAATGTTTATCACAAAGTGTGGACTTGTAACTAACACCAGTGATTGAGCTGGTCGGGTCCTAAAGGACGTTGCTGTTGGACTGTGTCTGTAGCAGATAGTGAGGGAACCAACAAGAGGGAATACCAAGCTTCGCCTTATCCTCACCAATTTGCCTGTAACATATCCATCTGTGTCTTTGAACTGAGGATACACCTTTGCTTTTGAATTCTACACCTCAGTGTCGGGGCATCAGTTAGCTCAGTTGGCTGGATGGTTGGTTTGGGATGCCAACGGTGTGGTCAACAGCAGCAGAACTGTACTCCAATATAATCAGTAACCTCAAACCTCAGCATATTCCCCACTCAACCATTAGCCACAGGCCAAGGGATCAACCCTGGTTCAATGGAAAGTGAGGGAGGGCATGCCAGGAGTAGCACCAGGCATATCTAAAAATGAGATGAAGGTATAACATGACAATATACGAATGCTAAGCAATGGCAGAGCATGCAATTGGCAAAGCTCAGTGACACTACACAAAGGGATGAGATTGAAGGTCTGCAACTCTGACACATCCACAATCATGAATGGCTGTGGAAATTTTTTTAAAATATCCTGAAATTTTAAAAAAATACCTATTCCATTCCTCAATGCTGGGGAAGCCCAGAACATCAGAGATCTGTTCATTGCATGACTTGACCATTGTAGATCCAGTGGCCTCTTGCATTAGGCCTAATATTGGAGCCTGAAGACATACTCCAAGGCATGTCCTGGTAGGCCGCTATAGGGCATGTGATGCAACAAGAGGTAGCTGCAGATACATTAAACCCTGTCACAAGTGACCTGCAGCCACTCATTCCAAATGAAGGGGTGGGCTGGGGGAATGGGGGTTGGTGAGGAAGGCAACTTTTCAACATTGATTCCTACGTCGCCCATTGCGAGAAATTATTTGCACTGGCTGAGGATAAAGAACAAGGACATATCAACTAAAGATTCGAGGAGTCATGGAACATCTTCAAAGAAACCTTTGGAGCTTTTTTCCACAGAGGTCAATTCATGCTCGATAAATGATTAATTTTCAGTCGGTGATTGATGTATTTTTGTTGACCATCGGTATTCGTATTGTGAGTAAATGTGGGAATGTGGGGTTACTTCACAAATCAGCTGTGTCTTATTGAATGGAAATGGAAAGTTGCAGTTGTGTATAATGATTGGATAGACTGGGATGGTCTTCAAGGCTGAGGAGTGATCCATCGAAATGTACACAATATTGAGGGACTTGCATGGTGGGGACAGGGAAGACCTCTGCCATCCCAGTGGAGAGGGCAATACCAAGGGCCCCAGGTTGGAGGCTGGAAGCATTAGAGGTAATGTGAGGAAAATAGTTTTCACCCAGAGGGCGATGGGTTTCTGGAATCCACTGCCCAGTTTGGTGGTGGAAGCAGAGATCCTCAACGTGTTTAAAAGGGCACTTGGATCTGCCCCTGAAACACTATAACCAGCAAAGCTACAGACCAGGTGCTGGGAGATGGGACAAGAATGTGCAGCTCATTTCCGTTTGCAGCTGTTATAGCCAGGATGGGCCGAATGGTGACTTGCTGTGCTGTAACCTTTTCTCTGGTTCTAATGGTGTAACTGGACTGAGAGACTCCGTGGTGTCCTTTAGTTCCTGCATTCCCCTTCATGGTGCATCAGAAGACTTTCCCCCTACACCCCCTCTTTTTTGTAGGTGTCCAATCATTTCCCATTTGCACCATTTTTGGGCAGGTATCTTTATTTCCTGGCCTTTGCCCCATTCCCTTTCATTAAATCTTTGTGAATTTGTCAGGAAGGGTTGTTTTGAATGCAACATTTTAACAAATTGTTGGAAGTCTACAGGCCCCACACCATCAATCTAACCCTGTGTTTCTCTCTACCTTCGGAATCTTTAATCATGTTCTACTTTTCAGCCAGCAGTAATATCTAATATTATCAGATTCCTGTTGCTTTTTTAAACACACTATTTCTCGACGCCTCAGGAGCATTCTTGTATTTATTGGATTCCAAAATTGATTCTCTATCATACGTCCAATGATGTATCGCTGACTGGGAATTTCTTCCCAAAACCAATTACAAACTGTCTTACTTGAGGAGTTTGCAATTCTGCAATGTTTAATGACTCTCGGAGATACAATTTCTCATCTGTGACTGGAACACAGGCAGTACGAGAGCCAGCCAGCTCTCATTGATTGTGGAAAGCGTCTGTTAGATAGTAGCTCCAAGATGGTGGTGGGAGTGGGCGGGGGATGGCAGGAGGGGGATCCTCCTTCCCTGTCTGAATGCCTATCATTCAGGGAACACTGAATAAAGCCCATGGATGTGCCCTTTTGTGCATTGGCCCTGATAATTGAGCTGTCTACCAAGTCTCTGCTCAGGATCCAGGGTGAGAATCAAACTGGGGAACCTGAAGGAGGAGGGATGGACTTAAATACATTAATGTTCCTCCATCCATTTGTCTGTTAGAAATATGCCCCTCCCATCACTGAGCCTGCTATAAAAGCAGCTACACCACAGTTTTTGCTGTTAGTTACTGGCTGTCTGGGTGAATTTACTGGATTCCCTTCCATCCACCATTTGGATCTGAGCTTTCTGTTGCAGGTTATCACCTCGCTCAGCCCTGGAAAAGAAGGAAAATTGGATTTTATTTATAGGACCACTCGACAGGATTGAACAGTGAGTACTATTTTAGGTTTATTTCGACATTTTTCTTTGCCTCAGTGTGCAGGAGAGTCTCCCCTCTCTGTTGGCCTTTATGTCTCTTTCTGGATCTTTCTTCCCAAAAAAGGCTCCTCTGGAGCGAATTGGGTGGGATATAGGTTTCATCCGCACGTGCTCCAAGTGAGCTAACCGGTCCTCGATGATATTATTGTGTTAAGAAGGTGGGGGGATATCATCAAGGTTTACCCAGTGAGGTTCTCGACAGGTTTGAGCTGATTGAAATGAAACGAGGTGGGATTTGTGTCGAGCTGGGTCAGGGTCCAAGTGTTGGAAAAGGATTGCTAGCTGATTTGGGCTCATTCCCTGCATCGAGAAGCCAGGGTGGATCGAGCCTCGTGCCTTATTTTCTTCAGCAAATGTATTTGCAGCTCCTGACCGCGCCCGGAGCTCTTTCCAATCTCGTGCTTTGCTCACACTTCACTCAAGGCACTGCAGCCTGACCGGCAAAGGGGTTTAATCAGGACAGAAAATCAGAAGTCTGAATAATGTGGTCAAAGCAAGAAATACCTTGTTTCTCAAGAAAATCCTTGTCTGGGTTTGAAATCTAGTTGGAGGGTTTTTTTTCGACAGGGAGTGAAAGATTTCCCACTTTTTAGTCCCTGACAGAAAACTCCACAGCACTTGAACTTTAGAAGGGAATAATTGCCTGATTATATTCAGAAGAAAGACCTTAATTCAAAATGTGTTTTTGAGTGGGAGAAAGAGCCCCCCTTCACCCAACTGCCCTTCAGGGAGAAAAGCCCAACTGTTCCAATGAGAGTTTATTATCAGCAAACAACATTTATTGAGGTTCATCTGCAATCTTCATTTTTAAATGAGAAAAGTGAGGTTTTTGTTTAAAAGAGAGACATCTTAAAACTTGGATAACTTATTTTTAAGGGCAGTATCTATCCAACAAATTTATTTCTCAAAGAATTTCACTTCCAACATCTCGTTTCCAAGAATGATTCGAGAGAGAGAATGAACAGGCATTTGGTCAAAAGCAGACTTTGAAACTTTCCTGTTTCTGAGCTTTATTCGACATAAAGTCAGACTGAAAGAGAGAGAGAGAGAGAGAGACAAAGAGGCACAGAGTGGAAGTAAAATGTCTGACCATTAAAGTTTTGTTCTGAATGCTTGAGCAGTATCAATACCAGCTTTATTTGTAAGTTGAAAGCAGCCCACATCATTTTATTTTGAGGAGAACTTCCACTGAATGCTGGTTATGAGATAGGAAAGGGTTTATTCTTAGATCTTTTTGTGTGTGTGTGTTTATGTGTGTGTGTATGTGTATGTGTGGAAATCAGCCCCTCAAATCCGCATGATGTAGGGAAATCAGGACATCTGGGCGCGGCTGGCTTTCTGAGAGAGAAATCTGGCTCCTGATTTCTGTTTGTCCCAGTCAGAAATCATGATTCTGATTTCAACTTAGAATTCTCAAGCCTGAGTTTAATTGTCAGAGTGACAAATGAGAACATTGAAATTATACAGTGAGGAACAGTATTCAGCCATTACGCAGCCAATAAAGGAGAAGGATAGACAGTGTGTGAGAGAGGGGAAGGAAAAAGGAGGTAGTGAGGGAGAAAGAGACAGAGGGATTTGGAGAGAAGGAGATGGTAAGGGTGATAGATACAGGGAGTGATAAAGAAGGAGAAAGACAGATATAGGGACAGAAAGGATGGGGGAGAGGGAGGAGGAGAACTACAAAAGGCAGACAAATGGAGAAAAAGGAAGGAGAGAGGCAAAGGGGGTTAATGCACAGGAAAAGAGGGAGAAGCAGAGATAAGAGACAAGGTGAGAGGGTGAAGGAGAGGATGAGAGAATACTAGAAGGAAGAAAGCAATGGAAAAAAGAAGGGGGAAGAGAGGGAAGGGAAGGGAATGGAATGGAGGAGAAGGGTTTGAAGGAGTGGGAGGATAAATCTGATTAAATGCCTCATCTTATTCACAAAATGTGAAGAAAACACTACTTTTCTGAGATTAAATTAAAATGTGTTGTAAATCAAAAGGTAATGCAATGAAACAGCAGTAGTCAGAACATATTGCAATTGTTCTGGATCTGTTATTAGCAGAGTTTATTATACTCTCCTTCAGTTACTCAGATTGTATTGAACATGTTGATTTTGCCAGCGAGAATGTTGATTGAAAATAGTGCGATTCACTTCAGACACGTATTGTAAGGATTGGAGAAGGACTGGCCAGTGGTGGCGTGTTGCAGTCGACTCTCACTGACTCTGTGTGTGTGTGTGCTCTGAAAGTGCAGGCAGTCTGTGCTGCTGGTGAGCTTTAGTACTGCACTCTGGGCGACGGTACATTTCTAGTTATTGCACCGTGGTCAATTTATTAACTATGCTCTGAATTAGACCAGGAAAGGAGAGGATTACATGATTTCACCACATTTGCTGAGACTGTTTCATGTTAAAAAGGATCCTTTGATTTTGTGTGTCGAAAGGAAGCTTCGAATTGATTGTTGAAGCTGGTTTGCTGTGACATTCCATTTCCCTCCAGATTATGCTTTGACATGCGCAGATATCAAATTGTTGAGTTCATAGTCACGCCTCCTGGAAACTCCAGTCAGACCAGTGAAAAGATCATTGCATTTGAGAACAAGGCCAGAGTAGGGACCAAGGATAGTTATTAATAGATTGATGAAGGAACTCAGAAGAAGTCAGACAGTAGTGAGGCAGTGCAAATCATAGCCGCAGAGATAAATGACACAAGTTCAGAGAAAGCTGGATAAACACGTGGGGGAGAAAGGAATAGAAGGATATGCAGATCGGGAGGGGCAGCAGGGAGATGAGAGGCTCATGTTCCATAAACACCAGTATGGGTCAGTTGTGCTCAATGCCCTGTCTCACGATGGTTGCTCTATTTCATTGTGTGTGAGAGAGCAACTTATCAACACTCCTTCAGCTGCACCTCCCAAACCCATGACCTGGAACATTCTGAAGCACAAGGGCAGCACAGATACATGAGAACACCACCCCCTGCAAGTTCCCCTCCAAGCCACTCACCATCCTGACTTGGAAATATATCACCGTTCCTTCAGTGCCGCTGGGTCAAAGTCCTGGAATTCCCGCCCTAAGGGCATTGTGGCTCCACCCACAGCAGGTGGACAGCAGCGACTGCCATCCCAACTACCTTTCCCCTAGCTCCAACCCCTCCCTCTATTTATCTCTCAGTCCCCTTCCTCCTTTCCAGACCTGATGAAGGGTCCTGCTAGAAACATCAGCTGTCCTGCTCCTCGGATGCTGCTTGACCTGCTGTGCTTTCTCCAGCACCATACTTTATCAACAGTTATTCAAGAAAGCAGCTAACGACCACCTTCTCAAGGGGAAACGAGGGATGAGCAATAAATGCTGACCTTGGTCGTAATATTTTCTAATTATAACCATCAATATATATTTATAATAGTGCCTGTAAAGTATTGGAACAAAGTGCTTCACAGGGATGTTATAAAGACAACATCTGACACTAAGCCATAAAGGAATACATTAGGTCAAATGTTGTTTCATTCAGATAGAAGGATTTAAGGAATGTTGTGAAGGAGGAAAGTGAGGTGGAGTGACTTATTGAGGGAATGTCCTAGTGGTATTAGCACTGCTTTGTTAATCCAGAAACCCAGGTAATGTTCTGGGGACTCGGATTTAAATCCTGGCATAGAGGAACACAGCAAGCCAGGCCTCATCAGGAGGTGGATAAGTCAATGTTTTGGATGTAACCCTTCATGAGCCGTGAAGAAAGGTTACACCCGAAACATTGACTTCTCAACCTCCTGGTGCTGCCTGGCTTGCTGTGTTCTTCCAGTCTGTTGCCTATCTACCTTGGATTCCAGCATCTGCAGTTTCTTTGTCTCTTAAATCCTGACACAGCAGATAGTAGAATTTGAATTCAATAAAAATCTGATGAGTCTATTGTCAGGACAAACCCATCTGATTTGCTAATGTCCTTTCGGGAAGGGATTTGCCGTCCTTACCTGGTTTGGTCCACATGTGACTCCAGACCCCCAGCAATGGGGTTGACTCTGAACTGCCTTCTGGGCAATTAAGGATGGGCAATAAATGCTGGTCAGTGATGCCTTCATCCTGTGAATGAATAAAACCAAGCTTGGTGCCTGGCTAACTGAAGGCACAGCCAGCAATGGAGGAGCGACTATAATCAAAGTTACTTAAGAGGCCAGAATCAGAGGAGTGCAGAGATGATGGGTGGCAGGGGAAATGTGTATAGCTGGAGGAGATTCCAGGTTAGGGAAGGGGCAGGAGAGTGTTCGAGAGCTATCATGTTCACATCTTAGACAAGACATTATTTTATCCATTTTGATTTTATATTAGAAGCTGCAGTGTTGAATGGTAATATTGTCCCTCTGGTGTTAACCTTGAGTGACAGGGGAGTTTAACGAGATGGGGTAAGTGGTCAGCCATGATCAGAATAGCTTCTGTTCCTATTTGGGGCATTTTCCTTATGGTCACTGCATGAATTGTGAAATGCTACGTTTGGTTGTGAAAGATACAATTCTGTCCTGCACCTTCTAACGTTGTTCTTTCTCTATTTTAAAGCTAAATAATTTTGTTTGCCTCTGTTTCAGTGAGACATTCTTGCTGATATACAGTAACAGACTGATTGAGGAGGAATGATCTCTCTGTTCCTGTTCAATAAGAGACATTGAGCCCACTCACACAGCATCGCTTTCTACTGTCCTAGTGCAAAATTGCAGCTTCAGCCCCTGACACATTTGTCTGTTGGTGATTGCCCATTTTGGTCAATTAGAATGACTCTGAGTCAGGAGACTCTGGTTTCAATTTGTCACCCAGATTCTTTGTGCAGCTTTAATGAGGGAGTACTCTGTAGGATCCAGAGATGATAAAATGCTGCTCATTGACCAGCTGGGTAAGGGGGGGATTTGGGATGTTGGAACAGCGAGACAGCTCAAAGAGGTCAGATGTCGAGGGTGGATGAATTTTGCTTGAGTTACGTTGATGTTAAATGATTTATCAGTCGAGGAACTGCTTTAATTGAATTTGGAATAAATGATCATTTTTCTTCTAAAGGTCAAAGAAACATGAAAAAACAAAATGCATTTATTGCACAGTTTGATGAAATTTTGTACGTCTGCAAGATACCTAACTATAAAAGATACAGACCATTAGAAGCAAATTTTTTGAGTGGCCAGTAATTTCAAGGAATTACAGAGTTCAAACTGACTGAATACAGGGCTCTGTCATTAATCAGCTTTTCTCTTTTCATTCCTGTGACCCTACAGAGCGGCCATGACAACACTCAGTTGTGAATCATATGAAAAGAAGTTCAAAGATGTCACTTTGCCTCCTTTTGTGAGTGGGATGTCTTCCATTGTGTCCTTCGTTAACTCCGCTGTCACCTTTGGTGATAAGGAGCTGGAGGAGTCGGAAATTGGGAAGGTGAAGGTGGATATCGAGTTGGCCAACAGGGAGATGAGGAGGGCTGAGAAAGTGGCTAAGGATGTGATCGACTCGATGACAGCCGAGACCCTGCAGCTGGCGGACGACTTTGACAAGGCCCAGAGGGAGAGGAAGGAGCAGGAGGAAAGCCTCTGGATCAAGAAAGATGAGCTGATCATCCTGGAGAGTCGCAGGTACCAGGCCAATGATCAGCTTCAAGCTGCCAGATCATCTCTGCAACACATGGAGACTGCCCTGAACAGTGCAGAGGCCAGGAAAGGAGATAAAATCACCGGAAGGGACATGGGAATTGGTTTAATATTCCTTGCTCCATGTGTAGGTAAGAGGTGCTCAATATTCAAGAATTCAGCATATCCACAGGTTTAAAAGGAATTGAAGATTGAAGGAATAGCAAGCTGTTTAACAGGGAGTGCCCCAGAAATGTTCAACGAGTTAGAAATAGATTCACCTCACAACGTCCATCACGATGTCTCTAAAGGTTCAGAAAGATTAAAAGGATGAAGAAGGATCTCAGAAATAGCTATTTGACTTGTACAGAATATTTGCAATGTCTAGTCCAAGGCCTTGACTAACATCTCAGGTGGATAACAAGGATAGCCACTCTGAAAAAGGTCAGGAGAACTCTCTCTAGTGATCTTTGTTCCTCTAATGTCAAAGATTCTCAAATCCACAATCTCCACTCTCTAAAAGAGAAAGGGTGGCTAGTTGATACCTCACCATTGCCAAATCCCAAATTTAGGCATGCTGTCCTTTGGTTATGATGTTAATCTGAGGTCACTGGTCCTTGGTGCAGAGGGCTTTTTGATTGTTTTTATTTAAACAGTTTGGACAATATCTCTGCAACAGGTTTGACTTGAATGTGAACCTCTGGCCAAAAGTTAGGGACATTACCACTGCAACCACAGGTGGCAGAGTGCTCACACAGCAATTATTCCTTGTACTTTCTTTCAATTCTCTTCAGTTAAAGCTGACCTCCCCTAGCTCCACTCAACAGCTTTTCATGTTCTATATAAGTAACCCCTCTACAGACTGACTTGATTTACCTCTTATTCAGATGCATGCTTCCTGCTTACACCCCCTTCCAACTAACTAGCCATTAACATGGAGAAGGACTAAAGTGAATACCCTTTTGATGTGGACGATCACTCACTGTCCATCAACATGTAGTTCTCAGCAGGAAACTTTTGTCAAGATCAACTGAAAGACAAAAAAGTCAGACTTTAGGTTAAAAGTTTCTAAGGAGAGGTACAAGAGAATCAGTTTATAATCAGGCAGGACAAGTCAGACATTATAGGGAGGATCATCCTCTGGGACTACAATCACGAAGGTAATTTACAGTCTCTTACACCATCTCCATTCCATGAAAATCCAGTGAGGTGATGGCCTGGTGGTGTTCTTGCTGGCCTGTTAATCCAGGGACCCAGGTAATGTTCCGGGAACCTGGGTTCAAATCCTGTCAGGGCAGACAGTGGAATTTGAATTCAATTAAAATCTGGAATTAGGAGTCAAATAATGACTACGAAACCATTGCTGATTGTCAGGAAAAGCCCATCTGGTCCACTAATGCCCCTAAGGGGCAACTTTTTCACACAAAGGGTGGTGTGTGTATGGAATGAGCTGCCAGAGGATGTGGTGGAGGCTGGTACAATTGCAACATTTAAGAGGCATTTGGATGGGTATATGAATAGGAAGGGTTTGGAGGGATATGGGCTGGGTGCTGGTAGGTGGGACTAAATTGGGTTGGGATATCTGGTCGGCATGGACAGGTTGGACCGAAGGGTTTGTTTCCATGCTGTACATCTCTATGACTCTATGACTCTAAGTGGTGTCCTTAGTTAAAGACACATGTCCTTTAAGGAAGGAAATCTGCCATCCTTACCTGGTCTGGCCAACATGTGACTCCAGACCCACAGCAATGTGGTTAAGTCTTAACTGCCCTGTGGACAGTTAGGGATGGGCAATAAATGCTGACCTAACCAGTGATGCCCTCATCCAGTGAATGAATAAAAAATATTCCTGTATTTAGAAGACATAACATGATGGAACACAGTTCTCCCTCATTCATTTCATATCTTATTTTCATCTTCCAGGGATTCCAATGACTGTCAACTACAACAAGGAACTAAATACCACAAAAAAGCTGGTGAAGACCGTGGATGGTGAAATCAATCGTCTCCGAGCTGAAGTCAAGCAGAGAGAAGACGAGATGCATACATACAACAGTCAGATCCCAGAGAAAAGCAAAGAAATTGAGAGATTGAAAGAGAGCTTGGCCCGCAAAGAGAGAGAGGTGGAAAAGCTGCAGAGAGCATTTGGGCTGTTGGCTGACACCAAGTGCAAATTGAAGTATTGCTACAACTATCTGTACAGTCTCCAGGGGGCTGTGGAAGTGTTGTACAACTCCTGCCAGGACTTGTACAGTCTGGATCCAATCATGCCCATTATAGAGGAAACATTGAAAACCATACAGCAGCAGAACTCCCACAATGAGCTACTAGCCTACGATGAAGAAGTCCAGAAAAAGGTCAAAGAGTTGAAAAGGATCCAGTATCGAATGAACATGAAGTAGAGGAGAGTCCTCCCTATGACAAACAGACTGTCGCTTATTGAGGAATGGATGTGGAATAGCAAAGGAGGCTAAATCAAGGAAGGAGATGAGGGGAAATTTTCTTATTCACTGAGTTCTTGAAGATGAAACATATTGCTGACAGGATGGTGGGAGCGGGTTCGTCACATTGAACAGGGAATTAGGTAAATCTTTAAAAGGAACAGCTTGCAAGATTATAGGAAAGGAGCAGGACAGTGGGATTAATCCAATAGCTCTTCCAAACAGCCAGCACAGGCAAAATGAGCTGAATGGCTCTTTTTTATTGTGAAATGTCATGGTTCTATGAAGCAGGTTGGTGTAATCAGTCTAAAGATCGTATGAGGAAAGGCTGAGGCACTTGGGGTTGTTTTCATTGGAGAAAAGAAGGTTTAGGGGTGATTTGATAGAGGTGTACAAGATGATTAGGGGTTTAGATAGGGTCGACAGTGAGAATCTTTTTCCACGTATGGAGTCAGCTATTACAAGGGGGCATAGTTTTAAATTAAGGGGGCGTAGGTATAGGACAGATGTTAGGGGTAGGTTCTTTACTCAGCGAGTCGTGAGTACGTGGAATGCCCTGCCAGTAGCAATGGTGGACTCTCCCTCATTATGGGCATTTAAGCGGGCATTGGATAGGCATATGGAGGATAGTGGGCTAGTGTAGGTTAGGTGGGCTTGGATCGGCGCAACATCGAGGGCCGAAGGGCCTGTACTGCGCTGTATTCTTCTATGTTCTATGTTCTATGTTCTATGTCTGACGCTGAGTCCAATTTGAAAATGCAGTGACGAAAGCCTCTGTTGGACTGTGTGAGGGGGAATGTCCATGAATGGGGTTCAGCAGGTAGCTATTGGATCAGGCAAGAGGCCCACAGTTTAACAACTCTCCCTCCTTCAGAACTAAAAAGAGTCATACCAGACTCGAAACATTAACCTGCTTCTCTCTGTTCAGATTACATTCCACCCTGAGCCATATTGAAACTTAATTGGTTAAATTCATCAGGTTTGTGGCTGATGAGAAAGGACGAGGCGAGGTTCCTAATGGATGTCCATTGGAGATTTCCCAGAAGGACAATGTGCTGGTCCTGTCTGCTCAGCTCTACCCATCATTCCAGATCTCTGAATCCCAATGAGAGGGGACTCCGTGAAACTGGACAGAGGGCAATAGATGAAGCAATGATCATCTCTCAGGGCCAGTACAGGGACAATGGTTCAGGAGAAGACCATTCAGCCCCTCAAGCCTGTTCCATTGCCATTCAATCCCATTGAGGTTGAGCGGTATCTCAAATCCATTTTCCCACTTTTTCATTCCATTTCTCATCCCTAGCAAAAACCAATTGATCCCAGTCCTGAAAACTCCCTATCTTTTTGGGAATGGAATTCCAGATTTTCCCTCTCCCTGAACAGTCTGACTCACATATTAAGGTTCTGTTTCTATCAGACATAGCAGTTTCTCAATGTCTGTCCTGTCCAAATATGATTAGGTCATTCTCCAATTGTTTAAATTCAAGGGAATGGAGGCTGGCTTGTAAAACCTTTCCCCCCCTCATTTAACCTTTTAAATCTCAGTATGACTGGTGAATCTGCACTGAAATCCCTGCTTCCTGAACTGAACGCAGTGTGACAATGGGAGCTGACCAAAGCTTTGTACATCTTTAAAGTAGTTCTAATGAATCCTGAGAGAAACTGAGCAAACCCCAACTCAGATTCCAAATGGACCAGAGCTGAGGGAAGATTGAGGAGGCTGAGTTGGGTTCCAAGATTAGCAGATACCTTTGTGTGCTGATTAAAGGAATACTGAGGAACATTGAGTAAACAGGAGGGTGGGGAGGTGGGCAGAGAATGCAGGAGGGAAAAGGGGCTCATGGGAGCACCAATGCCTCCTGGGAATTCTTGAATTGACGTGACTCAACGGCTTTGCTCAATTGTCACCTTCATTAATTCCCTTGGAATCATTGAGGATTAGTCAAACAGCAATTTGATAAAGTTTACAGACTTTAATTAGACACAGGAATCACTGCTGGCAAATGTAACCTGAGACAAACGAGAGCAAACTTAATTTTACTGTTCCAATGAACCATGGCCACTGATTGTTGAGAGATAGCCTCCTTTTTTATTCTTCTCCAACTTCAATATGAATTTCATGTGTAGAACCAGCTATTTTCATTACATTTTAGTTTGTCATATTCAGAACAAAAATCATGATCATGATGAATGACATTCTCAAGCTACATATCTAAATGAATATAATCTTGATACGTAATGAATCTTTGGACTATTGTAATTGTCTGTTATTATTGGAATGGGTTTGTGGAGACCTGTCTTAATTCTCCAGAGTTAATTATTGTGCATTTTTGGGATGATTGACTTGCAACAATTTGAAAAATGTGCTTGTAGCCTCTCTTCTTCCTGTGGGAAGGGTCTTGAACTTGAGTTGTTGTCTCCCTGTGGGGGTGGGGGAAAGGAGGAGCAGTTCCTGGTGAACTGATTATTTATAATGTGATTGAATGGGAAAGAATGGTAAAACTGATCCCTGGCTGCTGTTGGCTTGTGGTGTAGCACATTGGGCACTTCATCCATTTCCCAGTCCCAGTTTTAACTGATCGCAATCTCCCAAAATGAAGCCCAAAATGAGCTGGGTTTCTAGTGGAATAGGAGTCAGGGGTTTAACATGGTGGCAGCATAATACCGACAGTGTCCAGGCTAATTTCAGCACCCTCACCATCTCGGCGATAGACCTCCTGATCACATATTCCATTGCTGCTTGTGGGAACTTTCTGTGCAGTTGTTAGTTGCTGTCTTTCCCTGATACACAACAGTGACTACAATTTAAAGCTGCTTCCTGTCCATAAAGTGTTTTGAGGCTTTGACAGACTCTAAAGAAGTTCAAGCTCATTCTTTGAGGCAAAGAGTTGGGATGACAGAGCTGAGCAAGCAGATCCAAGCCCCTGAGCATGGGATCAGCAGAAAGAGTAAATGCAATGAGAGGATTGTCCAATAACATTTAAACAATAGTATTGATTTCTCAGCTTTCATTGCTCTGCCATTGGTGGTCATGTTTTCAGCTGCCTCGGCCTCAGTTCCGGAACTTGCTCTCTCGCTCTGTCTGTCTCGCTACCTCTTAATCTTTCTTTGAGATGTTTCTTAAATCTACCTCTTTAGGTAAACATTGACTCTGTGCCCTCATGTGACCTGATGTCAAGTTTTGTTCAATAATATCACTGAGAAGCATCAAATGATGGTTTTACTCTGTTAATGGCGATAACCAAATGAAACTTGTTGTTACTTTGCTTATTCAATGGCATCAACCATTTAAAGTCATGTGTGTTGGAATGGGGACTGTTTGGAAGATATTTTCTCAGTTCACCCTGATTGGTTCACACTTAGAGAATGATTTTACTTTGACTAGTTCTGTGACTGATCACAGCCAAAGATTCCTGACAAGAAGGTCCTGGTTTCAGTGAATCATTTTTACAACAGCTCATCCTGAAATTGAGTGAGCCTGTAAAATAATTGTATTTTTATTGAAATGTGCAGACGGTTTCCAGAGAAGTTTGTTGGTTACATGTATTGGAATATAAGAGAATTTATCTATTTTTGATGACAGATTAATTTGTGTAACTGAAGATTGTTGGTGTACTGTATTGACAAGGTGCTGTGGGTGGTACTCCAGCCTCTGCATTCAATGCCCACTGTCTATGTGCCAATAAAGGGCACAGGCAACAAACGAGGATGTGGAGAACTCAGAAACACTTGCTCTGAATGTCTCAGTAAACATTACTGGTGCTGGCCCAAGACCCAGGATCCTCTGGGTTGGTGGTTCAAATCCCCACCAAGGCAAGTTGGGAAACTGAATTGGTACAACTGGAGGGTCTGGAAATTGATGATCAAAACTTGTTGATTGTTGTATAAACCCGACAGACTCCTAAAGGTCAGGAGTTGGGGTTAACATGGTGGCAGCATAATACCGACAGTGTCCAGGCTAATTTCAGCACCCTCACCACCTCGGCGATATACCTCCTGATCACATTTTCCATTGTTGCTTGTGCCAACACTTATCCCACAACCATATGACGGCAGCAGATTGTCTGATTGCCATCAGATTGCTGTTTGTGGGGTCCTGCTGTGCACAATTTTCGACTGTATTTCCCACAAGGTACTTCACTCATGTCTGAAACACTTCGGAACATCCTGAGGGTGAGAGGGGCCACTCAGTTGAGAATACAATTGAGGAGCTAAATTCACAAGAATGAAAGAGGGCTGGATTGCAGAGGGATTTCTGCAGTGTACAACGGTTAAGGAGAAAATGATGTCTTAATAAATGGTTTGTATTTGACTTCTCAATGATGTTTTCACATTGCATCTATTAGTAGAATGAGAACTGAATTTCTATCCCAGGTAACTGTACCTTAGATAACATTTCATATAAAGAAACCCTGGACCAATTGTCAGTGTCGTGTAGTTAATCGTAAGTTTGACATCGTGAAGCTGGGGTTCGGTGGAAAGGGCAGTCCCTCTGTATTGGAGGTTTGTGGCCTCTGCCCAATTCAGAGGCACCAGTGCAGTCCTGAGGGAACCCTGCACTGTCAGAGGAAGCTGTCTTTCAGAGACAATGTTGAACTGATGTCATGTTCACTCTCACAGTCACTGCTTGAAGAGGAGCAGGGATGTCCTCCCCATGTCATTGGAGTCATAGAGGTTTACAGCATGGAAACAGGCCCTTTGGCCCAACATGTCCATGCCGCCCAGTTTTCACAATTAAACTAGTCCCGTTTGCCTGCATTTGGTCCATTTCCCTCCATACCTATCTCATTCATGTACCTGTCTAAATATTTCTTAAATGACAAAATTGTACTCATTTCCAATCACGTTCCTGATGAAGAGTTTATGCTTGAACCATTGACTCTCCTGCTCCTCAGATGCTGCCTGACCAGCTGTGCTTTTCCAGCGTCACATGTTTTGATACTACCTCTGGCAGTTTGTTCCAGACACTCACCACCATCTGTGTGAAACAATTACCCCTCCGGACCCTTCTGTATCTCTCCCCTCTCACCTTAAACCTATGCCCTCTAGTTTTAGACTCCCCCACCCTGGGGAGAAGCTTATCTATGCCTCTCACGATTTTATAGACCTCTACAAGGTCAGCCTACTACAGAAAGGATCTTATTAAACTAGAAAGAGTGCAGAAATCACTAACCAGGATGCTACCTGGACGGGAGGGTTTGAGGTATAGGGAGAGTTGGGATGGGCTGAGACTTTAGTCTGTGGAGTGTTGGAAATTGAGGGGTCCTGGCCAACACTTCTCCCACAACCATATGATGGCAGCAGATTGTCTGATTGCCATAAGATTGCTGTTTGTGGGATCCTGCTGTGCACAATTTTGACTGTATTTCCCACAAGGTACTTCACTCATGTCTGAAACATTTCGGAACATCCTGAGGGCGAGAGGGGCGTTACATAAATTTCTACACCCACTCAGTTGAGAATACAATTGAGGAGCTAAATTCTCAGGCTCCCATAGTCCAAGTACAACACTGGCATCACCACAGCCCCAATCCTTTATTCAACTTGTTAGTTTCTTAATGAAACTTCAAATTGGGACTTTATCCTGGAGAGAAGGGCATGGGGTGCAGGGTAGAGGGGTTGATAGATGTGGAGCGAGGGGAAATCGAGAGACAGAAATTGTGAGAGCCCAGGCTCATCATTCATTTTCTCCTTGTCTGTGGTGGCCCAATCCCAAAAGCCACCCTGAAGATAAAAAGAAATAGGAACAGGCCATTCGGCCCTTCGAGCCTGCTCTGTCATTCAAGATGATCATGGCTGATCTGACATTCCTCATTTCCATTTTCCTGCATTTTCCCCTCAACCCTTGATTCCCTGACTGATCAAGAATCTATCGATATCAGCCTTAAATACACGCAGGGACTCTGCCCCCAATAGCCCTCTGTAGCAAGAAGTTCCAAAACCTCACAACTCTCTCACAGAAGAAATTCCTCCTCATCTCAGTCTTAAATCAGCGCCCCTTTATTCTGGTCCTAGACTCTCCCATGGGGTGAAGTATGTTGTCCCCAATCTCAATGAATATTTAACTCTGTATTCCACCTGGACATTCACACCCAGTGATTTACATGTACACTCTCAGAGTGGGAGGTGTGGAATTGACCCAATCAATCTGGTTATTGACAAACCAACAGAAGCTGGTGTTTGCTGTAAAAATCCAATTGTCTCATTAATATTTGCAAGGATGGACAGCTACAATCCTTCACTGTTCCCCACTCATATGTGACTACAGTCCAACAACAGGTGAGTAAGTGTTAACAGCCCACAGGGTAATCCCATCTGGGTATTTGAGTGACTGAGACGGGTGGAGGAGCCGAACAACATTCACTCTTGTTGCTTTTTATGATTCACACTGTCAGACAAGTCTCACACACACACATTCAAGCCCCCCCCCCCCATATGCCAGTGCACCACCCCGGGCCAAATTCCCCACCACTCACCCCCACAGAGAGAGAGAGACTGAGGGGAACATGACTGAGATGTATAAAATGAGGGGTACAGACAGGAAGAACACTTTCCCTTTGATAGAGTCATACAGCATGGAGACAGACCCTTTGGGCCAACCAGTCCATACCAAAGATAATCTCAAACTAAACTAGTCCATCCTGCCTGCTCCTGGCTCATTTCCCTCCAAACCTTTTCTATTCATGTATCCATCGAAATGTCTTTTAAATATTGTAATTGTACACACATCCACCACTTCTTCAGGAAATTCATTCCACACCTCTGTGTAAAGACTTTGTCTCATGTCTTTTTTTCAATCTTTCTCCTCTCTCCTTGAAATTGTGCCCCCTAGTCTTGAAATCCCTTATCCTAGGGAAAAGACACCTACCACTAACTCTATCTATACCCCTCATTATTTTATAAATTTCCATAAGATTGCCTCTCAACCTCCCATGCACTAGAGAAAAGAAGTCCCAGCCTATCTTTAAAACTCAAACCTTCCGTACCTGGCAACATCCTGGTAAATCTGTTCTGAACCCTCTCCAGCTTCATAATATCCTTCCTATACTGGGTGACCAGAACTGGACATAGTACTTCAGAAGAGGCCTCACCAATGTACAACCTCAACATGACATCCCAACTCCTGTACTCAAAGGACTGAGCAGCGAAGGTAAGTATGCCAAATGACTTTTTAACTACCCTGCCTATGTGACACAAACTTCAAACAAATATGTAACTGCACTCCTAGGTCCCTCTGTTCTACAAAACTACCCAAGGCCCGACTTTAAGCCCTACCTCTGTTTGTTGTACCAAAATGCAGTAACTCAGTTTGCCAGATTGAGCCCCATCTGCCAGTTTTCAGCCCATTGATACATTTGATTAAGATCCCTTTGTAATCTTAGAAAACCTTCTTCACCATCTTCACTGTCACCAATTTTAGTGTCGTCCGCAAACTTACTAACCACACCTTCTATGTTCTCATCCAGATCATTTATATAAATGACAAACAAAAGAGGACCCAGAGCAGATCCCTGTGGAACACTACTGGTCACAGGCCCTCAGTCTGAAAAGCAACCCTCTACCTTTACTCTCTGCCTCCTGATGTTAAGCCAATTTTGTATTCAATTGGCAAACTCACCCTGAATTCTATGTGACCAAACTTTACTAATTAGTCTACAATGCAGAACATTGTCAAAGGCTTTACCAAAATCCAAATAACAAATTAACCTTTTTGGTAGCTTCCTCAATCCAGGTTGTGAGACACCATTTTCCTCACACAAAACCATGCTGACTATCCTGAATCAATTTTTAACCTCTCTAAATTTTTACCTCTCTTTTACAGTCACCACCAACAATTTACCCACAACCCAAGTCAGACTCACAGGTCTATAGTTCCCCAATCTCTCCTTACAATGTTTCTTAAACAAAGGTACAACATTTGCCATCCTCCACTCATCGGGCACCTCATCCATAGTTATAGATGATGCAAATATTTCTGCAAGACATCTCATAATTTCCTGCGTTATTTCCCACAATGTTCTGGGATACATTAGATCAGCTCCTGGAGATTTATCCACCTTTATATTCTTTAAGACCTCCCGAACCTACTCTTCTTTAATGTGAACTGTTTTAAAACATTAGAGTTTATTTATCTGCACTCTCTGGACTCCATTTCTTTCTCCACAGTAACAACTGATGTGAAATATTCATTTAGTATCTCTCCCAGCTCCTTGGGTTCAACACAAAGATGACCTCCTTGATCTTTAAAGTGCCCTACCCACTCTCTAGTTACCCTCTTAATGAAATTGTAGAGTTTCTTTGGATTATCCCTATCTGCCAACACCATCTCATATCCCTCTTTGTCTTCCTGGTTTCTCTCTTAAGAATGCCCTGACTCTCTTTATATTGGTTAAGAGATTTAATTGAACCAAGTTGTACATATGTAAAACAAGATTCTCTTCCATTCTTGACTGAGGCAGAAGGTTTAGAGAAGATGTGAGGATAAATCTTTTCATCCACAGCATGGTAAGAGTGGTAGAAGCAGAAACCTTCATAACATTAGGAAAGTATTTAGATGTGCACTTGCAAAGCTCAGGGCAAAGTGCTAGAAAATGGGATGAGAATAGTCAGTGGTTATTTTAGTCAGCATGAATTAGGTGGACTGAATGGTCTGTTTCTGTGCTGAGGACCTCAATGATCTGATGACACTGTTTTGTGAGCTCATTTTATCCACTGTGAATTTGAAATTAGATTAAATGCGATTCCCTACAGTATGGGAGCAGGCCCTTCAGCCCAACTAGCATACACCAACCCTCTAAAGAGTGACCCACCCAGACCCACTCCCTTATCCTACACTGACTAATGCACTTAGAGACAATTTAGCATTTCCAATTCACCTGACCTGCACACACCTTTGGATTGTGGGAGGAAACCAAAGGAAACCCAACTAGACATGGGGAAAATGTGCAAACGCTACACATACAGTCACCCAAGGCTGGAATCAAACTCAGGACCCTGATGCTGTGAAGCAGCAGCACTATCCATTGAGCCACCATGCCACTCAGCACTTCCGTGCAGCCAGGATATTTTCCACCCTCAACTGCTCTGAGGCTGACTGATATTTAGTTGGCCCACTGATAAAATAAAACATGGAGACGTGGTCTTAAGTGTACACATATATTGATGAATTCTGAAAATCGGAAAATCAATTAATTGGACAGTTCCTGAGTTACAAAGAGTGACTGTTGGAACCGGGAAAAGAGCTTTGATCGGCTGTTTTCTTCACAAACGTTCAAGTGCACAAGGAAAGAAAAGTTTTGAAAAGAGAAGTAAGGGATTGCTTTAAGGTTCACAATTGTAAGTCAAACTGAATTGAGTTTTGGAAGTGGCCCTATGTTGAAGGTTGCCGAGCAATAGCTTCTGAACTTAAGTTTCTGGGTTTTTACAACAAAATTTGTTTTGTCAGTTAGAAGGAAATATCCAAGAAGTTAGCAGCAAAAATTTCTTGGAAAGAGATAACCTTACTGCAAGAAAACCCTGTAAAGTATATGGGAACCAGAGAAAGTTCCAGAAATCAGTAGGTTTAACATTCTCTTAAGCTCGGGAAGTTGACTTGTTACTTCCCTCCAAAGACCTCAGTCTAACTAGCTTTCCAACTGAACTGAAGTCTAATTGGAGGATCCCATCAATTTTACAATTGCATTTATTGTTATTTCGACAAAAGGCCTTCATCATGCACCTCTTATACCCATTCGAGCCATTTAGTTTGTCTCTAGCACCATCTTATTTTTAATTTTGTGTAATTATCTTTCTGTCTCAATTAGTTAGATTATTGGTCATCCCTTCACTTGTTACTCAGTCCTCCTCACTAATGTCTGGGGGCTAGTGCCAACATTGGGAGAGCTGTCTCACAGACTAGCTAAGCAACAACCTGATATAGTCATACTCACAGAATCATACCTTGTCCCAGACCCCAACATCACCAAACCTGGATATGTTTTGTCCCACCAGCAGGACAGACCTAGCAGAGGGGGCAACACAGTGAGATACTTTTGGGAAGGGGTTATCCTGGGTGTCCTCAATATTGACACCACACCTTGTGGAGTCTCGTGGCTTCAGGTTTAATATGGGTAAGGAAACCCCCTGCTGATTACCAATACTGACCTCCCTCAGCTGATGAATCGGTACCCCTCCATGTTGAACAACATTTGGAGGAAGCACTGAGGATGGCAAGGACACAAAATATACCCTGGGTGGGAGATTTCAATGTCCCACTACCAAAAGCGGTTCAGCAGCAGTACGACTGATGGAGCTGGTCGGCTCCTAAAGGACTGAGCTGCTAGACTGGGTCTGCAGGAGGTGGTGAGGGAACCACCAAGAGGGAAAAACATACCTGACCTTATCCTTACCAATCTGTCAGATGGAGATACATCTGTCCATTACAGTATCGGTGAGAGTGACCACAGCACAGTCCTTGTGGAGACAAAGTCCCACCTTCACATTGAGAACAACCTCCATCACATTGTGTGGCACTATCACCGTGCTAAATGGGACAGACTTCAAACAGATCTAGCAACTCAAAACTGGGCATCCATGAGATGCTGTGGGCCATCAACAGCAGCAGAACTGTACTCCAGCACAATCTGTAACCTCATGGCCCGGTATATCCCCCACTCAACCATTACCATCAAACCAGGGGATCAACCCAGGTTCAATGGAGAGTGCAGGAGGGCATGTCGTGAGCAGTACAAGGCAAACTTGAAGATGAGATGTCAACCTGGTGAAGCCACCAAATAGGACTACCTGCATGCCAAACAGCATAAGCAGCAAGTAATAGACAGAGCTAAGGGATCCCACAACCAACGGTACAGGTCTTAGCTCTGCAGTCCTGCCACATCCAGGTATGAATGGTGCTGGACAATTAAACAACTCACTGGAGGAGGAAGCTCCACAACTATCCCCATCCTCAATGATGGAAGAGCCTAGCACATCAGCTAAAGATACGCCTGAAGCATTTGCAGCAATCTTTCGCCAGAAGTGCTGAGTGGGTGATCCATTTCTGCCTCCAGTGGTCCCCAGCATCACAGATACCAGTCTCCAGCCAATTCAATTAATTCCACGTGATATCAAGAAATGGTTGGAGCCACTGGATACTGCAAAGGCAGTGGGCCCTGACAAATTCTGACAATAGTATTGAAAACTCGTGCTCCAGAACTTGCCACTCCCCAAGCCGAATTGTTCCAGTACAGTTACAATACTGGCATCTACCCGACAATGTGGAAAATTGCCCAGGTATGTCCTGTACAGAAAAAACAGGACAAATCCAACCCGGCCAATTCGCACCCAATCACTCCATCATCAGTAAAGTGATGGAAGGTGTCATCAACAGGGCTATCAAGCAGCACCTGCTCAGCAATACCCTGCTCAGTGACGCCCAGTTTGGGTTCCCCCAGGGCCACTCAGCTCCTGACCTCATTACAGCCTTGGTTCAAACATGGACAAAAGAGCTGAATTCCAGAGGGGAGGGGAGAGGGACAGCCCTTGACATCAACGCTGCATTCAAATAAGTGTGGCATCAAGGAGCGCTGGCAAAACTGGAATCAATGGGTATCAGGAGGAAACTCTCTGATGGTTAAAGTCATATCTGGCATAGAGGAAGATGGTTGTGGTTGTTGGAGGTGTCAGTCAGCTCAGCTCCAGGACATCTCTGCAGGAGTCCCTCAGGGAAGTGTCCGAGATCCAACCATCTTCAGCTGCTTCATCAATGCCCTTCCGTCTGTCATCAGGTCAGAAGTGGGGATGTTCACTGATGATTGCACAGTGTTCAGCACCATTTGCGATTCCTCGGATACTGAAGCAGTCCACGTTCAAATGCAACAAGATCTGGACAATATCCAGGCTTAGGCTGACAAGTGAAAAGTAACATTCACACCATTAGGCTATGACCTTCGCCAATAACAGACACCTCCTCAGTATCCAAAGCCCCACATCCACTTCAGTCAATCTCATTTCCTGCATCCACTTCTCACAATGTGCTCTCCTCTACACTGGGGAGGCAAACAGCACACTGGGTGCCAGCTTTAGAACATAGAACATAGAACAATACAACGCAGAACAGGCCCTTTGGCCCTCGATGTTGTGCCGACCTGTGAACTAATCTCAGCTCGTCCCCTTACACTAACCCAAAATCATTCATGTGCTTATCGAAGGATTGTTTAAATCTCCCCAATGTGGCTGAGTTGGCTACATTAGCAGGTAGGGCATTCCATTCCCTTACCACTCTTTATGTATAGAACCTGCCTCTGACATCTGTCTTACATCTATCACCCCTCAATGTGTAGTTATGTCCCCTCGTATTTGCTGACATCATCATCCTAGGAAAAAGACTTTCACTGTCTACCCTATCTAATCCTCTGATCATCTTGTATGTCTCTATCAAATCCCCTCTTAGCCTTCTTCTTTCCAATGAGAACAGACCCAAGTCTCTCAGTCTTTCCTCATAAGACCTTCCACCCAGACCAGGCAACATCCTGGTAAATTTTCTCTGCACCTTTTCCAATGCTTCCACATCCTTTCTGTAATGGGGTGACCAGAATGCTACATAATATTCCAAGTGTGGTCGCACCAGCGTTTTGTATAGTTGCAGCATGATATTGCGGGTTCCGGAACTCAATCCCTCTACCAATGAAACCTAACACACCTTATGTCTTCTTAACAGCACTATCCACCTGGTGGCAACTTTCAGCCACCTCATTACAGCCTTGGTTCAAACATGGACAAAAGAGCTGAATTCTATGTACATGGACTCTAAGATCCCTCTGCACATCCACACTACCAAGAATCTTTCCATTGACCCAGTACTCTGCCTTCCTGTTATTCTTCCCAAAGTGCATCACCTCACATGTATCTGCATTGAACTCCATTTGCCACCTCTCAGCCCAATTCTGCAGTTTATCCAAGTCTCCCTGCAACTTGTAACATTCTTCCACACTGTCCACTACTCCACCGACTTTAGTGTCGTCTGCAAATTTACTAATCCATCCACCTATGCCTGCGTCTAAGTCATTTATAAAAATGACAAACAGCAGTGGTCCTAAAACAGATCTTTCCAGAGGGGAGATCTGCTGGAGCCAGCTGGGAGGATTTAAACTAGTGGGGGTTGGGGGAGGACAAGAGGGCAGAGAGATAGGGAGAAGAGACATCTGTCTGGAGCTGATACAGTTGGGAAAAAGAGCAAGTCAAATAGTCAAGGCAGACAGGAGCGAAGCAGAGAACTAATTGGGACTGATAAAATAAATTGCATTTATTTCAATGCAAGGGGCCTGATGGGGAGGGCAGATGAATTCAGGGCACGGATGGGATGTGGGACTAGGATATCATAGCAATTACAGAGACGTGGCTCAGGGACGGACAGGACTGGCAGCTTAATGTTCCAAAGTGTAGATGCTATAGGAAGGATAGAAAGGTGGGGGGGGGGGGGGGGGGGGGGGCAGGAGAAGAGGAGGGTGAGTGGCGTTTCTGATTAGGAATTACATTACTGCTGTAGGTAAGGAGGAATTCTGGGCTGTACATCCCGGGAAGTTATTTGGGTGGAACTGAGAAATAAGAAAGGGTTGATCACCGTACTGGAATTGTACTTTAGAACCCCCAATAGCCAGCAGGAAATTGGGAAACAAATTTGTAAGGAGATCTCGGTTATCTGTAAGAGTAATAGTGGGTGGCTCAGTGGTCAGCACTGCTGCCTCACAGCGCCAGAGACCCAGGTTCAATTCCCGCCTTGGGCGACTGACTGTTTGGAGTTTGCACATTCTCCCTGTGTCTGTGTGGGTTTCCTCCGGGTGCTCCGGTTTCCTCCCACAGTCCAAAGATGTGCAGGTCAGGTGAATTGGCCATGCTAAATTGTCCATAGTGTAAGGTGAAGGGGTAAATGTAGGGGTATGGGTGGGTTGCGCTTCGGCGGGTCGGTGTGGACTTGTTGGGCCGAAGGGCCTGTTTCCACACTGTAAGTAATCAAATCTAATCTAACAGGGTGATTATGTCGGAGATATTAACTTTCCAAACAGAGACTGGATCAGCCAAAGCATGGGGGACTTGGATAGAGAGAATTGTGCTCAGGGTGTACAAGAAACTGTTCTGATTCAGTATCCAGTCTGTGGCTGTATCTACTAGTGAAGCTGCAAAACCTGACCTACTCTTGGGAAATAAGGCAGGCCAGGTGACTGAGGTGTCAGTAGGGGAGCATTATGGGACTTGTGACCACAATTCTATTTGTTTTAAAATAGTGATGGTAAAGGATAGACCTTCTCTAAAAGTTAAAGTTCTAAATTGGAGGAAGGCTAATTTTGACCATATTAGGCAAGAACTTTCAAAAGTTGATTGGGGGGGTGGTTATTCGCAGGTAAAGGGATGACTGGAAATTGGGAAGCCTTCAAAGATGAGATGATGGGAGTCCAGAGACAGTGTATTCCTGTTAGGGTGAAAGGCGAGGCTGGTAGGTGAAGGGAACTCTGGATGACTAGAGAAATTGAGGTTCTGGTCAAGAAAAAGAAGGAAGCATATGTCAGGTGTAGACTGCAGGGATCGAGTGAATCCCTGGAGGAGCACAAGTAGGAGTATACTCAAGAGGGAAATCAGGACGGCATAAAGGGGACATGAGGTAGCTTTGGCAAAAAGGGTTAAGGAGTTTCCAAAGAGATTCTACAAATACATTAAGGACTAAAGAGTAATTAGTGAGAAAATGGGGCCCCTTAACGATCAGCAAGGCTGCCTATGTGTGGAACTGTAGGAAATGGGTGAGTATTTTGCAACAGTGTTTACAGTGGAGAAGGACATGGAAGCTAGAGAACATGGGGAAATAAATAGTGACATCTTGAAATGTGTCCATATTACAGAGGAGGACGTGTTGGATGTTTTAAAATACATCAAGGTGGATAAATCCTCAGGACCTGCTCAGGTGTACCCTAGAACTCTGTGGGAAGCTAGGGAAGTGTTTGCTGGGCTCCTTGCTGAGATATTTGTATTATCGATAGTCACAGGTAAGGTGCTGGAAAACTGGAGGTTGGCTAATATGGTGCCACTGTTTAAGAAGGGTGGTAAGGACAAGCCAGGGAACTATAGACCAGTGAGCCTGACATCGGTGGTGGGCAAGTTGTTGGAGGGAATCCTAAGGGACAGATGTACTTGTATTTGGAAAGGCAAGGACTGATTAGGGATAGTCAGCATGGCTTTGTGCGTGGGAAATCATGTCTCACTAACTTGATTGAGTTTTTTGAAGCAGTAATGAAGAGGATTGATGCGGGCAGAGTGGTGGACTTGATCTTTATGGACTTCAGTAGGGGATTCAATAAGGTTCCCCAAGGGAGACTGGTCAGCAAGGTTAGATCACTTGGGATACAGGGAGAACTAGCCATTTGGATACAGAACTGGCTCAAAGGTAGAAGACAGAGGGTGGTGGTAGAGGGTTGCTTTTCAGACTGGAGGCCTGTGCCACAAGCTGGGTCCACTGCTTCATATTTATATAAATGATTTGGATGTGAACAAAGAAGTCTTGGTTATTAAGTTTGTAGGCGACAGCAAAACTGGAGTTATAGTGGAACACAAAGAAGTTAAATGGGATCTTGACCAGATGGGCCAATGAACCAAGGAGTGGCAGATGGAGTTTAATTCAGATAAATGTGCATTTTGGAAAGGCAAATCAGGGCACGACTTATACACTTAATGGTAAGGTCCTAGGGAGTGTTGCTGAACAAAGAGACCTTGGAGTGCAGGTTCATAGTTCCTTGAAAGTGGAGTCGAGGTAGATAGGATAGTGAAGAAGGCATTTGGTATGCTTTCCTTTATTGGTCAGAGTATTGAGTACAGGAGTTGGGAGGTCATGTTGCGGATGTACAGGATATTGGTTAGGCCACTGTTGGAATATTGTGTTCAATCCTGGTTTCCTTCCTATCGGAAACATGTTGTGAAACTTGAAAGGGTTCAGAAAAGATTGACAAGGATGTTGCCAGGATTGGAGGATTTGAGCTATGGGAGAGGCTGAATAGGCTGGGACAGTTTTCCCTGGAGGGTCGGAGGCTGAGGGGCAACGTTATAGAGGTTTATAAAGTCATGAGGGGCATGGATAGGGGAAGTACTCGAGGTCTTTTCCCCTGTGTGGAGGGAATCCAAAACTAGAGAGCATAGATTTAAAGTGAGAGAGGAGATATTTAAAAGGGACCGAAGGGGCAACTTTTTCACACAGAGGGTGGTGTGTGTTTTGAATGAGCTGCCAGCGGAAGTAGTGGACAAATAAGAGGCTGGAAGAACGCAGCAAGCCAGGCAACTTCAAGAGGTGGCGAAGTCAATGTTTCGGGTGTAACCCTTCTTCAGGACTTCATAGAACATAGAACATAGAACAATACAGTGCAGAACAGGCCCTTCGGCCCTCAATATTGCGCCGACCTGTGAACTATTCTCAGCTCATTCCCCTACACTATCCCAAAACCATCCATATGCTTATCTAAGGATTGTTTAAATCTCCCTAACGTGGCTGAGTTGGCTACATTAGCAGGTAGGACATTCCACGCCCTTACCACTCTCTGAGTAAAGAACTTGCCTCTGTCATCTGTCTTAAATCTATCACCCCTCAATTTGTAGTTATGTCCCCTCATACAAGCTGACGTCATCATCCTAGGAAAAAGTCTTTCACTGTCTACCCTATCTAATCCTCTGATCATCTTGTATGTCTCTATCAAATTTCCTCTTAGACGTCTTCTTTCCAATGAGAACATACCCAAGTTTCTCAGCCTTTCCTCATAAGACCTTTCCTTCAGACCATTTACCTTTCCAATGCTTCCACATCCTTCCCGAAATATGAGGACCAGAACTGTATACAATATTCTGAGTGTGGCCACACCAGCGTTTTGTATAGTTGCAGCATGATATTGCGGTTCCGGAACTCAATCCCTCTACCAATGAAACCTAACACATCGTATGCCTTCTTAGCAGCACTATCCACCTGGGTGGCAACTTTCAGAGAACAATGTACATGGAAACCAAGATCCCTCTGCACATCCACACTACCAAAAATCTTTCCATTGACCCAGTACTCTGCCTTCCTGTTATTCTTCCCAAAGTGCGTCACCTCACATTTATTTGCATTGAACTCCATTTGTCACCTCTCAGCCCAATTCTGCAGTTTATCCATGTCCCCCTGCAACCTGTAACATTCTTCCAAACTGTCCACTACTCCACCGACTTTAGTGCCATCTGCAAATTTACTAATCCATCCATCTGTGCCTGTGTCTAAGTCATTTATAAAAATAACAAACAGCAGTAGTCCCAAAACAGATCCTTATGGCACACCACTACTAACAAGACTCCAGGCTGAATATTTTCCATCAACACCACTCGCTGTTTTCTGTCAGAAAGCCAGTTTCTAATCCAAACTGCTAAATCACCCTCAATTCCATGCCGCTGCATTTTCTCCATCAGCCTACCATGTGGAACCTTATCAAAGGCTTTACTCAAGTCCATGTATACCACGTCAACTGCCATACCCTCATCTACATGCTTGGTCACCTTCTAAAAAAACTCAGTGAGGTTTGTGAGACACGACCTGCCCTTGATGAAACCATGTTGACTCTCTGAAATCAAATTGTTGCTTGCTAGATGATTATAAATCTTATCTCTTATCGTCCTTTACAAAACCTTTCCTACAACAGAAGTAAGGCTCACTGGTCTATAATTACCTGGGTCATCTCTACTGCCCTTCTTGAACAAGGCCACAACATTTGTAATCCTCCAGTCTTCAGGTATTAAACCTGTAGACAATGACGACTCAAATATCAAAGCCAAAGGCTCTGCTATCTCCTCCCTAGCTTCCCAGAGAATCCTCGGATACATCCCATCCGGCCAGGGGACTTGTCTACTTTCACTCCTTCTAGAATTGATAACACCTGTGCGTAACTAAAACTGTGCATACCTGAAACATTGACTTCTCCACCTCCTAATGTTGCCTGGCTTGACGTGTTCTTCCAGCCTCCTGATGCTGCCCGGCTTGCTGAGTTCTTCCAGCCTCCTGCCTATCTACCTTGGAATTCTAGAATATTTTGCAGATTTTTTGTCTTGGAGGAAGTGGTGGAGGCTGGATTGATAGATGAATAGGAAGGGTTTGGAGGGTCTGAAAGAACTGTCTTTCCCTCCTCCCTCCTCAGTGTCCAATGGCCCAAACAAACCTTCCAGATGAAGTAGCACTTGCCCTGCACTTCCCACTATCTAGTCTACTGTATTCCCTGCTTACAATGTGGTCTCCTCTACATTGGGGAAAAGAAGCATAGACTGGGTGACCGCTTTGCAGAACATCTACAGTTCTGCCCGCAAAAAAGACCCTGAGTCCCAGATGCCTGCCACTTAAACACCTCCCACCACCACCCACCCCCTATGCCCTGGCCAACGTCCCTGCCCCAGGCTTGCTGCAGTGCTCCAGTGAAACTCAATGCAACCTGGAATAACAACACCTCATTTGCCACATGAGGACCCTGCAGCCCTCCGGACTCAATGTCGAGTTCAATATGTTTAGGTTTTGAAAGACCTTCTCCCAGGACCTTACCCCTATCCCCTCACACCCCATGCCTTTGTTCTCACATGGGCTGCTTTCAGCACAACCAACCCTTTCCCTCCTATTTATACACCACCCCATCATCAGCTTGATTTTCTCCTAAGCAGACTATTATCCATCTCTTTACTTCCCTAACTGTCATTTCCTCTCTCTGGGTTCCGTCTCCTCCAATCCACTCACTCCATCCTCCCACCTATCTCCAGCACAACACCACCTTTTCCCAGCTACCATCAGTTCTGAGGAAGGGTCACTGGATCCAAAACGTTCACTCTGTTTTCTCCGCACTGTTCAGGCGATTCCTGTTCTTGTCTCCCATTTCCAGCAACTGCAGTTCTTTGGTACAACACACCTCTGGGCAGGAGGACTTGAATCTAGACCTTCTGGCCTAGAGATCGGGGCACTACCTTCCCACCACAAGACCCTCATGAGAACCCTTTTCCCCGTGGACAGAGGTAGGAGAAGTTTGGCAAATTTGGAGCAAATGTTAATTGGACAGCCTTTAGCAGGACATATAGACAGGGTGGTTAAAAAGGCATTTAGCATACCTGCCCTCACTGCTGTGCCCTTTGAGTACAGGAGTTGGGAGGTCATGTTGAGATTGTACAGGACATTGTTGAGGCTTCTTCTGGGGGACTGTGTCCAGTTATAGGAATGATATTATTGAGCTGGACAAGGTTCAGAAGAGATTTACCAGGATGTTGATGGGTATGGAAGGTTTGAGTTCTAAAGAAAGGCTGGATATGCTGGGACTTTTTTCACTGGTGTGTAGGAGGTTGAGAGTTGACATTATAGAGGTTTATTGACCATGCCTAACAATAGGTGTCTTTTCCCGAGGATGAGGATTTTAAGACGAGGCAGCACATTTTTATGGTGAGAGGAGAAAAATTTTAAAAAGACGTGAGGGGCATTTTTTTTTTACCCAGAGGGTGGCTCAGGTCTGGGAATAATTTCCAGAGGAAAGGATATATTGCCATGCTCTGTCACTTCCTGTTTCTATGTGCTTACAGCATCCTCTGGTGGTGAATTGGGGGAAGAGCAGGCTGCTGCACTGCCCTCTGCTGGTAAATGGGGGCAAGTGAAGCTACTGCAGCTTGGATCCGTTTTGATGTCCATGCAGTGTTTGGAAACCTGGTATTAGTTTGAAGATTGGTCAAGGGGGACGGTCTAAAGATTGTTAGGTATCAAATAATTAAACAATTTCTTTTAAAAATAAGACTGAAAATGAGTGCTGAAAAGATACTTCTCATTGCCCGATAGACTGGAATGCCAGGACACAGTTTAGAAAAATGAAAGAAACATGCACAGAAAGTGCCGAAGAAACTCAACAGGTCTGGCAGCATGTGTTGGAGAAAGATGCAGAATTAATGTTTTGAGTCCGGTGACCCTTCAACAGGCTCAAACTGCTTCTCTCTCTCTCTCTGTACAGCTGCTGTCAGACCTGCTGAGTTTCTCCAGCACTCTCTGTCTTTGGTTCAGATTTCCAGCATCCACAATTCTTTAACCTTATTTTCAGAAAAAGGATCTTTTGTTAAAGATCCTTTAACAAGGAGAATGCTTCTGTCTCAGGGTGAATCTATGAAACTATCGTCCCCAGAGAGTGCTGGAGGAAGGGTCAATGAAGATTTGGAAAGTGGAGATGAATTGATTCAGAACAGCATTCCGGCTGCTCAGGAAAATTGGACTACCCTCGGGTCAGTCATGATCTTATCAAATGGTGCAGCAGGCTGGAGGGGCAGAATGGCCTCTTTCTATTCCTAACCAATTCTTTGTATTATTCTTATGTTTGTGGAACATGTTGTTAAGAAATAAAAAACTTGTCCTTTCCTCCTGTCTCTCATGATCTCAACATACTGCAAAGTGCTTTATAAAGGTACAAACAAACACGAATTAAAGGCAGGAGAAATGACCGTTTGATTCTTGTGCATGCAGTACCATTCACTACGATTCTGGCAGATCTAGCTGTGTTTTGAATTCCATATTCTCATCGTTCCCTCGGTTTCCCTAATTTTAAACAGTGCCTCCTCATTCTGGACTGACCCAAAAGAGGAAACCATCCTTTCCACATTCACCTTGTCAAGATCATTCAGGATTTGATAGACTTCAATCAGGTCCCCCCTCACTCCCCAAAACTCCAGCGAAACAGTCCCAATCTGTCTAATCTTTCCTCCTAAGACGACCTGCTCATTCCAGCTATCGATCTCGCAAACCTCCTCAGAACCACCTCCAACACATTTACGTCTGTCCTTCAGTAAAGAGACTGAAACTTCATGTAGAATTTAATATATGGTCTCCTCAAAGCCCTGTATAACTGAAGCATTACATCTTTACTTCCTCAAACAAAACAGAAAAACTCAGCAGGTCTGACAGCATCTGTAGGGAGAAAGCAACTTTTACATCTTTACTTTCATGGTCAATTCCCCTTGTAATAAAGAATAGCTCAGCTTTCATCACAACATCCCTGAGGTAACAGTGGCTGAAGGACCTGAACTGAAGGGAATTTATATTTGCTAGGAATTGGTGTTGGAGAGACTGTTAGGTCTGAAGGTTGATAAGTCCCCGGGGCCTGATGGTCTACATCCCAGGGTACTGAAGGAGGTGGCTCGAGAAATCGTGGATGCATTGGTGATTATTTTCCAGAATTCGATAGATTCGGGATCAGTTCCTGCGGATTGGAGGGTGGCTAATGTTATACCACTTTTTAAGAAAGGTGGGAGAGAGAAAGCAGGAAATTATAGACCAGTTAGTCTGATCTCAGTGGTGGGAAAGATACTGGAGTCTATTATAAAGGATGAAATTACGACAAATATGGATAGTAGTAACAGGATAGGACAGAGTCAGCATGGATTTATGAAGGGGAAATCATGCTTGACTAATCTTCTGGAATTTTTTAAGGATGTAACTGTGAAGATGAACGAGGGAGATCCAGTAGATGTAGTGTACCTGGACTTTCAGAAAGCTTTTGATAAAGTCCCACATAGGAGATTAGTGAGCAAAATTAGGGTGCATGGTATTGGGGGCAAAGAACCAACTTGGATTGAAAGTTGGTTGGCTGACAGGAAACAAAGAGTAGTGATAAACAGCTCCATTTCGGAATGGCAGGCAGTGACCAGTGGGGTACCTCAGGGATCAGTGCTGTGACTGCAGCTTTTTACAATATATATTAATGATATAGAAGATAGTATTAGTAATAACATTAGCAAATTTGCTGATGATACGAAGCTGGGTGGCAGGGTGAAATGTGATGAGGATGTTAGGAGATTACAGGGTGACCTGGACAAGTTAGGTGAGTGGTCAGATGCATGGCAGATGCAGTTTAATGTGGATAAATGTATGGTTATCCACTTTGGTGGCAAGAACAGGAAGGCAGATTACTACCACAATGGAATCAATTTAGGTGAAGGGGCAGTACAAAGAGATCTGGGTGTTCTTGTACACCAGTCAATGAAGGTAAGCATGCAGGTACCGCAGATAGTGAAGAAGGCTAATAGCATGCTGGCCTTCATAACAAGAGGGATTGAGTAAGAAGCAAAGAGGTTCTTCTGCAGCTGTACAGGGCCCTGGTGAGACCACACCTGGAGTACTGTGTGCAGTTCTGGTCTCCAAATTTGAGGAAAGACATTCTGGCTATTGAGGGAGTGCAGCGTAGGTTCACGAGGTCAATTCCTGGAATGGCGGGACTACCTTACACTGATAGACAGGAGCAACTGAGCTTGTATACCCTTGAGTTTAGAAGACTGAGAGGGGATCTGATTGAGACATATAAGATTATTAAAGGATTGGACACTCTGGAGGCAGGAACCATGTTTCCGCTGATGGGTGAGTGCCGAACCAGAGGACACAGCTTAAAATACAGGGTAGACCATTTAGGACAGAGATGAGGAGAAACTTCTTCACCCAGAGAGTGGTGGCTGTGTGGAATGCTCTGCCCCAGAGGGCAATGGAGGCCCAGTCTCTGGATTCATTTAAGAAAGAGTTGGATAGAGCTCTCAAGAATAGTGGAATCAAGGGTTATGGAGATAAGGCAGGAACAGGATACTGATTAAGGATGATCAGTCATGATCATATTGAATGGTGGTGCAGGCTCGAAGGGCAGAATGGCCTACTCCTGCACCTATTGTCTATTGACATTGTTGCCTATACTTAGATGTAAAACATTAAATTTAGACTCAGTCTTCTCCTGATCGAGCTGGATATACAATTCAATCATGTTATGATCACTGATGCCTAGAGGTGCTTTTACCCCGAGGTCTTTAATTAACTTTGCCACATTTCACAACACCAAGTCCAGCATAACCTGTGTACTGGTCAGGGTGGGAGGTGCTGGTTTAAGAACAATCTCAAAAACCATTCGCTGAATTCATGCAGGCTCCTCCTGCCAAGCTGATATTTCCAGTTTATGTACAGATTAAAGTCATGCATGATTGATGCCATTCCTTGATCACAAGCAACAAATATATTTTCCTTCTTTACTTTGTCCCATATTGTGGTTACTGTTCAGGGGGTATGCCTTAATTCCCTAACTATTCCTCATCTCTACTCAAACTGTTTCCACACACTGACCTCCTCAAGCAGAGTCATTGCGAAGTATTGAACAGCCCTAACCCTCGTGCTCTACTTTTATTGAGGTTCCTATTCCCCTTTGACATCCTATAGCCCTCAACATTCACGTTCCAATCCATGAGATCATGTAGCCACATCTCTGGAATGGCTTTCCTGTCATAGTTACTCACTTCAATGTGCCTTGTCAATTCAATGACTTTGTTGCAAATACCACATGCATTCAGACACAGAGCTGTTACTTTTGTCTTTCTGTTACCTTTCTAATATTTGGTCTTGATTGTTTGCATGTGCCTAGTTTCTTTTCTCTGTCCATTCCTGCTTTCTCTGACCTTCCTTCCCCACAGTGTTGCATTCCTTTCCTACCTTGTCTCTATTCTTCAATGTGCCAAAGAAAGCACATGCAATGTGCCTTAATGACTACCACCCAATGGCTCTGACCTCAATAATCATGAAGCGTTTCTAGAGGCTGGTCATGGCCCACATCAACTCCAGTCACCCAGCCTGCCTTGATCCCCTACAATCAGCCTACCGACATAACAGGTCCACAGCAGATGCCATATCCCTAGCCCTGTACTCATCCCTGGAACATCTGGATAACAAGGACACTTACGTCAGACTCTTGCTCATCAACTACAGCTCCACCCTCAACACCATAATCCCCCCTAGACTCTTCTCAAAATTCCATGATGTTAGTCTTGGCTCCGGTCTCTGTAACTGGATCCTCAGCTTTCTGACCCACAGACCGCAATCAGTGAGGAGAGAGAACAGTACCTCCTCCATCCTTGGAGCCCCCCAAGGATGGGTGTTCAGCCCCCTGCCATACTCCATGTACACTGACTGTGTTGCTAAATTCCAAATGAACACCATCTACAAGTTTCCTGATGACACCACCGTAGTGGGAAGCTGAAAATGTGTTGCTGGAAAAGTGCAGCAGGTCAGGCAGCATCCAGGGAACAGGAGAATCGACGTTTCGGGCATAAGCCCTTCTTCAGGAAACATCGATTCTCCTGTTCCCTGGATGCTGCCTGACCTGCTGCGCTTTTCCAGCAACACATTTTCAGCTCTGATCTCCAGCATCTGCAGACCTCACTTTCTCCACCGTAGTGGGAAGGATATCTAATAACGAGGAGTCAAAATACCGAAGGGAGATCGAGGGCTTGGTAACGTGGTGCAGTAAGAACAACTTCTCTCCCAATGTCGGCAAAACTAAAGAACTGATCATTGTCTTCAGGAAGAAAAGAGGGGAACACGCCCCACTCTATTTCAATGGAGCTGAGGTCGAGATGGTGGACAGCATCAAGTTCCTCAAAGTAACAATAGCAGACAACCTGTACTAGACTTCCCACGGAGATGTGACTGTCAAGAAGGTCCAACAAAACCTCGTCTTCCTCAGCAGGTTCAGGAAACTCAGCATGTACATAAAGACCCTCACCAACATCTACAGATACACCGTAGATATTTATGGATATTTACACTTATTTATTTATATTTATATTTATGGATATTTATACATACCATCATACTGTCCAGGTGCATAATGGCCTGGTATGGCAACTGCTCTGCCCAGGACCATAAGAAACCACGGAAGGTGGTGCGCACAGTCCGGATTGTTATGGAGGACAACATTCCATCCATGGACTCCATTTACACGGCTCACTGCTGTGGAAAGGCTGCCAACATCGTCAAATACTCCTCCCACCCCGCTAATGCTCTCCTACAACGTCTTCCGTCAGGCAGAAGATACAGAAGCTTGAACACACACACACCAGCAGGTTCAGGAACAGCTTCTATCTGGCTGTTATTAGACTGATGGATGGACTCTCTAGCCCCCAGGAATGTAGATCTTGTTAATGTTGATCTTGCTCTGCACATTTCCTGTGCAGTATAACCCTGTACGCCTCTCTCTGTCTAAACGCTCTACAATCTGTATGTCCTTGTTTGCTATGATCTGCCTGTACTGCTCACAAAACTAAACTTTTCACTGTATTTAGGTGCATGTGATTACAATAAATCACATCAAATTATACCTGACCCCTGGCCCTCACTATTCACTTTTACACTCCCTGAAATTTTTGCAAGTGTAGCCCCGCAAGTGCAAAATAACACCAAGCTCTCGATCCATTCTGCTCCTGGGAACTATTCCACCATTCAATCAGATATTGGCTGCGTGGTCCCACAATCCCTTTCACTGAGCTGATGAATATGTAATCCTGTGTAAACTTGAGTACAATCTCCAGTCTGTGTGGATGCAGCGGACCCTCACTGGCAGAGGTTAATTAAGGAAAGGCAGCACAGATATCTTAAAGGAACACAATGGTTCACTCATTCAGTTGACATTTTGATGAGGGGACAGAAAGTTGAAAGATAAAGTGCCGTTTGGTACGGTGGGTAGGGGGATAGAGCTGAACAGCATGGAGGTCTTGTATGCTGACAAGGGTAATGGGGATCAAAGGTCACAGGGAGAAGGTAGGAGGATAGGATTGAGAAATATATCAGCCGCAATCGAATGGTGGAGCAGACTCAGTGGGCCTCTGGTCATATTGATCTTCCATAAGACACTTGTTGAGTCTCAGTTGGTGCATTGTGTGCAGTTCTGGGTGCTGTGCTTTAGGAAGGATGTGAGGACACTGGAGGGAGTGTGGGAATGATTCACAGAAATGTTTCCAGTGATGAAGAATTGCAGTTATGGAGCTGGTTTGGAACGGCTCTCATTGGAAATGGACATCCGACATGAATCATGAGGTCTGGGCAGAATGGACAGGGAGAAACTATTCCTATTTGTGAAAAGATCATGGCCAAGCCAGTGAAGATTTCAAGCAATTTGTTAAAAAAAAAGCATCAGAGAGGAAACCTGTTCAGAGAGTGAGTGTCAGGGATCTGGAACACCCTCCTGACAGCGTGGTGAAGGAAGATTCAAGCATGGCTTTCGAGTTGGAATTGGATTATCAGCTGGAAAAGCTGAATGTGCACAAAGTCAACTGTTTGTTTGGGGAGCTGGGACACAGACCACAAGCTGAAAGAGCTCGTTCTGGTCTGGAATAATTCTCATTCTGCCATCATGTCACATGGAGCTCCGAGAGTGTTTCTCACAGGAGCTTTGTCAGCAGAACCCATGGTGTAAAAGGAGCATGCCCAACATGGACAGAGAGCTGGGGAACTAACACCAGGCACATTGGTCAGGAATAAAACCAGGCAGTGCAGGAGGAACTCAGCAGGTTTGGCAGCAACAGCTAGAGAAAGGAAAAGAGTTCATATTCCTTGAAAGTGGAGGCACAGGTAGATAGGATAATGAAGAAGGCATTTGGGATGTTTTCCTTTTTTGGAGGGAGCATTGAGTATTGGAATTGGGAGGTCATGGTGCGGCTGTACAGGACATTGGTTAGGCCACTTCTGGAATATTCTGTGTAATCCTGGTCTCCTTCCTATAGGAAGGATGTTGTGAAACTTGAAAGGGTTCAGAAAAGATTTACAGAAATGTGGCCAGGATTGGACGATTTGATCTGCAGGGAGAGTCTGAACAGGCTGGGGCTGTTTTCCCTGGTGTATTGGAGACTGAGGGGTGACCTTATAGAGGTTGATAAAATCATGATGGGGTAAACAGAAAAATCTTTTCCCTGGGGTGAGAGAATCCAGAACTAGGGGGCACATGTTTAAGGTGATAGGGGATACATTTGAAAGGGACCTAAGGGGCAACTTTTTCATGGAGAGGGTGTGTGTGTATGGAATGAGCTGCCAGAGGAAATGGTGGAGGTTGGTACAATTACAACATTTAAAAGACATCTAGTTTGGTACATGAATTGGAAGGGTTTAGAGGGATATGGGCCAAGTGTTGGCAAATGGGACTAGATCAGATTAGTATATCTGGTTGGCATGGACGAGTTGGGCAAAAAGGACTGTTTCCATGCTGTACATCTCAATGACTCTTTCACTCTCACAGTAATGTTGGCAGGGACAGGGTATCTTCAGAACCCTGTGGACTGCCTCAGTAATGTTGATAGGGACAGAGTGATTCCAGGACCCTATAGACCCCCTCAGTAATGTTGAGAGGGACAGAGTGATTCCAGGACCCTATAGACCCCCTCAGTAATATTGAGAGGGACAGGGTGTCTCTATGAACCTGTGGGCTCCACTAGGAATGTTGATAGGCCTGGGGTGTCTCTCGGACCGTGCGGATTCCCTCAGTATGGGATGAGGTGTCCATAGTACCATGCAGACTCCTTCAGTAATGTGGGCTGGGATAGCGTCTCTAGAACAGAGTGGATTCCCTTCACTAATGTTTACTGGGACAGGGTGTCTCTGGGACCCTGCGGACTCCCTCAATTTTACTGTATGGGCCAGTATGCCTCTAGGACCCTGTGGCCCCCTCAGTAATGTTGTCAGGGATGGGTCTGTCTCTCGGACCCTGCGGACTCTCTCAGTAGCGTTGTCAGGGATGGGTATGTCTAGGACCCTGCAGATCCCTTCAGTTATAGATCATAGAACATGATTCGGAGATGCCGGTGTTGGACTGGGGTGTACAAAGTTAAAAATCACACAATACCAAGGTTATAGTCCAACAGGTTTAATTGGAAGCACACTAGCTTTCGGAGTGACGCTCCTTCATCACAATCACCTGATGAAGGAGCGTCGCTCCGAAAGCTAGCGCTTCCAATTAAACCTGTTGGACTATAACCTGGTGTTGTGTGATTTTTAACATCATAGAACATGGAACAGTCCAGGCCCTTCAGCCCACGATGTTGTGCCGAGCATTTATCTTGATCTAAGATCAATCTAATCTACACGCCTTCAATTTACTGCCATCCATGTGCTTGTCCAGCAGTCGCTTAAATGTCCCTAATGTCTCTGACTCTCCTACCACCTCTGGCAGTGCATTCCATGCAGCCACCGTGCTCTGCGTAAGGAGTCTACCTCTCACATCCACTCCATAACTTCTTCCAATCACCCTCGTGATAGCCATTTCTGCCCTGGGGAAAGGTCTCTGACTATCTCCTCTATCCATGCCTCTCATTACCTTGTACACCTCGATCAAGTCACTTCTCTTCCTTCTCTCCAGTGTGAAAAGCACAAGCTCACTCAACCTCTCTCCATCAGACGAGCCCTCTGCACCCGCTCTGAAGTATCCACATCCTTCCTACAATGAGACAAGTGGTGTCCCACAGGGTTCAGTGTTGGGGCCGCAGCTGTTTACGTTATATATTAATGATCTGGATGAAGGGACTGGGGGCATTCTAGCGAAGTTTGCCGATGATACGAAGTTAGGTGGACAGGCAGGTAGTACTGAGGAAGTGGGGAGGCTGCAGAAGGATCTAGACAGTTTGGGAGAGTGGTCCAGGAAATGGCTGATGGAAATCAATGTGAGCAAATGTGAGGTCTTGCACTTTGGAAAAAAGAATACAAGCATGGGCTACTTTCTAAACGGTGAGAAAATTAATAAAGCCAAAGTACAAAGGGATCTGAGAGCACTAGTCGAGGATTCTCTAAAGGTAAACATGCAGGTTGAGTCCGTGATTAAGAAAGCGAATGCAATGTTGTCTCTTATCTCAAGAGGGTTGGAATATAAAAGCACTGTTGTGCTACTGAGACTTTATAAAGCTCTGGTTAGGCCCCATTTGGAGTACTGTGTCCAGTTTTGGTCCCCACATCTCAGGAAGGACATACTGGCACTGGAACGTATCCAGTGGAAATTCACACGGATGATCCCTGGAATTGTAGGTCTAACATACGAGGAACGGCTGAGGATCCTGGGATTGTATTCATTGGAGTTTAGAAGATTAAGGGGAGATCTAATAGAAACTTACAAGGTAATTGTGGGCGGCACGGTGGCACAGTGGTTAGCACTGCTGCCTCACAGCGCCAGAGACCCGGGTTCAATTCCCACCTCAGGCGACTGACTGTGTGGAGTTTGCACATTCTCCCCGTGTCTGCGTGGGTTTCCTCCGGGTGCTCCGGTTTCCTCCCACAGTCCAAAGATGTGCAGGTCAGGTGAATTGGCCAGGCTAAATTGCCCGTAGTGTTAGGTAAGGGGTAAATGTAGGGGTATGGGTGGGTTGCGCTTCGGCGGGTCGGTGTGGACTTGTTGGGCTGAGGGGCCTGTTTCCACACTGTAATCTAATCTAAAAAAAAAATAATACATGACTTGGAAAGGGTGGACGCTAAGAAATTGTTTCCGTTAGGCGAGGAGACTAGGACCCGTGGACACAGCCTTAGAATTAGAGGGAGTAAATTCAGAACAGAAATGCGGAGACATTTCTTCAGCCAGAGAGTGGTGGGCCTGTGGAATTCATTGCCGCGGAGTGCAGTGGAGGCCGGGACGCTAAATGTCTTCAAGGCAGAGATTGATAAATTCTTGATGTCACAAGGAATTAAGGGCTACGGGGAGAATGCGGGTAAGTGGAGTTGAAATGCCCATCAGCCATGATTGAATGGCGGAGTGGACTCGATGGGCCGAATGGCTTTACTTCCACTCCTATGTCTTATGGTCTTATGAGGTGACCAGAACTGGACACAATATTCCAAGAGTGGTCTAACCAGGTTTTACAAAGCTGCAGCAAAACCTCAGGGCTCTTAAACTCAATCCCCCTGTTAATGTAAGCCAAAACATGATATGCCTTCTTAACAACCCGATCAACTTGGGTAGCACCTTTGAGGGATCTATGTACATGAACCCCAAGATTCCACTGATCCTTCACACTGTCAAGAATCCTGTCTTTAACCCTGTATTCAGCATTCAAATTTGACCTTCCAAAATGAATCACTTTGCATTTATCCAGGTTGAATTCCATCTGCCACCTTTCAGCCCAGCTCTGCATCCTGTCAATATCTTGTTGAACCGACAACAATCCTCGATCTTATCTGCAACACCACTGACCTTTGTGTCATCAGTAAACCTATTAGCCCACCCTTCCACTTCTTCATCTAAGTCATTTACATACACTACAAAGAGCAGAGGCCCAAGAACAGATCCCTGCAGGACACCACTGGTCACCAACCTCCAGATGGAATACTTTCCATCCACTACCACTCGCTTCTTTCGGCCAGCCAGTTCTGTATCCAGACAGCCAGATTTCCCTGCAACCCATACCTCCTAATTTTCTGAATGAGTCTACCTTGGGGAACCTTATCAAATGCCTTACTGAAATCCATATACACCACAGCCACTGTTTGACATGTCTCAACCTGTCTTGTCACATCCTCAAAGATCTCAATAAGGTTTGTGATAAGTGACTTGCCCCTCACAAAGCCATGCTGACTATCTTTAATCAAAAAATGATTTTCCAAATAGTCATGGATCCTATGTCTCAGAATCCTTTCCAGTACCTTGCTTACCACAGACGTAAGACTGACTTGGTCTGTAATTCCCAGGGATTTCCCTATCCCTTTCTTGAATGAGGAACAACGTTCACCTCCCTCCAATCATCCGTTACTCCTCCCATGGAGAGTGAGGATGCAAAGATCATCGCCAGAGGCACAGCAATCTCATTCCTCGTTTCCCATAATAACCAGGCCAGGGGTCCGCAGGGTCCTGCAGAACTCACCAGTGATATTTTGTGGGACCCAGGTAGCTCTAGGACCCTGCGGACTCCCTCAATAATGTTGTCTGGGGAAGTGTATCTCTAGGACCCTGCGGATTCCTTGCCCGGTAACCGTGATATTTCCCCCTCCCCTCCCCCCCTCCCTTCCCACCCTCCCCCCTCCCCTCCCCTCTCCCCCCTCACCTCCCCTCCCCCCCACCTCCCCTCCCCTTCCCTCCTTCCCCCCTCCTCTCCCCCCTCACCCCCTCTCCTCCCCTCTTTCTTCCTCCCCCTGCCCCCTCCTCCCCCTCCACTCCTCTCCCCCTCCCATCCCCCCTCCTCGTCCCCCTCTCCCCTCCCCACTCACCCTCTCCCTCCCCCTCTCCCCCCACCTCCCCCTCCCCTCCCCCATCTCTCCACCCCCTCCCCTCACCCCTCCCCTCCCCTCCCCTCCCCTCACCCCCTCCTCTCACCACCCCCTCCCCTCACCTCCCCTCCCTCCACTCCCCTCCCTTCCCCTTCCCCCCTCCCCCTCCCCCTCACCCCCTCCTCCCCCCATCTCCCCTCCCCCTCCCCCCTTCTCACCTCCCCCCTCCCCACTCCCCCTTCTCCCCTCCACCTCCCCCCTTCTCACCTCCCCTTTTCTCACCTCCCCCCTCCTACCCTTCTCACCTCTCCCCTCCCCCTCTCCCATCCCCCTCCACCCCCTCCACCCCCTCTCACCCTCTCCCCCTCCTCCCCCCTCTCCCCCTCCTCCCCCCTCCCCACTCCTCACCCCTTTCTCCCTCTCCTCCCCCCTTTCTCCCTCTCCTCCCCCCTTTCTCCCTCCCCCCTTTCTCCCTCCCTCCGTTTCTCCCTCTCCTCCTCCTCTCCTCTCCCTCTCCCCCCTCCTCTCCTGCCCTCCTCTCCTCCCCTTCTCCTCCCTCCCTCCCTTCCTCCATCCCTCCCCTCCCTCCCCCCTTTCCTCCCACCTCCCTCCCTCCCCACTCCCCCCTCCTCCCCCTCCCCTCCCCCTGCTCCCCCTCCACCTCCCCCTCCTCCACCTCCCCTCCCCTTCCCTCCCCTCTCCCCTCCCTTTCCCTCCCCTCCCCCACCTCCGCCCCCTCCCCTCCCTACCTTCCCCACTCCCCTCTTTTCCCACTCCCTCCCCCACTCCCTCTCCCTCCTCCCTCTCCCTCCTCCCCCTCTCTCCTCCCCCTCCCTCCTCCCCTCCCTCCTCCCCTACTCCCTGCTTCCCCCTCGCCCTCCCCCTTCTCCCCCCCACCCTCCTCCCCCTCTCCCCTGCTTCCTCCCCTCCTCCATCCTCCCTACGCCCCCACCCTCCTCCCTCCCTCCTCCCTCCATCCTCCCTCCTTCCCTCCCGCACCCCTCCCTCCTCCCTCCCTCCTCCCCCTCCCTACCCACTCCCTCCCCCTCCTCCTCCCTCCCGCCTCCCTCTCCGTCTCCCTCCCTCCCTCCTCCCTACCCCTCCCCCCTCCCTCCCACCTCCCTCCCTCCCTCCCTCCTCCCTACCCCCCTCCCTCCCCCCTACCCCTCTCCCTCCCACCTCCCTCCCTCCCCCTCCCTCCTCCCTCCCCCACCTCCCTCCCCCCTCCCCTCCTTTGGATATTGGCTGTGAGACAGGAATGTTTCTGTAGACAGGCGAAGCTCTCAAACACCCAACATGTGCTTCAATGGCAAGCTTTATTGGCCAGAAACAATAGACAGCTGAGCAAAAGCAGGAACAGCGTTTTGTATTGTATACAGTGCTAAAATCATTATAAGCATTCTTGTGTTACAATTCAATGATAACAAGCACAAAAAATAAAATCCCAAAATGTTATTGCTGGAGCAGCAGGCTGAGGGGCTGAATGGCTTCCTCCTACTTGCCCATATGTTTGTACAAATTTCATTCCAAATCGATCCTGGACTGAGTCATTATTCATGAGGAACAGTACTGTGAACGTTCAGTGAGTTGTTCTCCATTGTCCCTCTGTATGTTCACTATCAACAAGACGTCCGTATCGAAGAATCCATGATTGAAAGGAATATTACCTTCTGTCTGGCTTGGGACCAGATAAATCTTGGAGAAGATTTCAAATCATGAAGAGCTGAGTGAATGAGCAAAGACTTGCTGCATAATCAGTTGCCTGTCATGTGGGTGTGATCTCCCCCTCCCTCAGGGCTTGTGGCGAGAACGGGAAACAGTGGGGTGAGTGGATGTTGGAGAGCAATCCCGTCTCTTCTGATCATACCCAGTCTCATTACATTCTGGGCAGGAAGATCCATGAGTCACTGTCTCAGCCTGGCCTAATGGAGGTGCTGATGTACTTGTTCCATCATCACTCAGAGACCTCAACTCACCATGTCCCTGACCACCATGTCCCTGGCTTACTGGGTGAGAAATGTAGCTCTGGTTGGGAAAGGGGAGGTGTCAGGGTGACCAGCCTGCCAGGAAAATGGTGAGGGGCTCTATTTACCCAAATCTCAGGACATTGAGTGGAAAGGATGGGGGATGCAAGGGATTTGTCCCTGGAAGCCACCCCATTGCCCATGCCCCTAAACCCCTCATAACCCCCTTCTCTCTCCATAATCTCCACGACAGTTGGCTGGCAGGCTCTGGCAGTTGGAGACACCAGTATTGAGGCCTGTGATTGGGTAAGGTAGGTCATCCACAGGCACCCGTCAGTTCTTAATAAGCTGATTGACAGGTGATGTGGTGACCCATCATGTTGGGAGGAGTTAATATTCTCTGTGCTAGCAACTGCACTTCCCTTCTCGCTCAGATTTAAATTGAGACGGGACAATTTTGCCAATGGTCTCAGGGCCAAGAAGAGAAGGGTTGGGTTTGTATTCTCCCTGTCAGCACTCTCTACAAGCTCGCAACTCCATGAGGCATTTTACAGAGGCAAGAGTACGGTGCCTATGGGGCAGTGTTTGTTATCACCCCCCTAATTTCAGCTAGATTTAGCAAAGTCTTTTCCAGTTACAAGGATGTTTTTGGTGTTTTGATTGACAAATCCTGAAAAGCTTAAGTCCACTATTTTGGCTTTCTGTATTTCTGCCACTGGCAGACCACAGCGATTTCCCCCAACCAATAGGTCAGATCTAAGCTCTGCAGAACTGCCACATCTAGTTGTGAATGGTGCTGGACAATTAAACAACTCACTGGAGGAGGAAGCTCCACAACTATCCCCATCCTCAATGATGGAAGAGCCCAGCACATCAGCTAAAGATACACCTGAAGCATTCGCAACAATCTTTAGCCAGAAGTGCTGAGTGGGTGATCCATTTCTGCCTCCAGTGGTCCTCACCATCGCAGATACCAGTCTTCAGTCAACTTGATTGACTCCACGTGACAGCAAGAAACTGGAGATGTTGAGGCATTGAATACAACACAGTCTTGGTTCAGACATGAACAAAAGAGCTGAATTCCAGAGGGTGAGGTGAGAGTGACAGCCCTTCACTTCATGGCTGCATTCCATAGCGTGTGGCATCAAGGACCCTGTTAAAAACTGGAGTGAATGGGAACTGGGGGAAAGGTCTGTGCTGATTGGAGTCATAGCTGGCTCATGGGTAGGTGATTGGAGGTCAATCATCTCCGCTCCAGAGCATCTCTGTGGGAATCACCATTTGTGATTCCTTAGATACTGAAGCAGCCCATGTTGAAATGCAATAAGATCTGGACAATATTTGGAGTTGGGCTGAAAGGTGGCAAATAATGTTCATGCCACACAAATACGAGGAAATGACCATCTCCAATCAAAGACAATGTAACCACTGCCCCATGACATTCAATGGCATTCCCATCACTGAATTCCTCAGGACCAAAATCCTTGGGGGTTGCCATTGATTGGAATCTGAACCAGGCCAATATAAATGCAATCGCTACATGAGCTGGTCAGAGGCAGGGAATCCCGACTCCCCACAGGATGTCTATCATCGACAAGGCATAAGTCAGGAGTGTGATGGAATACTCCCGCTTGCCTGGATGGGTGCAGCTCCAAAACTCGAGACATTTGACGCCACCTGGGACAAAGCAGCCACTTGATTGGCACCACATCCACAAACATTCCACTCCCTCCAGCACCATCGCTACTCAGTAGCAGCAGTGTGTAATATCTATGGGATGCATTGCAGAAATTCAACAAAGCTCCTCAGACTGCACCTTCCAAACCCACAACCATTTCCATCTAGAAGGACAAGGGCAGCAGATACATGGGAACACCATCCTCTGCAAGTTCCTGTCCACTCACCATCCTGACTTGGAAGTATGTCGCCGTTCCTTCAGAGACGCAGGGTCAAAATCCTGGATTTCCCACCCTAAGGGCATTGTGGGTCAACCCACAGCAGGTGGACAGCAGCAGTTCAAGAAGGCAGCTCACCAACATCTTCTCAAGGGCAACTAGGGACGGGCAGTAAGTGTGGTCCAGCCAGAAACACTCACATCCCACAAGTAAATTGAAAAACGATTGACAGACGTGCACTTGTAAGCATATGCAACCCGGAAAAGAAACAGTGATTGGGGAAAAAAAACTAAGACACCCATCAATCCACTAAGTAAAAATTAGAAACATGTAAACTTTTGGGACTGATTTTAAACACAAGCACATTTTTGTCACCTTTTTCCATCTCTTTCTTTATGATATAACGCAACCTGATTCCCTTCTCATCATTGCATGCTCTAGCTTTTGTTTGTGTTGAATAACTTGCATTAGTTTCACTTGGGATTCAGTTTGTTCTCTCATCATTTGCATGAATTGTTCCATTTTTTTTCATTACTTTGTGTCACACTTGCCATGATGTCTTTCATCATTTGCATTTGTTGCTCCATTGCAGCTTTCTGGAGCTCCATCTGGGCCTGTCTGTCTTTCTCAGCTGCAAAGGTTTGAAAACTTAATCACTTGGACGTTTTTAACAACATTGTCTGCAGCGATTGTAATTCAATTTCAAATTTGTTTTAAAATGAAGAAACAAATGGGGGGAAGAGGGGATAAGGGGAAATAAGGTTGGGAGGGAGAGGGGGAGGAATGGGATGAATACGGAGGGGGTGATCGGCAATGGGGTGGGGAGATAGGGGATTGAGAGGGAAAGAGAGAGGAGGAGAGAGCAAAAGGTGGGGGAAGAGGAATGAGGATGTGGGTTGGGGAACGGGGAGGCAGAGGAGGGGACAGGGAAAGGAATGGTGAGGTAGGAAGGAGAGGACATTGTTAGAAACAGGGAGGGGAGACAAGGAGGCTGGAGGATCAAAAGGGGAGGGAGGAGAAGCTGTGCTGCAGAGCCATCTGCCAGTTTGACAAGACTGGCAGGGCTGGGGGATAGAGTGTGTACGGGGGGAGAGGACGGGATGGATGGACGGAGGACAGGTGAAGACAGGGGTGGGAGAACAGGTGAGGACAGGGGAGGGAGGGAAGACGGGTGAGGGTGGAAGGACAGGATGGAGGGAGGGAGGATGAGGGAGGACAGGGGAGGGAGGGAGGGTGGACTGATGAAGGAAGGAGGATGGGTGAATGAGGGAGGGAACAAAGGAGGATGGGGGAGGGAGAGGACTAAGGAGAGGGAGTGGGGAGGACAAAGGGGAAGGATGGCAGGGGAGGGAGGGATGCAGGAGTAGGACGCAAGGGGAGGGAAGGGAGGACTGAGTGGGTGGGAGAAGAGAGGGTGCAGTAGGGGTTCAGAGCGATGGGGAGTATGGGGGAGGGAGGTGTGGTATAACAGTGGAGGGAGGGATGGAGGACGGGGGTGGAGGGAAGGGGAGGATGGGATGGAAAGAGAAGGGGGAGGACGGCGGGGGGAGTATGGTGAAGTAAGGGTGGGAGATGGGGGAGGGGAGTACAGTGGGGTTCATATGGACAGGAGGAACATGATGTGGGGAGAGACATGGGAGTACAGAGGAGGGGAACCAGGGAAGTATGGGTGGGTGAGAGACGGGTGTGGGGGGAGAGTAGAGTAGAGATAGGAGAGTACAGGAGTGGGGTGGGAGGATAGGGGCACTAGCTGACATCCCATCACCAATCACACTTTATTTACAAATGCACAGCCTTTGACAATAGCACAGCCTCCCACAGAGTCAGGCATTGCTATATTCCAATCTCCCTGACTCTGGCTCTTTTATGTCAGTCATCATTCTCCATCTTCCATTTCCTATACCACATTAAACGCTGATGCAAAATACTCAAATCGTAACTCACCCATTTCCTGCTGTCTGCACCTGACACATGCTTCCTTCTTTTTCTTGACCAGAACCTCAGTTTCTCTCGTGATCCAGCATTCCCTATACCTACCCAGCCTTGCCTTTCACCCTAACAGGAATATACTGTCTCTGGATTCTTGCTATCTCCATTTTGAAGGTTTCCCATTTTCTAGCTGTTTCTTTATCTACAAATAGCTGCCCCCAGTCAACTTTTGAAAGTTCTTGCCTAATACTATCAAAATTGGCCTTCCTCCAAATTGGAAATTTAATTTCTCAATCAGGTCTATCCTTTTCCATCACTATTTTGAAACCAATGGAATTATGATCACAGGCCCCAAAATGCTCCCTCACTGACACCTCAGACACTTGCCCTGCCTTATTTCCCAAGAGATGGTCAAGTTTTGCTCCTTCGCAAATTGCTGCGCCCACAACCTGAAAAAGAATAGTTTCCTTTACACACTTAATAAATTCCTCTCTATTTTCCCCCTTAACACTATGGCAGGCCCAGTCCATGTTGGGAAAGTGAAAATCCCCTACTGTTACCACCCGATTGAAATGTTTTTCCGTGAGGTGTGTTAGGAAGTCAAAAGCATGTATGTTCACTTTAAAAGTGAGAGTGTTTTCTGAATACTGAAGTAATCTTAAATTGCAGGCTCAGCTGCCTGAATGGAAAGGCTGGGAGTCAGGCTGTTCCTGAATAGATGCATGCATCCATTGGCTGTTAAATGGATACCTGAGTTTTGGTTGCTGTTTTGACAACAATTCAAATTTAACCAATTCATTTAAATCATGCCCAGGATACCAGAAGTCAATGGAATTTGAATTTTAGTGTTTTGACACCTGGAAATCAGTCAAATTATAAGAATTTAATGTGTCAAGTGGGGTATATAAACCCAGCATTTGGAAAATTAGAGAGCAATTGCCATCGATCAGCCGAGTAACTGCCATAGAGCTGGAGAGCTAACTGCTCTCAAACAAATTAGAAGATGCTCTTTCAAAGGTACCTTTTCCTATAAAACAGACTCACAGTAAAAAGGGAAAACGACCCAGGGAGATCAGCAGATGGAAGGTTGAAGATCGCAGAGAAGACAAAGGCTGTGTGGTCTTGAGATTATTTAAATGTAATGTTTAACAAGTGTGTTATTGAAACAGCATTTTTAAAATAGAATTGGGGTCAGACAGTAAAAAAGGGGGGCTTGGACTTATTATTTAGTCTTCACTATTAGAATTAAGAAAATAAATAGTTATTTTTTTCTTTGAATAGTGAAAATTAGGAGTTCTCTGACACGAGGTTCTCTGAGGCGAGGTAAGCTTTTCTGGGTGTTTGGTTTTCATTTACAGAGGGGTTCGCCCTCCAGTTGTAACGTGTCATTAGGATTTGCAAATCTGTTTGAGAGCAAAGCATTTAAGTGGGAAATTCTATAATGATGGTGATTCTGTGATGATGATGAATATGGGAAATAGTGGGAAATGTAATGATACAGATTGCATTTTGGAAGAACATGCACTAATTTGAACTGAATGTGAGTATGATGAAAGAGCTTATGTTAATGACATGATGATGTAGCACTGAGACAATCAGTGACACACCATCGAGCCTCTGAGATTTGAGAATGGAATAATTTGTACTGGAGACTGTAGTCAATGTTCTGTGTAATGGTGCAGAAATAAGGCGTCAGGACAACTATGTGTCAGACGATGGCTATTGTAAATAAGACAAAGACCTTGATGTTTCAGACTTAGTGAAGACCGTATAGTTTAATGGAGCAGTGCCTCAGCAGCGTAGGATTGAACTCAGAGTCTCATTTATTGGTGCCTCGATCATGGCTAATATCATGTGATTCAAAACCATACTGCTCCTTGGGTATAAGAGATGGAGTTGTTGGTTTTGAATTCACTTGGTATATATTTCTTATAACACACCCCCACTCCTGGGCTGGCGGGTTGCATCTTCACACATTTCCCTCAGAAGTCGTGTGTTAGTAAGATTACAATCCTATCTAAACCTCCTGCATTTCACTTCCAAATTATTATTCATTGTTATGGACCTTTCAGCTGTTTTCTATACAACCTGTCCATGCCCCTCAACCGTACACACCTCAATCAGATCCTGTTCAACCTTCTCTGCTCCAAAGAAAACACCCTGTTTATGGACAGTCTTTTACAGTGTAGGAATTGAACCCATGCTGTCGGCATTATGTCTATATTGTAAACCAGCTGTGCTGTCAATTGAGCTAACCGACCCGCCCCCAGGAGTCTACAGTGTGGATCACATCCTGCACCTTCAGACTCTACGTTAGGAATGCTCACATTGAACTGACTGAAGGCTCCATCCTGCAGTGATGGGAGCTGCTGTATATTCCATGAGTGTAATGGCAGATCTCTGTCAGAGCGATGGGCTCCTGGAGGTGAAGATTTCTTCTTGGGTTTATCTAGGTTCTCTGAAGTAGACCATCAGCCAAGAACAGTGTAGCACGTGGACATGGAACTGGGATTACATCTTTAACATCCCTAACCTTTTCAGGGGGGCAAAGTGGGAAATACTCCAAGAAATTCTCAGTCAACAGAATAAAAGATTTTTATCAAAAACGAACTTGCCTTCCTTTCTCCTCTGAAAATGTGTTGCTGGAAAAGCGCAGCAGGTCACCCATGCCCTCCACAACTTCGGCTTCCCCGACCCCCAATGCCTCATCTTCACATTGGACATCCAATCCCTCTACACCTCCATATGCCATGACCAGAGCCTCCAAGGACTCGATTTCTTCCTCTCCCAACGTCCCCACCAGTACCCTTCCACTGACACATTCGTTTGTCTGAGCTGGTCCTCACCCTCAATTTCTCATTCTAATCCTCCCACTTCCTCCATACAAAAGGGGTAGCCACGGGCACCTGCCTGGGCCCCAGCTATGCTGGTCTCTGTTGGCTACGTAGAACAGTCCATCTTCCCTAGGTACGCCGGCACCACTCCCCACCCTTTCCTCCACTACATTGATGGCTGCATCGGCGCCACCTCATGCTCCCACGAGGAGGTTGAACACTTCATCAACTTCAACACATTCCACCCTGATCTTAAATTCACCTGGACCATCTCTAACACCTCCTTCCCCTTTCTGGACCTCTATCTCCATCAACAATGACAAACTCAGACTTTTTTTTACAAACCCACCAACTCTCACAGCTACCTGGATTACACCTCCTCCCACCCTACTGCCTGCAAAAATGCTATCCAATATTCCCAATTCCTCTACCTCTGCTGCACCTGCTCCCAGGAGGACCAGTTCCGCCACAGAACACACAAGCTGACTTCCTTCTTTAAAAACTGTAATTCGTCTTCCACGTGGTTGAAGATGCCCTCCAATGCATCTCATCCCCATCCCGCACCTCCGCCATCAAACTGCAACAAGGACAGAACTCCCCAGTTCTCACCTTCCACCCCACCAATCTCTGCATAAGCTGCATTATCTGCCGACATTTCCGCCACCTCAAACGGACCCCACCACCAGGAATATATTTCCCTCCCCACCCCTTTCCGCTTTCCGCAAAGACTGTTCCCTCTGTGACTACCTGGTCAGGTCCACGCCCCCCAACAACCCACCCTCCCATCCTGGCACCTTCCCTTGTCACCGCAGGAATTGCAAAACCTGTGTCCACACCTCCTCCCCTCACTACCATCCAAGTCCCAAAAGGAGCCTTCCACATCCAAAGTTTCACCTGCACTTCCACCAGTATCATTTATTGTATCTGTTGCTCCCGATGCGGTCTCCTTTACATTGGGGAGACTGGACCCCTTCACTTTAGGGAACACCTCCGGGACACCCGCACCAATCAACCACACTGCCCTGTGGCCAAACATTTCAACTTCCCCTCCCACTCTGCTGAGAACATGCAGGTCCTGGGCCTCCTCTGTCGCCACTCCCTCACCACCTGATGCCTCGAGGAAGAATGCCTCATCTTCCGCCTCGGAACACTTCAACCCCAGGGCATCGATGTGGACTTCACCAGTTTCCTCATTTCCCCTCCTCCCGACTTTTCCCCAGTTTCAACCTGCCAGCTCAGCACCATCCTCATGACCTGTCCTACCTGCCAATCTTTCTTCCCACCTATCTGCTCCACCCTAACACCATCTCCACCTTATTGCATTCTTAGCTACCTTCTCCCCAGCCCCACCCTCCCTCCCATTTATCTCTCCACCCCGGAGGCTCCCAGCCTCATTCCGAATGAAGCGCTCCTACCTGAAACGTCAGTTTTCCTGCCTGACCTGTTGTGCATTTCCAGCACCACTATAATCTTGACTCTGATCTCCAGCACCTGCAGTCCTCACTGTCATCTGGTCCTAATCTCTGGTGATTTTATTCTGACATACCAAAGAAAGCTTTAGATTCTCCTTGATCCTATTTGCCAACAACTTCATGTTCCCCTCCTGTCTCCTCTTAGCTCTCTCAAAGTCCTTCCTGGCTAACTTGTAATTACAGACTCAATCTTACTCAAAAGGGTTGTGGAAGGCACAGACTGAAGAATAAATTAACGTGTTTAATATGCACAGCACTCGATTCGGGGAGCTTTCTTGATTCACTGCCTTCCTTATTTGATTTCATCTAAAATTAGATTCCCAATAGAGTGGAAACGGGCTCTTCTGCCTAACAAGTACATACTGACCCTCTGAAGAGAAACCAAACCCAGACCCATTTCTCTCTGACTAATGCATCTAACACTTTGGGCAATTTAGCATGGCCAATTCACCTAACCTGCATATCTTTGGACTATGGGAGGAAACCGAAATATCCAGAGGAAACCCACGCAGACACAGAGACGCACGCAGACATGGGGACACACGCAGACATGGGGAGAATGTGCAAACTCCCCACAGTCGCCCAAGGCGAGTCCCTAGTGCTGTGAGACACAGTGCTAACCACAGCCACCGTGCCACCCCCAACCTTACCTGATTTCAGTTTCAGGGCATTTTTCAAATATTCATCCACTGTTACTCTTTTAAAGTTAATTTTCAGCTCCAGACAAAAATCCCGTACAACCCACATAAGGCCAGGAAAGTATAGCATGAACCCTTCTCCATCGTCATCTTCCACTCCGGACTTGGATCGAATGATTATGGTCAGTTCTGTCACGTAACTTTTCCATTGATAAGGAGAATAACTTAGAAGCAGATGAACATTGGATTTCTAGTCATCACTAATATACTGATAATGCTCAGATTCCCATTACATCAGAAAGCCTTTACAATGCTGGGGAAACAGCAGAAATGACCTGAAATCATATGCCCACCTCTGAACCCAGCACTTCCCAAAAGGCATCAGTACAGGCTTCCCACATGTGTAATTCCCAGATGCAACTGGCCATTCAATTGGTCAGCTGTTTCCATCGAAATCCCATTGAGATCCCTGCTGTACGGAACCAGGATTGCACAGGACAGCAGCTCAGCTCAGGCTTGTTCTGTGCATTTCTTTTCAGGAGCCATGATATTCCTTTGGAAAAGTGGGATATTCCTGTGAATATTGTCCTGGGAAACCTCACAGGTTTGTGGTGGGACTCAGGTATCATTTGGGATTGTTAGCTGTGGAGACAAGTGTGTGTAAAGGTACATGTATCCCGTGGAAATGTCAAACCTGGCAAGACCTGTCAAAAAAGTGTCAAATTATTGAAGACCTGTCAAAATGTGATTTCATGAATTGTGATCTACTTAACTGAATGTGGTCTGAAATGTAGGATTTAGGGAATAGAAATTCATGTTTTTCTCCTGTGCATATGTATCTTTGTGGATGTTTGGCTGGCAAGGTAGATAATGGGAGAGAGTGTGGGATATTGGTGCAAAGTTGGTATCAAGGCCTGAGGAGCAAAGCAGGATGGGTAGATCCATTAAAGGTCTAATTGGGGATGTAGGAACCCATGGAGATGGGTAGAGGGATATGAAGTTGCTCAGGAAGTATGAGGGATAATGGGGCATGGATAAGGTGATAGAGTGGCCAGTGGGATTTGAGGGGCCTGGCCATGTATAGGGAGCAGGTTGGCATGGAGGTATAAGGGACATGGATGAGTTGAAAGCTTTCCATGGTTGAGATGAATTGGACAGAGTGTTTGGGAGGGGGAATGAGGAAGGGGCTGAGGGCTGAGGCCCATTTCACATTTTTGTTTGGACACTGTGCTCGAATCTCAAGGCAGGCTTTCTGCCCAATCTCCCCCCAGAGGGGAGAACGTGAGGACTGCAGATGCTGGAGATCAGAATCAAGTGTGATGCTGGAAAAGCACAGCAGGTCAGGTAGTATCCAAGCAGGATTATTGATGCAATCTATCCCAGAAACCAGTAGCAGCCACCTCAGCTCATTCCGACTCACCCAGCCTCACTTCCATTCCAACCTGCCCCCAGTGGACTGAAAGGGGAAGTACAGGTGACCATTTTAAAAATTGTAAAGCCAGGAATTCTCTTGTTTCTGCACACTCAATCCTGAAACAAAAATTGAAGCCTAAGATCTCCTGCTGCTCCACAAAAGCACTGTTGAACCGCTAATGTTCTAAATCAAAGGAAGTGCCAGAGAAACTCATTAGGTCTGTGAAATAACCACACAGAGGCCAGTATCCGGTCACCCATTATTTAAATATGCATCGTACATTGGCTCCAGCCAGCCAGCTCAGAGTCAGTTCCCAAAGTGAGAAAATTCTAAATCTCCTGTTCATTTCTTTTTATTTGATAAAACAGTGCAAGTTACAAACAGTTCACAATAAACAAATAGCAGTTCACAAAAGGACCAGTATTTACAGGGAAGAGACAGCAATGCCAAAACCCAAACTCCATTCAGTTAACAGGGAAATGAGGGCAAATCTCAAATCCCACTTCCAGTCATCAATAAGTAAATGGTAACAATCACAAACAAGACAGTCCAATCCAATGAGAAACAGTGCATAGAACACAGACCCAATATAGCTCAAAAAACACCTGACACTGGTCCACACTGCATACTGATCAGACCATCCTTGGCGAGCCTTCCTGCAGGACAGTAGTCAGCCTTCTGGTCTCTGGCTACCCTGCATACTGACACCCAGACACCCACTGACTGTAGCACAGAGTCAGTCCCCAAAACTCGAAAGACTCACCCTAGCTATGTCAGTCAGCCAGGGCACTCTGATTGGCCCAGGTTAACAAGTCCAATCACAAACCTCATTGTTAATAAGATCCGCCAGATTCCAATTGCTACAGTCTGGCTTGAAGAACAGAGTTCATGTTATGAATCCGATACAATTAAAGTCATAGAGTCCGAGATACACAGCATGGAAACAGACCCTTCGGTCCAACTCATCCATGCTGACCAAATATCCTAACCTACTGTCGTCCCATTTGCCAGCATTTGGCCCATATCCCTCCAAATCCTTCCTATTCGTATACCCATCCAGGTGCTTTTCAAATGCTGTAACTGTACCAGCCTCCACCACTGCCTCTGGCAGCTCGTTCCATACACGCACCATCACCCTTTGAGTGAAAAAGCTACTCCTTAAGTCCCTTTTAACTTTTTCCTCTCTTACGTTAAACATATGCCCTTTAGTTCTGGACTCCCCACCCCAGGGAAAAGACCTTGTCTATTTATCCTACCCACGCCCCTCAAGATTTTACAATCCTCCATAAGGTCTCCCCTCAGCCTCTGATGCTCCAGGGAAAACAATCCAGCCTATTCAACCTCTCCCTATAGCTTTCTTGTTCAGAATGTTGGAAATACCTTTAGTTTTATGTAAGTCAATTCTATCAATTGATCTTAAGTACACATGGGGAATGGAATTGTCGGTTACTTGAGTACTCCCAAAAAGAAAAATCTTGACACAGGAGAAGAGCCAGGAAAGATTTATCTGTGATGTTTCCCCCTGTGTATAAATCAAATCCAAGTAAAGACTGACGCTGATTTCTTCCTTCATCAACAATAATAAACATTGAGCATGGCAGAATGAAAAGTATTTTGAGAGACAGTTACCAAATGAATCCAAAGAAGTGATCTGAAATTGTTTCATACCATTACAGTGGATGCAGAATACTCACTGAGAAAAAGAATAGTATTTAGAAAGTCACAATTTCACTGACCAAAGAAGATGAAGAAGATTAATCTGAAGAAGGACCCGTTTACGTTTGATCTTGCTCTCTGACCATTCCCCAAGTATGTTACAACATTAATGTGAGGGAAATGAAAAGTTTAGCTTCAACTGACTAACCTATCCCCGTAGCCTACTCACTGATGCTTTAGACACAGGATGTGGAATGGAACAATCGGGTGGAATTGTGGTAATGGGGAAAAGGAGTCTGAAACATAATCAAGCTGTATGGAAGGATTAAGCCAGAGTAAAGTGGGAAGAGATCAGTTTCCCAAAGCTTGACAAGGATGATTACAGAGTGTGGAATGTGGTCCAGATGGAGGTATTTGCGAATGGAGCCACTAGGCTGAAGTTAGCTTTGGAAGATCTGGATTGAAGCTTGTCTCACTGGGTCACTCCTGGATATCACATCATTATAAACTCTTGTGTGTTGGTTATATCACCTTTTTGGTCAGATAACCACCTGATATAACACAAATGACTACTTTGTGCTGTTTTTGCTGCTTTTATAATTAAATGTTACTCCTGTTGTCAAAATCTTCATTTCATCCATCTCTCTATCAATGGCTGGCAAGGGTAAAGGTTGTGGATATGTTGACATCTCTGTGCCAGTCTTGTAGTGAATTATTAAATATTCCCAATTTACTTCCCTCTGTTCCAAACATGTCAGAGTTTGGTGCCTTTTTAATGATCGAGAGCAAAATTAACCATTCAAAGAGCAAGTTACAATTCCATGGGAGGGAGCTTCACAGATTCTACATCCTTCCAAATGCCACGTGATTGTGCAGTATTTAATTGGAGCCCTTTACACGAGAATAATAAAGGTTTTTGAGACTGAAGTCAATCTCAAATCTCAGGAACTTGAGAGACCTACAAATATTGGAGAGATTTCCAATATGGCAGTAAGATTGTTCAAATTACGTGAACTGTCATGTTTTCAATGTGTCATCCCACAACTTGATTTTTGAAATTGATTCAGAAAACTCAGCAAGATAAAACCCAGCTCTGGAAAACATAAATAAATGTTTCACTTGATTTTTAATTGACTGTCCCTGTTGTTTGTCTGTTGTTTTCATTATGAACATACAAATTCATTGAATCATAGAATTTTTACTGTAACAAACAAAGCTATTTGGCCCATCATGTCTGTACTGGCTCCAGAAAGACCTACTCAGCGAGTTCCATTCCCCAGCTTCTCTAAATTTGTTACTTTCAAATTCCAGCTCTCTTTTGAAACTTCATATAGAATCCTCCTCCACTGCTTTCCCAGGCAGCACACTCCAAATCCCAACAACTTTCTGAGTAAAGAAGTTTCTCTTTATGTCATTCCTAGCTCTCTTGTTGACAATCTTGAAAGTGTAGCCACTGGTTACGTTTTACAAATTCATTCATGGGATGTGCGTGTCACTGGCTCGGCCAGCATTTGTTGCCCATCACTAATTGCCTGGAGGGCAGTTTAGAGTCAACCACATTGCTGTAGGTCTGGAGTCAAATGGAGGCCAGAGGAGGTAAAGATGGCAATTACCTTCACAAAAGGACTTTAGTGAACCAGATTGTTTCTCCAACAAACAACAATGGCTACATTGACATCTTTAGACTCTTCATTCTGGATTCTTTTTTATTGAATCCAAATTCAACTATCTGCCATGGCTAGATTTGAACCAGAATCCCCAGAACATGATCTGGGTCTCTGCATGAATAGTCGAGAGATACTACTCCTGGCCATCTCCCTTTAAACTGACAAAGCAACTTGTGAGGAATGTGATGGAATACTCCCCACTTGCCTGGAATGGGGGCAGCTCCAACAACACTCAAGAAGCTTGGCACCATCCAGGACAAAGCAGCTACTTGATTGGCACCACATCCACAAACATTCACTTCCTCTAACACCAAAGCTCAGTAGCTGCACTGTGTACTATCTACAAGATGCACAGAAATGCACTGAGGCTGCTTTAACATTATTGTGCAACCCCACAGTCACTTCCACATGGAAGGACAAGAGCAGCAGATAGATGGGAACACCACGCCTGAAAGTTCACGTTCAACCCGCTCAGTATCCTGATGTGGAAATACATCACCCTTCCTTCATCCTTCGTACTGCTGGGTTAAAATCCTAGAATTCCCTCCCTAAGGGCATTGTAGGTCTATCTACAGCACATGGACTACAGGAGTTTAAGAAGGCAGCTCACCATCACCTTCTCCAGGGGCAACTAGGGACAGGCAATAAATGCTGGACCCAGTCAGTAACAGCCATGTGCAAGAATAAAAACAAACAGAATAATCTTCCATATTCGATCAATAATGTTCAGAATTTTGAACACCTCAATAAGGTGTTTGCTGACCTCTGCTCCAAGGAGTTTAAGCTCACTCGTTCTAATCATTCTTGGTGTCTAAAATCCCTTATTCCTGGTATCATTGTAGTAAATCATCTTTGAACTCTCTCCAGGGCTTTGACATCTTTCTTTCAATAAGATGCTCAGATCTGAGAACAACACTCCAAATGTGGGTCTGTCAATGATTTGCACAGGTGTCGTAACTCTTCTTGCTTTTATACTCGATGCCTCTACTTATTTTTGCAAGGATCCTCTTAGCCATTTTAACAACTGTTTCAAGTTGCCTGGACACCTTCAGAGAATCATGTATGTGAACCCTGAGGTCCCTGTGCTCCTGTAATCCCCTCAAAGTTGTGCCATTGAGCCTGTATTGTCTCTGTGTTTCTTCTACCAAATGCATTCCCTCACCTTTCTCTGCACTGAAATTCATCTGCCAGGCATCTGGCCATTTGCAACTTGTCAATGTCCCTCTGAAGTTGCTCAACCTCATTCTCATAATTCACTATTCTCCCTACAAATGTAGAGATTTTACTCTCAATACTCATCTCTAAAATGTTTACATGAATCAGAAATTCAAGGGTCCCAAAATCAATCCCTATGGTACACAACTTTCCGTTCATCTCCAAGCTGAGAAATGCCCATTTATACCCAATCTCTGCTTCCTGTCTTTTAGCCAACCTCTGAGCTATGCTGCCAAGGACAATCCCAAACTTTTCTAATCTGTTAACCGACCTGCCATGTGGCACTGTATTAAATGCTTTCCAAAACTAGAAATTGACGTCAACAGCAATATCCCCATCCACTGCCTGTGACACCTCATCAAAGAATGCAATGAGATTTATCAAAGATGACCTGCTCTTGACAAAGCCATGTTGACTGTCTAGTATTAGGTTATTTTTCTCCAATGGCATCTTTGCCTTATCCTGAGTTATGTCCTCCATCAGCTTTCCCACTATCTGTAGTTTCTTTTGCCTCTTTCCTAAACAATGTCACATATGTGACCCTCCAGTCCCTCAGGACTAATGCTGTGTTCAGCAAGAACTGGAAAATTTCTGTCCACATCTCTACAATTTTCTCCCTTCCTTCCCTCAGCAATCTGGGATGTATCCCATTCGGGCCAGTTCCCCAACTTCTGTATCTGGAGTGCTGCCAGCCTTTTTAGCGTCTCTTCCCTGCCTATCACTGTACTGCGGAGTTACTCAACAGCCACATTTTCAACTGGTTCATTGTCACCATCTTCTAACTTCGTTAAGATAGAAGGAAAGTAGTTATTTCATACCCCTGTCATACCATTTGTGTCAATGAGAACTTACTCTACTCGTTCCTTAGGAGTGCCACTCAATTATGATGATGCTGTGGCTTTCAGGAGGTTATTTTGTCCATTCTTTTGAAGAGAGGTTGTAAGGCAGAGGTGTTGACCTCAGTTCTAAAGACCACTTGAGTAAACAGCTTGTGAGGCCTTTGGCTTTTTATTAAGGTGGAACAATGGAAGCAGCCTGGGTGTGGCCTTCTCTCACAGAGCAGGATTTCTCATTTTTAAGTTTTCAGGTTGAGCTTTAAGCAGAAGTTCTTGGGGTGTCAAAAGAGTTGGAAGTTTCAGTGACTGTCTCCTGGCTGCTACTCTGAATTTTCTCTTGATGTCCTTTCCTCCTGAATTGGAGAACTGCATGTGAGAATCTGTGTATGAATTTACCTTTTTGCCAAGGGGTTGTGTTTATGGGATGTTCCTACATTGGAACAGTTAATTAATATCAGTTACTGTATCTGTTATTCTGATAAGTTTCCAGTAGAGTTTAAGTTATTCTAAGTTCCTCTTTGATTGTATTTTAAATACAGTATTTAAACAAATTGTGCTTTGCTTCACGTCAAGAAGCAAGGCACAAGGCATTTTACATCTGTCTTTAAAATAAGGACGAGTTTGGCTCTACACTACCTTCTTAAAATATTTCAGAGGGGTTTGATCAGGTCCATAACACAATCCTTTACTAATCTTTTACCTGTAATATGTTTGAATAACATTTAACTACCTGTTTGAGTGCAGCTTGCCATCATTTCCTCATGCTTTCTTTTATTCCAGCCTTACCTTCTCTCCTGCATTTGAAACCCTCTTCTCATTTGTCACGAATATTATTCCAGTATGAATCATATGTCTCCCTTATTTTCTCATTAATTCCTTAATCTTTCAGGGTACATTAGCTCTGAAAACCATATTTCTCATGGGTATGTACTGAGCTTGCACCTACAGGGATCTATGCTGGGACCACTGTTGTTTGTGATATGCAGAAATGATCTGGAGGAAGGTATAGGTGGTCTGATTAGCAAGATCGCAGATGACACGAAGGTTGGTGGAGTAGCAGATAGTGAAGCAGACTATCAGAGAATACAGACTATCAGAGAATACAGCAGAATATAGATAGATTGGAGAGTTTGGCAGAGAAATGGCAGATGGAGCTCAATCCGGGAACATGTGAGGTGATGCATTTTGGAAGATCCAATTCAAGTATGAACTATACAGTAAATGGTGAAGTCCTGGGGAAAGCTGATGTACAGAGACATCTGGGTGTTCAGGTCAACTGTACCCTGAAGGTGGCAATGCAGATCAGTAAAGTGGCTTGCTTTCCTTCATCAGATGGGGTATTGAGTACAGAGTTGGTAGGTCATGTTACAGGACTTTGTTTTGGCCACATTTAGAATACCATGTACCGTTCTGGTCACCACATTACCAAAAGGATGCGGCTGCTTTGGAGAGGGTGCAGAGGAGGTTCACCAGGATGTTGTCTCGTATGGAGGATGCTAGCTGTGAAGAGAGGTTGAGTAGATTCGGATTATTTTCATTAGAAAGACAGAGGTAGGGTGGGGGGGGGGGGGGGGGGGGGGGGACCTGACTGAGGTCTACAAAATCATGAGAGATATAGACAGGGTGAATAGGAAGAAGCTTTTTCCCAGAGTGGAGGACTCAATTACTAGGGGTCATGAGTTCAAAGTGAGAGGGGAAAAGTTTAGGGGAGTTATGCGTGGAAAGTTCTTTATGCAGAGTGTGGTGGAAGCCTGGAACGCTTTGGCAGCGTAGGTGGTCAATAGCATCACTTAAGATGTATCTAGACAGGTCCATGAATGGGCAGGGAGCAAAGGGATACAGACACATAGAAAATAAGTGACAGGTTTACATAGAGGATCTGGATCAGCACAGGCTTGGAGGGCCGAAGGGCCCGTCTTGTGCTGTAATTTCCTTTGTTCTTTATTCTATTCTCTCTTTTGAAAGTCTCCCACGTTTCATCTTCCAGGTTACCCACCAAAATCATTTCCAATCAACATGCTGCAGTTCAACTTTCATGCCCCTGAACTCTGCCCTAGTCCTGTCTGGTATTGTCATCCTTCCCTGATTTTTATCCTTTTCCAACTTGATATTGAACCTTCTTATATCACGACTGCTATTTCCAAAATGCTCCCCCACTCAGACATTGTCCACTCAGCCTGCCTCATTTCCTCAGACCAGACCCAGCGCAGCTCCCTCCCTAGTAGGGCTAGAAATGTACTGTTCCAGAAGGTTCTCCTGCACACATTGCAGAGATTTCTCCCATTTTGTACCCCCACACTCTACCCTTTCCCCCAGTCTGTCTGACGGTAACTGAAATCACCAACTATCACAATCTACCTGACAATAATCTGCCGACAAATGCTCTCTACTTCCTCCCCATTATTTGGAACTCTATAATAAAGACTTAACAAGGTCACTGCTCCTTTCCTGCTTCTCACCTCCTCCCATGTAGATTCTAATTCAGAAACTGTATCTCATTCAAGGGCAATGATACTATCTTTGACCAAGCCCACTACACCTCCTCAGCGTTGACCCATCCTGTATAAATAGGGATGTTCAGTTTCTAGTTTTGTTCTGGCATGAGCTATGCTTGTGTCAATGCTTCACATTGGTTTCACAGTTCAGCGAGGGCCGAAGGGCCTGTACTGCTCTGTGATATTCTACATTCTATGTTCTAAAACTCGGCCCAATAGTAAACCTATCCCCTGCCTTACAAATTTAAGTCCATTCCCATTGCAATATTTACTCACATATTAATGCCTTGGGGGAAGAAAGTGAATGTACTGTCACCAAATTTACAGACAACACTAATTTAAGTGGAAAGGCAGATTGTGAGAGCAGCTCACACAGAGATATGAATAGGTTAAGTAAGTAGGCAAAAAGTTGGCAAATGGTGTCTGACATGGGAAAATACAAAGTTATTCATTTTGCAAAAGGGAATAAACGAACAAAAAGAAAAACTGCAGAAAGCTGCAACTCAAAGGGACATGGGGGCACTTATGCAAAAAATACATAAAGCTAGCACACAGGGGCAGCAGATAATCAGGAAGGTTAATAGAATGTTGGCCCTTATTTCAAGGGGTTTGGAGGTCACCACGCCAGGCCGGGAGGCTGCTACACCAGGCCAGGAGGTCACCACGCCAGGCTGGGAGGCTGCCACACCAGGCCAGGAGGTCACCACGCCAGGCCGGGAGGCTGCTACACCAGGCCAGGAGGTCACCACGCCAGGCTGGGAGGCTGCCACACCAGGCCAGGAGGTCACCACGCCAGGCCGGGAGGCTGCTACACCAGGCCAGGAGGTCACCACGCCAGGCTGGGAGGCTGCCACACCAGGCCAGGAGGTCACCACGCCAGGCCGGGAGGCTGCTCACCAGGCCAGGAGGTCACCACGCCAGGCCGGGAGGCTGCTACACCAGGCCAGGAGGTCACCACGCCAGGCCGGGAGGCTGCCACACCAGGCCAGGAGGTCACCACGCCAGGCCGGGAGGCTGCTACACCAGGCCAGGAGGTCACCACACCAGGCCGGGAGGCAGGCCAGGAGGTCACCACGCCAGGCCGGGAAGTTGCTACACCAGGCCAGGAGGTCACCACGCCAGGCCGGGAGGCTGCCACACCAGGCCAGGAGGTCACCACGCCAGGCCGGGAGGCTGCTACACCAGGCCAGGAGGTCACCACGCCAGGCCGGGAGGCTGCCACACCAGGCCAGGAGGTCACCACGCCAGGCCGGGAGGCTGCTACACCAGGCCAGGAGGTCACCACGCCAGGCTGGGAGGCTGCCACACCAGGCCAGGAGGTCACCACGCCAGGCCGGGAGGCTGCTACACCAGGCCAGGAGGTCACCACGCCAGGCCGGGAGGCTGCCACACCAGGCCAGGAGGTCACCACGCCAGGCCGGGAGGCTGCTACACCAGGCCAGGAGGTCACCACACCAGGCTGGGAGGCTGCTACACCAGGCCAGGAGGTCACCACGCCAGGCCGGGAGGCTGCTACACCAGGCCAGGAGGTCACCACACCAGGCTGGGAGGCTGCTACACCAGGCCAGGAGGTCACCACACCAGGCCGGGAGGCTGATACACCAGGCCAGGAGGTCACCACACCAGGCTGGGAGGCAGGCCAGGAGGTCACCACGCCAGGCCGGGAGGCTGTTACACCAGCGCAGGAGGTCACCACGCCAGGCCGGGAGGCTGTTACGCCAGCACAAGAAGTCACCACGCCAGGCCGGGAGGCTGCTACACCAGGCCAGGAGGTCACCATGCCAGACCAGGAGGCTGCTACACCAGGCCAGGAGGTCACCACACCAGGCCGGGAGGCAGGCCAGGAGGTCACCACGCCAGGCCGGGAAGTTGCTATACCAGGCCAGGAGGTCACCATGCCAGGCCGGTAGGCAGGCCAGGAGGTCACCACGCCAGGCCGGGAGGCTGTTACACCAGCGCAGGAGGTCACCACACCAGGCTGGGAGGCTGCTACACCAGGCCAGGAGGTCACCACACCAGGCTGGGAGGCTGCTACACCAGGCCAGGAGGTCACCACACCAGGCTGGGAGGCTGCTATACCAGGCCAGGAGGTCACCACACCAGGCCGGGAGGCAGGCCAGGAGGTCACCACGCCAGGCCGGGAGGCTGTTACACCAGCGCAGGAGGTCACCACGCCAGGCCGGGAGGCTGTTACGCCAGCACAAGAGGTCACCACGCCAGGCCGGGAGGCTGCTACACCAGGCCAGGAGGTCACCATGCCAGACCAGGAGGCTGCTACACCAGGCCAGGAGGTCACCACACCAGGCCGGGAGGCAGGCCAGGAGGTCACCACGCCAGGCCGGGAAGTTGCTATACCAGGCCAGGAGGTCACCATGCCAGGCCGGTAGGCAGGCCAGGAGGTCACCACGCCAGGCCGGGAGGCTGTTACACCAGCGCAGGAGGTCACCACACCAGGCTGGGAGGCTGCTACACCAGGCCAGGAGGTCACCACACCAGGCTGGGAGGCTGCTACACCAGGCCAGGAGGTCACCACACCAGGCTGGGAGGCTGCTACACCAGGCCAGGAGGTCACCACACCAGGCTGGGAGGCTGCTACACCAGGCCAGGAGGTCACCACACCAGGCTGGGAGGCTGCTATACCAGGCCAGGAGGTCACCACACCAGGCCGGGAGGCAGGCCAGGAGGTCACCACGCCAGGCCGGGAGGCTGTTACACCAGCACAAGAGGTCACCACGCCAGGCCGGGAGGCTGCTACACCAGGCCAGGAGGTCATCATGCCAGGCCTGGAGGCTGCTACACCAGGCCAGGAGGTCACCATGCCAGGCCTGGAGGCTGTTACACCAGGCCAGGTGGTCACCATGCCAGGCCTGGAGGCTGTTACACCAGGCCAGGAGGTCACCATGCCAGGCCAGAAACCCTGGAAATCCATCCCATTGCTCAAATTATTCCTTGTTATGTGCTTTAGTTTACAACAATACAAGAGGAAGCAGCATCAAAAACAGTGCCAGAGGTTTGCTGTCATTTTGAATGAACACCATATGAAGGATACTTGATGTCCAGTAGAGCCTATTGGTCGATTGTTCCTTTGCTGTTGTACACAAACATGCTACTCAGCAGAACTGCGAGTGCGAAATCTTATTATCATTGCTTTCATTTCCCTGCAAAACAGAGATAGAGAAAACTAAGATGGATGTAAACTATCATGCCACATTCCATGCATTACAATTGAATGTTTCATGTTGAACTCTCAAGTAATAATAAGGCACCTGCGAGAGGAGAGTTTCCAATGAACTGACTGAAACTGAATAAAATAAATTGCTGTGTATCTTTCTGAAAGCCGGGGCAGAGAGAAACAGGCCGAATTCTTTCGTCTCTTCATCTTGTTTCTGTAACTGAGTAGTTTTATGTTGAAAAAGGAGTGGTGTGTTCTAAACCCCTGATTGTGGATTCAATTTTAACATAACATGTAGCAACCTTTAACTATAAGCTCGAGAGTGTGACGCTGGAAAAGGACAGTGGTTCAGGCAGCATCCAAGGAGCAGGCATAAGCCCTTCATCAGGAATGTGATCTGTTTATTTGGGGGTCTTGGTTAGCTGATGAGTGGAGTATAATCCACAGTGACTCTGACAGCACATGTCCAATTCCCATACCAGCTGAGGTCCCCATGAAAGACCCACCTTCTCAAACCTGCCCCTCCCCTGAAATGGGATGATCCTCAGCTTCAACTCACCACCAGTTGTCTCGGACAAGGAGTAGGCCATTCAGCCCCTCAAGCCTATTCTGCCATTCCACAACATCATGGCCTATTCAATGGACCTGCTTTTGCCCATATTCCTTAACACTTCCTTCAGAAGTGATTGCAGCTTGGAGAGGGTTGGTTCATTTGGTCGAGAAGGGGTGGGGAAAGTGTGGAGATGGAGCCCAGATTAAAAAAGAAGTTGAGCAGACAAAGGAATGGGTAAACGTCAGCCTGGGAGAATGAGTAGCTGTGAATGGGGACAGTTTGTGGGAGTGTGTAGTAGCAGAACACATGACGACAAGGCCTGGTGTGTGGGTTCGGGTAAGGACATGGAGAAGGTGCTCAGGTCCTAAGATTACTGAATTCAATATTGAGTCCAGAGGAACAAGATAACTTTAATATGGGAATTCTCACTCTCAAACTGAACATTAAATTATATCATATCACGATTACTACTTACCTTTCCTATTCATCTACTTATCCAAATGTCTTTTAGACATTACAATGGTACCCACACCCACCACTTCCTCAGGAAGGTCATTCCACACACGAACCACCTTGTGTAAAAGATTTGCCCCTCGTGTCTTTTTTAAATCTCTCTCCTCTCACCTTGGAGATGTGCCCCAGACTCTTGAAATCCCCCATCCTAGGGAAAAGACAATTACCATTAACTCTATCTATACCCCTCATTATTTTATAAGATTATCTAACGTCACCTCTCAACCTCATACGTTCCAGTGAAAAAGTCTCAGCCTTTCCAGCCTTGCTCTACCTCAAACCTTCTATCCTTGGGGATCTTTACTCCGCAGTCCTTTATTAAACCTGTCTCTTTACACATTACCAGACCCAGCATTGCCTGCTCCCTGGTTGGCACCATGACATACTGCTCTCAGAAACGATTCCCAATGTACCCTGTGAATTTATTGCTGCAGCTACCATTTCCAACTTGATTGGGCTAATCAGCTAGAAGCTTAAAGTCACCCCTAATGACTACCCTGTTCATTTGATCAGCTCCTATTATCTATTGACTTATACCCTTTCCTACAGTGTAGTGACATTACAGTCCTGATGAATCACGTAACTAGGGCTGCAGATAGAGCTTTAAACTAAGTTGTGTGATAATGGTTCATTTACGTGGAAAAATTAAACGGATGGGAAGGTTCAGCAGAGGTTATTAAAGTTTCTGGAGCTTGCAATAGGACAGAGAGTATGAAAAGAGTCAGGAATCTAACTTCAGGCACAGCAGAGAAGGGACAACTATTAAAAGGCTGGCTGTTAAATGCAGGACTGAGGGTTCTACTTAAATACCACAGCATGTGAAACAAGGTAAATGAAATTGGTGAGTATGATGTTGTGTACAAAGGCTAAACAGAAATCTTCAATAACAAAGTTATGTGTATAAAGATGAATGACTACTATGAATAAAGCATACATTTAAAATCAGAAAAGTTATGTGTATTACAGAGATATGGCTGCAAGGGATCAGAACTGGAAACTAAATATCCAAGGCTGCATGTCCTATTGAAAAGACAGGCAGAGGGAGCAAGAATGTCTTGTTCATAAGAAATGAAATTAAATCGATAAGAAGAAGAACTAATATCGAGTCAGAAGGCATAGAATCAGTGTGGGTGGAGTTGAGGAAAGGCAAAAGAAAGATGACCCTGATGGGAGTAATGTACAGGCCTCTGAGCAGTAATCAGGATGTGAGGAAGAAAATAAATCAGGAGATAAAAAAGGCAATTACAAAAGGCAGTATTACAATCACCATAGGGTCTTCAACAATAGGGTGGACTGAGAAAATCAGTTTGATATTGGATCTCAGGAAAGGAAACCCAGCAAAGGATAATGAAGAAACTAATAAGGGTAAAATATGAAATATGAGAACATGGGAACAGATAGCATAAAAGTATATTGCAAAAGATTTTTGTAGATTCCTAAAAGATAAAACAGTGAGACAAGAGCAGACATTGGAATGCTGGAGAAGTGGCAATGGGGACCAAAGAATTGTGGCGGGACTGAATGGACACTTTGCATCAGTTTCCACAGTGGAAGATACCAGCAGAATATCAGAACATGAAGAGGGTCCGGGGTCAAAGGGGAGTGCAGTGGCCATCACGAAGGAGAAGGGACTGAGGAGGCTGAAAGATCTGAAGGTGGATAAATTACCCAGACCAGATGGACTATCTCAGGGTTCGAGAGGAGATAGCTGAGATCACAGAGGCATTGGTGGGGAACTTTCAGGAATCACTGAAGTCACAGAAGGGCCCAGAGGACTGAAAAATGGTTAATGTAACAATCCTGTTGAAGAAGTGGGGGAGGCAGAATGTAGGAGATTATTGGCCAGTTATGGTAAAATGGGGTGAAGTCAGCACAGCTTCGTCAAGAGTGGTGATGTTTGACAAATGTGTTGAAATTCTTTGAGGAGCTAACTAGGGAGGTGAGAGCCTAGTGATCTTATCACTGAACTATTAATCCAGAGACCCAGGTGCTGTTCTGGGAACCCTGTTGAAGTCCACATTGGCATTCAGTGAAATTTGAATGCAATAAGAATCTGGAGTTGGGAGTTTAATGATGGCAATTATCTGTTATTATAGTGTCATGGAGATATACAGCACAGAAACAGACCCTTCAGTCCAACTCATCCATGCTGCCCAGTAATGCTAATCTAATCTAGTCCCAATTGCCAGCACTTGGCCCATATCCCTCTTAAACCCTTCCTATTCATATACCCATCCGAATGCCTTTTAAATGCTGTAATTGCACTCACCTCCACCACTTCATCTGGCAGCTCATTTCATTCACACACTACACTCTGCATGAAACAATTGCCCCTTAGGTATCTTCTATATCTTTTCCCTCTCATCCTAAGCCTATGACTTCTCGTTCTGGTCTCCCCCACCCCAGGGAAAAGACTTTCTCTATTTACCCTATCCATGCCCCTCATGATTTTATAAACCTCTATAAGGTCATCCTCAGCTTCCGATGGTCCAGGGAAAACAGTCCCAGCCTATACATTCTCTCCCTATAGTTCAAATCCTCCAATTCTGGCAACATCCTCGTAAATCTTTTCTGAACCATTTCAAGTTTCACAACATCCTTCCAGTAGGAAGGAGACCAGAACTGCATGCAATATTTCAAAAGCAGCCTAACCAAAGTCCTGTGCAGACGCAACGTGAACTCCCAACTCCTTTACTCAATGCTCTGACCAATAAAGGAAAGCATACCAAACACCTTCTTCACTATCCTATCTACCTGCGACTCTACTTCCAAGGAACAATGAACCTGCATTTCAAGGTCTCTGTTCAGCTCAGACCTTACCATTAAGGGTAGGAGTCCTGCTCTAATTTGCCTTTCCAGAATGCAGGCCTCACATTTATCTAAATTAAACTCTATCTGCCACTCCTCAGCCCATTGGCTCTTCTGATTAAGATGCCATTGTAATCTGAGGTAACTTTCTTCACTGTCTACTACACCTCCAATTTTGGTGTCATCTGCAAACTTACTAACTACACCTCCTATGTTCACATCCAAAAACATTTATATAAATGATGAAAAGCAGTGGACCCAGCACCGATCCTTGTGGTACACTACTCCCCATGGACCTCCAATCCGAAAAGCAACTTGCCACCATCATCCTCTGTCTTCTACATTCAAGCCACTCCCTGTATTCCATGAGATCTAACCTGTTGTTGATTGTTGGAAAAATCCATCTGGTTCCTTCAGGGAAGGAAATTGCTATCCTTATCTGGTCTGGCCTACATGTGACTCCAGACCCACAGCAATGTGGTTGACTCTTAACTGCTCTCTGGGCAGTAAATACTGGCCTAGCCAATGACACCTTCATCCAATGAATGAAAAATACTGAGTAAGTTAGCTAAAGAAGAGACAGTCGGTGTGCTCTGTTTGGATTTCCAGAAGGCCTTTGACAAAGTGTCACATAGGCAGCTGCAAAGTAAAGATAAGAGCCCGTGGTATTAGACCCTGTGGGACTGGCATGGAGACAGGGTTAGTTGTCTGGCAGAAGGCAGTGAGTCAGGACAAAGGGGCCTTTTTCACAACAGCAGCTGGTGACTAATGGAGTTCTGTAGGGGTCAGTACTGGGACCACATCTATTCACATTACATATTCATGATCTGGAAAAAGGAACTGGGGCAATTGTTGCTAAGTTTTCAGGTGACACAAAGATTGGTGGAGAGACAAATCATGTTGAGGACACCAGAGGCTGCAGAAGGACTTGGACAGCCTCGGAGATGGGGCAAAGACATGGCAGATGGAATACAATGTGGGAAAATGTGAGATTACACAATTTGGTATGAAGAATAGAGGTGCAGACTATTTTATAAATGGGGAAAGGCTTTGGAAATCTGAACTATAAAGGGACTTTGAAGTCTTAGATTCGTAGAGATGTACAGCACGGAAACAGACCCTTCGGTCCAACCCGTCTATGCCAACCCAGATATTCCAACTCAATCTAGTCCCACCTGCCAGCACCCGGCCCATATCCATCCAAACCCTTCCTATTCATATACCCATCCAAATGCCTCTTAAATGTTGCAATTGTATTAGTCTCCACAACTTCCTCTGGCAGCTCATTCAATACACATACCACCCTCTATGTGAAAACGTTGCCCTTTAGGTCTCTTTTATATCTATCCCATCTCACCCTGAACCTGTGCCCTCTAGCTAGACTCCCCCACCCCAGCGGCTTAGTTCAGAATTCTCTTCAGGTTAAGATGTGGTTCAGTTGGCAGCTAGGAAGGGAAATTAAACGTGAACATTCATTTCAAGAGAACTGGAATACAAGAGCAGAGATGGACTGCTGAGGCTGGACAAGGCTCTGGTAAGACTATTGGAATTTGGAATATTGTGAGCAGTTTTTGGCCCCGTATCTATAGCAGTATGTGTTAATGTTGGAAGGGGTTCAGAGGAAGCTGTGTCTGTACTCAATGGCGTTTGGAAGGTTGAGAGGGGAATATCATTTAAATTCACAGGATACTGAGAGACCTGGATACAGTGTTTCCACAGGTAGGAGAAACTAGGACCCAAGGGTGCAGCCTCAGGGTGAAGGGATGACCATCTAGAACCGAAATAAGGAGGAATTTCTTCAGCCAGAGGTGAATCTATGGAACTCATGGCCACAGAAAGCTGTGGGGACCAAGTTATTGAGTGTGTTTAAGACAGAGATAAATAGGCTCTTGATGAGTAAGGGGATCAAGCATTGTGGGGAGAAAGCAGGAGAATGGAATTGAGAAACCATGATTGAATAGTAGAGCAGAATTGATGGGCTGAATGGTCTAATTCTGCTGCTACATTCTACAAACTTGGTTATTGTTTGAGGCTCCATATATATGTCAACAAATGTCTTTTTGTTCTTAGTGTTATTTACCTCTATCCAAATGGACTCTATATTACCTGCGGCTCAATCATCTCTCACAGCTATCCTCATTTCATCCTTCACCAATAGTGCTATCCCACAAGCATTTCCATCCTTCCTGTCTTTCCAAAAGATCAAACATCCCTGAATGTTCAGATCTCAGTCTGATCTCCTTGTAATCACGTCTCCATAAGGGCTATGAGATCATATCCATTTACTACAAGTTGTATCATTAGTTCATCGATCATATTCCTAATGTTTCGTGCATTCAGACAGATAGTCTTTAAGCTTGTTTTTATCCCATTTTTAATCATTGTATTTTTTCCTTGGACTGTGGCCCTATTTGCTACTTGCCCTTGAATAACCAGTCTACAGTTGTTGCATTTTACCACAGCCTGTTCCTTTTCTGATTTCTTTTCCTCTTTTTATCCTAAGTGCAACAATATCCAGACAATATTGAAACTTGGGCTGACAAGTGGCAAGTAACATTCATGCTATATAATTCCAGGCAATAACCATCTCAAACAAGATACAATCTTACCATCACTGACAACATTCAATGGGACTGAATCCTCCACGATCAACATCCTGGGGATTACCATTTCTCAGATCAGAAACTGGATTAGTCGTATGTCCTGTCTCTGCAAGATCAGTTCGGAGAATGGGAATATTGCAATGAATAACTCACTTTCTGACTTCCCAAAGCCTATCCACTATCCACAAGGCACAAGTCAGGAGTGTGATGGAATACTCCCCACTCGCATGGATGGGGGCAGCTCCAACAACACTCAAAAAGCTTGACACCATCCAGGACAAAGTAGCCCATTTGATTGGCACCACATCCACAAACAGTCAGAGGCTGAGGAATGACCTTACAGAAGTTTATAAAATCATGAAGGACATGGATAGAGTGAATAGCCAAGTTTTTTCCCCAGGTAGGGGAGTCCAAAGCTCGAGGTCACCGGCTTAAGATGGGAGGGGAAAGATTTGAAGGGATCTAATAGATCCATTTTTTTTCACAGAAGGTGATGCACGTATGGAATGAACTCCAGAGGTAGTGGTGAAGACTGGTACCATTTAAGAGGCTTCTGGATGAGTGTATGAGTAGGAAGGGTTTGGCAATGGAACTAGATTAATTTAGGATTGATGGTTGGCATGGACAAATTGGACTAAAGGGTCTGTTTCCATGCTGTACATCTCTTATTATTCTATCCAGCCTCCCCAGTACTGACACTCAGCGGTAGCAGAGTGTATTATTCCCAAGATACATTTCAGAAATTCAGCAAAGATCCTCAGGTAACACCTTCCAAACCCGTGACCAATCCCATCTAGAAGAAGCAGATACATGGGAACTCCATCTCCTTCAAGTTCCCCTCCAAGCTACTTACCATCTTAACTTGGAAATTTATCGCTGTTCCATTAGTGTGACTGGGTCAAACCCTGGAATTCCCTCCCTAAGGGCATTGTGGGACTATCTCCAGCAGATGGACTGCAGTAATTCAAGATGGCAGCTCAAGGAGCAACTAGGGACAAGCAGCAGATGCTGGCCCAGCCAACGATGTTCACATGACTTGAGTGAACAAAACTATTTGCCAGAGATCACAGCAGGTCAGGCAGCATCCACAGAGGGACAGCATGCTAACGTTTGGAGTCTAGTTGACTCTTCATCAGAACTTTGATGAAGCATTGTCCATACTCACAACTTCAGCTTGCTCTTTTCATGGAGTCACCCAAAATTTAATCTCTCCAAGTTTACAGATGACAAAGCTGGGTGGGAGGGTGAGCTGTGAGGACAATGTAGAGATTCAAGTGATTTGGACAAGCTGAGGGAGTGGCAAATACATTATAATGGGGATAAATATGAGGATATCCACTTTGGGAACAAAAACAGGAAGGCAACTTATTATCCGAATGACTACAAACTGAGGCAGGGGAATATGCAGAGAGTCCTGGGTGTCCTTGTACATCAGTCACTGAAAGTAAGCACATGGGCGCAGCAGGTAGTGAAGGAGGCTAGTGGTATATTGGCCTTCCAAGTGAGAGGATTCGAGTAAAAGAGCAGAGGTACCTCGCTGCATCTATCCAGGGGACCTGGATTCTGGTTTCCTTATCTGAGGAACAATGATCTGGTCATGGAGAGAGTACCAACAAATGTTTCCCAGGAACAGGGAGGTATGGGGTATCTCAGCACAGATCATGGAATAGAACTCTATAAAAAGGGGTATTATACACAGCTTTGGCAATACACAATATCTCTAATTCAATAAGAGCCCTGTACAATCCTGTTATCCAGAGGCATTCACTGTATTGATGAAGAATTACATTGAAACTGTGAATGTCTGACTTGCTTTTGATCAATTCCATGAAGGAATCGCACTTTTCAAAATTACCTGATCACTTTTCCTCACCTTACCCAGAGTCAGGCTTCCCCCAGTGTTTGCAATGACATGGCTGTCCACCCGGAGTATTTAAATAGCCTTTAGTCCGAGCAATGGTGTGGGCTCTGGAATGGGAATAATGGAGCAAATTCAGGTGCACTGTCCTCATTGTCTGAACATAGTGAATACAGGCCCTGACTGATCGTATTCCTGCCCAGGGAATGGATGACCATTCATTAACAGGACATTCCATGTGTTAATGCTGTTCTTCATGTGGCTGTGAAAAGAAACAGTTTTACCTTTTCCACATCTCCAAGCCCTTCAGTGTCCAGCAGCAGCAGGCAGCAAACTTTCTTCTGGGGATGTGGGAGACACCACATCCAGATTCCCTTTGTCTCTGACTGTATGCTGCCTCCAACTTGAAACCCTGGTGAAACCAAATAAATAATCACCCGTGTTATTCAGTGTAAAGTTTATTCAGTGAATAACATCTTGCTTTTTGGGGAAAGCGTTTATACACAGCATCGATGAAGTGTGATGCTGGAATAACACAGCAGGTCAGGCAGCATCTGAAGAGCAGGAGGGTTGACATTTCAAGCACAGATGAAAGGCTTTATGCTCAAAACATTGACTCTCCTGCTCCTTGGATGCTGCCTGACCTGCTGTGCTTTTCCAGTGCCACACTTTTCAACTCTGATCTCCAGCATCTGCAGTCCTCACTGTCTCCTGTTTATACCCAGCACCTAGACTGGGATGTACACTCCGACAGGAATGATGGCCTTTCACACAGAATCTTCCAGATGGGATTTTAAAATAAAGCTCTCACTTTCCAGTTCAGCTAGATGCTCATGCCCCTCAACAGCACATTCTCCTGAATCAGTACCATCCAAATAGACATATGCTGGTTGCTTTGATCAGTTGAATAGCTGTGTTATTGTTGTAGTCAGTGAGAACAGGATATTCGGAGTGAGAATTTGGGACATACTTGAGGAGTTTTCAAACCTTGCTCCAGGCTGTTCAGGACAGGGGAGGCTGGCTGTGAGATTTGGATTGACATCCAGGAGGAGCCACTCCTGACAACTTCGACACAGCAGCAGGATATTCCAGACAATGGAAACCAGAGAAAAAAACATCAAACCTCAGCAAGTCTGACAGTGTCTGGGAGGAGGGGGCCAGGGTTAATGTTTCAGGCTCATGATGGTTTTGAAACAGAACAGTTTCTCTGATCAGGGACTGCCCCACCATTGGAATGGTAGACAGGTGTAGGGAAGTCGAGACCCAGGAGAAGATGGATTTAAGGAGATGGTTAGTTATGAAGAAGAGGGTCAGCAGAGAGATTGAACAGAGAAAATGGGACAAAGCAGATAGAAATAAAGCAAGAGGAAAGGAAGAAAACAGTTCTATTTATGTAGCACAGGAAGATCACAGGGTTTTACACAATTGTTCATGATGGCGTGGTCAAGGGAAAGTTGACCTGGAGATGGGAATAATGCTAACTTCTTTGTATAAATGTATGGATTGTTCACCATGAGGACAGGGACATTGGTTTCACGATGCAATTTCACAAGAAATTGGCTCAGTGTCAGTTTCAGGGAGTTTCATGCAGAGTTCCGCTTCATGTAGAGCTGCAGGGAGTTCTCTCACAACCTCAGCCTGCTCACATTATTAGGGATGCACCACACTTCTGTGGCACCACTCTTGTGTAATCATGTGCTCAGCAGCGATGAGGAGCTGGACAGGATCATGGCTGCTCAATTGGAGACACCAAAAAGCTCCATGTTCAGGCAACCCAACAATCTGCATTGGGCTCTGCTTTGCTGCTGTCCCATTCCCACTGCTGTCAACTGATTCTTAACCTGTCGCGAGTGTGGTGCTGGAAAAGCACAGCATGTCAGACAGCATCTGAGGGACAGGAGATTTTCCAGCAACACACTCTCGACTCTCACCTCCAGCATCTGCAGTCCTCACTTTCTCCTGATTCTTAACATGTGCAGGTTCGAGCCTTATTGCAGAACTTATTCCCTCTCCTCCTGTGAAAAGACCATCAGTCCACACTGAACTACTGTCCTGTTACATGGAGCCAGGATGGTATCACTGGGTAACCAGATACCCACAGAGAAATGTACACAGGTCACTGAGAGGCTTCCTCGCCCTTTCTACTCCAAGAATGTCACTCACATACACTCTAGGTTTTCCAATGAGATAACACTATGCTGGATAGCAACCTGTCTATACCCAGGATGTGGAGGGTGAGCAGGTATAACAAGCTGCTGGGCTCTGTGCTAAAAGGTGAGCCAAGGCAGAGGTGCAGTAAATCTACAGGCTCTCAATGAAGCAGCAGTGCTAACCACTGTGCCACCGTGCCACCCATGGATGTTGGTGAAGATGAAGACTTTATGAAAAGACCAGTTAGCTACACCTGGCAGAGTAACGCTCTGGTTTCACTGTGGGAAACTGTTGCAGGCCAATTCCTCTCTCCCACATGGAAGAATAAACAATCAGCATAGCGGTGATAGTCTCCAAGCAAACAGTAAGTGAGTGAGCGCAAAGAGAGCAAGTGAATCAAGCTGAGAGGCCCCCTGTTGAGGAGTGGGAGATGGGGGTGTCAGGATGCAAAGTGAGCAGTGAAATGCAAACTTCAGAAGTGTATTCTCAGTGAGTGGGGGGTCAGCTATGAGACTGATTCTGGGAGACTGGTATCCCACTGATGCCCTATTCTATGGACCAAGTAGACAGCTCGGTTTCCTTGGAGCATTCCCAGAGAGGTTGAGGGATTATTAGATTAGATTACTTACAGTGTGGAAACAGGCCCTTCGGCCCAACAAGTCCACACCGACCCGCCGAAGTGTAACCCACCCAGATCCATTCCCCTACATTTACCCCTTCACCCAACACTACGGGCAATTTAGCCTGGCCAATTCACCTAACCTGCACATTTTTGGATTGTGAGAGGAAACTGGAGCAAACCCACACAGACACGGGGAGAATGTGCAAACTCCACACAGAGAGTCACCTGAGGAATTGAACCCGGGTCTCTGGCACTGTGAGGCAGCAGTGCTAACCACTGTGCCACCGTGCCACCCATGGATGTTGGTGAAGATGAAGACTTTATGAAAAGACCAGTTAGCTACACCTGGCAGAGTAACGCTCTGGTTTCACTGTGGGAAACTGTTGCAGGCCAATTCCTCTCTCCCATATGGAAGAATAAACAATCAGCATAGCGGTGATAGTTGGTAATGATAAGCTGTAAATGGGTACAAATAAGTACCTCACTCCTCATGAGTGAGATTTTCATCTCAGTGTTAAAGCCTTCACTATAAAATCTGATGAGGGCGGCAAGGGGGCTAGCACTACTGTCTCACAGCACCAGGGACCCCAGGTTTGATTCCACCCCCAGGTGACTGTGTGGAGTTTACACATCCTCCCCATGGGTTTCCTCCCACAGGATAAAGATATGCAGGATAGATGGAGTGGCCATAGTGTCCAGGGATAAGTCGGTTCAGTGGGTTAACCATAGGAAATGCAGGGTTGTAAGGATAAGGAAGGGGGCTTGGTTAGGGCTGGGTGCTGTTCAGAAGGTCAGTGTGGACATGTTCGGCCGAATGGCCTGTCCCCAAACTGTAGGGATTTTATTCTATTATTGCCTTGACTTTCAGAATCTCACCTTCTTTCCCCCATGGTTACCCACATTATTCAGGAACTTGCAAAGTTCATCTCCATGTAGAGAGTCTTTCTAGTTCCTTGAGCACATTACATCATGGTGGAAGAGATTGTGATCTAGAAATGGTTTTAAAGAGAGTGAAAATGTTCTGTGAAGAAATTGTTTGATTAACTCTCAGCTTGATGATTTTCCACAGTTTAAAGGGAGTTTCAGGAGGGAGATGACAAATATTATGATGAAGAAACTGAATCAGGGATTCAGAGAGAGAGGACAAAGAAACCTCTGAGTATGGGGACAGTGGGGACCTGGTTGGAGAAAGTTTGTGAGGATGGGGGACAGGAAGAGGCTGAGTGAATGGATTTGATTTCTCAAAGTCCAAGTGGAATGCTTCACACAGTCAAGAAGGAGAGATCACATCCTGAGCTAGACACAGTCTGAGTGAATATATAGTTTGGGGAATTTGGCGGAGAATGGGAGAATCCAATGGGATAAATGGAAGCCCAGGATAAGGGGCACAGCACAAAAGAGTCATATCACAAACCTTATGGTTTGGTGTGTGCAACGAATTGGACTATTATTGGTTACATTCAGGTTGAAGGAAAATAGGGGAAATGTTTACAGGTTACAAACTAAAAGACCAGTTGAAATTTTCTGGATTGTGATTGAGAGCAGAACGTGGTGGATTGTCAGCTTAACTGAGTTGCAATTGGTGTTTACTTTGCTATATTGGCCTAACACCCATTCAGTGAGCAGCCAACCAGAGCTATAACCTGGGCTAGTGCCTGATTCTCAGACCAGGGTCCTGAAGAAGGGCTTATGCCCGAAACGTCGATTCTCCTGTTCCCTGGATGCTGCCTGACCTGCTGCACTTTTCCAGCAACACATTTCCAGACCCACAATACAGTCAGGCTGACAGTGAAGAAGGTGCAGGGACAGTGCCAGTCGACTCGTCCTGCTTCATGAAGGTAGCTTCTACTGAAGGTACTTGAGGAGAAAGGGGGATACTTCAGGGGATACTCTCACTGTTGAATGCGGATTACAAAATTCTGTCAAAGGTAATCGCCAACCGGGTCAGGTCTGCTCTGGGTCGGTGATTCACCCCGACCAAACCTGTGTTTTCCCGGCAGGAAGATCGCTGAGAGTCTCGCACTCCTCAGGGATACGATCGCCTACGTGCAGGACAGAGGGTTGGACACCTGCCTGATCAGCCTGGACCAGGAGAAAGCCTTTGACAGGATATCACACATGTATATGAGAAATGCTCTCTCCAAAATGGGCTTTGGGGAGGGAATCTGCAATTGGATCAGACTGCTCTACACCAACATTGTCAGTGCAGTCTCAATCAATGGGTGGGAATCAGATAGCTTCCCAGTCAGATCTGGAGTCAGGCAGGGCTGCCCTCTCTCTCCTGCCTTGTTTGTGTGCTGCATAGAGCCATTTGCCGAGTCCATCAGGAAGGATGCGAGCCTGAGAGGGGTGACTATTCCTGGCAGCGGGGGCCTGCAGGTTAAGGCCTCCCTGTACATGGATGATGTTGCCGTTTTCTGCTCGGATCCACTATCCGTGCACAGACTCATGTGCATATGTGACCAGTTCGAACGGGCCTCGGGGGCCAAGGTAAACCGAGGCAAGAGCGAGGCCATGCTCTTCGGGAACTGGGCCGACCAATCCTCGATCCCCTTCACCTTCAGGACCGACCACCTGAAGGTGCTGGGTATTTGGTTCGGAGGGGCTGGGGCGTGCGCCAAGTCTTGGGAGGAGCGTATCAGCAAAGTGAGGCAGAAACTGGGTAGATGGAAGCTACGGTCACTCTCCATCATGGGAAAAAATCTGGTCATCAGGTGTGAGGCACTGTCATTGTTATTATACGTGGCACAGGTCTGGTCTATTCCCAGAACCTGTGCCGCTGCAGTCACCCGGGCCATCTTCCAGTTTATATGGACGTCAAAGATGGACCGGGTCCAAAGGGACTCGCTGTCTAAAGATCTAGGCAACGGGGGAAAAAATACACCCAATGCCACCCTCACCCTGATGGCCACCTTTGTGTGTGGCTGCATCAAGCTGTGCGTGGATCCCCGGTACGCAAACACCAAGTGTCACTACGTACTGAGGTTCTACCTGTCCCCAGTGTTGCGAAGGATGGGCCTGGCCTCGCTGCCGCGGATCGCTCCGAGTAGTTGGACCGTTCTGTATCACCTGTCCTTCGTGGACCACAAGTCCATCAGGAAGTGGTCAGCACGTAGTGTCCTTGAGACCCTTCGGGAAAAGGAGAGGGCGGATCCTATAAAGCGGTTCCCTGAGCAGACTGTCAAAGCCATTTGGTAGAATGCCTCATCGCCAGAACTTTCCAACAAGCACCAAGACATGGCTTGGCTGGTGGTGAGAAGGGCTCTGCCTGTGAGATCCTTTATGCACGCCAGGACTCTCAGCCGCACCACACGCTGCCCTCAAAGCGGCTGCGGGGGGGACGAGACTGTCACACACCTCCTTCTGGAATGTGCCTATGCAGAGGAAGTCTGGAGAGGAATGCAGTGGTGTTTGTCGAGGTTCGTCCCGAGCAGCGCCATGACGCGGGACTCCGTGCTCTACGGCCTGTTCCCCGGGACGCACACCGAGACGAACATCAACTGTGCCTGGAGGATCATCAACTCGGTGAAGGACGCTCTCTGGGTGGTCCGAAATCTGCTGATCTTCCAGCTGAAGGAGTTGACCCCGACTGAGTGTTGCAGACTGGCACATTCCAAGGTCCAGTACTACGTGTTGCGGGATGCGCTGAAGCTTGGGGCAGCTGCCGCCAAGGCGCGGTGGGGAAAGACCACTGTGTAAAGTCTGCCTGCCTAAAGAAGAACAGGGGGCCCATACAGTCATTTGGGCTCTGCTGACACCTCAGCTAATTATATGGGCATATGATTGAAAAAATGTACAGACCTGTATAAAAATGATAAATTCTGATCTCTGTATGTACATGTTTACATATGTATGGCATGACCAACTGTACAGACCATCAAATTATTTTATGAATAAAGTATATAAAAAAAAGATACTTCAGGGGATGTCCCCAGTGTTGCGAAGGATGGGAGTAGCCTCACTAAAATGGAACGCCCCAAGTAGTTGGACCATTCCGTATCACCTGTCAACAAGACATTGCTTGGCTGGTGGATCTGACACTGCCATCAGATCCTTCATATACGCCTGGTCAGTCTGCACCACCACACGTTGCCCTCAAAGTGGCTGTGGGGGGTGGGGGTTCGTGGATTATCACACATCTCCTGCTGGAGTGCACCTTTGTAAAGGAAGTCTAGAGGAAGATGCACTGGTTGGTGTGAAGGTTCATCCCGAGCAGCTCTGTGACACGGGACTCTCTGCTCTAAGGTCTGTTCAGAGGGATATAAGAAACAGAAGCAGGAGTAGGCCAACTGGGTCTTTGATCCCGCTCCACCATTCAATAAGATCATGGCTGATCTTTTCATGGCCTCAGCTTCACTTACCCGCCCTCTCACTCTCACCCTTAATTCCTTTACTGGTCAAAAAATAATCCATCTTGATAAAAATGAACTGTGCGCACGCCGAGACAAGCATCAACTGGAGGACCATCAACTTGGTGAAAGATGCCCTTTGGTTTGTCGGTAACTTGTTGGTCTTCCGAAGCAATGAGTTGGCCCTGAACATTCCAAGGTCCAGGAGTACGTGCTGAGGGACGCACTAAATCTTGGGGCAGCTGCTGCCAAGGAGCAGTGGGGAAAGGCCAATGTCTAAGGTCTTCCTGCTGAAGGTACATGGGAGTCCATTCAGTTATCAGACTCCCCCTAGTGCCTCAACGCATATAAATATAGTCTGGATCAAATAAGAAATGCCTTTGGTTTGTTTGAATAGAGTCAAACTCCAATGTTAGTTTTATTCCTTACATACAGAACTGAACTGGGTTCATGACTATGTATGTATATAAAGATATGTTTTACGAATAAAGTATAGGTTTGAAATTAGAAGAAAAAGCAGTGGCAAGGCTTCTGGGAGTAATTTAGAAGGAAAAACAGAAATTCATTCCAAGGAGGAAGAAACAAACTAAGGGGAGGATGAAGCAACAACGGCTATCAAGGGATGTCAGGGACAGTGGACTAACTTCACAGAGGTTGGTATCCCATTGCCAAGTCACCCTTTAGTTACACATGAACAGTCCTTGGACTAAAACAATGCCTCATACAGAGACAGGCACCAGAGGATCAGTGTCTCTGACACTCACCCCTTTTATTCGCCAGATTAACACCCTCAATCAGGGAACTCATATTCTTTGAGGTCCAGCTGGCTGACCTCATTACAATCACTAAAGACAGAATAAAGCAACAGAAAAGGCATACAATGTTATGAAGGTTAGTAGGAAGCTAAAAGATGGGGCAGCCTTTAAAAACCAGCTGATGATAACCAAAAAAGCAATAACAAGGGAGAAGATTAAATATGAGTGTAGGATAGCTGACAATGTAAGATTGCAGGTGTTCTTTTAGATATATAAAAGGTACAAGAAGCAAGGTAGTGGTAAATGAAGCTAGAGACATAGTCTGCAGCACACCAGAACTTCGAGAGAGTCAGGACAGCAGAGGTGACTATCGCTGAGGGGAAGGTGCTGAGGAAGCTGAAAAGGCTGAAGGTGGATAAACCACCTGGACCAGATGAACTACACCCCAGGATTCTGGAGGGAAAAGCTGAGGCGACTATACAGGCATTGATGGTGATCGTTCAGGAATTACTGGATGGACCCTGTGGATTGGAAAATAGCTGATATAACGCTCCTGCTTAAGGAGGGAGAGAGAAGACAGGAAATTATAGGCTGGTTAGCCTGACCATATTTGCTGGTAAGATTTTAGAGTCTGTTACTAAGAATGAAATTGTAGAATAGTGTGTGTGAAAATAGGGCTGAGTCAGCATGGCTTCATCAAGGGAAGATCATGCCTGACCAACCTGTTTACAATTCTTTGGGGTGGTAATGGGCAGGTTAGATAAAGGAAGAGGCAGAGGCAGAGAATGGGATAAAGGGATCTTTGTCAGCATGGCAGCCGGTGACTGCTGGAGTTCCACAGGGGTCAGTGTCACAACTATTTACATTATACATTAACAATCTGGATGAAGGAACGGAGGACATTGTTGCTGTGTTTGCAGATGACAAAGACAGGTGGAGAGACAGCTAATGTTGAAGATGTGGGGAGGTTACAGGAGGACTTGGTCAGACTGGGAGAGTGGGCAAAGAAGTAGCAGATGAAATACAATGCGGGAAAATGGGAGGTTATGTACTTTGGTTGGAAGAATAGAGGCACAGTTTACTTTCCAAACAGGGAAAGGGTTTGTAAATCTGATGCATCAAGAGAATTAGGGTCCGATGCTAATTTCTGTTAAGGTTAACCTGCAGGTTCAGTTCCTGGTTAGGAAGGCAAATGTAGTGTTAGCATTCATTTCAAGAGGGCTAGAGCGCAAGGACAGGGATATACTAAAGAAGAAAATCCAAAGAAAGGCAGATGTTGGAAACAGGATCAAAACCAGAAAATATTGGAAAAACTCAGCAGATCTGCAGCATTTATAGAGAGGAAACAAAGTTAACATTTCACAACCAGTTATGAAGAAGGGTCACTAGATCTGAACTGTGAACTCTGTTTTCTCTCCATGATGTTGCCAGCCCTGTTGAGTTTTTCCAGCAATTTCTCCTTTTGTTTGTGAGCAGAGATGTCCACTGAAACTGTATAAGGCTGTCGTCAGACCGCATTCTGAATATTGAGAACAGTTTTTGGTCCCATATCTAAAGTAGGACATGTTGGCTTTGGAGGAGGCCCAGAGGAGGTTTACAAGAATGACCCTGCAGATGAAAGGCTTGTCATGTGAGTAGTGGTCATATGAGGTTCTTAATTAGTAAGGGAATCAAAGGTTACAGGGAGACATGATAGCCACAATAGAATGGTGAAGTTTACTCAATTAACCAATTCGACTAATTCTGCTCCTGTATGTGATGGATGTGGTGCCAATCAAGTGGGCTTCTTTGTCCTGGATGGTGTGGATCTTCCTGAGTGTAGTTGGAGTTGTACCCACCCAGTCTTGAAATGCCTCACCCTTAGATAAAGACACCTGCCATTCACCTTGTCTATACCGCTTATTGTTTTATAAATCTCGATGTGGTCATCGCTCAACCTCCTATGCTCCACTGAGAAAAGTGCCAAACCCTCCATACCCATCAGTATCCTGGTAAATCTCTTCTGCATCCTCTCCAGGTTAATAAAAGCCTTCCAATAACAGGGTGGCCAGAACTGGACACCTCACCAATATCCTGTACAACCTCAACAACATGTCCCAACTCCTATACTCAAAAGATTGAGCAATGAAGGCAAGTATGTTAAACACCTTCTTAACCACTTTCTCAAATACCATGCAGATGTCAATGAATTTGTACCCAAACCCTGGCTCTCTGTTCTACAACAGTACCCAATGCCCAGTCATTAATTGCATACGTCTTCGCCTTATTTATATGTTCTATTAAAATGCAAAACCTTGCATTTACCCAAATTAAACTCCATATACCAATCCTCAGACAATTGTTCCAAACGATCAAGATCTCTGTCCATTACAACACCAATTTTGGTGTTATCTGCAAACTTAGTAACCATGCTTTCTGTAATCTGATCTAAATCATTTATACAAGTGACAAACAAGTAGATCCAGTACTGATCCCTGGGGAACACCACTGGCCTCCATCATCAGTCTCTGTCTCTGTCTCCTGTCATTAAGTGAATCCAACTCAACTTCTGGTCAATAGAAACCCAAAGAAGGTCAACAGAGGGAGATTCGGTGATGGTAACAACATTGAACACCAAGGGGCACTCGTTAGATGGTCTGTTCGTGGAGATGGTCATTGCCTGGAATTTGTGACATGTGAATGTTACTTGCCACCTTTCAGCATGAGCCTGGATATTTTCCAGGTCTGGCTGCATTTCAATATGGACTGCTTCAGTTTCTGAGGAGTCATGACTGGTGCTGAACAATAGCAATAACTGGTGAACATCCCCTCTTCTGAATGGAATTGAATTAGCTTTGAGTGCAGTGAAAAGTTTAAAGTCACCACTTACGGGGTGCCATCTGAGGGACAAAGGTACCTAGGTACAAAACCTTCATGACACATTATTAGGAAAAAAAACACATTACACACCTTCAAAACTACAAAATCATTCTAATAAATTAGAAAAGTAAGGATATAGCAGAATAATAATCCTTCCATGAAAATGTAATAATGAAAAAAAATAGAAAAAAGAGAATTTAAGATGGAGTCTGTTTCATCCATTTTCCTGGTCTGGGTTGGCCAGACCCAATCCCTCATTGGAATCTCAGGCCAGATCTCCACGATGGTGAAAATAAAGTGTCACAGACCGACTGAAATCTCCATGTGGAGACCCAGACCCACACGAACGTAGAGAGCCACTGAAGCCACCTAAAGGAGTCCCAGGCTAGGCCAGACCAACCATGCTGCTGCAAAGATGCTGCAGAAGCCTCAAGGAAAATGCGGACCACTGGAATCCCATGCCCATTGTTACCTTGTCTTCAGCGTCTGCTGAAGCAGCCACAAGGAACAGCTGGATCCACATCACATGCTCCGCTACGGCAACCTCCTAGAACCTCTCTCCTCACCCAAAGCCGCCAAATGAAGGGAAGATGAACTTGATGTTGAGTCGGCACTAGGGCCGCCTCAGTAATGCAGAAGCTGCGGGCAACCCAGACTCATTTCCAATGTTACTGCTGTGAGGACACACAGCTGGGCCCACTTGAGTCTGTGCTGCCGGGCCTACTCACTGCTATCACCGTGACCAAGCTCTTCACCAAGAGGTAAATAAAGCAAAATTAAAGAGAAAAAGGAGAAAGGAGTGAGAAAAAAGTGGAAGAAATGAAAAGAAATACAGACAGAAGACAAGCCCAGGGCTCAAAAAGCCCTACTCTGCCTCCATCTTACTGGGAGATGGAGGGAAGGTCATTGATGAAGCAGCTGAAGATGGTTGAGCCTAGGACACTACTGAGGAACTCCTCAGCTCCACAACATCTCTGCAGATGACTGACCTCAATCATAGCCATCTTCTTATATGCCAGATATGACTCTAACCAGCAGACTGCCTTCCTCCTGATACCCATTGATTCCAGTTTTGCTCTGACTCCTTGATGCCACACTCACCTCCCCTCTAGAATTCAGCTCTTTTGTCCATGTTTGAACCAAGGCTTTCTAATGAGGGCAGGAGCTGAGTGACCCTGGCAGAACCCAAACTGGGCATCGCTAAGCACGTTATTGCTGAGTTAGTGTTGTTTGATAGCACTGTTGATGACACCTTCCATCATGTTACTGATGATGAGAGTAGATTTATGAGAAACCAGGTAGAATTTGTCCTGCTTTTTATGCACAGCACACACCTGGGCAAGTTCTCACATTGTTGGCCAGATTCTAGTGCTGCAGCTGTACAGGAACAGCTTGGCTAGGTGTGTTACAAATTCTGCAGCTCATGTGTTCTGCTAGAATATTGTCAGGGCCTATAGCCTTTGCAGTATCCAGTACCTTCAGCCATTTCCTGACATCATGTGATGTGATTCAAATTGGCTGAAGACTGGCTTCTGGGATGCTGGGGAGCTCCAAAGGAAGCTGTAATGGTTCAGTCACTTGGCATATCTTGCTGAACACTGTTGCAAATGCTTAAGCCTTTTTATATTTTGGACTGAGGAACTGGGCTCCCCCATCATTAAGGGTGGGGGGTCTTTGTGTAGTCTCTGCCTTTCGTGAGTTGTTGAATTATCCACCACCATTGCACACTGACTGTGGTAGGATTGCAGAGATTGGATCTGATCCTTTGGTTTTGGGATCGCTGTGCTCTGTCTGTCACATGCTGTCTATGCCATTTAGCACAGAAAGAGTCCTGTTTCATAACTTCAACAGTTTGACACCTCATTTTTAGGTGTGTCACTTATCACAATGCAATGTCCTATGAATTAATGCTTTAATTCTGTGTTTTTACATCTATTCTAATTGGGTGATGATGTTTATGGGAGATATTCACAAATATTCCTAGACTTCTCAACCAATGGTCAGTGATCCCCATTGTCACCGATCACATTGATTTGGATATTTCTACTTCATGAAAACTTACTCCTGTTTGTTGCTGGGCCATCATCGCTCAAACAATCGATCTTCAATCAGCAAGCTTCCATCGGTGCTCAGTTCTCCCGATACACACTGTCAGAATCATTTCCAAAGTGGACAGTGAGTCGACGTTCTTTCACATTCCAACACTTACCTTTCCTTTTTCCAGCAAGATAGTTCAGCAGATATGATTTTCCTGTACGATATTTCCCAATCAGAGCAATAACCACCAAAGGCTGATCAATGGTCTTTAACAAGTCCACAGCAGGTGGATGCACTGACAGTTTCCCATCCAGTGGATTTAAAACCAGGGGCATTGGAGATTCCATTTCTGTATATGATACTGTCCTATTAACTGAGACCACATGATAGATCAGGAATTATCATTGAGCATTATTCTTGTATCTCGCACATCTGCTGGCATTATCAATGTTGTTAAACTTAGACAATCATGTTAAATATTTCTAAACAGTTCAAACTTTATTTCCTTCACTTATTTTCTTACGACAGACAGACAGCCAAATCAAATCTGCCTTTCTAGATCTGTATTTGCAGCACAGTAAAATTACAACCTTCAAAGACCCTCAAAATTGACCACAATGGTTTAATGTTGAAAAATGTGGTGCTGGAAAAACACAGCAGGCCAGGCAGCATCCGAGGAGCAGGAGAATCGATGTTTCGGGCATAAGCCTTTCTTCAGGAACCACAATGGTTTAGTGTCCAAATTTTTGAATGGTCAATCCAGACTTTGAGAATAATAGATTCCTGACATGATGTCTACGATTTAAACCCAAGAACATTTGTTGCGAGATCCATTCATACAACAGATACAAATTAACAGTGAAGGGATAAATCAAAAAAGAGAAATAACCAAACTGGCCAGATTACTGAAGCAGTTAATGGATGATGCATTGCTCTACAGACATTGATATTGATTTCTTAGCAACTGGTGATGAAATGTGCCTTTCAGTGTGAATTGTTCCATGCTATTTCTCTAGAAGAGGGGTATTGTAAAACTGGTACTGGGATGGCTGCTCCATGGAAAGCAGGGGAAATAGCTTTGGGGTTTAAAAGCAAAATTAGATGAAAGAAACATGGATGGATGGAGCCAGGCTTTTAGTTTTTGCTTTCAGTTGTTGATGTTGTGCTTTTGGAGTTGAAGCTGCTAGATACAGCTCTCCCTCTGCTGCTGCAGAAAATCTCATGATCTCTCTCTGCTGCTGGACTCAACCGTTTCTGTCAGTATTTCATTCCACTGGATTAGAGTATGATGACCTCATGTGAAAATAGAACTGTTTACTGAATTTGCTTTTGCCAAGATAATGTTTATGGGCTACTTCTACGAGTGAAACAGCTGATGAGAAGTAGTTACATAATATATTATTTTATGAAATATTTCCACAGAATTAAAAAGTTATGCCATCTTTTTGTTTTTATTTTCAATGTGGTGTAAGCATGAAATGTATTTTGCTGAAGCCTAGTAATTTGATCAATTGAATCACCTGTCTACCTGAGACCCCACTTTCAAGGAGCTATGAACCTGTACCACCTAGACAACTCTAAGTCCCCTTTTCTCATAACTGCTTATTACCTGCCTCCAACTTCATCACAATATACTATTCCAATAATACACTAATTAAAATTACATCAACTTAATTTCAAAACCACACAGTCTCGGTCTTCTTCTGTGTCTTCCCTCTTTCAGCTGCTGATCTCCCTGGGTCATCTTTTCTTTTTGCTGTGAGTATGTTTCACATGAAAAGGTACCTTTGAAAGAGAGTGTTTTTCTAATTTCTTTGAGAGCAAGATGTTCAATGGGTAATTAGCTTGCCATGAGTTGCTCTCCCTACAGCACTTGCTCTTTGACCAATTTTCAAAATGTCCGCATTTTTTTACTACCAACATCGGATCATCTCATTGGTTTGATGTTGGCAAAACAATAAATTTAAAGTCAATTGGGTTTCAGTATCCTTGGGTATAATTTAAGCTGATTGGTTAAGTTTGAATTGTTGTCAAAACAGCAACCAAAACCTAGGTATCCATTTCACAGCCAAATGTTACATATTTTCAATTTTCCAGTACACTCTGAGATTGACATCTAGTCATATACACAGGTGTTTGTAATCTCTCAGTTCAGAACAGCATTCTCTCTCTTAAAGGTATAGTACACACCTTCGACTTCATTTCAGATCTCACACCTCTTGTGGCTATGCACACAGAAGACCTTGTTGATTTTTAAGAGACCCCATTCTCTCCCTAGATATTTCTTTGAACTTCATGGATCCCTTTGGATTTTCTTGTAGCTTATCTCATGTCCTCTTTTAGCCCTCCTGACTTCTCTCTTAAGTGTACTCTGATGCCCGCTGTACTCCATAAGGAATTCACTTGACTCCAGTTACCTGTACGTGTCATCTGCCTCCTTTTTCAAGACCAGAGCCTCAATATCTTGAGTTATCCAGGGGTCCCTACTCCTGGATTGTGGGAGGAAACCGGAATACTCGGAGGAAACCCATGCAGACATGGGGAGAATGTGCAAACTCCACACAGACAGTCACTCGAGGTGGGAATCAAACCTGGGTCCCTGACACTGAGGCAAGAGTGCGAACCACTGAGCCACCATGCTGCCCCAATTTAGAGCTTTAATTTGTGGATCAGACCTATCCTTTTCCATAGCAATTTAAATGGAATGATGGTCACAGGTCCCAAGGTGCTCCCTCACTGACACTTCTGTTACATGCCATGTGTTATATCCCAACGGGAGGTCAGGTTTTACCCCTTCTCTAGAAGGGCCATCTACATATTGCATGAGAAATTCTTCCTGAACACACTTAACACATTTCTCTCCATCCAAGCCCTTAACACTGTGGCAATCCCAGTTGATGTTATAAAAGTTAAAAATCACCCCCTATTATAACACTATTATTCTTGTTGTTATCTGTGATCTCCTTACATTTCTTTCCTCAATCTCTCACTGACTATTGGGGAGGCCCACAGTACAATTCTGTCAAAGTGATTCCACCACCTCCCCCATCCCCCACTTTTTATTTCTCACTTCTACCCAAGTTCACTCAGTGGGCACACTCTCAGCATGTTCTCTCAGTACGACCATGATATCCTGAATGAAAAACTCAACTCCCCCACTCTCTTGCCTCCCTTTCTGTCCTTTCTGTAGCATCTGTGCCTCAGAACATTGAGTTGCCAGTCCTATCCCACCCTCAGCCATGTTTCTATAAGTATTGGAAAAGCACAGCAGGTCAGGCAGTGTGCGAGAAACAGGTTGCAGAATGTTTCAGAGAATATCTCTGGGACACACGCACCAATAAACCCCACTGCCCTGTAGCCGAACACTTCAAATCCTTCTCCCACTCCATCAAGGGGGAGTTAAAGTTGTCGGCCACAGGGTGATGGGGTTGACTGGTGCATGTGTCCCAGAGATGTTCTCTGAAACGTTCTGCAAGTTGGCATCCTGTCTCCCCAGTGTAGACGAGACCACATCCAGAGCAATGGATACAGTTAGTTACATACCCAAGTAAACACAGAAAGCTAGTACAAAGCATATAGATTAAATGTAGGTGTCATATGGATGACAGTTTGTTCAAGACTAAATTTGAAATAAAGGGGCAAGTTGTATTTCGCAGTTATCAGCTTTTGACCTCAACTTTTTCTTCAAAATGTCCCAGAACGCAGTCCTTGTCACTATATTTAAAATTTTCACCATACACTTCCACAGTGCGCACTTCCACATTCTGTGAGATACTGTCCTCTCGATGTGGTCTCCTCTACGCTGGGGAGACAGGATGAACACTTTCACTCCCCCTCTCATTCCACCATGGCATGCAATTCCTGGACCACCTCCACCACCAAATTCTAGCCACTCAACACCCAAGGAAAACACCTCATTTTCTGCCTTGGGATCCTCCAACCACAAGGGATCAATGTCGATTTCGCCAGTTTCCTGATCTCCCCTCCACCCACGTTATCCCACATCCAATCCTTCAACTTGGCACCACCCTCTTGAACTGTCCTACCTGTCCATCTTCCTTCCTACCTATCCACTCCACCCTCCCCTCTGACCTATCACCATCACCCCCCCCCACCTTAATCTACCTATCGCATTTCCAGCTACCTTCCTGAGCCCACCCCCTCCCATTTATCTCTCAGCCCCCTTGAACTCCGACCCCCTCCATTCCTGAAGAAGAGTTTTTGCTTGAAACATTGACTCTCCTGCTCCTCAGATGGTGCTTGACCTGCTGTGCTTTTCCAGCACCATACGTCTTCACTTTGATCTTCAGCATCTGCTTTCTCAATGTTTCTGTAATAGCTACAATATCCCAGTCCTATGTACCCATCCATTTCCCGAGTTCATTCGCCTTACCTATTAGGCCTGTTGCGTGGAAATAACTGCAGTTTAACCCAGGCTTCCCTTCCGCCCGGTCTAGTCCTAGGAGAACCAACACTGCCTTTACTGCTTATCTTGTTCTCATTAACCAGTGGACTGTTCTCGACCTCTTTTGTCTTTCGCCCGCTTCGGATCCCACCACCCGTCAGATAGGTTTTAACCCTCCTGGAGGTTGTTCTAGCAAATCTCTCCCTCCATTTCAAGTGCAAACCGCCCCTCTTGTAAGGTCACCTCTGCCCCAGAAGAGATCCATATCCCAATGATCCAAGAATCTGAATCCCTGACCCCTGCACCAGCTCTCAAACCACACATTCCATTCAACTGCTAAACCTTCTTATTCCTAGCCTTGTGAACACGTGGCATGGAAGTAGTCGGGAAATTACTATCCTTAAGGTCCAACCTTCTGCCTAACTCCCTAGCCTCACTCTGCAGGACCTCATCCCCTTTTCCTATCTATGTCATTGGTACCAATGTGTACAATGACCTATGGGTGCTCACACTTCCCCTTAAGAATTTCGTATACCCATTCAGAGAATCCTTGACCTTGGAACCAGGGAGGCAACACACCACGCTGGAGTCTCAAACACAGTCACAGAAACACCTGTGAGTCACCTACCACTATTGCTGACTTGGACTTTGTCTGATCCTGGTTGACCAGTAATGGTAGCACAGGCCTGGCTGCTGCTGTGACACTGTCCTGAGGGTGTACTTTGTGTAATACATTAGTGCCCCCTTACCCACAGAGTCATAGAGTTATAAAGATGTACAGCACGGAAACAGACCCTTCGGTCCAACCCGTCCATGCTGACCAAATATCCCAACCCAATCTGGTCCCACCTGCCAGCACCCGGCCCATACCCCTCCAAACCGTTCCTATTCATATACCCATCCAGATGCATTTTAAATGTTGCAATTGTACCAGCCTCCACCACTTCCTCTGGCAGCTATTCCATACACGTACCACCCTCTGTGAGAGAAGTTGCCCCTGAGGTTTCTTTTATATCTTTCCCCTCTCACCCTAAACCTATGCTCTCTAGTTCTGGACTCACCACCTCAGGGAAAAGACTTTGTCTATTTAGCCTATCCACGCCCATCATAATACCTCTATAAGGTCACCCCTCAGCCTCCGATGCTCCAGGGAAAACAGCCCTAGCTTATTCAACCTCTCCCTATAGCTCAAATCCTCCAATCCTGGCAACATCCTTGTTTTTTTGAACCCTTTCAAGTTTCACAACATCCTTCCGATAGGAAGAAGGAGACCAGAACTGCACGCAATATTCCAACAGTGGCCTAACCAATATCCTGTACAGCTGTAAAATGATTTGCCAACTCTTGTACTCAATACTCTGACCAATAAAGGAAAGCATACCAAACGCCTTCTTCACTCTCCTATCTATCTGTGACTCTACTTTCAAGATCTCCAAGATCACTTTGTTCAGCAACACTCGCGAGGATCTTACCATTAAGGACTGACCAATAAGTCCTGCTAAGATTTGCTTTCCCAAACTGCGGCACCTTGCATTTATCTAAATAAAACTCCATCTGCCACTCCTCAGCCCATTGGCCCATCTGATCAAGATCCCATAGTAATCCAAGGTAACCTTCTTTGCTGTCCACGACACCTCCAATTTTGGTGTCATCTGCAAACTTACTAACTATACCTCTTACATAAATAATTTGGATGTGAGCATAAATGATGAAGAGCAGTGGACGCAGCACCGATCCTTGTGGCACTCCACTGGTCACAGGCCTCCAGTCTGAATAATAACCTTCTACCACCACCTTCAGTCTTCTGCCTTTGAGCCAGTTCTGTATCCAAATGGCTAGTTCTCCTTGTATGGCATGAGATCTAACCTTACTAACCAGTCTCCCATGGGGAGCCTTATAGAATGCCTTACTGAAGTCCATATAAATCACATCTACCGCTCTGCCCTCATCAATCCTCTTTGTTACTTCTTCAAAAAAACTCAATCAAGTTTGTGAGATATGATTTCCCTCGCACAAAGCCATGCTGACTATCCCTAATCAGTCCTTGCCTTTCCAAATACATGTACATACTGTCCCTCAGGATTCCCTCCAACAACTTGTCCACCACCAAGGTCAGGCTCACTGGTCTATAGTTCCCTGGCTTGTCTCTACTACCTTTCTTAAACAGTGGCACCACGTTTGCCAACCTCCAATCTTCGTGTACCTCACCTGTGACTATTGATGATCCAATATCTCAGTATGAGTCCCAGCAATCACATCCCTAGCTTCCCACAGAGTTCTAGGTTACATCTGATGTGGTCCTGGGGATTTATCCACTTTTATGCATTTCAAGAAATCCAGCACTTCCTCCTCTGTATAATGGACATTTTTCAAGATGTCACCATCTTTTTCCCCACATTCTATATCTTCCATATCCTTTGCCACAGTAAATACTGATGCAAAATGCTAGTTTAGTATTTGCTACATCTCCTGCTGCTCCACACAAAGACTGCCTTGCTGATCTTTGAGGGGCCCTATTCTCTCCCTAGTTACACTTTTGTCCTTAATATATTTATAAAAACTCTTTGGATTCTCAATTTTATTTGCCAAAGCTATCTCATGTCCCCTTTTTGTCCTCCTGATTTCCCTCTTAGGTATACTCCTACTGTCTTTATACTCTTCTGACGATTCACATAATCTATACCTGACATATGCTTCCTTCTTTTTCTTACCACATCCTCAATTTCTTTAGTGATCCAGCATTCCCTATACCTACCAGCCTTCCCTTTCACCCTGACAGGAATATACTTTCTCTGGATTCTCGTTATCTCATTTCTGAAGGCTTCCCATTTTCCAGCCGTCCCTTTACCTGCGAACATCTGCCCCCAATCAGCTTTTGAAAGTTCTTGCCTAATACTGTCACAATTGGCCTTTCTCCAATTTAGAACTTCAACTTTTAGATCGGGTCTATCCTGTTTCCATCACTATTTTAAAACTCATCAAATTATGGTCACTGGCCCCAAAGTGCTCCCCCACTGACACCTCAGTCACGTGCCCTGCCTTACTTCCCAAGAGTAGGTCAAGTTTTGCACCTTCTCTAGTAGGTACATCCAAAATCAGAATCAGAAAATTGTCTTGCACATGCTTAACAAATTCCTCTCCATCTCAACCCTTAACACTGTGTTAAGTCTATGTCCCAGTCTATGTTTGGAAAGTTAAAATCCCTGACCATAACCACCCTATTATTCTTACAAATAACTGAGATCTCCTTACAAATTTGTTCCCAGACCTACCGTGGATGCCCAAAACTGCAGACAGGGGCGAACCCATTCAATCTGATGGGAAATTTATCTCTCCGGCAGACCCCTGGTCCCGGTTCTGGAACATTCCATATTATATGCTCGGGCCGCGGTAAGCCGCAGATAACAATTCCGCGGATACAGCAGTCGCCCCATAATCGCTTTTTCACTGGCTAAGAGTTTCCAGGGTGTTGAAGAAGTTCCTTGGGGCTGGTTTATAGAATGTGAGTCAATAAAGTGTAGCGCTGGAAAAAGCACAGCAGGTCAGGCAGCATCTGAGGAGCAGGAAGGTCACTGTTTTGGGCAGGACCCTTCGTCAGGAATGTGAGTGAGGCAAAGCTTTTGGAATGGGCAGACAGTCCGAATTTGGGATTGCTTTTGTCAGTAAGGAAAGGGAAGGTAATTGCAGTGATGGCTCACCGTTTATAATTGCCAGAAATGTAACTGTCTTCAATTGAGGTAAAAACAATGACTGCAGATGCTGGAAACCAGATTCTGGATCAGTGGTGCTGGAAGAGCACAGCAGTTCAGGCAGCATCCGAGGAGCTTCGAAATCGACGTTTCGGGCAAAAGCCCTTCATCAGGAATAAAGGCAGAGAGCCTGAAGCGTGGAGAGATAAGCTAGAGGAGGGTGGGGGTGGGGATAGAGTAGCATAGAGTACAATGGGTGAGTGGGGAAGGAGATGAAGGTGATAGGTCAGGGAGGAGAGGGTGGAGTTGATAGGTGGAAAAGGAGCTGGGCAGGTCGGACAAGTCCGGACAAGTCAAGGGGATCGTGTTGCTGGAGGTTAGAAACTAGGATGAGGTGGGGGAAGGGGAAATGAGGAAGCTGTTGAAATCCACATTGATGCCCTGGGGTTGAAGTGTTCCGAGGCAGAAGATGAGGCGTTCTTCTTCCATGCATCTAGTGGTGTCTTCAATTGAGTCAATGGACTGAAGAGTGGCAAATAGAGTTGAATTTGGATAATTGTGAGGTATTGGATTTTGGTAAAACAAAGACAAGGCTTATACATTTAAAAGAAAGGCCTTGGGCAGTGTTGTGGAACACAGAGACCTTGGGGTTTGAGTACATATTTCTTTGAAGTTTGTGTCAAATATCGGCCAGGTGGTTGAGCTGTTAGCATGATGGCCTTCATTGCTCAGGCCTTTGAGTATAGGAGTTAAGACGTTGTGTTGAGGTCATACAAGATGTTGATGTGGCCTCTTCTGGAATACTGTGTCCAGTCCTGGTCTTGCAGTTATGAGAAGAAGAAGATTATTAAGCTGGAGAGCGTTCAAAAGAAATTTATCAGGATGTTGCCATAAATGGAGGGTTTGGGTTACAAGAAAAGATTGGATAGGCTGGGACATTTTTCACAGCAGGGTAGGAGGTTGAGGGGGACCTAATAGTGGTTTATAAAATTAGGAGGGGCATAGATAAGGTGAATGGCAGGTGTGTTTTTCCTCGGATGGGGGATCTCAAGACGAGGGGTATACCTTTAAGGTGAGAGGAGAATAATTTTTAAAAGACATGAGGGCCAATTTTGTTTTACACTGAGTGGTTTGTGTGAAGAAAGAACTGGCAGAGGAAGTGGTGGATGCAGGTACAATTCCAATGTTAGAAACATGTTTAACTAAGTAAAAGAATAAGGAAGACTTGGTTTCCAACATCAATTTCAATCAGCGAGGGATAGAAACTGGGGAAAAAGAGAAATCCTCAGGTGGTAAGTGTAAAGTAGATCTCATTGAAGACAATAGAGATAGTTTACCACAGGGTTAAAAAGGAAACCCACAAGGGGGAAAGAGAAGTCAAAAAGCTCAAGTATTTTCACCGCAATAAAGTAGGTCACATGAAGTCCCACAGTGTTGGTGGGTTAGAAAAAGCACTGGGAAGGCAGATGTGAGAAAACAGGAGAAGCCAATGAGTTTTGTTGAAGTGGTAAAGGAAAGCACAGTAGAAGCTAAAAAGCTGCAAAAGAAATGTATAGGAGGTGGTTTGAGAAGAAAGTGCCAGAACTCTTTAAAGAATGGACTTGCATGGGTGAGGTTTACTCATGTATGCCAGGAGGAATGGGTGAAGAAATCACAATTTTAAGAGATATGGGAGCAAGTCAATTGTTAATAGTGAGAGACAAGGAGATATGTAACTCAGGAGGAGCATTGCCAGAAAGGGTTGTAATATGTGGAATCCACAGTGAGAAGACCAGTAACCAAAAGGTGAGGTCAATGAGTTCAGTGAAAAATAGTGAAATGGTGGTCGGAGTAACAGAGAAATTCTAGGTTCCAAAAATTTAGCTTATGATTCAGCTGGATCACAGGAGGGAGTGATGGCCACTGTGGTTGGAAAGCTGGTGGAAAATCAGCCAGCTGAGGTGTTTACAGGAAGTATATCCTGGGATTCTTCCTGACTGTGAGATAACAAACTCACAAAGCCACAGACTGGGGTGAGTGTTTGAAGGCAAGGTTTAATGAGCCTTATCAAATGAAAAGGAAATTGCGTGAGCAGAATGATTAGACAAGAACACCAGATAGAAAGAAATTTTATGGAGTGTGTCTTGTGAATCCAAAAGAACTTTGATGTTGAAGGAAAGCAGAAGGAAAGTGTGTTCCTGGTTACAACACAGAGTGAAGACACAAGTTCAGATGGTTCTGAATTCTACTTTCCAAATTATCGGCAGATTGGCAGCACTGTCTTTGAGCTCACCTGCTTCTCTCTCATTTTCTTCCTCATTGGTCCCCCTTTCTTCTTATTTTTGCCTTTACTTTCTTTCCTTTTTCTTTAAGCTCTTGCTTTGGTGCAGCATCAGTGCCGGAGCACATTCCAGGACTGGGCAATCACTTCAGCACACTGCCACTCTGAAGGTAAGGTTTCTATGCAGCACTTCTTCACAAGAATCAACCTGCAATGAACCTCCAGGCCCGGCCTCACAAACAAAACAATGGCTTCTTTGGCCTTTGTTTTAACACAAGCTGCAGCCCACAGTCCAAAGGCCATCTTCAGCTCACAGTCCACAGATCTAAGCCATAAATGATTAAAAACAATACAATCAAACAATGAAAGATCAGCGAGTGGTCCTTTCTCTGGGTGAGACCGAATGGAATTTGTTGGGGTGGGAAGGATGGTGGGCAGGACAGAATCAGATGGGGGGAGCTGTGTGTCTGATTCCCGGTGACAGGAAAACAGCCTGTCATTTCGAAAGAGTGGGAAAAGACCCACATTGGAAACCAGGCTGTAGGAAGCTCATTAGGATTGTTCATGGCCAATTGGAAACTGAGGAGAAAGTGAGGACTGCAGATGCTGGAGATCAGAGCTCAAAATGTGTTGCTGGAAAAGCGCAGCAGGTCAGGCAGCATCCAAGGAGCAGGAGAATCGACGTTTCGGGCATCCTGAAGAAGGGCTTATGCCCGAAACGTCGATTCTCCTGCTCCTTGGATGCTGCCTGACCTGCTGTGCTTTTCCAGCAACACATTTTCAGCAATTGGAAACGGACTAATGCAGAGCTCAACAGGATTTGATGGGATTTCAGGGATTTAACTGGCCTGAGAGGGAAGTAATGACCTTGTGGTATTATCGCTGGACTATTAATCCAGAGAGGCAATGTTCTGGGGAGCTGGGTTCAAATCCCATCATGGCAGATAGTGGTATTTACATTTAATAAAAATTAAACCTGGAATTCAGAGTCTAATGATAATCATGAAACTATTATCAATTCTTGGAAAAACTAATCTGATTCACTAATGTCCTTTAGGGAAGGAAATAGTATCCTTAACTGGTCTGGCCTACACATGACTCCAGACCCACAGCAATATGGTTGACTCCGAAGTGCCCTCTGGGCAATTAGGGATGGACACTAAATGCTGGCCTGACTGGCACGCCCTTATCCCATGATTGAAAAAAAAATCGTGAAGAGACAGAGCCACACAGTGAACCCAGTGGTATCACAGTGGGCCTGGGGAAATGAGGGTGGTCCCTTACTCAGACTCTGTTCAGGGCTCAATCAGGGAGCTAGCTTCAGTGCTCCTTTCATTTCCCCCCTCACCAGTGACCCTCTCCATGTAACGCCCTTCCTGCCCCATGCATCTCTCTCTCCAGGGATTTCTCAGTAAAAGGCCCAGTGTAATCCCAGCAGCAACTCACACTCCCAATGGCATTGTGAATCCTGCAGGAGCTGCTGGCCTCAGGTGTGATTTCTGCTGGAACGGGGCCTTCATTCAGCTGGAGGGTGGATGCTGTCCAGGAAAGTGCCTGATTATTCAGAAATCGCATTGGGGCTTCCTGTGGAAAGGTAGCACGGGCCCCCACTGGTTCTACAGTCCCTCGATTGACTGAAACCAAATTCCATCCAATTGTCCAATCCCAGGCTCAGTTGTGATTTTAACTGATAGCTCTCTGTGAATCTGTTTTTGGCCAGCAACAGAAACAACTTGTAGGTAAATCCTGAAATTTGATTGGGATTGAATCCTCTTCTGGTCCCTCGTGGATCTGAGCACCCAATAAGAAATCTTCCCATTGAGTTGAAGCCTCCTCATTATGGGATACCTGAGGTTCCTGGATTCCCTGTTTTTGAAACAATCTCTGCCCTCAGTGCCTTGGCTGGAGTGTCTTCATTTGGAGAAGTGCCACCAGAAGGAACAGGAGCAGGAATGAGCCATTTGGTCCCTCAAGTCTGCTCTCCTACCCAGGATCATGGCTGACCTGCCCAGGCCTCAACTCCTCCTTCATAGCAGCTCAGCATAGCCATCAACTCTTCCAGATTTCAAACATCCATCTCTTTAAATATTTGCATTGATCTAGCCTCCACAACTGAGGTAGAGAATTCCAGACATTCACTATCCTCCGGGAGAAGACATTCCTTCACATGTCAGTTTTAATGAGTGGTCTTTTATTCTGTGACAAAAAGTGAGGATGTAGATGCTGGAAATCAGAGTTAAAAAATGTGGCGCTGGAAAAGCACAGCAGATCAGACAGCATCCAAGGAGCAAGAGAGTCGATGTTTCAGGCATAAGCCCATCATCAGGAATGGGATTCCTGATTCCTGTTGAAGGGCTACTGCCCAAACTGTTGATTTACCTGTTCCTCAGATGCTGCCTGACCTGCTGTGCTTTTCCAGCGCCACACTTTTCGACCTTGTTCAAAGCCTTACTCATATCCATGTAAACTCCATCAACTGCCCTACACTCACCTACACACTTTCTCAGCTCCTGGGAAACTTCACCTCGGTTTGTGGGCCAGAAAAATCAGTTCCTCTGGAGCTCAGGCTCAAATCCAATCCAGTCGGTAAGGGGCAGGCAGGGACTGGCCTCCAGGGATCGAAGGGATCTGGAGATGAGAATGATCTAAGCATGGGGTCAGTTTAACTGTTACTCCGGGGTCAGACTGTGTATGTAAATTGTTTAACTTATCTTGAGTAACTATTTCACTACAAACTCTCCGAAGCTTCTGCTTTTTATGGGGACTGTCTGAGGGTTTCAGGCATTGAGATTATTTTTATTTCAAACATATACTGTATTCATAAAAATATCTTGATGTACATACACACAGTCACTACAGCAGTTTAGTTCTGTACAGTACTGTAAATCTGCACCCCCGGGGACAGTCGGTAGAGCACAGTGTCCCATGTCACGAAGCTGCTCGGGATGAACTTTGACACAAACCACTGCATCTTCCTCCTGACTTCCTTTACAAAGGCACACACCAGCAGAAGATGTGTGACAGTCTTTACCCCCATAGCTGAAGTTGCTCAGCAAAATGTGTCTTGATGGGAATCCCACACAGTCCTCATGCATAATCCAGTCTACATGGGAGCAGCAAATTACTGCAGATATTGGGATCTGTACTGCAAACAACAAATGCTGGTGATCACAGCAGATCAAACAGCGTCCGTGGAGGTAAAACAAGTTAGCATTTGGAGTCTAGACACTGCCTGACCTACTGTAACCTCCAGCATTTGGGGAAGGGGAAGACCCACTGTGTATCCAACATAAAAACAGCCCCGTTATATTACTGCTTATTGTCTGCTACAAGTAGCAGTACTCACCAATCCACTGTTCAGTAATCATCCTGTTCTGTCTGTGTCAGTATGAAACTGCATCTGAGCTAGTTCCTGTAAATGCTACAGTTTTTATCTCACAAATCCACCAATAGCAGCATTAGTATCTGTTTTACCACTGATTGGATCTCATCCAACAAGCAGCCACACACTGTAATGAACTAACTGTCCAGAGGGTGTCAGTGTTTCCCACAGTCTGAGTGAGAGACTCGGCATTAAACTGGGCAGAGACAGCAACCGCTGCAGACAGAGGGAGAGGGTCACTGTCCCACTGAACAATGTGGATTCTGTGAACCTTCTGTTTGGAATTCTCATATTCCTACTTTTCAGATTCTCTTTTCATCAGGAGTGTGTTAGAAACAATTTCTCAAGTGTTTTCTCACCGAAAGCTGAGATCAGTTGACTCGAAATGTTGCATTACTGCCTCAGAATCTTGCATTTGTACATTATCTGGAAAGTATTAAACTTTTGCATGAACCTCTCAAAGAGTGAAGAATGGACATGAAGCCAAAAGAGACAAATTCAATGGCTTTGCCTCAGTGGGTGGGTTTGAAGGAGGATTTCAGTGAGAGATGGCATTTCCCTCCCTGATGTGGGGAGTTACCTGATGAAGAAAGGCTGGATAAGACTAGATTAGATTAGATTACATACAGTATGGAAACAGGCCCTTCGGCCCAACAAGTCCACACCGCCCCGCCGAAGCGCAACCCACCCATACCCCTACATTTACCCCTTACCTAACACTACGGGCAATTTAGCATGGCCAATTCACCTGACCTGCACATCTTTGGACTGTGGGAGGAAACCAGAGCACCTGGAGGAAACCCACGCAGACACGGGGAGAACGTGTAAACTCCACACAGTCAGTCGCCTGAGGCAGGAATTGAACCCGGGTCTCTGGCGCTGTGAGGCAGCAGTGCTAACCACTGTGCCACCGTGCCGCCCACTAAGTTTGGGTTCTTTTCTTTAGAGAAGGAAAGGGTTAGTGGGGACCTGATCGAGGTGTATAAGATGAAGAGAGATCATGAGGGGGGGATTGGAAGCAGCTGTTCCCATTAATTGAAGTGCCCAAAAAGAGAGGGTTTAGCTTTAAAGTGAAAAGCAGGAGGTTTAGAGGGGAATTGTGAAAAACCTTTCTCACCTAGACAGTGGTGGGAACTTAGAATAAGACCATGAGGTATAGGATCAGTATTTGGCCATTTGGCCCATCAAGTCTGACCCACCATTTAATCATGGCTGATATTTTTGTCAGTCCCATTCTCTTCTGTCTCCCCATAGCTCTTACTAATCAGGAGCCTATCTATCTCTGCCTTACATCTATTCAGTGACTGAGGGGTGCGTTGTCACCCAGTGTGCAAATGGATATTTGGTGGTAACGGGAACTATCATGTACGTGACTGCAGCAAGCAGTGTACTTGTGGCTGGGAAGCAATGTCTATGATGGGGTTGCCCCTGTCATCTTCCATGTATAAGCTGCAGCGTGTTTTCACTCCAGCTGGAGCTGCCAGGATGGTACCCCACTGGGTGTCGGCCCCTTTGTCCAAGCTTCCTGGTGCCAGTTGGAATCTTAGGTCCCCAGCAGTCCCCAATGAAATAGCCAGTTCAGCCATAGTTATAGCAGAGTTTGGGGTTTGGGGTTCATTTGTGCATATTCCCTTTTTCATAAAATTCCTGCAGCATGAAAACAGGCCATTTGGCCCAACAAGTCTATGCCAACCCACTGAATGAACATCCTACCCAGACCCATCCCCTCATATTTCCCCATGGCTAACACACCTAACCTACAAATCCCAGAACGCTATGACAATTTAGCATGGCCAATCCACCCTAACTTGCATATCTTTGGACTGTGGGAAGAAACCACAGTCTACATGGGTTTCCTCCGGGTGCTCCAGTTTCCCCCACAGTCCAAATATGTGCAGGTCAGGTGAATTGGCCATGATAAATTGACCAGAGTGTTAGGTGCATTTGTCAGGAGTAAATATAGGGTAGGGGAATGGATGGGTTACTGTTTGGAGGGTCAGTTGGGCAGAAAAGCCTGTTTCCAACGGTGGGTAATCTAATCTAAAAATCCAAAGCACCCAGAGGAAACCCATACAGACACGGGCAGAATGTGCAAACTCCACACAGACAGTCACACAAGGATGGCATCAAACCTTGATCCCTAGTGCTGTGAGGCAGCAGGGCTAACCACTGAGCCACCATCTTCTGAGGCAGGGCACTTGTGTGGAGGAGGAGTATGTCTGGGACTGTTGGATATATTTCTGCTCCTTCCTTCATTTCTCCTAGTTGGAGGGGGGTGTCTATAAGAATTCAGTCTGCACTCACCCGAATTGATTTTCAGAATGACTGCTGTGCCCTTAACTCACTTTCCCGTACAGCGATTAATTTGCGGAGGACCCAAGCCTCATTACAGGAGATGTGAGAGTGATCGAATCTCAGACATGTATCCTCCCTCTTTCTGAAGCTTGGGTGACAAGGGTTTGAACTCAATTGTTTCTTGCTAAGAGAGGTGTGGGTCACATCCCCGAAAACCTAAACAAATTGGACTCAGTCTTCGGCCAAAGCTAGAGAGGTGTTCCCTTTGTTGCTGTTGTTGGCACTTGTATAGCGCCTCTGTTGGGTCTGTTTGATCCTGCCCTATGGCAGTGAGGACTGTTGTCTTCATCTCATGTAGTTGTTAGCCCTTGGGGTGGACTGAAGAGACTCCTGGTCTGAGGCACATGGTGATTAATTTAGTTTGCTTTTCAGGGTCCAGTCTGTGTATGACAGACTATCAGTGGATCTCATCAAAAAGTGTATATGGGTCTGAGGTTGAATCACAGAGTCACCTTTTCAGCGATGTTTGCTGCATGGCTGAAATGGGTGTTGTTTTGTTACGTAGTTGAAGGCTGTGTACGGTACCTTTAAGAGAGAGCCAAAGCTGTTTAGCACTGAGAGCTTACAAGCACCCGTCATATGATTAACTAGCTATCTCAGAGTATACTGGAAAATTGAAAATATGTACTATTTGTCTGTGACATAGATACCTGAGTAGGTTGCTGTTTTGAAAGCAATTGAAATTGAACCAATCAGTTAAAATTATGCCCCAGGATACTAAAGCCCAATCAAGTTTGAATTTATTGTTTTGCGAACATCGAACCAATGAGATGATCCAATGTTGGGGAAATAAAAAGGGATATAAAAAAGGCAGGCAGTTTCAAAATCAGACAGAGTAACTGCCATCGAGAAAGACCCAAGATGTTGAAATACTCTCTATCAAAGGTACACTTTCATATGAAACATATTTGCAGTAAAAAGAAAGAAGACGACCCAGGGAGATTCTTAGCCGAAGAGGGAAGACACCAAAGATGACAGCAGCTGTATGGTTTTGAAATTAAGTTACTGTTTTATTGGAACAGTATGTTGTTATAGAGTTGGAGGTAAGTAATAAGCAGTTAAGAGAAAGAAGGCTTACCGTTGTGAATAGTTGTTGTTTAATGTTAACCTTTCAAGTTAAAGAATAAATTGATATTATTTTCTTTAAATATTGGAAGTTGGGAATTCTTTGTCACTAATACTTTAACAAATTACAAGGCAAGATGAGCATTTCTGGGTGTTTGGTTTAATTAACAGAAGGGTTCACGGCTGTGCCATAAGAGTAAATGTAATGTGGTCACCAGATTTGACTTTGGGTGACCACAGTGAGGATCTGTAGGGCACTCAATTCCATGATCGGTCAATTAACACACCTGTAAATGACTCTTTGTCCAACATGCAGGCAATCATTTATTGTATTGTTACAGCGCTGGGTTGGCAGACTCTGATTTACCCAGAAGTATGAAAACTTCTTGGCAATCAAAAGAATCCAACAACCTTACAGAGTTTGCATAAGGTTTATATACATTTATCATCATCAGACGTGGAGCATGATCGCATAGTAACATTCAATCAATAAAGACATGGAGCATGATTGCATGGTTAGAACCAATGAATAATTATAATTACTTCATGGGTAGTAATTTGAACCAATGATATTGATTAAATTGTAATGGCTTATGTCACCTTTTCACAGCTTGCAAAATGTGATTTAGTATTTCCTCTACATAGACTCGCAGTTTGCAGGTATTTCCTCATCTTGCAGCTTGCAAATGTGGTGAGTTATTTATATAACTTATATGGATTTCCATATAGGGAACCATTTTGTCCTACCTCCTTTGTTATTTCTGTTTTTTATCGGAATTACATCAGTCTGTGGTTTCTTGTTTCTGACTGGTTCAGAGCAATCCAATTTATTAATGCAGAAGCCCTTCTGTGCACTTTGCAGCAACCATTTTGTGCAGCTCCTTCACCCATTTTGTCCTACCTCCCAGAGACCCATATCCTCAACAGGATAACACAGATTTTCAGACTTGAGGCCAAGCCCACTGTGGACCCATCTCCCTGACCATAGAGTTCTAAATGCAAGATTGCAGACAATTACAGTAAGTAATATAGTCCCAAAATGAAAACACACACCACCAATATTCCCAAATATACCCTTGAATGGCCACCATCCAATAAAACTACTGATCTCACCATAATTCATATCACTGAGTTTCTGGACCTGGAGAGATCAGTGATGTTGAAGGATCTGTCAGGAATGTCAGTACCTGTACAACATTCCTTTCCTCCAATGGTACAAGTGCCAAATTCCTTAGATAGTAGAAAGTCCAAGGCCAAATGATTCTGAAGGGCCACTGTCCTAATCACAGCCATTTCAGCATTGATATTAGGGCATTTGCGGTATTATTGGCAACAATTTCCAGTATTGTCCTTAATCTACTTAATCTGGTGCCCTGTAAGTGGAACCCATTAGGAGGGGAAGCCATTCCAATAAATGAGAGGAGTAGGGAGTTGGTTTGGGGTCTGAAGGCAACTTGTCTAAAACCCAAATGAGAGGAAATACATACCATACATAATGTGATCCCCACCAGTCTGAGGGGAGCCATGGATAAGCTTTGAGTCTGCAAATACAATAGGTGTCTATATAGGGGGTTTAGGCTAGAATATCCACCTCTCTGTGCCCTGGGAGTAGGGTCATTCCAGAGGGACCCTGATGTTTTATTAAGGACGGTAGACCAATCAAACAAAAAATAAACAAAATTTAATCACTTGTGGTTCAGTTCAGATTGGATAGTGAAGGAGCATCGACTAGTCCCCTTCTATCGGCAATGAGAGAAGCTCCCATTTTTACTGAAGCAAATGCTGTCATTAATAATATTATGAAGGACTACCAGGAAAGGGGGTAGACAAGGTCTGTTGTAGCCAGGTTGGTACCAATCCCTGAAAAGGGTAATCTCATACCCTGCTAACTGCCATTCCTGTATTTCCTCAATTTTATCTGAATCATCAGAAGAGTTCCGGCATATTAGCCATTCAGCCACCTCGGGCCAGCGAAAGGAGACAGGCCACAAAGGAATGCCCCCCTGTGATTTAGGCAGTGTATGAACACATACCCAGCAATCAGTTTCTTTCCCCGTCATATGGGCACTTTGATAAGCCAAATACAGAAAGGCATTATGATGTATAGATCGTTTTGGTTACCCACCCGGGGACAAAGCAGTGTCAGCAGGAAAGCCTTCTGCCCCCAAAGTAAATCCCCCCCAAAGTCATCACAGTCACCTGTATCTAGCTTGTTTTTTCAGCCTTGCCTGTTCCTTCACTGACTCGTTCACAGTCCATTCTACGGATCCAGTGGAGTTGTCCTTGCATCTTCAAGGCTGAGGGGGTGGTCAGCAACACTTGGAAGGGTCCTTTCCACCTTGGCTTCAACTTTCCCTGGTCCCAGTTCTCAATCAGGACAAAATCTCCAGGTTCAACAGTAGGGTAGTCTCCCTAAACCAATAGGCTTCATATGCCTGTGAATGTAAACTTTGAACAGTTTTGATTAACTTATGCAGATAGTTCCCCACTTTTTCACTGCTGTTCTAGCAGTATTATCAGTTGTTGGGGTGGCTTTGATCCATCTACTAAATTACATCTACTATTGCGAGACAATATTTATAACAATTAGGAGAAAGTGAGGACTGCAGATGCTGGAGATCAGAGCTGAAAAATGTGTTGCTGGAAAAGCGCAGCAGGTCAGGCAGCATCCAAGGAGCAGGAGAATCAACGTTTCGGGCATAAGCCCTTCTTCAGGAATGAGGAAGGTGTGCCAAGCAGGCTGAGATAAAAGGTAGGGAGGAGGGACATGGGGGAGGGGGCTTGGGAATGTGATAGGTGGAAGGAGGTTAAGGTGAGGGTGATAGGCCGGAGTGGGGGTGGGGGCGGAGAGGTCAGGAAGAAGATTGCAGGTCAAAAAGGCGGTGCTGAGTCTGAGGGTTGGGACTGAGATAAGGTGGGGGGGTGGGGGAACTGAGAAAGCTGGAGAAATCTGCATTCATCCCGTGTGGTTGGAGGGATATGGAAGGATCCCTTGGGGCCTTGGAGGGAAGTGAGGGGGGAGGTGTGGACGCAAGTTTTGCATTTCTTGTGGTTGCAGGGGAAGGTGCCGAGAGTGGAGGTTGGATTGGTGGGGTGTGTGGACCTGACGAGGGAGTCACGGAGGGAGTGGTCTTTCCGGAACGCTGATAGGGGAGGGGAGGGAAAGATATCCTTGGTGGTGGGGTCTGTCTGGAGGTGGCGGAAATGACGAACGATGATACGATGTATCTGGAGGTTGTTGGAGTGGTAGGTGAGGACCAGTGGGGTTCTGTCCTGGTGGCAATTGGAGGGACGGGGTTCAAGGGCGGAGGAGCGGGAAGTGGAGGAGATGTGGTGGAGAGCATCGTCAACCACGTCTGAGGGGAAATTGCAGTCTTTGAAAAAGGAGGCTATCTGGGTTGTTCGGTATTGGAATTGGTCCTCCTGGGAGCAGATGTGGCGGAGGCGAAGGAATTGGGAATATGGGATGGCATTTTTACAGGGGGCAGGGTGGGAGGAGGTGTAATCTAGGTAGCTGTGGGACTCGGTCGATTTATAGTAAATGTCCGTGTTGAATCGGTCGCCCGAGATAGAAATGGAGAGGTCTAGGAAGGGGAGGGAGGAGTCTGAGACTGTCCAGGTAAATTTGAGGTCGGGGTGGAAGGTGTTAGTAAAGTGGATGAACTGTTCAACCTCCCCGTGGGAGCATGAGGCAGCGCCGATACAGTCATCAATGTAGCGGAGGAAAAGGTGGGGAGTGGTGCCAGTGTAGCTGTGGAAGATGGACTGTTCCACATATCCTACGAAGAGGCAGGCATAGCTGGGGCCCATGCGGGTGCCCATGGCTACTCCTTTGGTTTGGAGGATCACCAGGAAGACCATCGCCGACAGATTCGCGGCCTCTGCAGGGTCCACAGCCACTGGGAACAACACTGTTTCTGCTGTCGCTGCAGCCACTTCCGCCCCCGGAGTTGTCAACGCCACATCTACTTCCGCCCCCGACTGACCCCGCATGGACTCCGGACTATATTCAGAACAACACAATTTGGACCCAACCAGTACCTGCAACAAATCCGAAGCCTCCAGCAACAGACCTCTCTCCGGATCCTCTGTCCCAATGGATCCTTCCATATCCATCACAAATTCACCTGCACCTCCACACACATCATTTACTGCATCCGCTGCACCCGATGTGGTCTCTTCTACATTGGGGAGACAGGCCGCCTACTTCCGGAACGTTTCAGAGAACACCTCTGGGACACCCGCACCAACCAACCCAACCGCCCTGTGGCGGAACACTTTAACTCCCCCTCCCACTCCGCCAAGGACATGCAGGTCCTTGGCCTCCTCCATCGCCAGAAATGGCAACACGATGCCTGGAGGAAGAGCACCTCATCTTCCGCCTAGGAACCCTCCAGCCGCAGAGGATGAATGCATATTTCTCCAGCTTTCTCATTTCCCCTCCCCCCACCTTATCTCAGTCCCAACCCTCGGACTCAGCACCGCCTTCTTGACCTGCAATCTTCTTCCCACCCTCTCCGCCCCCACCCCCTCTCCGGCCTCACCCTCACCTTAACCTCCTTCCACCTATCGCACTCCCAACGCCTCCCTACCTTTTATCTTAGCCTGCTTGGCACACCTTCCTCATTCCTGAAGAAGGGCTTATGCCCGAAACGTCGATTCTCCTGCTCCTTGGATGCTGCCTGACCTGCTGCGCTTTTCCAGCAACACATTTTTCAGCAATATTTATAACAATGGCAATATTAATTCTACAAAATCAAGATGTAGACAAGTAAAAGGCCCACCAGCCCACAGGGGCATCCCTTTTTCAGCATTAGTCTTTTTACGAATTAAAAATGCTTTAGCTCTTTTCTTAGCTGGTTTCTGGAAATGTGTGTGCCACCAGGTTTGTAATAAAGTATTAACCATTTCCCCCTTTCCCAAGTATGTACAATTACGCATATAATCAACTAAAATAGGTAGGAGGAAGGATGGAACACAAACTTGTTCTGCCTGGGTAACCCACAGCTTGGTCTGAGTATCAAAGGAGCACCCCATATGAGTCCATAGTTTGTGCTCCTCAGCTGTGGTTTCCCCCTGTAATTTATGTATCTCATCCAGGTCCATAACCATCCTTATACAGTGTTTCTCACCAGGTTTTGCTGGGAATCCAATGAGACCAGATGTTTGGGGTGTAAGGCTGTCTGCTCATGTCCTTTGGAGAGCAGTATCCATCGCACCAGTATGAGTTCAACATTTGGTACTGCTAGACTGGTTGGACAAAAACAGTATTGCTAATAAGGTGTCCTGTGGAAATTAAGAAACCTCTATGTTCCCACCAGGCTCTGTAATCATGGGACACGGCAAAAATATAAGGACAGTCAGTATATATTTGCTGATTTACCCTTATGCAAGCATGTTGATCCCTGCAGTAGTTCCATGGTAATGAGAAGGTTTCTTCGCTGTCCAGCAGCCATATCTCCCACAGTTAAAGCCAGGACCTGCCATTCATCCCAGAGGGGATCTTGCCGAATCTTTCCTAGTCCCAAAGGTGTAGTACTGGGGCCTGTCTGTCCCACTTACCAGGGTCCCCTTGGGAAAGGGTTACTCAGTAGTGGTGGCATCTGAGACATGTTCCACCCCTATTGGGTATCCCAGTCCTATTCAACCCCATCGGGACTGGCACATGGCATATCGGGACCCCGAGGTCGCTGGATATATTCGGTTTTTACCTGTAACTTGGATCATGATTTGTGTTTATTCTGGCCATCCCAGTAGAAGACCACTGCTCACCTCATTTGCGACTGGGAATTCTTAGACTAGTTCATATTGTTTGTCCGGATCATGTCAGCAACACCAGAAGGAACACATTGCAAAAGCACATCGTTAAGCAAAGGTGAGTCAGCCTCTCGATTAAAGGCTTGATGACTGCAAATGCTCCGTAACAAGGCAACAAACTGTTCCCAGTCCTCACCTCACGCCTCCCCAGCTTTGGGTTTGCATTCATGTACGTCACTAATGTTTACCAATTGTTGTAAGGCTCATTCTAACAACTGGAATAAGTGGTGCCAACTGGGCATCATTGTTAGGGAAACTCAAGTTCTTGCAAATGCGGACAGGCCCTGTACCACCCTGGCCCACCATCTGTCCTTGCCTCTTGGTAACTTCTTCAGGGGGTAGGATCATGCAGCAAAGAGCAAACAGGTCCTGAAGAGTGGCATTAACCATCTGTATTATCCTTAGGACATCTTGAGCAAATAGGGCTGGTTTCTCCATGCGGCCAGGGATTTGGTTCATTATCATTACTCTGTTAACTGGGACAGCCCTTGGTTGAGGATGGTCCAGGCTGCTCATCCCCATGATGTCGGCTATGAAGCTGGTAACCGATACCGAACCCTTCATCTTCAGAGTAATGGTGGGGGGTCTAGAATCAGGGGTGTATGCTGGGGACTGTCAGAAGATGTTCAGGGCTCAGTGGGTATCCTGGGATAAAATCCCCTATCCTCATCCCTATCCGTGTCATCCCCTTCCTTAAATGGGGATGGTATGCCAGACATAGGCTCAGGAGCCCGAGTAGAACTTAGATTATTATGACACTGCTGTTGCTTCAAGTTTTTTTTAATCTTCCTCAGGTTTAGAGTCCTTACAGTGTTTCTCCTGATCCCATTTTTGCCTCCTACCTACACATTCACACTCAGGTTTTAACATCTCCCAGCTTTTGGGAGTTACATCTGTTGACCACATGTCTATTCCCCCCAGCACATGCATTATTCCTCCAATTGGCCAGCAAGGTATCTCTCCATTTAATATTGGCTTTATCCTTCCATTCTTCAATTAGTAATTAACACTTTCTCACAAGTTTTCTTTCAAATTAGATTTACTGCCTATTCACATTTCCTGACCTATACAGAGGGTATAGAATCAAGACTTATACTATACACAGTATAATAAAGTGTTTAAATAAAAAAATTATAGTCATTAGTAACATATCTAGCACGTCCATATTAATTTTTCTAACGTCTAAAGTAAGTTAATCAACTGTTGTTCTGTCCATCAGAATTCCCTCCCACAACTTACCCACCACTGATGTCAGGCTCACCAGTCTAAAGTTCCCTGGGTTTTCTTTACCACCTTTCTTAAATAGTGGCACTATGTTAGCCACCCTCCAGTCTTCAGGCACCTCAGCTGTGGGTATCAATGATACAGATATCTCAGCGAGGGGCCCAGCAACACTTCCCTAGCTTCCCACAGAGTTCTAGAGTGCGCCTGATCAGGTTCTGGGGATTTAATCATCTTGATGTGCCTCCTCCTCCATATTATGGACATTCTTCAAGATGTCACTATTTATTTCCTCACTTTCTCTATCTTCCATGTCCTTCTCCACAGTAAACACTGATGCAAAATATTCATTTGGTAACTTCCCATCTCCATCTTCCCATCACACATCAACTGCCTTGCTGATCTTTGAGGGGTCCTATTCTCTCCTGAGTTACTCTTTTGTATTTAATGTATTTATAGAATCCCTTTGGATTCTCCTTAACTCAACTTGCCAAAGCTACCTCATGTCCCCTTTTTTCCCTCCTGACTTCCCTCTTAAGGATATTCCTAAGGCTTTCATATTCTTGCAGGGATTCACTCAATCTCAACTGTCTATAACTGACATATGTTTCCTTCTTATTCTTTACCAGAGCCTCAGTTTCTCTAGTCATCCAGCATTCCCTACACCTACTAGCCTTTCCTTTCACCCTAACAGGAATATACTGTCTCTGGACTCTCGTTATCTCATTTCTGAAGACTTTCCATTTTCCAGCCATCCCTTTACGTGTGAACACCTGCCTCTGATCAAGTTTTGAAAGTTCTTGCCTAATACCGCAAAAATTGTCCTTCCTCCAATTTATAACTTTAACTTTTAGTTCCAGTTTATCCTTTTCCATCACTATTTTAAATCTAATAGGATTGTGGTCACTGGCCCCAAAATGCTCTCCCACTGACACCTCAGTCACCTGCCCTGCCTTGTTTCCCAAAAGTAGGTCAGGTTTTGCACATTCCCTAGTAGATACAGCCACAGACTGAATCAGAGAATTTTCTTGTACACACTGAACAAATTCCTCTCCATCCAAGCCCCTAACATTGTGGCAATCCCAGTCTATATTGAGAAAATTCAAGTCCCCTCCCATACCCACCCTACTACTCTTACAGATAACTGACATTGCCGTATAAATTTGTTTGTATCACATGCCATCAATGTCGATTTCACCAGTTTTCTTATCTCCCCTCCCCCCACCTCATCCCAGATCCAAACATCCAACTCAGAAACGACTTCTTGACCTGTCCTAACTATCCATTTTCCGTCCCACTGATCCGCTCCACCCTCCACTCTGACCTGTCACAATCACCCCTTACCTGCATTTCCCTATCACTTCCCAGCCACCTTCCCCCCACCACATTCCTGATGTGGGACTTATGCCTGAAATACCCACTCTCCTGCTCCTCGGATGCTGTCTGACCTGCTGTGCTTTTCCAGTGCCACACTTTTTGACTTACAAACTTGTTTCTCAATTTCCTGCTGACTATCAGGGGACTATAGTGCAATCCCAATAAAATAATCATCCTTTTCTTATTTCTCAGTTCCACCCAAATGACCTTCCTGGACATATTCCCAGGAATATTCTCCCTAAAGGGGCGGCACAGTGGCTCAGTGGTTAGCACTGCTGCCTCACAGCACCAGGGCCCCAGGTTCGATTGAAGCCTCAGACGACTGTCTGTGTCTGCGTGGGTTTCCTCTGGGTGCTCCAGTTTCCTCCCACAGTCCAAAGATGTGCAGGTCAGGTGAAATGGCCATGCTAAATTGCTCATAGTGTTAGGTGCATTAGACAGAGGGAAATGGGTCTGGGTGGGTTACTCTCTGGAGAGTCGGTGTGGACTGGTTGGGCCGAAGGACCTGTTGCCACACTGTAGGGAATCGAATCTAAAGACAGCAGTAATGCTATCCCTTATCAAAAATGCCACTCTCCCTCCTCTCTGGTCCCCCACTAGCATTTGTGTCTGGAACATTAAGCTACAAGTCCTGTCCATCCCTGAGCCACATTTCTGAAATTGCTATGATATCCCAGTCCCATGTTCCTAACCGTGCCCCGAGTTCATTTGCCTGACCTGTTCAGCCTCTTGCATTAAATTCAACTGCATTTATTTCATCAGTCCAACTTGTTTTCTGGTTTATTCCTGCCTGCCCTGACTGCTTAACTTGCTCCTTTTCCCAACTGTACCAGTCTCAGACTGATCTCTTTCCTCATTATCTCCCTGGGTCTCCCCCACCTTACTAGTTTAAATCCTCCTGAGCAGCTCTAGCAAATCTCCCTGCCAGAATTTTAGTCCCTTCCAATTCAGATGCAATCCATCCTTCTTGTACAGGTCACTTCTACCCCTGAAGAGAGTCCAACGATCCAACTTCTCCCCTGCACCAGCATATCAGCCCCACATTTATCTGCTCTATCCTCCTAATCCTACCCTCACTAGCTCGTAGCACCAGGAGTAATCCAGATATTACTACCCTCGAGGACCACATTTTAAAATTTCTGCCCAACTTCCTATATTCTCCTTTCAGAATCTCATCCTTTTCCCTTCCTATGTCATTAGTTCCAAAGTGTACAATCCCCCCCACCCCCCAATCCCTCTCTCCTTTGAGACCATTCTGCACTCTCTCCGAGATATCCTTGATCCTGGTACCAGGGAAACATCACACCATTCTTATTTCTCGCTGTGGCTGCAGAAATGTCTGACTACCACAATCACTCGCTTGGGACCTGACATACCCCTCATTACATTACAGCCTGTCTCGGTATCAGAAACTTGTTTGTTCATGCTACATACCCCTGAGAGTCCATCACCCCCTACGTTTTCCAAAACAATACTTGTTTGAGATGGGGATAGCCACAGGAGATTCCTGCATGGCCTGTCTCCCTCTCCTACCTTTCCATAGTGTTAGGTGCATTAGTCAGAGGGAAATGTGTCTGGGTGGGTTACTCTTCAGAGGGTCAGTGTGGACTTGTTGGGCCGAAGGGCCTGCTTCCACACTGTAGGGAATCCGTCCGTCCGTCCGTCGTAGGGAGGGGATGGGCCCCCCAAAGATCAGCAAGGCGGCCTTTGTGTGGAGCCACAGGAGATAGGGCAGATATTAAACGGGTAGCCTGCATCAGGAAGTATTGTGGAAAAGGACATGGAAATAGATGGTGACACCTTGAAAAATGTGCATATTACAGAAGAGGAAGTGCTGGATATCTTGAAATGCATAAAGGTGGATAAATCCCCAGAACCTGATCAGGTGTACCCTAGAACTCCTTGGGAAGCTAGGGAAGTGATTGCTGGGCCTCTTGCTGAGATATTTGTATCATCGATAGTCACAGGTGAGGTGCCTGAAGATTGGAGGGTGGCTAACATGGTGCCATTTTTAAGAAGGGTGGTAAGGACAAGCCAGGGAAGAATAGTTAGTAAGTTTGCAGATGACACCAAAATTGGAGGTATAATGGACAGCAAAGAAGGTTACCTCAGATTACAACAGGATCTGGACCAGATGGGCCAAGGGGCTGAGAAGTGGCAGATGGAGTTTAATTTAGAGAAATGCGAGGTGCTCCATTTTGGGAAAGCAAATCTTAGCAGGACTTAAACACTTAATGGTAAGGTCCTAGGGAGTGTTGCTGAACAAAGACACCTTGGAGTACAGGTTCAGAGCTCCTTGAAAGTAGAGTCGCAGGTAGATAGGATAGTAAAGAAGGCATTTGGTATGCTTTCCTTTATTGGTCAGAATATTGAGTACAGGAGTTGGGAGGTTATGTTGGGGCTGTACAGGACATTGGTTAGGCCACTGTTGGAATATTGCGTGCAATTCTGGTCTCCTTCCTAACAGAAGGATGTTGTGAAACTTGAAAGGGTTCGGAAAGGATTTACAAGGATGTTGCCAGGGTTGGAGGATCTGAGCTACAGGGAGAGGCTGAACAGGCTGGGGCTGTTTTCCCTGGAGCATCGGAGGCTGAGGGGTGACCTTATAGAGGTTTATAAAATCATGAAGGGCATGGATAGGGTAAATAGACAAAGTCTTTTCCCTGGGGTGGGGATCCAGAACTAGGGGGCATAGGCTTAGGGTGAGAGGGGAAAGATATAAAAGAGACCTAAGGGGCAACATTTTCACACAGAGGGTGGTACGTGTATGGAATGAGCTGCTAGAGGATGTGGTGGAGGCTGGTACAATTGCAACATTTAAAGACATTTGGATGGGTATATGAATAGGAAGGGTTTGGAGGGATATGGGCCGGGTGCTGGCAGGTGGGACTAGATTGGGTTGGGATATCTGATCGGCATGGACTGGTTGGACCGAAGGGTCTGTTTCCATGCTGTACAACTCTATGACTCTGTCCAAGGGTAAAATTTGCAAGTGAGGTTGGGACGGGTTTAAATGATAAGGCAGGAAGGAATGTGAAACTAGGCAAAATGACAAGGGAAAGAGAAACAAGAACAGTTATATATGAAAGAACAGTAAGATGAAAATACAGGGGACAGTCGGGGAACCAAGGGTGAGAGACAAAAAGGATCACAGTACAAACAAAAATTAGAATGATGAAAAAATGTCATCAAGACAAGCAGAAAGGCTTTGTATCTAAACACAATAAGCTTTTTTGTATAAGGAAGAGTTGACTAACAGTGCAAATTAAAGGAAATTGAAATACAATTGTAGCCTTATGGAGACTTGGATTTGTTTCTTTTATTCACTCATGAGATAGTGGGTGGCACTGGCTGGGCCAGTATTTATTGCCCATCCCTAAGAGCCCCTTGAGATGATGCAGGTGAGCTGCCTTCTTGAATCACTGCAGTCCACGTGCTGCAAATCGACTCACAATTCCCTTAGGGTGGGAATTCCAGGATTTTGACCCAGTGACAGTGAAGGAACGATGAAATATTTCCAAGTCAGGATGGTGAGTGATTGGGAGGGGAAGTGACTGTGGGTTTGGAAGGTGCTTTCTAACAGCAGTTCAGAATCAGTCTCATTACTGTGGGTCTGGAGTCACACATAGGCAAGACCAGGTAAGGATGGCAGATTTCTTCCTGAAAAGGCATCAATGGACCAGATGGACTTTTCCTGACAATTGACAATGGTTTCATTGTCATCAGGCAACTCTTAATTCTAGATTATTTATTGAATTTAAATTCAATCATCCGCCATAGCAAGATTTGAACTCAGATCTCCAGAACATTTCCTGAAGAAGGGCTTATGCCCGAAACGTCGATTCTCCTGTTCCCTGGATGCTGCCTGACCTGCTGCGCTTTTCCAGCAACACATTTTCAGCTCCCCAGAACATTAGCTGAGTTTCTGGATTAATAGGTCTAGTGATAATATCACTGGGCCATTGACTCGTCTGTGTTAACATATTTAAAAATGAAATAGAGATTCACCAATGACAGTTTCATTGTGGAGACTCTCAGAAGTTTGAACAGGCCGATGGAGGGCAGTGGCAGGAAGAGAGGAGACATTTCGAGGGGACACAGGGCTGCTTACAGAGACAGGTTAGAAAACACTCTGGGAAAGTCCCTTTAACCCCTGAGCTCACTGATTTAGTTTCGCTCCTGGTAAAGCAGGGTCTTCATCATTGTATTTTCATCTTGATTTTCAAATCCCTAAATGGCCTTTTCCCTCATTTCCTCTGTAATCTCCTAAACCCCCACAGCCCTCAGAATTCTCTGCAATCTTTTACTCCGGCCTCCATTACACCCCGTTTCCCCCCCCCCCCCCCGTTGTGATTTGCTCCACTAACAGTTCACTTGCCTCATCCTTAAACTCTAAAATTCACTCCTTATCCCTTTCCCTCTGTTACTCACTTTCCTGTTTTGTACCCCTTCTGACAGGCCTGCCCTTTGATCAAACCTTGTATGTATCAAACCTATTATCTCCTGACATGGCTCGCTCTCATGTTAGATCGTGCGCCAGTGAAGCAGCTTGGGAAGAGTGATAGTGCTAATAGCGCTATGTCAATGCACAATGTTGTTGTTGCTGTTGCTTACTCCCTCTCGGACCCTCTCCCAGTGTTGGTGTTTTCCCTGCTGCTTTCTCCCTCTCAGTGCTGCTGTCTTCTTTATCAGCTTCACCTTTTCTGTTTGAAGCAAGTAACATGTTTCTGAGCACGGTACGAATTTCAGATTCCCCTCTGTATTCCAGGAAACCACATGATATTTTCTCAGTGCCTTTCTCCTGCTCTCTGCTTCCATCTGCGGGTTGGAGCTTTGAGTCAAGCTGAATTGTGAAAAACCCACATTCAGTGAGAGTGTAGAAGGGCTTTGGGTTTTCTATCCCATCTCAAAGAGCTTCTCTCCAACAACACAACCCTCCCTCAGGGCTGTCCTGGATTGTGAGCTCCAGACTCTGGACTGGGGGTCTTGTTCTCACAGCAGCTGAGTCAGAGCTCAGAGAGCTCCCCCTCAGAGCTGACACACTGGCATGGCAGAGTCGAGCAGTTGTGTGTTCAAGAGCCACTCTGAGATCTGAAACACAGGAATCAAAAACACTGACAGTTCAGTGCGACACTGAAGGAATGCTACACTGTCAGAGGTGCCAATAGTTGGACATGTTATGAAACTGAGGGCCCATCTTCCCTGACAGCTTCCAGGTCCTGGGGCAGTAATTTGAAGAATGCCTGTAGGGTCCTGGATGTGATAGAAAGATATTATCTGGTCATGATCCCACCACTTTGTGGGATCTTGCTGTGCACAGACTGCCTGCTGCTTTTCCTTAACAGCAGTGAGTCGAAGACCATCACTGTCTGTGAAGCAGTTTGGGATGGTCTGTGGTGAAAGGTGCTGTCATAAGCTGAGTATGTGTAACACTCAGAGCCTCAGCTCAGAGAATGGGAAAAGGGAGCATAATGTGGGATGGGGATCTCAATTCCCACTCCATCCCTTTTTTTCTCTTCAATATGAAGATGGCCATAAGCTTTATTTTTACAATTTGGCCACAACAGTTGGTCGATACTGGGCATTTACACAACAAGGTGCAATATGTTTTTAACCTTCAGAACATCAACATTCATTTCACTCATATGCAAACAGCACATTGCAGTGTAGACTATCCTGATGAAGGGTTTTTGCCCGAAATGTCGTTTTTCCTGCTCCTCAGATGCTGCCTGACCAGCTGTGCTTTACCAGCACCACTCTAATCTTGGGTCTCAGTCTACAATCTCAGGTTGATCAGTTGACAATTTGGGCAGAGCGATGGCAGATGGAGTTGATACTTAATACAGTGAAGTGATGCATTCTGGGAGGTCCAATAAGGGAAGGACATACGCAATGAATGGTAGGTCCCTCGGGAATACTGAGGAACAAAGGGACCTTAGTCCAGGGTTCCCTGAAGGTGTCAGCACAGGTGGACAGAGTGGGGAAGAAGGCACATGGGCTGCTTGCCTTCACTAACTGGAGTGGAGAATGTTGGAGTAGGGAATTCCTATTGGAACTTTATCAAACAGTGGTTGATCCACAGTTGGAGGTCTGTGTGTCGTTCTGGTCCCCAAGCTATCAGAAGGATGTGATTGCAATGGAGACAAGTGTAGAACTTTCCAGGAGAAAAGAAATGCCATGGGATTGGTGGTTTAGATTTCCCCACTCTGCCTTCTCCCAGTACCTCTCCCTCCCTGCCCACCCCACTCCGATTGACGATTCCTCCCCTGTAGACCCCTATCCCAGTGCCGTTCCCTCCCCTGTAGACCCCTATCCCAGTGCCGCTCCCTCCCCTGTAGACCCCTATCCCAGTGCCGCTCCCTCCTCTGTAGCCCCCTCTGCCAGTGCCACTTGCTTCCCTAGAACAACGAATAAAAATCAAAGAACATTACAGCACAGGAACAGGCCCTTCGACCCTCCAAGCCTAGGCCGATCCAGACCTTTTATCTAAATCTGTCACCTATTTTCTAAGGATCTGTGTCCCTCTGCTCCCTGCCCATTCATGTATCTGTCTAGATACATCTTAAATCACACTATACTGCCCGCCTCTACCACCTCCACTGGCAACGCGTTCCAGGTCCCCACCACACTCCGCGTAAACAACTTTCCGCACATATCTCCCCTAAACTTTTCCCCTCTCACTTTGAACTCGTGACCTCTAATAATTCAGTGCCCCAGTCTGGGAGGAAAGCTTCTTGCTATTCACGCTGTCTATACCTCTCATGATTTTGTAGACCTCAATAAGGTTCCCCTTAACCTCTGTCTTTCTAATGAAAATGATCCCAATGTATTCAACCTCTCTTCACAGCTCACGCCTTATATACCAGGCAACATCCTGGTGAACCTTCTCTGCACCCTCTCCAAAGCACCCACTTCCTTCTGGTCATGTGGAGGGAGTGGCACTGGGATAGGGGTCTACAGGGGAGGGAGAGGCACTGGGAGAGGGGTCTACAGGGGAGGGAGTGGCACTGGGAGAGGGGTCTACAGGGGAGGGAGTGGCACTGGGAGAGGGGTCTACAGGGGAGGGAGTGGCACTGGGAGAGGGGTCTACAGGGGAGGGAGTGGCACTGGGAGAGGGGTCTATAGGGGAGGAATCGTCACTCGGAATATGCAGTATTCCAAATGTGGCCGAACCAAATGCTTATACAACTGTCATATGACCTACCAATTCTTGTACTCAATATCCCATCCGATGAAGGCAAGCATGCCGTATACCTTCGAGACCACTCCATCAACATGCGTTGCCACTTTCAGGGAACAATGTATCTGAACATCCAGATCGCTCTGTACTCAATTTCCCAAGGACTTTTCCATTTATTGTATAGTTCACTCATAATTGGATCTTCCAAATGCATCACCTCACATTTGCCTGGGTTGAAGCCCATCAGCCATTTCTCTGCCCAACTCTCCAATCTATCTATATTCTGCTGCATTCTCTGACAGTCCCCTTCACTGTCTGTTGGTCCACCAATCTCAGTGTCATTCGCAAATGTGCTAATCAGATCCCCTATACCTTCCTCCAAGGCTGTACAGGACATTGGTTAGGCCAGTGTTGGAATTTTGTGTGCAATTCTGGTCTCCTTCCTACCGGAAAGATGTTGTGAAACTTGAAAGGGTTCAGAAAAGATTTACAAGGATGTTGCCAGGGTTGGAGGAATTGAGCTATAGAAAGAGGCTGAATTGGCTGGGCTGAGGGGGTGACCTTACAGAGGTTTAAATAATTATGAGGGGCATGGATAGGATAAATAGACAAAGTCTTTTTCCCTGGGGTCGGGGAATCCAGAACTAGAGGGCATAGGTTTAGGGTGAGAGGGCAAAGACATAAAAGAAACCTAAGGCGCAACTTTTTCACGCAGAGGGTGGTATGTGTATGGAATGAGCTGCCAGAGGAAGTGGTGGAGGCTGTTAACAATTGCAACATTTAAAAGGCGTTTGGATGAGTATATGAACAGGAAGGGTTTGGAGGGATATGGGCCAGGTGCTGGCAGGTGGGACTAGATTGGGTTGGGATATTTGGTCAGCATGGACGGGTTGGATCGAAGGGTCTGTTTCCGTGCTGTACATCTTGATGACTCTATGACTCTAAATCATTTATATACATCACAAACAACAATGGTCCGAGCACCGATTCCTGTGGAACATCACTGGTCACAGGTCTCCATTTTGAGAAACTCCCTTCCATTATTACTCTCTGTCTCCTGTCGCCCTGCCTGTTCTCTATCCATCCAGCTAGAACACCCTGGACCCCATGTGACTTCACCTTTTCCATCAGCCTACCATGGGGAACGTTATCAAATGCCTTACTAAAGCCCATGTATATGACATCAAGAGTCCTTGCCACATCAATCAACTTTGCCACTTCCTCAAAGAATTCTATCAGGTTTGTAAGACATGCACTTCCCTGCACAAAACCATGTTACCTACCACTGATAATCCCATTTCATTCCAAATGTAGACCCCTCTCCCAGTGCCATGCACTGCCCTGCAGACCTCTCTGGCAATGCTGCTCCTTTAAATGTTGATCGTTTTCTCCGAGTCCTGTTGGCTCTTTACTCAGTTTCACTCTGACTGCGTTGAGTAAAGAAATTTTTGTCCACAGTGAATTTCCAGGAAAAACCTATTTTCAGTGCAGCGTTCACCAGGTCTCTGCTTCCCCCTGCAGGCATGAGTTGCACTGAAATAAATGTATGATTAAAAACTGTTGACACCAGCATTGAAAATAGTTGGACAGGAGACTTGCCTGGTGAAGGATGAGGTTTTAGAGACCATTTTAAATGAAGAAAGTGAGGGTGAGATGTTCAGGGAAGGATTTCCAGAGAGTAAGGTCCAGGCAGCTGAAGGTACAGACACCAGCGTGAGAGAGATTACAAAGTGACACTTTGCTGTTGTAGCATTAAGAATACTCTTAGTAGTTAATGGAAACATGTTGCAGTTATTCTTAGAAAACTATTTTGTGTAGAAATGAAAATTACCAACATTTCAAAGTTTCTTTTCTGAAAGGTAACACAATTCGAATTTCCATGCTCATCTTTCCCACACTATTTAATATCCATAATTAGATTTTCAACCCCTACATAACACTGAAATAGCCCATAAAGACAAGCCACAGACGACATCCTTTGACTTCAGCCCCGTTGTTTTATCCAGCCCTTTCCACTCCTTTTACAACCCTTCACAATATTCCAACTTCTCTGTTGTCCAGTTTGCTGAAATAATCACTTATTAATTCTTGGAACAGCAGCATAACTATTATTAAAGATTAATACTTAAAAACCTTCTTAAAAAAGAGCAGACTGGATATTCCACGCGATTAGCCCATAAATAAACTGAAATATAAGGGTTTAATTATTTCTCTGATCACTTTGCTTATCATGAGTACCCCATTATATTGCTCATACCAGTCCTGTAGACAGTGGAATGAATCGATAATGTTGGACTTTTAGCTCTGTCAAATGTACAGCAACAATCATTTTCTTGCAGGTTTAAATGTCAGCTGTTTTTGGTGTAAGCCAGTCTTAAAATTAACAGGTCCAAAGCTTTTGTCAAGGGGAGAACACTGTATTGTTAAAATGATCAATTTCAACACATATCCTCTCCATTATCAACAGAATTTATGACTCAAGGGATTGTGTTATCGGGCAGCAAAAGTTCATATCAACAGTTTTAAAGATGGAATAACATTAGCCCTAAAACATCAGGCCACTAAATTTGTCCCTGCGTGTTCCTGTGGAGCAGTAACATAAACACAGGAAAGAAGGTAACATAACATGCAAAAAAACCCAGAAAAACCCAAATGTGAATGAAGTGGGTATGATCTGACAGCACTCGTACAAAAGCACCACGCAATTCATGGTCAACCCCAGTGATGAGTGGAGAGTCAGGACTAGAATATCTTAGATTGAATTCCAATCAATACAATCATTCTTTTCCCTAATGGTAATTAATAGAAAATAAAACATAATATTTAACAAAAGCACTGATGGATTAATTTTAGAAATGCATCAACACATCTGAATTAAATATTCTTTAAAAATAGCTGTCATACTAAATTACGTTCTAATTGTTGTTACAATTACAATTCCCATTCCATCAACCAAGCATTGAAGACAAAGGAAAAAAAGACAAAAGCCCCTTTGCACCCCCAGAATAATTTACATTGGAATAGAATGTCAATGTAAACTCCTGCATTGTCGGTTCAGTTAGGACAGGTCTATTTTTCCTTCTTTTTAACAACTTTAACCAGAGAAATGTATTGAACTTATTGTAACCAAATCCTTCTTCAGAGACACAAGGAGGGAATCAATGAAGTGATACCTCTGTGTCAAGGAGCTACACTCTATCTCAGAAGCTTCTAAAAAGGGGACCTGGTGAAGTTCTTGGTTTACATCATCAGTCAGTTGGAAACCTGCTTCTCACATCACGCCTTTCATTCACACAGCACATTCCGTTTTCTACTTTACTAACTTGTTACAATATATAACATTTCCCAGGCTCTCAGTTTTATCCTACAAGGTTTTCTATACTTTTAAACATGTTGTGAATATACACTGTCCTTTTGTTCAATATTTAATGTCACAGTACCCATAATCATTCATAACCTAAAACAGAAATTGATCAATTCCCCCAATAGATGATTTTTACATTCAGGACATTAATTGTTTATACCATCCAGACTTTGTAATAAAACACTTCCTCACAAACGTCACTTAGCCTTTTTATTTGGAAAAGGCGAGATCAGTTTGGCAGGCATTAACAATAGATGTTAGGATGGAAAGTTTTGTTGCAAAAGGGAAAGTTTCCCTCAAACTGATGGTAGGCAACAAGGTTTACCTTGGACACACTCTGAATTTAAACTAAAATCTCCATACCATCTACAATTACCAATTATTCCTCCGGCTACTGACAACTGGGAGTCTGAATCAATCATTTGTAGGTAATCTACAAGACACAAGAAGTGACAACTTTCAGATTAAAAAATCCAAAAGTAATTCACAAAGGCTTTCGGAAGAAAAGTGAATGCTGTGCCAAAGACGTGACATTAGGAGTAAGAAAAGCAAAGTTTCGTGCAGAAGAGTGAGACATTTCAAGAATATGGCGCCCAGGTGAATGAAGGGATGAGGGCAGCAGAGGATGACCCAAACAGAGGAAGGGAGTCTGTTGGCTGAGAGCAAGATTGAGGGAAATAAGGGTTTTGGAAAGGCTGAGGCCATGAAGGGGATAAAAGTCAGCATTGGTGAGCTTTGAAGGAAAACAAGTAAGCAAGAGGTGACATGGAGACTGGCTTCAGGCAGCAATAGTTGTGTTTGAGCTGAAACTGAAGGGTGACAAACCAGTTTGCAATAGTAGAGACCAGAAGAGGTAGCAAGAGGTTTTCCATAACAGAGAGAATAAGGGAGAAGGTGGTCATGTGATACCCAGAATTATATACTCAGTCAGAACTGATGAATTCTGTTGAAGATGCAATCTATGGGATTAAGTAAATTGCCACAGAATTTACAGATCCTGTGATTTCTTTTGTCTGAATGTGATTATTTATTTCTTTTTGGTTTGAATAATTTATGTTCAAAATTATTCAAACTATGGTTAGCATTGCTGCCTCACAGCGCCAGAGACCCGGGTTCAATTCCCGACTCAGGCGACTGACTGTGTGGAGTTTGCACATTCTCCCCGTGTCTGCGTGGGTTTCCTCCGGGTGCTCCGGTTTCCTCCCACAGTCACAAAGATGTGCGGGTTAGGTGAATTGGCCATGCTAAATTGCCCATAGTGTTAGGTTAAAAGGGGTAAATGTAGGGGTATGGGTGGGTTGCACTTCGGCGGGTCGGTGTGGACTTGTTGGGCCGAAGGGCTGTTTCCACACTGTAAGTAATCTAAGTAATCTAATCTAATCTAAAGAACATCCAATGAGGTCAGTAACTTTCTGCTGGTACCACAACTTTCCAAGCAACTCAAATAAATCCAGCCAAGTAAATATTCACCATTCAAACCAATATGCTGACAAAAAGCATTGTAGTGAAATTCAGATTTGATAATCCCAAAATAAACATTAAGAAACTTGTATGAGCCCAGATTTGACACCACAGACACCAATGTGAGAGTGATTACAAAGTGACAGGAATTTATTGAGACAAGCATTTATGAAAATACTGTACAATATTGTTAAGTCGCCATAAACTGGAACCATTTTAATGACATAAGTTATAAAAAGAAATAAATCATACAAAGTTAGGACAAAGTTCAATTTTTATCTCATCCACATCTTTATTGGTCAATTTATTGTCACAAAATACAGTGTGAGGTGTTGTATAATGTTGTCACTCTCCAATGCCATTTTAAAACCCAGAAAAGTAAACCAAAACAAGGCAGAAAAATGAGAAAATAAAGTGGCCAACTTTACAGTGCTCTTAATTGTCTTCTCGATTTCCTAAGTGCCCCCAGGAATCCCCCAGAGTCTACAGCTGACAGACCGTTCCCTTCCCCTGGGTCACAACAGCATGAGGAGTCACGTTGAAACAGGCCCAGCCACATCAGGGATGGATAGGAGACCGGAATTAGAGGGACTCAGATCTCAGGAGAGCCTTTTCAGGATGATTCCAGAGAAAAGAGTGGGAATGAGAATGTGATGGGATTGGAATATGGGAGTGTTAAATAGGAGTCTTGCCAAGTCAGAGCCAGAGTAAGAGACATTCATCATCAGAGAATGTGAGGTACCAGCAGAACTTTGACTCTTGACTCTTCAGTCAGTGTCCAGCCAGGCTCGCTCTTGCTGATACAGAGGATGAGAAGCATCAGGAGGGTTTGCGAGTGAAGTCAGTGGGGGCCCATTGGGAAGAGATTCACCAATGACAGTTTCATTGTGGAGACTCTCAGAAGTTTGAACAGGCCGATGGAGGGCAGTGGCAGGAAGAGAGGAGACATTTCGAGGGGACACAGGGCTGCTTACAGAAACAGGTTAGAAAACACTCTGGGAAAGTCCCTTTAACCCCTGAGCTCACTGATTTACTTTAGCGCCTGGTGAAGCAGGGTCTTCATCATTGTATTTTCATCCTGGTTTTCAAATCCCTAAATGGCCTTTTCCCTCATTTCCTCTGTAATCTCCTAAACCCCCACAGCCCTCAGAGTTCTCTGCAATCTTTTACTCCGGCCTCCATTACACCTCCCCCCCCCCCCCTTCACCCCGATGTTATTTACTTCACCAAGAGTTCACTTGCCTCATCCTTAAATTTGAAAATTCACTCCTTATCCCTTTCCCTCTGTTACTCACTTTCCTGTTTTGTGCCCCTTCTGACAGGCCTGCCCTTTGATCAAACCTTGTGTGTATCAAACCTATTATCTCCTGACATGGCTCGCTCTCATGTTCGATCGTGCTCCTGTGAAGCAGCTTGGAAAGAGTGATTGTGTTAATAGCGCTATGTCAATGCACAATGTTGTTGTTGCTGTTGCTTACTCCCTCTCGGACCCTCTCCCAGTGTTGGTGTTTTCCCTGCTGCTTTCTCCCTCTCAGTGCTGCTGTCTTCTTTATCAGCTTCACCTTTTCTGTTTGAAGCAAGTAACATGTTTCTGAGCACGGTACGAATTTCAGATTCCCCTCTGTATTCCAGGAAACCACATGATATTTTCTCAGTGCCTTTCTCCTGCTCTCTGCTTCCATCTGCGGGTTGGAGCTTTGAGTCAAGCTGAATTGTGAAAAACCCACATTCAGTGAGAGTGTAGAAGGGCTTTGGGTTTTCTATCCCATCTCAAAGAGCTTCTCTCCAACAACACAACCCTCCCTCTGGGCTGTCCTGGATTGTGAGCTCCAGACTCTGGCCTGGGTCTTGTTCTCACAGCAGCTGAGTCAGAGCTCAGGGAGCTCCCCCTCAGAGCTGAGCTGCAGCTCAGTGGGACACACTGGCATGGCAGAGTCGAGCAGTTGTGTGTTCAAGAGCCACACCGAGATCTGAAACACAGGAATCAAAAACACTGACAGCTCAGTGCGACGCTGAGGGAGTGCTGCACTGTCGGAGGTGCCAATAATTGGACATGTTATGAAACTGAGGGCCCATGTTCCCTGTCAGGTTCCAGGTCCTGGAGCAGTATTTTGAAGAAGGCCTGTAGGGTTTTCTGTAGTGTCCTGGACAATATTTGTCAATGAATCAATACAATAGAACATAGAAAAGTACAGCACAGAACAGGCCCTTTGGCCCACGATGTTGTGCCAAGATTTAATCCTACTGTAAATTATAGTAATAACCTATGCACCCCTCAATGCACTGCTATCCATGTGCATGTCCAGCAGTCGCTTAAATGTCCCCAATGACTGCTTCCACCACCACAGCTGGCAACGCATTCCATGCATTCACAACTCTCTGCATAAAGAACCTACCTCTGACGTCTCCTTTATACCTTCCTCCTAATATCTTCAAACTATGACTCCTTGTACCAGTCAATCCTGCCCTGGGGAAAAGTCTCTGGCTATTGACTCTACCTATTCCTCTCATTATTTTGTATACCTCGATCAGGTCTCCTCTCTTCCTCCTTCTCTCCAGAGAGAAAAGTCCGAGCTTATTCAACCTTTCTTCATAAGGCAAGCCCTCCAGTCCAGGCAGCATCCTGGTAAACCTTGTTTGCACCCTCTCCAAAGCCTCTGTATCTTTCCTATAGTAGGGCGAGCAAAACTGGACACAATATTCCAAGTGTGGTCTCAGCAAGGACATGTAGAGCTGCAGCAAAACCTCGCGGCTCTTAAACTCGATACCCCTGTTAGTGAAAGCCAAAACACCATATGCTTTCTTAACAACCCTATCCACTTGGGTGGCAACTTTGAGGGATCAGTGTACTTGCACACCCAGATCCCTCTGTTGCTCCACACTGCCAAGAATCCTGTCTTTAATCCTATATTCAGCATTCGAGTTCGACCTTCCAAAATGCATCACTTCGCATTTATCCAGGTTGAACACCCTCTGCCATTTCTCAGCCCAGCTCTGCATCCTGTCTATGTCGCGCTGCAACCTGCAGTAGCCCTCTACACTATCGAAGACACCTCCAACCTTTGCAAATTTACTAACCCACCCCTCAATCTCCTCATCCAAGTCATTTATAAAAACTACAAAGAGCAGAGGCCCCAAAACAGAGCCCTGCGGGACCCCACTCAACACTGACCTCCAGGCAGAATACTTTCCATCTACAACCACTCTCTGCCTTCTGTCAGCCAGCCAATTCTGAATCCAGATAGCCAAACCTCCCTGTATCCCATATCTCCTGACTTTATGAATGAGCCTACCATGGGGAACCTTATCAAATGCCTTGCTGAAGTCCGTATACACCACATCCACTGCTCAACCTTCGTCGACCTGTCTTGACACCTCCTCAAAGAACTCAATAAGATTAGTGAGGCATGACCTGCCCCTCACAAAGCTATGCAGATTGTGCTTAATCACACTATGATTTGCCAAATAGTCATAAATCCTATCCCTCAGAATTCTTTCCACAACTTTGCTGACCACAGATCTAAGACTGACTGATCTGTAATTGCCTGGGATTTCCCTCTTACTCTTCTTGAAAAGTGGAACAACATTCGTCTCCTTCCAATCCTCCGGTACGACCCCAGTGGAGAGTGAGGAGGCAAAGATCCTTGCCAGCAGCTTAGCAACCTCCTTTCTCACTTCCCAGAGCAGCCTAGGATAAATCTGTTCTTAATGTTTTCCAAAATTTCTAGCACATCAACTTCATCAATCTTGATCTGGTCAAGACTGTATCCCAGCTCCTCAAAGTTTTCATTTACAACAAGTTCCCTTTCCTTGGTGAGAACCAAAGCAAAAAACCAATTTAGGGCTTCCCCTATCTGCTCAGGCTCCACGCACAAGTTCCCTCTGCTATCCCTGATCGGCCCTACCTTCTCCCTGATCATTCTCTTATTCCTCACGTATGAGTAAAATGCCTTTGGGTTCTCCCTAATTCATCTTGCCAAGCCATTTTCATGCCCCCTCCTGGTTCTCCTCAGTCCATTTCTGAGCTCCTCAGTCCATTTCTAAAGCTGTTGCTTCCTCCACCTTACGTAAGCTACCTTCTTCCTTTTGACGAGAAGTTCCTCTGTTCTCGTCATCCAAGGTTCCTTAATCTTGCCCCTTCTTACCTGTCTCAGAGGAACAAATGTGTGCATCACTCGCAACAACTGCTCCTTAAATAGTCTCCACATGTCTGCTGTGTCCTTTCTGTGGAACAATTGCTCCCAATCTGTACTTCCCAACTCCTGATAGCGTCATAATTTCTTTTTCCCCAATTAAATATCTTCCCTCGGTAATTGCTCCTTTCCCTCTCCAAGACTATGGTAAATGTGAGGCAGTTGTGATCACTTTCACCAAAGTGCTCTCCTACCGCAAGATCTGACACCTGTCCTGGCCCGTTGCAGAGCACCAAATCCAAAATGGCCTCTCCCCTCGTCGGTCTGTCTACATACTGAGTAAAGAAACCCCCCTGACCACACCTGACAAAAACGGCTCCATCCAAACCATCTACACTTAGGAGGTTCCAGTCGATATTGGGAAAGTTGAAATCACTCATAACAACAACCCTGCTACTTCTGCATTTTTCCAGAATCTGCCCACCTATGCGATCTTCAATCTCTCTACCGCTGTTAGGGAGTCTGTAGAAAACCCCCAATGCAGTGGCTGTTCCTAACTTCCACCCATACTGACTCAGTAGACAAACCTTCCTCAACAACTTTCGTTTCTGTAACTGTGATGCACTCTCTGATTAGCAATGCTATATCCCCTCCTCTTTTTCCACCCTCCCTGTTCTTTTTAAATGTTCTAAACCCTGGAACATCAAGCAACCATTCCTGTCCCTGTGAAACCCACATCTCTGTTATGGCCACAACATCATAACCCAAGTATTGATCCATGCTCGAAATTCATTACTCTTATTTCGGACACTCCTTGCGTTAAAGCAGACACACTTTAACAGATCCCTTTGTTACATCGCATGAGAAACCTTCCTGATAGATTCAATATATCCTGTCACTGTCCCTTCTGCAACTGACCCCCTCTCAGACATGTAGCTCTGATTCCCACCCCACCCCCGCCAAACTCGTTTAAACCCTCCTGAACCACACGAGCAAACCTCCCACCTAGGACACCTGTGATCCTCCAGTTCAGGTGCAACCTGTCCTTCATGTACAGGTCCCACCTTCCCCAGAAGTTATCCCAATGGTCTAGGTATCTGAAGCCCTCCCTCCTGCACCAGCCTCGCAGCCACGTGTTAAGCTGCATTTTGTGACTGTTCCTCACCTCACTATCTCGTGGCACTGGCAGCAAACCTGAGATCATTACTCTATTCGTCCTGTTCTTCAGCTTCCAGCCTAACTCTGCAGTCACTTTTCAGATCCTCAATCCCTTTCCTGGCTATATCATTGGTGCCAATATGTACCACAATTTCTGGCTGCTCACCCTTCCCCTTCAGAATCTTGTAAACCCGATCGGCGACATCCTGGACCCTGGCACCAGGGAGACAACATACCTTCCGGGAGTCCCATTCCTGACCACAAAATCTCCTGTCAATCCATCTAACTATTGAGTCCCCTACCACTAGCATTTTTCTATTCTCCCCCCTTCCCTTCTGAGCCACAGTGCCAGAGGCCTGACAACTATTGTTTTCCCCTGGTAGGCTGTCCCCACGAGCAGTATCCAAAACGGTACACTTATTACCGAGGGGAACGGCCACTGGGGATCCCTGCTCTGACCGTCAGTTCCCTTTCCTCCCCCTGACAGTAACCCAGCTGTCCTTATCCTGTGTCTGGAGAGTGACCACCTCGCTGTACATCCTCTCAATTTCCCCCTCAGCCTCCTGAATGATCCGTAGTTCATCCAGGTCCAGTTCCCTAACTCAGTTTTCGAGGAACTGGAGTTGGGTGCACTTCCCTCAGATGTAGTCAGCAGAGACATGTGAAGTGTCTCTCACCTGCCACATTCTGCAGGAGGAAAATGCAACTGCCCTAACATCCATATCCCGCTGCTCTGAAAGCCCACACCGACTAAACAAAGGAAGAGAAGAAAAAGAAAAGAGAAAGCTGAAAACTTACCTAGTTTACAGACTAGGTAAGGTTAGAGGAGGTGGGTGGGAGGGAGGCCCTACGGTGTAGAGTCTCGGGTTTAGAGCTCACCCACTTAAAAACTTCCCACAAGTTCTTCGCTCCTCCCTTGCAACTCTCGGCAAATAGAAAGATATTATCTGGTCACGATCCCATCACTTTGTGGGATCTTGCTGTGCACAGACGGCCTGCTACTTTTCCTTAACAGCAGTGAGTCGAAGACCGTCACTGTCTGTGAAGCAGTTTGGGATGGTCTGTGGTGAAAGGTGCTGTCATAAGCTGAGTATGTGTAACACTCACTGAGCCTCAGCTCAGAGAATGGGAAAAGGGAGCACAATGTGGGACGGGGATCCCAATTCCCCCATCATCCCTCCTTTTCTCTTCAATATGAAAATGGCCAGAAGCTTTATTTTTACAATTTGGCCACAATAGTTGGTCAGACACTGAACATGTCCACAAGAGGGTGCCAATATGTTTTTAACCTTCAGAACACCGACATTCATTTCAGTCAAAGGAAAAGAGCACATTGCAGTGTCAACAATCCAAACACTAGGTGAAAGAATCTGATGACCAGTCTCAGGAATAAAGCTTGAACATTTTTACTGTCAACGTGTCGAGTTAGTAAATTTACAGGTAACAAAGTTTGGTAGTGTGAAGAAGGGCTTATGCCCGAAATGTCGATTCTCCTGTTCCCTGGATGCTGCCTGGCCTGCTGCGCTTTTCCAGCAACACATTTTCAGCTCTGATCTCCAGCATCTGCAGTCCTCACTTTCTCCTCCTTGGTAGTGTGGATAGTCAGGAGGACAGTTTCAGTCAACAGTCTGATATTGATCACTTGTAAATTGGGCAGAGCAATGGCAGATGTAGTTCATATTCGATACTCTGAGGTGATGCATTCTGGGAGGCCCAATAAGGGAAGGATATACACAATGAATAGTATGTCCTTCAGGAGTACTGAGAACAAAAGGACCTTAGTGTACAAGTCCAGGTATCCTTGAAGGTGTCAGCACAGGTGGACAGGGTGGGGAAGAAGACACATGGGCTGCTTGCCTTCATTAACCGGCTCGTAGAATGTTGGAGTATGGCATTCCTATTGGAACTTTATCAAACAGTGGTTGATCCACAGTTGGAGGTCTGTGTGTCGTTCAGGTCCCTAAGTTATCAGAAGGATGTGATTGCGATGGAGACAAGTGTAGAACGTTCCAGGAGAAATGTGGTAACATTCCTGATGAAGGGCATATGCCCGAAACGTCGACTCTCCTGCTCCTCATATGCTGCCTGACCAGCTGTGCTTTTCGAGTGCCACACTTTTCAATTTTAAATGTAATGCCAACACAGTAGGTTCAGTTCCTGATCCAGCTGAGGCTAACACAAAAGTCTCACCTTCTCAACTTTTCCCCTTGAGTGAGGTGGAGCAATGCTTGGTCAAACCACCATCGGTCATCTTTCTCTCACGAGAAAGCAGCTCCGTGGACCTCTTTGGATGACTTTACTTTGGTATCAGTTAGTATTGTAACAAATGAGAAATGATTAGAGAGCACTTTCTGGAAGAGTGATATAATCTGGTTTGTATGAGAGAGCAGGTGAGTGCAAACCCATTGGATTTATTGGAAGACTCTTTATACGGTGGGGTCTGGAACAGAGGCATTGAAAGCATTGGCTTGCTTTTGGATTAGACTAATCTAGGATTGATTTGGCTTATAAAACATGGAGGTTGAAAACTTTTGGAGCAGTTTTTGAAGAAAGTGGACTTGAAATCAGGAGCAAATACAGTACTCCCCTGGAAAGGAGTACATGAGAAAGTGCACCTCTGTGTAATTACACATGCTTAGTTCGAAATCTGCACATTTCTAATACACTGAGAAAATTCTAAGGTTTCCTTTTAGTCTATTTAAATTACGGATTTAAATAACAAAAGAGCTGTTTTTTAACCAAGGACTGCTGCATGGCTGGACAGCAAGCAAGCTGACACTCATTGTGAACAATTAGGAGCAAGTGAGGATTGCAGCTGCTGGCGATCAGAGTTGAGTGTGGTGCTGGAAAAGCACAGCCAGTCAGGCTGAAGGGCTTTTGCCCAAAACGTTGATTCTCCTGCTCCTCGGATGCTGCCTGACCTGCCTAGCTTTTCCAGCACCATACTCTCAACTCATTGTCAACAATGTTTACATTGCTGCTGGTTCCAGCAGAAGTGTAGTTTGCAGATGAGGTGGAGCCAAAGGTTTGTGTACAAATGGAGCTTTGGTCAGTAACAATACCTTAGAGGGACCAGATAATGATGGCAAAAGCCTTCTGCCTGCCAACAACTTTTATGATTGGTTTTCAGATCGCTGAACAGCTTGGGACTGTGAACTAGACGGAGAGAAGGTTTTAGATTTCAAGTAGCTCAGGCGCTCTCTGTGTTCCCTGCTTTCTTCAGGCTTAAATGAGCTTTTACTGCAAAATTATTTTTCCTCCAGCATTTGCTGTAAGCTGTGATTTTTAATAAGTCATAGTCATTTTAAGGGTGAACCAGCCACTGCATATCCTACAAACCAGTGAAAACATCTGCAGAATAAACACGGATATGCAGCATTATGATCAGCGCAAGAACCATCTCAGCAGATCATGTGAACAGAAATCATTGAAATGCTTTCTCAGTTTTCCCTCCCATGAAATCCATGTTTTATTTTGTGTGTGTGCACGTGTAAGTGGTTATTTATAATGGGATTAGAGATTTAACTAGTAGTTTTGTGCAAACTTTCTATCTTTATTTCAAAATTTCCAACATCCACAGTATTTCACCTTTACTTGAGACTCATATTAATGTCGCCTAAAGCCTGACCTCCTCTGTTTGACTGTCCTATTATATCAGGAAACAAATTAACCACTGCAGATCACCAAACAGTTATTAGAATAAATTTAAACACCATCTCTTTAAGTTACAATGAAAAATAAACTATATTTTACATTACTAACATGATTGTTTTAATAGTGTCAAAAATGATGCATACTAAATGTTCCTCTTTTAATCAAGTGCACTTGCAAGTCATCTTTTATCTGATAATACTCCTGTGAATCATCTTTGGATAGTTCACTCGTTTGAAGAGCTTAATTAAAATTAGAACTATAGAAACTCAGTACAACAAGAGGCCATTCAACCCATTTTCCTATGCCAGGTCTTTGAAAGAACCATGGTGTTTAGACTCACACCCTCATTGTTATTTCCTGTGAGACCCTCATCTTCAAATGTCTGTACAATTCATTTTCAAAACTTATTTATGGAGTCAGCTCCCAACATATTTTCAGATAGTTATTGGGAATGGAACACTGAGTGAAAACATTTCAATTCCATCTCCGTGCTTTCCTCAATGATCTTGGTTCTTGACCCACTTACCAGAGATAGTAATTATTCTCCATCATAACCTTTCATCATGTCAAAGACCTCAACTCAGTCAACTTTTAATCTTCTCCATTCCAAGAACAGGACTAATGTTTCCAAATTCTCCTCAACCTGTACTATTTCTACTTCTTTCCCAAAGTAGTGCCCGCAACTGTCCACAATGCTCTGGTTAACACTTAACCAGTGTTTTAGAAGATTCCATTACTCACTTCCCAAACACAAATGATTCAAGTGTTTTTAATCATATAACCGCCCAATCAACTTAAAGTGCCACTATTTTAAGGCTTTGTGTAAATGGATGTCAAGATGTTTCTGTTCAACACTTTTCAAAGTCAAGTCACTTTTAGTGTCCTGTATTTCTAATTAACCTTAATTTGCCCAATTTACCAATTGGTCTCAGCTAGACTGATGTCTGTGACTAGCCTTATCAACTATTCACTTCTGTATTGTCTTTAAACTTTATTTAGCTGCCCCTTATACTGGAGTCGAGGTAATTTATTTATATATATAAGGAGCACACCAGGATTGCAGTTACAAGGTTGTGAGAGAGACTGAATAGATTGGGGCTATTATTCCTGGAGCATTGGAAGTGGAGGGGTGACCTTATAGAGGTTTATAAAATCATGAGGGGCATGGATAGGATAAAGACGTTTTTTTTCCTGGGGTGGGGGACTCCAGAACTAGAGGGTATAGGTTCAGGGTGAGAGGGTAATGATATAAAAGGGACCTTACGGGCAACTTTTTCATGCAGAGGGTGGTGTGTGTGTGTGTGGAATAAGCTGCCAGATGAAGTGGTGGAAGCTGGTACAATAACAGCATTTAAAAAGCATCTGGATGGGTATATGAATAGAAAGATTTTAGAGGGATAGGGGCCAAATGCTGGCAAATGGGACTAGATTAGGTTAGGATATCTGGTCAGTGTGCATAAGTTGGACCAAATGGTCTGTTTCCATGCTGTATCTCTCTATGACTTGATATCAGCTTAGTGTCAGATTTGGAGGCATTTGGAACTTTTTGTATTCCGACACATTCACTGCCCATGCCCTTCTGGCTGGCTGGGGTTGTGGGTCTGGACCATTGTTGAAGGCAGCTTGACGAGCTGTTGCAGTGTGTCTTATAAATCACACACACTGCTGTCATTGTGCATCTGTTTGGTGTGGATGGACTGAGTGTGCAAGGTGTTCAAGAAACTGTGATGCTTGATCCTAAAAGGTGTCAAATTAAGCTTCATGAATAGTTTTGGAGCTGCATCCATCCAGGCAACGAGGGGTATTCCATCACTATTCTCTCTAGTGTCTTGTTGGTTTTGGACAGGCTTTGGGGAGTCAGGTGGTGAGTTACCTGCAGCAGAATTTCCAATTCCAGATCTTGGAACCATTGTGTTTATGAGGCTGGATCAGTTGCAGATCTGGTCATTGCCAGCTATGACAGGAAGGTTACATGTCATCTAACAGCTGAAGCCTGGCTATTATCCATATCTTGTTACACAGCCAATCTTAATTGCTCCAGCATCTTAAGAGCTGCAAATTGTCCTGAACATTGTGGCCTAATAGTTGCATGATGCCAATTCTACCATACCAATGTAGGGAAGTGTGAAGATGGTTGGGCCTACATCACTAACCTGAGGAACTCCTGCAGAGGCATCCTGGAACTAAGATAACTGACCTCCAGCAACCCCATCCATCTTCTTAGGTACCAGGTATGATGCCAACCACAGAGTTTGCCCTCTGATTTCCATTGAGTCCAGTTTTTCTATGGTTCCTTGATGCCACACTGGCTGAAATATTCCCTTGATAATCACTCTAAGGTATGTCTCAAGTTCAGCTTATTTGTGTTTTGAAAAAGGCTGTCGTGAGATCTGATATCAAGTGATTCAGATGGAAACCAAACTGACTGTGACCTACAGCTTACTGATGATTTAATGTTGCTTTGTAGCACTGTCAGTGAACCCCATCATTGGGAACATTTCTAGAATCTCTACAGTGTGGAAGCAGGCCATTTGGCCCATCATGTCCACATTGACCCTCCCACCCATACATATACTGCTGTGCTATCCCTGTAACCATGTATTTCCCATGGCTAACCCACCTAATTTACGTATTCCTGGACACTATGGACATCATTGTGGGGGGGAAACCAGAGCATCCAGAGGAAACCCATGCAGATACAGGGAAAATGTGCAAAGTCTACACAGACTGATAGTGGAATTGAACCAGTCCCTGGTATTGTGAGGCAGCAGTGCTAACCATTGAGCCACCATACTGCCTGATGATCAAGATTGGCTGAACTGGATATTCTCCTGCTTTGCTGAGGACACACCTGAGCAATTTTCACTTAGTCAATGCTGTTGTGCTTGGGTAGAGCTCAGCCGGTCCTGGAGCACGCTCTGAATAGTACAAATGACAATGTCAGAGACCTCTGCCTTATCATCACATTGAGTGAACTGGCTGACAATTGCCATCTGTGTTAATGGGACCTCAGCAGGAGCTGCAGAGGCAATGACAGCACTTGTCAAACACAGGGACCAGGGTAAGGTGACCACAGCAAATTTTCTTTTTTGGGGATTAAAGATTTCCAGCAGAACACCACAAGCAAAACCCAGGAAAATCACAGGCATTTTTTCCAAAAAAAAATATTGTTTGTTTGGAATGCTCATGAATAGTTAAAAAGAGAGATGGCTTAAAAAGTTGTTTGAATGATTTTTGACTGTTATTCAATTTTGAGAGTTTGATCATTTTCCAATTGAATGGGTGAAAGATAAGCCAAACTGAGGATCAACAAAACATGTCTCAATGATGGAACAGTGAACAGTAGGGCACAGGGTGGCTGGAGGAGGGAGGCATCAGAATGGAACCTTCCAGAATGTGCCTTTCCAGTTAACAACCCAATCAGGAACACAGGGTCAATCACAGTGAGAATATTCCAGTCACTCCAGGCTTTTGCAGAATTTTTCATTTTTATAGACGTTATAATGAGCATTAACAACGGACATTAAAACAAGTATGTACAATAATGAAGGTCAATATCAGACATTTTTCTGATAGCTTCACCTGAGCAAACAACCAAATGACCAGGCGCCCGAGGTCTCCTAACTGATAACTTTTGTTTGCAGCTTGAACCACTTGACCTGGGAAACTGACAATATCTGGACTTTGGTGACTAAACTAAAAAGCGTTAAGTTTGAAGCTGGAACTGAGCCGAAGCAATTAGTAAACTATCAAGTGTAAAAACTGTGCATTTAACACAATGAGTCAGTCATAGATATTTTGGCCAGGGTGCGTTTCTTTTTAAAAAGGGATTGAGGGGCAAGTTTGCATTCAACTGGAAGCTGCTGCTGAAATGTGTGCAGTCTTCCATTGGGTAAATTCTGCAAGGAGCAACTCCCTGTCTGAAGCTCAGTGCATCCTGTTTGTTACACTCCCAATGTTCTGCTGCCGTTCCCAGCTGTAAGACATACCCCCACATAACACAGCAATAAGAGTTATCAGCCACTCACTCCCGATAAAAATAACATCAAGTGGAATTGAGTGGTTAAATTTAAATTGTAAACATGATTCGTGAACTCAACCTTTAAGCAATGAAGAAAGATCCATGTTATTGCATTGACCTTCAGTAGATGTTGGATTGAAAGTGGTACACCAACCAGTCAGTGCTGAGTTTACCTGTTTTCCTCAAAAAACTGCATTTGTATAGTGCTATTAAGGGCCCATAACATCGCAAATTACTTCATAGCCAATTACATTCTTTCAACGTGTAATCAATATTATCAATCTTATACCTCCAGAGGGAATTTAGGGCTTCAGTTTAATAAATATCTTAAGAATTAGCACCTTTGACCATACAGTGCTCCCTCAGTACTGCACTCCAGCATTAGCTTCAGAGATGTCCTCATCATTGGATTTGAAGCTAAAATCTTTCTCTCTCTCTCTCTCACACACACAGGGAACAGGCTACCCACTGAGCCATGGCCAACAGCTGTAAATGTAAGATCATTCTTTATGCAGGTGATTATTTGGATGAGAGTATGGAACCTCACCTCAAAATTCAGTGATGGCACAAAAGTAAGAGGCTTGTTAAAAACAGTGAGGTAGGCTATAGAAGATTTCAGGAAGACATGGAATGGGAAGACATATACAGAAGTGCAGAGGCATGAGGGAATATACCATTGTGTCTAAGTATTGAGTGAGAGGGAACACAAGATAACAGCAGTAGGAGTGGCACAAAGAGATACAGATGCAGAAATGCTTAAGGTGCTGAAAGAGTTAGGGCTGATGGATAAGGCAGAACAGGAGGCAACAAAATCTGGGACTATAAAATTAGCAGTGTGGTTAGGTATTCGACTGCCAACGCAGAAAACAAAAGCTGAAATCCCAACACGGAAAGATGATTTTATTTTCAAACTAAATCAATAAATAAAAAGGAGATATATCAGTAAAAGTGATGCTGAAACTTTAGATAATCAGAAAAGCTGACCAATCTATTTGTGCGCTTTAGAGAAGGAAACCTGGCATCCTTTCACAATCTGCCCATCCGCAGTTGACTCAAACTGCCCTCTGAAATAGGTTGGCAAACTGTTCCGATGTTCTGAACTGTCCAAGTACTCTAATACCATCACCACTACCTTAGGCTAATAGGGGATGGCAGTAACTAGCTGCCCTGTCAGTCACACCCACATCTCAAGAATTAATACTGAATTTTCTTAACCTGGTGAGAAATTTGATAGGTCACAGCACAAACTCAGTCTTTGGTCTTGGGGGATGTCATTACAGATTATTAAAGTGGTGGGGAGTGTTATTCCCAGAAACCACAGGCAATCATTGTTGGAGGGAGAGACTTCAGGTACACATTTTTCACTCAGTTTAAAAAAGACTACATAATTTTCTCATTCTTGTTCATCAGATACATTAAGGGATGTGGACAATGGCAAGTAAATGTAGTTAGGGCACAGACTGACCATCACCAAATCATCCAGGCAAACAGACACCAGAGACCTCAATGGCATATTCCTGATCCTTTATTCCTAATGCAATTCTCACTGAGCTGTATCTTAATGTCAGCTGACCACCTTGTTTCTGGAAACCATAACAACAAACCTGAAATTTTGAACTGACTCTAAGCCTCAGAGCGTTTTGAGAAGATGCTCCAGGTTTCCAACAACCTATGTGTGAAGACGTGCTTCCTACAATCAGCCTTGAACAACCTGCTGGTATTTTGCTCTGGACCTCTATGAGGAAATAGGATTTCTCTGTCTATGCCCTATAACTTTTAATAATCTTGAGCAGCCAATTAGATCACAATTTAATCTTTTAAACTCAAGGAACACCAAATCTAACTTGTTTTTATCATTATTGATCAACCAGGACCGTCTCGATTGATGGAACAGCTCAAGGGGGATCAATGACCTACTCCTGTTCCTATACACACACTGCTTTCAATGAAGTGTCAACAGATTATCTAATATAAGTGTTTTAAAAATTATTTTAATAAGGCAACAGGGGAAAGATAGTTTCCGCTGGCTGGAGCGCCAGTGATTAATTATATTAATCATAGATGGTGGAAAAGGTTAGTTGTTTCAGGAGTTGGTACAGTGTTATAGGAAATAACTTTTTTTTTAAATAAAAAGGAGATCTGGATAAATATTAGAAGCAAGGTTAGGTACAGGGGTATGTGGATAGAGAGGAGGGCAGTTGGATTTAGTTTTACAATGGGCTACAAAACTGACTCTAAATAGCATGGGATAAATGGCCTCCTCCTGTCTAGAAATCTCCAAGCAATTTAGCTCATCACAACATGAGAGGGACTAATGTCGTGGTGCTTGCAGCTTGTGTGACATAATCTGTGAATGCGGAGTCAGATTATACCCGTATGAAGAAAGTTCACAAGAATTCTCACTCCCAAATGGTTGCAAAATAAAAGGTGAGGCAGATCAACCAGGAAAAACTACAGGCTGCCTGACAATTAAACTCCAAAAACACAAACACTCTGCAGATGGGATTGAAGTGAGATTGATGGAAAGTGTAACAATTGCAAGGAGAAGTGATCACCCCACAACTGCTTTCTTGCTGGCATCATGGGACCGGCCCATCTCCACAATATAGACTTGGACAAAACAGCAACGTCTTAATGGATTTGCTTGGATTAGTTCTAAAGATTTATCATCGTACCAGTTTAACCTTCCTCAGGGCATGAAGTAATCTGACCAGAATCCAGTGAAATCGGTTCATGGCTCCTTGGAAGTGGGTTACTCAATGCTATAAAACAGACTTTCATCAGTGTACTTAACAACTGTTGCTTAAAAGGAAAAAAAGTAAAGCCATTGCTATACAACATGCTAGATAGAAAGTGAGAATTGACCGGTTAAATTATACTCTCGACCTGCAAAATCCCTGATTGTAAAAGTCAGTTTTTTTTCTTTTGCAGCAATACATCATTGAACTCTTGACACACAGCGCAAGGACCACACTGTAAAGTGCAAAAAAACAAACCCATTAAAATAGCACCAGTCTTTTTGTTCCTTTCTGACTGCATGACAGCCTGTGTGGAGCAGAACGCTGTAACACCTGCACTCAGGAAGGTTTAACACTGGAACTCAGTTGGTTCTGGTATCTTCTAATAGGAAAGAAGAGGAGTCCTCATTTGGTACAGGGTGGAAACAAAGTCCTTTTCACCCAGTCCAGCTTGTCTTGTGTTCACACCTTTAAACCAACAGAGTCTTCAGTGATAGTTACACAGGAGGAACCTGGCAAAGAAAACACAATTTAATAGTCACTCCATTTCATGCACGGACAACACCTGGGGGTTAACTGGCATCAATGTTCTTTTTAGGTTGCACAGAAATTGGGAAACTATCACACAGGGAACAAACAGCCTGAACCATGGAATTGATTGGCTGAGGCAGAGAGTGGGGTAAAGTGGCAACCGACGACGAGGGCAGTTCCGCAAGAATCAGTGTTGGGATAACAACTATTCACGCTATATGTTAATGTTTTGGATGCAGGAACCGAGGGCATTGTTGCTAAGTTTGTAGAGGATACAGAGATAGGTGGAGGAGCAGATAGTGTTTAAGAAGTGGGCAGGATGCAAAAGGACTTGGACAAGCTCGGAGGGTGGGTAAAAAAGTAGCAGATGGAATACAGTGTGGGAAAGTGTGACGTTATGCACTTTGGTAGAAAGAATATAAGCATAGACTACTTTCTAAACAGGGAAAGTCTGTGGAAATCTTAAGTACAGAGGCACTTAGGAGTCCTAGTTCAGGATTCTTTTAAGGTTAACATCGAGGTTCAGGTGGCAGTTAGAAAAGCAAATGCAATGTTAGCATTTATTTAAAGAAGGCTAGAATACAAGAGCAGAGATGGACAGCTGAGGCTGTATGAGGCTCTGGTCAGATTGCATCAGGCATAGTGTGAGCAGTTTTGGGCCCATGTCTAAGGATGATACCTCTGGCCTTGTAAATATCCTCTGGACTGCCTCCAACAACAATCCCAAGGATATGGCAAGTGGGTAAGGACTCTGGGTCTATGCTCAATGGAATTTAGAAATATGAGGGAGGATTTGACTGAAACTTACAGAACACTGAGCGGCCTGGATGCAGTAGACATGGAGAAGATGTTTCCACTAGCAGGAAATAGATGGAGGTGTGGATAGAGAGGAAGGATATTGAAAGATACAGCAGAATATAGATCAACTGGGAAGTTGGGTGGAGAAATGGCAGATGGAATTTAATCCAGACAAGTGTGAGGTGATGCATTTGCTAAGGTCAAATGCAAGAGGAAAGCAAACAGTAAATATCCAGACCCTTTGGAGCATTGATATGCAGAGGGATCTTTGGGTGCAGATTCTTACCTGCCTGAAAGTGGCAACACAAGGGGATAAGGTGGTGAAGAAGGCATATTGCATGCTTGTCTTCATCACTGGGGCACTGAGTATAAAAGTTGGCATGTCATGTTGCAACTGTATAAGGCTTTGGTCAGGCCATGCTTGGAGTATTGCGTGCAGTTCGGGTCGTTACACTATAGGAAGGATGTAGAGGTTTTGATGAGGGTGCGAAGAGGTTTACCAGGATATTGTCTGCCTTGGAGAGTATTAGCTATACAGGAGAGGATGGACAAACTCGGAGAGTCAGAGGCTGAATGGGTGACCTGATTGAAGTAAATAAAATTATGAAGCGGTTGGATCGTGTGGGAATCGTGTCAAATACTAGGAAGTTTAGGGTGGGGGGAGGGGGAGTGTAAACAAAATGTGTGGTAAACACAGAAGCTGCCAGGGGAGATGGTAGAAGCAGATAGCAGCGTTGAACAGACAGAGACATGAGCAGACAGGGAATAGAGGGATATAGACCATGGGCAGGCAGATCGGATTAGACTAGAACATCATAGTCGGCATGATGGGCTTGTCCCTGCATGTACTGTTCTATGTTTTAGGAGGGCACAGTCACAGAGTGAAGGGACAACCCTTTAGAACTGAGATGAGGAGGGATTGCTTCAGCCAGAGGGATGGTAAATCTGTGGAAGTGATTGCTGCAGAGGGCTGTAGAGTCTATTTAAGACAGAGATAAATAGATCTTGATTCGTAAGGGGATCAAGAATTACACAGAGAATTACAAGCAGAATGGGCTGAGAAACATATCAGACATGATCAAATGGCAGAGCAGTGGCCTAATTCTGCTCCTATATCTTGTGGTTCACTTTCCAATGTATGGGCAATATTACAGCAGTAATCTCACTGAAGGAGTAATTCAGAGGCTCAGCTGAATGCCCTGGTGACATGGACGCCAAATCCTACCACAAGAGCTGCTTGGAATTTAAATTCCAATCAATCAATTAATAAATACAAGTTAGTATTGCTGGACAAAGAGCATGTGACATAGGTTTTCACGTTGCATTCATCAGGACAACTCATAAGAATACTGACAGTAAAAAGGGAACAACATTTACACTGTATGAGATGAGAGTGCCGATTGATTGACAAGTGGATTCTGATTGGTAAAATTGCTACCTTGGATAATAAGGATTGACAGTAAACTGCCAGGCTCCGATTAAATTTTAAACATGGAAGTTTGACGCTGATCATTAAAATCATTGCTCACAGATTCTTTTTTTCTGGACAATTACACTCCCATGAAATATCACAGAAAAGAGATCAACCAAATAGACACAGATTGGAAAGATCCTATCTGTTGCTTCAGCTTTTCAGTTTGCACTGCACTGAAGGGAAGGGGAGTGGGTGTGTGTCAGATACTCACCACAAAATCCCAATCGTATCACTTGCTTGTTACCACCAGCTCCAACAGACAGCGACAATCAGAATGAAAGCACAAACGCTTGCACCAGTCGCACCGATGACTGTACCCAGTGGTACCCTGTGAACTGTAAAACATTCAGACATTGCTATGATATTCACTTCTAGTCTTAGTCCCACAATGCAAGAACCTAAGAGCTGCTTTCTGACCACTGCATTTAAAACATTTACCTCTTAAATCAGCCACCATCTATTCTGTGGAATCTCAGTAACAAGGATTCTTAACCTTGTTATGAAACGCCTCCAAGATCCTTGCTCCTTCTTGTGATCTCCTCCAGATCTAGAACAAAGTTCTCTGGCATCATGTGCACCCGAGTTTCACTGCTCCTGTGTTGTTGGCAAAGCTTTCAAACTGCTTAGGGTTTAACCTCCAGAAATTCCCTCCTGGCTCTGCCTCCCACTTCCCTGAAGTACTTCCTTGTCCCTTAGAGCCATGTATGGAAACTTGGTCAATGTCATCCTTTGCTGGATGACTCTCCTGTGAAGTCCCTGGGATGTTAAAGGTGCTACAGAGATGCAGGCTGCAGGTGAACTACCATAGAATTCCTACTGTGCAGAGCAGGTCATTTGGCCCATTGAGAAATATCAACTCACTAAAGACCATCCCATCCAGACCCTCTTCATCCCTGTAACCCAGCATTTCCCAAGGATAACCTATTTAGTCTGCAAATCCCTGGATACTTTGGGCAATTTGTCTAGTCTGCACATCTTTGAACTGTGCGAGGAAACGGGGAGAATGTCTGGTAGAGTTTGCACAGTCACCTGAGGCTGGAATCAAATCAAGATCCTTGGTGCTGTGAGACAGCAGTGCTAACCATTGTGCCACCGGAGTCTGTCTCCTCGAGTTCAAGGCTGGGGCTTTGTCAGTCTTTCAGACTTCCTCACTGCCACTAAAGTGGGCCACTGAAGTCTGTGACCTGGCTACAAGGTGCAAGCTCTCAAGTGGAAATCACAGTTCACTAGAGGACAGCATTCCTTAATCTGCCTTAGAGCTGGTCACCAGTCCAAGTTAGTTGTCAGAAGGAACTGGAAATACCACAGGTCCTTTTAAACTGTTGCTGACAGCACTGTAAAACTACAAGTTCAATACACTTCAGGGAGGGGGTCTAGTGTTAAATGGAGCCTATATCCCAGAAACAGCATTAAATAATGGTTGCTGCCATCCTCCACTCCTCCCAGAGCAAACCGGCTCAGAGGCTCCCCAAAAGGCTGAAGCGAATCAGGGCAGGAATTGTGAAGAGGTCACTCCACGGAAAGTTGAGGTAGGTTCAGGGTTAATTTCTTTCATCAAGTCTCTGGCTTCCAACTCTCACAACCATCACAGGCAGTTCCAAATGATAAGAGTTGCTCAAATCAACGATGGTTTAGTTCAACTTCCATTCTCAAGGAATAGGATTACAGTTACTGCTGGAAGCTAGGCCTACTCCAGACACCTCCCTAAAGAGGCGTGTTGATATCCAAGACTGCCAAATGAACAATGAGACCAGGAGACTAACACCCAGGGGGACAACCTCAGAGTGAAGGGATGACCCTTTAGAACTGATATGAGGAGGAATGTTTTCATCAAGATGATTCTTAATCTGTGTAACTCATTGCCATTGAGGGCTGTGGAGACCAAGTCATTAAATGTCTTTAACAGAGTGATAAGTAGGCTCTTGATTAGTAAGTGGGTCAAGGGTTACAGAGAGAAGGCTGGTGAATTGGTTTAAGAAACATATCAGATACAATCAAATGACAAAGCAGACTCAATGGGCTGAAAGGCCTAATCCTGCTCCTATATCTTATGGTTTTATGGATGACTTTCAATAGAAAACATTTCATTGGGCAGAAATTCAGAACAAAAGAGGCCACTCTGCCCATTGCACCGGTGCTAGCTCTTGGAAAGTGCTGTCCAATTGGTTCCACTCCTCTGTCCTCTCCTTCTAGACTTGTGAATGCCTCCTTTTCAAGTACTTATCCAACTCACTGCACCCCCACCACTGGGGCAGGCAGTGCACCCTCGATCATCATAACTCAGTGTAAATTAAACCTCTGATCTCGCCCCATCCTTATTACCAACTGTCTTGCAAGCTTTGAGCACAGACCCCCCCCCCCCCCCAGAAAACGAAAGAAAAATCAAAACAGAACAATCTGCCGAACTGAAGTTGGATTTAATTTTTCAGGCCACGTTAGACAGTTTCACTGACATTATCCATTTCACACAACTTTACTGCAATATTGCAGGCCATACTCACTCAGAGTGAAAGTAGACGACACTCCCTCATCCAATTCCTGGTCCCACATCGTGCACGTGTAGTTGCCGGTGGGCCAGTTATCCATTTCTAGCGTGCTCTTCACACAGACACTGCCACCCTTGCAGTTAGTTAGCTGTGTGTGCGAGTAGCTGGTTAGATTCTCGCCTAGTCCATTTTCCCAGGTCACGCGAGGAGCCGGGTACCACCCTGAGGACTCGCAGACCAGCACCAACAGGCCCAGCTCATCGGAAGGTGAATGAATGACAGGCTGCGTGCCAAGAGCTGCAAAGCAAAAAGCAAACAATCTGAACTGAGTCAGCAAGGCAGATGAAACCTTACCTCATTGAGTCTTCTTTAAAACACCAGCACTGCTGTCCACTGGGGCTCTCACAGGACAACTGCTTGAGAATCGATGACCCTCTTTATGGCTACAGTTATGAGGTGGGAATAGGGCAGGGAAGACCAGAAGAGAAGGGGATGGAAGCAGAGTCTTGTTGAAGTTGAACCGGCTTCAGTAATTGCCTTTAACAACAAGTTGACGTGCCATGTGATCCTGGGGCTTCACGAACAGGGACAAAAGAAAGGAAATGATGGTTAACCTTCAAAAAATAACAGTTAGGCCTCGACTAGGATCATGTGTCCAATTCAGGCAATTAATCTCAAGGAAGCGTAAGACGACCGTGTACGAGGTGCAGAGGAGATTTACTTAAGCAAGATCACGGTTGACATAAATAAATGCTAAATTCTGCAGATGCTGAAAATCTGGAATAAAAATAGAAAGAGCTGGAGAAACACAGCAGGTCTATCAGCATCTGTGAAGAGTGGCACCCAGTTAATGTTTTGGAGGTCAGTGTGGGTTCTGAAGTAAACTCTGTTTCTCTCTCCAAAGATGCTGCCAGGCCTGCTGAGGGTTTCAAGCATCTTCTGTTGATATTCCACAGATGACACTCTTCAGTTTGGTAGGTGGAGGGGTTGGGGGTGTTTTCCTTTGCATAGAGAAGATTAAAGGGTGGGGGGAAAAATTGACACAGATTTTAATAATTAAGAGTTTGTCGTGAAGGAGTTACTGTTCTGGAGGCAGGAGGATCAGAGACTTCATTTATCAGAGTTAGCACATTTGGAAACAAACTGGAAAAGGAGAATTGTTTTCTTAATTGCAGCATATCATTATGATTTGGAATACGCAGCTGGAAAAGGCAATGAAATCAAATTCCATGATGACTTTCAGAAAGGAATTGGATAAACACACAAAGGGAACATATGAAGAGATAGGGGTGACTAGGCAGGACAGTGGGACCAATTAGAGGGTTGTTTTTCAAAGAGTTGGAACTGGTTCTAATGGGACAAATAGCATCCTCCCGTGCTGTACAATTCAACGTAATTCATGTGCATACAAAAGACAGTGAGACACTGGTGGGTGGGTTACATCAAATTGAACATTCTTCAGTAAACCATATCTTTATTCACTCAATGTTCCTAATACATGACATCATTTATTTGGCTGATCTCATGGTCAAATTAAATTCCAAGAGGTTTATAACATCAGGTAGTCTGAGGCAGAAAATGAAAAGTTCAAAAGTAGGAACCAGGTTGTTGTATTTTCCAGGGATGTCCAGCTAAAAAGATACTTGATATTAAAATTTTTGCATGTTGTTCAATCACAGATTTTTTTCCCAGGCCCCACCCTCTTCACTGTGCCCTGAAAACTTGGCCTTTTGAATCTTTCAGTCATGGTTCAGGGATGACTCTCAGCTCCCAAGTAAGAAAACCAGGGGTCAGTGTGGAAGGTGACCTGGAGCAGAAAGCTATCTGTGCTCCAGTATAAATCATTGACCTCGCAGAGTTAAAATCTAAAGGGAAATAAATTTCTATAAATTCTGGTTATTTTTACATGATTCACCAGATTGATTGCACTGCAGAACAGACAGAAAGCAGGCAATTTCCCACCATCCATCTGCACCTTTAACAATCCCAGTCACTACAATAGTCCCCAAAAGTCACAGAATCCCTACAGCGTGGAAGCTGGTCATTTGGATCATCAAGTCCACCCCAACCCACCCAGAAACACTCCCCTACTGTATCACTCTAACCCTGCATATCCCAATAATCCACCTAACCTATACATCCCTGAACACTACGGGCAATTTAAAGTGGCCGATCCATCTAACTTACACATCTTTGGACTGTGGGAGGAAACAGGAGCACCCAGAAGAAACCCAAACAGACACAGAGACAATGTGAAAACTCCACACAGACAGTCACCAAAGGCTGGAATCGAACCTGGATCCATGGTGCTGTGAGGCAGTAGTGCTAACCACTGAGCCATCATGCCAGCCCAAAACCATAAGGTCACCATTAAAACTATAAGTGTTGGAGCACAAGCTGTAGGAGCAGAAGTAAAGCATTTAGCCCATCAAATCTGTTCTATCATTCAATGAGATCATGGTTGACCCAATAATCCTTCCATTTTCCTGCCTTTTCCCTATACCCTTGATTCCCTGACTAATTAAGTGTATTCAAGGCTGTGATAGATTTTTATTGACCCAGCCTCTGCAGTAAAGAACTGCACAGATTCACTAGCCTCTAAGAAGGAATCCCTCCTCATTGCTGTCTGAAAATGGTTGTTCCTTGTTCTGAAATTAGACCCTCTGGTCTAAGACCAGAGTCCTAGGGGAAACAACCTCTCCACAGTTGCCTTAGAACTTCACTTATGCTGCTTGGGAGATGGCACAACTTCACTCAGTGCTCGACCTCTCCACAAGACTTCACCATCCCTTGTCACCTGAGTAATTGAATTTGTTAAGAAACATGAGAGGTCTTAAAGAAGTTCTCATTGCAGAGGGCATAGAGAGGAACCTCGATTATCTGAATATCAATTATCCAAATAATCGGATTATCCAAAGGAGATCTCAAGATCCCAACAGATGCATTACATCAAAGACACATTTCCAATACTGATCACATCTTTCGTTTACAGTGATTAAAAGTGAACTCGGCTGACTGAAATGCTACCAAGAACAGTCCTGGATGGATGAGAGCCCAGGCACCGTCTCCAAATGATTGACGTCTTTCGCCAACCCACTCCCGCCCCCCCCAACACTTTCTCTCGAGTTCTACACAAGCGTGTACCTAACCCCCCCCCCTTCCCCAGATAATCTCTCTAACATTGTCCTATCCAGGGCAAAGGTGGAACATGTCAAAAAGTTGCAGTAAAAGGTGTGGGTGTGTGTGTGCGCGCGCGTGCTCTATTTGGAGACTTGGCCAGGACATGACACTTGCTGTTATCAATTACTACTTGTGAAAGCTTGCTGAATGTCAATTTGCTGCTGCACTTTCCATGATACAAAAGCAACTACAAATCAAAAATATATTATTCTGTAAATTGTTCTGGATATAAAGAAGATGCTGTATAAATTCTCTCTCTCTGTTCCAAAGGGATTTGGAAATTGAATTCCCTCCAGATGGCGTTATTCAGTTATCTCACTAAGACCACGGTGCTTGTCTCAACCCTGCACCCGACCCAGCACTGAAAATTCATTGGAGAAGCTCAGTACTTCCAAGTAATTATGTGGTCCTCAGCCAGTATGTTTACAATGAGGATGCTGTGGCTTTAAGAGGTGTGTTTTGTCCTGGTTTCTTTGAGAGAGATTGGGGGACAAGTACCGAGCAGTCTGTGAGAAGATAAACAACCAGTGAAGCCTTGGGTGTTTTTTTCTTAAGAAGTTGGTACAATAGAAGCAGCCTGAATGGGTGTAGTCAAGCTCCCACCCACCGAACCAAGATTTTTTGTTTTCAGTAGCAGTTGTTGTTGAGGTCTTGAAGAAGTGAAAGCCATTTGTTCCTCTCTCAAATTACAGCTAAAAGCTGGGTATTCTCTTCCTAGGCATGGGAGACAAATCAGTTTGTCTAAATTTACCTCTTTGCTAAAGGATGTGTTAATCAATGTTACTATGCTGGAACAGTTAATGAGTAATAGTTACTGTATTTATTCTGTTAGGTTTTCCAATAGAGTTAAGCTATTCCAAATTCCTGTTTCTTTTGTTGTATTTTAACTATGGTGTTTGAATAAATTGTGTTTTGTTTAGCATCGAGTACTTTGATCAATCAAACTGCATCTGAAACATGGAACTTGACGTTTACCTTTAAAATAAGAACAAGTTGGGTCAAGGCTACCTTAATATATTTTAAGGGGGTTTGTTCTGGTCCATAACAGTACTCTGGCTTGGTGCCTCTGATCAGTATCCCAGGCCATAAAAGAGGCAGATTCAGTGGAGCTACTGTTTTATATTTTCAGTAACTGGCAAAGACTTGAAACTTTACTCCATTGGAGAGAAGGAACTAATACCATTACTAGAATGAGAAAGGCAGGATACGTAAGCTGCACAGCACAGATCCGACCCCAACCTGAGCTGCTCACCCCAAATCCCTCATGAAGACCCAAGATGCCTACTTCTGCTCCTCCATAATATAAACCATCTCCACACTTCAGTTCATTTGGCTACACGGCCAGAGCTCGATGCAGCATCGCTTTTAATGTGGAAATTAGAGTCCACAACACCTCCTTGCTTTGTCCACAGCTTAATGTGCAGTGGTATGTAACCAACTCACTCTCTCTTTCTCTCTCCCTCAAACAGGGGCAGACGCCTGTGGGATTTCTTGTGAACTATGCAGTCACCACACAACTCAGCCCATTTGTTGGGGAAACTTGCCCATGGTTGTGTTATCTATCTGAGCAGGTGGAAAACTGGACTGCCCAAATCCTAACTCACCCCAAATCAAAATTCCCATTCTTTGATTAGCCTTCCAGGAATTAAATCTGGGTGTCTGAGAGACTTCAACATGACTGATCCTCAACGGACTCACTTCAGATGGTATTTATCGCCCAGTCGTAGGACAACTACGGGGATGGAAAACAGAAATCCACCTTGCCAGAAACTCCTCCATTGCAAGAAAGAGGATGATAATTATCATTATTAAAGACTCTAGTCAGAGAGGGGTCATCACCCATTAACATTCAGCAGATCAAAGTGCACCTTATAACAACGAATGAGACGATTACGGTATATACGTTACTTTTATCAGCCCAACGAGATGACAGACAATGCATTCCAAGGCAGAGGCATCATACACGTTTTAAATTACCTTGTCCAGATGGGAGCAGCAGTACTTCCAGTTGAAAGTACTCCTCTCCAGATCCCTTCTGCTTTTAAAAAGCACTGATGAATAAGGAGGCAGCAATGTGGCACATTGTGTTAGAGCTCTGACATACGACCACAAGTAATAGCAAATGTCTCAAGCCATGATCCCAATCCCACACACGATGATTTCCTGGACTCGCTTGAGCTGCTGTGGAAAGATGCTGGGCGCAGATTGAGGGAAGGAACACAAACAAAGCCCAGGACAGGATTTAATTTTGATTTTTAAAAAATATATATATCTGTATAATAAATGCTTTTAGTATCCAAGTTTAAATACTGCTTTTCTCCAATCATGATCAGACTGACACCTGTACAAGAGTTTCTGAAAGAAGCAATGAATCCATTTTTGTTTTAGTCAACAAGACGAAAGTTGCCTATTCTTACCTCTTATACTGAGCAAGACCTGTGTCTCAGTGGTTTGGGATCGGGTGGCAACGGAGAGTTTGTAGATACCAGAGTCCGAGAGAGTCACGTTCTTCAATCGAAGGGACACATTCCCTTTCAGAATTTCATTGTCAAAGACCTCGACTCTGTCTCGGTAGCTGGGTTCCTGTTCCTCCAGGCTGCTGTGGCTCATCGTGTAATTGTAGATAATCCCTGCAGCATCCTCCTTCTTCCAAACGAAAGCCACACTGCCAGCCTTGTTTCTGGAATAAAATCGGCACTGGATGATGTCATCTTCACCAGCCTTGGCTGTGATTTGCTCCTCTTTACATCTCACTTTAACATGACCTGGAGAGTGAGATATTAAAGAGGGATGATTAGTTCATCACTGTAGACAATATACCAACCGTGAACACCAACACCAAATACCTTACAATGTGCTCAGGAACCTCAACAAGAGGCCATTCGGCCCCTTGGGACTGGCCCACCATTCTCTCCAATCATAGCGGATTTGCACCTCGATTCATACAAACAAGGAGTCTGAGGAGGCCATTCGGCCTCTCGACCTCGCTCCACCATTCAATGAAATCACGGTTAACCTGATGGCAATCACAAATCCACATTCCCACTTACCCTCCCGCAATAGCCTAACCAAAGATCTACCCTTCTCTGATGTAAAAATATTCAAAACGAACTCCATTGACATACCTCTGCTTCCTACCCAATTGAGAAAAGCCTCTTTCAGAGAGCAGGATGACAGTGGATTGCACAGTGCCCTTTCAAGCCCCTGGTACACAAACCTGGATTTACAGCTGAAACGTCACTGCAGGTGAAAGGATCCAATCTGGCCAGTGTGAGCCCCAAGTAAAGAAAGCTAATTAGCATCTCAAAGAAAAACACACACCAATGGATGTGTTTCGTTCTCAACATTGGGTTCAAGCGACTTTACTTTGTATCGAAATGTAGGAAAATTGATTCACTGAGGCTCTGAAGGTGAGGGAAGAATTTTAGTTAGCATCACATTCACAAACACTGACACTCTCCAATACCAACACTCAGTCACAGCAGTGTGTACCATCTACAAGATGGGCTGCAGAAATTCACCAAAGATCCTCACACAGCACAACCACCTCAACCGAGAAGGACATAGGCAACAGATACATGTTCCCCTTCAAGACACTTACCTTGGAAATATATTGCCACTCCTTCAGTGTCACTGGGTCAAAATCCTAGAATTCCCTCCCTAAGGGCATTGTGGGTCTATGTACAGCACATGGACTGCAGCTGTTCAAGAAGGCAGCTCATCCCCACCTTCTCAAGGGGACAACTAGGGACGGGCAATAAACGCTGGGCCCAGCCAGTCCCACGTCCGAAGAGTAAATAAAAACTTGCATAAATAACCTTGGAGCCTCCTCTTGCGCAGAGTGGCAGACCATCAGTAACCATCTTCACTTCCCCCAACACTGACCATCAGCCCTTAACCTTTACACCTGACCTCACCCCAAAATCTCCACACTTAATACCCCGCTGAAGAGCTTACACTCAAAATGTCGACTCTCCTGCTCCTCGGATGCTGCCTGACCAGCTGTGCTTTTCCAACACCACATTTTTTGACTCCATACTTAAAAACTGAAAATCAACTGTACTTCACAGTCAGTACAAGGAACTTTGGCTATCTCTCACTTCGAGTGGTTCAGATTATCAGAAGAGGGTGAGCTGTCATGTTCTGAGTGATTCAATCAGCAATGATCCAGGTAGCTGTGTCACTCCAGTACACGTTTTGCCGAATGTCAGTTTGCTATGGATGCTTTATGATGCAGAGTGAAGCCCAACAGGGTGGGTTGAATTCCTGCAGCACCAGAGGTTAACATTTGGGTTGGCAGTGGCTCAGTGGTTAGCACTGTTGCCACACAGCGCCAGGGACCCAGGTTCGATTCCTACCTCGGGCGACTATCTGTGTGGAGTTTATACATTCTCCCAGTGTCTGTGTGGGTTTCCTCTGGGTGCTCTGGTTTCCTCACACAACCCAAAGATGTGCAGGTTAGGTGGACTGGCCATGCTAAATTGCCATAGTGTTCAGGAATGCATAGGTTAGGTGCATTAGTCAGGGGAAATGTCGAGTAGTAGGAGAATGAGTCTGGGTGGGTTACTCTTTGGAAGGTCGGTATGGGCTTGTTGGGCCGAAGGACCTGTTTCCAAACTGTAGGGATTCTATGAGTCTATGATGAAGATCCTACCTTCCCAACCTTGTCCAAAGCATGGTGACCCTCAGCTTAAACTCACCATCAGTCATCCCCCTCAAACAGTCCTGTAGGACTGTGGTGATTTTACCCTTACATACTCCACCATCAGGCAGCACAAGGTGCTGAGACAGACTGTCCAATGAACATTAAAGTGTAACCACCTCTAGAAGGCGTTCAAAGACAAAATCCTGTTTTCCAATTTGATTCACAAGATGATTCTCCCAAACATCCACCCAAATTCCCAAACTGGAAATCGGAGCAGGTCAGGGGGGGCCTCAGGACAGATTGTGATATTTAAACCAACTAAGACTTTTGTCACCTTCCCCAATAAGGCCTTACATGGCTTAATGTCAATTTTTTGATTATCCTCCTATGGAATGTCCCACAAAGTTTTGTGCTACATAAATGCAAGTTATTATTGTTGCATGACACGTCTTTCAAGCCAAAGTTTGAAACAAAAAAAAAAGTCTGACTCATCCAGCACTGACTGGTTAAAAGGGGAATGCTAAGAGCATTCAGAGTTAGAGCCAAAAATCATGGTATCACAGCAAAGCAGCTGATTAGGAAATCACTTGTTATCTTGTTTGCAAAATATAGCATTTTACACACACAAGGTCATTCTACTCATTGTGTCAGTGCCAACTCCCAAACAGCCACGTACTTCAGCTGCCCTTCCAGCTCACAGCCTTCATAACTTCTACTCAAAAGTATCACTTTTTACACGTTAGTTCTGAATTTCTGGTTGCTTCTGTTTTCCTCCCATCAGCTGTAAGTCAAAAAAGTGAGTGTGAGTGTGAGCGTGAGAGTGAGAGAGTGAGAGAGAGTGTGAGAGTGATACAAGTTTCTTTTCTGGAAAAAAAAGCATTCACATTATTCTCCGGATTATTTGATGCAGCCCACTCCTCAGCTATTGGCAGATGTATTGTGGTGGAGAGAGTGAACGAAGAATGGAAAATGGAAGTGTTGATTTCCCAGCACTAACAGACAGATGCACTCTATAAGAATCCCAGGTCCACCAGGCTGCTCAAAAAGCCCAACCTCCAACCAGCGAGAAAGAAAGAGACAAGCGGATGCCGAGACCAATAGACAGGAAAAGACAAAGGGGAAAGAGAAATAAAACATGCCAGGCAGCCAGTACTAGTTATTTTTCATGTGTATTATATACATGATATCAAATAAAATTACAATCTTATCCATTATCCAACATCATGTGCTTTCCTAACAGACAGTGCTCATTCTTGGTACCATAAACAACAGTGGTTGATATCTCTTCATACCATGACGATATCCTTATCTATGCACTATTGGTGCTATGATGGTGCCCAGACCAGCAAGTTGTCTAGCTGCACGATTTCCATATGAAGCAGGGTAGCAAGCTGTCCATTTGAGACAGGACTGAGCAGGTACCAGCCATCAAGCTGTAGGCAGGACTTGCAGCTGAGTCACAGGTTCAGGGGCTCAGGCATAACTGTAGAGGCTGGAGCAAAGTCCAGGCTGATACTCCCATGGTGTTAGAGAGAGAGTACAGCACACAGTCAGAGATGCCAACTTAAGGTCAGGAAGTTAAACCCAGCTTCACATGTTTGCTCAGGAAAAGGAGAGGAGCATCTCTCGCTCCAGAGTGACTGGACCAATATCTACCCTTATCTGACATCACCCAAATCAGACCATCTGACACAATAGCATGACCACTGTATGTTACTCTTGTGAGAAAGTTAACCACCTGCACTTCCTTTGATTAGAAAAGCAACCTCATTTCAAAAGTATTTCATTGGCTGTGAAACACTGGGATATGCAGAGATTTTTAAAAAAATTTATGGGCATGTGAATGTTGCTGGTTAGGGCAGCAATTACTCCTAGAGTGTGACCAGCAATAGGAGGATATTGTTGGGAGCTAAGCTCAAGTGGGGGGGAGGTGGGGGGTGGGTTAAGAGTATAATCTTAATCTTCTGCATTCTTAAAATCTAAACCTGTGGATAAGGGACGGACAGACACTTACAGATTGTATTTTATTTCTTTCAGGCCTAAGGAAAGCTTAAACAACCTCTCCTAGTGTGGTAGCTAATTAATCTAGATAAGTAAACTGGTTAGATCTGGGTTTTGCGGGCCTTATACTATAAAAGCAAGGCCTAGACCACACAGTCTGACCAGCAAGAGTGTGCAATCCCTGGGAATTGAATTAAAGTGTGGGAGTTCAGGCATGTGGGGGAAGGGAGGCATTGATGTGTCTTATTCCAGGATTTTTTTGCAAGGGGCTGCTTTGTGGTTGAGGTGCTACTGATTAGACCGAAGAGTGGGCCTGGGTGAAAATCAGGTTTTGTTGAGGAGGTCGAGCCAAAACATATCCATCTGTTGTTAAAGGGACAGAGATGGCAGTCAGTGGCTGTTTGCTCCTCTTGTCAGATGTAGGAGTTCAGGGAGCAGTCATGTGTTCCTGGTGACTCTGTCTGCAGGAAGTGTGATTGGCTTGGATCGATTGGAGCAGCAGTCAGGACACACTGAGGAGCATACAGAACGCAGAGTGTGATAGTCTGTAGCTGCAGGGAGGTGGTCATACTGCAGGTAGATGAGTCACTCTCAGGAGAGGTAGGCAGTAGTTCAGAAGTCTCCTGTGCCTATCTCTCTCTCAAACAGTAAACCATTTTGGATACTGTTGTCAAGGGAGGGGGTTGACCTCTCAGGGAAAATAGCAGCAACAGCCAGGTTTTTGGCACTGCAACTGGCTCTGTTGTAAAGCAGGGCATGGCAAAGTCCAAGCGAGTACATTGTGACCGGGGCCTCTCCAGTCAGGGGCAGAGACCGGCTTTTCAGAGGTGACAAGTGAGACTCCAAGATGGTGTCTTGGTTCCCATGTGCCAGTTTCAAGGACATCTTGGAGTGGCTACAGCAGATTCTCAAAGGGGACAGTGAGCAGCCGGAGATCATTGTACACATTGGTATCAAATGACACAGGTCAAAAAAGGGTTGACATCCTGCAGAATATGGGGGAAGTTAGGCAGGAGGTTTAAAAGCAGAACCGGAAGGGTAGTAATCTCTGGATGACTCCCAGTGCCACGTACTAGTGGGAGTGGGAATAGGAGGATAGGGCAGATGAATGCGTGGCTGTTGCAGGGGCAGGGATTCAGATCTTTAGAATCTCTTCTAGGGCATAAGTGACCTATAGAGAGAGAGACAGGTTGCACCCAAACTGGAGGAGGACCAATATTATACCAGGGAGATTTGCTCGAGCCACCCGTGAGGGTTTAAATGAGTCTGGCAGGGGTGGGATCCTAAACAGTACTGAGATAAGAGAGAACGTTTAGACTTTTACAGAAATTAAAGACAGTAAGTTAAATAGACAGGGCAGACAAGAGCACAACAGAGATTGAAGGAAGACTGAAGAATTAAACTGCTTCTATTTCAATGCAAGAGACCTGACAGGTAAGGCAGATGACCTCAGGGCATGGATGGGAAAATGGGACTGGAACATCATAGAAATTGCAGAAACATGGCTCAGGGAGGGATAGGACTGGCAGCTCAAAGTTCCAGGGGGCAGATACTAAACGAAGGATAGAAGGGAACGTAAGAGACGAGGGGGAGTGGCATAAAATATCACTGCTGTACTTAGGGATATTCCTGGAGGATCACCCAGTGAAGCAATATGGGTGAAACAGAGAAATAAGAAGGGAGTGGTCACTTTGATGGAATTGTACAGGACCCCCAGTAGTCAGCAGGAAATTGAGTGGGAGCAGCGGCCGAGTTGAGGTGAACCCGGGAGACTACAGCTAAGGTAAGAGTTTTTTTCAAAATTACTTACCTGTAGCGGGCAGCGGTGTTTTGTTTTCTCTCTCCTTCACAGAAAGAGCGGGAGCAGCAGAGGAAGTGACGGCAAGCAGAGGGGCAGCCGAGACCCGGAAGCAGTTAGTGTAAGCTTAGCTGGGTTAGTTTTTTCCCCCTTTAAAAGCGTGAAGGAGATGGGTTACAGTGAGGGGGACTGGGAGGAAGCAGCCAGTGCAGGGACCTCCTGCGGCCATTCCCCTCAAGAACAAGTATACCGTTTTGGATACTTGTGGGGGGGATGACTTACCAGGGGTAAGTAACGGGGCTCAGGTCTCTGGCACGGAGCCTGTCCCCGTTACTCAGAAGGGAAGGGTGAAGAAGAGCAGAGCAGTAGTAATTGGGGACTCGATAGTTCGTGGCACAGATAGGCGGTTTTGTGGGAACGAGAGAGACTCACGTTTGGTATGTTGCCTCCCAGGTGCAAGGGTACGTGATGTCTCTGATCGTGTTTTCCGGGTCCTGGAGGGGGAGGGGGAGCAACCCGAAGTCGTGGTCCACATTGGCACTAACGACATAGGTAGGAGGAGTGCTGAGGATGTTAGACAGGCTTTCAGGGAGCTAGGTTGGAAGCTCGGAGTTAGAACAAACAGAGTTGTTGTCTCTGGTTTGTTACCCGTGCCACGTGATAGAGATTCGAGGAATAGGGAGAGAGAACAATTAAATGCGTGGCTTCAGGGATGGTGCAGGAGGGAGGGGTTTCAGTTTTTGGATAACTGGGGTTCTTTCTGGGGACGGTGGGACCTCTATAAACAGGATGGTCTACACCTGAACCTGAGGGGAACCAGTATCCTTGGGGGGAGGTTTGCTAGTGCTCTTGGGGGGGGTTTAAACTAACTCGGCAGGGGCATGGGAACCCAGATTGTAGCTTCAGGGTGCAGGGCCTGGAGTGTAGGGAGGTGAGGAACATGGCATCAATTTCCAAGGAGGGTGCCTGTAAACAGGGAAGTGGCTTGAAGTGTGTATACTTCAATGCAAGAAGTATACGAAATAAGGTAGGTGAACTTGCAGCGTTGGTTGGTACCTGGGACTTCGATGTTGTGGCTATTACGGAGACATGGCTAGAACAGGGACAGGATTGGCTGTTGCAGGTTCCGGGATTTAAATGTTTTAGTAGGGTCAGAGGTGGGGGTAAAAGAGGGGGAGGTGTGGCATTGCTTGTCAAAGATAGTATTACAGCGGTGGAAAGGACAATGGATGAGGACTTGCCATCTGAGGTAGTTTGGGCTGAGGTTAGGAATAGGAAAGGTGAGGTCACCCTGTTAGGAGTCTTTTACAGGCCTCCTAATAGTCCTAGAATCATTGAAGAAAGGATTGGGAAGGTGATTCAGGAGATGAGTGACAGTAATAGGGTGGTTGTTATGGGGGACTTTAACTTTCCTGATATTGATTGGGAAAGCTATAGCTCAAGTTCGTTAGATGGGTCAGTGTTTGTTCAATGTGTGCAGGAGAGTTTCCTGACACAATATGTAGACAGGCCAACAAGAGGTGAGGCCATACTGGATTTGGTTCTGGGTAACGAACCAGGCCAGGTGTTAGAATTAGAGGTAGGTGAGCACTTTGGGGATAGTGACCATAATTCGGTGATTTTTACACTCGTGATGGAGAGGGATAAGTGTGTACTACAGGGCAAGAATTATAGCTGGGGTAAGGGAAATTATGATGCGGTGAGGCATGACTTAGGATGTGTGGCTTGGAAAAGTAGACTCCAAGGCAAGAGTGTAAATGATATGTGGAACTTGTTCAAGGGGCAACTATTGAGTGTCCTTGATAATTATGTACCTGTCAGGCAGGAAGGAAAGGGTCGTGCGAGGGAGCCGTGGTTTAATAAGGAATTGGAATCCCTTGTTAAATGGAAGAGGGCGGCCTATCTCAAGATGAGACGTGAAGGTTCAATTGGGGCGATTGAGAGTTATAGGGTAGCCAGGAAGGACCTGAAGAGAGAGCTAAAAGCAGCAAGGAGGGGACATGAAAGGTCCTTAGTCGATAGGATTAGGGAAAACCCTAAGGCTTTCTATAGGTATGTTAGGAATAAAAGAATGACTAGGGTAGGAATAGGTCCAGTCAAGGATAGTAGGGGGAAGTTGCGTGTGGAGGCGGAAGAGATTGGGGAGACACTGAATGAATACTTTTCTTCAGTATTTACTCAGGAACAAGGCATTGTTGTCGATGAGAATACTGAGTCACAAATAAGTAGAATGGATGGCTTTGAGGTATGTAGAGAAGAGGTGTTGGAAATCCTGGAAAAGGTGAAAATAGATAAGTCCCCTGGGCCTGATGGCATTTATCCTAGGATTCTCTGGGAAGCAAGGGAGGAGATTGCAGAGCCATTGGCCTTGATTTTTATGTCCTCTTTGTCTACAGGAGTAGTCCCAGAAGACTGGAGGATAGCAAATGTGGTTCCCTTGTTCAAAAAGGGGAGTAGGGATAGCCCTAGTAACTATAGGCCGGTGAGTCTCACTTCTGTTGTGGGCAAAGTCTTAGAGAGAATTGTAAGGGATAGGATTTATGCACATCTGGATAGGAATAATGTGATCAAGGATAGTCAGCATGGTTTTGTGAAGGGCAAGTCGTGCCTCACAAACCTTATTGAATTCTTTGAAAAGGTGACGAAGGAGGTTGATGAGGGGAAAGCGGTAGATGTGGTATATATGGATTTTAGTAAGGCGTTTGATAAGGTTCCCCATGGTAGGCTACTGCAGAAAATACGGAGATATGGCATTGAGGGTGAGTTGGAGGTTTGGATTAGGAATTGGCTGTATGGAAGAAGACAGAGGGTAGTAGTTGATGGCAAAGTTTCTTCATGGAGTGCCGTCACTAGCGGTGTTCCGCAAGGATCTGTTTTGGGACCATTGCTGTTTGTCATTTTTATAAATGACCTGCAAGAGGGGTTAGAAGGTTGGGTGAGCAAGTTTGCGGATGATACGAAAGTCGGAGGAGTTGTTGACAGTGAGGAAGCATGTGGCAGGTTACAGCAGGATATAGAGAAGCTGCAGAGCTGGGCAGAAAGGTGGCAGATGGAATTCAATGTAGCTAAGTGCGAGGTGATTCACTTTGGGAAGAATAACAAAAAGATGGGGTACTGGGCTAATGGTCGGATACTTGGTAGTGTGGATGAGCAGAGGGATCTTGGTGTCCATGTACACAGATCTCTGAAAGTTGCCACCCAGGTAAATAGTGCGGTGAGGAAGGCATATGGCGTACTGGCTTTTATTGGTAGAGGAATTGAGTTCCGGAGTCCTGAGGTCATGATGCAGTTGTATAAGACTCTGGTACGGCCGCATCTGGAATATTGTGTGCAGTTTTGGTCGCCATACTATAGGAAGGATGTGGAGGCACTGGAACGGGTGCAGAGGAGGTTTACCAGGATGTTGCCTGGTATGGAAGGAAGATCGTATGAGGAAAGACTGAGGCACTTGGGGCTGTTTTCACTAGAGAAAAGAAGGTTTAGGGGTGACTTGATTGAGGTGTACAAGATGATTAGGGGGTTAGATAGGGTCGACAGTATGAACCTTTTCCCGCGTATTGAGTCGGGTATTACAAGGGGGCATAGCTTTAAATTAAGGGGGGGTAGATATAGGACTGATGTTAGGGGTAGGTTCTTCACTCAGCGAGTCGTTAGTTCATGGAATGCCCTGCCAGTAACAGTGGTGGACTCTCCCTCTTTATGGGCATTTAAGAGGGCATTGGATAGGTATATGGAGGATAGTGGGTTAGTGTAGTTTAGGTGGGCTTGGATCGGCGCAACATCGAGGGCCCAAGGGCCTGTACTGCGCTGTATTCTTCTATGTTCTATGTTCTATGTTCTATAAATATGAAAGGAGATCTCATCTGTAAGAATAATAGGGTTGCAATAGTAGGGGATTTTAATGTTCCAAACATAGACTGGGACTGCCATAATGTTAAGGGCCTGGATGGGGATGAATTTGTTAAGCTGGCCCTACTAGCGAAGGGACAGAACTCAATCTCCTCTTGGGAAATAAGGCAAGGCAAGTATCTGAGGTATTAGTGGGATAGCACCTTGAGACTAATGATCATAAATCTATTAGATTTAAAATAGCTATGGAAAAGGATAGGCTTTGTCCACAAGTTAAAGTTATAAATTGGGGCAAGGCCAATTTTGATGGTATTAGACAGGAATTTTCAAAAATTGAAACTAAAACAAAAACGAGCATCTGTGGAGAGAAATCAGAATTAATGTTGTGGGCCAAGTGACACTTCTTCAGACCTTTCAAAAGTTAATTGGGGGAGGCATTCCAAAGCAAAGTATTGAGAATTCAGGGACAGCATGTTTCCGTTAGTGTGGTAGGAGGCAAGGCAAGGCTGGTAGGAGTAAGAAACACTGGATGACTACAGAAATTGAGGCTCCAGACAAGAAAAAGGAGGCATATGTCAAGTCCAGACAGTTGGGATCAGATGAATCGCTTGAAGAGTATAAGGGGTGAAAGAGTACATTTAAGAGGATTATCAAGAGGGCAAAAAGGGGACACATGATAGCTTTGGCACAGAAGGTTAAGGAGAATCCAAAGAAATTCTACAAGTATTAGTGAGTTTTCAGAAGATTTGTAGCTCAGGTTGAGGTTCTGGATGTAGGTTTGCTCGGTGAGTTGGAAGGTTCATGTATATTAAGGGCAAAACTAGGGAAAGAATAGGGCCCCTTAAAGATCAATGAGGTCATTTATACGTGGAACCACAGCAGATGGGTGAGATCGTAAGTAAATATTTTGTGTCAGTCTTTACTATGGAGAAAGATATGGCAGCTCGGTATCATAGGGAGATAGTGATGTCTTGAAAAGAGTCCTCATTACAGAAGAGGTGGTGTTAGAAGTCTTAGAACAAGAAGATAGATAAAGTCACAGGATCTGATCAAATGTATCCCAAGACACTGTGGAAAGTTAGAGAAAAAATTGTAGGGCCCCTAGCAGAAATATTTGTATCATCAACAGCCATGGGTGAGATGCTAGAGACTGGAGGGTGGTTAGTGTTTTATGAAAAGCTACTTGGAAAAGCTGGGGAACTACAGACCAGCGAGTCTGAAGTCAGTGGCGGTAAATTATTGGAGGGATTCTGAGAGTCAGGATGCATATACATTTGGTAAGGCTAGGACTGATTAGGGATCGTAAGCGTGGCTTTGTGCATGGGAAATGGTGTCTCACAAACTTGATTGATTTTTTTTGAGGACGTGACCAAGAAAATAGATTAAGGCAGAACAGTAGACGTTGACTACATGGACTTTAGCAAGGGCTTTGACAAGGTTCCACGTGGTACACTAGTTAGTAAGATTAGACCACATGGAATCCAGGGAGAGCAAGCTACTTGGACACAAGGTTGGCCTAATTCAAGAAGACAGAGGTGATAGAGGGTTGTTGTTTGGCCTGCAGTCCTGTGACTAGTGGTGTGCTGCAAAGATTGGTGCTGGGTCCACTGTTGTTCATCATTTATATAAACGATAGGATGAGAATATAGGAGGTGTGGTTTGCAAGTTGTGAATGACACCAAACTTGGTAGTACAATGGTTAGTGAAGGTGGCTAACAGTACAATGGGATCCTGATCCACTGAGCCAATGGGCTGAAGAGCGGTAGATGGGAGTTTAATTTAGATAAATGCAAGCTGTTGCATTTTGGCAAGACAAACCAGGGCTGGACTCACACAGTTAATGGTCAGGCCCTAGGTAATGCTATCGAACAGAGGGGTTTAGGTACGCAGGAATACGTTCCTTAACATTGGCGTCACTGGGAAACAAGGTGGTGAAGGCGGCATTTGGTACACTTGCTGTCAGAGCAATAAGTACAGGAATTGGGTGTATATGTTATGGGTGTATAAGACATTGGCAAGGTCAGATTTGGAATACTCCAAATAGTTCTGGTTGCACTGCAAAGAATGCTATTAAAATGAAAAGGACGCAAAAAAGATTTACAAGGAAGTTAGTGAGACTGGAGGGTGTGAGTTATAAGAAGAGGCTGGAGAGACATATTTTCCCCCTTAAGTCTTAGAGGCTGAGGGGTGACCTTATATAAAAGTTTATAAAATCATAAGGGGCATGGCTAGGGTGAATAGCCAAGGTCTTTCTCCAAGGATAGAGAAATCTAAAACTCGAGGGCATAGGTTTAATGTGAGAGGGGAATTATTTAAAAAGGACCTGATAAGCAACTCTTTCACACAGATGGTGGTGAGTGTATGGAATGAGTTGCCAGAGGCTGGCACAAATACAATATTTAACAGACATTTGGACAGGTACATGGATAGGAAAGTTTCAGAGAGATATGGACCAAATGCAGGCAAATCAGATTAGTTCAGTTTAGGAAACCTGGCAGGCATGGATGAGTTGGGCTGAAGGGTCTGTTTCCATGACTTCATGTTTAATTGGGTAAAAACAATGACTGCAGATGCTGGAAACCAGATTCTGGATCAATGGTGCTGGAAGAGCACAGCAGTTCAGGCAGCATCCGAGGAGCTTCAGCAAAATCGAGGTTTCGGGCAAAAGCCCTTCATCAGGAATAAAGGCAGAGAGCCTGAAGCGTGGATTCTTGTAGAGAGAGGAGGAAAACTTCTTCAAGGCAGGCATCCTTGCAAGAGGATTCGCAGTAATTGACCTATTGAGCAGCTAAGAGTTAACCTCACTGCTGAGGCTCTGAAGCCACGTGTAGGCCTGCCAGTAGATTCCCTTCCCTAAGCCTGTGTATATATTTAAGGCTGAAATGGATGGATTGTTAAACAGTCCGGAAATCAAAAGATTAAAGTGAACAATGCAGGAACGTGGTTCTGAGAAGCAGATCAGCCATGATGCTACTGAATGACAGAGCTTGCTCGAGGGGCTGAATGGCCTACTCCTGTCCCCAATTCTTATGGTCTTAACAGTACATTGTCACACTTTTCATAAATAGGCAAAGATAAAGTCCATCCTATTTTTACATTTCTGTTTTAGCCAGGAACTACTCTGTTCCTGATAGCATAGTGAGAGATGCTAGCAGACACATGATCACTCACTTCCAATGTGGAAAATCTATCCTCCAGTGCACGACAACCCATACTCAAATGAAAGTCACTGATGGTAATGCAATTTACTTTAAATATTGCTCTTTACAGATTATACTTGGTTATCTGGGAGATAGTACGTTACATCTGTGCTTTACAGGTCACAATTACTCTGCATCTTAATGATGTTATTTGCATCTGAACAAAATTTGAATGCAGTGCTCAGAATAAACCTCTATTTACACTGCTGAATAAGTTGCAGTCAGCAATCTCTCTCTTAAGTACATGGATCTAATCTTTGTGACTATTTCTGAACAGCTCACAATCTACTATTACAGTTACTCAACATGCACTTCCCAACCATGACTGCAAGGGGAAGTACTGCAAACAGAAACCATAAAATAATTGACGTCGCCGTTAAAGAGAAGCAAGATTCGCAAACCAACATTTGAAAACTTGTAAAAAGGTGGGTGGTGAGAAATAAATTGTCCACATTAAAGCTGGTGGCTGAGTAACCGAGAGCTCCAGGCCAACAAATCCTACCATGGCAGATTATTAAATTTGAATGTAATAGAAAGATTCGCAATTAAAAGCTGGTCAAATAGTGATCGTGTAACCATTGTCAATTGCCATGAACCGTATCTGGTTCACTGATGTCCTTTAGGGAAGGAAATCTGCTTTACTTGGCTTGGTACCAGCCACCAAAGGCTCCACTTGTGCCTTTAAATAACTCCGGTCAACGAACAAGGTCAGAGTCAGCATTGAGAGAAAATAAACAGCTAACACAAATCTAAGGACATGGAAATCCTGTGAACTGGGAGAGCTAGAGTTACAGTTCTACAGCTACAAAGAAAACAACAGAACATAATAAAAATCATAATAAAAGGGATACAAATAGCTGAATAAAGACATGCAAGAGTAGGAGAAAGTGTAAATAGAGTACTCAACAGAGAGATGTAAGCAAAATCAGAATGATCTCCAATAGTGGACATAAAGAAATGGCAGTCTTATTTACATCTAGGGAACCTTAAATAAATTTGTTTAAATAATACAAAGTATAATACAGGAACCATCAGATCTTGTTGCGTGTTCAGTAGGGAGAAGTGGGACTCGTGAATTTACTCCTACACAGAGACAGTGTTGGCATCACAGGCTGAATGGCTTCCTGGAAAGCTTCAACCATTCTAACATTCCACCTGAATTTCCATAATCAACGTTCCCACACCCCAGGGCATTTTCAAAATTGGCAATGAAATTCTAGATGCAATAGTCTTGAAAAACTGCCAAAGCTCATTCAATTTAGGAATCGTGTCTGGGATTGGAAAGTTGCACACGTAGATCTGGAGAGAACAGTGGCACTGTAATCAGGCCACTCCCTGGAAGTTGGAGGAACAATGAACAAGGATAACATGCATCAAACTTGAAAAATGTGCAGATTTAACAAAGACACACAGTAAAACTGAAGGAGTAAGGTCAGGAAATCAGAGCAAATGCTCAGGTTCTGCCAGGGCAACAAGTTCAAAAGTAAGCTCAGAACCATATTTTCGGATAGGCACTTGATGTACCCAATATCACTGAAGAAAATCACTTGAGAAGTTCCCCCTTGAGAAGGTGGTAGTGAGCTGACCTCTTGATAGGCAGCAGTCCATTTAATCTAGGAAGAACCACAATACCATTCGGGACAGAATTTCAGATTTGACCCAGTCGCACTGAAGGAACGGTGATATATTTCTAAGTCAGGATGGGGAATTTGCAGATGGTGAAGTTCCTTGTTCCTCTAGATGAAAGTGGCCACAGGTTTAGAAGGATCTTTGGTGAACTTCGACAGTGCATCTCGTAGACAGTACAGCACTGCTCCTGAGTGTCGGTGGTAAAGGGAGTGAATGCTTGTGGATGTGATGCCAGTCAAGCAGGTTGTTGGATAGCGTCAAGTTTTACTGAGTTTTGAGAAGATTTGTTCCTCAGGTTGAGGTTTTGGATGTAGGTTTGCTCGCTGAGCTGGAAGGTTCATTTCCAGATGTTTTGTCACCCTACTAGGTAACATCTTCAGTGGGCCTCAGGTGGAGCATTGCTGAAAATTCCTGCTTTCTATTTATATGTTTGGGTTTCCTTGGGTTGGTGATGTCATTTCCTGTGATGTTATTTCCTGTGGTGAAGTCACTTCCTGTTCCTTTTCTCAGGGGGTGATAGATGGGGTCTAACTCGATGTGTTTGTTGATACAAGTTCCGGTTGGAATGTCATGCTTCTAGAAATTCTCATGCGTATCTTTGTTTGGCTTGTCCTAGGATCAAGTGTCAAGTTTGAGTACTGTAGGAGTTAGGAGAAAGTGAGGTCTGCAGATGCTGGAGATCAAAGCTGAAAATGTGTTGTTGGAAAAGCGCAGCAGGTCAGGCAGCATCCAGGGAACAGGAGAATCGACGTTTCGGGCATAAGCCCTTCTTCAGGAATCACGCTTATTTAGACAAATGGGGAGTATTCCATCATACTCCTGACTTTTCCCTTGTAGCTTCTGAGGAGTCAGGATGTGAAATAATTGCTGCAGGACTACTTGGCTCTGACATGCCATTGTAACCACAGTATTTATATAGAGACAAAAAAGCTGCAAATGTTGGAATCCAAGATAGACAACCAAGAGACTGGAGGAAAACAGCAAGCCAGGCAGCATCAGGAGATGGAGAAGTCGACATTTCGGGTATAGCCCTTCTTCAGGATTTTGTTTGGCAAATCTAGTTCAGCTTCTGGTCAATGGTAACTTCCAGGACACTGATTGTGGGGGTTAGAGTGATGGTAATTCTACTGAATGTCAAGGGGCGATGGTTGGATTCTCTCTTTTTGGAGATAGTGTTTCACACCACACAACTGGAGCAATGTTACATGACACTTGTCAAGCCATGCTTGGATATTGTCCAAGTCTTGCTGCATTTAGACATGGACTGCTACAGTTACTGAAGAATCATGAATGGTGCTCAACTTCTCCACTTCTGACCTAATGATGGAGGGAAGGTTGTTGATGAAGAAGGTTGGGCCTTGGACACTCCCCTTAGGAACTCCTGTAGAGATGTCCTGGAGGAGTGACGTGTCAGATACAACTCCAGTCACTGCCAGATTCCTATTCATTCCAGTTTTTCTCGGGCTACCTGAAGCCACACGCAGTGAAATGTAATCTTGATGACAAGGGCTGTCACTCTCACCTCACCTCAGGAATTCAGCTTTTTTGTCCGTCTCTGAACCAAGGCCGTAATGAGGTCAAAAACCGAGTGGCCCTAGTGGAACCCAAACTGGGCGTCACTGAACAGGTTGTTGCTGAGCAACAGTGCTATCAAGCAGCATCTGATGACACTTTCCATCACTTTACTGATGACGGAGAGTAAATGATGGACAGTAATTGGCTGGTTTGGATTTGTCCCACTTTGTGTGTGCAGAAAATAACTGGGTAATTTTCCACATTGTTGGGTAGATGCCAGTGTTGTAACTGTAATGGAACAGCTTGGCGAGGGGAGTGGCAAGTTCTGGAGCACAATTCTTCTGTACATTTGCTGGAGTATTGTCAGGGACCATAGCCTTTACAGTATCCAGTGGCCCCAACCATTTCTTGATATCATGTGGCATGAATTGAATTAGCTAAAAACTTATATCTGCAATGCAGCGGACCACTGGAGTAGGCAGAGATGGATCATCCATATGGCACTTCTGGCTTGAGATTGTTGTGAATGCTTCAGGTATTGTCTTTTGCCCTGACGTGCTGGACTCTTCCATCATTGAGGATGAGGATATTTGTGGAGGCTCCTCCTCAAGTGAATTGTTTAATTGTCCACCACAATTCCTGACTGGATGTGGTAGAACTGCCGAGCTTAGATGTGACCCAGTGGCTGTGGGATCATTTTGCTCTGTCTATTACTTGCTACTTATGCCGTTTGGTGTGCAAGTAGTCCTGCATTGTAGCTTGGCACAGGTTGACTCCTCACCTTCAGGTGTCTGCTGCTGCTCATGGCATGTCTTCCTGCACTCCCCAATGAACCAGGGTTGATCCCCTGACTTGATGGTAATGGTTGAGTGGAGGATATGCAGATTCATGAGGTTACAGATTGTGCTGGAGTACAGTTCTGCTGTTGTTGATGGCCCACAACGCCTCAAAGATGCCTAGTCTTGAGTTGTTAGTTTGTGTGAAATCTGTCCCATTTAGCATGGTGATAGTGCCACATAACACAATAGAGGTGTTTCTTAAATGTGAAGGGAGAACTTTGTCTACACAAGGACTGCGTGGTGGTCACTCTTACCGATACTGTCATGGACAGATACATTTGCAGCCGGCAGGTTGGGAAGGATGAGGTCATGTACGTTTTTCCCCTCAGGTCCCTCAACACCTGCCACAAACCTAGTCTTGCAACTGTGTCCTTTAGGACCCAACCAGCTTGATCAACAGTTCTGCCACCAAGGCATTGAAATCCTCCATCCAGAGGGCATTTTGTACTCTTGCATTGAGGAGTCCCGTTTCATCACCTGAAGGAGGACTAAGTGGTATTGAGCAGGTTTCCTTGCCCATGTTTGTCCTGAAGCATGGAGATTTCATGGGGTCCAGCACAAATGTTGCAGACTCTTAAAGCAACTCCTTCCTGACTCTATGCCACTGTTCTGTCCCCTCAGCTGGGTCTGCACTACTGATGAGACAGGACATATCCAGGAATGGTGATTGTGGTGTCTGGGACATTATCTATAAAGGCATAATTCCAAGAGTATAACTGTCTTAGGCTGTTGTTTGACTAATCGGTGAGAAACTTCTCCCAATTCTGGCACTACTCCCCAGATGGCAGGGAGAACTTTGCAGGGTCAGTAGAGCTATTATCAGTCTGTCATTTCCAGTGCTTTAAAAAAGCCAGAGTCACATAGCACAGAAGCAGATCCTTCAGTCCAACTTGTCCATGCTGACCAGGTTTCCCAAACTTATCTAATCCCACCTACCTACATTTGGTCCACATCTTTCCAAATCTTTCCTATTCATGTACCTGTCCAAATATTCTTTGAATGTTGTATTTGTACCCACCTCTGGCAGCTCGTTCCACGCATGCACCACCCTCTGTGTGAAAATGTTGCCCTCACGTCCCTTTTAAGTCAGTATCAGGTGATCCATCCAATTTCAGAGCATCTTGCTGTACACATTCTGTGAGACACAGAGATAGCCTATCCCTCCCATATTCTCACAGCTGGGTTTTACTCTAACATACACATTTGGAGCAGGCTATTCAGGCCCTCATGGCTGCTCTGCTATTCAGCATGATAAGTCTTGCCAAATAAATAAACTATCTGTGGACATCTTTCTTTGTACTTTCCACTACACCTAATCTGGTCCTATCCAGTGAACCATTTCAGTTTGTGTTAAAGCTATTTCCCATCAGTTGCATGGCCCACAATTACTCTTCAATATGTGGCTGTGATGACAAGGTCAACTCAAGAAAGGGATGAGGCAAGTAACAAAGAAATAAAAAAGGTGCAAACTTATTTGAAGTTTTTCCTAAAAAGATTTCACACCATCTCCACCCGGATGAAACAATTCTAGGCTTCCCATTGGAATTGCAGGTAAACTATTACAAGGAGGTTTTCACAAATTCTTAGGAGTATTTCTGCAGAATTATTTTAGGTTAACTCACGGAAGTGGCCATTGCTGGCTTGGCCAGCATTTACTGTGCAGCCCTAGTTGCCTGACAAGGTTGTAATGAACTGGCTTCTTGAACAGCTGCAGTCCATATGTGTTGACAGACCCACAAAGCTGTTATGGGGCTTCTATGGAGGGAATTCTAGGATTTTGACTCAGTGACACAGAGAAAAGCGTCATATTTGCAAGTCGGAATAAAATACGTTTTATTAGAATTATGTAACTCATCAATTAATCAACTCAGAACAGGCTGAGGCATATTTTTCACTCATTACGACACCTAATGCAACATTGGCACACGAAGTTGAAACAACTCAATTAATTTTAGTGATTAATGCAAATTATGTCATTGCAATTGGTATGTTTCACTGCACTGATCCCTCACCACTACAGGTGGCTACCAGTTTAATGAATAGGCACAACTTGTGTGAGCAGAGAGGAAAATATCTATTTGAGGGTGTGGTACAAAATGCTTTCTCCGCACTCACAGACAATGACTATGTCAAATGTGAAATGATGGTACACAGTGAGGAGAGTTAACTACATAACATGCGATCCCACAGTCAACAGACGTGTCCTTTACAGATGATCAATCTGTTAATCCACATACAATGGTCTAGTTCACAAACTCAGAACCTGCAATGTTTTGCCTTGGTGGCTCCTGACATTTGTTACCACTTAATCATAATGACAAGTTGGTAGAGGCTTTTGAGGCAGTTCAAATGATTAGAGGAGGCATCCAGGGTCAATAAAGAGAATCCGTTTCCTCTGGTGAGTGGTGTGCAGAATTGAGTTGCTGGGGCGGGGGGCGGTGACAGAACAGAACATTAAGATTACAGCCAGGCCATTCAAGACTTAGATTGGGGAAGCACTTCTTCACACAAAAGGGAGTGAAAAATCTGGAACTCCAAAACAAAGGCATCAAGGATAGGGGTCAACTGAAAGTTTCAGAACAGAGATTGATAGATGCTTCTTGGCTGACAATATTGAGGGATATACAGCCAAAGCACCTAACTGCGGTCAAAACACAGAAACAAAATAAATAAATGCAGATGCTGGAAATTTGAAACAAAAACAGAAACAGAAATTACTGCTGGAGAAAGTCAGCAGCATCTGTCAAGAATGAATGTTGACTTCAACAACACTTCCTCAGAACTATAGAGATGACCAATGCTACCAGTCCCATTGAGTTTCTGCAGTAATTTCTGTTTCCATTTCAATCAGAACAGACTCAGTAGTGAACAAGCTACAGCAGATGAATGACCTCTTCCTGTTCCCATGTGTGGGATGTGATCATGCTGTTATTCCATGTGTTTTAATTGTGAGTCATACCTTGTCCTTCAGGAGGTCTGGCTGACAGTAGAGGACTGGACCATCAGTCCTCACAAATCTGGCACATACAGGTTGCTAATGTTCCAGTACAGCAATGACTGGTCACACAGCCTGTCCAATTACAGACTCTGAAGGTATTTATTCCCAACCACCCAAACATGTTCTGCAGGCCAGCAAGGGCAGTATTGAGTGGGAATAGCATTATTCTCGCCAACACATTCGCTGATTTATTTTCATCACAATATAGAAATTAGCTGGAAACCAGTTCATATGAAGAGAATCGGATTCAGTTAGGGCTATATTCACCGGAGTTTAGAAGAAGGAGATGGGAATTCCAGAGAAACCCCTACAAAATTCAAACAGGACTACACAGGGTAAATGCATGAAGGATATTCTCAATGACAGGTGAACAAGGTTTCCTCAAAGTAGGTTCTTTGCATGGCAATTGGTGCTGAAATGTCAATTAGGGGGAAGGCCATAGCCTAGCGATATTATCACTGGACTGTTAATCCATAGACCCAGATAATGTTCTGGGGACTCAGGTTCAAATCCTGCCACAGTAAACAGTGGAATTTGAATTCAATAACTATCTGGAATTAAGAATCTAATGATGACCACAAATCCATTGTCAATTGTCATAAAGCCCATCTGGGTCACTAGTGTCCTTTCAAGAAGGAAACTGCCATCCTTACCTGGTATGGCCTACATGTGATTCCAGACCCACAAAGTGGCTGACCCCTAACTGCCCTCTGGGCAATTCAGGATGGGCCAATAAATGCTGCCTTAGCCAGCGACTCCCTCATCCCATGAATAAATAAAGACAAAAAAAAACAGCACTGACTTCCAGTTCCTGAAGTGCTGCCAGTGAGTTCAGAACCTGGGGTTACAGTCCAGGGACATGCAGAGGGCCACTCAGGATTGGGATGAGGAGAGATTTCTTCATCCAGAGAAAAAGGAGCATGTGCAACTCTCTGCCACAGAAAGTGGTTGAAGCCGAAACACTGAATGTTTTCAACAAGAGATTGATAAAGTTCTTTGGGCTAAATAGTTCACAGGATATGGGGAGAAAGCAGGAACAAGGGACTAAGTTGGATGATCAGCGATGATTATGTTGAATCACAGAGCAGGTTCGAAGGGCTGAATGTGCTACCCCTGCTCTGAATTTTATGGAAGTCTAAAGGCCATCTGTTACAGGTTCTACTATCTGGGTAGTGTCATGACTAACCAACAAGGAGCCCAGAACAAAGCTCTCCACTGCATGGTTGGATCTAAGTGACTAAGGTCCAAAGACATCGGTTTCTCTCTGGTATCTCACACTGTCTTTTTGTCCTCCCGAATTCCAAAGCACTTTGAGCTCAGGTATAGTTTGAACACACAAAAAAAACTAACTAGTTATTGGCTGAAACATTAACTCTGTTCTTCTGTCTCCACAGATGCTACACAGCCTTCCCTCCTTTTTGTTCAGGTTTTGGTAGTCTGTGGAGTATTGCATTTGAATCAGAAAACATCCCCCTTCAATCCCAGTGTGTGACTTTCTCAGCACTTTGGAGTGTCTCCTTAGCATTCAATGTATGTCTGACCAAAAGGAGATCCTGGTTATTGCAAAGTGGCTCCTTCCAGTTGGCTGGAGCTAGATCAATAGTTCAGGGTCAGGTACTGAACTGGTTATCTTCCCTTTCTCGCCTGGGATAGAAAGGAAAGCAATAACACTTTCCGGGTCAGCTGCCAATGTCATGTAAAACGTTTACACTCTCAGTCCCTTTGCATGCATAATTAACTCCAAAAATGCTCTCGAGGTTTTAAATCAGGACTTTTTTCACAGATGAAACAACATTAATAACTGTTCCTAAACTTCAAACACCTAGAAACAATAAAGAGGACAAACCAGAAAGTCAGAAACACAGCAGAAATAAATCTGTGGAGAAATGGATTGAGTGTTGTCAAGTTGTTTTTTTTTGGGAGGGGGGGTGTGGTGGTGGTTTTACAACTTGAACGCCTGCCAGATTTCTGCTAACCCAATGCAGATCAGGTATAATATCCAGGTGTTTCAGGATTGGTACATTTGCCTCTGGTTACCGAGACGTTCCTTTATATTGTGTGCAACACAAAGTGAACTTGTACTGTGACCACAACTACAACCTTAATTGTCTTTGCTTTTTCACTCACAGACTAATCAAGTGACAGATGCATGAGTTACATATATTTACTTTGGCGGGGGGGGGGTTTGGCGCAAAGGCACATTTATTTGATCAGAGCTGCCTACCTCTCTCTCTCTCTCTCTGAAACTCACTGGCATTTAGATAAGAGAGGAGAAAGTGAGGTCTGCAGATGCTGGAGATCAGAGCTGAAAATGTGTTGCTGGAAAAGCGCAGCAGGTCACGCAGCATCCAAGGAGCAGGAGAATCGACGTTTCGGGCATGAGCCCTTCTTCAGGATTTAGATAAGAGAACCTGGTACAGACCAGGACAGGAAAACATGTGACACAAAGTTAATCCAATTTAGCTCAGTCGACCGAATGGCTGGTTTAAGATGCAGTGTGTGCCAACACCGTGGGTTCAATTCCTGCACTATCTGAAGTCACCATGAAGGACTCTCCTTCTCAAACTCTCCTCTTGCCTTGGGCATGTGATCCTCAGGATAAACTACCACAATCATCTCTCTCTGAGAGAACAGCCTGTGGACTGTGGCAACTAACACTGCTCAGAGTAAAGATCAAGTGAAGGAGGGTAAACAAAAAAACACAAGGTCAGCCTTCAATTATAGTTGCAAGGGAAGCAAACAATGAGCAATTCATTCAATTAATAAATTATCCAGCAATACCAATGTCCCACAAGAGAACAGGGGGGAAAAAAACATCCCTCCCACCAAAAGTGTTTATGGTGAATAGAATGGTAGATTGAAGAGCAATCCGGATAGACAAAAAGGAGAAAGGATTAAAGCTATGTTGGTAGGGTAAGATGGAGTAAAACTAGTGTCAAGTGTGAACAGTGGAATAGACAAGATGGGTCATCTGGCCCGTTTCTGTGCTGAAAAGGTTTTCTGTCAAATTGTGCAGCGCAGCAGCAGCCATTTGTCTCATTCTGCTTCTGCTGTTCAATTAGTTCCCCTCTTTCTCTGAGCCCTTACCAGCATTCCAGTATTTTTAATGTATTTCTAACCATGTTATTGGGTGCCATTGTCTGTAAGGAGCTGTCATATCCACATGTACACAACATCACAAACCGTACCTATGTTTTTTCATTACCTCTTTCACTTAATATGGGCATTGCTGCCAAGACTAGCATTTGTTGGCCATCCTTGATTGTCCTTGAATTGAGTGGCTTCCTCATCCATTTCAGAAGGCAGCCAAGAGTCAATCACACTATTGGAGTCACATGTAAATTAAACTGGGTAAGGATGACAAATTTCCTCCCCTAAAGGGCTGTTTATGTTTCATGGTCTCCAACAGAGATTAGCTTTCAAATCCAGATTTCATAAATTGGAGCTGTCGTGATTAGGTTCGAATTTCTGAAGAAGGGCTCATTCTCCTGCTCCTTGGATGCTGCCTGACCTGCTGCGCTTTTCCAGCAAGACATTTTCAGCTCTGATCTCCAGCACCTGCAGTCCTCACTTTCTCCTTGAATTTCTGTTCCCAAAGTAATAGGCAGGGTCTCTGGATTACATTACTACTTCACCATCATCTCCCCTTCTGACATATGTCTTCCACTGTGCACCAGAGTTCCCAATTAACCATTGGGCACACTGGGAGAAGTGGCACATGGGAAAGCCTTGCAAACAAAAACACAAATCCCCTTACCTGCTCGGGTCAGTTCAGCAGCAGCCAGTAGAATGAGTGTATGGACGAGATAATTCATCCTAAAGGAAGATACATATAAAAGTTAAAACATGAACTTTAAGGAAATGAAATTAAACTGTCCACCAGCAGGTAATTCCTCACTTTTCATGACAGCAAAGTCTCAAATACGGCACACATTATTTTAATATATCTAAATTTGCATGCCTCACCTGACATATCCCAGACCATGAACAATTCCCCCTTCTCCAGTCAGGGGAGGGTAAGGGGGTAGTGACAGAAACAGGGAGCCAATATCTCTGGGCATTTACTCCATGCTCCAAATCCTTGACTCATTATCTCTACCCTTCAGCTAACCCACATTACGGCAGACGTGAGTACACAAAGGATATATGAGATGGTGAAGGCATGTTCACAACTACCTCTGTACAACACCCCAGATTCCAAGAGAGGAGCATGGTCTACCTGATCTCCTCGACTGGTTTTAATCACACCAGAGGGTGAGAAAGGAATTTTCACCCATATCTTCATTCAAGGACTCAGCCTAACCTTTCCACATTAATAAGCTTTTATGTAAGTACAGAGTCAGACTACGCAATCACCCCCTAATAGATTCCAGCTTGTTTTAAAACAAATTGCTAGAGAAACTCAGCAGGTAAGGCAGCATTTATAGAGAGAGAAACAGAGTCAACATTTTGGCTCTTCAGAGCTAGCTTGATTTAACATGTTTGTCATCTACATCCTTACCTAAATATCCACTGACTTTATGGACAGAGAGAGAACTCAGATCTCAACTACCTTGCTTGTTCAAGAAGTATTTCCCGATTTCCGTTGAACAGAAAAAAAATTTGAAAGACTGCGCCGGATTCCTGAAGTTAAACTCTTTTATCTTTCTAAAGACCTGGACAAGGTGAGATGAGCCTGAATTTCCTGGGACAAACAGACAGAGAAAGAGGACTCGGGGTCTGTGCAGAGTAAAACGGAGACAGAACGCGAAGAAAAACAGTGGAAAACGCCGGAGAGTTTTTGTTTAGAAAAGATGGGAAAACAATCAATCCATACAATCCCAATGAAGTGAGTCAGCACAGGCACACCCTGTTGCCAACGAGCCTGGAGTACAACGGGTTCAAACAAGAGAGGCCAGGACAGAGATGGGCTTGGGAGAGGGAACAGGACAAATACACGGAAACTGGGGCCTCTCACTAACTCACCCGCTGCGGTGGCCGGGCTCTCGGATACACTGTAGCCGCCGATGAACACACTATCTCCGGACTTTCGGATACACTGTATCTGCCGCTGGCTCAGCTACATTTATATCGCGGGGTGTATCCAATTCCGCCATTAAGCCAACTATACTGTCAATCACAGGCAACTTAATCATAACTGGTGAACATGGATGTCAATCAGGCGCCAGCAACGCAGACCGCTCCCTAAGATAAAATACCGCGGACTGTGCAAATCGGAAATTAAAAAAACCCAGAAAAATCACAGGTACTGTGGCACTGTAGGGAGAGGAACTCCGTCCTGTAGAAGAGTCTTTGGACTCGAAACATTAACTCTGTTCTCTGTCCACACACGTTGAGTTCTCCAATACTTTATGATATTTTCCTTATTTCTGGTCACAGGCAAGGCCCCCACAGCAACGAGAATCCGGGAGGGATCCGGTAAAATATCCTTGAATGGGCGCCGTGCCTAACGCTGCAGTTATTGAAAAGAAACGGGCTGTGGAGATGACGGAAACATTCTCGCTGCTAACTGAAAAGCCAACCGAGTGGTTGTGCTGGTACCCTCAGTGATTTATTGTTGCGAAACAAGCTGGAGTGAATGGTTAAAATGTGTCAGTGAAATTGCCGGCTCACACTCTCTAGTCCCCACTTGCTGTTATTCCCCCAGTTAAACTTTCACACGCCGCTTGTCTCAAAGAGCAGTTTACGGAAAGGTTGTTTTTGGTAACAAGCAGATAATGCCGGCGCCTGTTGGTATGAGCCGACTTCAGACAGACCCAAATTCACATTACTCCAGACTCTGCTGGTGTACACATTACAAAATATTTAGCAGTAACAAAACGGAAAATCAAATTGCACCCCAAAAGCAATTTTCATAAAAGTGCATTTGATTGTGCAACAGATTCAATTTTCAATTAGCAATACTTTGAGAAAAGCGAGAAGGGCAAGGGCAGCAAATACAATAGACAATAGGTGCAGGAGTAGGCCATTCAGCCCTTCGAGCCTGCTCCGTCATTCAATATAATCATGGCTGATCATTCCTAATCAGTATCCTCTTCCTGCCTTATCTCCATAACCCTTGACTCCACTATCTTTAAAAGCTCTATCCAACTATTTCTTAAATGAATCCAGAAAGTGGGTCTCCACTGCCCTCTGGGGCAGAGCATTCCACACAGCCACCACTCTCTGGGTGAAGAAGTTTCTCATGAGCTCTGTCCTAAATGGTCTACCCCGTATTTTTAAGCTGTGTCCTCTGGTTCGGCACTCACCCATCAGTGGAAATATGTTTCCTACTGCCAGAGTGTCCAATCCTTTCATAATCTTATACGTCTCAATCAGATCCCCTCTCAATCTTCGAAACTCAAGGGTATACAAGCCCAGTCGCTTCAGTCTTTCAGTGTAAGGTAATCCTGCCATTCCAGGAATTGACCTCGTGAACCTACGCTGCAGTCCCTCAATAGCCAGAATGTCTTTTCTCAAATTTGGAGACCAGAACTGCACACAGTACTCCAGGTGTGGTCTCACCAGGGCCCTGTACAGCTGCAGAAGCACCTCTTTGCTTCTATACTCAATTCCTCTTGTTATGAAGGCCAGCATGCTATTAGCCTTCTTCATTACCTGCTGTACCTGCATGCTTGCCTTCATTGACTGGTGTACAAGAACAACCAGATCTCTCTGTACTGCCCCTTTACATAAATTGATTCTATTGTGGTAGTAGTCTGCCTTCCTGTTCTTGCTACCAAAGTGGATAACCATACATTTATCCACATTAAACTGCATCTGCCATGCATCTGCCCACTCAACTAACTTGTCCAGGTCACCCTGTAATCTCCTAACATCCTCATCACATTTCACCCTGCCACCCAGCTTTGTATCATCAGCAAATTTGCTAATGTTATTGCTGACACCATCTTCTATATCATTAACATATATTGTAAAAAGCTGCGGTCCCAGCACGGATCCCTGCGGTATCCCACTGGTCACTGCCTGCCATTCTGAAATGGAGCCGTTTATCACTACCCTTTGTTTCCTATTAGTCAATCAATTTTCAATCCAATCTAGTACTTTGCCCCCAATACCATGCACCCTAATTTTACTCACTAACCTCCTGTGTGGGACTTTATCAAAAGCTTTCTGAAAGTCCAGGTACACTACATCTACTGGATTTCCCTCGTCCAACTTCAGAGTTACATCCTCAAAAAATTCAAGAAGATTAGTCAAGCATGATTTCCCCTTCATAAATCCATGCTGACTCTGTCCTATCCTGTTACTACTATCCAGATGTGCAGTAATTTCATCCTTTATAATAGACTCCAGCATCTTTCCCACCACTGAGGTCAGACTAACTGGTCTATAATTTCCTGCTTTCTCTCGCCCACCTTTCTTAAAAAGTGGTATAACATTAGCCACCCTCCAATCCTCAGGAACCAACCCCGAATCTATTGAACTCTGGAAATTAATAACCAACACATCCACGATTTCCCGAGCCACCTCCTTCAGTACCCTGGGATGCAGACCATCAGGCTCTGGAGACTTATCAACCTACATGGGGAACATCACCACCTGGAAGTTCCCCTCCAAGCTATTCACCATTCTGACTTGGAAATCTATTGCTGTTCCTTCACTGTCACTGGGTAGAAATCCTAGAGTACCCACCTTATGGGGCACTGTAGGTCAAACTGGACTGAAATATTTAGCCTAAGCTCCCTATGAAGAAATAAGGCTGGTTTGAACCCTTTAATGTATCCAAGAAATCTACCTGGTCAACAACTGTGGCTTATGCAGCAGCAGTTTAAGACGACGTACCAAAACTACTTTCCCCAAACAGCAACTAGGAATGGACAATGAACATCCCACAAGTAAATAAAGCAAAACAAAAAGTTAGGAATATTACCCACTAAGTGCATTTAAAAAATACCACACCTCACATCAAGGGTAAGGTACTGAGGGCTCTCTAATCTATCAAACTGATGGGGAAGCTGACTCCCTAATACTTGTTCACTGACTGAAAGAAGTAGAGTTTTACAAAACCTTTTGGTACACAAGGCACTTTGCACCACGGAAAATACCAAATTTAGAAATATTAACATCAGAAACATGATGTGGAAGTGCCAGTGTTGGACTGGGGTGGTCAAAACTGAAGATCACACCCTAGGTTATAGTCTAACAGGTTTATTTGGAAGCACTAGCTTTCAGAGCATTATCTGACAAAGGAGCAGTGTTCCAAAAGCTTGTATTTCCAAATAAACCTGTTGGGCTATAACCCGGTGTTGTGGAATTTTTAACTTTATCAGAAATGTGGCAGCCAATTTACACACAGTAAGCTCCCACAAACAGCAACTTGATAGGTATTATAGGGCTGAACACAGGAGGTCAGTCTCAGACCCTTACAATCACCCATTACTACACCAAATTATTTCATGGTTGATTCCATTGTTTTTACCATCCCAGTGTGTCTGAAAGGGAGCTTCCTGATCTTAGATCAAAACTTGTCTTACTGATAAGGCAGAACTTATAACGGTGAGTAACCTTTTCCATTCCATTTGGTTTCTCTCCCTTTTGACGGATGTGATAGCTGATTATATGCTAATAATCCTGGAGCATGGGAGTTCAAATCCACATCTCCACAATGGTCACATTTTGAATGTTTGGTTAATTTAACATCATCTCACTGAATCAGTATTACCAGTACATTTGGAAACCTGTGGAGTTGATAAACAAAGTTATGAAATTGCTGTTAATTTGTTTTCTAATTAGTCTTGTGATATCAACTGAGAGATAAATGTTCAGAGGAATTACCCTACTCTTGTCTGAAAGAGCATAGAAATCGAGTGGTGCTGGAAAAGCACAGCAGGTCAGGCAACATCCGAGAGCAGGAAAATTGACGTTTTGGGCAAAAGTCCTTCATCAGGAATGGCTTTCTGATGAAGGGCTTTTGCCTGAAACAGATTTTCCTGCTCCTTGGATGCTGCCTGACCTGCTGTGCTTTTTCAGCACCACTCTAATCATGACTCTGATCTCCAGTATTTGCAGTACTCACTTTCATCTATAAATCTTTTATGTGTACCTGCAATGGCAGAGAGGGGCTCATTTAACTTATGTGTAGGAGGGCATGTCTGGCAGTGCTGCACTCCTTCAGTACTGCACTGGGACAGACAATTTGGATTATGTGCTCCAGTCTGAAATAAGGCTTTAAGCTACAACCTTCTAACTCAGAGATGTGAGTGCTACTTAGTAAACCATGGCTGACAACCCAAGCCACAGTTGTTAGATATGGTAGATTTCCTGGATATAATGAAGGGGTCAAACCAGACTCATTTCTTCAAAGAAATGATTCCATACAGGGGGTCAGACCAAGTATTTAAATTCTCTAACAGTAAGGTATTCAGATAGTTCTGGCTTTCAGAGAACCAACACACATATTTCCTCAAGATGGGACTTTGTTTATCCCAAAAATGTAAATCTGGTATGGGAAGACTCAATGTTCCAAATCCCACTGCACTGCATTACTGAGGGAGTGCAGTATTTTCAGAGCTGCCATTTTTGTGAAGAGAAGTTAAACAGACAGCCTAGCTACCTTAATGAAAGCAAAATATTGCAGCTGCTGGAAATCTGAAACAAACAATAAATGCTGCACAAAGTACCAGATTTAACGTTCAGACTGGCAACACTTCCTAGAACTATCCTAACAATAGGTCATCAACCTGAAACATTAACTCTGTTCTAAGAAGATTTGCTGAGTATGTACTGTTTGTTACTGTCTTTTGTGATCCCCTCAGTGCATTGTGAATATAGTCCCATTTACAAACAACCGGAGAGAGAGAGAGATAAAAGTTGGATACAATAGTGTGACCTTCTGTATATTGCTTGACTGTTCCTTGACTGCAGCTTATCTGTTACTTTTAATAAATTTGTTGCTTGATTTAAACTCTAAAACACAGTTTGATAAAGGTGTTATTCTTCCATTATCTGAAAGTTTGATGATCATGCAAATGTATTCTCGTGCAGACAGTGGATTTAATAATTCAGCCTCTCTTCAATGTTGATGTGAACAGATTTTCAGATTCTGAGAGAGCTCATGTTTATCCTAGTGCAGCAATTACTCAAAGTTAAAACTCTCAGCATTGCCTTCAGATCCTTTGCCTAACCCCTCCCTCCTCTGTAACTACTTCCAGATCTCTGCACTCTTCCAATTCTGACCTTTTGCACTTTCTCAATCTCTTTATTCTCACTACTGGTGGCCATTCATATTAGCCGAAATATTTCTTCAATTGTCTCCAAGCAGTTTGTCCTCTCCTCTCGAAAGGAAAACTCCGTTGAAACTTATCTCAAGCTTAGATCACCTACTTTAAGATTAACTGATATGACATGGTGTAACATATTGCCTGATAATGCTCCTATGCAGGACCTGTTACCACATCAGAGGCATCATAAAGTTGTAATGTGTTATTGTTGAAAAGCCTCATGAGATCAGGTTGTTTACAATTCAAGGATATAAAACGGAAATAAAACATATCCTTTTACAGACTCTTAATGTCTCCCATTATTGCACCCAATTGCTTTTTGCAATTTTCCCATCCCTCATTCATGCAGACCCTGTCCCTACTTCAGGTATTAATCAGTGTATACAAAAAGTGGCTTCACGTTCTCAGTTCAGATTATGGTCTAACTTACAACTGTGATTAATCTTTTCTCTTCCATTTGGTTTCTCTCCCACTTGCTGGATACAGCAGACCAGTGAACAGTAGTCAAAATCCACCACCCATCCACAGTTTGTGAATGATGGCTTTTATGCAGTTGACAGAGGAAGGAGGAGTTAGTGGAACAGATGGTGAGCATGCCCACAGCACATACAAAGGGAGTGTTAATGGTAACAGAAGAACAAAATAGATATTAATGGTTAAATAAAATAAAGACCTGCAGATGTTGGTGATCTGAAACAAAGACAAACATTGTTGGAGAAAACCAGCAGGTTCTGGCACAATCAGTGGAGAAAAAAGTAGGTTTAAAAATTCAAGTCCAATGACTCTTGTTCAGAACTTGTGGACAGTGAAGGGTCACTGGACCCAAAACGTTAATGCTGTTTTCTCTTCACAGATGCTGCCAGACTTTCTGAATTTCTTCAGTTGGTGTGATAGGGGTGAATCGTAAAAACTGGCTTTGCTGAGAGCAATTTCATGTAAACAACATGAAATAAATGTACTAACATGAAATGCCGTGGGTGGCACGGTGGCACAGTGGTTAGCACTGCTGCCTCACAGCGCCTGAGACCCGGGTTCAATTCCCGACTCAGGCGACTGACTGTGTGGAGTTTGCACATTCTCCCCGTGTCTGCGTGGGTTTCCTCCGGGTGCTCCGGTTTCCTCCCACAGTCCAAAGATGTGCAGGTCAGGTGAATTGGCCATGCTAAATTGCCTGTAGTGTTAGGTAAAGGGGTAAATGTACGGGAATGGGTGGGTTACGCTTCGGCGGGTCGGTGTGGACTTGTTGGGCCGAAGGGCCTGTTTCCACACTGTAAGTAACCTAAGTAATCTAATCTAAAAAACACAGTGCATGTCTGTGTGTGTGATGGGGAAAACTCAGAATGGAGAATAGTGTTCATGCTCTGAAGTTGTTGAGTCCAGGAGACTGCAAAGAGCCTGAGCTGAAAATGAGGTGCTGTTCCTCTGGATTCCATTAGGTTTCGCTGGAATGTTCTAGCAAATCTAGGACGCACATTATAGCAAATGGTGTATTGGTGTAATGTTAGCATTAAAACACGTTTGCATTTTCCGGCTCCCAGGTGTTCCAAAGAAGAATTATTGGACTTAAAGAGTTAGTTCTGTTTCTCCTCTTCCCTCCAGATGTTCCCACATCTGCTGTACTTCTTCAGCATTTCTTGTTATTTCAGATCTCCAGTATCAACAGTACAGTGGTGACCCCAGAATCCGAACGCCCTATTGTTCGAACAACTTGGAATTCGAACAATTATTTCGAGAAAATTTTGCCCTAAAATCCAAACACAGTTTTAGAATCCGAACACCACGTACCGTTCAGGTTGCATTGTTTGTTCTGTTCGTTGTGAAAGCATCTCTCGTGTGTCCATCATTAGTTTACCTTGTGTTTTCACCTTGATTTGTGCTGGGTTTTTTTTAAATTGGCACCTTTGTGCATTCACCATGGCACCCAAGAAGAGCAGTGAAGCAAATAAGTTCATTCACCATTAGCACTCCTCACTAAGGTAAATGAAGTTATTTTCATGTTAGTACATTTATTTCTTGCTTTTATTATTATTACTTGATATTTAGGTCATTTACTCGTCTTATTTTACCTTAACCATGTGTATTTGCAGTTGAAAGTGTCTTGAAAATGTTTTTTTGGGGTCCAGAAACAGATTAATTCACTTTCCATTATTTCTTATGGGGAAAATAGTTTCGGAATCTGAACTTTTCGCAATCTGAACAGCCACCTAGAATGAATTAAATTCGGATTCCGAGGCACCACTGTACTTTGTTTTCATTTCAATCTTGCACCGTTTCTCCCCCATTCTTGCAACAAAATACATTACTTTACACTTTTCTCTGTTTCATCTTGCCTTGTATTTTCCTAACTCAATCCTGCCATCTGCCATTACGTTTATTCAAAAGCAAGAAGCCAAACTCACACCCAGACATGTACATGTGTGTACATGCACATACATCTGCAGGAACAATAACATCCATTAAACCTGAAAAAATAAGGAGAAACTCTTTATCCCTTGCAACGAGAAACTATTATCTGAACCCCCTCCTTTCAGAGTCACTTTTAGACTGAACAAATAAACCTTTATACCCCTCTGTAGGTGTATATAATTAAAAAAAAAAATTGGCAATATATAGCAGGTGACTCAGTGTCTACGAAGAGATGTGGCCTATTACTAATATTCAGGGTGTGCAGTGTGCAGTTTACCAGAACTGAAAATTAAAGATGAACATTTCTGCTAGCAAGTTTGGAAAAACAGGAGGTTAGGACAGGAAGAACCTTGGTGAGAGAAGACAGTTCAAATATTGCTGTGGGTCTGAAGTCATATCTAGGTCAGAGCCAACAAGGCATGATTTCCTTCCTGAAAGGACGTTAGTGTACCAAAATGTGTATTTTTAAATGACAATCTGGAAGTTTCATGGTCACAATTACTGAACCTAGCTTTTAAGGTTGCTGACTTGCTCGCCGGAGTTGGTAAATTTGTTTATTACTGTTTTGTCACCACGCTAGGTAACAACATCAGTGTGCCTCCAGTGAAGCATTGGTGTTCTGTCCTGCCTGCTATTTGTGTATCCCAGTTTGCACAGGTGAGTGGTATCATTTCCAGTTTGGTTTCTTAGTGGTTGGTATCTGGGGTCCAACTCTACATGTTTGTTAGTGGAGTTCCAGGTTGAGTGCCAGGCCTCCAGAAACACCCGTGCATGTCTTTGTTTGACTTGTCCTAGTTGAATTGGTGTCCTTCTTTGTCCAGGTGTATGGATACAAGTGATAGTTGGTCATGTCTCTTGGTGGCTAGTTGGTACAGACTACACACACATGCAGACAATGAAGGACACCAAACTGGGGCACACAAAGAGCAAGCAGGGCAGATCACCAATGCTTCACTGGAAGCGCACTGTTGATGTCACAGAGTATGGTCACAAAACATTTGCAAACAAACTGACCAGCTCAGTGAGCAAGTCAACAACTTCATCCACAACCTGAGCTACAAAGCTTCACAAGAACTTCAAACTAGCTTTGAATTCCAGATTTGAATTTATCAGGTAATTGATTATCGAAAAACAAGACTGCAGCCAATGTATCAGTAAAGGACGTAGCAGACAAAATGGATAGGACAAAATGGATATAGAAAGACAATATTTGTTGGATAACGGACAATAAATGAATTTTAGATCCAAGTTTCAACTGGCAGCACTCTTACCTTTGAATGAAAAAATTGTGGATTCAAATCCTAATGTAGAAATTGGAGGACAAAAAAAACTACAAGACTTTTGGCAGGCAAGGTGTCAGCTATAGATAAATGGTTAATTCCCACCTCTCCAAGTCAAAAGGTTTTGGGTTCAATCCCACTCCAAACACATGGGTTCTCTCTTCACAGATGTTGCCAGACCTGCTGTACATTGCCAGCAATTACAGCTTTTATTTAAACATTTATTCAGGGGAACGAGAGCATAATATTATTCATCCATTATTACCTGAGAAGGTAGTTCTGAACAGGAGGCATATTTGAACAAAATGTCAACTCTGTTTCTCTCTCTCTACATACGTTGCCAGCCAAGCAGAATTTCTCCAAGACTTTCTGCTGTTATATCCAGGAAGGTAGTCAGTGGCCTTACTCTTATAGTGCTGGATTTTATTACAATTGAATGCTTTTCTGGCACACACTACAGGGAGACAAGAGTCAACACTTAGCAGGCTCAAGGTTCGGAATGACCTGCTCCTAACCCAATTCCCATTTTCACATATGGGTTGAAGTACATAGATTGGACAATGACAACAAGTTTGGTTCACTTAAGGTCATTCATGTTGATCTGTTATTTTGTTCTGATTTGATAGATCCATACATCCACTGGTCTCCACCTCGCTTTCTATACATTTTTTGAAAAAATTGCAATTTTAGCTGTCTTGTTTTAAAATGCCAAGTCTAGATTTTCAACTTGCAGTCCTAATGAGAGAGTTTAACACTCAAAAACTATATTACTTACAATTTGCTACCAACATTGACTCACATGCATGGTACATCTATTTTAATTTCAGAGCCTTGGTGTCTTCAGCTCTTTATTTGAAATGCCAATCATCTTCATTAAAGACAGACAACAGCACCTCCTGCACAATAACCCTCAACAATGACGCCCCACGTGGATGCATTCTTAGCCCCCTCCTGTACACCCACAACTGTGTAGCCAAATTCCGAATCAAAGTCACTTAGAAGTTTGCTGACATCACCACTGTAGGAGAACGGCAATCAAATGTTGTGAAGTTGGGTAAAGAACTTTTGGATTGGGAGGCAAGTGATTATAATTTGGTGTTTGTAAAATCCTGGTGGTGTTGGGGGAGGGGTGGGGCAGGAGGAATGTTGCATGGTCCTTTTAAAAAAATCATGTGCTTTTTCTGTGTTAAGAGCTTTAAAATGGATGTCTGTGAACATCTGCTTGGAAGTTTGCAAATGCACACAGAGCACCCGAATTGAAACATTTGTTTCAAAAGACCGTACAGTGAGCAGACCAAGCAGCAGCTTTTACCAAGGCAACAGGCTGTGTCATCACAGGTATAAAAGGAGGAGGCAGTTTGAAAGTAACCCCAGAGCGAGCTGCCATCTGCTAGAGTTAACAGCCCTGAGCCCTCGAGAGAGAGAATCGCTGGCTCTCACAGCCTCATCTATGTCTGAGAGAAAGCACCATCTAAGTAACAATGGGACTAACAGCACAAGTTAATATTCCAGACAGAAGAAATCGACAGAGAAGGCACAGAACGTTCTGGAAGACACATAACCTGGCTGTAATTTTGAGAGACTTAATTCTATTTTTTTTTTCAAAATGAGTGGGACTTATATTTATTGGAACAACATACCATTAGAATCTTAATTTATTTGGGAATAGTTAGTAGTTAGAAGGGATTTATTTGGTTTGTTAACAGTTTAGTTAATTTGTTCACTGTTAGAAATAGATAAATAAATTATTATTGGTTGATTTTAAAGTGAGTGTCAGGGATTTAATTCATTTCACCACTAGAAGGTTGCTAAAAAGCAGGTTATCCCACTTTCCATCCTCCTTTTACAGAGGTGCTCCTCTTTGGGTGTTTCGGTTTTAGTTTGGGGGGGTGGGGGTGTCAACCTCTGCTTCATAACAAACAATGATGAGTCAGAATACAGGAAGGAAATAGAGGGCTTGGTGTCGTGGTGCAATGATAACAAGCTCTCTCTCAATGTCAACAAAATGGAAGAACTGATCATTGACTTCAGGTAGAAAAAAGGAGGACGCGCTCCTATCTACATCAATGGAGCGGAGGTTGAGAATGTCAAATTCCTAGAAGTGATGATAACCGACCTGTCCTGAACCTCCCACTTAGATGCTACAGTTAAGAAGACACAACAACTCCTCTTCTTCAGGCAGGTCAGGAAAGTCAGCATGTCCATAAGGACCCTCAACAACATTTACAGGTGCACCACAAAAAGCATCCTATCCAGGTGAATAACGCCCCTAGTACAGCAACTGCTCTGCCCAGAACCATAAGAAATTTTAGGAAGTTGTGTGTATAGCCCAGACTATCTTTGGGAGCAGCAAGAGGGAGGACTAGGGGGCTACTGGGAAGGTAAATTAATCCTTTAAAAACATACTTCATGAATAGGTGGAGCGCACACTGAGCAGGAGCAGATATGGACGGCTGAGTCAGTGAGGTAATATTGTGGGAGGTTGTTTTACCCAAAACACTACTTTGGTAGTGTCTCCCACCCATCCTCCTCCTCGAACCAAAAAAAAGGTTCTATGTGCCCGATTGGTAAGCTTACTAGGCTATTTTAAAAATAAAATCTGTTTGGGAATTCAGAACAGTGGAATGGACAGTAGGGCAGTTGCATGCTCCTCCCGTAGAATGTGGGAAGTAAAGGTCACCACTAGTGTCCCCACTGACTTCATCTGCGGAAAGTGCATCCAATTCCAGCTCCTCCGAAATCACAATAGGGAATTGGAGCTGGTTGAACTTCGGATCATATGGGAGGTTGACAGGGTAATTGAGAGGAGTTACAGGGAGGTAGTCACACCTCAGGTAGAGGGAAAAGGGCAGATGGGTTACCATCAGGGGATGGAAAGGAAACCAGCAGACGGTGCAGGGATCCCCTGTGGCCATTCACCACAATAACAGGTATACCATTTTGGATACTGTTGGGGGGGTGGGGGGGGAGGAGGAGGGTGGGTGGGGGGGGGGGGGGGGGGGGAGATTGCACTTACGAGGGGTAAGCCATGGAGTTACAGGGTCTGTCCATGTTGCTCAGAAGGGAAGTGGGGAGAGGAACATTAGTCACTGGGGACTCCATAGTTAGGGGGAACACATAGGAGACTCTGTGGGAATGAGAGAGACTCTCAGTTGGTATGTTGCCTCCCAGGTGCCAGGGTTCATGATCTCTTGTATCGTGTTTTTGGGATCCTTGGTGGGGGGGAAGCAGCTCCAAGTCGTGGTCCACATAGGCACAAATAATATTGATAGGAAAAAAGGGACAGGGATGTAAGGCAGAAATTCAAGGAGCTAGGGTAGAAGCTTAGAGCTAGAATAAAGAGTTATCATCTTTGGTTTGTTACTTGTGCCACGTGCTAGCAAGGCAAGGAATAATGGAGAGAGGAGTTGAACATGTGGCTACAGGGATGGTGCAGGAGGGAGAGTTTTGGATTTCTGGATAATTGGGGCTCTCTCTGGGGTAGGTGGGACCTCTACAAACAGGATGGTCTTCACCTGAACCAGAGGGGTACCAATATCCTGGAGGGGACATTTGCTAATGCGCTTCGGAGGGTTTAAACTAATTCAGCAGGGGGATGGGAAACTGAATTGTAGCTCTAGCATACAGGAGGTTGAGAGTAGTGAGGTCAGAAATAAGGTTTCAAGGTCGCAAGAGTGCAAGAGCAGGCAGGAAGGTGGTTTGAAGTGTGTCTACTTCAACGCCAGGAGCATCCAAAATAAGGTGGGTGAACCTGCAGCATGGGTTGGTACCTGGGACTTCAATGTAGTGGCCATTTCAGAGACATGGGTAGAGCAGGGTCAGGAATAGTTGTTGCAGGTTCCAGGATTTAGATGTTTCAGTAAGAACAGAGAAGGTGGTAAAAGAGGGGAAGGTGTGGCATTGTTAATCAAGGACGGTATTAGGGCAACGGCAAGGACATTTGATGAGAGCTCATCCACTGAGATAGCATGGGCTGAGGTTAGAAACAGGAAAGGAGAGGTCGCCCAGTTGGAAGTTTTCTATAGGCCTCTGAAAAGTTCCAGAGATGTAGAGGAAAGGATTGCCAAAATGATTCTGGATAGGAGTGAAAGTAAGAGGGTAGTTGTTATGTGGGACTTTAACTTTCCAAATGTTGACTAGAAATGCTATAATTTGAGTACTATAGATATGTCAATGTTTGTCCAATGTGCATAGAAGAGTTTCCAGACACAGTATGAAGTTAGGCCAAAAACAGGTGAAGCCACATTGGATTTGGTACTGGGTAATGAACCTGGTGTTAGGCTTGGAGATAGATGAGCACTTTGGTGATAGTGACCACAATTTGGTTATGTTTACTTTAGCGATGGAAAGGGATAAATATATACCACAAGGCAAGTTATAGCTGGAGGGAAAGGCAATTATGATGTGATTAGGCAAGATTTAAGATGCATAGGCTGGGGAAGGCAACTGCAGGGGATGGGCACAATTAAAATGTGGAGCTTGTTCAAGGAACAGCTACTGCATGTCCTTCATCAGGCAGGGAAGAAGTGGTTGAGTGAGGGAGCCGTGGTTTACTAAAGAAGTTGAATCTTTTGTCAAGAGGAAGAAGGAGGCTTATATAAAGCAGAGACGTGTAGGCTCACTTAGGGGCTTGAGAGTTACAAGTTAGCCTGGAAAGACCTAAAGAGAGAGCTAAAAAGAGCCAGGAGGGGTCATGAGAATTCTTTGACAGGTAGGATCAAGGAAAACTCTAAAACTTTCTATAGCTATGTCAGGAATAAAGGAATGAGGAGAGTAAGATTAGGGCCAGTCAAGGACAGTAGTGGAAAGTTCTTCGTGGAGTCCAAGGAGATAGGGGAAGCACTAAATGAATATTTTTCATCAGAATTTACACAGGAAAAAGACAACATTGTCAAGGAGAATACTGAGATACAGGCTATTAGACTAGATGGGATTGAGGTTCATAAGGAGGAGGTGTCAGCAATTATGGAAAGTGTGAAAATAGACAAGTCCCCTGGGCTGGATGGAATTTATCCTAGAATCCTCTGTGAAGCTAGAGAGGAGATTGAAGAACCTTTGGCTTTGATCTTTATGTCATCCTTGTCTTCTGGCATTCTTGCTGTAGACTGGAGGATAGCAAATGTTCTCCCCTTGTTCAAGGAGGGAAGTAGAGATGACCCTGGAAATTATAGACCTGTCAGCCTTACTTCAGTTGTGGGTAAAGTGTCGGAAAGGGTTATAAGAGATAGGATTTATAATCATCTGGAAAGGAATAACTTGATTAGGGATAGTCAACACGGTTTTGTGAAGGGTAGGTTGTGCCTCACAAACCTGAATGACTTCTTTGATTTGGCAACAAACATGTAGATGAGGGTAAAGCGGTTGATGTGGTGTATATGGATTTCGGTAAGGCGTTTGATAAGTTCCCTGTGGTAGGCTATTGCAGAAAATACAGAGGGTGATTTAGCTGTTTGGATCAGAAATTGGCTAGCTAAAGAAGACAGAGGGTGGTGGTTGATGGGAAAATGTTCAACCTGGAGTTCAGTTACTAGTGGGGCACCGCAAGGATCTGTTTTGGATCCACTGCTGTTTGTCATTTTTATAAATGATTTGGATGAGGACAGAGAGGATGGATTTGTAAATTTCAGGATGACACTAAAGGCTGGTAGAGTTGTGGACAGTGTGGAAAGATGTTACAGGGTGCAGAGGGACATGGATAAGCTACAGAGCTGGGCTGAGAGGTGCCAAATGGAGTTTATTGTGGAAAAGTGCAAGGTGATTCACTTTGGAAGGAGAAACAGGAATATAAAATACTGGGCTAATGGTAAGATTTTTGGTCGTGTGGATGAGCAGAGAGATCTCAGTGTTCATGAATATAGATCCCTGAAAGTTGCCAGCCAGGTTGATAAGGTTGCAAGAAGGCATACGGTGTTAGCTTTTATTGGTAAAGGGATCATGTTTCGGAGCCATGAGGTCATCTTGCAGCTGTACAAAACTCTGGTGCAGCCGCACTTTAGAGTACTGCATACAGTTCTGGTCGCTGCATTATAGGAAGGATGTGGAGGAATTGGAAAGGGTGCAGAGGAGATTTACGAGGATGTTGCCTGCTATGGAGGGAAGATCTAATGAGGAAAGGCTGAGGAACTTGAGGCTGTTTTTGTTAGAGAGGAGAAAGTTGAGATGTGACTTAATAGAGACATGCAAGATGATTAGATAAGATTCCCTACAGTGTGGAAACAGGCCCTTCAGCCCAACAAGTCCACACCGTCCCTCTGAAGAGTAACCCACCCCCCCTCTCTAATGCACCTAACACTATGGGACAATTTAGCATGGCCAATTCACCTGACCTGCACATCTTTGGATTGTGGGAGGAAACTGGAGCACCCGGAGGAAACCCACACCGACACAGGGAGAATGTACAAACTCCACACAGACAGTTGCCCGAGGCTGGAATTGATCCTGGGACCCTAGTGCTGTGAGGCAGCAGTGCTAACCACTGAGACAGTGAGAGCCTTTTCGCTCAGATGGTTATGGCAAACATGAGGGGACATGGCTTCAGATTAGTTTCACAGATCAGTACAACACTGAGGGCTGAAGGGCCTGTACTGCACTGTAATGTTCGTGTTCTATCACAGAAGCCAGCTTCCTATCCATGAACTCCATTTACACGGCCATGGAAAGACTGCCAACATCATCAAAGACCTCTCCCACCCTGGTAATGTTCTCTTCTAATCTCTTCCATCAGGCAGGAGATACAGTAGCTTGAATACATGCACCAACAAGTTCAAGAACAGCTTCTTCCATGCCAGTATTAGACTGCTGAATGGACCTTTAAAACTTCAAATAATGTTGATCTTGCTTTGTGCACCTCCCGTGCAGTTGTTCCTTTGTTCAAGAAGGGGAGTAGAGACAACCCTGGAAATTATAAACCTGTGAGCCTTACTTTGGTTGTGGGTAAAGTGTTAGAAAAGGTTATAAGAGATAGGAATTATAATCATCTGGAAAGGAATAACTTGATTAGGGATGGTCAACACGGATTTGTGAAGGGTAGGTCATGCTTCACAAACCTTATTGAGTTCTTTGAGAAGGTGACCAAACAGGTGGATGAGAGTAAAGCAGTTGATGTGGTGTATATGGATTTCAGTAAGGCATTAGATAAAGGTTCCTCACAGTAGGATATTGCAGGAAATACAGAGGCATGAGTTTGATTTCGCGGTTTAGATCAGATCATGTTGCAGCTATACAAAACTCTGGTGTGGTCACATTGTCACATTTGGAGTACTGCATACATTCTGATCACCGCATTATAGAAAAGATGTGGAAGCTTTGGAAAGGGTTCAGAGGAGATTTACGAGGGTGTTGCTTGGTAGGGAGAGAAGGTCTTGCAAGGAAAGGCTGAGGGACTGACTTGAGACTGTTTTCATCAGAGAGAAGGTTCAGAGGTGACTTAATTGAGACATATTAGATAATCAGAGGGTTAGATAGGTTGGACGGTGAGAGTCTTTTTCCTTCGATGGTGATGGCTAGCACGAGAGGACATAGATTAGATTAGATTAGATTACATTACAGTGTGGAAACAGGCCCTTCGGCCCAACAAGTCCACACCGACCCGCCGAAGCGCAACCCACCCATACCCCCACATTCACCCCTTACCTAACACTAGCTTTAAATTGAGGAGTGAAAGATATAGGACAGATGTCAGAGGTAGTTTCTTTACTTAGAGAGTAAAGGGGTGTGGAACACACTGCCTGCAACAGTTGTAGACTTGCCATTTAAGGGCATTTAAATGGTCACTGGATAGGCATATGGACGTGAATGGAATAGTGGATGTTAGATGGGCTTCAGACTGGTTTCACATGTTGGCGCAACATCAAGGGCCGAAGGGCCTGTACTGAGCTGCAATGTTCTTTGTTCTATGCCTTTCTGTGTCCAAGCATCCTATGATCTGTATGTCATTAATGCTATGATCTGCCTGTACTGATCTCAAAATAAAACTTTTCACTATACTTAGGTATATGTGACTAAAATAACTCAAAATAGGTGTAAAGTATTCACTGAGCTCACATGCGGTCTGTGCTGAGTTTGTGTAAAGACGTTAAATTTTGTTTTACCACCTCGACTTTCCAGATAAACAGGACTCCACTGGATTATATTATCGTATACAAAGTTCCCCATTACACAGCAACATAAATGTAGAGGAATTAGGAAATGCCTTTAAGGTAAAATATCCCAGAATGTCAGGAGGCAAATATTAACACGGTGCTTAAAAAAAAAGTGATTTTTACCACAGATAGCTAAATTCTAGTGTTAGTTTAAGCTATAGTTTTAAATTAGTGACTTAGTCATAGTGATGTATAGCATGGAAACATACCCTTCGGTCCAACCTGTCCATGCCGACCAGATAACCCAACCCAATCTAGTCACACCTGCCAGCACCCAGCCCATATCCCTCCAAACCCTTCCTATTCATATACCCATTCAAATGTCTTTGAAATGTTGCAATTGTACCAGCCTCCACCATTTCCTCTGGCACCTCAATCCATACACGTACCACCCTTGCGTGAAACAGTTGCCCCTTAGGTCTCTTTCATATCTTTCCCTTTTCACCCTAAACCTATGCTCTCTCGTTCTGGACTCCCCCACCCCAGGGAAGAGACTTTGTCTATTTAACCTATCCATACCCCTCATGATTTAATAAACCTCTATAAGGCCACCTCTCAGCCTCTGACGCTCTAGAGAAAACAGCCCCAGCCTAGTCAACCTCTCCCTATAGTTCAAATTGTCCAACCCTGGCAACATCCTTGTAAATCCTTTCTGAACCCTTTCAAGTTTCACCACATCTTTCCGATAGGAAGGAGACAAGAATTGCACGCAATATTCCAACAGTGGCCTAACCAATGTCCTGTAGTTTGAGAGGCAGCGAGGGTTCAGAGATGGCTTACCAGTGCTTTGGGTCAAGTTAGTTGAAAACATGGTTGCCAATGGCAGGGGAGCACTAAGTCAGAAAGGGATGAAGAGATCTCAGAAGCTCATGCCACGCTGAAGGCGGTTACGGAGATAATGAGGGAACAGGTGATGGAGGAAATTGAAAGCAAGGACGAGATGTTTAAAATAGAGATAATGCTTGGACTGGTATCCAGTACAAGTTAGCAAGCTAGGACTCCGGGGTCAACAGGATTTGGTGCATATCAGATGGCACGCAACAGAATTTCGGATGTCCTCAACTATATGGAGTATCGAATGTGAGAGGCAATCCAGACAGGCATTGCAATGTTTAAATATGGACGTATGGATTTAGGTTGCAGCAGAGGATGACTTTTGGAAAGGACCAAATTAGATGCTCTTATTGAGCTGGAGATTGTCAATGAAATGGGTACGTAGTTGAAGCATCATTACATCTTTGATCAGACTTGCAAACAGTTTAGTTCAGCCTCAGAAATTTACCTGGGAGGGGATGAGAAACAATGATGGGAACTGGGTTCATGATAGGGACCAAAGACAATAGTTCCACTCATCCCAATACCTAAATTGAGGAAATGTCTGTCCCTTTGTTCTGGATATTGAATAAAATAGTTTTAACAGATTATAAGGGGTTGGATGTGGGATGTCAAAAGTGGTGCTGGTAGGGGTGGTATCATCAACATCTATGTATAAATCAACACTGTTGCTTTCAATGACATCACCAAGAGGCAACACATACATGAGAAGTAGGAGAGACAAAGATAGTCTATACATGGGATGATACCAGAGGAAACTGTTTCAGGTAATTCACATATGAGTGGAAACAGATGAGGGCAATCCCACCAGCTGGAAGACAGTAGAGAGGCATGCAAAGATGATGTGGCAAACCATATTTAAAAAAGACATTGCAAGAAAAAAAATAAGATGGGATAATTTATTCTTGTCACAGTCCTGGAGAATGGCAGTTATAAATTTGATGAGAGCAGTTTTGGTGGTATGATGGGCTGATACAAGGAAGAAAGGAATATGGGGATTGTTCAAAAAGATGTATTTGAGGTAGAAGATTAGCACTAATTGCATTGAATGGTGGGATAGGTTTGAGCAGCAGAACAGCCTCCTCCAATTTTAACCATTGGTGTTAGTCATAAAAGGAAATACAAATCACAGAATTATCATCTGCAGTTTTTATGCAAGAAAAAAAAAGAGGGTTATGTTTTGAAATTGTTGAACTCAATGTTTGTCTAAAAAAATCTGAGATAGATGAATTATTCTTCCTCAAGCTTGTGTTGATCACATTGGAAAAAGTGCAGGTCATGAAGATGAGAGTGGAACGAGGTAGTGAATTAAACTGACAGGAGACCAGGAGGTCAGGATCACACAGAGGTGGTCTATAATGCATTCACCTATTTTGTCTCTCCAATGTAGAGCATGCATTACGTTAAATTGCCTAAGCTCTACCTTTCCTGACCTGCTCAGTCACTCTACCAACAGAGAATGCTGGACAAACCCAGCAGGTCTGGCAGCATCTGTGGAAAGAGAAACAGAGTTAATGTTTCAAACCAGGAATGATTTCTCCTGCATGGAAAAGTGTTGGCATTTGTAAAGAAAACTTGAGGCACACCCAGTGAGAAAGATAAAGGGATCGTCAATGGTGATGACAAAGAAAGAGAGATGTAAAATGGGTGTAAATTAATGTGTGATGGGTTAGAGTGGATCCTCTCTACGAAAGAGTAAACAAGGCAAACAAGATAAAGTGGGTGGGTGGGGATCAGGAAGAGAAGCTAAGAAAATGGGGAACAGGCATAAGGTAGTCAGTTTCAAATGCCACTGAGTTCAACATTGTACCCGTGAAGTGCCTAAGCAGAAAATTTAAGGTGTTGGTTTCTTGAGCGTGTGTTGTGCTTCTCTGTAAAATTGCAGCAGTCGCAGAACAGAAATATTAACATTCTCTCTATCACCTCATTTAAGGCTTTCCTTAAAACCTCCCTCTTTGATAATTTTTTACTCATCTTCCCTATCGTGTTAGATTTCATGACACTCCTGTGAAACACTTTGGGTTATATTTACGAAATAAGTGCCAGCTACTGCATCCACCAATCCCACTGATCTCAGTTTATACATTCCTATCCTATTTTAATTTGTACTATTAATCCTTTGGCATTTATTCTGCTTTCCACAGTAACCCAGACTTCTCCCACTCCCACTCCCACCCCGCACCCCGTCCATGTAATTAACTAAAGCCCTGAAACATCACGACACTTTTCAGCTCTGGTGGAAACACTGAGCGAATGCGGCGGAGTTGGAGGTGGCACCGTTCACATTAGACGGCTTTAAACACGGCACCATCTTTCCCTCCCGACCATTTCGAAGCAGCATCACGGAAAACCAAACACGACACTCTTTCCGCTAGCAACATCACAAAACAACAGCAAAGATAATAAAACGCTTATTGCGTCTGTACGAATCCCGCTTGTGTTTTTTTTCTGCATTCCAGTTCAAAGAGGCTGCAGAGCTCTTTGGGTCATTCTGTGGTCAGAAAAGGGTGTTGTTGTTTTTTTTTACAAATAATACAAGAGAAAAGGCAAGCTCTTTCCGATTTCTTTTTAAAAGAAGCAAATGCCTCGCTCAGAGATTGTTTGCTACTGGGTGTGGGGATTAAAGTCGGTGGATTTTCGGATCTGGGTTCCCTGGGTTTTGCTGACACACAGCAACCAGAGTGAACAGGCTAGAACCAGTTAGAGGCAGGTTCGAGTCCTCCCAACAGTCTTCCTCTGTAAAACTCTACAATCCCCCCCCCCCACAAAAGCAGCACCCAGCCTTCCTCCTCCGCAAACCCCAGGGAAGATGCAGATCATTTACCTGATGGTGGAAGGACCAAAGCAGCTAAAGAACACAGAGACAGCGGGATGGAGAAACCAATCCTTGGGGCACAGAGAGACAACCATCAGGAGAGATGAATCGACATGGGGAAGGGGGACCTGCCCTGCTATTGGTTCATCCCATTCCGACTGACGTCAACCCCGACCAATGGGATTTGGGGAACCGAAGGATGACGCGCCACAAGAAAAAAAAAGGGGGCGGCTCGCCGCTCGCAGAAAGTGGGAGAGAGAGAGAGAGAGAGGGAGAAGTCGTTCCCGCGGGATGCGCGTTCCCAGCCCAGCGGCAGCGCGAGCGCAAGAGATCGGCTTCCAGGTGAGTGGAGGCGCGTGCTGGAGCCTCCTCACCTGCTGCTGGTGGCGGGGGTGGGGAGGATCGTGGCGGGTAAATGCCCGCTAGCGGCGCATTGCGTTTGTATATCGACGGGGTTCATCCACCTCCTCACCAGCTACCCGCGCTACTCGCAGGGCGCTGCCTAGGCACTGGGGACTGTCTTCCGCTGCAGTTACGCTCAGTGTCAATGTGGGTCCATGACCAGCATCGTTTACAAGCTCTGTATCCGTGAAATTGTTTCTGTGCAACGAAACATAATAGTAAACGCTTCAAGGACAGGGTGTTATTGGGCTGAGGTCAGGCTTGTGTCAGAGGGAACCCCATTTAAGATGTATGTATGTATGTATGTATGTATGTATTTGTTTGTGAAGATGGAAGGCAACATTCACATCTCATTTTGCATCAATTAGGTTCGCAGTGTGATAGAGACCCTGGCTTGGAACACGATCCCCTCGCCCCCCCCCCCCCCCGCCTATGTCTTTTAAAAGGAGTTGACCTGCCTTTGGAGGGTCAGGTATTGGGCTCAGAGTGCTGGTTTGCACCAAGTGCTAGGTTCTGTGTTCCCTTCTGATTGCTGGTCAAGAGGCCCATAAGACATCGGAGCAGAAATTAGGCTGTTCAGCCTATTGAGTTTGCTCTGCTGTTCAGTCATGGCTGATGGGTTTCTCAACCCTATTCTCCCTGTAACTCTTGATCCCCTTGACAATCAAGAACCTACCTATCTCTGTCTTAAATATACTAATTTCTGTATTTCCTCAAACCTCTCCTTCAAAATGACAAAACATTTGAGACCTTTTGGGAAGGTTTCAGCTGTGGCTTAGCCTCCACAGTAAGGGAATAGTATCAGCTGTCCACAAGGTCATTGAAGGTGAGAAGGGAGGCCAAGGACACTGGAACAGGGGTAGGCTGTTCAGCCCCTCTATCTGAGTGTGTCTGTGTGTGAATGAGAGAGTGTGTTGTGTATGGGATTGATAATTCAACAATGCAGTCTGAGTGTTCCAGGCTTTTTCACCCAGTGACAATGAAGGAAAGGCAATATAATCCAAGGATGTTGAGTAGGGGAACAGTGTTCCTTTGTGTTTGTTGATCTTGTCTTCCTTGGTGGTAGAAGTCATAGTTTTGGAAGGTACTGTCAAAGGAGCCCTGGCATGTTGCTATGGTCATCTTGAAGATGGTACACATTGCTGTCACTCTACACTCATGGGGTGGAGGAAGTGTTGGCGACAATAGATGTGCCAGTCAAGTAGGCTACTTTCTCCTGGATGATGTGGAGATTCTTGATTGTTGTTGAAGTTGCACTAATCCAGACAAGTGGAGATTATTCCATTACACTCCTGACTTGTACCTTTGGGGAGTCGGAGGTGAATTACTCACTGCAGAATTCCTAGCCTCTGACCTGCTGTTGTAGCCCATCATTCAATGTGATTGCAACTAATCTACAACTGAATTTCACCACATCATAGAATCTGTACAGTGCAGGAAGAGGCTATTCAGCCAAACCCCTGATCTAGCCCCAAAGCAGGTACATTTCCCTGGACATTGAGACAAATTAGCATGGCCAATCCACCTAACTTGCACATTGTTGGACTGTGGGAGGAAACGGGAGCGCACAGAGGAAATCTATGCAGACATTGGGAGAATGTACAAACTTTAGTGGCTGGGCTCAAGCCTGGGTCCCTGGTACTGTGAGGCAGCAAGGCTAGCCACTGAGCCATTGTGCTATCCAACTAACCAAGACTTTGTACAGCTGAAGTATGACATGTACTTCCTTGTATTCTGGTGCTCTAGATTGTAAAAACCAACATTTCATTAGCTATTTTGAATATTTGAGAATATGGTATCTTCGAATTTTAAAAATGAAGAGGAGTTTCCTGTCTGGGGGATTGTTAATTTTTGGTAATTCTTGAGTCCAGAGAGCAATGGAGGCTGGGTTGTAGAATATTTTCATTACACTTGATCCCTCATGGAATCAAGGGTTATGGGTGACAGACAGAGTCTGGAGTTGGTGTTGTGCCCATAAACATCAGCCATGGTTATATTGGCCCGTGGGACCAACTGCAAAATTCCCTGTAATTTTCTTTCTGCTTCATGGACCTTCAAGGTGTGTGCCAATGGCTTCTGAAGTGGAAGTTGTTCACCCACACACCGTTCAACATGTCCAGAGCTTCCCTGTGGCTGCACAACCCAGAGGCAACATGAGCTGAGTGGCACTCTTGAGCTTCTGTGCCTTTTTGTGATTGTTCAAACCTAAGTATCTGGACACACCAATCTCACTTGATTTTCACCACCTTAAATAAAGGTCCTGTCCTATTGTTTTTGAGGAGAGGTAATGGTGTGGTGGTGACATCACTGGACTAATGATTCCCAACACCTGGGTTGTTGCCGGTGCCACGTGACAGTGAGGCAAGGAATAGGGAGAGAGTGCAGTGAACACGTGGCTGCAAGGATGGTGTAGGAGTGAGGGCTTCAGGTATTTGGACAATTGGACTGCATTCGGGGGAAGGTGGGACTTGTACAAGCAGGACGGGTTGCACCTGAACCAGAAGGGCACCAATATCCTGGGAGGTAGGTTTGCTAGCACTCTTCGGGGGGGTTTAAACTAATTTGGCAGGGGGATGGGATCCGGACTTGTCGTCCAGCAAGTAGGTTAGCTGTTTTTCAGGATGTCCAAGAATGTAGGGAGGCTGTGGGGAAGGTAGCACTGACAGGGAATACTTGCGGATGCAGAGATGGGCTCAAGGGTTTATACTTCAACGCAAGAAGTATCAGAAATAAGATAGGTGAACTTAAGGTGTGGATCGGTACTTGGAACTACGATGTTGTGACCATCATGGAAACGTGGATAGAAGAGCGACAGGAATGGTTGTCGGAGGTTCCTGGTTGCAGATGTTTCAGTAAGATTGGGGGGGGTGGTAAAAAAAGGAGGGGGGTTGGCGTTGCTAATTAGAAATTGTATAACGGCTGCAGAAAGGCAGTTTGAAGGGGATCTGCCTTTGGAGGTAGTATGGGCTGAAGTCAGAAATAGGAAAGGTGCAGTCACCTTGTTGGGTGTTTACTATAGGCCCCCCAATAGCAGCAGAGATGTGTAGAAACAGATTGGGAAACAGAAAGGTGCAGAAGCCACAGGGTAGTAGTCATGGGCGATTTCAACTTCCCAAATATTGATTGGAAGCTCTTTAGATCAAGTAGATTGGATGGGGCGGTGTTTGTGCAGTGTGTCCAGGAAGCTTTTCTAACTGCGTATGTAGATTGTCCGACCAGAGGGGAGGCCATATTGGATTTGGTACTTGGTAACGAACCGGGACAAGTGATGGGCTTGTTAGTGGGTGAGCATTTTGGTGATGGTGACCACAATTCTGTGACTTTCACCTTGGTTATGGAGAGAGATAGGTGCATGCAACAGGGCAGGTTTTACAATTGGGGGAAGGGTAAATACGATGCTGCAAGACAGGATCTGAGGAGCATAAATTGGGAGCACAGGCTGTCAGGGAAGGATGTCGTTGAAATGTGGAACTTTTTCAAGGAACAGATACAACGTGTCCTTTATATATGTACCTGTCAGGCAGGAAAGAGTTGGTCGTGTGAGGAAACCTTGGTTGACGAGGGAGGTTGAATGTCTTGTAAGGAGGAAGAAGGAGGCTTATATAAGATTGAGGAAATAAGGTTCAGACAGAGCGTTGGAGGGATACAGGATAGCCAGGAGGGAGCTGAAGAAAGGGATTAGGAGAGCTAAGAGAGGGCATGAAAAATCTTTGGCGGGTAGGATCAAGGATAACCCCAAGGCCTTTTATGCGTATGTGAGAAACATGAGAATGACGAGAACGAGGGTAGGTCTGATCAAGGACAGTAGTGGGAGACTGTATATTGAGTCAGAAGAGATAGGCGAGGTCTTGAATGAGTACTTCAGTGAGAGGGACCGTATTGTTGAAGAGGAGAGTATGAAACAGACTGGTAAGCTGGAGGAGATACTTGTTAGGAAGGAAGATGTGTTGGACATTTTGAAAAACTTGAGGATAGACAAGTCCCCTGGGCCTGACTGGATATATCCTAGGATTATGTGGGAAGCAAGAGAGGAAATTGCAGAGCCGTTGGCAATGATCTTTTCATCTTCACTGTCAATGGGGGTGGTGCCAGGGGACTGGAGAGTGGCGAATGTTGTGCCCCTGTTCAAAAAAGAGAATAGGGATAACCCCGGGAATTACAGGCCAGTTAGTCTTACTTCGGTGGTAGGCAAAGTAATGGAAAGGGTACTGAGGGATAGGATTTATGAGTACCTGGAAAGACACTACTTGATTAGGGACAGCCAGCATGGATTTGTGAGGGGTAGGTCTTGCCTTACAAGTCTTATTGAATTCTTTGAGGAGGTGACCAAGCAGTGGATGTAATGTACATGGATTTTAGTAAAGCATTTGGTAAGGTTCCCCATGGTAGGCTTATGCTGAAAGTCGGGAGGCATGGGATAGTGGGAAGTTTGGCCAGTTGGATAGAGAACTGGCTAACCGATCGAAGTCAGAGAGTGGTGGTAGATGGTAAATATTCAGCCTGGAGCCCAGTTACAAGTGGAGTTCCGCAGGGATCAGTTCTGGGTCCTCTGCTGTTTGTAATTTTTATTAATGACTTGGAAGAGGGAGTCGAAGGGTGGGTCAGTAAATTTGCAGACAATACGCAGATTGGTGGAGTTGTGGATAGTGAGGAGGGCTGTTGTCAGCTGCAAAAGGACTTGGATATGATGCAGAGCTGGGCTGAGGAGTGGCAGATGGAGTTCAACCCTGCCAAGTGTGAGGTTGTCCATTTTGGAAAGACAAATAAGAATGCGGAATACAGGGTTAAGGGTAGGGTTCTTAGTAAGGTGGAGGAGCAGAGGGATCTTGGGGTCTATGTTCATAGATCTTTGAAAGTTGCCACTCAGGTGGATTGAGCTTGTAAGAAGGCCTATGGTGTATTAGCATTCATTAGCAGAGGGATTGAATTCAAGAATTGTGAGGTGATGTTGCAACTGTATAGGACCTTGGTAAGGCCACATTTGGAGTACTATGTACAGTTCTGGTTGCCTCATTTTAGGAAAGATGTGGAAGCGTTGGAGAGGGTGCAGAGGAGATTTACCAGGATGTTGTCTGGAATGGAGAATAGGTCGTGCGAGGATAGGTTGAGAGTGCTAGGCCTTTTCTCATTGGAACGGAGAAGGATGAGGGGTGACTTGATAGAGGTTTATAAGATGATCAGAGGAATAGATAGAGTAGACAGTCAGAGACTTTTTTTCCCCGGGTGCAACAGAATGTTACAAGGGGACATAAATTTAAGGTGAAGGGTGGAAGGTATAGGGGGGATGTCAGGGGTAGGTTCTTTACCCAGAGAATGGTGGGGGCATGGAATGCGCTGCCTGTGGGAGTGTCAGAGTCAGAATCTTTGGTGACCTTTAAGCGGCAATTGGATAGGTACATGGATGGGTGCTTAAGCTAGGACAAATGTTCGGCACAACATCGTGGGCCGAAGGGCCTGTTCTGTGCTGTATTGTTCTATGTTCTAGGGTCGTGGGTTTGAACCCTACTATTGCAGGCATTAAAATTTGAATTCAATTTTTAAACATTGGCTAATGATAGCCCTTATCTAATTTGTTGCTGAATAAGAAAGCACTTATCCAAATTTGCACATGGCACAAACAGAGAGCTTTTTAACCTGTGTGAATGTACGTATAATATTTCAGTGATTGTCCTTAACCCATATGGTTCACTAATGTCCTGTAGGGAAGGAAATCCTGGTCACTTCCCTGCTCTGATTGACATGTAACTGCAGAGTCAGCAATATGTCTGACTCTCTGGGCCTTGTAATGCATTTGCTGCAGTTTTGCCCATTGATTTCATCTGTTAATATTTCTGTAATGTTATGTTGACATTCACAAGTTTATAAGACTCTGTATTTTTATACCATTTGCGAGTTTGGATATTTCCTTTCTATTTCTCATTTACTTTGTTGGTAAATACCTTAAATAGTTGAAGCTCCAGCACAGATTTTCGTGAGATTCCACTAGGTACATTGTGCCATTTTAGGTCCCTCTCCAATATTCCTACTGCCTCCAGCTGCTCAGCCTATCTCCCTGTGCTGATCAATAAATTGTTCCTATTACTCAGAACCTCACAGCTAACAGTCTCTTAGGAGGAATTTTATTAAGTGTCTATGGAAATCTATACAAAAATATCTAAAGGCATTCTGTGCTAGTGACACAATATAATTTATTTGGCATGACCTATTCTTTACAAGTTAGACTCTGTCTGATCAGCTGAAAATGTTGGAGGTGTTCAGTCAGCCTACTCTTAATTATAGACTCTTGTACTTTCCTGACAACCAAGCTTAACTGGTCTATAATTTCTGCTCTCATTTTTCTCAGCAAAAGGTCTTGAACACATTTACTCTTTCCAGGAAGCTAAGTATTGTATCAGAGTGCCTAGAATACAGAAAGATTTACTGGTACAGGAGGGAATCCAGTGGAAGAGGTTGAGTAGGTTGGCCTTTGTAGTCATTGTAGTTTAGAAGAATGAGTGAAGACCTTATCGAAACAAGTAAGATTCTATCAAAAGGCTGTGAATTCGCAGAATTCACTACCTCAGAGTGTGGTAGATGCTGGGGCATTGAGTATATTTTAAGGAGATAGACACGTTTTTAATTAGTAATGAGTTGAAAGGTTATAGAGAGCAGGCAGGAAAGTGGAGATTAGGCTGAGATGAGAGTGTATTAAATGTGGTAGGGTGGATTTGAGGGGTTGAATGGCCTCTTCTTATATCTAGTCCTTTTGTTCCTTTGTGTAAATGTGCTGTTGATTGGAGTGGTTCATAAGGTTCTGAGCAGACTTTTCTCAGAGTTTGTAACAAGCACTGTTAGTGTTGGGACTACAGCAGTGTGAGATGTCGGTTGAGTGAGTTCTGACTGACTTTTGTTGGAAATTTTAAAGCGGAAACACAGCTGGAATATCCTTTCCAAATTTACCCTTTATTGATATAATCAGATTAGGTAAGTATATTTTTCCGATTAAAGTTGTCTGATTCTGGTTGTTAGAATTCAAGTACTTGAGTTCTTTTATTTAAATGAGGTTTTGATTGGGGTAGCTAAATAAGTTCCATGTGCAGACCTGACCTTTGTAAGAATGATTTTTGATGGGCTGGCGTTGAACTGGGGTGGACAAAGTTTAAAAATTACATGATGCCAGGTTGTAGTCCAACAGGTTAATTTGGAAGCACTAGCTTTTGAAGTGCTGCTTCCTCATCAGGTGCTTGTAAGAAAGAGATGACTCTATGCACAGGTTACAAGGCATATGGTTAGTGTTGGAACAGCAGCTGTGGGACCTCAGCTCAATCAGATCCAGGCTGAGTGAGTTCTGACTGACTACACTTAAAACTATGTGAAATGGAAATTCAGGCCAAAGTGGGGAAGAGGTGTTCTAACTATGGTTTACTGTGATAAGTAAACGTTGCAGAGCAAGATGAGAGGGAGACAAAGGATGTGGATTGTGAGGCTGATCTGCAGTGAGGAGAAAGTGAGGTCTGCAGATGCTGGAGATCAAAGTTGAAACTTTATTGCTGGAACAGCACAGCAGGTCAGGCAGCATCCAGGGAACAGGATATTCGACGTTTCGGGCACAGGCCCTTCTTCAGGAATGAGCAGAGAGTGTTCAGCAGGAGAAGATAAAAGGTAGGGAGGAGGGACTTGGAGGAGGGGCGTTGGAAATGTGATAGGTGGAAAGAGGTCAAGGTGAGGGTGATAGGTCGGAGTAGGATGGAGGCAGAGAGGTCAAGAAGAAGACTGCAGGTCAGGAAGGCGGTGCCGGGCTGGAGGGATTCGGCTGAGACAAGGTGGGGGGAGGGGGGGATGAAGAAACTGGTGAAGTCCAAGTTCATCCCCTGTGGTTGGAGGGTTCCCAGTCGGAAGATAAGACGCTCCTCCTCCGACCGTCGCGTTGTTGTGGTTTGGCGGTGGATGAGTCCAATGACCTGCATATCCTCGGTGGAGTGGGAGGGGGAGTTGAAATGCTGTGCTACAGGGTGATTGGGTTGGTTCGTCCGGGTGGCATAGAGGTGCTCTCTGAATTGCTCCGCAAGTAGGCGGCCTGTCTCCCCAATATAGAGGAGGCCACACCGGCTGCAGCGGATGCAGTAGATGATGTGGGTGGAGGTGCAGGTGAATCTGTGGCGGATATGGAAGTTTCCTTTGGGGCCTTGGAGAGAAGTGAGGGGGGAGGTGTGGGCGTAAGTGTTGCACCTCCTGCGGTTGCAAGGGAAGGTGCCGGGAGTGGAGGTTGGGTCGGTGGGGGGTGTGGATCTGACAAGGGAGTCGCGGAGGGAGTGGTCTCTACGGAAAGCTGATAGGGGAGGGGAGGGAAATATATCCTTGGTGCTGGGGTCTGTTTGGAGGTGGCGGAAGTGACGGCGGATGATGCGCTGTACATGGAGATTGGTGGGGTGGTAGGTGAGACAGTGACAGAGACACAACACAAACCACAGATGGTAGAAGGGTGGGGAAAGCAGCTGACAGGGAAGTAGGACCAGTGAATATTTCTAGTCATGAAAGTAGACATCAGGTTTTTGGTTTATGTTTTGGTCTGCACTGTTTTCTTCCTTCTAAAAGAAATATTCTTCCATATTGGATTGATACTGAAGGTTTTTTCTCTTTTTGGTTTATAAACACAATATATTGGGACAGTGAAGTGTAAACACTTGACTAATTAATCTAAAATGGCACGGGGCACAGTGGTTAGCACTGCTGCCTCACAGCGCCAGAGACCCGGGTTCAATTCCCGCCCCAGGCAACTGACTGTGTAGAATTTGCACATTCTCCCCGTGTCTGCGTGGGTTTCCTCCGGGTGCTCCGGTTTCCTCCCACAGTCCAAAGATGTGCAGGTCAGGTGAACTGGCCATGCTAAATTGGCCGTAGTGTTAGGTGCAGGGATAAATGTAGGGGTATGAGATGGGTTGCGCTTCGGCGGGTCGGTGTGGACTTGTTGGGCCGAAGGGCCTGTTTCCACACTGTAATGTAATCTAATCTAATCAAAAAGTTAAATTGGTGCTGCAACATGTGGGAGCTGCAGAACACCAATGGGATCAGTATCAAGATGAATCGAACAACTAAGGTTGTAGAGAGGTCTTTTAAATTAACTAGGGGGCCGGGTTTGGGAGAGGGAAATGAAGGCTTATACAGCAAGGGGATTTGACAAAATTACGGGACATCTATTTGAATAATACCGGGAATGGAACAGGAAGAGACAAAGGATGCAGTCCAGGAGGCAGTTCACTTGGCTGATAACAGGTATGGGTAACTGTCTTATGAGGACAGGTTGAACAGGTTGGGCATATACTTGTTGGAGTTTAGAAAAATTAGAGGAAACCATATTGAAACGTACAAGATTCTTAGAGGAGTTAACAGGGTAGATGCACACCAGTCGTTTCCACTTGTGGGATAATCTAGGCCTGGAGGGTATAATCTCAGAATGAGAGATTGCACATTTAAGACAGAGATGAGAAGGAATTTCTTCTCTGGCAGTGAATCTGTGGAATTCTTTACAACAGAGACCTGTCGAGGCTGGGTCATTTAGTATATTCAAGGCTGAGATGGACAGATTTTTAATCAGTAAGGGAATCAAGAGTTACGGGGAAAAAGTAGAAAAATCTAGTGGCGGATTATTAGATCAGTTTAATAATTGAGAAAGGTGATGGCCCAGTGATATTATTGCTGGGCTGTTAATCCAGAGACCCAGGGAATGCTTTGGGGACCTGGGTTCGAATCCTGCCATGGCAGATGGTGGAACTTGAATTTGAAAATGTGGAATTAAAAGTTTAGTGGATGACTATGGATCCTTTGCTGATTGTTGAGAAAAACCTATCTGGTTCACTACCTTGAATTTGGTCACTTTCTTAACTGCTCCCACTTTAAAGATCTTATCACCTAATACGTGCAGATTCTGGGGTCCTGTGACCTTTGTTCCATTGCCTGAGGAAGCTAAGAAACCACATAGTTTATTTTTAAGAAACAAGGTTGAGCTGAAATGTATAATTGCAGCCCAGTTAACATAGCATCTGTAGTAGGAGAAACCTCAGCCTTGAAGAATGACATTAGCACACAGCAGCATAAAGAGGATCTGAGGAGATCTGGCAGCGTCTTTTGGGAGTGTATCAGAATTAAGTTTTGGGTCCAGTGACACTTCTCCAGAAATCCAAACATGAGATCTGTTTCACTCCCCAGTCTTCAGCGTTTTCTGTGTTCTTTTTTCCTGAGTTGAATGCCCTAGTATTTTGAGTATTTTAATGTAAAGAGGAAATTGTTTTCAAAAAGGACAGTGTGTGCTTTGTGAAACCTGTTGGATTTCCTTTTGATGGTGTAGGTTGAGATTTAGCGAATTGGGCAATAGGAAAGCATGCGGCAAGTTGTCACACGGGAGATAACTACGACAGATTAAAGAAGAATTAAATTAGCGGCTGAGTAACAAACTCTATTTAAAACTTGATTAGTGGGAAGAAATGAAGGTCATTTTAATTAATGTTTGGAAGTGACTGTGTAGAATGTAGAATTTGGTTTTACTGTCACGTGTACTCAACTATAGGAATAAAAGAGTGCAGTGTAAAGTGTACAAAGTTGCCACTTACTGCACCAAAGGTGCCCGGGTACTAAATCTTAGGTATAACTTAGAAAATTAAAGAAAAAAAAGTGAAAGTTCCGTATTATAGTCCTTCCAAAGTAGAGAAAGAGGAAAAAAGAAGCAGGGTTGAGTTTTGGGAACATTTTCTACTGAGCATGGCTATCAGGTTTTTGGGAGTGGCTCTGATTAGTAAACATCATTTTAAAAAAAAGTCTATGTAATTAAAAATTAAATAAGCAGTAGCAGGGATAGGTCCTTGGCCCTTTGAGTGGTGCCTTGTAATTCACGAAGATAATGGCTGGTCCGCTGTTGGATTCAACTCCACTCTCCTGCCTGTTCCATATAACCCTCGACTCTTCAATTGTTTAGAAGTCTGTCTATAATCTCTTTTTGTTTTGGAAAGTCCAAAGGAACATACATTGGGTTCTCAATAGTATGGGGCAAGACACTGAAATGTTTAAGGTTTTTTTAAAGAGACATGACATTATTAGATAGATAACTTAGTGTGGAAACAGGCCCTTCAGCCCAACAAGTCCACACTGACCCTTTGAAGAGCAGCCCACCCAGACCCATTCCCCTACATTTACCCCTTCACCTAACATTACGGGCAATTTAGCATGGCCAGTTCACCTAACCTGCACATTTTTGGACTGTGGGAGGAAACCAGAGCACCCGGAGGAAACCCACGCAGACACTGGGAGAATGTGCAAACTCCACACAGACAGTTGCCTGAGGCGGGAATTGAACCCTGGTCTCTGGCGCTGTGAGAGGCCGCCCAGTAGTTATTGTGAATGGGAGTTGGCTGTTGGGAATTTATTGTGTGTTTGATGGGGACAGGTTTTCAGAATATGAAAAGCTGGAATGGAAGAAAGTTTACTCTTTTCTGAGAAAAACAAACCCAAGTTATGGTTTTTTTCCACAATCTGAACATGTTTTTATCACAATCTGAAAATCAGTGAGTCTGTGTAAAACATTAGGGAGGTACACAAGAATAACTTGTGTTGCAGTGAGCTCCACTGTAAAAAGTGTATTGAGGCTTTAGTGAGGATACAGTGCACGTTCACTGGGATGCTGCATCGTACAAGGACACTCATACAAAAAGAAACTTGAAAAACCTGAGATGCTTTAAAACAAAAAAAATGGTTACGAAAATTGTTTGAAATTATTAAAGGATGGGATAGGAGAGAATTGAGGTGGAGTTTTTTTTTAATTTCTGTAATTGAGATACCATGGGTACAAGATGCAATGTAAATGGCTTTGAGCTGAGGGCATAAAGTTGTAAGCCTGCAGGTTTCATTTGTGAGATTTGTTCCAGTCTCTCCCACTATGTCAGCACATAAGTTTGGACTGGCTAGATGAATGTGGGGGATTTGGGAATGGGATAGGTTAATATACAGTGGGTTGTTTGCTCGAAAGGAGGTCAAAAATGTCACTCTTTTGCATGGTTCATTGTGCAGGGATAGAGGTGCCTGCAGGTTCATGTGCGTTGGTCTTTGGAAGTAGCAGGACTTATTGGGATAATAACTAACAAAGCTTTTGCAATCTTGGCCTTCATAATTGAAGGGATTGAGTCCAGAAGCAGGGAAGTTATACTGAACGCCTCTGAGCCTCTGCTTAGGTCACATCAAGAGCGTTGTGCTATTATTATTCTAGTCACCACACTTTGGGAAGGGTGCATGGGTCCCTGAAAGGCTTTGACAAGAATGGTTCCAGCATTGGATGAGGTTTTAGATGAAAGATCAAATTGGAAACATTGGAATTATTCTCCTTTTTTTTTGGAGTAAAGAAGATTGAGAGGAGTTTTTGAACAAGATGTAAAAAAAAATGACAGGCTTCAATGAAACACTAGTTCCTGTTAGTTCATGGTTCAAGGATTTAAGATCCTGGATAAGAGATTCAGGGGAATGTGATGAAGAATCAGTGAGTGGTTATGACCTGGAATGTGCTGCCATTGAGAAGCAGGGTCAACGAATGATTCTAAGAGGAAATTGGATTATACTTATGGAATAAATATTATTGCATAAAAGACAAAATTTGTAAAGGTTATAATAAATATTAATGGGAAAGCAGATGTAAGTAAATGCAAAATAATGCAGGTGCTAGAAATCTAAAACAAGCACAGAGAATGTTGGAGAAACTCAGCAGATCTGGCAGCATCTGTGGAATGAAAAACAAAGTTAATGTCTTGAGTCTGGTATGACTATTGTTAGGAAATGAAGAAATGAAGGTGTGTGGTCAAAACTGGAACACAATTCAAATACTTGGAGAGGGTTTTGTGGTAAAGAAATCATTGTGGAATCACAGTAAATTCTGCAATCTCGAAGCTTAAAGAATTATGCACTATGTCTGTGTGCAGAGATGTTAAGAATAGAATGCTCAAGACATGGTTCAGAGTCACTTGTTGTATGGACCTGAAATATGAACTTTCATAATGATGGACATCTAAAGAGTAGGATGTTGTGAAATGTGGTTCTGGGAAAGGATGGAGCAGGTTAGTTGGAGAGAACACAAGCACATTGAAGAACATGCCTAGAATGATGATGGAGGGGCAGGTCGTTCGTGATTATCATGAAGAGGCAATAAGGCTGGGTTGCCACATTCTAAACAGGAGAGCTTGCTGATGGATGTGATTGCCTACATCATCTAATCTCATTTCAATGAAAGAGAATGACGATATTAGACAACTTAGAATTGAAAATGAGAGATTCCTACAGGCCAACATAGAAATTGCTGGAAAAGCTCAGCAGGTCTGGCAGCATCTGTGGAGACCAATCCGGGTTAGTGTTTCTGGTTGAGTGACCCTTCCTTACAACTGCTATGAACAACTGACGAAGAAAGTGCAAGACCATGACATGTAGAAGAATGAGTAGGGGACCTGGATCACTACGAAAAATAAAGTGACTGCTTTTGGGAAACAGTTGATGGGTTGGGGTAAAATGGATAATGAGAATGACGAGAACGAGGGTAGGTCCGATCAAGGACAGCAGTGGGAGACTGTGTATTGAGTCGGAAGAGATAGGAGAGGTCTTGAATGAGTACTTTTCTTCAGTATTTACGCATGAGAGGAACCGTATTGTTGAAGAGGACAGTGTGAAACGGACTGGTAAGCTAGAGGAGATACTTGTTAGGAAGGAACATGTGTTGGACATTTTGAACAACTTGAGGATAGACAAGTCCCCCGGGCCTGACGGGATATATCCTAGGATTATGTGGGAAGCAAGAGAGGAAATTGTAGTACCGTTGGCAATGATCTTTTCGTCTTCACTGTCAATGGAGGTGGTACCAGGGAACTGGAGAGTGGCGAATGTTGTGCCCCTGTTCAAAAAAGGGAATAGGGATAACCCCGGGAATTACAGGCCAGTTAGTCTTACTTTGGTGGTGGGTAAAGTAATGGAAAGGGTACTGAGGGATAGGATTTATGAGTATCTGGAAAGACACTACTTGATTAGGGACAGCCAGCACGGATTTGTGAGGGGTAGGTCTTGCCTTACAAGTCTTATTGAATTCTTTGAGGAGGTGACCAAGCATGTGGATGAGTGTAGAGCAGTGGATGTAGTATACATGGATTTTAGTAAAGCATTTGATAAGGTTCCCCATGGTAGGCTTATGCGAAAAGTCAGGAGGCATGGGATAGAGGGAAATTTGGCCAATTGGATAGAAATCTGGCTAACCGGTCGAAGTCAGAGAGTGGTGGTAGATGGTAAATATTCAGCCTGGAGCCCAGTTACAAGTGGAGTTCCATAGGGATCAGTTCTGGGTCCTCTGCTGTTTGTAATTTTTATTAATGACTTGGAAGAGGGAGTCGAAGGGTGGGTCAGTAAATTTGCAGATGATACGAAGATTGGTGGAGTTGTGGATAGTGAGGAGGGCTGTTGTCGGCTGCAAAGGGACTTAGATATTATGCAGAGTTGGGCTGAGGAGTGGCAGATGGAGTTCAACCCTGCCAAGTGTGAAGTTGTACATTTTGGAAAGACAAATAAGAATGCAGAATACAGGGTTAATGGTAGGGTTCTTAGTGAGGTGGAGGAACAGTGGGATCTTGGGGTCTATGTTCATAGATCTCTGAAAGTTGCCACTCAGGTGGATAGAGCTTGTAAGAAGGCCTATGGTGTATTAGCGTTCATTAGCAGAGGGATTGAATTCAAGAGTCGTGAAGTGATGTTGCAGCTGTACAGGACTTTGCTTAGGCCACATTTGGAGTACTGTGTGCAGTTCTGGTCGCCTCACTTTAGGAAAGATGTGGAAGCTTTGGAGAGAGTGCAGAGAAGATTTACCAGGATGTTGCCTGGAATGGAGAATAGGTCGTACGAGGATAGGTTGAGAGTGCTAGGCCTTTTCTCATTGGAACGGCGAAGCATGAGGGGTGACTTGGTAGAGGTTTATAAGATGATCAGGGGAATAGATAGAGTAGACAGTCAGAAACTTTTTCCCCGGGTACAACAGAGTGTTACAAGGGGACATAAATTTAAGGTGAAGGGTGGAAGGTATAGGGGAGATGTCAGGGGTAGCTTCTTTACCCAGAGAGTGGTGGGGGCATGGAATGTGCTGCCTGTGGGAGTGGTAGAGTCAGAATCTTTGGTGACCTTTAACCGGCAATTGGATAGGTACATGGATGGGTGCTTAAGCTAGGACAAATGTTCGGCACAACATCGTGGGCCGAAGGGCCTGTTCTGTGCTGTATTGTTCTATGTTCTATGAGACTGATCAACAGAGAGCCAGCATGGATCTATGGACTGAATAAAATCTTCCTATGTTGTAATCTTTGTTTAATGCCATACAAAAAGGGATAATTGCAATGTTCTTTGAATCATACAGCACAGAAACAGGCTCTGCAGCCCAACTTGTTCATGCTGACTCGGCTTCCCAAACTGAACTCCTCCCGCTTACCTGTGTTTGGCCCTTTTCCCTTTCCTATCCAAGTGTCTTTTAACGTTGTAATTGTACCCACTTCTACCATTTCCTCTGGCATCCCATACATGCACTACTCTCGGTGCGGAAAAGGTTACCCCTCAGTTCCACTTTGACTCCCCTAACCTTGAGAAAAGACCTCGGCTGTTCACCTTATCTATGGTCTTTTGATTTTATCAACCTCTATAAGGCCACCCCATCACCCTCCGAATACTCCGGGGGGAAATAGTTCCAGCCTCTGATTCGTCAAACAAACTTGGTTATGTATACAGCATTTTGCATTTTATTTGTAATCATTGACGTTGTAAAATACTGCAAGTTGCTTTATCGGGCAAGGTTAAACAGCAAATTACAAAAAGAGATAGCAGGACTGGTGACCAAATGCTGAGGATGAGAGGTCAAGGTAAGGAGCAGTGTTAAGTGGAGGGAATGTGAGAGCTTAGGCCTGAGGCAGCTTAGGGCACGACTGCCGTCATCTCTTACTTTGAGGATGGAGTGTACTCAGATCCTGAGTTCCTGCCCGTGGGAAGGAGCGAGCAGGCAAGAGGCCAGTTTTAAACATTGTGAAATTTCTCCCTGATCGTTAAGGATACAAACATTGCTCTGTTTTGTTTCTGTTCTTTTGGATGGGTGCCCTGGCCACTACACCATCTGTAATCCAGTAACTCAGCAAGTATTAAATCTAGGATCGTTCTCCCCCAAACATCTCCATTCCTTTGCCATGGGCGGTTTTCTCTCTAATACTAACTTTGACTTTTACATTTCTTAGATGAAGTTAACTGTGAATCAAGCAGCTTTAAAACAACATAGCTCCCTGGAGGTATTTTTTTTAAATTTTACGTTTTGCAGCATTCCCATCTCCAGCGAATAAAGCTCCTTTTTAAAAAGGTGCCAAACAGCACATGATTAAATCTGAACCTGTTGGGCAAATGGGAGAAAGGAAAGTTTTACTTAGATGGGTTTGTTTTTGTTCTTGCCTGGTTACACTGAGATGCATGTAATGAAACATCTCTCTACAGATGGTGGGTTACTGTGGTTTGGTTAGGCAAGTGTGTTCTATGGTGTTATCTTGTTGTTCTGCTGTTCAATGTTTACAGTTTCCTTAGACCAGTCTTGCTGTTACACCAGAGGTTAGAGGGAGGGGAGGAAGTTCCGATGACGCTTGCTCTTTCTTGACTGGTGTTTTCAGAGAACTGAAATTGCTAGACAAAAGAGCCGGAGGTCTCATTAGTTTACCTTTCAGCATCCTGGCAGTGCAACAATTGATAGAATTGTTTGAAGGAGTATGGTTTAGCATTTTAAAAATTTGCTGGCATGTCACACGAGTACTAGATTTACGGGTTAATCTCTTAGGACTGCATGTGCATTTTACTGTGCTCTGAATAGATTGTTTTGTTTGGTGAGTGTTAGGCTATGCTTAAGGGCCAGCAATGATTATGCACTGACTTGTGATATTATTTTCATGCACTTTCAGTCCAGTTCATTGGTAAAAATCCTTTCCTGACTTGGATTATTTTCAGTTGAAGTCCTAAAGGTTTTTATGTCACTAAACTGTACATTTTGTCATGGTGATATGTGACTGTCGGTTCAGAGAAGCAGCTTTAACATGTTTCAGGAATTTGAACTCTTCTCGAGTATATGCAGAAGAGATCTTTCCACTGGCTGTGGCTCAGGACTCAGGGGATGGAACCACGGGATAAGGGGATTTTCATTTAAAACTGTGAGGAAAAGTAGGAATTTCTTCACTCGGAGGGTGGTGAATCTTTGGAATTCCCCACCCTCAGCGAGCTGTGGAATTTCAATTTGGTTCAGACAGAGATTGATAGATTTCTGGAGAGTAATGACATCAAGCAATATGGGAACAGTGCAGGAAAGTGGTGCTGATGTGATAACTGGCCATGATCATATTGAACAATAGACAGGCTCGATGGGCAGAAAGGTCTACTCAAATTTCTAAATTCTAGGTGGCTGCAAAGATGTGGTTGCCTTTTTTCCAATTGTCCTCAGGATGTGGCATCACTGATTTGAGATATTATTGTCATATGTACTGAGATACGGTGAAAAGGATTGTTTTGCAAGCTATCCAGACAAACTGTACCTTTATATAAGTACTTCAGAGTAACAGAACAGAATGGATATAATGCACCAAATGTTGTCCACCCATTAACCCGGCCTGCCCTTCTTGCTGCCTTGGGAAAGGTACATGTGACAACAGTAAATCAAATCAAATTGGAAATCTTCAAATGCCGCAGTCAATGCGCTGTAGGTAGACCAGCAATGCCCTTAGGAAGGGAGTTCCAGGATTTTGACCCAGCAACAGTGAAGGAACAGCGACATAATTCCAAGTCAGGGTGGTGAGTAGCTCAGAGAACTTGCAGGGGGTGGTGTTCCCATATACCTGCTGCCCTTGTCCTTCCACAGAGTTAAGCTGCATGCACCAATTTGAGATGATCATTTGTGAAATCTGAACTACCCTGCTGCATCACATTTTAGTAATTCCCAAATAAATATTTTGTTTTCTTTTACCATATATGCTCAAGTACTGGTTGATCTTGCGGATAAGTTGATTTGTGGCCAAAATTCCAAACTTTCTGTACTTGCAACCTTCTCACTGATGAATCAAACTTGTCCTGGTACAATCCTACATTGTAGAAATGGACAATTTCCTTTGAGGCGAACTGTTTAGCTCCTCAACACAGAATCACAACAATGTAATGGCACAGGAAGAGGCCATTTGGCCCATCATGCCTACGTGTTTTCAAATGAGTATCAATTTCCTTATACCCTTGGACACTGTTTCTATCCAAATAACCAGGCCTGTTATGTATGTGAATACATGAGACCAAGGCACCACCTGTAGGAGCAAGAGTAGGCCATTCTGGCCATCAAGTCTGCTGTGTCGTTCAATAAAATCAAAGTTGATCTGACAATCTTCACAATACTAATCTGGAGGAGCCCAATGACAACCACATAACCACAGCCATGAAAACCCATTCTGGTTCAGTAATGCCCTTACCTGGTCTGACCTAGGTGTGATTCCAGAACAGTGGCAATGTCTTAACGTCCTCTTGGCAATTACTGCTGGCCTGACCAGCGATCCTAAAGAATACAGAAACATGGTGAATGATGATGTCACAATGACAACAATGTTGATGATCTGTGATGCAACTCCAGAAACAGTTTGGGATGGTAGTGATTCTTCAGATGAAGAAAGTAGTTTTTCTTTAATGGATTTTTGGCACCTGTTTGGTGCATTGTTCTATTTCTACATTGTATATTGCTGTGGGGGAGAAAAACTGAAATTTGATTTTCACTTTTGTTTTGGAATTTGGTTAACTTCTCCACTTGAAAATTTTCTGTCCATCATGGAAGAACTTTTACTTCATTTGAAATATTTTGGTTTCTTTGTAGCTACTCTCAGGGGTGTATTGGTCTTGACCCTCAAACTTTACAATTCTTTTTCCTTTATTGATGGGTAGGTTGCTCAGTTTTATGTGAGCAACTCTATGATGGTGAGATAGACTCTTTCCATGCTGTAGGGATTTTGTTCAGCCCATTGAATCTGCACCAATGCTATCCTATCCCTGTCCTCTATCCTATCCCTGTAACCCTGCATTTTCCATAGCAAATCCACCTGACCAGTACAACGTTGGACTGTGGGAGGAAACCAGAGCACCCAGAGGCAACCCACACAGACCCAGGGAGAAGGTGCAGAGAGTTGCCTGAGGGTGTAATCGAGCCCGGGTCCTTGGTGCTGTGAGACAACAGTGCTAACGACTGAGCCACCCCCCCCTCCCCCTCCACCTAGAAAAATGGGGGAAGGTGGATTTGAACTGTCATAGAGATGTCCAGCATGGAAACAGACCCTTGCATGGATGGAGTTGCTTGTGCTTGGGTGATATTCTGCGCTATGTTGTGAACACGACTGATGAATCTGGCATTAGTACATGTCCTAACGGCTTGAGTGTACATGTCACGCCTCGGGTAGCAGCCTTCGAGAGGGATCCTATTTGACTCTTTCTTTTTTAGTCACTGCACCACGGATTTGTCTGTCGACTGTTCCAGTTCGTTGGTTATCTCGTTGGGTTCATTGTTGACACCTTGGGTTCGTGGAAGAATTCACGGAGCCTCGTTCTCCTGATGAATTCCTCTGTGTCTGTTAAGAGACCGATGGAGTCCATTCTGGGATTGGGGCAGAAGTTGAGCCCTCTGCTGAGAACTTCAATTTTGTCCAGTCAAAGGGTGTAGTTAGACACCCTTCGACCGGACGATGGATTTCCCTCTGATAGTACTGGTTTGGTGACTGCTGGTGGTGATGCTGAATTTCTCCAGTTTCCTCTTCTTAGTTATGTGCTTGATGTGCATGTGGATGGTGTAATTCCATTGCCTCATCTGCTTGGCAGTGTCTTGTAGCAGGTCCACTGTAGCACAAGCTGAGAATATGAACTCTATCTGGATTTTAAGCATGTGGTGTCTGCTGTAGAGCTGGCGTGTGAGATGATTGAGGACTGTGCGAGTCCACCCCATTCCAACACAGCACCTCCACATCATGACTCAAGATTCAGTCTTTGTAATACACATTCTATGAGTAAATACAATAGTTTTTGATTGGAATTTGTTTTTTTTTTGGTTTTGAAGTATGGAATCCACTGTCCATTATGTATTAACGGCACATATTATCTCTGTGTATTTTACAGTGGTGGTATTTGTTTAAAATCAGCTTTGTTTTTTTTACCAGTGCCATTTGTGAGATGGTGTTTGGTTGAATTGACTGTATCATCTGCGCAATGATCCCTGAACTGCTGAGCCTGTCCTGTTAAGGAATGCTGAGCATACAGAAATCGCCAAAGTAACATGTGCCCTTTTTCAGTGACTTTGTTCTCCTGGGTTGATCCTGTGATTGCATTTTCCACCTCCACCCACCCCTACCCCGGGGGGTATGAATGCTGATTCATTAGGCACATTGCCAACATCCAGCCCAAGACCTTCTGTACAGTGAAGTAGCCTACAAGGTGTCACAAAGCTTTTTTTTTTCTAAAAGCTGTTCCATGGCTCAAGGAGATTCAGTCCTTGATTTTTTTTTTCAGAGGGTAAATAAAGCAGGCTGGGCTCCAATCAGTCTGGTTTGGTACAGAGATGAAAAGGATATTGAGGGCTTTTTGTTTATATATAAACAGATGAGACTTCAGGCCAAAGTGGTCACATCTTAGAAGTGACCTGTATAATGAAAGGGGAGTGGTTAGTTCTCGAGCTGAGCAGTTTAATTCAGTTCAGAACTGGCTGGGAGTTCAACAGGTGAGCTGTGTGGAAGCTCTCTGTCCTGCCCTTCTAATTTCAACCTGCAAGCATCTAACTTTTTTTCTTGTACTGTGTTTTAAAGGGGGTTTGCTTATGGGACTGTTGTGTATATTCAGAACAGCATACTTAAGTCTAGTTTGGATATACTGAGTTCTGTAGAGGTCCTTTTATTCTGCTTTTCACATCTCATTTGTAATTATATGAATAAACTTTTTTCTATTTTAAAAATGGTAGTCAACCTTGCTAACTGACTCAAGGTAATTTTCACTGTACACTTAACAAAATAAATTACAAAGTCCTGGTCTGGTTTGCCTGTTCAAGAATGTTTTGAGTGGTCTGACCTAGTCCATAACCGATTGGGAGCTCTTGCGGGATTTTAAACAATGAGTGGTAGGTGCTCGTGTCTTTATTTCGGCTGTTGGTTTGGTTGGGTAGACAAAGCTTGGCATAGTAATGGCTTTCAGTCACTAAAAGTTTTCTGGAAGTGGATGCGGTGACTTTGGAAGTTTTGTAAAAGGTGAATAAGACCAAGCTGCAGGAATTAGCTGACCAGTTGGGATTTGACCTGCCTGCTTCTGTGAGGATAGGAGAGATAATTACAGCAGTTGCTCAGCATTTAAACTTGCTGGAGAAACCATCAGAATCTGGATATAGGTTTGCTCGCTGAGCTGGAAGGTTTGTTCTCAGATGTTTCATCACCATACTATGTAACATCATTAGTGAGCCTCCAGATGAAGCACTGGTGGCATGGCCTGCTTTCTATTTGTGTTTAGGTTTCCTTGGGTTGCTGATGTAATTTCCAGTGGTGATGTCATTTCCTATTTCGGGATTAGTGCTGCTGGAAGAGCGCAGCAGTTCAGGCAGCATCCGAGGAGCAGTAAACTCGACATTTCGGGCAAAAGCCCGTTGATTTTACTACTCCTCAGATGCTGCCTGAACTGCTGTGCTCTTCCAGCATCACTAATCCAGAATCTGGTTTCCAGCATCTGCAGTCATTGTTTTTACTGAGTCATTTCCTATGGTAATGTCATTGCCTTTTTTTTCTGGGGGGGGGGGGGGGGGTGGTAAATGGGATCCAAGTCAATGTGTTTGTTGATAGAGTTCTGGTTGGAATGCCATGCTTCTAGGAATTCTCATGCGTGTCTCTGTTTGGCTTGTCCTAGGATGGATGTGGTGTCCCAGTCAAAGTGGTATCCTTCCTCCTCTGTATGTAAGGATACTAGTGAGAGTGGGTCATGTCTGTTTCTGGCTAGTTGATGTTCATGTATCATGGTGACTAGATTGCTGTCTGTTTGTCCAATGTAGTGTTTGTTACAGTTCTTGCAAGGTATATTGTAAATGACATTAGTTTTGCTTGTCATCTGTTTAGGATATTGCGAGTTCATTTGGAAATCACCACCTGTACAGTGTATTCAAAAAGAACGGGTACCCAATGAACACAGTCCCTCGATTTGTTTTTGTTTTTGTTTTTTTTTTGTTCTCTCAGCAACAAACCCAAACAAGCAGACAGAACACGTCCAGAAACCTTAGCCTCTCTCCCCTACATCAAATACATCTTGGAAATGACTGCCAGGCTACTTAGACCCCTTGGCATCATGGTAGCCCACAAACCCATCAACACACTAAAACAGCAGATAATGAACTTTAAAGACTGTACAGACAACAAGTAAAACTAATGTCATTTACAGGATCCCTTGCAAGAACTGTAACAAATACTACATTGGACAAACCGGCGGAAAGATATGACCCATTTTCACTAGTATCCTTGTGAGTGGGTCACCAGGATATGCTTGAGGGGAACAAAGAAGTTAAAACGTCCAGTGTTTTCGTTGTAATAAAGTGGGCCACACAAAATCAGTGTTGGTGGGCTAGGAGAAAGCTAGATGTAGGAAAACTGGACAAGCCTGGAAGTTTTGTTGGACTAGTAACAAAAAATATAAGGAAAGTTAGACAACTGCCTCAGTGTTCAGAGGTTGATTTATTCACATAGGCCAGGAGCAATAGGTAAAGAGGTTACAATATTAAGGGACACAGGATCCTGTCAGTCTGTAATGCTGAAGGATTATGAGATACGTGCTGCTGAGGGACTATTGCAGGAAAGGTACTGGTAACAGGCATTCATGGTGACACAAAGTGCTCAATTATGTAAAGTGAGGTAAGAGAGTCTAGAGAAGAGTATTTTAGCCTGTGGTTTCCTCACACCTAAATGACCTCCAAGTGGTAGCTCATGCACCACTCTCAGCACTTCCTTTCTATGCCTTTTGATACAACTGTTTGAATTACAGCAGAAAGATGAGAAATTAAATCAGCTTAGCAGAGCTAAAGATACTGGCATGTTTAATCTATTTGCTCTTTTCTGTTCCACTTATCTGATCAAAAAAAGCCTCTGATAACACTGTCAGCTTCCTTATTTGTTCCTATTGTTCCCTCCTGCATCAGCTTGTGCCTCTGTGATCTTGTGATCACATATTCAGGGAAAATTCCTGAAAAAAAAAACTAGTCATTTCTTCAGTTGCTTGTGTCTCCACTGCCTTTTCAACTAGAGTAGGTAGCATGCCTAACGGTGAATCAGCTGTATCATTTGCAAGGACAAATTGTATTCCTGGAGCTAAGAGTTTGTCCAGTACTCCTACCACAAATCCTCACAAAAGACATTTACAGAGAAGGAAATTGAATGCATTCCTGTGTTTTATTACTTAACAAATTATGCCTTAATGAGGAAATGGAGACCATCACACGTTCGGGCAGAGATTCACCAAATTGTTTTGCCAGTAAGGTAGAGAAAGGAGATGTTGCGAGTGATGCATGACCTACCACTAGGGGGTCATTTAGGAGTGAGGAAAATGCAGACTAAAATACAAAGACTTTTTTACCAGCCTTGACTACATAAGGATGTAGTTGAATTTTGCCAGACATGTCATACATGGCAGCTAATTGGAATACCGCACACAATAATAAACCCTGCACCTTTCGTACCTATTCCAGCATTTGAGGATCTTTTTCGCAAGCGTCTTGATTGATTGCATAGTCCCCTACCTCAAACAAAAAGTGGGAATGAGTGTTTATTAACAATAATGGATGTGTCAACTAGATTTCTAGAGGCAATCACTTTATGTAACATCACAGCTAAAAGGGTTGTAGAAGAATTACTTAAATGTTTTACTAGATACAAACTGCCAATAGAGAACCCAGTCAGATAAAAGATTTGAACTTCACATCCAAGCTATTCAAGGAGGAAATGAATAACTTGGGAATAAAGCCATTCAAATCTACTCTGTATCATCTGGAATCACAGGGTACACTAGAGAGATGGCATCAAACACTGAAGACCATGTTGGGGGCTTATGGTCCAGATTATCCAGATGATTGAGGTAAGGGAATTCCTTCTTACTTTTTGTGATCAGAGGTGCATTGAATGAATTGACCAAATTCAGTCCATTTGAATTAATTATTGGGCATGAAGTAAGAGGATAATTAAAATTGATTAAGGAGAAATTAATCATTCAGAGACCACCCATTTGGACTGTCATTTTAGGTAACGATTAAATAGAGCTAGTGAGTTGGCTGGACAGCATTTAAAAGTATCACAGCATAAAATGAAACAAGCGGGTATTGGTGTTCCTTCCAGTAACAGGTGAGCCTTTAAAAGCAAGGTTTAGTAGACCTTATAAAATTGAGAAGAAATTGAGGTGAACTACTTACTAAAGACTTGCGACAGGAAGAAATCTGTGTGTCATGTGAATACGCTCAAGGTATTTTGATAAGGAAGGAAAGCAAGAGGAGAAGGAAGAACCAAGTTCAGAGGATTCTGAATTGGACATTCCTCAAATCAAATTGGACAATGAGGAAGTTGTCAAAAATTGGGATAAATTGAGTTCCCTTCCACAAGAAAGTTGAAATGACCTGAAAGAACTTATACTGTCAGATGGGGAGATATGCAGAAATAAACTGGGAAGTACTAACCTAATTGTGCATGATGTATGTGTAGGAGATGCTGTTCCGATTAAGCAACATCCTATTGGCATAATGCTCTAAAGTTGGCACAGGTTCAGAAGGAAATATAGCGCCTGCTTCAGAATGGCATAATCAAAGTGAGTTAGTGACTGGAGCTCACCCATAAGCCAGTTGGTACCCAACGGTTATGTGTGGACTATCACAAAGTCAACGCTGTTACAAAGACTGATGCATATCCAATTCCACGATTGGAGGACTGTATCCAAAAAGTGGGACAAACAACTTACATTTCTAAGTTGGACTTGCTCAGAAGTTACTGGCAAGTACCTATGTCAGAGAGAGCAAAGGTGATTTCGACTTTCATAACAGCAAATGGACTGTATCAATTCAAAGTCATGCCGTTTGGTATGAAAAATGCTCCAGCCACATTTGAGAGACTGACTAATAAGGTCATTGCCGGATTACCCAACTGTGTGGTGTATATTGATGACCTGGTGATTTTTAGTCACTCATGGAAGGAATATTTACAGCAATTATCGGACTTGGTCAATCGACTTCAGAAGGTGGTAAATGTGGCTAAAAGTGAATTTGCCAAAGCCCAAGTCACCTTCCTGGGCCATGTTATTGGGCATGGAAAATGGCCCCACGGAATGTAAAAATGAAAGTAATTGGGGAATTATCCACACTGCCGACGGAAAAAGCAGTACTACGGTTCCTGGGATTGAGTGGATTTTCCCAAAGATTTGTGCCAAACTTCAGCAGTGTGGCTGCTCCTCTTACCGAATGGTTAAAAAAGGGCAAAAACTTTCAGTGGACAGCGGACTGTCAAAAGGCATTTGACAGCTGAAAACTGTGTTAACCAGTATTAGCCATGCTGGGTTACATGAAGTCTTTCAAGGTGGCTATCGATGCCAGTGATGTGGGTGTCAGTGTGGTGCTCCTGCAGGAGGATGACAAGAGGATAGAAAGACCCATTGGGTATTTTTCCAGGAAGTTGAACGTTCATCAACAGAAATGTACACCAGTCAAGAAAGAGACTACGTGTGGTGTTGCCATTACAACATTTAGTGTTTATATTACCCACAATGCATCTGAGACAATCGTATATACTGATCATAACCTACTGACATTTTGTGGAAAAATTCAAGGACAAAAATGCCAGTGTGTTCAGATTGAGCTTGTTGTTGCAGCCATTCAGTTTGACAACTGTGCATGTGGCAGGTCGTGAAAACGTGATTATCGATGCGTTATCGAGACTCTAATGAGATATGGAGGCATTCAGTGGTGGGTGTACCGTGGCCTGAATTTGCATGCGGTTGTGCATGTTTGCATGTTTACAGTTAGTATAGTGTATATGTGTGTTGCGACTACTAACCAGGTTTTTGAAGGGTTAACAATGAAACCATATTTTGGTATTGATTGTTCTTTTTCTTTTGAGGGGGGGAGATGTCACATGCTGGGTTTTGATCAGTCTGGTTTGGTATAGAGATTAAAGGGATTGAGAGGCCTTTTTGCATATATGTAAACAGATGAGACTTCAGGCCAAAGTGGTCATGTTTTAGAAGTGACCCATATAATGAAAGGGGTGTGGTCAGCTCTCTATCTTAGATTAAAGTGGTGGTGGAAATGCACAGCAGGTCAGGGAGCATCCGAGGAGCAGGAAAATTGACGTTTCAGGAAGGGGCCATTTCCTGATGAAGGGCTCCTGCCCAAAACATCGATTTTCCTGCTCCTCTGATGCTGCCCGACCTGCTGTGCATTTCCACCACCACTCTAACCTTGACTCTAGTCTCCAGCATCTGCAGTCCTCACTTTCGCCTCGCTCTCTAGCTTAGCTGCGCAGCTTAATTCAGTTCAGAACTGGTTGGGAGTTCAATAGTGAACTGTGTGGAAACACTCTCTCCTGCCTTCTAACTTCAACCTGTAAGCATCTGACCCTTTTTTGTACTGTGTATTAAAAGGGGTTTGCTTATTGGGACTGTTGTGTATTGTTGTGTAAATTCGGAACAGCATACTTAAGTCTAATTTGGATAGACTGAGATCTGTAGGGGTTCTTTACTCTGTTCTTCGTGCTTCGTTGTGTAATTTTGTGAATAAATTTTTTTTTGTCGGTTTTAAACCTTGCTAACTCACCCTCTGGGTAATTTTTACTGTACACTTACCGAAACAAATTGCAAAGTTGTGGTCTGGGGCTGCCTGCTTAAGAATGTTTTTGAGTGGTCTGGTCTAGTCCATAGCAAAGGACCAGTGCAAGTGAGGTATGAAGACATTGAACTTTGAGCCAACATTGGCTGTCACTTTTTTTGGATTTTGACATTTAGAAGGGGATTGGAAGAGGTGGGCAGAAATGTAACCAGAGACTCCCGTGCCACAGGGGCTGCTGTGGAACTCCAGGCAATGTTTACCAGAGTGGAGCAGCACAATGCAACCCATCCTTTTCCCAGATTGTTAGTGTGCCAGGAGAAACCATCAGTGAGTGGCATGTTTGTACACTTCCATTTGCACTCCTGTTTCTATCTGATCTGTTGAATTACACATATCAAGAGAGAATTACATATGTCAAGAGTAATTAAAATATCTGCAATCCAGGGACGCATGCCATCACACAGAGCAATTTGAAACTGTGAAGTTTTTTTTCCACCTAGTAGTCTTCTGATGCTGGGGATCAATTAGGTGTTCCAAAACTGAGAGCTATGATTTTGGTTGGGTAGAGGTACAGGTGTCAAATTTCTTTTTCAGTGCCTCTCAATGTTCTTGAAGACTTTGTTTTTCATTTTCAGGAACTACTTTCCATTTCACGTTAGAAAGTGGACACGTTTTGTTGAAGATTCTCATTTTCCTTCCATTAAGCCAATTCACAAGAATACAAAAGTAATGGGAAAACAATGCTGTATGAGAGAAGAGTGCTGGTTGGTTGACTCAAGTAGAGGTGTAGTTACAGGTGTGTATCAGTTAACATTTTTAGAGGGTGTAGATGGATTCTTGTTCGGTAAGGGATCAACGATTCATCAGGGACAGAAGGAATGTGGAATTCGGAACACAAGTTCAGCCAGGACCTTAATGAATGGAGATGTGGGCTTGAAGGGCCAAAGGGCATATCTCTCTCCCTAATTTGAATGTTTATGATGATCATGTCACCCACGAGATGTGAGGTACATGATACAATGAGTTGGTCTCAGAGAGAGAGAGATTGGAAGAGGTTGTGGGACTGATATAGAACTTGAGCACCAGTCTGAAACAAAATAAAGAATTGTGGATGCTGGGGATCTGAAACAAAAACAGAAATTGCTGGGAATCTTGCCAGGTCTAGCAGCATCTGTGAAGTGAGAAAAATCGAGTTAACATTGACACTGGTGACAGTTTCGCTGGCATTATGAATCATTGACAAATAAATACCAGTTGCGCCAGGGAATCCAATATTTATCATTGCAAAAGATGCTCAGATATGAAAAGTCTTGACCAATAATGAATAGTTAATGATTAACTGGTAATGAGACAAGTTGGCTTGTGGACTGGAATAACTATTAACCAAGCAGCACTCTCCTCTCATTGTGTAAACACTCTTGTGAATTGCTCTGATCAGTGCCCGAGGGAAAGTTTCAACAATTTTTTTTCGCAATACTTAAGTCTATACTACCAAGTGTACTTGGTGTATTAAGTATTTTAGCCTCACATAGAAGCTGAGTTAGAAGAATTCAACAATATTCTCAATAATTATCATCATCATACCATCAAACATACAGCTACAACTGACCAGGAAAGTATATGAAACAGGCAGAAGGTAGCAACAAAAGTTAAATCTGACACTCTGTTTAAAAAGCCATTGCAATAAACATGTTCTCCATTTACTGTCAAAGTCAGAGCTAAATGATGATGGATTTCAGGACTAGGAGCATATTTTAAGGTGAAAGGAGAGAGATTTTTAAAAAGGGCATGAGAGAGTGGTTTGTTTGTGGAATGAACTTCCAGAGGAAGTGATGGATGTGGGTACAGTTACAATGTTTAAGAGACATTCGGGTAAGTACATGAATAAGAAATGTTTGGAGGGATATGGGCCAAGTGCAGGCAGGTGGGACTAGTTTAGTTTTGGATTGTGGTTGGCATGGATTGGTTGGACTGAAGGGTCTGTATGTGCTGTACAATTCTGATATTCATAGTTTCTGTGATGCTTTGAGATGTGACAGGACAGAAATCGAAATGTTGCACAGTTTTATTTAGTTGACAACATTCATCACAGTAGTGTCTACTGGTTACTTTGCTGTAAGGTTAAAACCCCCTCTTGCCTCGTTTTCAGCCTCACTCCCTGGACCCAGCCTCCTTGTCTCATTATTGGACCAGACTCTGCACCTTGTACCTAAGCATCATTTGCAAAGTCAAATATTGTGTCTGATGTTTACCTGTTTAATGATTCATAATGCTAGTCAAAGTCTCAGACTGCCACTCAGGCTCTGTACCTATTGCATATGGACACACTCTTTCAATCTCTGTCTCTCTCTGACTCACTTACTGTGCTGCACACCTTGAATCATGTGGGTGATCTTGAATATTTTTCAAAAAATTAACTGTTACTTTTTTTTTGTAATATTTGCTGTTTAATTGTGTTTGACTTCATGAGTTTTCAGAGTTTTTTTTTATCGTTTTCCATTATTTAATTTGTATGGAGGCGTGTTCCTGAACAGGATTAGCTACTGATAACCTCTGAGTTTTGATTTGGTGACCACTGGTGTCTGGAACTGAGTAATTTCTAATAAACAGGTGTGAGCTCATTATCCAGTCTGTGATGAACTGATTTATCTGAGCTGAGTTGTCCTCTTGCCTCCTGAAAGTACAGATTGTTTATGTCCACAGACAGAGTCCTTGTGTGCTTAAACTCATTGCTTTCAATGAAGAGACAAATGCTTTCTGGTTCCAGTAACTATGCATGTTATTGCAAACATCATCATGGACAGTCATTGGTCCAGTCAGCTAGTGTGGGTCCTCTGTCTGGGACTAGTCCATGCCACAATAGGACGTGGTTAATTTTTTCACTTTTGGGATTAGTAATGTCACAGGCACAGGTTGGTATTCCTTACCTGTCCCTCATTTATGTTAAGGAACTAATGGTAGGTCACCACCTTCATACTTCTGGAAGTGTTATGCAATTGAGACTCCTTCCATAGAGGGGACGGTAAAGTGGAAATGGTTACTGCAAGGAAATATCAAGGCTGGTTGAGAAATGGGATTGCCAGGAGGCTGGGAGAACCTAAAATTAAATTAATTTAGTCTATGCCATTATATGAGAAATTGGTCTGTTTTAGTTTGCACCACCATCTGTCCCCCTGTCGTCTATTTAATGAAAATGATTCTTGCTCCTTTCTGCTAGGGACCCTCAAAAGGAGAACGGAACTCTCTCTGTAGCTGGAGAAGGAACGCTAGTCTCATGGTGACTCTGAACAAATATTTTCTGTTGTTTCGATAACTGTTTGTCTCTTTTTAACAGAATGAGTCGTCTCTTTGTTTTACTCGTTGCTTTAATCATAAAGCTGGCAGCTGCTCAGGGCTTTTCAGATGGTGAGTGTGGGGCTTTGTTTGTCCATCTGACTATAGCTTTAATTATCTGTGTCTGTCTGTCTGTCTGTCTGCCACTCCACAGCCCTTCTCCTCCCCCCCAACCCTGGCTATTTCATTCCTTCTTGGATGATTCATCAGGTTTGATGCATCTTGCTAAGTCTCCAGTGCGATAGGTTCTGAGATGGCTCATCATTCAATGACTGGAGGGTTTGAGCTGTAGCCAAGTAGGCTGCAGCTCTTCACCCTGGAGGCTGAAGGGTGACTTTATCGAGGTTCATAAAGTCATGAGGGGCATGGCTAGAGTGAAAGCTAAGGGCTCTTTTTTTCTCTCCACAGGGTAGAAGAATCCAAAACTAGCAGGCATAGGTTTAAGTTGAGGGGAAAGATTTAAAAGGGGTAATGTTTTCAAGCAGAAGGTGGTACGTGTGTGGAATGAGCTGCCAGAGGAAGTGGAGGAGGCTGGTACAATTGCAACATTTTAAGAGGCATCTGGATGGGTATATGAATCGAAAGGGTTTAGAGGGATATGGGCGGCACGGTGGCACAGTGGTTAGCACTGCTGCCTCACAGCGCCAGAGACCCGGGTTCAATTCCCGCCTCAGGCAACTGTCTGTGTGGAGTTTGCACATTCTCCTCATGTCTGCGTGGGTTTCCTCTGGGTGCTCCGGTTTCCTCCCACAGACCAAAATTGTGCAGGTTAGGTGAATTGTCCATGCTAAATTGCCCATAGTGTTAGGTGCAGGGGTAAATGTAGGGGAATGGGTCTGGGTGGGTGCGCTTCAGTGGGTCGGTGTGGACTTGTTGGGCCAAAGGGCCTGTTTCCACACTGTAAGTAATCTAATCTAAATGTTGACAAATGGGACTAGGTAAAATTGGGATATCTGGATGAGTTAGACCAAAGGGTCTGTGTGCTGTGATGCTGCTTAAAGAGGCTGAGTAGGTAGGATGCTTGAAGGGTAATATGTTTTACCCGATGCCGCAACTTTGTCTCTAACTTCCGAAAGTTGCTTCTCAGAGAAGCCTTCTCCATTTTGATCGATCATGAGCCAGGGACTCTGAAGTCCATGAGGATGGTTGAGCTCTCCCTAAACTGGTTCTGCTATCTAGGCGATCTTCTGCAATGACTAAACTCTGTATACAGCACCTGCTTAGGGAGTCTGATCTCTTGCGTACCAAATCAATTAGATTGTCCAAATTGCAATTCTATAGGACACCAGGATCTCTACTGATGTTAATTCAGCTCCCTCACACTCTCTCTCTGTAATCCCTCTGCCCCCAGTGCCCTGAGTTTCTGATTGTATTTCTACTGATGTTAATCCAGTTCCCTCACACTTGTCAGTATCTCAGTGAGAACAGTGCAGTGATCCCCTGTTCCATGTTTGTTGCAGGTGGTTTGAAGATTAAATGTGTGGAGAATCAAATCACTGTCAAATTTGGAGAAGACCTTGTTATCCCCTGCTGCCTTCATTTTGTGAATGAACCCAGTGCCATTGCTTTCACTTGGATGAAGATGGAAACTATGGGAATTATCTACAATTACACAATGAGCCACAGCAGCCTGGAGGAGCAAGAACCCAGCTACCAAGACAGAGTTGATGTCTTTGGCAACGAGATTCCGAAAGGGAATGTGTCCCTGAGATTGAGGAATGTGACAATCTCTGACTCTGGTACCTACAAGCTCTCAGTTGCTACCCAATCCCAAAGTACTGAGACGATGGTTGCCGTGGGAGTAAGAGGTAGGGAGCAGTGAAATTTATTGTACGCACTGGCCTGAATCTCAATGGTACGTTGACACTTGACCAGTCTAACAACTCAGTCTGTGACTCGTACTGAATTTCCCTGTTAATATCTTTAAGACTTTAATCACATCCTTCTTTAACCTTCCAAATCGTAGAGAAAAAAGACCTAATTTGAATAATCTCCATTCAAACATAACCCCTGAAGCGCAGATATCATTCTTGTGAACAAGCATTGTACTCCCTCCAAGGCCAGTATACTCCTGAGGTGTGGGGTCCAGATCTGCTCACATTACTCCCAGTGGGATCTAACCAGGTTTTATGTAACTGCAATGTAAATTGTGTATCCTTACACTCCAGTTCACTCAAAGGCCAGCATTCCATTAGCTTGTTTGATTATTTTCTGCTGTTTATGACATTTTAAAGTTTTTTGCACCTGACCCCCCCAAGTCTGTTTAGACAACCTCTTAATATTTTACTTCATACTATTTAGAAAGTATCCTGATCTATTCTTTTTCAGTCCAAAATGATATCCTCAACTTGCTTACATTAGCTGAATAGAGGCTGTGTGATAATAAAGCAGTAAATAGGAATCGAGAAGAGAGTGGCCTCCCTACAGACCTCCACTCTTTGACTATAACAAAAAAACCTAACTTTTGACACCTACAGAAGCAATTTAATGGTTTGGCTCCGTTCGCAAGTGTCAATTAGAATCAAATAAGCATGATTACAAATTGGAAAATTAGGAATAAGATCTAGGAAACATTCCAGTGTAATACCGAGGGAGTGCCGCACTGTCAGAAGCTGGGCACTGAGGGCTTTGAAAGATGGTGCCAGTGCTAAAGATGTCAGGGGTATTTATATTTTAAAGGTCACAAGGACGTGATCTCAGAGTCACCACAGAATAGTGGCCATGTCCAAGCTTGAGACAGGGTAGAGAATGTTCGGAGGTGTTGAAGCACTGTTAAGGGGCCCCTGGGGTTTGGATGGGCCATAATTAAAAGGATCACTTGGCACGGAGCCACCATGTGAAACAGAAGAAACATGATGGATGTTTTCTCTTCCCTCACAGCTGTAGGTGCACAGCCGGTCATCCACTCATATATTTCTGATCAGGGCTACTCCAAACTGGTGTGCGAGTCATCCGGATGGTTCCCAGCGCCGACTGTGATCTGGGAGAATGGCCTGGGGGTACAGCTCACACAGTACGCGCACACAGAGACAATCAATGGCACCGGTGGGATCCTCCACATGAGGAGCACAATTGGACTAGACCATGGGCCGATCAGCAATTACACCTGCACCATGATTGACCAGCACCTGAATGAGGCCGTCTCGTTTGTGTTTGTTGTTCTGAGTGAGTATGGAACCTGAGATGGTAAAACTAAAGGCATGTCCGAGAAGCTGCAATAAGAAGATCAGAACTCAGAGCAGGAGTAGGCCATTCAGCCCCTTGAGCTTGTCCCACCATTCCTAGCTTCTGACCTGATCTTGAAGCCACTGTACTTATATGGCTAGCCCATTTCAGACTCTGGCTAATAAAACACACTAAGATTTTGACAGTGGAAGAGTCAGTGAAGGTAAAGCCATTGAATGTAGTCATTAGACTGTCTGTCTGTCTGTCTGTCTGTCTGTCTGTCTCTGTCGCTTATTGGAGATGGTCATTGCCTGGTTTAATTGCACTCTGTCTGACTGCCTGGCTGATTCTCATTTAATGTTGAAAAGTGTGTCGCTGGAAAAGCACAGCCGGTCAGGCAGCATCCGAGGAGCAGGAGAGTCGAAGTTTTGAAGAAGACCTCATGCTCAAAACATCGACTCTCCTGCTCCTCGGATGATGTCTGACCGGCTGTGCTTTTCCAGCACCACACTTTTTGACTCTGATCTCAGCATCTGCAGTCCTCGCCTACTCCCGATTCTGATTAATCATGAACTAACATGAGATTACTTTCCTCCACTTCCTGCCCCTGTTCTCTCCCAGTTGCAGGATCGCCTTGGAATATCGTGGTTGGCACGGCTGGGACCATTGTTTTCTCTGTGATTTTGGCTGTTTCTGTTTACTGGAGTTGGTAGCAGGATAGAAAAGCAGCATAGGGTAGGTGCCATGCATATTTCAACCTCTATCAGTCAGCTGTCCAGTTACATGCAGTCATTTCGTAGCAGCCAGATGAGGCCATTCAGCCCCTCAATTGCATT